>NC_054471.1:34914864-36212364 GCF_017639515.1 Carcharodon carcharias | reverse complement strand
CTCTCATTAATCTTTTTCTCATTCTTTGCTGCTCTTTATATTCTTTCCAACCTTCTGACCCACCACCCGTCTTTGCGGAATTATATGCTTTCAAAGTAATCCATTTATTCCATGATGTCAGAAATAATCCTGCTCTAACCCATAGGAACATTCACATTGCATACAGAGCTCATTTGGAGAGGGAATCAAAGCTTAGTGCTTTGTTAGGATTTTTCTATGGAAAGAAGCACGAAGATGGGATGCTACTGACCTCACTTTTTGGTCAAACTCCAAACGCTAATCCTAACAGACATGCTGCCATTTACCCAAAATCTTTACTAATGAACAGCCATCACCAGTGAAAATTCCTGAGCTGCTCCCACTTTGCTGGCATTACTTCACTTAAGTGCAGCACAAATCCTGTTTATGTCCATGAATGGAATTTTCACCATATGCTCAGCGAAGAAACTAAGTTGGAACAGGAGCAGCTCTGAGAAAGTTTCCCATCCTATTTCTGTTGTGCCCGCTCTATCTAGAAGAATGTTAATAATCACCCACATTTCACCATTAACGCAGCTTATGCTTATCTTTTCCTATATTAACAAAAGTGCCATTTATAATTTATCAGTTCAGTATGCTTCCCAACATGGCTTCCACCTGTCTCATCTCAGTGTCCAAAAGTCAACTTTTCTCACCTATATCAACAAAGGACCCAATTGCATCATACAGGTATCCATTTTATCACTGGTTCCCCAATATATATATATATATAAGGAGGGAGGATAAAAAGATTAGTTGCAGAGGATGATAAACATATGGAATGAATTGCCAAGTTACAGGGGAATGACTGCATCAGCAAATTCAAGAGATTTGCTTATATACATGACTAAAGTGCTGATATATTAAGATACGACGCTATCTTGTGATAGCTGGTTTCAGTGTCTGGGAAAAATTCGATCACTGCCTTCTGTAGCATTCTATCTGAGCTAGGATAAAAGCAAAATACTGCAGATGCTGGAAATCTGAAATAAAAACAGAAAATGCTAGAAAAACTCAGCAAGTCCGGCAGCATGTGCAGAGAGAGAAACAGAGTTAATGCTTTGAGTCCGTTTCACTCTTCAGAACTCCACAGATGCTGCCAGATCTGCTGAACTTTTCAGGCATTTTCTGTTATTTTATATTGTATATTAAATGTTATTTGACCTATTGTGCCTGCGTCAATTCTCTGACGAGAGTTATTCAATTAGTTCCAATCCCCTCCCCTACAGTCCTTAAATTCTTCCGCTTCAAGTATGTATCCAATTTCCCTTTAAAAACCATTGTTGAATCTACTCCCACCAGCCTTTGAGGCAGTGCATTCTAGATCGTTACTCACCACAGAAAAAATTCTCGTCTTGCCTCTGGATTATTTGCCGACTACTATTAAATACCATAGATAAATACTTGGACTTTAACATTCTTGTCCAATCCTGTACTTTCCTTCACTTTGTCTTGTAGAGTATCTACAACTCCCACTGTCCCAAACATATTTGTCCCATTACTCTGTCTAGTATTTTTTTCTCAGCACACAGTATCTATCCACTGGCCAAGTGACTTGGTAGCGTAAAGGCTTATGAACATAAGCCAGAGATCATGAGCTAATGTCCATGATTAGTAGCTATAAAATTCAATTCAATCAATTTGGTAACTTGGATTGGCATCAGAAAATAACCATGGAAGCAGTCATTTTGTCATGAAAAATGAAGCTATTTCACTAGCATCTTTCAGGGTTGAGAATCCACCATCTCTACCTTATCTGGGCCTTCATATGAATCCAAACCCACGCCATTTAACTGACTCTTAATGCCTTTAAAGTAGCCTAGCAAGTTAATCCACTGTCAGGAAGGATGGGTAATAAAAATGGCCTCTCCAGCACTGTCCACATCTGATTAGCATGGAACTTTTTGTATTTTTGTTGCTACTGGGTATTTCCACTTTCCTCCCTTTTATCATTGCAATTCATTTATTAACCAAAACAACCCAAAACTGTTGAAAATGTTCCCATTGATCTTTGCCACATCATTTAGGTCCTCTTCGGCTGCTTCTTCAAAGTGTTTTTTTTAAACTTTAGCATTGTGAAAGTACATTTTACTACTAAAACAACCTAACACCAGCAGCGAACAACTAAGGGTTAGTGAAGTACTTAGCTTTTTCAATGTGCAGCACCATACAGAAGTCTCAAACACAATTTTAATGAAAATGCAGGAAATGGGAAGCTAGCAATAAGGGGGCAGATTGACATCCAATTTACACAGGTACTTCCAACAAAAGTCATGACTGAGAAAAGGCCATTTTTCAGCCTGTTCACTGGATAATGATTAGGAGACAGAGCCCAGAATGATTTATTCCCTTTCCCAGCTAATTAAACTAATTGAAGTATTCCAGTGTTGCGTTGGTTGGGGTCCTGCTAACTCGTTTCAGACTAGAGTCCCATCCTTGTACAATCGTTGCCAAACGAAATAAAAATCTTTGGAGCAAACAAACAATTGCAGCAGTAGAATCTAGTCAAAGATAGGCAAAGGACACAGTCCATTTGGCTAATTTATCATACTTTCTTAGTATGGGCCCTTCCCAGGAACACACTTGTTAAATGATTTAAAGGTTTTTACCACCACCACTCAAGACAGAAGATCATTCCAAGTATTGAAAGAAATCTCAGCTAATAGTTCCTATATTTTACCTGGTGCCCGCTATTAAAAGACAATTGTAGGAAATCTAGGTGTATCCACCCCACTACAGCTAACCCAACTCCTTCAATACACAAATAGGTATCTATTTTATGGAAGAAGCAGATATTTTTGAAAAAGGCTAATGAGAAACTGTTATCATTTCTTTTGTAGCAGAATATTTGACAGCCATTCTTAAAGCCTGCTTCAAGATAGTTTCTTAGAGCAGCACGTTCCGGAACCAACCAGAGAGCAGGTTATATTAGACATGGTATTGTGTAATGAAACAAGATTTATGATGACCTCAGAATTAATGATCTCAGAGTGAAGGCAACTCTATGTAGCAGAGACCACAATATGATTGAATTTTATAGCCAGTTTGAAAGGGAGAAGATTGGGTCTAAGACTAGCATTTTAAACTTAAATAAGGGCAACTATTTTGAAACAAAAGTTGAGCTAGCTGAAGTGAACTGGAAAATTAGACTAGGGGATAGATCAATAGAGAAGCAGTGCAGGCATTTAAAGGGATGTTTCAGAATACTCAGAATAAGGATTAAGCTACTATAAAGAAAAATTCTAAGGGGAGGGTCCACCATCCATGGTTAACTAAAGAAGTTAAGGAAAGCATCAAACTTAAGGAAAATGTGTATAACTGTAAAGATGAGTAGCATGTCAGATGATTGGTCAGAATATAAACAATGGCAGAGAATGGCTAAAAGTTAATTGGGGGAAATAAATTAGAGTATGAGAGGAAGCTAGCTGGCAATGTAAAAATGGATAGCAAGGGTTTCTTCAGGTATTTAAAAGGGAAAAGAGTAAGCAAAGTGAGTGTTGGTCCTCTAAAGAATGAGAACGAGGAGTTAATAGTAGATAATAAAGAAATGGCAGATGAAATGAACAAATATTTTGCTTCTGCCTTCATTGTTGAGGATACAAAAATCTTTCCAGTAATAGCTGTAAATCAGGATGCTGATGGGAGAGGAACTTGGTGAAATTACAATCACTAAGGAAACAGTACTGAGCAAACTGATGGAGCTGTGAGTTGAACAGTCTCCGAGTCCTGATGGACTTCATCCTAGGGTTGTAAAAGAAGTGGCTAACGAGGTAATAAATGCATTGGTGTTAATTTTCCAAAGTTTGCTAGATTCTGTAAAGGTTCCATCAATCTGGGATGTAGCAAATATAACCCCTCTAGGAGGCAGGAAACAGAAAACTATAGGCCAGTTAGCTTGCCATCTGTTGTGGGTAAGGTGTTTGAATCGATCATTAAGGCGGTTATAGCTGGATGCTTAGAAGAACTCATGGTAATCAGGAACAGCCAGCGTGGTTTTGTGAAAAGGAAATCACATTTAACCAATTTATTGGAGCTCTTTGAAGTAACATGTGCTGTGGATAAAGGGGAGCCTGTAGATACACTGTACTTGGATTTCCATGAAGCCTTTTGATAAGATGCCACATCAAAGGCTATCGCAGAAAATCAAAGCTCATGGAGTAGGGGTAACATATTAGCATGGATAGAAGATTAGCTAGCTGGTGTAAAACAGAGTATGCAAAATGGGTCTTTTTTTGATTGGCAGAATGTGATGAGTGGAGTCCCACAGGGGTCTGTGCTGGGGCCTCAATATTTTACAATTTATATCAATGACTTAGATGAGGGGAGCAAAGGCATGGTAGCTAAATGTGCAGGTGACACAAAGATAGTTAGGAAAGTATGTTGTGAAGATGACATAAGGAGGTTGCAGACAGATATAGATAGGTTGAGTGAGTGAGCAAAAATCTGCCAGATGGAGTGTAACGTGGGAGAATGTGAAGTTGTTTACTTTGGCAGGAAGAATATAAAATCAAAGTATTACTTAAACGAAGAATGACAACAGGATTCCAAGGTTCAGTGGGATCGGAGTGTCCTAGTGCACGAGTCACAAAAAGTTAATATGCAAGTAATCAAGAAAGCTAATGTAAAGCTATCCTTTATTATGAGGGGAATTGAACAGAAGTAAAGATGTCAAGCTTCAGTTATACAGGGCATTTGTAAGGCCACATCTCGAATACTGTGTGCAATTTTAGTCTCCCTATTTAAGGAAGGATGGAAATTTGTTGGAGGCAATTCAGAGGTGGTTTACGAGATTGATATCTGCAATAAACGGGTTGTCTTATGAGGAAAGGTTGGACAGACTGGGCTTGTTTCCAGTGGAATTTTGAAGAGTGAGGGATAACTCGATTGCAGTATAAAAGATCCTGAACGGTCTTGACAAGGTGGACGTGGAAAGGATGTTTCCTCTTGTGGGTGAGTCCAGAACTAGGGGTCACCCTTTTAGGACAGAGCTGAGGAGAAATTCTCTCTCAAGAGGGTCGTACAACTTTGGAACACACTGCCTCAGAAGATTGTGGAGGCGGGGTCTTTTTTTTAAAGAATTAATTTACGGGATGTGGATGTCACTGGCGAGGCTAGCATTTATAGCCCATCTCTAATTGCCCTTGACAAGGTCGTGGTGAGCTGCCTTCTTGAACCGCTGCATTTCCTGTGGTGTAGGTGCACCATAATGTTGTTTGGGAGGGAGTTCCAGGATTTTGATCCAGCAACAGTGAAGGAATGGCAATATATTTCCAAGTCAGGATGGTGAGTGGCTTGGAGGGGAACTCCCAGATGGTGGTGTTCCTGTGTGTCTGCTGCCCTTGTCCTTCTAGATGGTAGCAGTCGTGGGTTTGGAAGGTGGTGCCTAAGGAGCCTTGAATATTTTTAAGGCGGAGGTAGATCAATTCCCTTGCCTAACAAGAATCTAAGGTTATCAGGAGTAGATGGCAATGTGGAATTCAAAACACAAATAGATCTTTTGGAACGGCAGAGCAGGTTTCAGGGGCTGAATGGCCTACTTCTGCCATTTCATATGTTCCTGTGTTCCTTCAGCTTTGCATGCTGGGTGCTTTTATAAAAAAAATCAAAAGCTTTTGCCAAATGTTTGACAAGTTTTTGGGAGATGAGGAGAGGTAAAAGAGTTATTGCCTTTACAATGCCAAATACTAAAATTATTACAATTACTGCAATAATAGGAAAATATTTTCCTGTACTTTCCCAAGAGTGTAAATTCAAAGAGGCTTGCTGCACAAAAGCAGGCCATTCAGCTCATTGTGCTCACTTAGCAAGAACTATCCAATTAGTACCAAGTCTTTGTTCTTCCCCATAGCACAATATTTCTCTTTTCATGTTTTTATCCAATTCCCTTTTGGAAGTTACTACTGAAACTGTTTCCATCACCCTTTCAGGCAGGAAATTCCAGATGAAAACAATAGATAAATAATTTTTCTGGCTTTTTAATGGATGTAGAATACTAAAATATGTCTACTCTGAAAAGGAGTCAGTGCATGTCACTAAGATATGAACTGCCAATCATGTAACTACCCCTTCAACAATTCCAGTGTGTACCATCTACAGAATGTACTGTAGCAACCAAGGATCCTTTGGCAGCACCTTCCAAACCTACCACCTAGAACAAGGGCAGCAGATGCATGGAAACACCACCACCTGCAAATTCCCCTCCAAGCCACACACCATCCTGACTTGGAACCATCTCACTATTCTTTCACTGTCACTGGATCAAAATCCTGGATCTTCCTTCCTAACAGCACTGTGGATGTACCCACACCACATGGACTGCAATAGCAAGGCAGCAGCTCATCATGTCATTAGGGGTGGACAATAAATACTGGCCTCGCTTGCTATGCTCACATCCCTTGAATAAATGATTTAAAAATTCACTTTACTGTCCAATCAAAACTAACGCTAGGCATTAGTCACCCTTTGCATTAAATATTTCTTAACTTCGATGCTGAAATTTGCTTTCAGCAATTTATTGTCTGCTTGTCTTATGTTTGTGGTTCAACTAGGACAAGTGCTTCGGATCAACTTTTGTTTCAATAATTATAGCGTTCAGCCATTTGCTCAAGTCCAAGTGGCTTTTTTTAAAAAAAAGTTATTCTTCAGACATTTGGGATAAGCCTCGTGGCCCTGCCATCTCTCCTAGGGACTCAATGTTTCTCCAATGCCTTAGCAAACACTTGTGAATGCAGTTAAAATGTCACCAAATCAGAATACTAAACAGCTTAGAAAAATGCCTCAAATTTACAGGAAGAGAAGGAAAGAATTAACTTCCATTCATATGACACCATATCAAATTCTCAGTATGTGCCAAAGCACTTCACGTTCAATAAAATTACTTTTGAATTGTGTCCATTAAAATAAGCAACATATTTTTGCACATCAGGATTTCTCAAACAAAAATAAAAACAAAAAAACTGCGGATGCTGGAAATCCAAAACAAAAACAGAATTACCTGGAAAAACTCAGCAAGTCTGGCAGCATCGGGTCATGAGGACTCGAAACGTCAACTCTTTCCTTCTCCGCCGATGCTGCCAGACCTGCTGAGTTTTTCCAGGTAATTCTGTTTTTGTTTTCTCAAACAGAAACTGAGAATGATTTTTTTTTCGGTGTTATTAGTTGAGGGAGAAATGTTGACCTCAGCTAGGAGTACTTCTTTGAAGAGTGCCATGAAATCTTTTACATTGCTGGTCAAAGGATACATTTTAGCCAAACTCCAGAATAATTCCCTGATCTCCTTTGAATAAAGTAATGGAATCTTTTATGTCCACTTGAACAGGTCAACAGTTTAACATCTCATCTAAAAGAAAATACCTAACAATGCAGTACTTCCTTAGTATTGCATGGAAAGTGTTAGCCTAGATTAAGCTCAAGCCCTAGCTCAGGCTTGAACCAATGGCCTTCTTACATGAAGGAACATGAATGGTGGTCTAATAATCTGGCTCTCCCAAGCAGAGGAGAACAGCATAGGGGTGGAAAGGTAGCAGAGACGGGGATATTCCACAACAGAAGATACTACGTAAACCTAAGAGTTTGTAATGTTTAAGAAAAAAGTCCCAAAAGGCACATGAAAAACTGACATGAGGAGAGAACATAAGAACCAGGAGCAGGAGTAGGCAATTCATCCCCTCGAGTCTGCACCACCATTCAATACAATCATAGCTGATCTCATTTTGGCCTCAACTCCAATTTCTTGCCTTCTCCCCATAACCTTTCAACCAGTTACTAATTAAAAATCTGTCTATCTCCTCAAATTTATTCAGCGTCCCGGCATCCACTGCACTTTGAGGTAGTGAATTCCACAGATTCACGGCCCTTTGAGAAAAGTAATTCCCCTTCATCTCTGATTTAAATCTATCACCCTCTAGCCTAAAACTATGACCTCTTGTTCTAGAATGCCCCACAAGGCAAAACATCTGCTCCACATCTGAGATAAAAACAAAAAACTGCGGCTGCTGGAAATCCAAAACAAAAACAGAAATACCTGGAAAAACTCAGCAGGTCTGGCAGCATCAGCGGAGAAGAGCAAAGTTGACGTCTCGAGTCCTCATGACCCTTCAACAGAACTAAGTAGAAATAGGAAAGGGGTGAAATATAAGCTGGTTTAAGGGGCGGGGGGGGGGGTGGGGTTAGAGAGAGTGAGAGAGAGAGAAGGGTGGAGGGGACAAGCAAGCAGTGATAGGAGGAGATAACCAAAAGATGTCACAGACAAAAGAACAAAGATGTTGGCTTGCTGCATTGTTCCAGTGAAGCTCAACTCAAACTGGAGGAACAGCACCTCATCTTCTGACTAGGCACTTTACAGCCTTCCGGACTGAATATTGAGTTCAGCAACTTTAGATCCTGAACTCCCTCCTCCATCCCCACCCCCTTTCCGTTTCTTTCCCCCCCCCTTTTGTTTTTTCCAATAATTTATATAGATTTTTCTTTTCCCACCTATTTCCATTATTTTTAAATGTATTCCACCCATGGTTTATTTCACCCCACTCCCACTAGAGCTACCTTGCTCGTCCTGCTCTCCAATCTTAATTAGCACATTCTTTTGGATAATATCACCACCTTCAACACCTCTTTGTTCTTTTGTCTGTAACATCTTTTGGTTATCTCCTCCTATCACTGCTTGCTTGTCCCAACAACACCCCCCTTCTCTCTCCCCTCCACCCCTTAAACCAACTTATATTTCACCCCTTTCCTATTTCTACTTAGTTCTGTTGAAGGGTCAGAGATGAAGGGTCATAAGGACTCGAAACATCAACTTTGCTCTTCTCTGCCGATGCTGCCAGACCTGCTGAGTTTTTCCAGATATTTCTGTTTTTGTTCTGCTCCACATCTACTTTGTCTATCCCCTTTAGCATCTTATATACCTCAATTAGATCTCCTCTCATCCTTCTAAACTCTAGCGAGTATAGGCCTAAACTGCTCAACCTCTCCTCATAAGAAAAGCTCCGCATCTCTGGAATCAATCTAATAAACCTCCTCTGAACCGCCTCCAGTGCAACTACATCCTTCCTCAAGTAAGGGGACCAAACCTGTGCACAGTACTCCAGGTGCGGTCTCACCAATGCCTTGTACAGTTGCAACACTTCCCTATTTTTATACTCTGTTCCTTTAGCAATAAATGCCAAAATTCCATTTGCCTTCCTTATTACCTGCTGTATACTAGCTTTCAGCGATTCATGCACGAGGACACCCAGATCCCTCTGCACTGAAGCATTCTGAAGTTTCTCTCCATTTAAATAATAAGTCGCCTTTTAATTCTTCCGACCAAAGTGGATAACCTCACACTTATCCATGTTAAACTCCATCTGCCAAATTTTGGCCCATTCACCTAACCTGTCCATATCCATTTGTAAATTTCTTATTTCTTCATTTCTTTCCCACCTATTTTGGTGTCATCTGCAAATTTACCTTCTATCCATGAATCCAATTCATTAATATAGATTGTGAATAGTTGGAGCCCAAGGACCGAACCCTGTGGCACCCCACTAGTTATAGCTTGCCATTCAGAAAAAGACCAATTTATCCCAATTCTCTGCTTTCTGTTGGTTAGCCAATCCTCTATCCAAGCTAATATATTACCCCAAACTGTGTGATCTTATCTTGTGTATTAATCTTTTGTGCAGCACCTTATCAAAGGCCTTCTGGAAGTCCAGATATACTACATCTGCAGGATCCCCTTATCCACCTTGCTTGTCACATCTTCAAAGAACTCTAGCAAATTAGTCAAACACAATTTACTGTTCATAAAGCCATGCTGACTCTGATGGATTGCATTTTGACTTTCCAAATGCCCCATTACTACTTCCTTAAAACTGGATTCCAACAATTTCCCATCGACAGACGTTAAACTAACTGGTCTATAATTTCCTACTTTCTGTCTCCCCCCCACCTTTTTGACTAAGTGCGTTATATTAGCATTTTTCCAAACCACTGGAACCTTTCCATAATCCAGGGAATTTTGGAATATTATTACCAATGCATCCACTATTTCCGCTGCCGTTTCCTTTAATACCCTAGGAAGTAGGCCATCAGGTCCTGGGGACTTGTCACCCTTTAATCCCAACAGTACTTTTTGTCTAGTGATGGTGATTGTTCGAAGTTCTCCTTCTCTATACCCTCTGCTCTACCTGTTACTATTGGGGTGGTACTAATGTCCTCCACTGTGAAAACTGAGGCAAAATATTGATTAAGCATCTGTGCCATTTCTGTGTTCCCCACTATTAACCCCCCAGTCTCATCCTCCAAGGGACCAACATTCACTTCAGCTACTCTCTTTCCTTTTATATACTTGTAGAAGCTTTTGCTATCAGTTTTTACATTCCGGGCTTATGAGATTATGGGCTGTGACCAAAAGCTTGGTCAGAGATGGTTTTATAAAAAGGAGGCTGCATGTGGTGGCGGTTTAAGAGCCAAACAGTAATATCTAGGTGGTTAAAGGCACTTTCACAAATGTTGGGACAAAGGGATGAGGTGATGCACAAGAGGCTGTCATTGGAGCAGGGTTTGGGTAAGGCAGGGAAAAGGAGAAATGTAGGGCTAGAGGAGATTCCAGAGATCAGGGATTTGATTAGTGGCAGGAGGCAGGACTGTCTGCACAGAACTGTTGTCAAAGGCAGGTGGCAACCTTGATGGGGCCGGCTGCTGCCTTGTAGAAGAGAGTAGTCAGAATATCAAAAGGCTACAGCCTCACTATACAGAGAAATGGCCAAATAGGCAACTGAAATGTTTTGCGCTCGATTTTGCACAGAAAATCCTTATATGTTCCCTGCATTGAACCTGCCAGCTGTGCACTAACATGCACTAAATTGGCTGGGTTAAGCGATATTCCATTTGAAAATCGCCTTCTGGCCCTTCCTGGCCCATTAACAAGCCCCTCAAAGAGATTAACAGGCTATTAATTGGAGGTGAGTGGTTTCCCGACTCCCCGCTATCCCAGCTCTCATTTTGAAAATAGGCAAGAGGCACTGACATAGCACCCAGGCACTATTTTCAAAGTGTGCCAACTCCCCTTCTCGCCCCAATAGATGATTGGAAATCCAAGCCCAGGTGTCTCCATGAAGGGATTTAAAACCAAGGACAAAGTTTTAAACTTCAAATGTTGGATAATGCAAGATTATTGAGTACGAGGGTGAAGGGCAAACAGAACAAGATTCTTACACTTCTTCAGCAATCCCCGTTGCAAGTAAGCAGTCTTCATGATGGAGAGGACTCAGGGTCAAAAAGTTAATATTGGAAAATAAAACTAGTTCAAAGGCATTTTAATTTTAACTCAACAGTTCTGCTTAAACTGGATACTACAGTTTCAATTATTTTAATTATGTAATGAAGAGAAATTGTCCTGCATATATAAGTTGCCTATTTTGGTTAATATTTAGAGTGACAATATTGAATGGTTTGTGCAGTGGTGTTAAGGCAATGTTGACTGAACAACTGTAGAGCAAACTTGAGGATGTGTTTAAGGTTTCTAATGAAAAATGGTAATAGGTTTTATGCCATCGATTGAAACGGGCCTTGATTAACAATTTTTTCCAGTACATGTATAAACAGTTAATGACCCATATAAACTAGTAGGAAACCATCTTCCTATAAGAGTCATCATTGCAGCTCGTTTGGCAGCTGCTTGAATCTATTGCTGCTTGCTGTTGAACTGTTCATTCATTGGATAAAGATTTGATCCAAGGGGACCACAACGAGTATTCTTTGCATAGCATAGCCCCATAGCTGAACACAAATAGATTATGTATACAAAGGAAATTTTAGTGCAGTTTCAAGTTCTTTGAAGCATGTCCACTTACAATCAGTAGCCGCCACCGAGGTGGTGTAATGGTAATATCATTGGACCAGTACTCCAGAGCCGAGGCTAATTCATTGGGAGCACAGGTTCAAATCTCATCACGGGAGCTGGTGGAATTTCAAATTCAATTAATTACAATCAGTAGCCCCTGTCCAATTAACTACTTAGGCAGGCCTCTATCAGTCTGTTAGAATTTATTCTGTTCCATCTTATAGTTACTACTAGATCAATGCAAGAGGAGAGTAATTCTTGTAAATGATGGTTTCAAGTTTAATTTTGTAGATGATATCGATAATACTCATTTGTCCGAGGGGTTCCTTCATGCTTGAAATGGTCATCATTGCACCAGAATGATTTACAATACAGCAAATCATAATCCACAAGTACAGAACCTACATAAAGAGCCAGCAAGCACAAACCTTTTCCAAAATCCAGTCAGTGGCTATCATGTTTTGTTTTGTTAACCCAATCAAAACAAAATCTTTGATACAAAATGGAAGCATTAGACAGCTTTAAAATGACAGGCTTGGTACTGAAAACCTTCAGATGTCCCAAAGCAACTTACAACCAAAGAAGTACTTTTGAAATGAAGTCACTGTTGTAATATAGGAAACATGGCAACCAATTTGCACACAGCAAGCTCTCTCAAAGCAGCAATATGATAATGACCCAAGAAGGCTATTTTTTTTTAAAAAGTGATGTTGGTTGAGGCATAAGTATTGGCCAGGATACAAAGGATAACTGTAAAAAACTGCAGATGCTGGAAATCCAAAACAAAAAAAAAAAATCTGGAATAACTCAGCAGGTCTGACAGCATCTGCGGAGAGGAACACAGTTAATGTTTCAAGTCCGTATAACTCTTCAACAGAACAAAGGAAAAATAGAAGAGAGGTGAAATATAAGCTGGTTTAAGGGAGGGTAGGACAGGTAAAGCTGGATAGAGGGACAGTGATTCTTCAATAGGTAGAAATGTAGCTTCAAACTGGAAGTAGTGAAGCAGCTACAACTAAAAAGAGATAATATCGAGATTATAAATATTTTTCTTTTCCCACCTATTTCCATTATTTTTAAATGTATTTCCATCCATTGTTTTATCTCTGCCTTTTAGCCTATTTCGATCCCTTCCCCCCACCCCACCCCCACTAGGGCTATCTGTACCTTGCTCATCCTGCTTTCTATCCTTAATGTCACTTAATAGCACATTTCTTAGCTAATATCACCACCGTCAACACCTCTTTGTCCTTTTGTCTATGACATCTTTTGGCAATCTCCACCTATCACTGGCCCTCTATCCAGCTCTACCTGTCCCACCGCCCCCCCCTTAAACCAGTTTATATTTCACCTCGTTTCTATTTTTCCTTTGCTCTGTTGAAGAGTTATATGGACTTGAAACATTAACTGTATTCCTCTCCACAGATGCTGCCAGACCTGCTGAGTTTTTCCAGGTATTTTTATATTTGTGTTACAAAGGATAATTCCCTGATTTTCAAAATAGTGCCTTGGGATTATTCACGAGGGGAGACAGGTATTGGTTTAATGTCTCATCTGAAAGACGGCACCTCAGTGCAGCATTTTTATTAACTAGAGATTAACTTTCTTTCTGACCTTCCAGGATGCACGAATATCAACTTTTGCAAAATACAATCACAAATCCCTTGATTTGATCCCTTATCCCTATCACTTGCAGTCCCATGCGCACATCACGTCCTTCCTTGCTGTTCTACATCAGCTACCTGCCCCTTAACATTAAATTGAAATGCATTTTCAAATGCATCCACAGCCTTACGCAAAACTCCATAAGGCCCATCAGAAACCCCCATCAGATTTCCAGCATCCACAGTATTTTGTTTTTATCCCATAAGGCCCTTTGTCATTAAGGGCAGTGGGAACCTGCCAAATTCAAAGAGCCAAAGCCTTCAGCTTCCTTGGCTCTCAAGAATGCCCTCCTAAAATCTCTAACTGAACGTTCCCCTCAGTTTGCAGGAATCACCTGTTCATCCAGGCTATTAGTTATTCCTCCCATTGCCCCTCCATGTCTTGGATTCTATTTCTGTTTACTTCCACATATGAAGCCCCTTGGGATTTCAGAAACTATTTTATTTTTAAATAGTGCTAGCATAATGCAAGCTGATGTAGCTGTTGTTAATTAGTTGGATTGAAGAGTAAGGGACTATTCATGGCCTTCAGGAACTTTACTTGATTAGCTCAGAGCCAGACATGTATCTCGCCGCTTTCTTAAATTGAAGGCAGATTTTTTTTTTTAAACCAGGTTTGGTATTGCTCTGTTTATTTCAGTAGCCTGCAAATTGTCAGTTCTGCCATCAGGATCAATTAAAAATCAACTTTATTTTTATTTTCCACGTCTCCCTTCCTGTGAGTGGATTTGAGTCCTGTATTATCTCATGGCAACCTGGTTGTGCATTGGTGCATGTCCACATAAGGACTACAAATGGCATGCTGTGTTCATTTATTAGATGGGTGTGAGCTGCAGGCAAAGCTCTCACTAGCACACTGTGGTACTGTGCCTTGGAGGATCTGTGCCCAGTTGACATTTTAAAAATAGTCTTGCAATTGATGGCTCTCCTGCAGAACAAATTAAGCACCGAAAATAGATGTAACAAATAAGTCTGGTTTGGTGATTTTATAAACCTGTCTGCAACATGTAAATTGGGCACATCTATATTAAAATTACCTTGCAACTCAACCTTGCGTCTGACTAATATGTGATATAAATACACGTTTATCTTCAAGTCCACGGAATGACATGAGCCATATGATTTTCCCTGTCTCAATTACAAAAATGAATCAAGTGAATTACTGCCCTAGGTTTGCTCATGCCCACATTTGCATACAGTCGTATGGAAACACAATGCAACCTAAGGAACTACGATGAACAAATCTCACTCATCTCTTTCTGTTTAGCTAACTTTGCAGGAAATACAGATCACTTTACATATGTAGTATTGTACAGCAACATGACAGCTGGCTTTTTGCGCTAGTGCTCGTCCTCTGTTGCCAATGCTGCTTTGCTAAACCAGAAAGCATCAAATAGCTTGTAGAGCCTTTGAGAAGTAGCTTTGTCAAAAAGTTTCCAAATGCATCATAATTTACATCTTAGTATTGTTGTAATATGCCTTTAAGGGACAGAAGCATGCCCTTTAAGGGAAGTTTGTCATGTCATCAGCCTCAGTTTCACTCCAGCCTGGAGCAGAGCACAGACAGACACAGCTCTGACGTCTTCAAGCTTTCCATCCATGTATATATGTTCATATGTGCCTGTTCTTAATAAATGAACCCACAATGTGTTGGCACAGTTCCTTATGAGCACTTGGTGTCTTTATATCATTGCAACACACACAAGTCTCTGATCAATGACTGACAGAATAGTATCTTCGGGAGTATTTTCATTAACAAATAAAAGGTACTTAAATGTCTTAGGGTATGGAAAGGAAGGAGAGTGCACTGTGGAAAGGAATTTCTACCTGCTAGATGCCAGGCATTTTGTTTATAAGAGGGTCTTTGGTGTGCATATTTGCTAGCTTACTAAGTTAACTGCCAAATAAATCTGAAATGACAGCACACCATATCATGACCAGGCTTGCTCATTCAGGAAGGCGCCAGTACCCTGCAATTGGGCAGGTGGTCATTTACTATGCACACCAATTTTTCAAAAACAAAAAAATTATTTCATGGAATGTGGGGGCTGCTGGCAAGACCAGCATTTATTGCCCATCTCTATCCACCCTCAGGATTTAATGCTGAGCTGCATTCTTGAACCGCTGCAGTCCATGTGGTGTAGGTACACCCATGGAGCTATTCAGGAAGAAGCTCCAGATTTGACCTAGCAACAATGAAAGAATAAAGCCAGCATGACGCACGATTTGGAGAGGAATGAGTGGCTTTACCGTTTCTGGTCTTACTCTCAAAATGCAGATGGCCCGTTTAAAGTGGCTTTAACTATGTAAGGAGCACCAGCACAATTCTTGCTTCAATCTAAACGCCTAACATATTTCACAGAGAGTGGAATTGGGGTGTGCTGGGTGGGAGGAGTCATATAGGAATGCACAAGACACAAATTTGAGCCTTCAAGTTACTATTTGCATGTTCAAAAGAAAAAAGATGAACTGCCAGCTAGTAATTGAAAGCTTAATCTAAAAAGAGTAAAAGTTCAAAACAGAGATAAAAACAAAAAACTGCGGATGCTGGAAATCCAAAAACAAAAACAGAATTACCTGGAAAAACTCAGCAGGTCTGGCAGCATCGGCGGAGAAGAAAAGAGTTGCGTCTGACTAATATGTGATATAAATACACGTTTATCTTCAAGTCCAAGGAATGACATGAACCACATGATTTTCGAGTCCTCATGACCTTCGAAGGGTCATGAGGACTCGAAACGTCAACTCTTTTCTTCTCCGCCGATGCTGCCAGACCTGCTGAGTTTTTCCAGGTAATTCTGTTTTTGTTTTAAGAGTAAAAGTTCCACTGTTGTACACAGTGGGAGAATTTCAAATGTCACAATCACAAAGAACAGCTCACAATACAAGATAGGCCAAAGGGCATGTGTTGAACTGCAAGTCACAAGTGTCATGTCTCGTGAGCAAGCCTGTAAGGGTCGATAACTGGGACATTTTGGAGATGACTAAAATCAGTCCTTTATTTCTGATAAATTCTTGGATTTTTAATTTCAAGCACTGAAAATGGAAAAGCAGTATAAAATTTAAATGGGAAGAGATTGCAGAACTTGCTGATAGAGAGGGATCTGGTGTTCTGGTACATGAATCACAAAAAGTTAGTAAGCAGGTACAGCAAGTGATTAGGAAAGCAAATGGAACATTGGTGTTTATTGCAAGGGGAATGGGATATAAAAGTAGAAAAGTTTTACTGCAGCTACACAAGGTCTTGGTGCAACCACACCTGGAATACCGTGTACAGTTTTGGCCTCCTTATTTGATAGGAAAGGATATAATTGCATTAGAAGCATTTCAGAGAAGGTTCACTTGACTCATTCCTAGGATGAAGGGCTTATCCTCAAGGTGGAACAGGTTGGGCCCATACCCACTGGAGTTCAGAAGAACGAGAGGTGATCTTATTGAAACATGTAAGACCCCGAGGGGACTTTATAGAGAGGAAGTTTCCACTCTTGGGCGAGGCTAGAACTAGGGGACATAGTTTAAGAATAAGAGGAGAAATTTTTTTTCTCTGACAGTCATTAGAATGTGAAGTTCTCGTCCCCAGAAAGCAGTGGAGGCTGGGTCGTTGAATTTATTCAAGGCTGATTTAGATAGGTTTTTGATAGACAAGGGAGTCAAGGGTTATAGGGGATAGACAGGAATGGAGTTGAGACTACAACCAGATGTAATTGAATGGTGCAGCAGCCTCAAAGGCTGAATGGTCTACTTCTACTCTGATGTTCCTAACTTCCTTTCAAATTTGAGCAAACCAGCTACCATGCGCCCTTCCAAACCCAAAATTTACCCACTGTTTTCTCAAGAGAAGTCAGACCTAAAGAAATTTTTTCCGCATAGTACGCTTGAAATCAGCACCCATGCTACATCTTGTGGATATTATTTGGGTTGGGCCTATTCCCATCAGCCAAAAAGAATGCATTACTTGAGTTTTGCTTCCCCTAAGTGGACCTGGGTCATCCTTATGTATTGCTGCAAGCCTATATTCTTTATATTGCAGCAAATATAAGTCTTCTCAATCCTAGTTAGGATGCTGAAAAGAAGCTACGGAGTACCTGACATAGTTAGAACGAAGTTAGAACGAGGATCACCATTTAGCCGTCTCAGGCCATACGCCAATCTAGTGTTTACTCAAAGCAAGATCAAAACTGTCTCCATGAGTATAACCTTTGATGTTCTATATAGATTTTCATGAAACTGAATGACACACTGGCTGAAAATTGGATTGACTACAAAGCAGGAGATAATAGAAGGAAAACAATAGTCAGGTGGCATTGACAGGCCTAGAGAGATCTGTTCTGTCTCTCTTGCTATATCTAATATTCACAATGATCTTTAACCTTCAAATGATATTATGGCATTCAGCAATACAGTAGGATTAGCCAAGCCTTGGCTAAATTAATGTAATTTACTGAGTTAGATAAGGAAATGGCAGATGGATTTCAAGTGGCTAAATGCTAACTCACAGAGCCTAACACAAAAATAAGTTTTATTTTCATTTGTTTTATTAGCAAAGGGAAAATAATTGAGCGCAGCTATCAACTGTTCACATCATGTGGTTAGATTTAATTAAAGAGTGGGGTGCATGTTCAGGGCATTGATTTGTCGAGGCTACAAACTGATGAGTTAAATTGATACGGTTTCGGAAAGACTTGCTGAGCTTAAAGTTGGTAAGTCACCATGGTGGGATGCATCCAAATATACTGGAGGAAATTACAAAGGTATGCTACATAATCTTTCAATCATCCTTAGATACAGAGCTGATGCCAGAAGACTGGAGAATTGCAAATGATACACCCTTGTTCCAAAAAGGATGCAAGGGCAGGCTAGCCAGTTTATCCTCAGTGATGGGAAAGCTTTTAGAAACAATAATCCGGGATAAGATAATAACCACTTGGGCAAGTGTTGATTAATTAAGAAAGGCCAGTATGGATACGTTAAAGGCAAATCATGTTTAACTAACTTGATTTGAGTTTTTTGAATAGGTAACAGAGGGTGGATGAGGGTGATACAGTAGATGTGGCGTATAGGTTCTTCCAAAATGACCTCTGAAGTGCGATTTCTGCTTTTAAGAGATGGCAGCACATTAGTACAACAACACAATGTGCTCCAGCTGTGACCTGCAGGATAAAGGTTTCACTCTTCACCTCCAAAGCCACTATTAGTGATCTTAGCTATGTTAACATGGGGAGAGTCAAAGGTTATGAATCAAGAGTTATGGGGAAAAGACAGGAAAGTGGAGTTGAGGATTATCAAATCAGCCATGATCTCATTGAATGGCGGAGCAGACTCGATGGGCCAAGTGGCCTACTTCTAGGTCTTATGGTCAAAGCAAATTGGACAAAGTATCTAGGGTGGCTGACCTTATAGCCAGCTGACAACAGTTTCAGCTAAATACCATGCAACCATGAAAAGAAAGGAGGGATTTCATACTGACACACAAACGTCAATAAGGTTACTGCTGGCAGTTGACTATAAATAGAATTTTAGTGACTATAGATTAGCATTCAAGCTGAGCGCAGCATGTTCTGTACTGTGTTACTGGCATAACTCCAGGAAACTGTATTTTATGAGTTACACCAATATAACAGCCACTCCCTGCCTTGAATATCAAAGAGCTTTTTTTTTTAAATAAAAGCTTTACCGAACTTCAAAAGCTAAGAACTAAATTACATTCTTAATATTGACCGAGCAACTTAGTTTAACATTTCCAGGCTCAGAAAATTCCTTCTACAATTATTGCAACAGAATGCTGAACTGTCAACACAAATAATGCTGCTAAAATGCTTTTAGTGCAACTTGGAGTTCATAAGACACAATTAATTGTTCAGTGTCACCCTTCTATTGTCCAGAATCGATGAATAATTGCAAGAATACAAACTTAAGAGTTATGGTTATGTTACACTTGTCGTTCATGGACTAACCTGCTCAAACTAAAGTCACTTTAGATTGGTTCCGTTAAGAGTAAATATAGCAACAATATATTTGTTTAATAATGCCAACCAAAAGGAGGTTGATAGATTTTCCAAAATCACTGACATAGGCTAGGTTTTCAGGAATACAGGAAGCAGAATGAAAATTGCTTACATTATCCAACAGAATTTTTCCCCTCAAACTCAATTCTCAAATAGTGTGCTCCTTAGCACACTGTCATGTTGTCTTTACCATTGGAGTTCCTGAAATTGGTCCCACTAACTTCCTGAAAAAAATTGATTTCAGAGGCCACAATCTGGTCCCCTCATGGATACCTAATGGTTCTCCCAGAAGATTTAATCACTTGTCAATGAAAAAATTCAGCTGCAATTTTTGAAAAAAAAAGCTAATTTTAAAACAAAATTCTGCCCATAATATAAAAAGCTTAAGTGCAACTCCAGTTCAAATAAAAACGAAAAACTCCATTCAGATATAGGGAGCAACACTGAATAAATTTATAATCTGGTTTCCCTGACCCAATGCTTTGCATTGTGATAAACAACATTGTGCCAATTACAGCATGCATAAAATCGGCAGATAGGTAGCCTATCAGGTCTTGGAAAACAAGTCTGAACTTTGCTTTTACTCTTCATTCACAGGATGTCAGCATTGCTGGAAAAGACAACATTTATTGCCCTTCCAAAGGTGGTAGTAAGCTGGAGTCTCTGTGGTGGAGACAAATAATTCTAAGTACTATTGGGAGATAGTTCCAGGATTTTGACCTAGTCGCAATGAACATTTACAAATCAGAATAGCGTGTGACTTGGAAGTGGTCTTGTGTTCTTGAGCTTACTCCTTTGTCCTTTTAGGCATTAGGGGAAGATGCTACTTGTGTACTTTTCAAAAAGGCAAGTCTTTTTCAAAAGGCAAGTTTGTTTTGGCAAAATAAGTAATGAAGAGTTAGAAAAAAGAGCAGTGTCGTGTATTATAGTGTAATTCTGCTACTTGGCTCCAATGGTGTTTTGGAGTTCTATATACTTGTGTTCCAATGTCATTTTGCCAAAATTGTAAAGAAATACAGTAACTATATTACCAGTATTTGTGCTAAATTGCTTAAATATTCTGACAGTTTGTACTGCAACAGATGTTACCGTACTAGCTGCAAATAAACAATGTACAAAGGCTATCTGGGAATGTGACATTCTAAAGTCGCATCACTTGACATTCCTCAACTGCAAGGTAGGCAAACTATTGGCTCCCAGGTCTCGCCTCTTAACCAAGAGATGTGCAAAAGCTATCTTGTCTCACTTTCCTCAATTTATCCTTTCCAACATTCTTGGAGAGGGGGCTATGAATGTGTTTTCCTTTTTGTTGTCCTTTTTGTTAGAAGATTAAACCAATTATGCAGTAAAAGGAAATCACTGACAAATTTATGGTTGCTTTTAATTATCAATTTTAAAACAAACTTCAAGAACATTGGCCAAGTGTTGCATTTCCCTCCCCCTTTTTGATACATGCCTTCCTTATCCAGGTTTCTGGAGGTAATGTCATATACTCAAGAAAATTCTTGCCCTCCAAGGTAATGAGTGTAAATCCTTAAGGAACAAATTCCACTTTATGCACCCAGTGTCAATATCAATTACAGCATGAGACAAACGAAAGCTCACTTTCATTCAGACACAATGATGTGCCTTAACCAGCCTGCTCTTTATATGGTCTACTTCCATTTTGCATACTATTCATGTGGTCTCAGAGACTGCTGAATTTTACTGAACTTAAGATCTTTACCTATTGGGAAACTAGCTGAGTTCATTTGACATTAAAGTCAGATTAGAATAAAACAAGGCCTATCTGGAGTGAACCTATTTGTTGATAGCAGTGCAATGATCTAAGGTCCAAAATAACAGCTCGTGTCTTCTTACCACAGATCTTTAATGGTGCCTCCAATTCCAAAAGGATAGGTTGGCTGAGAAAGATCTCTCTTGATTTTATACATAGACCTCGAACTTCAGCCTCGGTCATCTGTACAATTTTTCCAGGGCGGCATCCTCGTACTGAAAGAGAGTAAAAAATAAATTTTGTAATCAGAATTTTAGAGCATGAAGGAGACTATTCAGTTGATTGGTAGCCTTCAAAGACCTACTGACAGCCTCATTCCCCCACCACTTGCCCATAACCTGGCATTTTTTCTTTTTTAAATACTTATTTACAACATGGTTAGAAGTTATGGATTTTTATTCCACTACAGTTTCTGGAAAAATTACATGCCCTAACAGTTGTGTACACAAAAAGAATTCACCATTTTTTGTTGTTTTCCTGATGTTCATAGGGCAGGTGGAGGCATAGTGGTATTGTAATGGACAGGAAATCCAGAGACCCCGGGTAATGCTCTGGAGGCCTCGGTTGGAATCCCACCACAGCAGATGGTGGAATTAGAATTTAATAAAGATCTGGAATTAAAAGTCTGATGATGACCATGAAACCATTGCCAATTGTTGTAAAAACCCATCTGGTTCACTAGCGTCCTTCAGGGAAGGAAGTCTGCCGTCCTTACCTGGTCTGGCTTACATGTGACTCCAGACCCACAGCAATGTAGTTGACTCACAAATGCCTTCTGAACAAGGGCAATAAATGCTGGCCCAGCCAGCAACACCTACATCCCATGAATTAATAAAAAAAAAATGCCTTCTGGTTTTTGACTCTGACCAGTAGAAATAGTTGCCACTATTTACCTAATAGAAAGCCTTCAAATTTAAATTCTCCTCAATCTTCACTGTTCTACTGAAGAGAGCCCTAGTTTCCTAATGTTCAATAGCTAAATACTAACATCTGTCCTATCATTTTGGCAAATTCTCTATCTCCTACACACTCTCCAGAACCTCAACAACATTCATTAAGGCGGCTGTCCAAAACAAGATGTAATATTTTAACTGCAGCCTAACAAATATTGTATACAGTCTAACTATACCTTTACTTTTGTACTTGATCTCTTTTTATAAAACCCAAGATCCTTTTTTTTTAAAACTAAGGCAGTATAGATCTCCCATTTTTACACCATGGCAACATCAGTGATTTGAAAACATACTCACTTTCCATTTAGGAACTGTATTTTTAAAATTGTTAGACACTTCTATCCACCTTCCATGCTCACACAAAACTCATGTGGAAAGAACAATGGGTGTCACTTCTCTCAATGCTGCTTCACAATAGCAATCACACAATCCTATGATTTGTAATGGGGACAGCCATATGTAATAACTATTTAACAATACATTAAAGTAGTTATTGACGGTGTAATTATACACACGCTATATAATTATGCATATCATACATATGGCAAAACACCACAGGTGCCATATCAATGTGAAAGACAAATTTAAAACACTATGCAGTACATACGATTTGCTGTGAAGCCTCCTTCTCATGAGTGAACATATTATAACCTCTATTTTGGAGTTGTCCATTATTTTCTTCTGTTTGAACACAAGAAATAGAAGTATAGGCCATTTGGCCCCTCAAGCTTGCTCTGCCTTTCATTAAGATCACTGCTGATCTTCTACTTCAGCTACACCTTCCCAGATTACCCATACACCCATGATTTTAATATTCAAAAATCTATCAATCTTAGACTTGAATATATTCAACGGCTGAGCACTTACAGCTCTCTGGTGCCATGAACAGCTTGCTCATCCACCTTGAGCAACACAACAGCAAGAACTTTATTCCTATTGAATATGGACAAAGGCTGAAGCTACTCCAGCACCAGACACAGAAATAGGCGGTGACCATTTGGCCCCTCGAGCCTGCTTCTCCATTCAATAAGATCATGGCTGATCTGGCCTTAACCCTCAACTCCCTTGTTAATCTAAAATCTGTCTAACTCAATGACGTGGCCATTGCTCTCTGGGTAAAAGAATTCCCAACACTAATGTCCCTCAAAAAATACCTTCTCATCTCCATCTTAAATGGAAGACCCCTTATTTTGAAACTGTGCCCCCTCATTCTAGATTCCTCCATGAGGAGAAACATCCTCTTAGCACCAACCCTGTCAAAGCCCCTCAGAATCTTATATTTCAATAAGATCACCTCTCAACCTTCTAAACTCTAATGAGTATAGGCCCAACTTTTTTTTTTAAATTCCCTCTACGGGATGTGGGCTTTGCTGACTAGGCCAGCATTTATTACCCATCCATAATTGCACTTAAGAAGGTGGTGGTGGAAGGCTTCCTTCTTAAACCGCTGCAGTTACTGTGGTGTAGGAACACCCACAGTGCTGTTAGGGAGGGCATTCCAAGATTTTGACTAGGTGACAGTGAAGGAATGACGACATATTTCCAAGTCAGGACGGTGAGTGACATGGAGGGGAACTTCCAGGTGGCGGCGTTCCCATGTGTCTGCTGACCTTGTCCTAGATGGTAGCTGTCAACCTTTCCTCAGAAAACAAAACCCCCATCCCAGAAATCAGCTCTTCACCGACCTGACTTGTAATCACACCCTCCTTTCCCTGACCACTACCTATCCCGAAGGATTGTTTCCTGGATCAAACTTTCCAAGTAACTTCCCCTTGCCTGGTACCCCGCACCTCGAACTCAAGTTCAATAATTCGAAGCTGCAGTTCATCAAGATGCAGACACTTATCTGCAGATGTAGCTATCTGGGATCATGTTCTCCTTTTACCCTTTATTTCTGGTGTCTCAGCTCACATCTGCCCTACAGCCAAAGGAGAAGTGAAGTGAAGGGTCTGGTAGGTAAGTTAAATTTACTGCAGTGCCCATCTTTTAACAATATTGCCTTTTAAAAACCCTACAAAAATTCCAGATATTCATGCATTAAGGATGACGAAAAGCACAGACAGGGAGCAAGGAAAGGAAGAATACCACCTGAGGTACAGGTGTACCGGTGTTTTTTAATTCCTTCATGGGATACGCTAGGCCAGCATTTATTGCCCATCCCTAATTTCCCTTGAGAGGGTGGTGGTGAGCTGCCTTCTTGAACCACTACAGTTCACGTGATGTGGGTACACCCACAGTGCTGTTAGGGAAGATGTTGCAGAAATTTGACCCAGCAAGTGAAGGAACTGCGATATATTTACAAGTTGGGATGGTGAGTGGCTTGGAGGGGAACTTCTAGATGGTGGCGTCCTCACGCATCTGCTGCCCTTGCCCTTCAAGGTTGTAGAGTTTGTGGGTTTGGAAGGTGCTGTCGAAGGAACCTTTGCGAGTTGCTGTAGTGCATCTTGTAGGTAGTACACACTGCTGCCACTGTACATCGGTGGTGGAGGGAGCGGATGTTGAAGGCGGTGGATGGGGCGCTAGTCAAGTGGGCTTTGTCCCGGATGGTGTCAAGCTTCTTGAGCATTGTTGGAGCTACACTCCTTCAGGCAAGTGGAGAGTATTCCATCACACTCCTGGCTTGTGCCTTGTAGATAGTGGACAGGCTTTGGAGAATCAGGAGGCAAGTTATTCGTTGAAGGATTCCTAGCCTCTGACCTGCTCTTGTAACCACAGTATTTAATGGCTAGTCCAGTTCAGTTTCTGGTCAATGGTAAACCCAAGGATGTTGTAGAATTAGCAAAAGCCTTGGAATGATTTTTGAGAATAAAAGTCATGGGGAAATTATTTTTGTCGTTAGCATTCCCTTGCTTTTAAAGAAAAAAAATCAACAATCATCCCCACAGACCACATCAGCAAATAAACAGGTAGCTTCCCAGAGCATCTCCATTACAAAATACTGGAAGCTCAACTTCAAACTAAACAGAGGACCAACACTTGCTACAGGCATTTCTGGAACAAGGCGGCATCTGAAGAGTCCAAGAGCTGATTTCAAATCATCCCCAATTATGCCACTCAGATGTCCAGAGCATTTCTCTGTCAGTGGCATCAATGAAGTGATCTAGAAGTGAACGAGACCTTAATACTCTGCACGCCAACAGAAATATTTATCACTTACAGTCAAATACATTTTGTAAATTTTGTGGTTTCTTTAAAAGTCGGGAATTACTTTGGGGGGTGGGGAGGGGGAAGAAGTCACTCCAAAACTTTCTATCCCCTGTAGGAAATGGTGTAAACCATGTAGGGAAGGAAGAAAGCTAAATGGTATGTTCAGAAACTACACGAGCAAGATCCATTTTAAGGAGACACAAGTGATTTTTTGAAAATAATTTGTTCAGCAAAGGGTTATTTTTCTCAATTAGTTAATTATCTGCAGATACTTTATTTTGGTTCTCAAATAATATTGCATTGTGCTTTACTTGAAAAGTTTACAGGATGATTGAGTTAGCATTGCGTGAAGCTGTTGGTCAAATACAAACTGAGCTTCAGGACTCTTCATGCAGCAGTTCCCATAATATTTGAACAAAAACAGAGCAGAAATCCTATCATGTCTTCATTCACTGTGATGACAAATCCAAGAAAATCAGGAGAGGATGCTTTCTCTTTTAGAGGTCAATAATTCATATCATGCACCCAGGTTGCATCAAGGGGTTTTACTTTAGAGGTCTGATGTAAACTGTAACTAAATGCCATGTTGGCAATACTATTTTTATTGCATGTAGATAACTTCACAACTAAGTGTTCGTTTGGCTCAGTGATAGCACTCTTGCCCGAGTCAAGGGTTGAAGTCTTGAAACTTCAACAGATAATCAGGGCTGTTAATTCTGTACATCACTGAGCAGAAGAGGTGTTAAATCACACTTGACATGTTAAGATCCCATAGTATTATGCAGAGAAGAGCAGAAGCTCTTTTTCCAATGTCCTGGCTGATATTAATTAGGTAAAAACAAAAAACTGCGGATGTTGGAAATCCAGGTAATTCTGTTTTTGTTTTGATATTAATTAGGCCCTGCTGTGCAGAAAACTGTTGTAAGGAAACACACAAAAACCAGTGACTACTTCAAAGCACCACAAAGTACCACCAGCAGTGCCTTCATAAGATTCCCCAAATCAGGTGACAAGGCAGCAGTCCAACAGCAGCGTCCTCCCACAAGCCAACTTGCCCAGCATCAAGATACTAATCACTCAAAACCAGTGCCACATGGCAGAACATGTTGTTTGTATGCCTGACACCAAACTCATGAAGCAACTGCTCTAGTTGCAACTTGGTCAGGGCAGGAGACTCCCAGGGGGACAGTAGAAACACTTTGGGTAAAAGCAAAATACCGCGGATGCTGGAAATCTGAAATAAAGACAGAAAATGCTAGAAAACTCAGCATGTCTGGCAGCCTATATGGAGAGTGTTAACTCTTCTTCACAGCTAAAGAGAAGTAGAAATTTAATAGATTTTATACCATTTAAGAATGGGTGGAATAGATGGAGCAAAGTAGAAATAGTTGGGAGCTCAGGAGAGAAAATGTCATGGACACTGGACAAAGGGAGCGTTAATGGTGGTAAAGACTAAAGGAGGTGCTGATAGTAGCATAAAGGTAAGATAGCAGAAGGTGTTAATAGCAGGACAATGGTCAGCAATCTGTGAAAACAAAACAAAAGCAAGTGACAGGTGTGTGCGTGGATGCAGGTGTGTGCATGCGCGTGTGCGCGCGGGGGGGGCAAAAGGATAAAAAATAAATTTTAATATATTAAAAAATGAAAATTTTTAAATGGATAAAAATGGAGGAGAAAGTTCATGCGCTGATGATGTTGAACTCTATGTTAAGTCTGGGAGGCTGTAAAGTGCCTAATTGGAAGATGAAGTGCTGTTCCTTCAGTTTGCGTTGGACTTCACTGGAACAGGCCAAGGGTGGATATGTGGGCATGAAAGCATGATGATGTGTTGAAATGGCAAGCAACAGGAAATTCTGGGTCATGCTTATAGACTGTGCGAAGGTGTTCCGCAAAGCAGTCATCCAGTCTGCGTTTAGTCTCCCCAATGTAGAGGAGACCACATTGGGAGCAGCAAATGCAGTAGACCAAATTGAAGGAGGTGCAAGTGAAGCGTCGGTTCACCTGAAAGGAGTGTTTGGGGCCTTGGATGTTGAGGAGAGAGGTGATAAAGGGACAAGTGTTGCACCTTCTGCGATTGCATGGGAAGGTGCCATGTGAAGGGAACGAGGTGCTGAGAGTGTTGGAGGAGTGGACCAGGATATCACGGAGGTAGCGGTCCCTCTGGAATGCTAACGGCAGCGAGGGGGAGATGTGTTTGGCAGTGTCACCATGCTGGAGTTGGTGGAAATGGCGGAGGATGATCCTTTGAATACAGAGACTGGCGGGGTGTAAAGTGAGGGCAATGGGGACCCCATCATGGTTCTAGGAGGGAGGGGAAGAGGTGAGAGCAGAAGTGCAGGACATGGGCTGAACACAGTTGAAGACCCTGCAACCACAGTGGGCGGGTTAAAGAAAAATTATGACATCTCAGGAGCACCGTTTTGAAAAGTACTGGAACAGATGCAATGGAGGCAGTGGAATTGGCAAACAGGATGGCGTCCTTACAGGAAGCAGGGTGTGAGGAGCTGCAGTTCAGGTAGCTGAGAGAGCCGGTGGGCTTGTAATGGACAGCTTCCGACCTCAGTCTCCCAACCCCACACAGCCTGCTCTACCTCCTTCCCGAAATCCACAAACAGTACTGTCCTGGTAGACATGTCAAGCCAGCCAGTTCCTGACACGCGAGGGCGAGGCAGGGAGAGGGGGGCAAGTGCAATGAGGATGAGAGGGAGAAAAAGAGATAAAATGTGCACTGAGTGACCTTGGCTTGTGTCGCAACACCTCCCGTGCAAGACAAGAAAGCCTACTGCCTACCTGTTCCCTCAGCAGTGAAGTGTTAACACAATTTAATTTTATTAAAAAGATATTGAAGATGATTTAAGGGAACTCTACCGGTCCAATTTAACTCTGAGCAGGATACAGGCAATTGGAGAAGGATGAAACAAAAATGATGCAAGTCAGATGATGTGAAGTTTCAAATCTATAAAATCAAGTTATTGCCTCCTTATTTTCAAAGAAAGCACAGTGCTGGCTGCTGATTGTGTTTTTAGCGGTTGGGGGAAACAGAAAGTGAGTATAAATGATAGCATCCTGTTGGTGACTATACATTCCAAGAACTGGAGTCTTCCTTTTCCTCAAGAATCAGAAGAGTCATTAAGGAGGGGAAAGGCCTCCAGTCTGCTGTTCACAGTTGAAATAAAATTGTTTTTAAAGCAGGCTCCAGATGCATCAACCAACACAGATATGTGCTCTGTCTCAGGACTGATATAATGTTGTTATCTGAAGTATTAGTTGCAGGTCAAATTTGAATGGGGTGTACTCATCAAGGCCCTTTTGGAAACATTCTCCAGGAAAGTCATCCCATCATGTCCTATTATCATTGTAGCAGCACTTTTGATAGAATGGATCCAGGGTATACATCCCCTTTCCAATGCAATCTGCCTCATTTCAAGCTTATAATCTTCCATGGGGTGTTTATGAAATAGTACAATACCAAATTGAGTCTTGTAACTTTAACACTATTCAGGATAAAATACAGTCACTATTACAAGGGGAGGCAGTGCATAGTGGTATTGTCACTGGATTAGTATTCCAGAGACCCAGGGTAATGCTCTGGGAACCTGGGTTCAAATTCAAATTTGAATTCACTAAAAAAAAATTTGGAATTCAAAGTCTGAATGACCACGAAACCATTGCCAATTGTCATAAAAATCCGTCCTTACCTGGTCTGGTCTACATCAATGTGATTAACTCTTAAATACCCTCAGAACAATTAGGGATCGGCAATAAATGGCCATGAACGAATAAACATAAAATAAAAGAAACTTAAGTTTTCAGCATAGCTGTGATTGTGATAAAGCTACACAGGGAGAAGGAAGGAGAAAGATCCCTGAATACACCACAATTAGAATGTATGCATTCTGGAGCTGAAATAGCAAGCAGAGAGATTCGCAGCTGATTACATGCCAACATTTGCTATAGGCCTTTTTAAAAAATTGAATAAGGAGACAAATTGCAACAACAGATACTAAACTGACCATCTTCCTGCAGGGAGGTGGGATCAGGAATAACTTTCTTTTATTCTACAAAGTTATTATACAAAGTTTCGTTATCTAACACAGCATGCATCCGAGTCATGTGAACAAGATCGCCAGGTCATCCAGTGTTGGGTTAGCTGATCTGAGGTACCTCAATTGTTCTCAGCAGATGAGAGCTGAGGGATAGGATGATACACAGACTGTGGAACCATATCTGTGGAACCATTCTGAAGTATACTTCAGCATTTTTAGGGAAGAAGGAGAGCTAATAGGGAAGGGGAGAGGAAATGAAGCTAGATCTCATCACTAGTTACTGGAAGTTCCTGAAATTTGAAAGTTCTTGTGCCACAACAAATCTGGCCTTGCCAAACTTGTCCCAGGACCAGGAAGCAAATTTGTCCTACAAACATATATTCCCATGTACCCTGTGTAGATTATTCCTTGCATCCCCAAACTGGTTGATGGAATTCATTTGAAAACACATGCACACACCACATCTCTAGAATGGCAGCACATAATATTAATGCCCATGTTTGTTAAAATGCAATACTTCTGGATTAGCCACCTTTTCCTCCCATACTTTAGAAAGAAGATGGTTAATCTTTCTCTGGATGGATCCTTCTCCTAATTGACAAAAGCTAGGCATGCCACACTGCCATAAGATCAATGTTCTTTCAGAGTGCAAGAGATCTCCAAGTTATCAGGAACCAAACACCATCTTACTCTATTCAAAGTGAAATCTCAAGTTAAAATATTATGTTGAAAATGTAGAAGAGGAAATGAAAAGGGGATGGCAATGTGGAGAAAAAACAGAATTCATTCTGATCTTCCAAATGTGTCATAAAAAGATGTTGTCTATAATGTTACTGGAAATTATTTTAAAATTGGAATTGTAGTAAGGTCTGAGTCTAGGCGTTTGACTGTGTGTCTTAATTGGATTAAAGCCAGCTAGTCTGGGTACTTTGATGTACAGTAGTTTGAGATGCTAATTAGATAAATGTAAGGAAGTTAAAAGGTAAAGTGTATATTTGCATTTATTGAATAAAGCATTCAAGAGTGGGGGTAGAATCTTACAGCTAGCTGGGAGTCGCCAAGCAATGTCTTTATATTACTAATAAAATTGGTGGAATGAAAGGCTATTGTTAGGAGAAGTAAAATTAAAAACCTAGTAATACAATGGAAAATTTACATTCAAAGGGGAAGCTAGGTATAAACAGAAAGGAGTTTGTGTCTAAGTCAGAGGCATTTAAGATCTAACCAGCCTGTAAGCCTACAGCTGTATCTGCAAAGGAACCAAATTAAAGGAGCCTCATTTTGAATTTGTAAGGTCAAATGTGCTTTGCCTGGTGTCTGTTTAAAGTCAATGGGTTATTGTTGCCTTGGTGAAGATTTACCTAGGAGTGATTAATTTGGGGATTTGTTTAAAAGTTACTATGGTAGTAATTTGTAGACATGTATGTGTTTGACTCGAAACGTTAACTCTGTCTTCCTCTCCACAGAAGCTGTCAAACCTGAGTTTTTCCAAATATTTTTGTTTTTGTACGTGTGTTTAATTTGTTATTAAATTAATGTGTTTAATTTAGTTTTATATAAAAAACCTCTTGGGGCTTGGAAGTTTTATTCGTGAATTCAGAGCTGCATCTCAAACATATGAAAATAAAGGTTATGACAGTCGTTCAAGTTTCCCTCTAGGATTTAAACAACTCAGCTTTTGCCAGCTGCTGTGTCATAACACAATGTTACTAAATTCTATGCAACAAAATAGACAGACTTCAATTTATATTTCATCAGGTTTAGAACTAGTTGAAGCTATAGCAAATAAACAAGGTACCAATGCTCAGTCTTTTCGTGACATGGCTTACGGACAAGCAGGCCTATTTCAATACATTTCAGTACACAGGACAGTAAGTTTAAATTCATTGATTCTGAAGAGTTGCCAAAAAAAAGTTTACTTTTAGAGAAAGCGTGGGAGGTAAATGTGCCCTTTCAGTTCAGTCTCATAATATTTATTAATGAGAAACAAGACAGACATAATAAATATTTGGCTTTGGTGACAATGAGCGTAATAAAAGGAGAAAACGTCCACTTAATACGTCACATTTTCTCTTCCCGAATTATATTCTGTAGTTTACAAGTTAGTCTTCACATCTTAAAGAAAGGAACTGCACTCAATTAACCATTTATGCTGCAGAACCAGGTTGGAATGCAAGTCCAAGCGATTGGAATTCATTTTTCTGGTTGATAAAACCACTGCTGCAAGAAAAAGAAAGGTTTGACCAGAAAGAAGGAGAAAATAAAGATTTCAACATTCCTGTTTTTCCCAATTGAGAATGCAACTGGGAAAAACAATGCAAACTGGGCAAAGTAGTTACTCGGGCACATCTTGCAGTCAGTTCCAAACAGTTGTGGCCAAACACATTATTAACCATTGCAGCCTGGCCACAGCTGGTGCATAAGTCAGGGAAGGAAAACAAAATGATGGCTGAGAAGAGGAGAAAAAGAGATTTTAAAACACCACGCCAAAGGAGGGTGAACTTGATGTGTCATTGTTGAATTCAATTGCAATTTCTAACGTCCTACAAAGATACTTTATAGAATACATTTTTTGAGTATTTTTAAGATACTGCCCGTCTTAATTGCTGTGGAAAGATTAAAAAGAGGACTGAATAACAACCAATCTCGGTTGGGATTAGTGGCTGTTTTTAAGTAATTATTATTTTGCAATATTGATGCAGATATCTGTTATATCCTTGACTAAGTTATTTTAATAGCAGGTGTTGTCTATCCAACAAAACAAAAGAACAAATCCAGCAAGATTTCACAGATATTCCACTTAAATTTACTAAGCTACATGGAGAAATTTCCAAATTTTTACTCTTGCAAAGCCTTTCACCCCAGGCACCTATTAGAAAACAGACAATAATTCAGTGGTGTTCATCTATAGGGGGAGGTAGTGGCATAATGATATTATCACTGGACTGGTAATCTAGAGACCCAGGACATTGTAATTGATTATACCACCAAAAATTTGAAAGGGTTTGATTAATCTATATATATATATACAGATAGATTATTGAAACGTACTTGTAGAACATGTTCTTTGGCTTATTTCCAAATAAAACAACTTGAACAGGAAATAAACAAATAAAAGGCTGATTAACAAAATTGAGGCTCATGGTTCAAATCCCACCATGGTGGAATTTGAATCCAATAAATATGGAACTAAAGTCTAATGATGACATTAAAGTCATTGTCGATTGTCGTAGAAACCCATCTGGTTCACTAATGTCCTTTAGGGAAGAAATCTGCTGTCCTCATCATGTCTGGCCTACATGTGACTCCAGACCCACAGCAATGTGGTTAACACCTAAAAATGCCCTCTTAGCAAGGGCAATAAATGCTGGCCTAGTCAGCGATGCCCGCATCCCATGAACAAATTTTAAAAACTCTAGCCAACAGTGAGGGAGAGAGTAAGAGACTGAAGGACAGACAAGCTGGTGAAAAGGGTAGGCACATAACAGATGAAATATAATGCAAATAAGAGAGAGGCAATACATTTATAGGAAGAATAAGGCACTATTTTAAAGGGAATGCAAAAGGACAGACACACCTGGGGCTGTCTGGTGCACACTGTCTACCATCCTCCAAGTTTAAAAACAACCAACATTTAACACGTCTTACTGTTTTCTGTCCGTAAGCTAAATCTTTTATCCAAGCTGACAATGACCCTCCTGTTCCACGAGCCTCAATTTTGTTAATCAGTCTTTTATTTGTTTATTTTCTGTTCAAGTTATTTTATTTGGAAATAAGCCAAAGAACATATTCTACAAGTACGTTTCAATAATCTATCTATATATAGATTAATCAAACCCTTTCAAATTTATGGTGGTATAATCAATTACATAATTGGGTGGTGTGAAAACTGGACAGACTACAAATATAAGTTAAACATGCCCTGAGCTTTTCAGAGTCAAGTAGCAAGGGTTAGACAGTTCTGGTGTTCAGGTGCTGTCTATACCCAAGGTGTGCTTGTCAAATAAATACTTAGCCATTCCACTTTCAGGAGCGCCCAATCTCCACAGGTTGGTTACGTGGTCTCCTAAGAGCTTGATAGACTTGACCTGTCCATCCAAGCAGTGGGTCTCCATGAAGTCACAGAGATGTGGGTCATTCCTGTCTGTAGCCAGTTTATCCAATTCTAAAAGCAACTGGTTTACACTCTTCTTCAGCTCTAAAGAGCATACCATTGTATCCAAGCCACTTCCCCATTCATCACAATCTGGTTTCTTGATATCCTGGAGTAAGATGCGCCCTCTTCGCTGGTTCTGTAGTTTCATGAGCTTCTCAGCATGTTCATGCTCTTCATGAGATTGCTCCAGAAAGAATTTGGCAAAATTCTTCAATGCAATGTAATCTCAATCAAAGTAGAAAGACGTAGAGAGGTAAACATAAGACACATACAGCTCCAGGTTGATCTGGCGGCTGATAGCGGCCTCACAGTCAGGATGGTAATTCTGTCGGACCTGGGAGCTCATGGCAATGGTGAGACAATAGAGCAGAATATAAGGATGCTGTGTGTATGTAGTGGACAGAAAAAGTACTTGAGGAATGAAGGTTCCGTTCAATCACTGTTGAAGCTAGAGCGCTGTACTTGTCAAAGGCTTTCTTAAAATCCATTTAGATAACATCCATTGCATTCCCTTCATCAACCATCTGTTGACCAATTAGATTGGTCAAGCACAATCAGCCTTTTACTAAGATAAAAGCAAAAAACTGTGGATGCTGGAAATCCAAAACAAGAATAAAAATACCTTTTACTAATCTGTGCTGGCTCTCCTCACTTAACTCAAACCTCTCAAAGTGCCTGTTGATCATTTCTGGAATCTTTCCCACCACAGATGTTAAACTGACAGGCCTGTAATTACTAGAAGTGTCCTTACACCTTTTTTTAAATAAGGCTATCACATTTTCCAATCTCCAATCCTGAAGTACCTTTCCCACATTAGGGAAGATTGGAAAATTATGGCAACTCTTTCTGCTATCTCCGCTCCCACTTCCTTTGGCAACCTGGATGCAAGCCATCCAGACCAGGCAACTTAACCACTAAGCAGAACCAGCCTTTCCCCCAATTTTCACCACCCATTATCAATACTATCTTCACTTCTACCAATATTGTCAGGTTCCTCTTCCTTAGTAAACACTGATACAAAATACTTGCGCATTCTAGCCTTGCCCTGCTTCTCTAAGCATATATCCCTATGTCCCTAATAGGTCTAACTTCACCTCTTACTACCTGCTTACTATTTACATATCAGAAGATGATTTTTCAGATTCCTTTATATTGACTGTCATTCTATTCGCATATTCTCCCTCTGCAGTCTTATTTTTTTCAGTCTTCATTTCCCCTTTCAACTTATTGGATTAGGCCTGGTTCTTGTTTGAAGATGAAGTGAGTAAATGCTTTAATTTACAGAATAAGAGGTTAGGATTTGGAAGGCACTACCCGAAAGAGTGGTGGATACAGATTCAACAGAAGCCTTCAAAAACAAACTGGATAAATACTTGGGAAGAAAAAAAATTGTAGGGTTATGCGAAAGTGTGGGAAGTGGGAATAACTGAACGGCTCTTCAAAAGGACCGGCACACACTCAACAGGCCAAATGGCCTCTTTCTTTGCTGTACTATTCTATGAATTCATTATTTATTCAGGAAAAAGAAATAGGTGAAAGGAGGGGAAAATAAGAACGATAACCCACAATGTGAACAGGCCTACCCCAACTGATTACTCCCTGAAAACTATGCAATATTTACCATCATGATTCCTTAATAGGTGTGTTGGTTTTAACTAAGATTTAAATTTTTAGTACAACAAATTTGAAGAAATTCTCTTCAGTGTAAAGGCAAAATGGATTATGCACATAATCATACCACTCAACTTAAAAAAAAACTTGCATCTCCTCTTTCCTGGCAAAATCCTGTACGACATTGAGACAATGGATTTTGGTGTTCACAGATTTTATTATTTATAAGTTGAAAGCTGATCACCTTTTGCAACACATGCAATTGGCTTGAAGCAAACTGAAGAGGTGTGCAGAAAGCTTTGAAATAATTTCAAATGTTTACTTTTGATAACATATCACTTTAAAACAAACATTCTGGAATGCACATTGAACAGCTTCCCACCAACTTGCCCAACAAACTCAACTTTCTCAATTTCAATTCTCTTATTTCCAAGCTCCATCTCATATCACTCGTTTCAATCAATTCGATCTACAACAGACCAAGCAAAGTTTCAAAAATAAACAGGACAGTCTTTCTGGCTCTGGAAAGCCTGCAGCACAATACTCAACATATTTGTGATAGACAAGACAGAATAATTTAGATTATGGCATTGGCATCGCATTTAAATCTTCAGCATGGCGCTTCAGCAAAACTCTACTTAGATAAGTGACAATCTAATCCTGAAGAACAAAAATGCTCTGGAAAAGGTGACCTTTTACAATCCATAGCAATTGGCCAAGAGCCAATAAATTCAAGAGTACATTGGTATAAGGTGTTACATGGTCAAGCTTTCTGCCAAACACACACTTCAAACCTTAGTCACTTGCCGTCTAAGATAGAGGGATGAGCATTTAAGCTGCAGAGCATAGAATCACTACATCAGAAAGGTTACCATTAGCTGATATCACTACAAACAGACTTTGCACGCTTATCTATCTGGCACTCATAGGACAAGAGTACAGATCTATTTAAGGACTGCAACATAATTGATGGCACAGAAGTGAAATCTTAATAAATGGCCAACTGGGAATGTCACTGCCAAGTACATACTAACATTCAGTACATCCAGAAGTCATAAGGAGGGACAGTCCACTTCAGTTATGAATTCAATACATTTATAAAAGCCAGCCTGTATGTCAAATTTAGTTACTTGTAAGTCATATAAGCCCTCATCATGAATGGTCATTTGCAGAATCATATCCCAATCCTTTTTGGGTTTATTATCTCCCCATTACACATCCCCTTTTCAAATGGCTCATAAAATCTTTTATGACTACCTATGATATCTGCAAGTATTTGGCAAGAGGCAAAACTCAAGTGGAGTGAACAGAATAAGGAGGGATTTTATAATATTAATACATAATATAAAAGGTAATGTGACCAGAAGGATTTGCATTTATGTAGTGCCTGAACCCTTCCACAGCAAAAAAATGGACCATTTATCACTGAAGAAATAATAGTGCCTGAATGACACACATCATTATTAATATGCAACGTGCCAGCACCTTGTGTTACTAGCTATTAGCCTTTCGAAAATAGCGTCTCTCGATTAACATCCTGGTGAGTTTCATGTGTAATTGCACATTAAGCTTGATACAGAAAGAAAGTCTATTAATTAATATAGCAAGTAGCCTTTTAAACTACATAACTGTTAATCTGCCAATCAACCTTTTGTTCAATTATAAGTGTCATCCTTAGAGGTTGGGTTGTTTTAAATTTTGACATCAAATTTAAAAATTACAACCTAACTCAGAAACAGAAGTTATGGCAGAGCCAAACTGACATTAAATTTTTTAACATCTCGTTACTATAGTAGGTTAGTACATTGCAACTAATTAATTGCAGTGTCATCCATTTATTTGCTTAAGAATGCAAAATAGTTAATTTTTAGAGCAGTAGCTCTGAAACCCAGGAAACTGTTTTTTCTAAGCGGTCATGGTAGTGCTGTGGAGCAAACATTCTTTTATTTTTATAAACTATTGTTGATGTTAAATACTCCCGGATCAAACAAGTAATGATCCAGAGTAAAACCTCAACCCAACAATATGCTTTAACCTCAATTGCATATTATACCAAAACTAAATTTCCACTCCTAACATTAGCCATCCTTGTATCTGGAGTGGCAATTGTTTGGGTGCTTGGACTCTCACTGAGCAGAAATTGGATTAAAGTTGTATAAATGCATTTCACTTAGTTTAGCTGTTTGTTGCTAAAGTTAGATTGACCTTGCAGAAACCTGAATATCTATACAGCTACTGATGCGCTGAGTGGTTCAACCTGCCCTTACACCATACGATGTGGTTTCTTTTCTGGAAGGCATGATGGCTAGAAGTGAAAGATTTGAGGCAGGTCTCAAACAACAGTATGAGTGAAACTGCAGCCAGAAATTTTTCTCTATAGCAATATAAACAATAGGCCACTAAATCTGCCTGTAACATTCAGATTATTCTTCAAAATTACTTGAATACCCCAAGACCCCAGCAAAAAAGTTTTCCTTATTAGTCTGGTTTCGTTGAAGTTTTTATTATTCTTTCACAGCCAGCACTCATTGCCCATCCCCAACCGCCCTCAAGAAGATACTGATGAGCCTTTTTGAACAACTGCAATCCATGTGGCATAGGTACATTCACAGTGCTGTTAGGAAGGGAGTTCCAGGATTTTGCCCTAATGACAGTGAAGGAATGGCGGTATTGTTCCAAGTCAGGATGGTGTGTGGCTTGGGAAGAAACTTCCCATTAGTGGTGTTCCCACGTGTCTGCTGACCTTGTCCTTCTAGGTGGTACAGGTCTTGAAGGAGTCTCAGCAACCTACTCACCACAGAGAGTACTTTTTCTCTATTTACTGTGTCAATCTCTTATCATCTTGCAAATTTCCATTAGGTCACTTCTTAACATTTTCTGTTCCATTGACAACAAGTCCTAACTTTTTCCAACTTCTCATAACTGAAGTCCGTTATCTCTGTATCTTTCTAAATCCCTTACATTGTGTGTTTGAAGTGAGGGCAAAGAGCCAAACGACAGCACAGCATTTTTCTGTGGTCAATGCTCACTACAGCTACACCTGAAAGAGGCTCAGTCTTTCCATCTAGTTTGGCAAAAACCTTAGTCAGACAGTTATGGGTTCAAGACCCACTCCAGGGCTTGAAAACTTAACCTGACATTTTAGTGCAGCTTTGTCAAAACTGCTAGAACAGAGAGGAACAAGAATGTCTGGTCTAGTGTTTCAGATGGGCATCACAGGCTTCTGTGGCATTTTTTGAAAATCATTAAATTTTCTTTATCCAGACATTGTGAGTCACTTTCCTACATCAAACGCATTACGTGGATGCAAGGTATTGCTGCTTTTGTACTGGCCAACATCCTTTCTGAACCATCTGTAATTAACTGATCATTTATTGCAATGTTGTTACAAAACATGCGTCTTAAATGACTGCTGTATCCACTGCACAAACAGTCACTGCACATTAAACAGACTTATTGGGTATGGGGGAGATCTGCGTGTGTACATACTCACCAGAATTTTTATGATGGGAAGTCAGAAGTTCATATAAAAGATAGGAATTGCTCGATGAGAACATGGTCCATTAAGTTCATATTTTACCATTTTGCTATTCACATATGATAATGAGGTTGCTGACTAATCATAGCAAACAATCTTGAACATTTCTCTCAGTTGCTACCCCAATTGAAATGAAAGCAAACAAAATATAAACAAATACAAGACTATTAATAGCTGTTATATCTGCTGTTGCAATTATTTACTCATTCAACATGCTGACTCAATAGAGATTAGAGTTTATGCTGACTTCAGGCTCTTAGTTACATGCAGCAGTTATTGCCCGAGTTTGAGATAGCTATTTGTTGCTAAAGTTCCAAAAAGCTAGACTTCAACTCCTTTGATCTCCGCAGACTCCTGGTTTCTGTTCAGCACAATTCCACTGATCAGGCCACAATCAAGCACAGGTGTAGCTTCATCACTTGTATTCATAACTGATCACCTATCGTTTTGTTTTCAAAACATAGTACATATTGTCAACCATTCACCCTCTGCTCGTCTTTCCACTGAATTTACAAACAGAACAGTAAACAACATTAACTTAGCTTCTGTGTGAAATCAATTTAAAAAGGACAACCACAGTGGGTTACAATTGGTAGATTCTCTGGAATGGACAAAAGAAACAACAGATACTTATTAAGGCCATCAGCTCAGGGAAGGAGGGATAGACAGAAAAAGAATTTACAGGGCATCTTTCACAACCTCAGGATGTCTCAAAGCACTTTAGAACAAATGAAGTGTAGTGACTACTATAAGAAATACAACAGTCAATTGACACAGCAAGATCCAACAACTTCTGGTAAGATCAGAATATTCAGCATCAGAAATAGATGGTAAACTGCGGAGTGTCTCGTACCACACGTCAAGTAGTACAATGTTAACCTGCCATTCACCCTGAAATAAATCAGGATTAGAAACGACACTATGTTCACCAAATTCTAAATAACATAAACAGATAAAAAAAAAGCAAGTTCTTTGGTCATTAATAAATCTTATTTCCAACAGGATTCCTTTGGCCATTTTAAATGACTTGGGTGGAAACTTACTTTGCATCAGAGGACCTACAGGCTTTTGGGATTTATTCAAATTTGCAACTCTTAAATGATGGGGTATATAATAAAAACAAGAACTCCCTCAAAGAGGAATTCTATTGAATCAGGATGGATCAATTTGGCAGATTCATTTAAAATGTAGATCTTAAAAATCTTAACCTATTTTATTTTAGGACTTTAATGCCATAAGATTCGGAACAGCAGAGAATGTCACGTGTGGAGCGTGGCATCATCAATTACATTTGGTACATCAAGGAAAGGTGCCAAATCAGGTGAAAGCTATTTATGTAATGAGAGATGAAGCCCCAAGGACAGATTTATTTGTCTTTCTACAAAGACACAGCTGGTTATATTTACATTCAACAAGATTATGAGAATTCACAAAGGATCTTATCCAAAAAGGTTAATCTGTTTTTCAGAAGCTGATGGAGCTACATATTTCTATTACTTTCTCTTTTGATTTCCAATTCCGAACATTGCCAGGTTTTTTTCTAATCCCAACATGTCCTCAAAATGTGCAAGGGGCTAGATATCACACTAGCACCTAATGAATCCATGGTAACTGCCAATTCATATACGCACTAACGGCAAACAGAATTTTTGAAATTGAATTAACTAAATTGAACGCCTATGGTATTTCCCTTGGAGTCAAGATCGAGTGCCAAACAGGATCCAAGCTGGATACAACTAAAATACTACGGTTAAACAAAATGCCAAATCAATTTAAGCAAGTTCTCCTTCCTGCTCCACATCCCAATGAAAGCCTTATGGACAAAAGGCACTAAACACAAACTGTCCCAACGCCTGCACAGTAATGACAGCAAACCTAATATGCTCTCTGACTAACTCTGTGCAATCAAGGTGAACATCAGAAAAATGTTCACACATTGGCAAATTATTGGAAACATTAAAAGATACTGTGTCAAAACTATATTCCAAACCGGAATGAAGTAATTCACCTGCCTAGTGAAGCCTTACAAAGCTTTTAAATCAAATGAGCAATAGCCAGTTATACAACATTAGAAATCACAATAGTGAAGACTCAAGTTTCTAAAGTCTATGGCTTGGATTGCGCGGTCAACAGCAAAGTGACAGTGTATACCATGGACTTTGCAAAAAGCTGTCCAGCGATCTGCATGGCATGCATTTTCCCTTTCTGACACAATTTGAATCTGCACCAAGTCAATGGCATTTCCAAGTGCCCAGCAGCAATGCTGTTAACTTGCAGGGTGAATAGCCAATCAGATTAAAGTACACACACAGGCAGCAAACAATGCGCTGATTTTTTACCCTTTCAATTAAAATTTTAGTGAAATAAATTATTAGAACATCCACATGGGATTAGGGTAGAAGCTGAAATATCACACTATAAAAAAAAGTGAATTTTATCATGGAGAAATTTGACAAATACAAAATTGGGTCTTCAGGTCCAGTATAGCTGTTCAGCAGTAATTATGAACTTGCTATGCCATTAAAAACCCAGTTGTACCTCAATCAACACAGTAACTTTTTCCAAATAGTTTTTAAACAATAATATTAATAGTGTTTGAACATCACCTTGGTGTAAGCCATTATCTCTTCCGAATGGTTCGTTTACCAGACAGATTGTGCATTAATGCTGCAATTCATAAATGCAATTGGTAATCCTAAAGTTCTTGGATTTTCATTATTGTACCATGGATGCACAGTAAATAGTATGAATAGCGATTGAAAGCTATTACCACTATAACCAAACTGACATGCTGATAATCCAGGAAGATCATTGATATTTGAAGAAGTGGGTGATTGAGAGGCATTCGTGTTTTAGCCTCGACAGATGGACTGTCGAGTCCATTCCACTCTTACCGTTCTGTCAAAAAGCTGTCGTAATTCACTGCTCTAACGCAAAATTGCTATATGTCCAAAACACCCACAATTCAGATATGTTAAAACATTCAAGATTCAAAGTCTGTGAACTAATCTAATTAGGGTCAGAGAGTGAATGAAAGGTCACAGCATGACTGAATATTGATACTCTGCATAGGCTTTAGTTAAGTTTTGGCTTTATTCTAACTTCCAGGATATTGCACTATTTTTCAACCTAATGCCCTTACGGTCTTCATTCAAACTCAAATATTAACAAAGCTTCATTTTGCCTTTGATCAGCATTTAATTACCAATAGATAACTTTCTGAGCTATATAAAACTGTTAGCAATAATCGTACTATCCTTTAAAATCTTCAATAGCTATTAGATCAAACTTCTCAAGTATAGGCTTTCAATATTGAGGCATATATATCTCAAAGCAGCTCCCCAAGAATGTAAGCAATGATATTTTCCACTTAAAGAAAAAATTATAACTCAACAAGTGTTTGTTGTGCACTGTCCAGCAGAACTTCCTGCCAATAAAAATGGAATTTAAAAGGAAAAGACTTGCATTTATATAGTGCTTTTAATGTCCACTGGACATCTAAGAATTTAAGTCAATGAAGTGCCTTTTTTTTGACATATAGTCCCTATGGGGCAGCAAATTTGTCCTCAGCAAACTCCCACCAACAGCAATTTAACAATGACCAGATAATCCATTTATTTGTCATGCTGAGAGAGATAAAATATTGGCCAGGACAGTGGGGATAACTCCCCTGTTCTTCTTCAAAATAGTGTCAAGGGACCTTTTGTGTCACTTGGCATGTCATAACATTCAAGGCTACGGGCCAAGTGCTGGTAAATAGGATTAGGTAGATAGGTCAGGTGTTTCTCACATGTCGGTGCAAACTCGATGGGCCGAAGGGCCTCTTCTGCACTATGTGATTCTGTGATGTCCATCTGAGCAGGCAAATTGGGCCTCTGTTTAACATCTCATCTGAAAGATTGCGTCTCTGACAGTGCAATGCTCCCTCAACACTGCACTATAGTGTCAGCCTTTATTTTTGTGCTCAAGCCCTGGAATAGGACTTGAACCCAGAACCTCAAGGTCCAGAGCCAAATGTGCTGAGTGAGCCACAGATACCATTGTTGAATTTACCATACTATACAGAAGATTCTTAAAAAGCTACACATAACAGAAATAATCTAAAGGTCCTTTAGAGATGTATTGCGGAATCACGATGCCATGAATGTTGTGTTGATGCTACTTATAGCACTTAAAACACTTGGATGAGTTACCGTGCATTATTCAAGATCATCAGAAGGAATCACAAACACTGAACCAAACAAACCTAATAAAACTATTAAAAATAAAGAGCAATAAACTGAAAATGCTGAGAACATAATACCAGTGGAGAGAACTGATGGCTTAATACTCCAACCTTCACAAACAAAATCAGAAATCAGCAAGAGGGGGAGAAAACAGACAAGAAGCAGCATGCTTAAAAAAGCAGATTGTTAAATATAAAATCTCTCAAATCAGACAATGGAAAGAAGCACTTAGATTTTAAAAGAAACAGCTAAGACAGCTCAAGTGCAAAAAGGACAAAGAAGAGGAAAATGAAGCACAGAAAGCCTGCAGGTCAGGTCTGAATTTAAATCAGAATCCAGTGGCAAAACACAGCCTCAAAGAATTCTCAGTGAAGACCATCTATCTCTCAGTGGTACACTTTTAGTTGACCCAAGTCAGATCATTTACAGATACCACCTGATTGCTAGTTCTACTAAAGTGCTGAATCTTTTGCCCCTTGCAGCATTATCCAAGGTGCTGCATCAAACAGACCCATGTGAACTTTTAAAAAAAAGTTTGAAACCATTTATGAAACACTTGTGGAACATCAGTCGCTTAAATGTGGTGTCTGAGCCTAGCCTGGAGCTGGGGCGTGGGGGGGATATCAGGCCACAAAGCCAACTATCTCCAAGCCTAACCAACAACTGAACTTTCAGGGCAAAGGAGATGTCTCGCTCCCCCAAACAAGGCAGCTTGATATAACTGATTATGATCCTATGGTGTGGACAAATAGGGATTCCATAACTAAAATGTACGCGATTGCGGTCACTAGATGTACGAAAGATGTCTCATATGTATATATGCAGATATAAAATAGTTGTAAAATGTGAATGCACACTGACATGTAACAACTTCATAAAATGTCCCTTCATGAATACTCAAGTGAATTTTTTTTCATACTCTTATATTTCCAAATCATATTTGCTCAATTTATAATCCCTTGATTTTTTCCTTTACAGGCACTATTTACACAGAATATTGTTTACACTTATATCTCTAAGTACATATGCTAGGCTTCTGCTCATTGAGCAAGCGTATACATAGAGAAATTCTCTCATGGTGACCATAAACATTCAGGGACCAAAAAGGCATTTCTCAAATTTTAAATGAGATATGGTCCTCCTTTGCAGGTTTTATCACAGTCCCTGATCTGCCTCTTCCACAATGGATTAAAACAAATATTATGACAAGAACTTTGGGGATTATTACTTAAGAGTTTCAACCTGCAAAACAAGATTACAGTACTTGCTAGATTTATTCTAACAGATTAGCATTAGAAATGTTGAGAACTGGACTTGCGGGCTGCAAAACTTAAAACTAACCTTACCAGCAGCTGGTTGTCATTCTGCAGATGTACTCTGCTGCAATATTTTAAGTTGTCAGAAGGTCATGCATAAGTTTTCTTGCTTACTTTTACATATAACTTAAAAACTGTTGCTGGATTTGCACACAATTTATTCACATCTAATTCACACAATGCCTACTTTTTAACCAGTAAATATACCTCCTGCCATGTTCCCCTAATGCAAGACTTGTTTGTTCAAATCTAAAGTAGATGGGAGTACTTGCAAAAAAGCTAAATATTTATCGCTTGTACTGTATGAGGGACACATTTGGCCAATCAAACCTGTTCCTTTCAACATATAATTCTGACCTTTGTGGATCCCCTCAATTGATTCTTTACCTCACTTAGAAATGGTCACATGCATTGGAGAACAAGTCCATGCGACAACCCAGCAATGGGTAAGTTCACATACCTTGGTAGCACACTTGAGCTGTCTATATTGACAGAGACACATGCACAAATTGCCAAAGCAAGGGTAGCCTTTGGCAGACTTCGAATGGAAAGTCTGGGAAGGGAGGACAGCGAGTTTGCCTAAACTGAAGGTCTACAGAGCAATATTCCTGCCCTCTCTGCTCCACATACGCGACACTCAGACTGTGTACCAGCATCATGTCAAGGAGCTCAACCACTTGAGCTGCCAAAAGAAGCTTCTGAAGATCAGATGGCAGAAAAAAAATACCAGACACTAAGGCACTCACCCGAGCTAGCATACCAAGCATCCACACCATATTGAGACAATCATAACTGAATTGAACTGGTCATGTAACCAGAATGCCTGACACTTGCTTACCAAAGTGAATCTTTTATAGAGTTTGAGGCTGGGGTGCACTCTCATGGCGGTCATTGGAAACAATACAGGGACGCTGTGAAGGTTTCACTTTAGAATTTTAATACTGACTTTGAGTTCCGAGAGAAGCTCACCCAGGATAGCTGCACTTGGCGCAACCAAATAAAAAATGGTGCACCTCCAAGACAGAAAACACAAGGAGAGGAAATCCTGAGCTAGCAACCCATCCAAATCTCAAATGTCTGTCGTATCCTGTCCTATCTGCAGCGGAACCTTCTGGGCACAGATTGGCCTTAGCAGTCACCTACGTACCCACCAGAACCTTACCAAACACCCCAGATGAAAACATGTTCACCTTCACCTTTAAGGAGGAACAAGTAGTAGTAGAAATCATCTGGCTTCTGAGATGATATCATGAAACTTATTCCCACTTACGCTATCTTGAGTTGCCGAAATTAGGTCCCTCTTGGATCACTGGTAGTGAATTGTACTAATTTAACCACCCCCTCTCAAGCAGATGTGGGCTCCTACTGGGGTACAGTTGTACATCATGGCCAACTAGTCCATTCTCACCCAAGGAGACATGCCTCATGTGCGAGGGAGTGCTGGCAGGTTAAATCAATTAAGTGCTATGAACAGGCAAGCTCGATCTTGTCTTCAACCAATATTCAATGTTTAAAATAAAGCTCCAGGGCAGAGACTCTTATTTGATCAGGAAGTTAAACCAGTGAATTGCTTATTGTCTAAACTGTGTATTTATTGCAACATACAGTAACTGCATCCAAAATGTAATAGAACTGGTACGGCTCTGTCAGCCTCCTCCAGGTGTTGTCAACCTGCATAAAATGTTGAAGGGTGCCAGTTTGGTAGAAGTTGTAGGCGTCACCATAAATGTTATTACTGCATTGCTAAATATGTGGTATATCTTCACTATAATTTCAAACATATAATTTCATTTTCAGTCTTGACCAGTTGAATTGTAGGAATGACATTTTCATTTTTGTAGTTGGACAGAAATCATCTATTTGGTCATCTATATTCATACTTACTGGCATTCAATCAAATCCATTATTAATCAGAAATTCTCTCACTTTTTGTTAAACATAACACTGCTTTTGAAGCGAGTCCATTCTACACATCTCATGCTACAAGTGAAACATAGAGTAATCTGAGAATGAATTGTTCTAGTTCATTGGACACTGACAGCAGCGCTGGAACAGCAAAGGGCCATACCACTGAATTGCATTGGCACCAAGGGTTTGCAGAAAGGATGACTAGGATAATAGAAAGGACTTTAAACCTAGTAAAGGGTAGTTACAATGGTAAAGAAAATGGAAAGAAATGAGAGCAAACATCAGCACACAGAGTGAAAAAATAACACTCGGGGAACAATGTTTTATAGAAAGTAATAAAATGCCTGGCAAAAATAAAGCAGGGCTAATGAAAAATAAGAGGTTAACTTTCCTGCATAGGTATGTACAGAACATCAGCAACAAAACAGGAATTGAAGGCAATAATTATAAGAAACAAAAAGAATTATACAGCACAAGAGACCAGAACTAGGGGGACAGTTTAAAAATAAGGGGTCTCCTACAGAGAATTCTCTCTCTCAGGGTCGTTAGGCTGTGGCATTCTTATCCCCAGAGAGTAGAGGCAGTGTCATTGAATATTTTTAGGCTGTGCCAGATAAATATTTGATTAACAAGGGAGTCAAAGGTTATAGGGAGTAGATAGGAAAGTTTGACTGAGGCCACAATCAAATCAACCATGATCTTATCAAATGGCGGAGCAGGCCTGAAGAGCTGCATGACCTACTCCGGCTTCTAATTCGTATGTTCATATTTATATATGTCCCATCAGTTCCGTACCCTGTTCTTTTGAAACAGCTGTCTTTAAATCCACTTCATTGCTCTCTCCAAATTATTTCAAGTCTTTAACCAATTCCCTTTGAGAAGCTAATATTGAATCTGATTTTGCTACCCTTTCAAGCAGTGCATTATGGCACTGAAGGAGGTGATTCAGTCAGCCAAGAATTCTCATCTTCACTTTGATTCATCAAATAGATGCAACAGGGATAACAGAAACTTGCTGCAAACGGGGCAAAAAAGAGTGTTAAATATTGCAGGTTTTAACATATCTATGATAGGGATAGAATTCATTTTAAAAAATTCCTTCATGCGACGTGAGTGACGCTAAGCCAACATTTAATGCCCATCCCTAATTGCCCTTGGTGGTGGTGAGCTGCCTTCTTGAACTGCTGCTGTCCATATGGTGTAAGTACACCCACAGTGCTGTTAGGGAGGGAGTTCCAGCATTTTGACCCAGTGACAGTGAAGGAACGACAATATAGATCCAAGTCAGGATGGTGTGGGGCTTGGAGGGGAACTTCCAGGTGTTGATGCTCCCAGCTATCTGCAGCCCTGGTCCTTCCATGATTGTGGTCATGGGTTTGGAAGGTGCTATCCAAGCAGCTTTGGCAAGTGCATCTTGTAGATGGTACAAACTGCTGCCACTGCTGCATCAGTGCTGGAGGGAGTGAATGTTTCTCGATGGAGTACCAATTTTCCTGGATGGTGTAAAGCTTCTTGGGTGTTATTGGAGCTGCACTCATCCAGGCAAGTGGGAAGTATTCCATCACACTCCTGACTTGTGCCTTGTAGATGGTGGACAGGCTTTGGTGAGTCTGGAGACGAGTTACTTATCGCAGCATTCCTGGCCTCTGATCTGCTCTTGTAGCCACAGTATTTATACGGCTAGTCCAGTTCAGTTTCTGGTCAATAGTAACCCCCAGAATGTTGATAGTGGGGGATTCAGTGATGGCAATGCCATTGAACATCAAGGGGCAATGGCTAGATTCCCTCTTGTTGGGAGCTGGTCATTGCCTGGCACTTTTGTGGTGCGAATTTTACTTGCCACTTGTCAGCACAAGCCTGGATATTGTCCAGGTCTTGCTGCATTGGACATGCACTGCTTCAGTATGAGGAGTCGTGAATGGTGCCTAACATTGTCCAATCATCAACGAACGTTCCCATTTCTGATCTTATGATACAAGGAAGGTCACTGATGAAGCAGCTGAAGATGGTTGGGCCAAGGACACTAACCTGAGGAACTCCTGCAGTGATATCCTGGAGTTGAGATGACTGACGTCCAACAACCACAACCATCTTCCTTTGTACTAGGTATGGCTCCAGCAGTGGAGAGCTTTCCCTGACTGCCATTGACTCCAGTTTTGCTAGGGCTCTTTGATGCCACACTCGCTCAAACGTGGCCTTGATGTCAAGGACGGTCACTCTCACCTCACGAGTTCAGCTCTTTTGTCCATGTTTGAACCAAGGCTGTAATGAGGTCAGGATCTGAGTGGCCCTGGCGGAGCCCAAACTGGGCGTTAGTGAGCAGGTTATTGCTAAGCAAGTGCTGCTTGATAGCACTGTTGACGACCCCATCTATCACTTTACTGCTGATGATCGAGAATGGACTGATGGGGCAGTAATTGGCCAGATTAGATTTGACCTTTGTGTGTACAGGACATACCTGGGCAATTTTCCATATAGCCAGATAGATGCCAGTGTTGTAGCTGTATTGGAGCAGCATGTCTAGGGGTGCGGCAAGTTCTGGAGCACAAGCCGTCAGTATTATTGCCGGAATTTTGTCAGGGGCCATAGCCTCTGCAGTATCCAGTGCCTTCAACCATTTCTTGATATCACATGAAGTGAACTGAATCGGCTGAAGACTGGCATCTGTGATGCTGGGGACTTCTGGAGGAGGCTGAGATGGATCATCTACTCGGCACTTCTGGCTGAAGAGTGAAGCAAATGCTTCAGCTTTATGTTTTGAACTGAGGTGCTGGGCTCCGCCATCATTGAGGATGGGGATATTTGAGGAGCCTCCTCCACCAGCAAGTTGCTTAATTGTCCACCACCGTGCATGACTGATGTGGCAGGACTGCAGAGTTTAGGTCTGATCCACTGTTTATGGGATCATTTAGCTCTGTTTATCACTTGCTGCTTACGCTGTTTGGCGTGCAGGTAGTCCTGTGTTATAGCTTCAGCAGGTTAACACCTCTTTTTTAGGTATGCCTGGTGCTTTTCCTGGCATGCCCTCCTACACTCTTCATTGAACCAGGGTTGATTCTCTGGCTTGATAGTAATGATAGAGTGGGGGATATGCTGGGCCATGAGGTTACAGATTGTGTTCGCGCACAATTCTGCTGATGGCCCACAGCACCTCATGGGTGTCCAGTCTTGAGTTGCTAGATCTGTTTCAAATCTGTCCCTTTTAGCACGGTGGTAGTGCCTCACAACACGATGGAGGGTATCCTCAATGTGAAGGCGAGACTTCGTCTCCACAACAACTGTGTGGTGGTCACTCCTACCGATACTGTCACGGACAAATGCAGCTGCAGCAGACAGGTTGGTGAGGATAAAGTCAAGTATGCTTTTCCTTTTGTTGGCTTCCTCACCACCTGCCACGGATCCAGTCTAGCAGCTATGTCCCTTAGGGCTCGGCCAGCAGTGGCACTACCGAGCCACTCTTGGTGTTGGGGATTAAAGAGCACAGGATTCCCAGCCTCTGACCTGCGCTTGTAGCCAGAGTGTTCCTTTGGCTAGTCCATTTCAGTTTCCGGTCAAATGTAACCCCCAGGTTATTGATATTGGGGGAGGCAGCAATTGTAATGCCATTGAATGTCAAGGGACAATGGTTAGACTCTCTCTTGTTGGAGATGGTCATTGTCTGGCATTTGTGTGGCGCGAATGTAACTTACCACTTGTCAGCCCAAGCCTGGATATTGTCCAGGTTTTGCTGCATTTGGACATGGACTACTTCAGTATCTGAGGAGTCACGAACGGTGATGAACACTGTGCAATTATCAGTGAACATCTCCACTTCTGGCCTTATGATGGAAGGCAAGTCATTGATGAAGCAGCTGAAGATAGTTAGGCCTAGGACACTGCTCTGAGGAACTCCTGCAGTGATGTCCTGGAACCGAGATGATTAGCCTCCAACAACCTAGGCATAACTCCAACCAGTGTAGATTCCATCCACCCTCCACACACACACAGCACCCCACCCCCCGTTCCTATTGACTCCAGTTTTGCTAGGTAGATAGGGTAGCTACGTTAATCATAAATAATAATGGCAGTGTCAAGGCAAGACATAACTAATAAATAGGCAGAACACAATCCACATGGACTGAAATAAAGGATAGGAAGGAATCAATCAAAAGAGGAACAATGCTACAGGCCTCCAAATAGTCAAAAGCGGAGGGAAAATATGTAAGCAAATGCATGAAATGAGTGAAAACAGAATCATCGAGGGATTTCATTTACCCCTAAACAAACTGGCAGGGAAAGACAGTAAAAGAGGAGAAAGGTTTTACAGTTTACACAATACTCTTTTCTGACCTAATATGCAAGGAACCCAACAGGAAGGAACACTGCTAGAGCTAGCAATGGAAAAGGGGTCAGGGTGGATGAGGTTGGGAGAACATCAAGGGAGTAGCAATCATAATATAATGATCAAGGGGGATATAAATTGGAGAAAAATATCTGCAAAGCAGAAGCACAGTCAATATCTAAAAGGAGAGATGAACAGATTTCAGGAGGAAATGTACTATTCATTAAAGAATATACCAACTAAGAACGAGATAACATGGATGAATAAAGAAGTGAGGATAAAAATGAATCTAAAAGAAAAGGAATATGTAAAGTATATAAACAATGAAGGAGAGGATGACAAGGGGGAATGATTATGTTGGGAAGGCGAGGAACAGTGAAATATGAAAGAATATAAAAAGAAATAAAAGTATCTTATAGAAACACAAGTAACTAAACAAGAATTAAACTCTGTAGGAGCAAAATAAACTCAAGAGCAAACAGCTAAAAGGCAGGATACAAATTGATGCTTTGCCTAAGTTTTCACTGAAGAGGTTACCAAAAAGAAAATGACAACAGTAGCTGTCAAGGAGGATATTACAACACTCTCAAAGAAGACAGACTATACTGGATAAACTTGAGGATATTTCTATAGCTCCCAACTGTTTTTAAAAAATTGATTTTGCACTGTTGAGAATTTAAAATATACCTAGAACATGACCCTGTCCACTTGCACTTATTATTAAAACACAACCAAACTGTAACACCATAAACTGCAGAACTTAAGGGTGTTCCTTGTCTACAAAGTTTTGTAAAGGTCATGATAAAGTGGCAAAGCTAGAAGCCTAGTTGGCCTCTTTTGATGGAGACATCATGAAATTTAAATCTTGTAGTTTACAACTTGTTGAACAGCCGTAAATATGTTTCACGTTATGATAAAAGCGCGCAGAAATTGAGATACCCTTGCGACTTGGACTGATAATTGACTGGGACGTGGTAGACAGATAGCAAGAATAAAGGAACAACTCTGATTGGAAGGACATCACAAATAGTGTCCCCCAGAGAACTTTGCTGGGTTCTCAGCTTTCCATCATGGGCGTGGCTAGGATGAAGGAAGAAGAGAGTTGTACACCCAAGTTTGCAGGGGATACTAATCTAGGGTCAAGATATAAAAGGGACGTAGCCAGGTTAAGTGAGTGGTCAAACTAAGGCGGTTGGAGTTCAGCATGGGGAGTTATGTGGTCTTCCACTTTGGGAATGTTTTCTTGCTGGTGAGAGACTAGGAACCCCAGAGAAGAAAAGGATTTAGCTGTCCACATAAACAAATTACTAAAAGCTAATGCACAGGTACAAAAAGTAATCACAAAGGCTAATAGGATGCTGGCCTGTGTCTTAGGCAGGATTGCAATTCACAAAGTGAGCAAGTGCTGCCTCAGTTGTACAAAAGTTTTGTCAGCCCATTTCTGGAGTACTGCATTTAGTTTGACACATTGGACTTTGGCTTGGCTGGGGGCAAGTGTTTTGGTGGTGGGGTGGTGAAAGGAAAGGTGAAAGTTGTATAGTGGACAATCACCAGGTTCATACTGTGCTTAAAAGGTTAAATTAGGAGGGCAGGTTGCATAAACTCAATTTTTCTCCCTCTTGGAGTTAAAAGTTGAGGCAAAGTCAAGCCGCAGAGAAGAAAAGGATTTAGCTGTCCACATAAACAAATTATTAAGGCTAGATGCCCAAAACTATTTTCTCTGGTGGGGGAAGCATTATTTTAAAATCCGAGCAAAGTTATTCAGCAATGAAATCAGGAGATACTTCTTCCACAAAGGGTAGTGAAAATCTGGAACTTTCTGCTCCTAAAGGCTCTGGATCTTGAGCCAATTTCAAGCTTCAAATTGATGGAATTTTGTCAGCTAAGAGTATGAAGGGATATGAACAATACAACTAAGGCACGGATCAGTATGACCCAACTGCAATTTGCAATATCCTGTCCCCATGATGTAGTGGTATTCTTCTACCTACCTTTCATTCAATCATTTTGGTTAACTTGCAAAAAAGTGATGGACTCTGAGCAGGCGATTTACAGTGAATAAAGGGAGTTACAAGAGGCAGTACATATTTGATCTGGCATTGGTAGGTGGCACACAGGAAAAGAAGTTGTGGCACTTTTAGGGTAAATTAGAGAATGGCCAAGTTTGCAATTATCAGTGCAAAAACCCAACTGACCAAATAGTCAACTGTCAAGAATACGAAAGAAGACCTTAAGCAGACTGACTGATGCCAGATTCCCAATGTGGAACAGCTTGAAAGCCATAATGTTGAACAGAGACTTTAAAAATACACCTGGGTTTAGTAAATACAGACTAAGCAAGTCTATAATAACAAATTAATCTGGCGAGATAAGGAGGAAAAATGTCTTCTATAAATCCTGCAAGGATTTGCGTTTAAGAACATTTATAAACATGTTAATATGGCTGTCAGAGGGGCAATGAGGCTGGACAAAAAAAAAAGCTATACATACAAAACGCAAGACAGGAACCAGAGAATTAATTACATTGGCAAGTTTGAGTAGATTCATTCAACCCAATTACTCCATACCAGAATGAACAAAAGGGCAAACCTGCAATTAAAAAGCACTTCATCCTCAGGATATCTTAAGCCTCTTCACAACCAAGGAATTACTTTTGAAGTAAAATCATAAGGCAAACATAATAGCTCAGTCCCACAGTGGAGCAACAGAGAATCAGTATAATATAGTTTATACTAAATGATTAATGGATACAATCGAAAAGAAAAGTGCAAGAAAATGTACACTACGGTCAAAGAAAAAAGGACATTTCGGTATACAACAACACAGTAAATGGAAGTTAGAACGCGTCCATTAATTCAATACTAAGATAAAAGCAAAGTACTGCGGACGCTGGAAATCTAGAACAAAAACAAAAATACCTGGAAAAACTCAGCAGGTCTGACAGCATCTGCGGAGAGGGACACAGTTGACGTTTCGAGCCCGTATGACCCTTCATCAGAACTAAGACATATAGAAATGAGATTAAATATAAGTTGGTAGAAGTGGGTGGGACAAGAGAGCTCAATAGGGGGCCATTGATAGGTGGAGGCCAAGAAGATCTCTCCCCCCCCACCCCTCCACCCCACCTGCACTAGGGCCACCTGCCACTAGCTTGTCCTGCTTGCTACCCTTAATGTCCCCATTAGCACATCCTTTAGATAATATCAGCACCGTCAACACCCTTTGTCCTTTTATCTATGACATCTTTGGCAGTATCTTCTTGGCCTCCACCTATCACTGGCCCCCTATTGAGCTCTCCTGTCCCACCCCTTCTCCCAGCTTATATTTCATCTCATTTCTATATGTCTTAGTTCTGATGAAGGGTCATAAGGACTCGAAACGTCAACTGTTCCCTCTCCGCAGATGCTGTCAGACCTGCTGAGTTTTTCCAGGTATTTTTGTTTTTATTCCATTAATTCAACTATCGGGGAAGCACAGCAACATCAGGTGTCAAAAGCAGTGCTGAAATCCGAAAGAGAATTAGACAAGTCAAAAGTATTTTTACAAAATTAAGCAACATTCTAAGAAACATCAGCTTGAGTATTGAAACGAAAATTTATATACTAAAATGTTATGTCTGGTCAGTAATGAATTATGAATGCAAAGCTTGGAACATCGGGAAAGAGGAAAAGAAAATCAACCACTTCAAACTGTGGTGTTTAAGGAGGATCCTAAAGGTAATCTGAGGGGAGAAAAGAACTGGCGAAGAAGTAGTAGTGCTGGTTGTGGAAGAATGAGATCTCTTAAATAATACCAAAGGGAATTCCTCAGGCACGCTATCCATTCAGAAGTGTCTAATCACCACCAGAAAGATTAGTGGAAGAAGAGCAAGAGGCCAACAGCGAAGGAAGCAGCTAGACAACATTAAAGACTGGCTTAACCAGAACTCCAAAGACAAGGTCGTCAACGGTCATCCATAGACGAAAGTGGTTGATGGAGGAAGCACACCACCACCTTCTCAAGGGCAATCAGGGATGGACAATAAATGCTGACCTAGCCACCAATGCCCACATCTCATGAACAAATATATTTTTTAAAATGGTTGCTACAATTGGAAAATAGAAGATCATGGTTGCCTACACCACTCAGCATGGTGCTTAGACGATGACTAAATGATAACTCCCTTCAAAGGGACTGATTATTGCTATTAAGTGCTGCTTGTGTGTAAGTAAAATTAATAACTTCAGCATAAATGAGACTGAAGTCCTAGTCATGCTAAAAGAGCTTAAATCCAGGGATGGATGATATTCATCTGCAGTAGTCAAGAGATCAGATTTGAGAGTCACTGACTTAATACATGGGAGATAGGCTACCAGTGGTGCTCATTTTCAAAAAAAAATGGCACCTTCTGAAAAGCAATACAATTTGTCACAGAAGGCCACTACTTTAGATTCAAAGCAGTAGGGACTTGATAAAATTGGGAATGGTAAGAAATTGAGCAGAAAGGAAGAACTAAGTGAGATGCCCCACATTATCTGTAATTTAATTGTATTAGTGCAGCCAAAACACTTACATCATCTAGGAAAGCAGCCCATTCAATCAGTAGCCTTGCCAATGGACAAGGTATCCACTCCCTCCACCAAGAAGGCATTGTGGCAGCAGTGTGTCCTAGCAACAAGAAGCAGTGCAACAACTCCCCAGGCTCACCTTAAGAACACCTTCCAGCCCCACATATTCATTGGTGATGGTCAAGAGCAGAAATATTGTGGGAACATCAGTTCAAAATCATACAACATTCTGGCTTGGAATATCATTATTCCTTCATTAAGGCAGAGGCAAACTCCTAGAATTCCTCAACACCATCATGGCAACACACCATCATCAAAACAACTGAAGGGAGGTAACCAGTGAAAATGATCTTGTTAGTATCCATAAGCTCAATGCAAACTGGTCAAATTTACAGACTTAATCAAACAAGAGGCTAGTAAATCTGAGAAGATAACATCTTTTGAAGTTGGCAAACAAAGGACACAAAGTGGCTGGATCAATGTCAGACACAATTTAATACAGGGGAAAAAATGGGTGACAAAAAAGTCTTCCAAATAAATGATATTGCAATAGCTATGCATGAAGCTGAAAGCGATCTAAGGGTTTTAATAGACTTCTTCATGCAAAGAGAGTGATCAACACAGAACAGATCTCCAATTAGAACACTGGAGGTGAAAATCCAGAAATTTTTTACAAAGCTGTCAGCTACCATGCTGGGGGCTGTATAATCCTTCTGGGTAAAACTTCTAATATAAATTGGATAGTCTCCCTAAATTTTATCCATCTTGTAACTGTAGTAATATATTTAACTTCAAAAAATTCAATAAATTTAAAATTTCTGGAAATCTCATTTTTTAAGAGATATGCTGATTAAACAACTTCATTCAGCTGAAACAATTGCTGATATGAACACTTTACAAGTGAAACATATTAAAAAAGTCCATAAGCATGCTGTCATTTGAATCTTTTTGAATTATTGGATGGCCCTGTGGTACAGCATACTGATTTGCTAATAAGTTCACAAACTTGGCCAAGGCAGTGGAGGGAGGATTTTTGCAGAGACAAGCTTATCCACAACAGGCAGAAGGAAAAACAAAACATCACTGAATCAACCTGTTTCACTAATCTGCACCCGTAGGCGATCAACTCACCGACAAGTCAGAAACAAGTACACTGAAGCACCAATGTATGGTAACTCAGACAGAACGCCTTTTCAACCACCCCACCCATCTCTTTGCTGCTTTAGAAAAAGTATTTTCAAATTTTGGCACTCAAAGGCTAGAGAATCTGCACTGTAATTGCAGATGAGACCCATGTTCACTGAATCTCTGAATCTGCTGGCTTACAAATATCCCCACTCATTGTACTGCTTGTCTTCAGGCAACTAGCATGTCGTTTGGAAGTTAGAACATAGGTGGACCCACTGTTAGTGTGTCAGTATTTGCAGGGAATGCTACAGTTTCTGTACTTCCATGTGGTTTCCCAGCCAAAAGTTTGAAAACCACAAAAATAGGAAAGCAATGAACAAAAAGACAGGCTTTGTGCTATCACAGCATTTTATACTCACCTTGCTTTCTTAAATCACATAGAAACTAATGGGAGCAAGGCAGGCACAAGTAATGGGTGGCAGTATGAAACAAAAAGGAAAAAGATTAAAGATTTACACATTCTTCCAGGGAAAAAAAAAGTTGATCCTCGTTGGAGCAAATCGGATTGTTCATTCTTGATTTGCCTGCCATTTCATATGGGCTATAGTTCAAAGGACATTTTGTTTTTAAATTCAAATTGCATGAAAAACCAGGGTATTCTAAAACCTAACTTGCATAAATACAACAAATTGAGACACTAAAAAACTGTTCTAAAAATCAGTGTTGGGATATCAATACTCAAACAGAACTCAGAACTTATGACTCCTTCAACTAGAGGAATTTTATACATTATTGGCAGGGCCGAAGTTTCATGTCGAGGGAATAAGACATTTAGAATAAGATTCCAGGGTTTATGCCACTGTTTTGGAGATTACATTCCCCAAGCCCTAACATTTATAATTAGGCCCTAGGTGACTAAATAAGTCAAATTGTTACTTCATTGCATGGAATCCTGGATTTTGTAGATCACATTCTGGTTCTATCCACTTTTCTGTAGAAAAGTGAATCAATGGCTTTATTGCTCCATTACATCATTTGATATAGCCCTTTCAGTTTTCTCCTTCAATTATTATTTCTCATTTCATCACCTGTTCTTTTATAGCCTATTTTTCCAATGTGCTCCGTTTTCTAATCTGTTCACCATTTTATCACTTGTATTTATGTTATTTTGTTCAAAGTGCAAGTAGGCAAATTAATTGACTTTCAACATGAAAACAAATGTTCAAAACTCAACTTATTTCAATTGCATTGGGAAAAGTAGCTGAGAAACAATATAAGCTGTAGAGACAAACACTGTGCACTAATTAGATTGTTTTCTTCTTCTTTCATCTTTTGCAAATTAGCAGATCTATTTTGAGCAATTTGCCAGTATAATTTAGTGAGGAGCTACTTCATAAGTCTGATTTGCTGATGAAAATTCTATCTCAAACTCTCACAGCTCCACTTGCTCGCTAGGCCACAATATCAGGGCTGGACAGATTAGTAACTATGAATAGATACCAGCATTCATTAAGCCCTTCAATAAACACCTCAATTGCTAATGGCCAGACAGCCTAACAGTAACCCGCTTGATACTTGGTTATAAATTCTATCCAATGCAGCATTCAAAGCCACTTTCCAGTTCCATAATTAAAATTGATGGGAAAAAAGATCCAATTAACCAGACTTGCATACACTACAAAGCCTTTTCTAGCATCTCTTTACTGGCAATTTAATACAATCAGCTACTAACCTATTAAAATAAAGCAAAAACTGCAGTGCTGTCCTAAAGATTGCTGTAAAGCATAATGGTGGACATTCAACATTTTCATGTTACCACTTGAACTGTGAAAACATTCAGCAGTATAATTATAATTTTTGCCCTGGCAAACTTAGTGGTGGCTGAGAGCGCATTCTGAGCGGTGTACACCAATTGAAGTAAAAAATATTAAAAGTATTTTGGAAACTGCCAATTTAACACCCTTACTCGAAAAGGGGTGGAGACAAAAAACAGGCTAGTTAGCTTAACATGTCATTGGGAAAATGTTAGAGTCTATTATAAAGGATATAACAGCACAGCATTTAGAAATGCATTATATAATCAAGCAGAGTCAGCATGGCTTCATGAAGGGGAAATCATGCCTGTCAAATTTATCAGAATTCTTTGAGGAAGTAACAAGCAGGATAAGTAAAGGGGAACCAATAGATATATTCCCAACAGCACTGTTGGTGTACCTACACCAAAGGGACTGCAGCAGTTCAAGAAGGCAGCTCACCACCACCTTCTCAAGGGCAACTAGGGATGGGCAATAAATGCTGGTCCAGCCACCGAAGCCCATATCCTATGAATGAATAACAAAAATTGGATTTCTAAAAGGTGTTCGATAAGATACTGCACATAAGGCTACTTAATAAGATAACAGCTCATGGTGTGGGGGTAGTATATTGGCATGGAAAGAGGATTGGCTAACTAATAGAAGACAGATAAAAGCAAAATACTGTGGATGCTGGAAATCTGAAACAAAAACAAAAATAGCTGGAAAAACTCAGGAGGTCTAACAGCATCTGCAGAGAGGAACACAGTTAACGTTTCGAGTCTGTATGACTCTTCATCAGTACAGAATGTTCCTCTCTGCAGATGCTGTCAGACTGGCTGAGTTTTTCCAGCTTATTTTATTTTTGTTCGTAATAGAAGACAGAGCTGGGATAAGTGGGGCATTTTCAAGATGGCAACCTGTAACTAGTGGAGTGCCACAGGGATCAGTGTTGGGGCAAATAATATATATTAATGACTAAGATGAGGGAAGTGAATGTACTCTCGCCAAATCTGCATATTAATCAAAAATAGATGGGAAGGCAAGCAGTGTGGATGACACAAAGTGTCTACAGGGGGATATAGATAGGTTAAGTGAGTGGGCAAAAACTTGGCAGATGGAATATAACGTGGGAAAATGTGAGATTATGCATTTTGGCAGGAAGAATAGTGGAGCTGAATGTTATTTAAATGGAGAAAGACTGCAGGAAGCTGCAGCACAGAGATTTGGGAACCGTCATGCATGAGTCGCAAAGGGCTAGCATACAAATTCAGCAGGTAATAGAGAAGGCAAATGGAACGTTGGCCTTTATTTCAAAGGGAATAAAGTGTAAAAATGGAGAACAAAAACAAAAATTGCTGGAAAAACTCAGCAGGTCTGACAGCATCTATGGAGAGAAAGATACCACCAAACACATCTTCCCTTCACCCCCCTTGTCGGCAATCCGTAGGGACCGTTCCCTCCGCAACACCCTGGTCCACTCCTCCATCACCCACAACACCTCAACCCCCTCTCAAGGCATCTTCCCATGCAATCACAGAAGGTGCAACACCTGCCCTTTTACGTCGTTACCCCCCACCTCCCTCACCATCTAAGGGCCCAAACACTCCTTTCAAGCGAAGCAGCGCTTCACATGCACTTCCCCCAATTTGGTCTACTGCATTCGCTGCTCCCAATGCGGTCTCCTCTACATTGGAGGGACCAAACGCAGACTGGGTACTACTTTGCGGAACACCTTCGGTCTGCCCACAAGTGTGACCCAGACCTTCCTGTTGCTTACCATTTCAACACACCACTCTGCTCTCATGCCCACATGTGCATCCTTGGCCTGCTGCAATGTTCCAGTGAAGCTCAATGCAAACTGGAGGAACAGGAACTCATCTTCCGATTAGGCACTTTACAGCCTTCTGGACTTAACATTGAGCTCAACAACTTCAGATCATGAACTCTCTCCTCCATCCTCACCCCTTTTCTCAATTAAAAATTTTTTTTTTATATATATATATTTTTTCCCACCTATTTTTAAAATGTATTTCCATTCATTGTTCTATCCCCACCTTTTATCCTATTTCGATCTTTTTCCCCCCACAGCATCCCCTACCCTCTCCCCACGCCACTAGGGCCATCTGTCACTTGTTCATTCTGCTTTCTACTCTTGATGGCTCCATTAGCACCTCCTTTAGCCAGTATCACCACCATCAACCTTCTTCAACCTTTGGTTTATGACATCTTTTGCAACCTCTCCTTTGCCTCCACCTATCACTGGCCTCTATCCAGTTTCACCTGCTCCACCCCCCTTTTCACCACATTTTTACTTCTCTTTAGTTCTGAAGAGTCATACGGACTCGAAACGTTAACTGTCTTTCTCTCCATAGATGCTGTCAGACCAGCTGAGTTTTTCCAGCAATTTTTGTTTTTGTTTCAGATTTCCAGCATCTGCAGTATTTTGCTTTCATCTCAATATAAAAATAGGGAAGCCTTGTTGAAACTATACAGGGCACTGCTGAGACCACACCTGGAATACTATGAACAATTTTGGTCCCTTTATCTATACTGGCATTAGAGGCTGTCCAGAGTTCACTAGGTTGATCCCAGGTCTGGAGAGATTTTCTTATGAGGCGAGGTTGGGTCCGTACTCATTGAAGTTTAGAAGAATGAGAGGCAACCTTATTGAAACATATAAAATTCTTAGGCGGCTTGACAGGATAGATGCTGAGAGGTTGGTTCCCCTTTTGGAAGAGCCTAGGACCAGAGGGCATAATCTGAGTAAGGGGTCGCCTGTTTAAGACAGAGATGAGGAGGAATTTCTTCTCTCAGAGGTAATGAATCTGTGGAATTCTTTATCACAGAAGGCTGCAGAGACTGGGTAACTAAGTATATGCAAGGCTGAATTAGTCAGATTTTTAATCAGTAAGGAAATCAAGGGTTATGGGGCAAGGCAGGAAAGTGGAGTTGAGGGTTCAGATCAGCCATGATCTCATTGAATGGTGAAGCTCTCGATGAGCCAAATGGTCTACTTCCAGTCCTACATCTTATGGTCTAAGTGTTGGTGGGTACAGGTTTGTTACTGTTGTGGTGAGTCTAAGTTGGGGTGATGAATTTAAATATATCAAAAGAAGTCAAAATCAATTATGATGTCCAAAGGAGGATTGGATAAGGGTAAGGGGAACAAAAGTCTAGAAAGCAGGACTACAGTGATTGTATCAGCCAAAATATCATCTTCTGAACCAGTGTTAGCATTATTCTATTAGTAGCTTATTAGTTCAAGTTCAATATTTCCTTTAGCTATTGGTGCCAGTATACTTACAAGCTAGGATGTTTGGATGTTAAACAATGGTAATACAAAAGAAACGAAGAGATGGATCAGCCAAATTTCCCTTCCAGCCTGCATAACGCAATCAATCTCACTGAAGTTTGAGCTATTTAATTTCAGCCAGTCAGCACCTCTGTAAAGCATGGTGCTGAGAAGCAATAGCACAGCAATAATACCAACATGCACAAAGAATTAAACAGTACCATTGTTGTCCACTGTAAATTGAAACCAAGCAGTAATAAATGAGCATCAGCAATCTGAACAGTGACCTTGCATAGTTAAACTGATTTTAGATTTTTATTGATAACTGACCCGAGAAACAAATCTAAATTATTAGATTTGTACGTATACAACAGCAACATACAGTAAATGTTGGAAATTTGAATTTAAACAGAAAATGCTGGAAATGCTCAGGTCTGGCAGCATCTGTGGACAGAGAAATAGTTAATATTTCAGACTGATGATCTTTTGTCAGAACTGGAAAAAAGTTTTGAGATGTAAAGGATTGAAGTGCAGAGGCGAGGAAAAAGCAGGATGGGGAGAACAAAAAGGTCTTTGACAGGGCAGAAGGCAGAAAAAATGAAAATTATAGGATGGTTATAGAACAGAAGGCCATTTGGTCCGTTAGGTCCATGCCAGCTCTCTGCAACAACAACTCACCAGTCCCACTGTCTTTTCCCTGTAGCCCTGCAAATTTTTCTCTCTCCAGATAATTGCCCAATTCTCTTTTGAAAGCCATGATTAAATCTACCACCACCATACTCTCAAGCAGTACATTCCAGATCTTAACCACAATGATCGATAACTGGTTAACTGATGTCCTTTAGGGAAGGAAATCTGCCATCCTTACCTGGTCTGGCCTACATATGACTCCACACAGCAATGTGGTTGACTCTTAAATGCTCTCTGAACAAGGGCAATTCGGGATGGGCAATAAATGCTGGCCTCACCAGTGATGCTCACATCCCATGAACAAATAAAAGAAAACAAACTTCTGCATTTTCGAAGGTTACCTTTCTTAAATTCATTTAAAAGTTGCCATTAAATCCCCCGGTTCCTCTTCCTGATTTTTCTTTAAATAACAATGCTTCTTCTAGGAATGATGGCAAAAGGAGATGGTAACAGGTTGTCAGAAAAGTCACAGATGTAGATGGGAAGAGACTGGACAAGGAGAGAAAAAGACAAGTTGAAATAGAAAAAAAATCAGTTCTTTAAGGCAAGAATATGGTGTAGGCTGAGTCTAACAGGCAGTCCTTTTTGTGGATCTTAGGAAGGAGATTAAAGCAGGCCATAATTGGATGGGGGTCGATGAAGTTGGAAGTTGTGAAGGTCTTCACAGGAAATGTCAGTAATAGTTTTGGAAACAATGGCCTAATGTTCCCTAGTAGGGTCATGGTCCAGGGAAAGGTAGGAGATGTGTTAACTAGCTAAAAGTCAGTTTTCCAAATAACAACCATGCCACCCTTGTCAGCAGGATTAATAACAATGTTAGGGTTGGATCTGCAAGAACGGAGTACTGCAAGTTCAGAGGAAGATAAGTTCATGAGTAAGGGAAATAGAGAATGGCTGATGTCACCAGATAGTTCTCAAATAAAAAGATCGAGACAGGACGTTCAGGAGGGGTCCAGATGGAAGGGGAACGGGAGGGAGGGAGAGAGGATTGAAAACTCAGCAAAGGGCAAGTTTGGAAGAAGTGATGCTGTCAGAGGAAAGTGAAGGGACAGAAGGATTCAGAGGGGCACTGGTATCCAGAAGTTGAAATTTGTGATCTTGATACCTGAAAGGTAGGATAAAAATGATAAAGCACCAGATGAGATGAAGCATAAAATGGAACTGCAGAGCAGGACAGCTTTGAGATAGAGTGTCGGTGCTGGTTGAGATTGAGGGCATGCATGTGGCACAATTTTTGCCTAGCATCATCATTTCTCTTGTCATTTAATCTCTCCCACCTTCCTCTTAATTGCAGGCCTTCCTTTTGTTCTTGGTCTCTCCTCTGTACTTGCTTAAAATGTATTACATCTCTAACTTTTTCCAATTTTCACAAAAGGTCAATCTGAAACATGAACTCTATCTCTCTCCAGAGATGCTTCTAGAACTTGAGTATTTCCAGAATTTTCTGTTAAAATAATGCATGATTGAATTTGACATTAAGTTTGAGATGATTAAGGAAAAGTCACAAACCAAGGTTTCAAATTTATGTAAGGAATGGGAAATGAATTGACCACAGGAAACAGGGCAGACTGTTAATGATAAATATACAGTCACAGAGCAGAAATTATTCAACAACTTATATTTATATAGTTGTCTTTTATACAATAAAATGTCCAAAGGTGTTTTTCAGAGTATATAAAATATGACACTGAGCCAAATAAGGAGATATTGCATACATAAGATATATGGCACAGAAACAGGCCATTCAGCCCCATCAGTCCATGCCAGTATTTGTGTTCCACTCAATCTTTCCTCATTAATATCCACTATCGTAATCCTCCATTTCCTTCTCCCTCAAACGCTTGTCTAGCTTTCCCTTGAATGTACCTATACTATTCACTTCAACCACTGCCTATGGTAACACATTCCATATTCTCACCACCTTCTGGATAAAACAGTTTCTTCTGAATTCCCTATTGGGTTTCTTAGTAACTGTCTTATATAGATGACTTGTAGTAGTGTTCTTCCCCACAAGAGTGGACATTCTTTCTGTATCCACTCCATCAAACTTTAGGCCTAAGGTTTTGATAAAGAGATAAGTTTTAGGGAATGTTTTAAAGGTGGAGAGATTTAGGGAGGGACTTAGACCTAGACAGCTGAAAGCATGGCCACCAATGGCCATCTGGGATATTCAGGAGGCCAGGATTAGATGAGTGCAGATATTTCGGGGTGTGGGGAGGAGGGGATTATGGAGATGGAGGAGATTACAGAGATAGGGAATGGTGAAGACATGGATGGATTTGAAAACAAGGACGAGAATTTTAAAATCAAGACATTGCTTGACCAGGAACCAATTTAGATCAGCAAGAAAGAGTATTTGATATGTTACAAGTCATATCAAGCGCATATCCTTATTGCCAGTCTTGCCCAAGTCAGAGGTAGTGTGCTCTCGTCTCAATCCAGATTGTTGAACACATAAGGTAAATGAGCTTGTGGCGCAGATTGAAATTGGCAGGTATGATGTGGTGGGCATCACGGAGACATGGCTGCAAGGGGATCAGGACTGGGAGCTAAATATCCAAGGATATACATCCTATCAAAAAGATAGGCAGGTTGGCAGAGGGGGTGGGGTTGCTTTGTTAGTAAGAAATGAAATTAAATCGATAACAAGGAACAACGTAGGGTCAGATGATGTAGAATCTGTGTGGATAGAGTTGAGGAATCGCAAAGGTTAAAAAACCATAATGGGAGTTATATACAGGCCTCTGAACAGTTGTCAGGATGTGGGGCACAAGATACACCAGGAGATAGAAAAGGCGTGTAGGAAAGGCAAGGTTACAGTGATCATGGGGGATTTTAATATGTAGGTAGACTGGGAAGTTCAGGTTGGTAGTGGATCCCAAGAAAAGGAATTTGTGGAATGTCTACGAGATGGCTTTTTGGAGCAGCTTGTGGTGGAGCCCACTAGGGAACAGGCAATTCTAGATTTAGTGATGTGTAATGAGGCAGATTTGATAAGGGAGCTTAAGGTGAAGGAACCCTTAGGAGGAAGCGACCATAATATGATAGAATTTACCCTGCCATTTGAGAGGAAAAAGCTAGAATCAGATGTAACAGTATTACTGTTGAATAAAGGCAACTACAGAGGCATGAGGGAGGAGCTGGCCAGAATTGACTGGGAGATGAACCTAGCAGGAAAGACAGTGGAACAGCAATGGCAAGAGTTTCTGGGAATAATTTAGGAAACACAGCAAAAATTCATCTCTAGGAAGAAGCATACTAAAGGGAGGACGAGGCAACCATGGCTGACAAGGGAAGTCAGGGACAGCATAAAAGCTAAAGAGAAAGCATACAATGCGGCATAGAGCAGTGGGAAACCAGGGGATCGGGAAGCCTACAAAACAGAGGACAACTAAAAAAGAAATAAGGAGGGAGAAGATTAAATACGAGGGTAAACTAGCTAGTAATATAAAAGAAGAGGTTTTTTTAGATATATAAAAGGTAAGAGAGGCGCAAAAGTGGACATTGGGCTGCTGGAAAATGACGCTGGAGAAGTAGTGGCGGAGAACAAAGAAACGGCAAGGAACTGAATAGGTACTTTGCATCGGTCTTCACAGTGGAAGACATGAGTAACATCCCCAAAGTTCAAGAGAGTCGGGGGGCAGAGGTGAGTATGGTGGCCATTACCAAAGAAAAGGTGCTAGGAAAACTGAAAGGTCTGAAGGTGGATAAATCACCTGGACCAGATAGATTACACCCCAGAGTTCTGAAGGAGATAGCTGAAGAGATAGTGGAGGCATTAGTGGTGACCTTTCAGGAATCACTGGAGTCAGGGAGGGTCCCAGAAGACTGGAAAATTGCTAACGTAACCACCCCCCCACCCCCGGGTTTAAGAAGGGAGTGAGGCAAAAGACAGGAAATTACAGGCCGATTAGCCTGACCTTGGTCGTTGATAAGATTTTAGAGTCCATTATTAAGGATGAGATTTCAGAATACTTGGAATTGTATTGTAAAATAGGGCAAGGTCAGCATGGTTTCATCAAGGGGAGGTCATGCCTGACAAATCTGTTAGAATTCTTTGAGGAGGTAACAAGTAGGTTATACAAAGGAGAGCCAATGGATGTTATTTACTTGGACTTCCAGAAGGCCTTTGACAAGGTGCCGCACAGGAGGCTGCTCAGTAAGATAAGAGCCCATGGTGTTAGAGGCAAGGTACTAGCATGGATAGAAGACTGGCTGCCTGGCAGGAGGCAGAGAGTGGGGATAAGGGGGTCTTTCTCAGGATGGCGGCCGGTGACTAGTGGAGTTCCGCAGGGGTCAGTGTTGGGACCACAACTTTTCACTTTATACATTAACGATCTAGATGAAGGAACTGAGGGCATTCTGGCTAAGTTTGCAGATGATACAAAGATAGGTGGAGGGACAGGTAGTATTGAGGAGGCAGGGAAGCTGCAGAAGGATTTGGACAGGTTATGAGAATGGGCAAAGAAGTGGCAGATGGAATACAACATGGGAAGTGTGAGGTCATGCGCTTTGGTAGGAAGAAGAGGCATAGACTATTTTCTAAATAGGGAGAGAATTCAGAAATCTGGAGTGCAAAGGGATTTGGGAGTCTTAGTCCAGGATTCTCTTAAGGTTCACTTGCAGGTTGAGTCGGTAGTTAGGAAGGCAAATGCAATGTTGGCATTTATTTCGAGAGGACTAGAATATAAAAACAGGGATGTGCTGCTGAGGCTTTATAAGGCTCTGGTCAGACCACATTTAGAATATTGTGAGCAATTTTGGGCCCCATATCTCAGGAAGGATGTGCTGGTTCTGGAGAGGGTCCAGAGGAGGTTCACGAGAACGATCCCAGGAATGAAAGGCTTAACATATGAGGAACGTTTGAGGACTCTGGGTCTATACTCGATGGAGTTTAGAAGGATGAGGGGGGATCTGATTGAAAATTACAGAATACTGAAAGGCCTGGATAGAGTGGACATGGGGAAGATGTTTCCATTAGTAGGAGAGACTAGGACCTAAGGGCACAGCCTCAGTGTAAAGGGAAGACCTTTTAGAACAGAGATGAGGAGAAACTTCTTTAGCTAGAGAGTGGTGAATCTATGGAATTCACTGCCACAGAAGGCTGTGGAGGCCAGGTCATTGAGTGCATTTAAAACCGAGATAGATAGGTTCTTGATTGGTATGGGGATCAAACGTTACGGGGAGAAGGCGGGAGAATGGAGTTGAGAAACTTATCAGCCATGATTGAATGGCGGAGCAGACTCGATGGGCCGAATGGCCTAATTTCTGCTCTGATGTCTTATAATCTAGGCTGGCATCTCAGTGCAGTACTGAGAGAATCTTCACTTTAAAACTAATTAATTGGCTATAAAGCATTTTGGGACATTGAGGGTGTGAAAGGCACCAAACAAATTCAATTTTTTTTCTTTTTAAATGTATAGGTCCCACTTGTGCAGTTAAGTAACTGTGGTTAACAAATGAGGTAAGAGATAATACCAAGCTCAAACGAAACTTAGTGGAAATCCAGTTGATTGTTGCAATGTACAAATCTCTCAAAAAAAGATACAAAAATGTAAGATGCATAAGAAGGGAATAACACAAAGAAACTTCAGGGATGAAGAAAAAACTATAAAACCAACAGCGCAGGGAAACGGCTAAAAAAGTTAAAGGGAGAAACTTGGTGGAAAAAGTAATAGACTTGAGATATAAAAGATGGATTGGTGCAGGAAATTACAGATGTGAGAGCCACACATTTTCCAAAGCTCTCTGGATTCCAGAATTGTGCCTTTGGACTGGAAGACTGCAAAATCCCATTACTTAAGGAAGGAAAGAGGGTGAAAGCAAGTAACTACAGATCTAGAAACATCAGCCATGAGAAAATTGCTGGAATCTAACACAGTGACTGGACAGTTGGAAAAAAATGGGATGATCAAAGTGAGCCAGCATAGATTTGAGGGGTAAGTAATGTTTGACAAACTGCTTAAGGTATTTAAAATGGTAAAATGGCAAGAGTATGAATGTTGTTAGTATGAAATTCTAGAAAGCATTTAAAGAGGTCCTGTATCAGAGATTAATAGCAAAAATGAAAGAACGTGGAAATGGAAGTAGTGTGACACGGGATGGTAATTGGTGGGAAGAAGAACTTAAAATCTGTGTTACCTTCCCATAGAATCTTGTGGCACAGATGGGGCCATTCAGCCCGTTGTGGTTGAGCCGGTTCTTTGAAAAAGCTGTCCAATTTAGTCTCTTAGTCCAGCCTTTCCGCCCATAAACAGACCCCCCTGCACTGAAAACAATTTTGCCTTATTTACTCAAACAAAAGAGTTCCCGATTTTGATCAGCTCCTCTGAATCTTCTCTGCTTTAAGGAAAACAATGCCACATTAAGCATCCTGTTTCAAACTTCAAACATAAAGCTGGATTTGATTATTTCTTTCCCTCCAAGTTTTCCTATTCTAAAAAGATGCTGACTAATCCGAGGTCCAAGGATGCCAGAAGTCCTCTGGTCCCTCCCTCCAAATGCCAGATGGATAGTCTATTGAGGTAGGCAACACAGCCAACCCCAAAATCTACCTTCAGTTTCTAGCATGAGTCAGTAGGATATACAATAACCAGGAGTTTGAAATATGACTGATTTTTCAACTCTCCCTTGGCCTCAGTGCCTCTGGGCAGTTGTAGCCCATCAACTTCTTCCCTGCCTGAGACCAGTTAACTGAGCACATACCAGTGATCAAATTACACTTTCAGAACTTAATTTTTCAACTGATTCACAGTAGCATGGTCACCTGACAGATATTGCACCTTCTACAAAAATCATACTGCAATGATCATTAAGTAATTCCCCCACCGCCTCCCCTCTGTAGCATATAAGAGCTCCTTTGTGAGGGCAGGTCCTCTCAAGGCAGTTTCTCTGCACTTAGAAATTCCATCAATTCAACACTTATAATTGTTTACTTTCTGGGATTGAGATGTTGACTAGAGGTCATCAGCAATTATCACACGTTTAAAAGGATATTTACACTAATAATTATTGGACTCAACTTCTTGTGATGAGTTTAATGGTCTTTTTTTTATATATTCATCCTTGGGGTGCAAGAATCATTGGCAAGACCAGCATTTATTACCCATCCCTAACTTGATGGGTCGAATGGCTTCCTTCTACAAAAATCATACTGCAATGATCATTAAGTAATTCCCCCACCGCCTCCCCTCTGTGCCGTAATGACTCAATGATTCTAATGGTCCTTTCGAAAGTGGTGGTGAGCCAGCTTTCTGAACCGCTGCAGTCCATGTAGCGTAGGTACACTTAAAAGTGCTGTTAGGGAGGGAGTTCCAGGAATTCGGCTTAGTGACCCAAACAAACTTCATGAAAATTAATTACTGAGAAGCTGAGAGATGGCAGTTTTCATGAAGTTAACAGCAGACTCGCGCAAATCAACAGCAATCTGTGGTGACTTGTAATTCACAGACTAGCTCTTCATTGCCAAAAGCTGCTGGTCGTATTGTCTATGAATAATGGTAGATGCTGTTCAGGCACCGCCATTTTTCAGCAAAATCAGACCCATTAAATTTTTTTGCTGATTGCTTAGTTCTGACAATGATGACAAATGATAACAGTAAGTCTCTGTGACACTGACAACTGTTTCCCACTTCAGCTCCTTCTAGTTACTTTAAAAATTTACTTTTTGGGATTGCCATCAAATTTTAGAGCACTGATGCAAAACTCCAAGCCAACAGCAGGAAATAGGGTGGATTCCCAGACAAATTCTCAATTAGAACAGTGATCTTGTGGGTAAGTGCCAAGAAGGGGCTAAGCATTGCTCCGGAGTTTTGGTGTGGGTGCAAAAATGTTGGCATGGAGTGGCATGGCAGAAGCCCAAGAGCAGACTGGCTGCCCTCCTAGCCTCATACCAGCCTGCAACCAAGAGAGGACATCGGACTTGGGCAAGAAATACAGGGATATTATACCTCCTATATATTGAAAAAAAATCATAGTTACAGTGCCAATGATACAGCAAAAGTAACTAACCCCATGATAAATTTGAAATCCATGATGTTTTTACAGCTGCTATGAATAGACAGGGAAAGTAGCCACATATAGCATTTGAATAACAAGTTTAAGATCAATGACCTGCACCTCTGCACAAGTGGCATCAACTATTGCAGATCATGGAAAATTAGATGCGAATTGTTCAGCCACCTAGGTCAATTTAATTCATTTGCAATGACAACACATTCCATATATAGATGACTACCAGTATAAAGGTATTTTCTCATCCGTAACAAACGATCACATCTCCTACTAGATTCCAGTTTCAACTTGGCTCAGTTGGTAGCATTACTCCTGTCCTGGGAGGTTGCGGTTTTAAGCTCCACAATGGACTTAATTACATAATCTGGTCAGACAATTCATTGCTGTACTGAGAGGTTGTTCCATTATCAGAAATACAGTTCTTCCCTTTTCTACAAAATATTTTATTTCAACCCTGAAAAATATGCTTGGGTTTAACCTAGTCTTCCAGATAAAACATAGAAAACAAAATTAAGTACAAGCAGACCAGCACAACTGTTCTCAGGAGGACTCTCCATTTATACCCTGATAATGATTTGATAGCAGACACAATCAAATCACTATTGCAACCATTCCTCCAGCTGACCAAGATGACCGGAGGCAAGACTGAATAATTATACTCGTTATATTAAAAAAAATGACATTTAATTTTAAATTTAATTTAGAAGTATTATGATGAAACAATTTATAATCTTAAAACACATCATTTTATAACAGAATAACAAATGTCTAGGTTATACTATCCTCTGCATTTTGCTCGAAACTATAACTGCACAGAAGTTTAGGCTAAAAAAAGTACATGCCAAAAATGAAAGAAAAACATCCATCTTTTTAAAACTTAATTCATTATTAGAAACCATTATTTTGAGCAGTGTTTAAAAAAAAACAGTGATGCATCTGTTTCGAGCAGCAGCTGGACTCCTTTAGGCTTTTCTGGCAATACATGTCTCTCAGTTTGCATTACCCATTTACTACAAAAGCATTGTTGGTACAACGGTACTGCTCTAGTGTAGAAATTTGGTATGCCAGATACTATTATGTACAGCATCACATTAAACTACTGGCCATGACATATCCCCACTGTACTAAAGAATTTAACTTGCTTCAGGATTTTTAAAAGCAGCAAAGAAACAGTAATAATTACTTTCATGACTTCAGTTGATTGAGAAAATGAGATGAGTCAGAGATACCGGGAAGGCCTCAGGTACAATCTACTGTCTGTGCTAAGTTATCTAATGTCACCCACGACTCAATGGTAAAGACATTAGAATTGGCCTTAGTATCATGAAATTGTATGGATCAGTCAGCTTCTATCCTCTGCTGGAAATGTGCACAAGTGGACGAGAATGAATTTTGATCGAGGTGTCAGATCGCAATCTTGATCTAAGGAACTACACCCAATATGGTAATGTCTTTCAGAAAGGAGAGAAAATTAGCAGGAAAAAGATGGAAAAAATAAACAAGCACTCTCTCAATTCTACTTTTTTCTTTAAATACATAGAGAAAACTTATCCTGAAAATTATGAACAGGGCAGGATCCCAGAGCAGCTTCAGGGGCAAGCCCAAAATCAGAAAACTGGCCCCAATCACAAAAGCTCCAGACAGTTTCTGATATGCTTGTAGGCCAATCTGAAGTCCCTGCTGACCACTTTATAGCTTCCCCATTGATTATACTACACCAAACAACCCCCCACCAAGTGCCAAGGTAGCTCAACCTTGTGAGCCTTAAGAGTTAAAGATGACCTGTTTAAAAAAAAGGCAAGTCATATTTTATCAGCATTTTTCCAAATGAACTTTGAATTAAAGTAGTCCCTTAAATTGTGCAGCCAGCCCACACCACAACCCATTAACCTCTACACTACCTACAATGTAATAAAACCACATTTCTCTGCTAAAATCCAAAACAACAACATACCACCTGCAGGTGTTATTTAGGCAGCTTCACTAATAATGCAAATTATTACATCGCTGGTAATGTCATACCAGCTTTGTTCAACACGTAATTTATGAATGCTTCTAATACTTATTCACCTCCCCCACAGAAAGAGAAAAAAAGGGCATTAATCTCATAACACCAAGATTTTTCTTTATTTCAACAAATCCTCAGAGGAAAATGGCAACACCTCTTGCGGGGGCTGGTGTGCATCACTATAGGACCAGTGGCTACAGCAGCTTGGCAACAGACCCCACCAAGTACAACCCCCAATGACTCTTGGTAGCTTCATGTGTGGCACTTGTGGCAGAACCTGCCTCTCAAGGATCAGCCCTTTCTGCCAGCAGCAAAGGTGCGCCATATGGGGACACCCAACCTGAAATGGATTTGTTTGCTGCACATCCATCACCTTTCATGAATGGAAAGATGCCGCATCCTCCAAATAACCAGTAAAGAACATGTCCTTTTTCTTTGGAATGAGATCCAAACAAGTGGAACGCAATCCAGCTGCCACTGGGAGGGAAAAACACACCCACAAGCACAACACATTAAGTATTCCCAGAGAGTTGACATCAGGCAAGAGCCAGAGAAAGTCTCCTTGTAAGGAATGGACTGGCGAGCTCCATAATCACAGCTTTCCTTACCATAAATATAAAAAAAAAGTACAGGAAAAAACACCCCAGGAACACATCGAGGATCTACATCCAAAAAAAAAAGTTTCCCTCACAAAAGATGATGAGTAAGACAACCAAAAATTCACCAGTCCAAAACTACCTGCAACAAATTAGGAGCTGAGGCAGGGACTGAGCTCCCTCCTCACTCAAAAGCAAACCTTTGAAAACGAAAGCTGAGTAATACATTTTTTAAAAAAAAAAATTTACAACAAAAGCCTGTGATGAGAACATAAATCCCAAAATGGAAATAAACGTTAGCAACTGATTGACAGGAAAAGACAACTAAACGTGTACAGAAAGTGGCATTAATTGGGCTACGTAAATAATTCTTCGAATACCACAAGAAAATGTTTCTGTTTTAATTTTTAAAAAAAAGTCAGCAACACCACCTCCACCCGCACGAGGGGCGGCTGCCAAGGGTTTGAATTTGTCGCCGGTTCAACGGCCGCCGGTTCGTCGCCGCCCTGTCAGGGGAGGGGGGGATCGCGAGACCGGAGCCGGGGACAAACAACAGCACCACACCGAGGCCCGGAGCCCCAGCAGGCCGCCGCCGGTAAAAAAAAAAAAATCCTTTCCTTTCACATCTAGAGTTTAATGATTACACATGGTTCCCTTTCCTCCAGCCGACAGGCCAAATTCCACCCCCACCACCCCGGCCACAACCACACACACAAAAAAACCCCACGACAGCCGGCGTTTGTTTTAAGGACCGGACGAGAGAGGGAAACCCTCCCGCCGCCCCTCGAAACGCGAACTCGGATTCACAGACACAAAATGACAGGTTTTCCATTGTTCCTCCGGAGAAAAATAATTCGGAAATAAAGAGGGTTGGCTGGGCGGGGGGGGGGGGGGGGGGGGAACAAAAAAAGCCGTCTTCAAACTGATTCCACGCCTCACCTTCCAGGAGCCGAGCTATCAGACTGTCCACATTCAGCTCGCCGTCCGCCATTTTACAGCAAACACTGTTCAACCCAGAGCAGCAAAGGACAGGGAAATGTGAGAGAGGAGGGCAGCTTATTCACTCAGTAACCCTGTCACTACTGGAATAAACACACAGAGAGAGGGAAATGTGAGAGAGGAGGGCTGCTTATTCACTGAGTAACCCTGTCACTACTGGAATAAACAGAGAGAGAGGGAAATGTGAGAGATGAGGCTGCTTATTCACTCAGTAACCCTGTCACCACTGGAATAAACAGAGAGAGAGGGAAATGTGTGAGAGCAGGCAGCTTATTCACTCAGTAACCCTGTCACTACTGGAATAAACAGAGAGAGAGGGAAATGTGAGAGAGGAGGGCAGCTTATTCACTGAGAAACCCTATCAGTACTGGAATAAACACAGAGAGAGTGAAATGTGAGAGAGGAGGACAGCTTATTCACTCAGTAACCATATCAGTACTGGAATAAACACAGAGAGAGTGAAATGTGAGAGAGAAGGGTTGCTTATTCACTGAGTAACCCTGTCACTACTGGAATAAACAGAGAGAGAGGAGGGCAGATTGTTCACTGAATAACCCTGTCAGTATTGGAATAAAGACAGAGAGAGGGAAATGTGAGAGAGGAGGGCAGCTTATTCACTGAGTAACCCTGTTACTACTGGAATAAACACACAGAGAGGGAAATGTGAGGGAGGAAGGCAGCTTATTCACTGAGTAACCCTGTCAATACTGTAATAAACACAGAGAAAGGGAAATGGGAGAATGGAGGGCAATGTATTCACTGAGTAACCCTGTCACTACTGGATAAACACAGATAGAGGGAAATTTAAGAGAGGAGGGCAGTTTAATCAATGAGTAACCCTGTCACTACTGGAATAAACACACATAGAGCAGGAAAAGTTAGAAACAAGGGCAGCTTATTCACTGAGTAACACTGTCACTACTGGAATAAACACAGAGAGAGGGAAATGTGAAAGATGGGGTTGCTTATTCACTGAGTAACCATGTCACGACTGGAATAAACAAAGAGAGAGAAGGGCAGATTGTTCACTGAATAAACCTGTCAGTATTGGAATAAGAGAGGGAAATGTGAGAGGGGAGGGCAGTTTATTCATTCAGTAACCCTGTCACTACCGGAATAAACAAAGAGAGAGGGAAATATGAGGACGATGGGTACTTTATTCACTGAGTAACCCTGTGAGTACTGGAATAAACAGAGGGGGAAATGTGAGAGAGGAGGGCAGCTTATTCACTGAGTAACCCTGTCAGTACTGAAATAAACACAGAGAGAGGGAAATGTGAGACAAGACGGCTGCTTATTCACTGAGTAACCCTGTCACTACTGGAATAAATGCACAGAGAGATGGAAATGTGAGAGAGCAGAGCTGCTTATTCACTGAGTAAACCTGTCACTACGGGAATAAACACAGAGAGAGGGAAATGTGAGAGAGGAGGGCAGTTTATTCACTGAGTAACCCTGTCACTACTGGCATAAACACAGAGAGAGGGAAATGTGAGAGAGGAGTACGGCTTATTGACTGAGTAACCATGTCACTACTGGAATAAACACAGAGAAAGGGAAATGTGAGAGGGGAGGGCGGTTTATTCACTGAGTAACCCTGTCACTACTGGAATAAACACAGAGAGCGGGTAATGTGAGAGAGGAGGGCTGCTTATTCACTGCGGAAACCTGTCACAACTGGATTAAGCACACACGGAGAGGGAAATGTGAGGGAGGAGCGCAGCTTATTCATCGAGTAACCCTGTCACTACTGGAATAAAAACAGAGAGAGGGAAATGGGAGAGTGGAGGGCAGCGTATTCACTGAGTAACCCTGTCACTGCTGGAATAAACAGACAGAAAGATGCAATGCCAGAAAGGAGGGCACCTTATTCGCTGAGTAACCCTGTCACTATTGGAATAAACACAGAGAGAGGGAAATGTGAGAGAGGAGGGCAGCTTATTCACTCAGTAACACTGTCAGTACTGGAATAAACACAGAGAGAGGGAAATGTGAGAAAGGAGGGCAGCATATTCTCTGAGTAACCCTGTCAGTATTGGGACAAACACACAGAGAGAGGGAAATGTGAGAGAGAAGGGCTGCTTATGCACTGAGTAACCCTGTCACTACTTTAATAAACACAGAGAGAGGGAAATGTAAGACAGGAGGGCAGTTTATTCACTGAGTAACCCTGTCACTACGGATATAAACACCGAGAGAGGGAAATGTGAGAGTGGAGGTCAGTGTATTCACTGAGTAACCCTGTCACTACTGGATTAAACGCAGAGAGAGGGAAAAATGAGAAAAGAGGGCAGCTTATTCACTGAGTAACGCTGTCACTACTGGAATAAACACAGAGAGAGGGAAATGTGAGAGTGGAGGGCAGTGTATTCACTGAGTAACCCTGTCACTACTGGATTAAACGCAGAGAGAGGGAAAAATGAGAAAAGAGGGCAGCTTATTCATTGAGTAACGCTGTCACTACTGGAATAAACACAGAGAGAGGGAAATGAGAGAGAGGAGGGCAGCTTATTCCGAGTAACGCTGTCGCGACTGGAATAAACACAGAGAGAGGGAAATGTGAGGGAGAAGGGCAGTTTATTCACTGAGTAAACCTGTCACTACCGGAATAAACACAGACAGCGGGTAATGTGAGAGAAATTGCGGAGAGTAATGTGAGAGAATTGCAGAAACCTGTCATTACTGGATTAAGCACACACGGAGAGGGAAATGTGAGAGAGGAGGGCAGCTTATTCATTGAGTAACCCTGTCACTACTGGAATAAAAACAGAGAGAGGGAAATGGGAGAGTGGAGGGCAGCGTATTCACTGAGTAACCCTGTCACTACTGGAATAAACAGACAGAAAGATGAAATGTCAGAAAGGAGGGCACCTTATTCACGGAGGAACCCTGTCACTATTGGAATAATCACATAGAGAGGGAAATGTGAGAGAGGAGGGCAGCTTATTCACTCAGTAACACTGTCAGTACTGGAATAAACACAGGGAGAGAGAAATGTGAGAAAGGAGGGCACCTTATTCACTGAGTAACACTGTCAATATTGGAATAAACACAGAGAGAGGGAAATGTGAGAGAGGAGGGCAGCTTATTCACTCAGTAACCCTGTCAGTACCAGGACAAACACACAGAGAGAGGGACATGTGAGAGAGGAGGGCTGCTTATGCACTGAGTAACCCTGTCACTACTTTAATAAACACAGAGAGAGGGAAATGTAAGACAGGAGGGCAGTTTATTCACTGAGTAACCCTGTCACTATGGGAATAAACACAGAGAGAGGGAAATGTGAGAGTGGAGGGCAGTGTATTCACATAGTAACCCTGACACTACTGGATTAAACACAGAGAGAGGGAAATGTGAGGGAAGAGAGCAGCTTATTCATAAGTAACGCTGTCACTACTGGAATAAACACAGAGAGAGGGAAATGAGAGAGAGGAGGGCAGCTTATTCATTCAATAACCTTGTCAGTAATGGAATAAACACACAGAGAGAAGGAAATGTGAGAGAGTAGGATAGCTTATTCACTGAGTAACTCTATCATTACTGGAATAAATCCATAGAGAGAGGGAAATGTGAGAGAGGGGGGCTGCTTATTCTCTGACTAACCCTGTCACTTCTGGAATAAACAGAGGACAAGGGAAATGTGAGAGAGAAGTACAGTTTATTCACTGAGTAACACTGTCACAACTGGAATAAACACAGAGAGAGGTAATTGTGGGAGAGCAGGGCAGCTTATTCACTGAGTAACCCTGTCACTACTGGAAGAAACACATAGCGAGGGAAATGTGAGAGAGGAGGGCAGCTTATTCACTGAGTAAACCTGTCACTTCTGGAATAAACACACAGCGAGAGGGAAATGTGAGAGAGGAGGGCAGCTTATTCACTGAGAAACCCTGTCAGTAATGGAAAAAAACAGGGAGAGGGGGAAATGTGGGAGAAGAGGGCTGCTTATTCACTGAGTAACCCTGTCAGTACTGGAATAAACACACAGAGAGAGGTAAATGTGAGAGAGGAGGGCAGCTTATTCACTGGGTAACCCTGTCAGTACTGGAATAAACAGGGAGAGAGGGAATTGTGAGACAGGAGGGCAGCTTATTCACTGAGTAACCCTGTCACTACTGGAATAAATGCACAGAGAGAGGGAAATGTGAGAGACAAGGGCTGATTGTTCACTGAGTAAACCTGTCACTATGGAAATAAACACAGAGAGAGGGAAATTTGAGAGAGGAGGGTAGCTTATTCACTGAGTAACCCTGTCACTACTGGAATAAACAGAGAGGGAAATGTGAGAGAGAAGAGCAGCTTATTCACTGAGTAACCCTGTCAGTACTGGAATAAAAACACAGAGGGAAATGTGAGACAGAAAAGTTGAATATACACTGAGTAACCCTGTCACAACTGGAAAATCAGAGAGAGAGGAGGGCAGATTGTTCAATGAATAACCCTGTCCGTATTGCAATAAACACAGAGAGAAGTAAATGTGAGAGGGGAGGGCAGCTTATTCACTGAAAAACCTTGTCAATGCTGGAATGAACAGAGAGAGAGGGAAATATGAGAGAGGAGGGCAGCTTATTCACTCTAATTCTGTCACTACTGGAATAAACACACAGAGAGAGGAAATGTCAGAAAGGAGGGCACCTGGTTCACTGAGTAACCCTGTCAATATTGGAATAAACACAGAGAGAGGGAAATGTGAGAGAGGAGGGTAGCTTATTCACTCAGTAACCCTGTCAGTACTGGGACAAACACACAGAGAAGGGACATGTGAGAGAGGAGGGCTGCTTAGTTAGTCTACGCAATTTTTAAAAAAAGCATGCAAGTACACATCTTAAAAACAGGGGTCAAAATAAAATGAAGACTCGCCAAATATGCATCATAGGGTCTCTGACAACACAGCTGCCCTCTTTGAGTCAGTTTATTGTTCCAAAGGCTTTGTGCCTCTGCTTCTTCACAGCCTCCCTCCCCAATTAGGTGCTACAGACCCAAAGAGCTAAAATAGACACTGAGTAACCCTGTTACTACTTTAATAAACACAGAGAGAGGGAAATGTGATAGTGGAGGGCAGTGTATTCACTTAGTAACCCTGTCACTACTGGATTAAACGCAGAGAGAGGGAAATGTGAGACAAGGGGATTGCTTATTCACTCAATAACCTTGTCAGTAATGGAATAAACACATAGAGAGAAGGAAATGTGAAAGAGGAGGATAGCTTATTCACTGAGTAACCCTGTCAGTACTGGAATAAATCTACAGAGAGAGGAGAGCTGCTTATTCACTGACTAACCCCGTCACTTCTGGAATAAACACAGGGCGAGGGAAATGTGAGAGAGGACAGTTTATTCACTAAGTAACCCTGTCACAACTGGAAAAAACACAGAGAGAGGTAATTGTGGGAGAGCAGGGCAGCTTATTCACTGAGTAACCCTGTCACTACTGGAATAAACACATAGCGAGGGAAATGTGAGAGAGGAGGGCTGCTTATTCACTGAGTAAACCTGTCACTATTGGAATAAACACAAAGAGAGAGGGAGATGTGAGAAAGGAGGGGAGCTTATTCACTGAGAAACCGTCAGTAATGAAAAAAACAGGGAGAGGGGGAAATGTGGGAGAAGAAGGCTGCATATTCACTGAGTAACCCTGTCAGTCCTGGAATAAACACACAGAGAGAGGGAAATGTGAGAGAGGAGGGCAGCTTATTCAGTGAGTAACCCTGTCAGTACTGGAATAAACAGAGAGAGAGGAGGGCAGATTGTTCAATGAATAACCGTGTCAGTATCGGAATAAACACAGAGAGAGGTAAATGTGAGAGGGGAGGGCAGCTTATTCACTGAGAAACGCTGTCACTACTGGAATAAACACAGAGAGAGGGAAATGTGAGAGAGGAGGGTAGCTTATGCACTGAGTAACCCTGTCAATACTTTAATAGACAGGGAGAGAGTGAATTGTGAGACAAGAGGGCAGCTTATTCACTGAGTAACCCTGTCACTACTGGAATAAATGCACAGAGAGAGGGAAATGTGAGAGACAAGGGCTGATTGTTCACTGAGTAAACCTGTCACTATGGGAATAAACACAGAGAGAGGGAAATGGGAGAGAGAGGAGGGCAGCTTATTCACTGAGCTACCCTGTCACTATTGGAATAAACACAGAGCGAGGGAAAGGGGAGAAAGGAGGGCACCTTATTCACTGAGTAACCCTGTCACTATTGGAATAAACACAGAGCGAGGGAAAGGGGAGAAAGGAGGGCACCTTATTCCCTGAGTAACCCTGTCACTATTGGAATAAACACAGAGAGAGGGAAACGTGAGAAAGGAGGGCAGCGTATTCACTGAGTAACCCTGTCACTATTGGAATAAACACAGAGAGAGGGAAATGTGAGAGGGGAGGGCAGCGTATTCACTGAATAACCCTGTCACTACTGGAATAAACACACAGAGAGAGGAAATGCCAGAAAGGTGGGCACCTTATTCACTGAGTAACCTTGTGACTAATGGAATAAACACAGCGAGAGGGAAATGGGAGAGAGAGGAGGGCAGCTTATTCACTGAGTAACCCTGTCACTATTGGAATAAACACAGAGAGAGGGAAATGTGAGAAAGGAGGGCAGCGTATTCACTGAGTAACCCTGTCACTACCGGAATAAACACAGAGAGAGGGAAATGTGAGAAAGGAGGGCACCTTATTCACTGAGTAACCCTGTCACTATTGGAATAAACACAGAGATAGGGAAATGTGAGGGAGGAGGGCAGCGTATTCACTGAGTAACCCTGTCACTACTGGGATAAACACAGAGAAAGGAAATGCCAGAAAGGTGGGCACCTTATTCGCTGAGTAATCTTGTCACCACTGGAATAACCACAGCGAGAGGGAAATGTGAGAAAGGAGGGCACCTTATTCACTGATTGACCCTGTCACTACTGGAATAAACACACAGGGAGTGGGAAAAGTCAGAAACAAGGGCAGCTTATTCACTGAGTACCGCTGTCACTACTGGAATAAACACTGAGAGACGTAAATGTGACAGAGGAGGCTAGCTTATTCACTGAGTAACCCTGTCAATATTGAACTAAACACAGCGAGAGGGAAATGTGAGAAAGGAGGGCACCTTATTCACTGAGTAACGCTGTCACTGCCGGAATAAACACAGAGATTTCGAAATGTGAGAGCGGAGGGTGCTTTATTCACTGAGTAACCCTGTCAGTACTGGAATAAACACACAGAGAGAGGGAAATGTAAGAAAAGAGGGCAGTTTATTCACTGAGTAACACTGTCACTACTGGAATAAACAAAGAGAGAGGGAAATGTGAGAGAGTAGTGCACCTTATTCACTGAGTAACCCTGTCACTATTGGAATAAACACAGAGGGAAATTTGTGAGAGGAGGGCAGCTTATTCACTGAGTAACACTGCCAGTAATGGAATCAACACAGAGAGGGGAAAATGTGAGAGTGGAGGGCAGTGTATTCACTTAGTAACCCTGTCACTACTGGAAGAAACACAGAGAGAGGGAAATGTGAGAGAGGAGGGCAGCTTATTCACTGAGTAACCCTGTCAGTACTGGAATAAACAGAGAGAGAGGGAAATGTGAGAGAGAAGAGCAGCTTATTCACTGAGTAACCCTGTCAGTACTGGAATTAAAAACACAGAGAGAGGAAAATGTGAGAGAGAAGAGTTGAATATGCACTGAGTAATTCTGTCACAACTGGAAAAACAGAGAGAGAGGAGGGCAGATTGTTCAATGAATAACCCAGTCAGTATTGGAATAAACACAGAGAGAGGTAAATGTGAGAGAGGAGTGCAGCTTATTCACTCAGTAATTCTTTCACAACTGGAATAAACACAGAGAGAGGGAAATGTGAGAGAGGAGGGCACTTTATTCACTGAGGAACCCTGTCAGTACTGGAATAAACACACAGAGAGAGGGAAATGTGAGAAAAGAGGGCAGTTTATTCACTGAGTAACGCTGTCACTACTGGAATAAACATAGACAGAGGGAAATGTGGGAGAGGAGGACTGTTTATTCACTGATTAACCCTGTCACTACTGGAATAAACACACAGAGAGCGGGAAAAGTTATAAACAAGGGCAGCTTATTCACTGAGTAAAGCTGTCACTGCTGGAATAAACAAAGAGAGAGAAGGGCAGATTGTTCACTGAATAAACCTGTCAGTATTGGAATAAACACAGAGAGAGAGAAATGTGAGAGGGGAGGGCAGCTTATTCATTTGGTAGCCCTGACACTACTGGAATAAACACAGAGAGAGAGGGAAGTGTGAGAGCGGAGTGCACTTTATTCACTGAGTAACCCTGTCAGTACTGGAATAAACACACAGAGAGAGGGAAATGTGAGAAAAGAGGGCAGTTTATTCACTGAGTAACCCTGTCAGTACTGGAATAAACAAAGAGAGAGGGAAATATGAGCGAGTAGGGCACCTTATTCACTGGGTAACCCTGTCAGTACTGGAATAAACACAGAGAGAGGGAAATGTGAGAGAGGAGTGCTGCTTCTTCACTGAGTAACTCTGTCACTAGTGGAATAAGCACAGAGATAGGGAAATTTGAGAGAGGAGGGCATCTTTTCAGTGAGTAACCCAATCACTACTGGAATAAACACAGAGCGAGGGAAATGTGAGAGAGGAGGGCAGCTTATTCACTGCGTAACCTGTCAGTACTGGAATAAACAGAGAGAGAGGGAAATGTGAGAGAGGAGGGCTGCTTATTCACTGGGTAACCCTGTCACTACTGGAATAAACACAGAGAGAGGGAAACGTGAGGCAAGAGGGCTGCTTATTCACTTAGTAACCCTGTCACTACTGTAATAAACACAGAGAGAGGGAAATGTGAGAGAGGAGGGCAGTTTATTCTCTGAGTAACCCTGTCACTACTGGAATAAACAGAGAGAGGGAAATGGGAGAGTGGAGGGCGGCGTATTCACTGAGTGAACCTGTCACTACTGGAATAAACACACACAGATGAAATGTCAGAAAAGAGGGCACCTTATTCACTGAGTAACCCTGTCACTATTGGAATAAACACAGGGAGAGGGAAATGTGAGAAAGGAGGGCAGCGTATTCACTGACAAACCCTGTCACTACTGGAATAAACACACAGAGAGAGGAAATGCCAAAAAGAATGGCACTTATTCACTGAGTAACCCTGTCACGACTGGAATAAACACAGAGAGAGGGAAATGGGAGAGTGGAGTGCGGTGTATTCACTGAGTAACCCTGTCACTACTGGAATAAACACCGAGAGATGTAAATGTGAGAGAGGAGGGCAGCTTTTTCACTGACTAATCCTGTCAGTACTGGAATAAACAAACGGACAGAGGGAAATGCGAGAGAGGACGGCTGCTTATTCACCGAGTAACCCTGTCACTATTAGAATAAACAGAGAGAGAGAGAAATGTGAGAGAGGAGGACAGCTTATTCACTCAGTAAACCTGTCACTATTGGAATAAACACACAGGGAGAGGGAAAAGTCGGAGAGGAGGGCAGCTTATTCACTGAGCAAACCTGTCACTACTGGAAGAAACAGAGAGAGAGGAGGGCAGATTGTTCACAGAATAACCGATCCAGTATTGGAATAAACACAGAGAGAGTGAAATGTGAGAGAGGAGGGCAGCTTATTCAATGAGTAACCCTGTCACTACTGGTTCAAACGCACAAAGAGAGGGAAATGTGAGAGAGGAGGGCTGCTTGTTCACTGAGTAAACCTGTCCCTACTGGAATAAACACACAGAGGGAGGTAAATGTGAGAGAGAAGGGTTGGTTATTCACTGAGTAACCCTGTCACTACTGGAATAAACAGAGAAAGAGGAGGGCAGATTGTTCACTGAATAACCCATCCAGTATTGGAATAAACACCGAGAGAATGAAATGTGAGAAAGGAGTGCAGCTTATTCACTGAGTAACCCTGTCAGTACTGGAATAAACACACAGAAAGAGGGAAATGTGAGAGAGGAGGGGTGCTTATTCACTGAGTAACCTGTTAGTACTGGAATAAACAGAGTTAGAGGGCAGCTTGAGAGAGGAGGGCAGCTGATTTACTCAGCAAGCCCATCACTATTGGAATAAACATACAGGGCGTGCGAAATGTGCGAGATGAGGGCAGCTTATTCACTGAGTAACCCTGTCACTACTAGAATAAACACACAGGGAGAGGGAAATGTGAAGGAGGAGCGGAGTTTATGCACGGAGTCACCGTGTCACTACTGGAATAAACACAGAGAGAGGCAATTGTGAGACGGGAGGGCAGCTTATTCACTGACTAACCCTGTCACTACTGGAATAAACGTACAGAGAGGGGGAAATGTGAGAGAGCAGCGTTGCTTATTCACTGAGTAGCCCTGTCACTACTGGAAAAAAAAAGCTTGGGAGGGCAGATTGTTCACTGAATAACCCTGTGACTATTGGAATAAACCCAGAGAGAGTGAATTGTGAGACAGGGGGGCAGCTTATTCATTGAGTAACCCTGTCAGTATTGGAATAAACAAAGAGAGAGGGAAATGTGAGAGAGGAGGGCTGCTTATTCACTGGGTATACCTGTCACTACGGGAATAAACACAGAGAGAGAGAAATGTGAGAGAGGAGGGCTGAGTATTCACTGAGTAACCATGTCACTACTGGAATAAAAACACAGAGAGAGGGAAATGAGCGAGAGGGGGGCAGCTTATTCACTTAGTAACCCTGTCACTACTGGAATATACACACAGGAAGATGTAAGTGTGAGGGAGAAGCGCAGCTCATTCACTCAGTAACCCTGTCAGTACTGGAATAAACTCAGAGAGAGGGAAATGTGAGAGAGGAGGACAGCTTATTCACTCGGTAACCCTGTCAGTACTGGAATAAACACAATGAGAGGGAAATGTGAGAGAGGAGGGCTGAGTATTCACTGAGAGAATTGTGAGACAGGAGGGCAGCTTATTCATTGAGTAACCCTGCCATTACTGGAATAAACAAATAGAGAGGGAAATGTAAGAAAGGAGGTCAGCTTATTCACTGAGTAACCCTGTTAGTACTGGAATAAACTCAGAGAGAGGGAAATGTGAGAGAGGAGGACAGCTTATTCAATCGGTAACACTGTCAGTACTGGAAAAAGCACCGAGAGAATGAAATGTGAGAGAGGAGGACAGCTTATTCACTGAGTAACTCTGTCATTACTGGAATAAACGCACAAAGAGAGGGAACTGTGAGAGAGGAGGGCTGATTGTTCACTAAGTAAACCCTGTCACTACGGGAATAAACACAGAGAGAGACAAATGTGAGAGAGGAGGGCTGAGTATTCACTAAGTAACCGTGTCACTACTGGAATAAAAACACAGGGAGAGCGAAATGTGCGAGAGAAGGTCAGCTTATTCACTGAGTAACCCTGTCCCTACTGGAATATACACACAGGAAGAGGGAAATGTGAGGGAGCAGCGCAGATTATTCACTCAGTAACCCTGTCAGTACTGGAATAAATTCAGAGAGAGGGAAATGTGAGAGAGGAGGGCAGCTTATTCACTCGGTAAATCTGTCACTACTGGAACAAACTCCTAGAGAGAATGAAATGAGAAAGGAGGGCAGCTTATTCACTCATTAACCCTGTGGATACTGGAATAAACACAGAGAGAGGGAATGTGAGAAAGGAGGGCTGAGTATTCACTGAGTAACCGTATCACTACTGGAATAAACGCACAGAGTGAGGGAAATGTGAGAGAGGAGGGTTGCTTATTCACTGAGTAATCCTGTCACTACTGGAATAAACACAGAGAGAGGGAAATGTAAGAAAGGAAGTCAGCTTATTCACTGAGTAACCCTGTTAGTACTGGAATAAACTCAGAGAGAGGGAAATGTGAGAAAGAAGGGCAGCTTATTCACTCATTAACCCTGTGGATACTGGAATAAACACAGAGAGAGGGAATGTGAGAAAGGAAGGCTGAGTATTCACTGAGTAACCGTATCACTACTGGAATAAACGCACAGAGTGAGGGAAATGTGAGAGAGGAGGGTTGCTTATTCACTGAGTAATCCTGTCACTACTGGAATAAACACAGAGAGAGGGAAATGTGAGAGAGGAGGGCAGCTTATTCACTGAGTAACCCTGTCATTACTGGAATAAACGCACAGAGAGAGGGAACTGTGAGAGAGGAGGGCTGATTGTTCACTGAGTAAATCTGTCACTACGGGAATAAACAGAGAGAGAGAGAAATGTGAGAGAGGAGGGCTGAGTATTCACTGAGTAACCGTGTCATTACTGGAATAAAAACACAGAGAGAGCGAAATGTGCGAGAGGAGGGCAGCTTATTTACTGAGTAACTCTGTCACTACTGGAATATACACACAGGAAGAGGGAAATGTGAGGGAGCAACGCAGCTTATTCACTCAGTGACCCTGTCAGTACTGGAATAAGCTCAGAGAGAGAGAAATGTGAGAGAGGAGGGCAGCTTATTCACTCGGTAACCCTGTCACTACTGGAATAAACTCCTAGAGAGAATGAAATGAGAAAGGAGGGCAGCTTATTCACTCAGTAACCCTTTCGATACTGGAATAAACACAGAGAGAGGGAATGTGAGAAAGGCTGATTGTTCACTGAGTAAATCTGTCACTACGGGAATAAACAGAGAGAGAGAGAAATGTGAGAGAGGAGGGCTGAGTATTCACTGAGTAACCGTGTCACTACTGGAATAAACAAACATAGAGAGGGAAATGTGAGACAGGAGGGCAGCTGATTCACTGAGAAACCCTGTCAGAATTGGAATAAAGCGAGAGACAAGAAAATGTGAGAGAGGAATGCAGCTGATTCACTGAGTAACCCTGTCATTACTGGAATAAACACCGATAGAGGTAGATGTGAGAGAATAACGCAGCTTATTCACTGAGTAACCGTGTCTGTACTGGAATAAGCAGGGAGAGAGGGAAACCTGAGAGAGGAGGGCAGTTTATTCACTGAGTAACCATGTCACTACTGGACAAAACACACAGAGTGAGGGAAATGTGAGAGAGGACGGCTGCTAATTCACACAGTAACCCAGTCAATACTGGAATAAACACACAGAAAGAGGGAAATGTGAGAGAGGAGGGCTGCTTTTTCACTGAATAACCCTGTCAATACTGGAATAAACCCAGGGAGAGGTAATTGCGAGACAGGAGGGCATCTTATTCACTGAGTAACCCTGTCACTATTGGAATAAATGCACAGAGAGAGGGAAATGTGAGAGAGGAGGGCTTCTTATTCACTGAATAACCCTGTCACTATTGGAATAAACCCAGAGAGAGGGAATTTTGAGACAGGAGGGCAGCTTATTCATCGAGTAACCCTGTCACTACTGGAATAAACAAATAGAGAGGGAAATGTGAGAGAGCAGGGCTAATTATTCACTGGGTAAACCTGTCACTACGGGAATAAACATAGAGAGAGAGGTAAATGTGAGAGAAGAGGGCTGAGTATTCACTGAGTAACCGTGTCACTACTGGAATAAACACACAGAGAGAGCGAAATGTGCAAGAGGAGGGCAGTTTATTCACTGAGTAACCCTGTTAGTACTGGAATAAACTCAGAGAGAGGGAAATGTGAGAGAGGAGGGCAGCTCATTCACTCGGTAACACTGTCAGTACTGGAAAAAGCACCGAGAGAATGAAATGTGAGAGAGGACAGCTTATTCACTGACTAACCCCGTCATTACTGGAATAAACGCACAGAGAGAGGGAACTGTGAGAGAGGAGGGCTGATTGTTCACTGAGTAAACCTGTCACTACGGGAATAAACAGAGAGAGAGAGAAATGTGAGAGAGGAGGGCTGAGTATTCACTGAGTAACCGTGTCACTACTGGAATAAACACACAGAGCGAAGAAAGGTTAGAGAGAAGTGTTGCTTATTCACTGAGCAACCCTGTCACTACTGGTTAAAATGCACAGAGGGAAATCTGAGAGACGAGGGCTGCTTGTTCACTGAGTAACCCTGTCCCTACTGGAGTAAGCACACAGAGGGAGGGAAATGTGAGAGAGAAGGGTTGGTTATTCACTGATTAACCCTGTCACTACTGGAATAAACAGAGAAAGAGGGGGCAGATTGTTCACTGAATAACCCTGTCAGTATTGGAATAAACACTGAGAGAATGAAATGTGAGAGATGAGGGCAGATTATTCACTGAGTAACCCTGTCACTACTAGAATAAACACACAGGGAGAGGGAAATGTGAGGGAGGAGCGGAGCTTATTTACAGAGTAACATTGTCACTACTGGAATCAACACAGAGAGAGGCAATTGTGAGACGGGAGGGCAGCTTATTCACTGACTAACGCTGTGACTACTGGAATAAACGTACAGAGAGAGGGAAATGTGAGAGAGCAGCTTTGCTTATTCACTGAATAGCCCTGTCACTACTGGAATAAACAGAGCTTGGGAGGGCAGATTGTTCACTAAATAACCCTGTGACTATTGGAATAAACCCAGACAGAGTGAATTGTGAGACAGGAGGGCAGCTTATTCATTGAGTAACCCTGTCAGTACTGGAATAAACAAAGAGAGGGAAATGTGAGAGAGGAGGGCTGCTTATTCACTGGGTAAACCTGTCACTTTGGGAATAAACACAGAGAGAGAGGTAAATGTGAAAGAGGAGGCCTGAGTATTCATTGAGTAACCGTGTCACTACTGGAATAAACACACAGAGAGAGTGAAATGTGTGAGAGGAGTGCAGCTTATTCACTGAATAACCCTGTCATTAATGGAATAAAAGCACAGATAGAGGGAAATGTGAGAGAGGTGGGCTGATTGTTCACTGAGTAAACCTGTCACTACGGGAATAAACAGAGAGAGAGAGAAATGTGCGAGAGGAGGGCAGCTTATTCACTGAGTAACGCTGTCACTAATGGAATAAACCCAGAGAGAGGTAATTGGGAGACAGGAGGGCAGCTTATTCACCGAGTAACCCTGTCATTACTGGAATAAATGCACAGAGCGAGGGAAATGTGAGAGACCAGGGCTGATTGTTCACTGAGTAAAGCTGTCACTACGGGAATAAACAGAGAAAGAGGGGGCAGATTGTTCACTGAATAACCCTGTCAGTATTGGAATAAACACTGAGAGAATGAAATGTGAGAGATGAGGGCAGATTATTCACTGAGTAACCCTGTCACTACTAGAATAAACACACAGAGCAAGGAAAGGTGATAGAGAAACGTTGCTTATTCACTGGGTAACCCTGCCATTACTGGAATAAAAACAGAAAGAGGTAAATGTGAGAGAGGAGTGCAGCTGATTCACTGAAATAGCCTGTCAGTATTGGAATAAAGTGAGAGACAGGGAAATGTGAGAGAAGAGCGCAGCTTATTCACTGAGTAACCCTGTCAGTCCTGGAATAAACACACAGGAAGAGGGAAGTGTGAGGGAGCAGCGCAGCTCATTCACGCAGTAGCCCTGTCAGTACTGGAATAAACTCAGAGAGAGGGAAATGTGAGACAGGAGGGCAGCTTATTCACTCGGTAACCCTGTCAGTACTGGAATAAACACAGCGAGAGGGAAATGTGAGAGAGGAGGGCAGCTTATTTACTAAGTAACCCTGTCACTACTGAAATAAACTCCTAGAGAGAATGAAATGAGAAAGGAGGGCAGCTTATTCATTCAGTAACCCTGTCACTCCTGGAATAAACACAGAGAGAGGGAATTGTGAGACGGTAGGGAAAGAGGGAAACGTGAGCGAGAATGGCTGCTTATTCTCTGAGTAACCCTGTCAGTACTGGAATAAACACAAATAGAGAGGGAAATGTGAAAGTCCTGGGCAGCTTATTCACTGAGTAACTCAGTCAATACTGAAGTAAACACACAGAAAGATTGAAATGTGAGAGAGGAGGACTGCTTATTCACTGAAGAACCCTGCCACTACTGGAATAAACACAAATAGAGAGGTAAATGGGAGAGAGGAGGGCAGCTCATTCACTGAGAAAGCCGGTCAGTACTGGAATAAACACCGAGAGAGGTAAATGTGAGAGAGGAGACCAGCTTATTCACTGACTAACCCTGTCAGTACTGGAATAAACACACAGACAGAGGGAAATGCGAGAGAGGAGGGCTGTTTATTCACCGCGTAACCCTGTCACTATTAGAATAAACACAGAGAGAGAGAAATATGAGAGAGGAGGACAGTTTATTCACCGAGTAACTTTGTTACTAATGGAATAAATACAGAGAGAGGGCAATGTGAGAGAGGAGGGCAGCTTATTCACTCAGTAAACCTGTCACTATTAGAATAAACACAGAGAGAGGGAAATGTGAGAGAGGAGGGCAGATTATTCACTCAGTAAACCTGTCACTAATGGAATAAACACAGAGGGAGAGCGAAAAGTCGGAGAGAAGGGCAGCTTATTCACTGAGTAAGCCTGTCACTACTGGAAGAAACAGAGAGAGAGGAGGGGAGATTGTTCACTGAATAACCCTGTCAGTATTGGAATAAACACAGAGAGAGTGAAATGTGAGAGAGGAGGGCAGCTCATTCACTGAGTAACCCTGTCACTACTGATTAAAACGCACAGAGAGAGGGAAATGTGAGAGACGAGCGCTGATTGTTCACTGAGTAACCCTGTCACTACTGGAATAAACACATAGAGGGAGGGAAATGTGAGAGAGAAGGGTTGGTTATTCACTGAGTAACCCTGTCACTACTGGAATGAACAGAGAGAGAGGAGGGCAGATTGTTCACTGAATAACCCTGTCAGTATTGGAATAAACACAGAGAGAGGGAAATGTGAGAGAGGGGGGCAGCTTATTCACTGAGAAACCTGACAGTACTGGAATAAAGCAAGAGACAGGGGAATGTGAGAGCAGATGGCAGCTTATTCACTGAGTAACCCTGTCAAAACTGGAATAAACACACAGAAAGAGGGAAACATGAGCGAGGATGGCTGCTTATTCTCTGAGTAACCCTGTCAGTACTGGAATAAAAACAAATAGTGAGTGAAATGTGAAAGAGCTGGGCAGCTTATTCACTGAGTAACCCAGTCAGTACTGGAATAAACACATAGAAAGAGGGAAATGTGAGAGAGGACTGCTTATTCACTGAAGAACCCTGTCACTACTGGAATAAACACAAATAGAGAGGTAAATGGGAGAGAGGAGGGCAGTTTATTCACTGAGTAACCCTGTCAGTATTGGAATAAACAGGGAGAGAGGGAAATGTGAGAGATGAGGGCAGCTTATTCACTGACTAACCTTGTCAGTACTGGAATAAACACACAGACAGAGGGAAATGCGAGAGAGGAGGGCTGCTTATTCAACGAGTAACTCTGTCACTATTAGAATAAACACAGAGAGAGGGAAATATGAGAGAGGAGGACAGTTTATTCACCGAGTAACCTTGTTACTAATGGAATAAACACAGAGAGAGGTAAATGTGAGAGAGGAGGGCAGCTGATTCACTGAGAAACCCCGTCAGTATTGGAATAAAGCGAGAGACAGGGAAATGTGAGAGAGGAACGCAGCTTATTCACTGAGTAACCCTGTCAGTACTGGAATAAACAAATAGAGAGGGAAATGTGAGAGAGAAGAGCAGCTTATTCACTCGGTAACGCTGTCACTACTGGAATAAGCAGCTAGAGAATGAAATGTGAGAGAGGAGGGCAGCTTATTCACTAAGTAAACCTGTCACTACAGGAATAAACACAGAGAGAGAGAAATGTGAGAGAGGAGGGCTGAGTATTCACTGAGTATCCGTGTCACTACTGGAATAAAAACACAGAGAGAGCGAAATGTGCGAGAGGAGGGCAGCTTATTCACTGAGTAACCCTGTCACTACTGGAATATACACACAGGAAGAGGGAAATGTGAGGGAGCAGCGCAGCTTATTCACTCAGTAACCCTGTCAGTACGGGAATAACCTCAGAGAGAGGGAAATGTGAGAGAGGAGGACAGCTTATTCACTCGGTAACCATGTCACTACTGAAATAAACTCCTAGAGAGAATGAAATGAGAAAGGAGGGCAGCTTATTCACTCAGTAACCCTGTTGATACTGGAATAAACACAGAGAGAGGGAATGTGAGAAAGGAGGGCTGAGTATTCCCTGAGTAACCGTGTCACTACTGGAATAAACACACAGAGAGAGGGAAATGTGAGAGAGGAGGGTTGCTTATACACTGAGTAATCCTGTCACTCCTGGAATAAACACAGAGAGAGGGAATTGTGAGACGGTAGGGCAGCTTATTCACTGACTAACCCTGTCACTACTGAAATAAATGTACAGAGAGAGGGAAATGTGAGAGAGGAGGGTTGCTTATTCACTGAGTCACCCTACCACTACTGGAATAAACACACAGAGCGAAGAAAGGTGAGAGAGAAGCATTGCTTATTCACTGAGTAACCCTGTCATTACTGGAATAAACAGAGCTGAGGAGGGCACATTGTTCACTGAATAACCCTGTTGGCATTGGAATAAACACAGCAAAAGGGAAACGTGAGAGATGAGGGCTGCTTATTCACAGGTTAATCCTGACACTCCTGGAATAAACACAGAGAGAGGTAAATATGAGAGAGGGGGGCAGCTGATTCACTGAGAAACCCTGACAGTACTGGAATAAAGCAAGAGACAGGGAAATGTGAGAGAGGATGGCAGCTTATTCACTGAGTATCCCTGTCAAAACTAGAATAAACACACAGAAAGAGCGAAACGTGAGCAAGGATGGCTGCTTATTCACTAAAGAACCCTGTCAGTACTGGAATAAACACCGAGAAAAGTAAATGTGAGAGAGGAGGCCAGCTTATTCACTGACTAACCCTGTCAGTACTGGAATAAACTCACAGACAGAGGGAAATGCGAGAGAGGAGGGCTGCTTATTCACCGCGTAATCCTGTCACTATTAGAATAAACACAGAGAGAGGGAAATATGAGAGAGGAGGACAGTTTATTCACCGAGTAACCTTGTTACTAATGGAATAAATACAGAGAGAGGGCAATGTGAGAGAGGAGGGCAGCTTATTCACTCAGTAAACCTGTCACTATTAGAATAAACACACAGGGAAAGGGAAAAGTCGGAGAGAAGGGCAGCTTATTCACTGATTAAGCCTGTCACTACTGGAAGAAACAGAGAGAGAGGAGGGCAGATTGTTCACTGAGTAACCCTGTCACTACTGGTTAAAATGCACAGAGAGAGGGAAATGTGAGAGACGAGTGCTGATTGTTCACTGAGTAACCCTGTCACTACTGGAATAAACACACAGAGGGAGGGCATTGTGAGAGAGGAGGGCAGCTTATTCACTCAGTAAACCTGTCACTATTGGAATAAACACACAGGGAGAGGGAAAAGTCGCAGAGAAGGGCAGCTTATTCACTGAGTAAGCCTGTCACTACTGGAAGACACAGAGAGAGGAGGGCAGATTGTTCACTGAATAACCCTGTCACTACTGGTTAAAACGCACAGAGAGAGGGAAATGTGAGAGACGAGTGCTGATTGTTCACTGAGTTACCCTGTCACTACTGGAATAAACACACACAGGGAGGGAAATGTGAGAGAGAAGGGCAGTTTATTCACTGAGTAAGCCTGTCACTACTGGAAGAAACAGAGAGAGAGGAGGGCAGATTGTTCACTGAATAACCCTGTCAGTATTGGAATAAACACAGAGAGAGGGAAATATGAGAGAGGAGGGCTGCTTATTCACTGAGTAACCCTGTCACTACTGGTTAAAACGCACAGAGAGAGGGAAATGTGAGAGACGATCGCTGATTGTTCTCTGAGTAACCCTGTCAGTATTGGAATAAACACAGAGAGAGGGAAATATGAGAGAGGAGGGCAGCTTATTCACTGAGTAACCCCGTCACTACTGGTTCAAACGCACAGAGAGAGGGAAATGTGAGAGACGATCGCTGATTGTTCTCTGAGTAATCCTGTCAGTATTGGAATAAACACACAGAGGGAGGGAAATGTGAGAGAGAAGGGTTGGTTATTCACTGACTAACCCTGTCACTACTGGAATGAACAGAGAGAGAGGAGTGCAGATTGTTCACTGAATAACCCTGTCAGTACTGGAATAAACACAGAGAGAAGGAAATGTGAGAGAGGGGGGCAGCTGATTCACTGAGAAACCCTGACAGTACTGGAATAAAGCAAGAGACAGGGAAATGTGAGAGAGGATGGCAGCTTATTCTGAGTAACCCTGTCAGTACTGGAATAAACACAAATAGTGAGGGAAATGTGAAAGAGCTGGGCAGCTGATTCACTGAGGAACCCAGTCAGTACTGGAATAAACACAAATAGAGAGGTAAATGGGAGAGAGGAGGGCAGCTTATTCACTGACTAACCCTGTCAGTACTGGAATAAACACACAGACAGAGGGAAATGCGAGAGAGGAGGGCTGCTTATTCACCGTGTAACCCTGTCACTATTAGAATAAACACAGAGAGAGGGAAATATGAGAGAGGAAGACAGTTTATTCACCGAGTAACCTTGTTACTAATGGAATAAACACAGAGAGAGGGAATTGTGAGATGGGAGGGCAGCTTATTCACTGACTAACCCTGTCATACTGGAATAAACGTACAGAGAGAGGGTCATGTGAGAGGGCAGCATTGCTTATTCACTGAGTAGCCCTGTCACTACTGGAATAAACACACAGAGCGAGGGAAAGGTGAGAGAAATGCGTTGCTTATTCACTGAGTAACCCTGTCACTACTGGAATAAAATGAGCTGAGGAGGGCAGATTGTTCACTGAATAAGCCTGTCGGTATCGGAATAAACACAGAGAGAGGTGAATGTGAGGGAGGAGGGCAGTTTATTCACTGAGCAATCCTGTCACTACTGGAATAAACATAGAGAGAGGTAAATGTGAGAGAGGATGTCAGCTTATTCACTGCAAACCCTGTAGGTACTGGAATAAATAGTGAGGGAAATGTGAGCGAGTAGGGTTGTTTATTCACTGAGTAACACTGTCAGTACTGGAATGAACATAGAGAGAGGGAAATGTAACAGAGGAGGATAGTTTATTCACGGAGTAACCCTGTCAATACTGGAATAAACACACAGGGAGAGGGAAAATTTGGATAGGAAGGCAGTTTATTTGCTGAGTAATCCTGTCACTACTGGAATAAACAGAGAGAGAGGAGGGCAGATTGTTCACTGAATAACCCAGTCAGTATTGGAATAAACACAGAGAGAGGGAAATGTGAGGGAGGAGGGCAGGTTATTCACTGAGAAATCCTGTCACTACTGGAATAAACAGAGAGGGAGGGATATGTGAGAGAGGAGGGCAGCTTATTCACTGAGTAACTCTTTCAGTACTGGAATAAACACAGTGAGAGGGAAACGTGAGAGTGGATGGCAGCTTATTGACTCAGTAAACCTGTCACTTTTGGAATAAACACACAGGAAGAGGGAAAAGTCAGAGAGAAGGGCAGCTTATTCACTGAGTAAGCCTGTCACTACTGGAAGAAACAGAGAAAGAGGAGGGCAGATTGTTCACTGAATAACCCTGTCAGTATTGGAATACACCCAGAAAGAGTGAAATGTGAGAGAGGAGGGCAGCTTATTCACTGAGTAACCCTGTCACTACTGGTTAAAATGCACAGAGAGGGAAATGTGAGAGACCAGGGCTGATTGTTCTATGAGTAAACCTGTCCCTAAGGGAATAAACACAGAGCGAGGGAAATGTGAGAGAGGAGGGCTGAGTATTCACTGAGTAACCATGTCAATGCTGGAATAAACACAGAGAGAGAGTGAAATGTGAGAATGGAGGGCAGCTTATTCACTGTGTAACGCTGTCACTACTGGAATATACACACAGGAAGAGGGAAATGTGAGGGAGCAGCGCAGCTTATTCACTCAGTAACCCTGTCAGTACTGGAATAACCTCAGAGAGAAGGAAATGTGAGAGAGGAGGACAGCTTATTCACTCGGTAACCCCGTCAGTACTGGAATAAACACAGCGAGAGGGAAATGTGAGAGAGGAGGGCACCTTGTTTACTAAGTAACCCTGTCACTACTGAAATAAACTCCTAGAGAGAATGAAATGAGAAAGGAGGGCAGCTTATTCACTCAGTAACCCTGTTGATACTGGAATAAACACAGAGAGAGGGAATGTGAGAAAGGAGGGCTGAGTATTCCCTGAGTAACCGTGTCACTACTGGAATAAACACACAGAGAGAGGGAAATGTGGGAGAGGAGGGTTGCTTATTCACTGAGTAATCCTGTCACTCCTGGAATAAACACAGAGAGAGGAAATTGTGAGACGGTAGGGCAGCTTATTCACTGCTTAACCCTGTCACTACTGAAATAAACATACAGAGAGAGGGAAATGTGAGAGAGGAGGGTTGCTTATTCACTGATTCACCCTGCCACTACTGGAATAAACACACAGAGCGAAGAAAGGTGAGAGAGAAGCGTTGCTTATTCACTGAGTAACCCTGTCATTACTGGAATAAACAGAGCTGAGGAGGGCACATTGTTCACTGAATAACCCTGTTGGCATTGGAATAAACACAGCAAAAGGGAAACGTGAGAGATGAGGGCTGCTTATTCACAGGTTAATCCTGACACTCCTGGAATAAACACAGAGAGAGGTAAATGTGAGAGAGGGGGGCAGCTGATTCACTGAGAAACCCTGACAGTACTGGAATAAAGCAAGATGCAGGGAAATGTGAGAGAGGATGGCAGCTTATTCACTGAGTAACCCTGTGAAAACTAGAATAAACACACAGAAAGAGCGAAACGTGAGCGAGGATGGCTGCTTATTCTCTGAGTAATCCTGTCACTACTGGAATAAACTAAGAGAGAGAGAAATGTGAGAGAGGAGTGCAGCTTATTCACTGAGTAACACTGTCAGTACTGGAATAAACAGGGAAAGAGGAGGGCAGATTGTTCACTGAATAACCCTGTCGGTATTGGAATAAACACAGAGAGAGGGAAATGTGAGGGAGGAGGGCAGGTTATTCACTGAGTAACCCTTTCAGTACTGGAATAAACACAGTGAGAGGGAAACATGAGAGTGGATGGCAGCTTATTCACTCAGTAAAGCTGTCACTCTTGGAATAAACACACAGGGAGAGGGAAAAGTCAGAGAGAAGGGCAGCTTATTCACTGAGTAAGCCTGTCACTACTGGAAGAAACAGAGAGAGAGGAGGGCAGATCGTTCACTGAATAACCCTGTCAGTATTGGAATAAACACAGAGAGAGGGAAATATGAGAGAGGAGGGCAGCTTATTCACTGAGTAACCCTGTCACTACTGGTTAAAACGCACAGAAAGAGGGAAATGTGAGAGACCGGGGCTGATTGTTCTCTGAGTAAACCTGTCACTAAAGGAATAAATACAGAGAGAGGGAAATGTGAGAGAGGAGGGCAGCTTATTCACTGAGTAACCCTGTCACTACTGGAATGAACAAAGAAAGAGGAGTGCAGATTGTTCACCGAATAACCCTGTCAGTATTGGAATAAACACCGAGAGGATGAAATGTGAGAGAGGATGGCAGCTTATTCACTGAGTAATACTGTCTGTACTGGAATAAGCACACAGAAAGAGGGAAATGTGTGAGAGGAGGACACCTTTTTCACTGAGTAACACTGTCAGTACTGGAATAAACACACAGAAAGAGGGAAATGTGAGGGACGAAGGCTGCTTATTAACTGAGTAACCTGTCAGTACTGGAATAAACAGGGAGAGAGGGAAATGTGAGACAGGAGGGCAGCTTATTTACTCAGCCACCCCATCACCATTGGAATAAACACACAGGGAGTGCGAAATGTGCGAGATGAGGGCAGCTTATTCACTGAGTAACCCTGTCACTACTGGAATAAACACAGAGAGAAGAAATTGTGAGACGGGAGGGCAGCTTATTCACTGACTAACCCTGTCACTACTGGAATAAACGTACAGAGAGAGGGAAAGGTGAGAGAAATGCATTGCTTATTCACTGAGTAACCCTGTCACTACTGGAATAAACAGAGCTGAGGAGGGCAGATTATTCACTGAATAGCGCTGTCTGTAGTGGAATAAACAAAGAGAGAGGGAAATGTGAGGTAGGAGGGCAGTTTATTCACTGAGCAATCCTGTCACTACTGGAATAAACTGAGAGAGGGGGATAAGTGAGAGAGGAGGGCCCCTTATTCACTGAGTAAACCTTTCAGTACTGGAATAAACGCACAGAAAGAGGGAAATGTGAGAGATGACCGCTGCTTATTCACTGGGTAACCCTGTCACTACCAGAATAAGCACAGAGAGAGGTAAATGTGAGAGAGGATGGCAGTTGATTCACTGAGATACCCGGTCAGTACTGGAATAAACGAGAGACAGGGAAATGTGAGAGAGGATGTCAGCTTATTCACTGAGTAACTCTGTCAGTACTGGAATAAATACACAGAAATAGGGAAATGTGGCAAGGATGGCTGCTTATTCACTGAGTAACCCTGTAGTATCGGAATAAACACGCATGGAGAGGGAAATGGGAGAGAGGAGGGCAGCATATTCACTGAGTAATGCTATCACGACTGGAATAAACACACAGAGAGAGGGAAGTCAGAGAGTGGAGAGCAGCTTATTCACACAATAACCCTATTACTACAGGAGTAAACACAGAGAGAGGGAAATTTGAGAGAGAAGGGGTGCTTATTCACTGAGTAACCCTGACACTACTGGAATAAACACAGGTAGAGGGAAATGTGAGAGAGGAGTGCAGATTATTCAATGAGTAGCCCTGTCAGTACTGGAATAAACGCATAGTGAGAGGGAAATGTGAGAGAGGAGGTCTGCTTATATACTGAGTAAGCCTGTCACTACTGGAAGAAACAGAGAGAGAGGAGGGCTGATTGTTCATTGAATAACCCTGTCAGTGTTGGAATAAACAGGGAGAGAGGGAAATGTGAGAGAGGAGGTCAGCTTATTCACTGAGAAACCTTGTCAGTATTGGAATAAACACAGAGAGAGGGAAAGGTGAGAGAGGAGGGCAGGTTATTCACTGAGTAAACCTGTCACTACAGGAATAAGCAAAGAGGGAGGGAAATGTGAGAGAGGAGGGCTGATTATTCACTGAGTAACCCTTTCAGTATTGGAATAAACACAGTGAGAGGGAAACGTGAGAGAGGATGGCAGCTTATTCACTCAGTAAACCTGTCACTATTGGAATAAACACACAGGGAGAGGGAAAAGTCGGAGAGGAGGGCAGCTTATTCACTAAGTAAGCCTGTCACTACTGGAAGAAACAGAGAGAGAGGAGGGCAGATTGTTCACTGAATAACCCTGTCAATAGTGGAATAAACACAGAGAGAGGGAAATGTGAGAAAGGAGGGCAGCTTATTCCCTGCAAACCCTGTCAGTACTGGAATAAATAGGGAGGGAAATGTGAGACAGGAGGGCAGCTTATTCACTGAGTAACCCTGGCACTACTGGTTAAAAAGCACAGAGAGAGGGAAATGTGAGAGACCAGGGCTGATTGTTCACTGAGCAATCCTGTCACTACTGGAATAAACACACAGAGAGAGGTAAATGTGAGAGAGGAGGGCAGCGTATTCACTGAGTAACACTGTAAGTACTGGAATAAACACACAGAGAGAGGGAAACGTGAGAGAGGAGGACAGTTTATTCACTGAGTAACTCTGTCACTACTGGAATAAACTCCTAGAGAGAATGAAATGAGAAAGGAGGGCAGCTTTTTCACTCAGTAACCCTGTCACTACTGGAATAAACACACAGAGAGAGGGAAATGTGAGACGGTAGGGCTGCTTATTCACTGACTAACCCTGTCACTACTGGAATAAACACAAAGAGCGTACAGAGAGAGATAAATGTGAGAGAGGAGGGCAGCTGATTCACTGAGAAACCCTGTCAGTACTGGAATAAAGTGAGATACAGGGAAATGTGAGAGAGGAACGCAGCTTATTCACTGAGTAACACAGTCAGTAATGGAATAAACACAAATAGAGAGGTAAATGTGAGATAGGAGGGCACCTTATTCACTGAGCAACCCTGTCAGTACTGAAATAAACACCGAGAGAGTTAAATGTGAGAGAGCAGGTCAGCTTATTCACTGAGTAACCCTGTCAGTACTGGAAAAAATACCGAGAGAGGTAAATGTGAGAGAATATCGCAGCTTATTCACTGAGTAACACTGTCAGTACTGGAATAAACAGGGTGAGAAGGAAATCTGAGAGAAGAGGGCAGCTTATTCACTGAGTAACACTGTCACTACTGGAATAAACACAAAGAGAGAGGGAAAAGTGAGTGAGCAGACGGCAGGTAATTCACACAGTAACACTGTCACTACTGGAATACACAAAGAGAGAGGGAAATGTGAGAGAGGAGGGCTGATTATTCACTGAGTAACGCTGTCACTACTGGAATAAACACACAGAGAGAGCAAAATGTGCGAGAGGAGGGCAGCTTACCACTGAGTAACCCTGTCACGACTGGAATATACACACAGCAAGAGGGAAATGTGAGGGAGGAGCGCAGTTTATTCACTGAGTAAACCTGTCACTACAGGAATAAACACAGAGAGAGAGAAATATGAGGGAGGAGGGCTGAGTATTCACTGAGTAACCGTAACACTACTGGAATAAAAACACAGAGAGAGCGAAATGTGCTAGAGGAGGGCAGCTTATTCACTGAGTAACTCTGTCACTAATGGAATACACACACAGGAAGAGGGAAATGTGAGGGAGCAGCGCAGCTTATTCACTCAGTAATCCTGTCAGTACTGGAATAACCTCAGAGAGAGGGAAATGTGAGAGAGGAGGACAGCTTATTCACTCGGTAACCCTGTCAGTACTGGAATAAACACAGCGAGAGGGAAATGTGAGAGAGGAGGACACCTTGTTTACTAAGTAACCCTGTCACTACTGAAATAAACTCCTAGAGAGAATGAAACGAGAAAGGAGGGCAGCTTATTCACTGAGTAACCTTGTCACGACTGGAATAAACACGCAGAGAGAGGTAAATGTGAGAGAGGAGGACAGCGTATTCACTGACTAACCCTGTCACTACTGGAATAAACAGAGAGAGAGGAGGGCAGATTGTTCACTGAATAACTCTGTCGGTATTGGAATAAACACAGAGAGAGGGAAGTGTGAGAGAGGAGGGCAGCGTATTCACTGACTAACCCTGTCACTACTGGAATAAACAGAGAGAGAGGAGGGCAGATTGTTCACTGAATAACCCTGTCGGTATTGGAATAAACACAGAGAGAGGGAAATGTGAGGGAGGAGGGCAGGTTATTCACTGAGAAATCCTGTCAGTACTGGAATAAACACAGAGAGAAGGAAACGTGAGAGAGGATGGCAGCTTATTCACTCAGTAAACCTGTCACTATTGGAATAAACAGAGAGAGAGAGGAGGGCAGATTGTTCACTGAATAACCCTGTCTGTATTGGAATAAACACAGAGAAAGGGAAATGTGAGAGAGGAGGGCAACTTATTCACTGAGTAAGCCTGTCACTACTGGAAGAAACAGAGAGAGAGAGGAGGGCAGATTGTTCACTGAATAACCCTGTCACTACTGGAATAAACACAGAGAAAGGGAAATGTGAGAGAGGAGGGCAGCTTCTTCACTGCGTAGCCCTGTCTACTGTAATAAACACAGAGAAAGGGAAATGTGAGAGAGGAGGGCAGCGTATTCACTGCACACCCTGTCAGTACTGGAAGAAATAGGGAGGGAAATGTGAGAAAGGAGGGCAGCTTATTCACTGAGTAAGCCTGTCACTACTGGAAGAAACAGAGAGAGAGGAGGGCAGGTTGTTCACTGAATAACCCTGTCAGTATTGGAATAAACACAGAGAGAGGTAAATGTGAGAGAGGAGGGCAGCTTATTCACTGCAAACCCTGTCAGTACTGGAATAGAGAGGTAAATGTGAAAGAGGAGGGCAGCTTATTCACGGAGTAACTCTGTCAGTACTGCAATAAAAACACAGAAAGAGCGAAATGTGAGAGAGGAGGGCTGCTTATTCACTGAGTAACCCTGTCACTACTGGAATAAACACAGAGAGAGGTAAATATGAGAGAGTAGCGCAGCTTATTCACTAAGTAAACCCGTCACAACTGGAATAAACACAGAGAGAGGGAAATGTGAAAGAGAAGGGTTGCTTATTCACTGAGCAACCCTGTCACTACTGGAATAAACAGGGAGAGAGGAAGGCAGATTGTTCACTGAATAACCCTGTCAGTCTTGGAATAAACACAATGAGAGGCAAATGTGAGAGAGGAGGGCAGCTTATTCAATCAGTAACCCTGTCAGTATTGGAATAAACACACATGGAGAGGGAAAAGTAGGAGAGGAGGGCAGCTTATTCACTGAGTAACCCTGTTACTACTGGAATAAACACAGGAAGAGGGAAATGTGAGAGAGGGCAGCCGCTTATTTGCTGAGTAACCCTGTCACTACTGGAATAAACACAGAGAGAGGGAAACGTGAGAGAGGAGGACTGGTTATTCACTGAATACCCCTGTCACTACTGGAATAAGCACAGAGAGAGGGAAACGTGAGAGAGGAGGACTGGTTATTCACTGAATACCCCTGTCACTACTGGAATAAGCACAGAGAGAGGGAAACGTGAGAGAGGAGGACTGGTTATTCACTGAATACCCCTGTCACTACTGGAATAAGCACAGAGAGAGGGAAACGTGAGAGAGGAGGACTGGTTATTCACTGAATACCCCTGTCACTACTGGAATAAACACAGAGAGAGGGAATTGTGGGAGAGGAGGGCAGCTTATTCACTGAGTAACCCTATCAGTACTGGAATAAACACACAGAGAGTGGGAAATGTGAGAAAGGAGTACAGTTTATTCACTGAGTAACACTGTCAATACTGGAATAAACACAGAGAAAGGAAATGTGAGAGAGAAGGGATGCTTATTCACTGAGCATCCCTGTCACTACTGGAAAAACAGGGAGAGAGGAAGGCAGATTGTTCACTGAATAACCCTGTCAGTATTGGAATAAACACACAGGGAGAGGGAAAAGTGGGAGAGGAGGGCAGCTTATTCACTGAGTAACCCTATCAGTTCTGGAATAAACACACAGAGAGCGGGAAATGTGAGAAAGGAGGACCGTTTATTCACTGAGTACCACAGTCACTATTGGAATAAACACAGAGAGACGGAAATGTGAGAGAGGAGGACTGTTTATTCACTGAATACCCCTGTCACTACTGGAATAAACGCACAGAAAGAGGGAAATGTGAGAAAGGAGGGCAGCTTATTCACGGAGTAACCCTGTCACTACTGGAATAAACACAGAGAGAGGGAAATGTGAGAGAGGAGGGCAGCTTATTCACTGAGTAACCTTGTCACTACTGGAATAAACACAGAGGGTAAAATATAAGGGGAGACCAGCTTATTCATTGAGTAACCCTGTCAGTACTGGAATGAACACAGAGAGAGGGAAATGTGAGAGAGGAGAGCAGGTTATTCATTGAGTAACCCTGTTACTACTGGAATAAACACAGAGAGAGGCAAATGTGAGAGAGGAGGGCTGCTTATTCACTAAGTAACCCTGTCACTACTGGAATAAGCACACAGAGAGAGGGAAGTGTCAGAGAGGAGGGCAATTTATTCACTGAATAACCCCGTTAGTACTGGAATAAACACAGAGGGAAATGTGTGAGAGGGGTGTAGCTTATTGACTGAGTAACCCTGTCCGTATCGGAGTAAACGCAGGAGCATAACGGAAGCTGTGAGTGAGAGGGCATGTTACTTACTGAATTAGTCTGCCAACTTAGATTTTACTCACAGCACTGTAACAGATTGTTGAAGAAATACTGCGGTGTGTTGTTTGCAAAGCCTAGTTCACTTCTTATTTAGAAGGGAGTGTTGTTGCATTCAGACTGGGAGGTCAGTGGAATTTTCTGTCTGTCAACAGAATACCTGCTAAAGTAATGGGTATTATAGTTGCAGTCTACCTTGGTCTACTGCATAACAGGGACCTGAAGCACAGGCTGCAGAGAAAGGAAACTGTGCACAGTGTGCAGGAGGAATGTTCTCCTCAGAAGGCCCTAACCATGAAGGGTCTTCAAGGACTTCTTCTCCTACGTTCATCTCTGCCAGGTGAAATGTTTTAGCTGCCTGTGATTTAGCAAGAACTGTGCCCCCTCCTTCAATAGGACGTATAGCTGCACAGCAGATCGCCATTGCCCTCTACTTCTACAGAAGTGGATCCTTCCATGTGGGTGTAGGCAAGATAGCTGGCAAATCCCAGTTTGCCATTTACCATTCCATCAGGAATATGACAAAGGTCCTATACACCAGGAGAGGGCTTCATTATCTCCTCTATTACTAGAGAGAAACAATCAGAATGGGCATATGACTTTGTCAGGCTACCATTTGCGGATTGAAAGCAGATAAGTGGCTTTCTGGGCCCCACATCTAAACAGGAAGAGTCACAGGGACCTCAAAGGCTATCACTTCACTCATCATGCAACAATGTCCAGAACATCATGTCAGTAAATGCCCGCTATCCTGGCAGCATCCATGCCCACAAAAACCAGAGGCTGGCTGCTTGTAGACAAGGGCTACTCTCTGTACACATGGCACACAAAACCCTCTGCCACTTGACCATTCATGGAGAAGATGCTTACAAAAAAAGTCATGTTGCCACCAGCAACACCATGGAGAAGACCACTAAAGCAATGGTTACACTGACTGGACTGCTCAGAAGTCCTCTAGTATTCACTAGAACACATGTCCAAATTTGTGTTGGTCTACTGCATCCTTGCTATCATGAGGGCATAGCCATTACCACAAGGCTTTTGGAGGCCACCTCAGGAAGAAGAGGAGAAAGGGAAATAAAAGGAGGCAGGGAGGAGGCATCCAGGATCCCTTCACTCTGGCGGGGCTTATCCATCAGCACCTACTGAGGTGTGGTTCACAATTCTCCATGTTTCAATCTACCTGTTGCATCCCAACCAGCATTCTGTTGGCCCAAATCCTAAAATAAAAGGCACCAACAAAATCCTTTCCAAAACAACTTAATCCAACAATACCTTTAATAATACATATAAAACTGAACTATTCACAATTACACATTCCCATACTGCCTGACTTTCACTTTATTCTTTCATGGGAGGTGGGCTCTCTGGCTAGGCCAGCATTTCCCATCTATAATTGCCTTTGAGAAGGTGGTGGTGAGCCATCTTCTTCACCCGCTGCAGCCCATGTGGTATATGTACACCCACAGTGCTGTTAGGGAGGGAATTCCAAGATTTTGACCCAGCAACAGTGAAGGAATGGTGAAATAGTACCAAGTGAGGCTTGGAGGGGAACTTCCAGGTGGTGGTGTTCCCATGAATCTGCTGCCCTTGTCTTTCTAAGTGGTAGAGGTCGCAGGTTTGGAAGGTGCTGTCGAAGGAGCCTTGATGAGTTGCTACAGTGCCTCATGTAGATGGTGCACATTGCTGCCACTGTGCATCTGTGGTGGAGGGAATGGATGTTGATGGTGGTGGATGGGTTGCCAATCAAGCAGGCTACTTTGTCCTGATGGTGTCGAGCTTCCTGAATGTTGTTGGAGCTGCACTCATCCAGGCAAGTGGAGAGTATTCCATCACACTCCTGACTTGTGCCTTGTAGATGGTGAACAGGCTTTGGGGAGTCAGGAGGTGAGTTACTCTCCACAGAATTCCCAGCCTCTGCCCTGTATTGTAGCCACAGTATTTATATGGCTTGTCCAGTTCAGTTTCTGGTCAATGGCAACCCCCAGGATGTTGATAGTGGGGATTTAGCGATGGTAATGCCATTGAATGTCAAGGAGAGATGGTTGGATTCTCTCTTGTTGGAGATGGCCATGGCATGGCACTTGTGTGGAGCAAATGTTACTTTCCACTTATCAAGCTAAACCTGAATGTTGCTCAGGTCTTGCTGCATTTGAACATGGACTGCTTCAGTATCTGAGGAGTTGTGAATGGTGCTGAACATTGTACAATCTTCAGCAAACACCCCCATTTCTGACCTGATGATGGAGGAAAGGTCATTGATGAAGCAGCTGAAGATGGTTGAGCCTAGGACACTACTCTGAAGAACTCCTGCAGTGATACCCTGGGACAGAGATGATTGACCCCCAATAACAACAACCATCTTCCTTTGTGCTGGGTATGATCCCAACCAGTGAGAGTTTTTCCCCTGATTCCCATTGACTCCAGTTTTGCTACAGCTCCTTGATGCTGCATTCAATCAAATGCTGCCTTGATGTCAAAGACAGGCACTCTCACCTTGCCTCGGGATTTCACTCTTTTGTCCACATTTGGACTCAGGGTGTAATGAGGTCAGGGTTTAAATGGCCCTGGCAGAACCCAAACTGAGCATCAGTGAGCAGGCTATTGCTGAGTAAGTGCTAATTGATAGCACTGTCAATGACCCCTTCCATCACTTTGCAGATGAGCGAGAGTAGATGGGGTGGTAATTAGCCAGGTTGGATTTGTCCTGCTCTTTGTGGACAGGACACACCTGAGCAGTTTTCCATATTGGCAGATAGATGCCAGTATTGTAGCTGTACTGGAACAGCTTGGCTAAGGATGCAGGTGGAGCACAAGTCTTCAGTATTATTGCTGGAATGTTGTCAGGGCCCATAGCCTTTGCAGTATCCAGTGCCTTCAGCCATTTCTTGATATCATGTGGAGTGAATTGAATTAGCTGAAGACTGGGATCTGTGATGCTGGGGACCTCCAGAGGAGGCCAAGGTGGATCATCCACTTGGCACTTCTGGCTGGGGATTGTTGCAAATGTTTCAGCCTTATATTTTGTACTGATGTGCTAGGCTCCCCCATCTTTGAGGATGGGGATATTTGTGGATTGTTTAATTGTTTAATTGCTCACCACCATTCACAACTGGATGTGGCAGGACTACAGAGCTTAGGCCTGATCCGTTGGTTATGGAATCACTTAGCTCTGTCTAAGCGATCAGGTCTTGGAGATGCCTTTGTCTGTCCTAGTGCTCCAATACAGTGTGACCCCAGGGGCTGCAACCTGGCTGGTGGAAGGCCGCTGACTTTCACTGGAGGAGACTGCAGATGGTCTTGGAGGCTGATTTCGAGCAGCTCTGGGTTTTGAGGGTCCGGCTACCGTCTGCATCACCTTGGCATAGGCAGCAGTGGCCTGGACTGGGCTGCCTGATAGACCAAAGCTAGGGCACTGGTAGAGTGTCAATGGTAGGAGAATGAATGCTGCCAACTTCAGAGAGGACAGTAGATTTGTGCACCATGGAGCCACTACCATTCCCCAAGAGCAGAGCCTCAGCAAGCCTAGTAATCATTGGAGCCAGATTGTTGGACTGATGTGAGAGCCTGTAAGCCACTTTGAACACTGAGATGGTAGCTGACTGAGCCTGCATGGCAGCAAGCATGGATCTCATAACTGTGTCCACATTTTCACTGCACAAGATTTTTGGTGGCCTCAGCCTGTGCTGCAATGGAATGATGCAGGAGTAGACCATACAGCCTCTCGAGCCTGCATTGCCATTAAATATGATTATGGCTGATTGCCTGCCTCAACTTCACTTTCCACACTGTAAAGAAAATATCATTTTTCCAATATTACTGTGGGATAATGTGAAGCAGACTTTTGGAGTGTGTGTGTGTGTGTGTGTGTGTGTAACTTAATTAAACTGAAGACAGTCAGATTGCAAGGTTTAAATCATCAAAGGGTTAGGTGTATTTGAAGTGGAGATGGACAAGCTAAGATGGGATACACGTAAATACAACATGAATCGGAATTTGCATTAGGAAATAAATGAGGAGTTGAATTTTTAGCTGTTGAATTTTAAAGAGAAGGAAAAGGAAGCTTTACAACTGGCAAAGATTATAAATGAATAAAGCAAAGTTATTAAGTTTATTTTTCCTGAAAATGGGTGCCATAAAGACAACATGAAAGATTTTTATATTCTGAGAAAGGTAACTTCCAAGAAGATGAAAGAGAAAAAAAACATATTTAAAGAAAGATTGAAAACTGTATGAGGTGTGGCCATGAGATCTTGAAGACTGTGCTGTGTGAAGATAAACCTGTGAAGGGAGCAGCCTCTAGCCATCCCAGAGAAATGCCTAATTGTTCCAGAAAGCAATATCTTGTTACAAGCCTTGGATTTCCATTGTCGAGTGAGAGGGAGAAGAAGCCCTGTGAGATACCTTTCCTAAAGCAACTGTGGGTGCCTTGCAAGAATATTACTGGATGTCTTATAGTTAAGAATCTATAGGGACTGTTGCCAGGAAAAGGATGTTCGTTTGTGAGTCTCGCTAAGTAGAAGTCCTTTGGGAAATATTGTTTGACTAAATTTAACTGTGTAACTGGAATCTTATGTGTTTAAGTTTTTCTTTTCTTTTGTTAATAAATATATTAATTTAATATTTATAATCTCCAAAAGTGGTAGTGGAATCTTTACCTCTGACTTCAGTACATATACCTTCTCATAATAAATAAAAAATGCAAATTATTGTGATAGTTTGAACAAGTTTCCCTTTGGGATTTGGTCAGCCCAGCAATTACCACCTGCCATATCATAACAACAGCCACCACCACCCCCCTCCACTTCCACAGATGCCTTGATTCCCTAAGAGAAAATGAAAGTGAATGCTCCATCTTAGCTTGATCCGGAGGTCCCCAGCATCACAAGTGCCAGTCATCAGCCAATTTGATTCACCCCACGTGATATCACCTGAAGGTGCTCAAAGCCCCTTGCAATGTCAGCATCCTGGTTTGGATTAGTCTCGACGGTTTCCAGGGTGTGTCCATGACTCCTACATTCTCAGTTGGTCATAAATCCCCGACAACTTCCAGGGTCCGCAGAAGCTGCAGGGATGGCTTCTCAGGGACAAAGGCTGCTAGCAGAGGACGTGGCTGACGACACCCGTGTGGTGGCATCAGACTGCAGCAGAGTGAGGGTATAACGGGACTCTTGCTGCAACTTGCAGCTTAGCGGAGCAAACCATCAGGATGCTGAAGTTATGGTTCTGGAGCCTGGACTGGTCTGGTGGAGCCCTTCAATATTGTCAAGCCTTATTGTCGCCTGCTTTGCCCTTTACAGCCTGGTACTGCAACAGGGAAAGGAGAGATGGAGGAAGAGAGGGAGGAACTGCATGTCTCCTCCGATGAGGAGGATGCTGATGGGGATGAGGTTGAGGAGGTCCTCGAAGACAACAATGACAGGGGTGAGGCCCTTGCACTAGTCTGATGCGGCAGATGTGCTCGGGAGGCTCTCATAGATGTTAGATTTGCGGAAGATGATGACAACATGCAATGAGGTGACCCCATAGATCCTCACATTACATCTATGAACCTTTGACTCCCGTCTGGCTTATGGCAGATCCTCTGTGAGAATTTTCCTGTCATGGAGATGCAGTGGATGCCCTAATAGTTGCTTGATTGCAGGAGGATGATGATGACATGCTATTATGGACTGATGAGCATCTGCAAACAGTTCCAACTGGTCTCGGGAGCCAGAGTAAATCACAGTGATTGTGAGGCCATGTTTTTTGGGAACTAAGCAGGCCAATCTTCACCGTCTGTTCAGATTACCTGAAGGTGTTGGGAATATATTTCAGAGAGGTGTCGGCGTGCATCAAGAACTGGGACGAGCTTATTAAAATCAAGTAAAATTGGGAGTGACACTCCCTTTGATTTGTGATAAGAACTTGCTCATCAACCATGACGTGCTCTTAGGTGTTGCTGTGACGCAGGTGTGACCAATTATCTGCTTCCTGCACTATGGCAGTCACCCAAGGGCTTGGCCTAAATAGCCAAGTGGTTATGGTACTGGGTTTGTAACCCCAAGATCAAGAGTTCAAATCTTACAATGGCAAACTATAAAACAATGTAACTTCATCTGAATAGGAACAGATGGCAGTCACCCAAGCCAAACTTCATTTTATTGGGAAATTGCAAGTGGAGCATATCTGCAGGGACACAGCATACAAATATCCTGATAAAAGGGGGAGAAAACACCCACCCTCTCTTTTTTTCTTTATTCTTTCATGGGATATGGGCATCAATGGCAAGGCCAGCACTTGTTGCTCATCCCTAATTGCCCTTGAACTGAGTGGCTTGCTAAACCATTTCAGAGGGCAATTAAGTGTTGGCTGCACTGCTGTGATCTGGAGTTACATGTAGGCCAAGCTGTGCAAGGATGACAGACTTCCAGCCTGTTACGGCCATGTGAGGAGGGGTAAAATATGAATCCCCTATGATACCACTCCAAGTTTGACCGTAACAGGGTTTGTTGTGAAGGTAGAAGGACAAAGGTATGTTATTCAATGACTGTATCTAGCCATTTATGTGCTGATTGCAAAGAAGAAAATCTGGCAGGCTTTCTTGAATTTTTAAAACAAAAAGGGGTTAATTTTTATTGAGTTAAAAACCCACGTAGATAAAGATAACAAAATATTTAATTAAAAAGATAACCCCGCGCATCTCGACCTTTCGGGACACACATTCACACACACACACACACACACACACACACACACACACACACACACACACACACACACACACACATAAAATTTACAAGTTATACTGTAGGTAGTTACTTTCTTAGCCAAATTAAAGTTCAATGCTGGAAGGTAAAAAAAATGGGAGTTCACAGTTTACGAGTCCTTTGTTGGCCACTGTGGTTGCAACAGAAATTTTTCCAGGATAGCCTTTAGATTCCAGGAGTTGAGTTGAAGCCCATGTAGCTACAATTGCTGAAGACAATTTTCTTTTTAAAACGTAATCCATCTCCTCCAGAAGTTGATGATTTTTGTACCTGAGATTCCTTTCGATGGAAATTCACTATCTCTTTGCTGGACTTTTTAAACTGTAAGAAATAAGGGCTTAACTTGAGAGAGGAAGAGTATTAGTGCTCTACTGGCAGCTTTTCCAGTTTACTGATTGTTTCTGTCTTTAGCAGCTTGCATTAATGAGATTTCAAAATGGTTACTTCAGTCACATGACCTATCTCTCTCCATAATGATTTCAAAAGTTCAATGCTGGAAGGTAAAAAAAAATGGGAGTTCACAGTTTGCGAGTCCTTTGTTGGCCACTGTGGTTGCAACAGAAATTTTTCCAGGTTAGCCTTTAGATTCCAGGAGTTGAGTTGAAGCCCATGTAGCTACAATTGCTGAAGAAAATTTTCTTTTTAAAACGTAATCCATCTCTTCCAGAAGTTGATGATTTTTGTACCTGAGATTCCTTTCGATGGAAATTCACTATCTCTTTGCTCCATAATGATTTGTTTATCTAATATCTGAACCAATGGTTGCTTTCGTTTCATGGCCCAGGGAGGGTTGAGTAGTTCTGTAATGTCCCAGCCATTAACCCTCTGAATATCTCATTATCTATCTTGATGAGATAGGAAAACATATCTCCATATAACCATTGTTCTAGCAGACTTTCTGCCTCCACTGGAGAGGTAGTTTTATCGAAATACAAATGCTGTGTCCAGTACATTTCAGTAAATCCCTTTGAAGTGATTCTTGACATCCTCAGGTGTCAAATTCCAGAGAAGGTGTCGTGGCACATCTGATTTGCTATTCACATTGGAACTTTCCAGAAACTGGTCACTGGCAATACCAGGGCTGGGATTTTCTGTACATGCCAGCTTCAGGCGTGTTCGGTGGCATGAGCGCAAAATATGGTGAGAAGGCCAACAGGTGGTTTCACAATGTCGTGAAACCAGTTTGCGATCATCCGTTCAGCCCGCCAATGGCGGGCCGCATTCCCAGCTATCGGACATCGGGAACCTCATTGTGGTACACCAGCATTTCATTATAAGGCCAGCCTGCCTCCACTGGATTGTCCACCCATGTCAACGGGAAAACACACAGATGTGTTTCACAACAGCATATCTATAAGGTGTGCTTTTGGTAGGCTGCACTTCGCTCGGGACTTCAAGGTTTGTTTGCCTACCTTGCTTCGGTCAGCACTTGCAGTCTTCAGCACCAGGCTTCACAGACAGCACCACATCTCTTTTAGGGGGCTCACAGGTAAGTCTCTACCTACCAGTTCAGCCATTTGTGGGTGGCTTTTAAATGTCTGCAGGGCGAGGTCTTACTTGGGGAAGGGGGAGAAGCTGTAGGGTGAGAGCTGCACTGAGGAAGGAGTCCCAGGGTGTGTGTGGGGGCACAGATTGATCTGTGCAAGTGGCCTCAAGGTGGTGAGGACTGAGGATTGAGTCTCCAGAGGAGATGAGGCCAGATGGAATATGAGGGTATGTTTGTGAGAATGGGTGGTGATGTCCCTTGAGCAGCTTGCTGTGAGTGAGTGAGATGCCAGTGAATGTGTGAGCAGGGGTAGAGGACATCACAGTAGGCCTTCACAGCATCCAAAAAGTGCCTGAGGGCTGCAGTCTTATTGCCTTTGTTCTTAGCTGCATCCTGGGCTGGAAGCACAGAGGGCACCTGTACTTTAAATGTGGTGCCTGGCGTGATGAAACAGCAAGATGATGGCATGGTGGGCGAATTAGAGCCCACTGCCATGGAAACCTGGGAATGCATAAGTAATGCCGTGGGTTTGGAATGATACGGTGTGAAAACCCGCCATTGTGGTCAGTGGGTAAAACATCATTTAACCTGCCCACTACCACACTTTGTGCAAATCTGGGATGATTTTGCCCCAGATGTCAGGTGACTTGTGGCAGCCATCTTTAGTCAGTTTATTTTCTTGCTTTTAAGAAAGTCCTTTTTAAACAGTTCAGTATATGTTTGGTCAGCTGTTGAAATTACAGATTGATATCACTCATGCATAAGTCACATTATCCTGATATTCCCTAAAGGACATTAGTGAACCAAATGGCTTTTCACAACAATCCATGATAGTTGTCATAGGCACCATCACTGAGACCAGCTTTATAGTTCAGATTTTTTGTTTGAAGGGCCCTTTGTGTGCAGCTTCATCAAGTTGTTTGTAGTACATAAACAGCAAGTGTCACTATGTGCCGAAGTTCTATCCATTCCCTGTACACAAACAAAAAGAAATTCTAGCTTTGAAGAGAGGCATCTATGAGGTGCTAATATGACAGCTTTAAACTAATTAGAGTAGAGAAAGGGTATACTGGTGCAAACTGTAGAAAGGCACATTTAGAGCTGAGCTCAGGAAATTCATTTTCACATCACGCCCAATACACAAGTAATTCCCATATTTAAAAAGGGAGATAGAAGAAGTTGATAACTGTGCCAGCCATATTAACACTGTGGATACAAGAGCAGACCACAGGGTGTGTTGAACACAAAACCCAGACTGACACTCCAGTGCAGTGCTGAAGGAGCGCTACACTCTTGGAAGTACTGTCTTTTGGATGAGGATGAGATGTCTGCAAAAGATCCCAAGGCACCTTTTTGAAAAGTTTCCTCCAGTGCCCTGACCAATATTTATCCTTCAACAAACATTACTGAAAACAGGTTATCTGGTCATTATCACATTGATATTTGTAGGAGTTTGCTGTGTGCAAATTGATTACAGGATTTCCTACAATACAACTGTAACCACACTTCAAAAGCACTTCATGCACTGAGAAATCCTGAGGTTGTGAAAGATGCTATAGAAATGCAAGTCTTGCTGTTTCTTTTTACTCTGTGCGGTAATCATAGCTCTGATAAACATAGGGCTGTAGCTTTAAGAATAACCCTGTGCTGTAAGATCACATGATCTCTGTAAACCAATGGGTTAGCAGCACGGGGAACCTCTAGCCGGGAGTTCTTCTTTAGTTATAGAATTTGATGCACACATGTAGTTTCCGCTGCTGTCTTCTAAATAAAGTTAAATGTGTCCACCAAGAAAAATTGCCAGGAAAATCAGCTCTCCAACAAACTGACATTGAAGATAAATCAGGTCCGGTACAGTCCCTCGTCCAACAATTATGAGTACTTAAGTTTATTAAAAAGAAAGGAAGATATACTCATCCGAGATGCTACACTTTGGCAGAATCGATCCCACTGAACCAGCCGCAGACAACTGGTCTCAATATATAGAACGTCTTACCTTCTTCTTTCAAGCCAATGAAATCACAGGGAGGAAAAAAGGAGAGCGAGTCTCCTGAGTATTTGTGGGAGTAAGACCTACAGTTTAAGTCAAAGCTTGATGGCCCCCAGTGCCCCAGATTCTTAGACTTTCACTGAATTAGTAAACCTCATTAGGAGACATTTCCAACCCAAGCCCTCTGTCACAATGCAGAAGTTCCAGTTCAATTCATGGAATAGAGCCCTGGGAGAGACCATTGCTACCTACATGGTGAAATTAAAACAACTAACAGAATATTGTGATTTCGGTGAAACCCTGAATGATATGCTCAGAGATCTTTTGGTATGTTATGTGCAGGAGGGTGCTATTCAGCGAAGGTTGCTGGCTGAAGTGAATCTTGATTTTAAGAAAGCATTAGAAATAGTGCTGGCGATCGAAAGTGCTGTAAGGGATTCACAAGTGATTCAGGGTGTGCAAAATGGTGGCTGTTCTCTGAGTTGGGCGGGAACAGTCAACTGAAAATGTCATGAAAAGTCAAGACTCTGCTGTGAAGCAGGAAACAGACCCGCTAGCTGAAAAATGAGAGGAAACAGCTTAACAGCAAAGTTGAAAACTAATTTTTATTGACATGGAAACAATCATTCTCCTAACGATTGGCAATTTAAAAAGGTAGAGTGTCATTTTTGCCACAGAAGAGTACTCGTATTGAAACATTGCAAAAGCGAGATTTAAACAGGCTTCGAGGCAACAATTGAAGTCCAATGAAATATATAGTGTAGGAGAGCCGGAAACAACCAATTCTGACATTTAGTCATTAGTCAGCATGAAAGTTGGGAAGACAGAACCAATTATTGCCACAATGCAAGAGAATGGTAAACCATTAAAAATGAAAGTAGACACAGTTGCTTCTACCACTGTAATCAGAGAACACACTCTCAGATATCTAAATAAAGGTGATCAACAATTCAATTTGGAACAGACACCTGCCAGGTTGAAAACGTACACAGGCGACGAAATCCAAGTAAAAGATATCACCATAGTAACTGTACATTATAGGTGCCAAACATACAACTACCAGTGATGGTATTAGAAAGTAGAAGGCCAAGCCTTCTAGTCGATATTGGTTGAGGGAAATTAACCTTGATTGGCCAGTGAGATTTCAAAAAGAAGCTGGAAGAGTTCCTGAGTTGGAAAAGGAACAAGGCAAGGTTCTTCAGAAAGAGCCTGGAGAGTCCAAGAACCGCAACTGGATGAAAAAGGAGTGCATAAACATTCAGCAACCTGAAGAAATGAAGACTATCTTAAACAACGACATGGAAGAACAGCAAAAGAAATTTAAGGAGACTCTGCTGAATTACAGAATTCAAGATGAAGCAAGCGAGCTTCACAAAGAGAAGGAAAACCTGTTGAAAGACATTCACATCCTACAAGGATCCGTCTGGTCAAAGTTTGTGCCTCTGAAAAGTTACAAAGAGAAACAGGAAGAATTTAACACCTCTCTGAACAAACAAACCAGTTGAGAGAGCAGACGCAGCGATGTTCAAGTTTCCAGGAGGAAGCCAACAGGTACAAGAAGGAGACAGAAGAGCTGAAGAATCAGCTGAATGAAGCTAAAGTGGTTTTGAAAGCACAAGTCATAGAACTTTCCAAGATGCGGGTAGATAATGAAGTCATGGGTAGCTCAACTACTGAACTAAGACAAGTTGAGGTTGCATCTGAGAGAAGCCTGGCAAACAGTGAAGTCAAAAAGAAGGCCATGACTAAATTCTATGATAGAAAGAAGACACATAGAAAGAGGATGCAGAATTACTGATGAGGCACTGTCTTCAAACAAGGCTAAGCCTGATACTTCCCAATTTGGAGGGGAAGGTGGAGAAAATTCAAGGGAACCAAAAGGCAAATCATGATTTGCGTAGTCATGAGTGACAATTTACTGTTGGAGAAGCAGTATATGTAAGGAATTTTGGTAGAGCATTTAAGTGGTTAACTGGTAAAGTAAGCTCTGTGACCAGACCATTATTTAACCATGTGGAGGTAGAGGGCCTGATCATTCGTGAGCACTTGGATCATTTAAGAAAAAGGGAGATACTCCAATAAAATGCTGTTCCACCTGTAACCATTGCTGAACCTGTGGTTCCTGTTGAAATTGCTCAACCAAAGATAGATGTCTCTGTCGGAATTAATGACTCTGAACTGCCTGTGCCTAATGAGGTACCTAATGTTAATGCGGTTCCGGAGAATGTGGTTTCAGCCAAAGAATCAGAAGTCGTGGAGCTATGATGTTCTACATGGCTCAGGAAACCACCTGAAAGTCTGAATTTGTAATTTCATGACCTGTATAAATATTGTAATGTCATGAGCTGAACATCCTTGTAAATACAAAAGTTAAAGGGGGAAGAAAGGAGTAATTATAGTTCTGATAAATGTAGGTTTAAGACCAGGTAAGGACGACAGATTTCTTTTCTGAAAGTCAAGTAGATGGGTGTTTTCATGGTCACCATTAAACTAGCATTTAATTCCAAATTTTTTAATTGAATTTGAATTCTAGCAGCTGCTGTGGTGGGTTTATGAACCCATGTGCCTGGAACATTTGATTGGGCCTCTGGATTACTAGTTCAGTGACATTGCCACTTCACCACCATCTCCCCATGGAAATAAAGACTCTTGAAAGTTACATAATCTCAAGAGGTCATCATCAAATGAGGACATGCATGTATTTTGTGATTACCTGCAACAATGAGAAAGGCAGAATTGGTAAATAGATAGCCCTTGATTACATTAAACATCTGGCCTGTGAGTGAGACATCTAATGCTCTTTTAATATGCCCAAGGAAGGAAAGGTTAACTTGGTCAAACCAACGAGTCAGGAAGCAGACAATATACACACTGCCTGATAGGGAAGATGAAGTTGAGAAGGTACTAACCACAGCTATTCTGATAGTTCAGGAATCACATGACTGAAAGGGTTATGATAACACAGATTAAGCAGCTTCTAGTTGTAGAGGTCAAGATGCCACACTGGATGGAGCCAGCTAGACTATTTGCTGTACCCAGAGGATGAGCAGGGTAATATCATTTAACTTCTCTGTAAATTGCTGCTTTAATATTGAAATGTCTTAATTCTTGTGCATGAAATAAAGGTCTATTCTATCCAATTTGGTGTCATTTCTGCATTTATTATGCTGCCCCTTCATCATGGCTTGGCCAAAATTGAAGAATCCCTACCAAATGTCATTGTGACTGCACCGTTACTCCAATGACTGCTGGGGTTCATGTTGATGGCTCACTACAAATTTCTCTGGACAATTGGTGATGGACAATTGGTGTGTCCTTGTCGGCATTGATCACATTCCAACAACAAAAAAGGGGAAAAATTTCATTTCATTCATGATTATCTTGTTATCTTGTGAAAAGAGTAATTTCAGACAGGACATATACATGCAAAGTGTGAGTAATACTTGGGAATGGTATTGTGGGTCGGATAACAGAGGCAAATGAGATCCTTCTTGAGGCAGTTAAATGCTGTGAAGGGTAATCTGTGCAAAATAAACTTGATGGGCCAAAGGTTTCCTCTGTTGGTTCATTTTTAGAAACCAAAAACGGAGGTTATGCTTTAGATGCAATCGGCAATCTGCGCTAAAATTCTGCTTGTTTTCAGAATTTGATTTTTGCTCAAGTTTCTGCTCAAACTTATTTGCATATCACAAAGCATAAAATCTTCCATGAACCAGCGCTACTGGACAGTGTTTCAAAATGTAACATAAAAAGAAAATTGCATTCATAATATTCCTTGATCTATTTAAGAGAGGTACCTTGTTGCAGTTTTATTAATACACTGCAAGTGAGCTTATCAAAAAGAATACGCTTTTTTAAATCAGAGTGTCTATTTCAAGAGCTGTGAGTAACCCAATTTTTAAAGAACTGAAAATGACTTTTTAAAATTATGCTATTAGTTACATTAGTGTACTGCAGTCAATTTCTCAGTAAATGTAAAAAAATTTCAAAGCTTTTAAAGTATATCTGTTAGTGTCCTTCATCTAAAGAAAATCTTAACTTTATGAGCCGTTTCAAAGGTTTGCACGCAGGCACAGTTAGCTTAAACTCTTTCTGGTAATTAACTTGATCTGGGTGTGTGTGAGGTTTTATGAAAAGGCCTGTCTTCCTGTGCAATGTTTTTTTTAAAGCAATGCAAAAAGATCATGGAAACTAAATTTGCCTTAGACGCAACTTGCCTTGAAATTCCTCAATCCTATTTACTTGCCCCTGGGATGCGAACATCGCTGGCAAAGCCAGAACCTTTTCCCCATCTTTAATTGTCCTTCAGAAGATAGATGTGAGCCACCTTCTTTAACTGTTGCAGTCCTTGTGGTGTAGATACATCCACAATGCTGTTAGAGAAAGGGTTCCAGGATTTTGACCCCGTGACAGTGAAGAAACAGTGAGCAGAATTGTCCGTCCCCATTGGCGTCGGAAATCATGGCCGGAGTGAGCGGACAATATGGCGGGAAGGCCAAAAATTGGTTCACACCATCGTGAAACTAGATTGCGAACGTCCGCTCTGCCTGTCAATGGCAGGCCACGTTTCCTGCTGCCAGGCGTCAGGAACGTCATTTCAATACATCTGCATATCATTATAAGTCCTGCTCGTGGGAATCAACACCCCACACTGGATCATCTGGGCACATCGGTGTGTTTCACAAGTGAACATAAGCGATGTGCACCTGCTGGGCTGCACTTCACTCAAGACTTTGAGGTTTGTTTGCCCACCTTGCTTTGGGCAGCACTCGCAGTCATCAGTGCCAGGCTTCACAGGCAGCACCACATCACTTTTAGGGGGGCTTAAGGGCAGGTCTCTATTTATCAGTCCAACCATAAGGCAGAGGAGGCTTTTCAATGGCTGCAGGGCTAGGGCTTGCTTGGGGAAGGGGGAGCGGTGTCCTCAGGCAAGGGAAGAGGCTGCAGGGCTAGGGCATTACTGGGGACAGGAGGGTATCCCAGGATGTGTGTGGGGACACATGTTGATCTGTGCAAGTGGCCTCAAGAGGGTGAGGGCTGAGGAGGCAGTCTCCAGAGGAGATGAGTCTAAGTGGAGATGTGAGGGTGTGTGTGAGAGAGTGAGCAGGGATGTCCCTTGAGCTGGCAGGGATTGAGATGTCATTGGGTGTGTGATGGGCTTGTGAGTGTGTCAGTTTAGAGTGATGAGATGTTGCCATACCCTGGCAGCACAGATGAGATCAATCATCCTCTTTCTGCACTGGATGGTGAACCACTTCTGTGCGGCATTGGCACTGACCACCACTGCCACCACCTCCCAAGCTGGAGTGGTGACATTGATGGGCCTCCTGCGGCCAGAGCAGGGTTAGAGGGCATCGTGGTTGGCTCCAACGGTGTCCAGAAGGCGTCCCAGGGGATGCGTCACTGAATCGGGGGGGGCTGCAGTCTCCTTGCCTTTTGGGGCCATGCCTTCTGTGCAGCAGTCCTGGGCTGGAAGCACTGAGAGGTGTGCGTGCACCTGCACTTCAAATATGGCACTGGCATGAGGAAGTGGAGGCCTCCTGCCAGCGAAATGGTGTGTTTCCCGGGAATGCATGATTAATGCGGCGGGAAGGGGATGATTGCGGTCAACGGTTAAAACGTCTTTTTTCCCATCACTATCACACTCAGTGCAGATCTGGGACGATTCCACCCAGTGATATATTTCCAAGTCAGGGTGGTGTGTGACCTAGAAGAAAACTAGGTGCCTATCCTGGTAGTGGTGTTCCCAGGTTTCTGCTGCCCTTATTCTTCCAGCTGCTGGAGGTAGTGGGTTTGAAAGGTGCTTTGAAGGAGCAATGATTGATGCAGTGCATCTTGTTGATAGTACATACCGCTGCCACTGTGTGTTGGTGGTGGAGGGAGTGAATGTTGAAAGTGGTGGATGGGGTGCTAATTAAGTGGTCTGCTTTGTTCTGGATGGTATTGAGCTTCTTGAGTGTTGTTGGATCAGCACACATCCAGGAAAGTTGAGAGTATTTCATTATACTCTTGACTTGTGCCTTGTAGATGATGGAAAGGCTTTGGGGAGTCAGGTGATGAGACACTCGCCACAGAATTCCCAGCCTTTGGCATGGAGTAGCCATAGTATTTTTGTGGCTGCTCCAGTTAAGTTTCTGGTAAATGGTAACCCCCAGGGTGTTGATAGTGGGGGATTCAGCAATAGTAATGACACTGAATATCATGGGGACATAGATAGATTCTCTCTTGTTTGAGATGGTCATTGGCTGACACATTTGTGATGTGGCTGTTACTTGCCACTTACCATCCCAAGGCTGAATATTGTTCATGGCTTGCTGCATGTGGACAGCGGTATCTGATGGTTTGGCTACATTGCATTATAAAACTTGTATGAAGCATTTTCAGATGTTTTACATGGTAAGGCGTTAATACAAGGTGTTTGTTTCTTTCTTATTTAACCTTCAAATTGTTAAACACAATGGCTTGGGGTCTCTGTTGGGTTGTGCTGTATTTTTCAGAGTAATTCAGCCAAAGGAGGCCAAATCTAGCATAAGGAAGGTGATAGTTGTTGGAGGCCAATCCCCTCAGCCCGAGGACATTGCTGCAGGAGTTCCTCAGAGCAGCGTCCTGGGCCCAACCATCTTCAGTTGCTTCGTCAATGACCTTGCCTCCATCATTAGGCCAGAAGATAGGGGGCAGGATCTTACACTCTGAGGCAGGCTTGCAGGCAGGGGGGGGTCCATAGATGCCTTTCCTGGTGCCTAACCAACTTGCCCTAGTGAGAACCAACCCCCATCACTTAACTTGCATCCAATGACGAATATTGCTGGGGATGGGTTGCAGACCCAACAATGACCACCACTCCCAGTGGTGCTGCTTGAATCAAGGAGCTGCTAGCCATCTGATTGGCCAGCAGCTCTTGGGGGTGAGACTTCTTTCCCAGGTGGGGGCTGAAGTCTCCCCTTAAGGTAATTAAGGTCCCAACAAGATGTTAAATCATAAGGGACTGAACAGGAACGGATGTTATACCCACTTCCACATCTACTACGGGCTCCACATGCTGGATGTAAAATCCAGCCCAGGATGTTTGCTAATGACTGCACTATGTTCAGTTCTGCTCATAAGCTCTCAGACACTGCTGTCCGCATGCAGCAAGACATGAACAACATTCAGGCTTGGGATGATGAGTGGCAAGTAACAGCCACACCACACATATCAGCCAATGACCATCTCAAACAAGAGAGAATCTAACTATGTCCCCATGACATTCAGTGTCATTACTATTGCTGAATCCCTCACTATCAACATCCCAGGGTTACTACTTACCAGAAACTTAACTGGAGCAGCCACAAAAATACTATGGCTACTCCACGCCAAAGGCTGGGAATTCTGTGGCGAGCATCACATCACCTGACTCTCTAAAGTCTGTCCATCATCTACAAGGCACAAGTCAAGAGCATAATGAAACACTCTCAACTTTCCTGGATGTGTGCAGATCCAACAACACTCAAGAAGCTCTGTGCCATCCAGGACAAAGCAGACCACTTGACTGGCACCCCATCCACCACCTTCAACATTCACTCCCTCCACCACCAACACGGTGTGTAATATCAACAAGATGCACTGCATCAATCATTGCTCCTTCAAAGCACCTTTTAAACCACTACCTCCAGTAACTGGAAGAATGAGGGCAACAGAAACATGAGAACACCGCTACCAAGAAAGGCACCTAATTTTCTTCTAGGTCACACACCACCTTGACTTGGTCAATCACCGTGCTCGACGTAACCTCAAAGGCAAGAAGAAAATTGGTAGAGGCCTACAGGTAAATTATTTGCCAGCCCACCTTCCAGTCAGGAGTGGCATAGAAACAGCTCTTTGGGTATGTTTCCATTAAAATATTTCAAAATGATCAACAGAGGATCCTTTATCAGCATTGTCAACAGACACTTTCAGAACCAAGATAAGGGTTAGTGATGGGAAAATTGCGAATCCTTACAATGTGAGTAAAATAGTGAAAGGTCCTAAGGTGCATAATATTCTGGGGCTGCTACTCTCCAAATATCCGCAATAAACCAGTTTATTTGTGAAACAGGAGCGCCAATATGGAGAGTGAAAGATGGGAATTAGTTCAGGAAAGCATTCGAATATTCAAGTCTAGAGGTAACAAAGGCATGGATTAGGACGAGTAACTTCTCTCCAACAGACACGAGACTAAAAGGTCTATAATTTCCTAGTTTATCTTTCCCACCTTTCTTAAATAACGGAGCAATCTTGACAATTTTCCAATCATGAGAATTCTGGAAGATCATGACTAACACATCTACAGTTTATTTACATAGTTCCTTTAATAGCCTGGAGGGATACCATCACATGCTGAGGATCCAAGTATTTATTTTCTCCATTACCACTTTTTAACTTACGTTAAATCTAATTAGTTCCTTCCCTTTATTTATTTTCAGTTTTCTTTTCTAACTCTGGCACTTTATCCTCATTTTCTATAAAGACTGATGCAAAACAAATATTTAGCTAGTCTGCCATTTACTGATTTTCAATTCCAATATCACTTGTGATATTAATTTGATTTCACCCTGAGCTACTGAAGGAAATGTTCAGACATAACCTGTGGTTAAACTAAGTTAAAGAGCCACACTATTACAGACCAAATTCTCCTTCAGACCTTCCCTCCATCATAAGATCAGAAGTGGGGCTGTTCACTGATGACTGCACAATGTTCAGCACCATTCACCACTCCTCAGATCCAGAAGCAGTTCGCGTCCATATGCAGCAAGACCTGGACAACATTCAGGCTTGGGCCAGTGGCGGATTTAGAGTTGGAGGGGGCCTGTGCGCTGCTTCATTTTGCTCCCCACCCATCACACAGCCAAGAAAAAGAACAGAAGCCAAGCAATGGCATTAAACCCAGTTTGGTGGAGTGTGTGAATCACTTTACACAATTTACATCAATTGTTTTTTTCCACTTCACGAATTTGTATGTCATCCTTGTGCAGCGGCCATGCTAATCTTCTGGAGCACTTACACCAATTGCTAATGCCGTGGTAACTGCGAGGACCTCATCATAGATTGTACCATCAACAGATTCATCTTAATTAAAATTTGCCTGTCGCAGATATCACGCTTCAGCCTCGTTTGATACATTGATTTGTACATGTCACAGTCTTGATACATTATTAAGTTTATTTACTTCCAGATTGTTATATAGTGGCCTCGATCCCCTCCCAGTACCATTTTGCTGAACACTCACCAGAGTCCAATCTTAAACAATCGCGACCTGGTAGAAATCTTCCATAATGTGAAATTCCTTTATGTTACATTTTTAAAAAATCCTCATTTCTCTTGACTCAATGGTTTTAGAAAAAACAGCAATGGTAAATAATTCTACAAGCCAGAATCCTATGTATTCGTAATAAATATAAAAACAAAAAAACTGCGGATGCTGGAAATCGAAAACAAAAACAGAATTACCTGGAAAAACTCAGCAGGTCTGGCAGCAGTTCTGTCGAAGGGTCATGAGGACTCGAAACGTCAACTCTTTTCCTCTCCGCCGATGCTGCCAGACCTGCTGAGTTTTTCCAGGTAATTCTGTTTTGTTTTGTTTCCTATGTATTCGTGCTGGAGGTACTAATATAAGATGTATATTCAGCGTGGAAAAACTCTTCATTAACTGGAATGAAGTTTACTGTGGAGAACACGATCAGACCGAGTTCCCCAGAGATAATAAACAATTCTGTTGTATTTGACATTCAGAAAGGATTGTTTGGAGATTGAGGTCGGTGTTTTGAGCAGACTCTGGCTGCACGGTGGGCACCTCAAAGTCCAGGCTAACCGCATACAATTTGCACTGATCCATCGCTCCCCTCCCCCATGTTATTGCAAACCCATGACAGTAAGTTACGCTGTGCTCACACATCCATTTTGCATCAGCTGAAGCTTTTTCTCTCTCTCTTGGGCGGTTGGATGGATCAAACTAGATTGCAATTGACGTGATCTGTTAAGAATGTTTTCTGGTCGTGTCTTACCCAGTGTGAGATAAGGAGGCAAATAAAGATGAGGCAAAGTTTGCGGTCCACATTGCTATTAGCAGAGGACGCTGCTGGTGTGTGAAAGGCAGGGTCGATGCGTGTTATCTTTATGGGCTTTGGGAGGGATCTCAATGCACACTCACTGACACCTTGTAAACAATTACCCAAGGTATATATCACTTTAGGATGTATCGCGAAACGTGCTGCTTTTAGATCTGACTTGCAGCACACTTGGATCTGTCTCCCATTTTCCTACCACCCACTGACGATGATAAAGCGTCTGAAAATACCCATTTATACATTTCACTATTTGTACCCAGAACAAGAAAATAGATCATCTTTACTGTAAAATCACATGGCGGCCACATCGTCAGTCAGTAAACCTGTTTAGATCACATGACATATTTTAAATTGTTCTTCGTGGCCCTAAAATGTTTATGGGAGGCTGCTTAATAAGAGCCCATGGTGTTAGAGGCAAGATACTAACATGGATAGAAGATTGGCTGTCTGGCAGGAGGCAGAAGTGGGGATAAGGGGGTCCTTCTCAGGATGTCGGCCGGTGACTAGTGGAGTTCTGCAGGGGTCAGTGTTGGGACCACTTTATACATTAATGATCTAGATGAAGGAACTGAGGACATCCTGGCTAAGTTTGCAGATGATACAAAGATAGGTGGAGGGACAAGTAGTATTGAGGAGGCGAGGAGGCTGCAGAAGGATTTGGACAGGTTATGAGAATGGGCAAAGTGGCAGATGGAATACAACGTGGGGAAATGTGAGATCGTGCACTTTGGTAGGAAGAATAGAGGCATGGACTATTTTCTAAATGGGGAGAGAATTCAGAAATCTGGAGTGCAAAGGGAATTGGGAATCCTAGTCCAGGATTCTCTTAAGGTTAACTTGCAGATTGAGTCAGTAGTTAGGAAGGCAAATGAAATGTTGGCATTTATTTCGAGAAGACTAGAATATAAAAGCAGGGATGTGCTGCTGAGGCTTTATAAGGCTCTAGTCAGACCACATTTAGACTATTGTGAGCAATTTTGGGCCCCGTATCTCAGGAAGGATGTGCTGACCCTGGAAAGGATCCAAAGGATGTTCACGATAATGATCCCAGGTATGAAAGGCTTAACATATGAGGAACTTTTGAGGACTCTGGGTCTATACACGATGGAGCTTAGAAGGATGAGGAGGGATCTGATTGAAACTTACAGAATACTGAAAGGCCTGGATAGAGAGGACGTGGGGAAGATGTTTCCATTAGTGGGAGAGACTAGGACCCGAGGGCACATCCTCAGAGTAAAGGGAAGACCTTTTAGAACAGAGATGAGGAGAAACTTCTTTAGCCAGAAAATGGTGAATCTATGGAATTCATTGCCACAGAAGGCTGTGGAGGCCAGGTCATTGAATGTATTTAAGACCGAGATAGATAGGTTCTTAATTGGTAAGGGGATCAAAGGTTACACGGAGAAGGCGGGAGAATGGGGTTGAGAAACTTATCAGCCATGATTGAATGGCGGAGCAGACTCGATGGGCCGAATGGCCTAATTTCTGCTCCTATGTCTTATGGGAAAGTGGTGAAATACAAATGAGACATTCAAATAACTGGTCAGTATGGTACCTGGTCTTTGCAATGCAGTGTTTGCTTTGTAGTGGTGTTTCAATGCCTTTACTGTTATTGACACATCTTAAGCATGGGCACTTCCAAATACATCAGGATTATCGATTTGGATTGTTGGCGCGCTGCTAACACTTGACGGAAGACTGAGTTTCTTGTGACTTTGAGCAATAGGCAGCAGTCACAACCAACAGTTGTTTGTTTCGCAGGGCAGGCCCACTCCAACTAAACAGAGTTGACAATTGTATTTACAGATAAAACCGAGGTGTATATTTTTAAGTAACATGCTCCAATTACAGAGATTCTATCCAATTTTGTAAACTATCAGTTTTTCTTAGGCAAGGGTATGAACCGTGATGACATGGTTGGATTGTTAAACTATCGTGAAGAAGGTATTACTCCATACATGGTTTTCTTCAAGGATGGTTTGGAAATTGAAAAATGCTAAATCCGCTGCCTGCAGTTCATCATGTTGAATTCATCGATCTTGTAGGCCTGCTGCTCAGCATTTTACCTGCAATTAAGCTGGACTGGAATCATCAAGCTGAGTCATAATCAGAAACGGTGCATTGTTTTAACATTTAAGTTGTAATAAAGTACATTAATCCCCTAAAAAAATTCAACTCTCACTGCATGAAGCAGGAAGTGAATTCCGCTTCATTATGAACAACCACGAACGCTATGCGAGAGAATTGTCGTTCGGCCCATCATATGTGCTGCTAGCTGTTGGAAAGGACTCTCCAATTAAGCCCCTGGAAGGTTAAACATTAACATCGTATCAACAAATTTTGTAAACCTTGTTCCGATTAAAGGGTTGGTAACCACACCTCTGCAGCACACAAAGTGATTGAAAAATGCATCGTAACCGCATCCGGCCTGATAGGTTTTTTTTTAGAAACGCAGGAAATTGAAAAACAACATGAAACCATGAACCAAAAAATGAAGATTGGTAGAATGGACGGACCCCTTAAGTATAAATACAGTTTTGTTAATAATTCGACCACAGAGGCAGGTAGATGCAGAATGAGGCAGGATGCAAGGGCCACACGATTGAACAAAAAACAATTGCCAAAAAAACTGCACTGGCTTCATCGGGGTCATGAAACAATTTCATGCTTCGATCTTCTATTGAAATGAACAATTCAGTTAAACAGAAATTATGAAGAAATTATGAAATTAGAGCTTCCACGGGATGATTTCCCAACACTTGCACAATAAGTTTCAAAACTATTTTAGAGATGGAAAGACTAAATGAATAACAAAGCGGTGGATAGATTCTTGGTAAGCAAGGGTTTTTGGCGGCAGGTGGGATGCAGATTTCAAATTAGTACCTGATCAGCCATGATCTTATTAGATGGTGGAGCAGGCTCGAGGGGCTGAATGGCCTACTCCTGCTCCTTGTTGCTATATTCATATGTTGACTTATATTTCCCATTTATGCTGTATCAGCCAATTTGCTTCGATCTTTAACCTCAGCAGTAGGTAAATGTCAACAGACCTGCAGCAGTCCCTAACTTCAGAATAATTTTTTTATTGTACTCGCCTGAGAATTGCGTAACAATATTTATCATATAGTGATGGCAATATTTTGGTGCTCCCCCCTGTCTTTTATTCACAGTACCACTGCATGGTGTGTTTCATTGCAAATCTGCCCCTGATGTGGACTGATAATTGGCAAGTAGCGATTGTGCTACACAACCGTTACCAACTCTGGCTGGACATATTCTGGGAGACGCGGTCGGAAGTGGCATCACGGAATGCCAGAGGTGTGGTGCAAGTGGGTTCTAAGGGTGGTATCTCTGGGGATCATGCAGGAGAAATTGTTTAATGGTGAATTTAAGGCCTAATGCAAACAATGAACCATTTTCTTCCCCATTGATATCTTTAATTCATTCTTTTTCATTGTATGCGAATAAAAAAGGTAGGATGCTTTCCGCTGGATGTTTGCTCTGCTTGCTGTATTTTTTCCCAATGCAAGAGCATGTGGTGTCCTTCCAGGAGGAGCTGGCCGGTTTGTCCCAGGAGACAGACCTCTGTGCCATTTGGGCAACAGCAATTCCTCAGCCCGCACTTTGAGGAGTTTCCTAGTGCAGGTTGAAGGTCACCACAGAGGACTTGTCCTCCGCCAGACTGCTTAGAGCTTGTAGGGTCACCTGGAGCAATGCACCCTCTGGGAGGGGAAAACACCCACACATTTGCCTGGCCTTCTGCCTGAAAAAGCGAGACAAGTCATTGACTGCCAACAGTCTCCCTACAGTGTAAGACTCTGGGCTGGAGATGGACTTGTGGACTTTGGGGAAGACCTCTGATCTCAATCGCTAACCATGGGCTCCAGGAGACCCCATGTCTCCAAGCTAGCTCCTCCAGGGAAATATAGAAACTAGGAGCAGGAGTAGGCCATTCGGCTCTTTGAGCCTGCTCTGCCATTCATTATGATCATAGCTGATCATCCAACTCAATAGCCTGCTCCCACTTTCTCCCCAAATCCTTTGATCCCTTTTGCCCCCAAGAGCTATATCTAACTCCTTCTTGAAAATATACAATGTTTTGTCCTCAACTACTTTCTGTGGTAGCGAATTCCACAGGCTCACCACTGTCTGGGTGAAGAAATTTCTCCTCAATCCTAAATGGTCTACCCCCGTATCTTCAGACTGTGCCCCCTGGTTCTGGACTCCCCCACCATCGGGAACATCCTTCTTGCATCTACCCTGTCTATCCCTGTGAGAATTATATGGGCTAAGTTTTCCTCCTGTTGGGGGGGAAGTTGATGGGCGGGCGCGTGCAGGCGCGCTTCCGATCGGAACCCCCACTCGGAGGGGCGGTGCCATTTTACGTGGGCGGGCCAATTAAGGCCTGCTCAGCGTGCTGTCCACAGGGAAGTGCTATGCACTCCCAGTGCGGGCGGGGGGGGGGGAAGAATTCCTAATATCGAGAACGCGCTTTTTCGCGCATGTGCACAAAAGAGTGCACTCATCTCCCTGAAGCTAAGTGCTGCCTCAGGGGGATTGGCTCTACATGCAAAAATATTAAAAATAGAAAAAAAATTTCCCTTACATGTACCCTCGTGACGTCACATGAATTGGGACATGTTCATAATTTCCAACACAACCTTATTAAAAGTTTTAAAACCCTACATGAAACCTCATCCTGCCTGTTGATGCGGCTTCAAGTTTTTTCTACTTCCTGCTGGGGCTCCTGGCCTGCCCGCCAGCCTTAAGGTTGGACGGGCAGGTCCACTAATTACTTGAATTGATCTGTCAATGGCCTCAATTGGCCATTGACAGGTCGGCGAGTGCGCAGCTGATTTTGCTGCGCCCCCGCCTTCCTGAAAATTTAAATGGGGTGTGGTGATGTCGGGAGTTCCGCCCGATGTCATCCCGCATCATTTTACGCGTCGGCGATTGGGCCCCACCCCCTGCCCGCCGACGGTAAAATCCTGCCCTATAGGTTTCTATGAGATCCCCCTCATTCTTCTGAACTCCAGCGAATATAATCCTAACTGACACAATCTCTCCTCATATGTCAGTCCCACCATCCCAGGAATCAGTCTGGTAAACCTTCTCTGCACTTCCTCAATAGCAAGTACATCCTTCCTCAGATAAGGAGATCAAAATTGCACACAACATTCCAGGTGTGGTCTCACCAAGGCCCTGTATAATTGCAACAAGACATCCCTGTTCCTGTACTCAAATCCTCTGGCTATGAAGGCCAACATAATTCTGTCACTGTTTTCCAAGTGCTCAGCTATTAAATCTTTTATAATGGGCTCTAGAATTTTCCCCTCTACCAACATCAGGCTGACTGGCCTATAATTCCTTGTTTTCTCTCTACCCCCCTTTTTAAATAGTGGGGTTATATTAGCTACCCTCCAATCTGTAGGAATTGTTCTAGAGTCCATAGAATCTTGGAAGATGACTACCAATGCATCCACTATTTCTAGGGCCACTTCTTTAAGTACTCTGGGATGTAGATTATCAGGACCTGGGGATTTATCAGCCTTCAATCCCATCAATTTCCCCAACACCATTTCCCTACTAATACTGGTTTCTATCAGTTCCTCCCTCTCACTGAACCCTGTGTTCCCCAACATTTCTGGTATGTTATTTGTGCCCTCCTTTGTGAAGACAGAACCAAAGTATATATTTAGTTGGTCAACCATTTCTTTGTTCCCCATTACAAATTCCCCTGTTTCTGACTAAGACCGACTCTACATTTGTCTTTGCCAATCTTTTTCTCTTCACGTACCTATAGAAACTTTTACAGTCAGTTTTTATGTTCCCCACAAGCTTACTCTTGTACTCTATTTTCCCCTTCTTAATCAATCTCTTGGTCTTCCTTTGCTGAATTCTAAAGTGCTCCCAATCCTCAGGTCTGTTGTTTTTTCTGGCCAATTTGCATGCCTTTTCCTTGGACCTAATACTATCGCTAATTTCCCTTGTAAGCCATGGTTTACCCATCTGTTTTACTTTTGTGCCAGACAGGAATAAACAATTGTTGCAGTTCACTCATGCGCTCTTTGAATGTTTGCCATTGCCTATCCACTGTCATCCCTTTAAGTAATGTTTCCCAATCCATCATAGCCAAATCAAGCCTCATACCGTCGTAATTTCCTTTATTAAGATTCAGGACCCAAGTCTCAGAATCAACTACGTCACTCTCCATCTTGATGAAGAATTCTATCATATAATGGCCGATCTTTCCCAAGAGGCCTTACAGAACTAGATTGCCAATTGTTCCTTTCTCAATACACAACACCCAGTCTAGGATGGCCTGTTCTCTAGTTGGTTCCTTAAAGTATTGGTCCAGAAAACCATCCCGTATACACTCCAGGAATTCTTCCTCTATGGTATTGTTACTAATTTGATTTGCCCAATCTATATGCAGATTAAAGTCACCCATAATTACAGATGTTCCTTTATTGTGTACGTCTCTAATTTCCTGTTTAATGCCATTCGCAACATCACCTCTACAGTTTGGGGGTCTATATACAAACCCCATTAACATTTTTTGCCCCTTAGTGCTTCTCAGCTCTAGCCATACATATTCCACATCATTGGAGCTATTATCTTTCCTCACTAATGCGTTAATTTCCTCTTTAACCAGCAATACAACTCCACAGCCTTTTCCTTTTTGTCTGTCCTTCCTAAATACTGAATACCCCTGGATGTTCAGTTCCCATCCCTGGTCACTCTGCAGCCACTTCTCCATAATCCCGACAATATCATACCTGTTTACATCAATTTACATGGTTAGTTCATCCACTTTATTGCGAATGCTCCTCGCATTAAGGCACAAAGCCTTAAGGCTTGTCTTTTTAACATTACTTGTCCCGTTCCCACTATTTTTAACTGAGGCCCTGTTTGATTCTTGCCCTTGATTTCTCTGCCTATCAATTTTCTTATTCCCCTTTCTGTCTTTTGTTCTTGTCCTTGATTCCCCCTCTTCTGACTCCTTGCATAGGTTCCCATCCCCTGCCATTTTAGTTTAAACCCTCCCCAACCACTCTAGCAAATATTCCCCCAGGACATCAGTCCCGGTCCTGCCCAGGTGTAACCCGTCCAGTTTGTACTGGTCCCACCTCCCCCAGAACCAGTCCCAATGTCCCAGGAATCTGAAACCCTCCCCCTCACACCATCTCTTCAGCCACATTGTCATTTGATATATCCTGATATTTCTACTCTGACTAGCACATGGCAATGGTAGTAATCCTGAGATCGCTACCTTTGAGGTCCTACTTTTCGACTTACTTCCTAACTCCCTATATTCTGCTCTTAGGACCTCATCCCTTTTTTTACCCATGTCATTTGTGCCAACGTGTACCATGACCATTGGCTGTTCACCCTCCCCCTTCAGAATGTCCTGTAGCTGCTCTGAGACATCCTTGACCCCAGCACCAGGGAGGCAACATACCATCCTGGAGTTTCATTTGCAGCCACAGAAACACCTATTATTCCCCTTACAGTTGAATCCCCTATAACTATTGCATTCCCACACTTTTTCCTCCTCCTTTGTGCAGCAGAGCCAACTGTGGTGCAACGAATTTGGCTATTGATGCTTTCCCCTGAGAGGCTATTCCCCTCAATAGTATCCAAAGCAGTATATCTGTTTTGCAGGGGAATAGCCACAGGAGATTCTTGCACTGCCTGCCTTGTCCTCTTGCTCTGTCTGGTGGTCACCCATTCCCTTCCTGCCTGTAGACTCCTAGCTTGCAGTGTGACCACCTCTCTATATGTGCTATACATGATACTCCCCATCTCGCAGATGCTCCACTGTGTCCCCAGCCGCCACCCCAGCTCCGAAACCCAGGCTTCCAGGAGCTGCAGCTGGAGACACTTCCTGCACACATGCTGGTGCCTGGCACTGGAAATGTTCCCAGCTTCCCACATAGAGCAGGAGGAGCATACCATGGCTTTGAGTTCTCCTGCCATGACTTACTCCTTTAAATTAAATTAAACCTTTTGGAAGATACTTAATAAAAAATAAAATCAATTACTCTAGGGCCCTTCTTCCCTGCTTCTCGTTGTTACAGATGAATGATGAACCACAAAATAAGACTTTAAAAACTATAAGCGATAAAAACAGTAAATACTTACCCGACTGTACTCACGGTACTCAAAGGATCACCTCGTTCCCTCATCACTGAATTTCCTCAGTCACCAAACTCCAACTTAAGCACTCTATTGCAGCTCAAAGCAGCACTCCAGTGCAGACAAAGTCAGGAAGGAGGAGCACATTGGTTGCCCCGACAGGGAGTCTCTATAGGAACTTGGTTCCTCTGGGATCGCCCTTCTGATTGGGAGGTGCTGCATTGGATGTGATGTCACCCCATGGCAATGCCTCATGATGATGGGAGTTGTAGTTCCTTTCCCCTTCTTGGTGGTTGCTAATGTCGAATTATGGGACTGATTTGTTTAAAATGTAGTTTTAAAATCTCCCAGCTTGTTTTCTTTGGCCACTGGGAGATTGATGCTGACTCCAGTAGACTCCCATCCATTCTGGGGGGAGGGTGGGGTGGCAACCCTGCTGGTGCCAGGCAATAACCATCTCCAACAGGAGAGAATCTAACCACCTTCCCATGACATTCAATTGCATTACCATCGCTGAATCCCTCACTATCAACATCCTGAGGGTTACCATGAACTGAACTGGACTAGCCACATAAATACTGTGACAACAAGAGCAGGTTAAGGCCAGAGAATTCTGCAGCAAGTAACTCAACTCCTGACTCCCCAAAGCCTGTCCACCATCTACAAGGCACAAATCAGGAGTGTGATAATATACTCCCCACTTGCCTCCAACAACACTCAAGAAGCTTGACACCATCCAGGACAATGCAGCCTGTTTGACTGGCACCCCATCCATCACCTTCAACATTCACTCCTTCCGCCACCAACGCACAATGGCAGTAGTGTGTACCATCTACAAGGTGCACTGCAGCTACTCACCAAAGCTCCTTAGACAACACCTTCCAAACCTGTGACCTCTACCACCTAGAAGGACAAGGGCAGCAGATGCATGGAAACACCATCACCTGCAAGTTCCCCTCCAAACCATATACCATCCTGACTTGGAACTATATCGCCATTCCTTCCCTGTTATTGGCTCAAAATCCTGGAACTCCCTTCCTAACAGCACTGTGGGTGTACCTACACCGCATGGACTGCAGCGGTTCAAGAAGGCAGCTCACCACCATCTTCTCAAGTGTAATTAGGAATGGGCAATAAATAAAGGCCTCGGCAGCAACATGCCACATCCTGCAAATGAATAAATAAAGAAAAAATAAGATAAAGGTCAAGATTAATGAATAGTTCAGATGCCTGTAAGGGAAAACTTGATAAGTACATTGGAAAGGAATAGGATATACAATCGGTTTAGATGAATACTGGCAAAGGCAAAATACTGCGGATGCTGGAAACCTGAAACAAAAACATAAAATGCTGGAAAAACTCAGAAGATCTGACAGCATCTGTGGAGAGAAAGACAACGTTTTGAGTCAGTATGAAGATTTACAATAATAATGTGGGTAGGAAATGTCCTCTCACTGTACCTCTGAAACTGACAAGTAAAAGAGGTCAGTCTGTGATTGTGGAATGTCTGACTTCTGCTTGGTTTCTCACAGAAGTGCCCCTGACTTTGTGATAAGCTGTATTGGAAATCCAGAAAGTCCTATCACTGTGCTGTATGTGACAAATCAGTTTTAATTGTCTGACTGCAGCAGTTTTTGAATTTTGTTAAATGGATGTACTTCCTTATGCAGTATCTGGTTGATTTTACCGAAAAAAAATATTTCTGGCATTCATTCCCTTTTGGCAAAATAAAATTTTAATCACATCCGGTTGATAAAAGGGCAGAAGCAAGCACTAAACTGTTTAGGGGGATCATTTCTGTCAGTTAGCCTGTTAATTTTGAGGCAATATATTGAGCCAAGGTTGGAAAGTTAACTTACTTATTGAAATAGACACAATACCAGACATCTCACAAAGGAAAGCCAATAACTGCTTCCCTTTCATGTTTCTCTTTATATTGTTTGGCTTTCTTTGTTGAATGAAAGTAGTTAATGTACCTGGGAACATAAATGCGTTCTAACCAGAACCTTGTGTCAGATCACTCACTTCAGTGCTAAAGCTAGGTACCAGGAATTAAATTCTGCTTGTTAATTATTCAGGACTGGAAATAGCTCCTCTCCAACTGTTTGAATTCGAACATAGTTTGGGTTATTTAAATAAAAACATCCCAGCAAAAGCCTGTATTCAGGAAGCATCACCACAGTCCTGAGGACCCGAGCTATTTCTTGAATGCAACATTATTGCAGTTCTGTCTCAGGTCCTAGTAAGAATTCTCCTGCCATTGCGGTATTAACAGTGGCTATTGTACACTATTACTAAGACTGACCTTTCTCACAGGGCTGATGTTGATATCAAAGCCTGCTGTTCCCTTTTAGGATCACTTACTACTATGTGGAAAAAATCTAATTGTTTAGAGTTTTTTTACAATATTGAATGTGAGTTTGGACACATCAATTTAAAATTTAATGTGGGAGTAAATGGCTTATGTTACTGGATTATAAATAGTAACAATTAAGACCATCATTTAGGCTGGAACCAATTAACCTAGGTCACAGTGCCAGTCAGTTCTCAATTGTAGCATGCCAGCACTATATGAGTCATACAGCAGTTCAAGAAGCTCACCACCACCTTCTCAAAGGTAATTAGGGAGGGGCAATAAATGCTGGCCCAGCCAGCAAAGCCCACGCCCAGTGAATGAATAAAAAAAAAATTCTTGGACAAATCCTTAAACTGCACATCTGCTACCATGTTGATGTTGTTCCTACCTTACAACAGTGGTTGCTCTTCAGAAGTGCTTTATTGGTTGTAAAGCAAATTATGATATCCTGAGGCCATGAAACGCATTATATAAGTGCATGTTCTTCATTTATGTTGATGTACGTGCATAACATGTGTTGAGTTTCAGCCGCATTAGTGCAAATTGCAATACCTGCCACAAGATCCTTGTGTATAACATTTCATTAATGTTTAAGTCTTAATGCATTCATTGAAAATCGCGGTCGGGGGCCAATCGCAGGCCGCGGGCCATTTCCTGGCCGCTTTCGAGCCCGCCCACTGGACCTGCCTGATGACCTCAAAATTCCTTCCCTGGAGTTGTTTGTGCACAAATCTTTGAAGGTGGCAGGACAGGTTTAACAAAGCAGTTACCAATTAGGGATGGGCGATAGAAATGTTGGCTTAGCCAGTGACGTCAACATCCTGTGAAAGAATAAAAAAAAAGTTAGTGATGCAGGTAGGATCTTGGGCTTTGTAAATAGAAAGCATAATACAAAAGCCAAGAAATTATGCTAATTCTATATAAAACACTGGTTCAGCCCCAACTTAAGTCGTGTATCCAACAGTTTCCAATGCTTTAAAAGTTAATAAGCAGAGGGAACAGATTTAAGGTGCTTGGCAAAAGAAACAGCAAACTCAAGAAAAACTTTCTCATGCAACGAGTGGTTAGGATTTGGAATGCACTGCCTGATAGGATTGTGGATACAGTTTCAATAGTAGCCTTCTAAAAGGAATTGCAGAAATACTTGAAGGAGAAAAAATGACTGTAGAGATATGGAGGAAAGAACAGGATAATGGGACTATCTGAATTGCTATTTGAAAGAGCCAGCACAGACTTAATGGGCTAATGGCATCCTTTTGAACTGTACTATTCTATGACTCTAAATGATGGACATATACAGAAATGCTAAAAGATTTACCCCAGAGCATGAAAAGTCAATAGGCTGATAGCTTCCTCTCCATAAATGGAATGTAATTGAAAAGCAGAAACATGGGAGAAGAATCAACTTATTTTACTTCTAAGAGTCGGAAATATATTAGAGAAAAATATCCACGTATTTCAAATTAATAAACATAAAGGGTGGAATTTTTAAAACTTAGGCCCTGCTGAGACGATGAGACGACTAGCGAGTCAGGAACCCATCGGAATCTCCAGCAGGTTTTCCTGTGGTTTTTTAACCTAGCCACGGCATTAGCATACTGCTTCTGGATTCCCTGAATAGTCAGAAGGAGCAGGCGGGATCAGTCGCTGGACCTGTCAAAGGAAGGGTTTCTAATGAAAGAAACCACCACATGAATGACTTACCTGCAAATGGAATTTTGAGATTGCAGCAACCACAGGAATGGAGAGTAGATCTGGGAATGCTGCTCCCTGGGTCTTTCACTTTAACCTTGAAGTCCTGCTATAGGATCTGAGGGACTGCATTGGGGTGATCTTTCTGTAGGATGGGAGAAATGGGACAACCTCTCCAACCAAGCAGGCGTGGATGAAATAACCGAGGAAATCAGTTGTCACTCCAACCTAGAGCTAGTGCACCAAGAGGACCCAAGACCCAGGAGGGCAGGAAAGGCGAATGGCATAACTCTTTAGGTGCCAAGCCCCACATTCTGCCTTTCCCAGCATTCTCCTGCACGGCACTCCTCAGGACAACACACCTTGTAGCTCCACTCATTTCTCTCTCACCAGGCACCTCATATCCCAATCTGAACAGCCAACACTCACGCTCACCTCATCCTATTTACCCCTTGCACCCATGCCTCACCCTTCACAAATGTTGCCCTTACCTTCTGTCCACATGGCCACTATTAACACTCATAACTCTCTGCTCTCTTGGCTTGCAGGAGAAGAGAGTGCAGCCTTGGGCTGAGGCAGAGACCTAAGGGGCGGTCTTGACTGCCACTGGCAATACATGCCTACTGGGTCCAGTGGGAAAGAGACCTTGTTCAAGAAGGATGCAGATGTCAGCAATGCCATAAAGGCCTGAGCCTCCTGAGGAGCTGGTGAGAGGCACATGTCGAGAAAGCTGATCCTCTGGAGACTCTGTGCTGGGGGTCTTGCCTCCTTCAAGCTAGATCCCCATGTCCATCACCCCACTCTATGGAGCAGCATGCGATTGAGGAGAAGGCAGCTGCTCATATTCCAGCTGTTGCTAGTGCTGTTGCTGGTCATTTTGTTCCTTATCTGAAGTGCAAGGTGGAGCTGGATAAGCTGCTCCTATGTTGTGGCGAAGGCCAGCAGCAAGGATGAGCAGCTAAAGATGAATGAAGTGCAAGACAAGTGAAGTGACTTCCAAGAAGTTCGCAATAACCTGCCAAGCACTGAAAACACTCACTGAGGAGTGCAATGAACTATAGCCTCTCATCTGGCCATGACTGGACCTCTTCAGACTTCCCAGCCTGTCAGTTTCATTGAAGAAGCACCCCCTGCTTTGTACTCCCCTCAGTGACAATGGTGAGTTGCTGATAGTTTGGGAAATAGGTCTGCTACCTGTTAAAGCCAGAATACTTGGTAAAAAGAGTACTTAATTTTTAAAAAATCATTCATGGGATGTGGTGTTCTCTGACTGGGCCAGCATTTATTGCCCATCCATAGTTGCCCTTGAGAAGGTGATGGTGAGCTGCCTTCTTGAACAGCTGCAGTTCTTGTGGTGTAGGTACACCCACAGTGCTGTTAGGGAGGGAGTTCCAGGATTTTGACCCAGCGACAGTGAAGAAGCGGAGATATATTTCCAAGTCAGGATGGTGAGTGACTTGGAGGGGAACTTCCAAGTGGTGGTGTTCCCTTCTATCTGCTGCCCTTGTCCTTCTGGATGGTAGTGGTCATGGGTTTGGAAGGTGCTGTTGAAGGAGCCTTGGCGAATTCTGCAGTGCATCTTGTGGATGGTACACACTGCTGCCACTGTGCGTTAGTGATTGCCCAGTAGAATATTTTAATTACTTACCCGACAGCTGCACAAGGGTTCCCCAATTGCCTTCAAACCTGCCCAGTGGAAGTGGGCGAAATGATGCCGGGATCATAACCCAATGCCATTTTTAGGGGATTTAACTCCCCTCGCCTGTGAAAATTACCCCTTAATGTGGTTAATTTTGCTACAATCTGAATACTGTAACAAGATTTAAATGCATTTCCTTACAATATAAGCAGTATCACAGTAATAAGTTCACCACTGGAGCAATATATATGTGCAACAACAAAAGTCTATTTAAGCAGGGATATTATTTTCTCAACATATACACAACATATATGTGTGTAGCAAATTTAGATAACTTTTTCTATTTACAGATCTAAAAAGCTCATGCCACTGAACTTCGGGAGAACCAGCATTTAGAGGGTCCATTATAAGATGCTATAGTGCATGGGGTTTAAAGTCAGCTGTAGGTATTAGAAATACCTTCACAATATTTGGAGAACACTGACTAGCAACAATCTGGACAAGGATAGCATAATGGTCAATCAGTAAAATGTTGGTAAAATCGTTTTCATCTCCGCTATGCAAAATATTGTGAATTTGAAATTGCTTTTTAATTAATTATATTCCTAAAAGGATCCCTTTGTCTTTGAGGGAAAATAGGCATCCACAAATCTTTGAGGCTATCTGGTGTAACCATGCTCCTGCAGGAAAGTTGTTACATGCATTTGCAACTTAATTGTTTAGGCATACCTTGGTATTTTTGAACTGTTAACACATGAAAGCTTACTGATTCATATTGGGCTGAATTGACTACATAATTATCTAAGTTGTTTAATATAGGTGCCCATTATCAATCTGGAGGATCTGGAGGATCTTGGCTGCCCTGGCTGTACTATAATCTTCCTTGGAATCGCAGAAGAATTGAATAAAATGCATGGATTATCTTTTTAACTCGAGTTACCTGTCTGACCAAAGGAAGATTTTCTGATCATTTAAATTCTATTAATAAACACAAGGTGGAGCACAACATATTAACAAAAAATGGATAGAGTCCATTGGGCCGCACCTCTTATCATACCAGATATTTTTTCCCATGTAGCAACTAATCCAGTTTTTTGATTTGATTATGCACTGTGATCCGAATTGTATGACAGTTATAGTTATTTATATTAAAATTATCCGCCACAAAGTAATTTAGGTAATGGTGTAATTTTCTAGGGTTAAATTATTGCAGAGGGATTGAATACAGAATCTATTTCGTTAGAATTAAGGAACAAAAGAGAAAATATTATGCTGCCAGGTGTATATTATTATCCACCAAATAGGAACACAGGAAATAGGAATGGGAGGAAGCCATTCGGTCTCTCAAACCTGCTCTGCCATTCAGCTAGATCATGGGTGATCTGCCTCAATGTCACTTTCCTGCATTATCCCCATATCCCTTGATATCTTTAATACCCAAAGAAAGCCAAATGAAGTAGGCAAGTTGTGCATGTTACAGTACACAAGCTTTTAGGAAATAGTGATCAAATATTGTTAAGTTCAGAACAGTTATGGAATAGGAAAAGCAACAATTAAGCATGAAATTGCTCAACTGGAGAAGGGCTAATTTCAGAGAACTGAATTGGAATTAGGCTCAATTGGATTGGAATCAAAGATTGACAGATAAAAACAGTAAATAGCAATGCAAGACCTTCAAAGATGAATCGTTTGAATACAGGCTAGTACATTCTGACAAGAGAGAAAGGAAGGGTACCCAAAGCAAACTCCCTGGATGACTAAAAATATAGAGATTAAAATGTAACAGATGAAGGAGACTCATGATAAATGTCAGGCCCATAATATGGTAGAAAACCAAGCTAAATATGGAAAGTATAGAGGAGAACTGAAATAGGGAAATAAGAGGGAAAAAGAGAGCAAGAGAATATGAAAGGGAACCCAAGGCCTGAATTTTGTGCTTGTTGGGTGCGTTTGATTAGCAGGCACGAAAACGGCCGAGATTTCTGTTTTCGGCCACGATTGAGCCTTGAATGCGATTTCACACTGACCGGCCAATTAAGGGCTGGCCAATGTGAAATGCTCCCAGATATTGGTGATGCACTGGCAGCAGGGGCAGGAGTGTGGTGGGTGCCGAGCCTATTGGGGACCCAGCGGGGCATTTAAAAACAGCAGAGGCAGCTCCCTGAAGGCTGCCAGGAGATTTTGAGGAGCCTCAGGGAGTTGTATTGGACAGACATTTGAAATTTGCAGGAGTTGTGGCCTCAGCACTCGGTGGGCACACAAAATAGGATGGCAATGCTGTTGGGTACTTTGCCCCTGGTTCTCAGATAAGTGCCTGCGCACTTTAGTGGAGGCAGTGAGTGCCAGGCAGGACACTCTGATGCCACAGGATGACAAGAGGAGGCCACCACACTGGACAAAGAAGACTGGTTAGAGGTGGCAGCTCAGGTCAGCGGGCATGATGTAAGGGCTGGCCAATATGAAATGCTCCCAGACATTGGCGATGCACTGGCAGCATGGGTGGGTGCCGGGTCCATTGGGCACCCAGCGGGGCATTTAAAAACAGCAGAGGCAGCTCCCTGAAGGCCAGTGCCGTAAACAGTTTAATGATCTTCTGCACTTGGCAAGAGTGAGTACTGAGTTGGCATGGTACTTTGAAGGATGTGGTGAAGGGTGGCCATCCTTTGTGGTGCTCCGGGCTGCAAGAATCAGAGTTCCAAATCGAGAGCCGGCCAGCGTGAAACGTGTGCCGACAAAGGCTAGGAAATGTGGCTGCTGGCCTTGGGGGCATAGAAGGGTGGGATGTACAAATTCGATGAGCTCCTCAACCAGGGTCAGTGGCGGGAGCAAGGCTGGAATGCTGTTAAAGGTAGAGGGTGGACTAATGAGTGCACAGGAGAAGAGAAGCCATAATGCGATGAAGCGCAGATGAACAAGTGATGGGGTGGCCAACCTGCTCATACCAACCAAATTTGAAATGGACGCCCTCGAGCTTGAGTGCCAGCAAGAAGCAAGTCCTTAGGTCGTGGAGAGATCTGGGTTTCAGAGGAAGGTAAAAGTCCAGTGGGCAGATGTGAGACTGACGGAGGGTGCAAACAATGTAGGGTCATCTCATCTCAAATGAGCACTTCTAAGCAAGAGTCCCCAGTGATCCAGCAATCACAATACCACTATGATGCAGTTGTTCAGAGTCTCACCTGCCCACCTAGCATGCACATTGACTATATGATGATTGATAATACTGACATATTGTCTTCCTCCCTCAGATGAGCCATCCTCCAGAGGCTGCCAGGACCTCGAGTGTCCTTCCTTGGCACCTGAGGAGGAGCTGCAGACAGATCCACCAGTGTCCCACCCTCTGCCAGACACCAGTGCTGATACAAGCACATCGGTGGACATTAGTTCATCGGCTCAGATGGCAGTGCACTGTGGGGGGGGAGGGGCATGGCACATTTGCATGAGGAGCTGGTGGAGGCAGAGATGCCCAGGGTGCCAGCTAATGGAGGATTGCTGGAGGCCAGGATGATGCTGAATCTGAGACAGATGACGTGCCTCTGGAGTTATCCGTCAGGCGACAGATGCGGGATGTCCGGTGGGATGTGCAGGAAGATCTGGCAAGAGATCTCTGAGAGTCTATATGCCATGGTCTCTGTCATGGAGGAGCCCAAGAGGAGCTTGAGCACTGCGTCAATCCTGAGCACTGAGTGCACAACCTCTTCCGTTGACAGAGTGGTTGCATTGGAGGGGGTTCAGAGGTGTTTCACTAGGTTGATTCCAGAGATGCGGGGCTTGTCTTATGAGGAGAGGTTGAGCAGTTTAGGCCTGTGCTCGCTAGAGCTTAGAAGGATGAGAGGAGATCTAATTGAGGTCTATAAGATGTTAAAGGGGATAGACAAAGTAGACGTGGAGCAGATGTTTCCCCTCGTGGGGCATTCCTGGGGTTGTGCTCGGAGCTGTAAGCCCACACACTGGCTGTGACCTCAAGAGGCCACTGCCAGTGTGAGAGATGGATGAGGCACCTAGTCACCCTGTTACCTCATGTACCTCATGCTGGTGGACGAAATGCCTGACATCTCTGTGGGCTTTTCTTACGATGCTCTGGATGAGGGCAGCAGCTCCTCTGCCCCTCTGCCAGCGACCATGGCATCTGATGAACATAAGAACATAAGAACTAGGAGCAGGAGTAGGCAATTCAGCCCCTCGAGCCTATCCCGCCATACAATATGATCATGGCTAATCCAATTTCAGCCTCAACTCCAATTTCCTGCCCTCTCCCCATAATCTTTCAACTCATTACTAATTAAAAACCTGTCTATCTCCTTCTTAAATTTATTCAGCGTCCCAGCATCCACTGCACTCTGAGGTAGTGAATTCCACAGATTCTCGACCCTTTGAGAAAAGTAATTCCTCCTCATCTCTGATTTAAATCTACCACCCCTTAGTCTAAAACTATGGTCTCTCATTCTAGAATGCCCCATAAGAGGAAACATCTGCTCCACGTCTATTTTGTAGGTCCACTTTAACATCTTATGTACCTCAATTAGATCTCCTCTCATCCTTCTAAACTCTAGAGAGTATAGGCCTAAACTGCTCAATCTCTCCTCATAAGACAAGCTCCGCATCTCAGGAATCAATCTATTGAACCTCCTCTGAACCCCCTCCAATGCAACCACATCCTTCCTCAAGTAAGCGGACCAAAACTGTGCACAGTACTCCAGGTGCGGTCTCACCAATGCCTTGTACAGTTGCAACAACACTGCCCTGTTTTTATACTCTATTCCTTTAGCATAAATGCCAAAATTCCATTTGCCTTCCTTATTACCTGATGTACCTGCATACTAGCTTTCAGCGATTCATGCACGAGGACACCCAGATCCCTCTGCACTGAAGTATTCTGAAGTTTCTCTCCATTTAAATAATAAGTCGCCTTTTTATTCTTCTGACCAAAATGGATAACCTCACACTTATCCACGTTAAACTCCATCTGCCAAATTTTGGCCCATTCACCTAACCTGTTCATATCCATTTGTAAATTTCTTATTTCTTCATTGCAACTTACTTTCCCACCTATTTTGGTGTCATCCGCAAATTTAGCTATAGTGTCTTCTATCCCTGAATCCAAGTCATTAATATGGATTGTAAATAGTTGGGGCCCAAGGACCGAACCCTGTGGCACCCCACTAGTTACAGCTTGCCATCCAGAAAAAGACCTATTTATCCTGAGGCTGTGATGACTGAGGAGTGCCCAGCCATGTCACTGATTGCAACCTCCCAGGCAGAGCCTGCTCAGGCCTGCCGGCCAGGGGATGACTGCCAAAGTCATCAGGGCTGACACAACAGTAGTGTCAGCAATCTGCCTCCAATGCTGCTGGCAGCGAGCGGGGCACCAAGACACAGCATTAGCAAACGTAAGTTTAAAACATCGTGGGCACAGGATGGGGTTTTCATGGGTGACATTCTTTCATTTCATCAGTGTTCTGTATTGTTTTTGTGTGACAGTAGCAACAAAATTATATTATGTTCCTTTTTTGCAACCCTGGAAAAGATATAAATCTAGATTTTGTTTTATTACCCTGTGTGTCCTTCATGTTTTCCATAGGTGCAGGGCTCATCAGTGCTTATGATAGACAGCAGGGGCAGCAAAATTTATTGTGGTTGTGAAGCAACACTGGAGTCATGGGATTTCCTCCTCAGAATTGTGTGGTAAGGAGGTGGCACCCTTGCCATGAGATAAAAGCCATGCCTTGGCAGCTTAACTGAAGGTGTGTTGAATAAACGCATCTCTGGTGTCCCTGCCTCCCTGAAGGTTCCTCAAGTCTACCTCCACGTCCTCACCCAGGCTCCTCATCAAATCCATCAGTAGAATCATCTTGTGAGGCCTGTGCAGCTGCCTCGCTATCCTCATTCTCCAGTGGGTGCCCCTTGCCAGTGCCAGATTGTGCAGAGCACAGAATACAATGACTATAAGTGACACGAGCTCTGGAGGATATTGCAGTGCATCCCTGATCGGTCGAGGCAGCGGAACCTCATCTTCAGTAGCCCAATGACCCTCTCAACCACCGCCTTTATGGAGGCATGACTCCTATAGTACCTCTCTTTTGCCTCTGTCCTTGGGTGGCAGATTGGTGCCATGAGTCACCTTTTCAAGGGATAGCCTTTACCGTCCAGCAGCCAACCATCCTGCCAAGCTGGAGCCATGAACAGCCTTGGCACCTGGGAGTGTCGCAGGATCTATGCATCATAGGAGCTGCCAGGGTACCTTGCACAGACTTGCAGAATCTGAGTCTTGCCGTCTCATACTATCAGCACATTCATGGATTGGAAGCCCTTTCTGTTCATAGGGCTGACCCAAAGCCGCCTTGATGGTCCCATGGGTGTAGTCTATGGCACCCTGGATGCAGAATACCAGCAATTGCTATGAAGCCTCTGGCTTGGTCAGCTTGGCTGTCTTCATCCATCCAGTAATAAGTGAAGGTCATGACCCATCTGAAGTGTCAAGCGTCAGTGACCAGCTTGACACAACTGTGGACAAGAGATTGAGACACTCCATACAGATCCCCCACTAACCCCTGGAAAGATCTGGATGTGAAAAGATTGAGGGCTACAGTGACCTTTAGAGCCACTAGCATTGGGTGCACACCCACACAGTTGGAGGTGATTTCCAGCCCAATCACCTGGATGTCACGGTGTTCCTAGTGAAGTGGAGCCTCCTGCAGCACTGGACCTCAGATATGTTGAGGTAGCTGGATAGCTGCCTGTTCACTCAGGAAGCAGGATAGTGGGTCTTCTGTGGTGCCTTCCGCCTTGCTGTCCCTGCTGGCTGTACCTGCATCTCTCCTCCCACAAGTGTCTTCCTGGGATGCTGCCTGCGGACATCTGGCCTCCTCTCCCTTCTGCCCTCCCTTCTTCTTCAGAAGAGGTCCCACCAGCAGTAAACAACCCCCATCTACTGAAATGCAGATGGCACTGTCTCGTGCACTCAAGGGTGCACTTGGCAGAAATCCTCCAAGAGAGTTGACAAAACTCTCAGTCCTCAGAACAAAGCTAACAAAGCAAATATTTTAGCAGAAACCACAGGAAAAGGTATACAAACTCAGCACTAACACAGCAGCAAACTCTCACCTAAACCTCTAACAACTGACACAGCCAATGCTCTGGTCCTTTTCTCCCTGCACTTGGATGAGAAATGAGAAAAATTGGATTGGCTACCTGCCTGTGTTGCCCGTACGATGAGCACTAAATTGCACGTGCAAAATAAAATTAGGATCAATTGGGTTGTTAATGGGGTTAATTGTTCCTTTAATTGTTGACAGGCAGGCTTTCAAACCCCCCCACCGCAGCCCCCCCACCCCCCCACCCCCCAGGCCAGCTGACTGTAATATTGCATGTGATCGTGAAGGCACGCATCCTACATCTTCTCACACTATTTCATGTGATTTCAGGTTGGGTGTGCGCCCACTCATTCAACATAAAATTTTGGCCTAAGTGTCTTTAATAAACATGTAAACAGTAAAAGGGCGATCAAAGAAAGAGTTGGCTTAATTTGAGACCCAAAGGGAGATTGTGTGGAGACAGCGGACATGGCTGAGGTACTAAACAAGCACTTTGCATCTGTCTTTAGAGGATGCTGCCAATCTCATTGGAAAGGTGGAGGCAGTAGCCTTATTGGATAGGGCAAAAATAGATAAAGTGGAGGCACTTAAAATGTTGGCAGTGTTCAAAGTTGAAAAATTGCCCTATCCAGATGGAATGCATACTAAGTTGCTGAGGGAAGCAAGGGTGGAAATAGTGGAAGCTCTGACCACAATCTCCCAATCCTGCTTAGATATGGGAGGGATGTCAGAGGATTGGAATGTTTGGTAGGTCCAGGACCAGATAAGTTGTTACTTGGAAAAACATGAGTTAATCAATGACAATGTACAGGCCTTTTAAAGACAGATCATACTTAACTAAATTATTTGATGAAGAAACAAAAAGGATTGATGAGGGTAGCATGGACGATGTTAAGTATATAGTCTTTCAAAAAGGGTTTGATAAAGTACTTGTTAACGAAATTAAAGCCCATGAGTTTAAAATGGCAGTGGTTGTGTGGATGCAAAATTGGCTAAGGGACAGAAAGCAAAGAATAGTAGATAACATTTGATTTTGATTGGAGGGAAGTATACAGTGGTATTCCCCAGGGATTGGCATCAGCACTTTTTGACGTATATTAATGGTCTGATCTTGGGTATGTGAGGCATAATTTTAGAAGCTGCACAGTTTGCAGATGAAATGAAACTCAGAAATGTAGTAAACAGCGAGGAGGATAATAACAGATTTCAGGAGGATTGATGAAATGAGCAAACATATGGTAGATGAAATTTAATGCAGAGTATAGTGAAGTGATTCATTTTGGTAGGAAGAATGAGGAGAGGCAATATAAATGAGATGGGAGAAATTTAAAAGCATACAGGAAAAGAAAGAACTGGGTGTTTGACAGGACAAGTTGAGAAGGCTGCTAAAAATGCATATGCAATCTGTGACTTCATAAATAGTAAGGTAGGCCTTAAAACCTCGATGCTTAGCGTGTCTATTTTGGTGCTATATGTGCTGTATGCCTCCAAAAATGGCTTCCGCAGTTTGTTTGCACATCTTTGGTTCTGGCCTTGCCTGACACCATTTTGGTGACGATGTTAATGCATGTTGGGAGCATCTACCGGAAGTAAGCAGGGTAGGCAGATTATGACATCAACCTGTGTGTAACACTGATTTGATGCCAGTGTTGCAATTCTAAAGCTCAATGCTCCAGTTAAAGCCTTGTTTTCAACGCACACAGTTGAATATACATTCAAAAGCAGGAAGGACCCCCATCCAACCCCAATTAAAGGGATCATCAATTGCATTCAGGTTACTATCTGATTAATTTCTACTGGCTGTTGCTGCAATTTTAGAAGTATTTGATGGTTCCCAGAGTTGTTTGAAGTTGCTGAAGTCTACAGAGAATGGGTGCTGACAGAGTTTGTCCTGACTTCAAGGATTCTGCACAAACCCATTGCACCCAGACATGGGGCTGCATCTTCTGGTCGGCAAGCAGGGGGTGGGGCCCGCTCGCTGACATGTAAAATTATGCGGGGTGATGCCGGGCGGGCATCCTGATGGCACCCTGCGTCATTTACATTTTCAGGTCGGTGGGCGCGGAGCTGAGTTGGCTGTGCGCCCGCTGACCTGTCAACAGCCACTTAAGGCCATTAATAAAGTAATTAAACTAGTCAATGGACCTGCCCGTCCAACCTTAGGGTTGGTGGGCAGGCCAGGAGCCCTGGCAGGCTTCTGAAAAAATCATGAAACCCCATCCACGGGCAGGATGAGGTTTCATGAGGGTATTAAAATTTGTATGAAATCTCTAAATGAGAGATATTGCTATGTCCCAGCTCATGTGACAGTGGCACATGAGGGGACATGTCAGCAATTTCTTTTTCTCATCTTTATTTAATGTTTCAAACCTGAGCCGATCTCCCTGAGGCAGCACTTTGCCTCAGGGAGATCTGTGCGCAGAAGAGAGCACTCCCGGCTCAGGGAATCCCTCCCGTATGCGGTCCCTTGTGGATGTCATGCTGGACGGGTCTTAATTGGCGCGCCCACACAAAATGCTCGTGCCTGCTCCCGCACAACCACCCGACAGGGGGAAGATCCTGCCCATGGATACAATAGTTTGGATCCCCTTTGCCCTACAACATGACATGAAGAATGAGCAGATGTGGCACAGAAATTGACAAGACACTGGAAGAGGGAGTAAGAGGAGGGCAGGAAGGCTTTCAGCGAGAGGCCGTGTTGGCCCAGGGTATTAAAGGAGAAATTCCCTTACCTCAGTTGAGCGAGGAACAGTCTGTTAGACATTTCCATTTCACTGAAATGATTCAACTTTTTTAAAATTCCAGTGAATACAAGCCTAACCTGTCCAAACTTTCTTCATAAGACAACCCACCCATTCCTGGTAATAATCTCGTAAACCTTCTCTGAATTGCTTTTAACGTATTTACATCTTTCCTTAAATACAGTACACAATACTTTAGATGTGGTCTCACCAGTGCCCTGTACAACTGAAGGATAATCTCCCTACTTTTGTAATCAATTCCCCTCACAATAAATGATAACATTCTATTAGCTTTCCTAATTACTTGCTGTACCTGCATACTAACCCTTTGTGATTCATGCACTAGGACACACAGATCCATCTGAATCTCAGCACTGCAATCTCTCACCATGTAGATAGTAAGCTTCTTCTTTATTCGTCCTGTCAAAATGAACAATTTCACATCATCCCACATTATACTCCATTTTGGGTCAAAATCCTGGATCTCCCTCCTTAACAGCACTGTGGGAGTACCAACACCACATGGACTGCTCCATTTGCCAGATCTTTGCCCACTCACTGAACCTATCTATGTCCCTTTGTAGCCTCCCTAAATCCTCTTCACAATTTACATTCCCACCTACCTTTGTGCTGTCAGGAAATTTAGCAACTATTCCTTCGGTCCCTTCATCCAAATAATTTATATAAATTGTAAAACATTGAGGCCCCAGCACTGATCCCTGTGGCACACCACTCATAACATCCAACCAACCAGAAAAAGTCCTATTTATGATAACCCTTGCTTCCTGTTAGCTAGCCAATCTTATATTCATGACAATATGTTATCCCTCCATCATGAGTTTTTATTTTCCACAGTAACTGCACTTTATCAAAAGCCTTCTGGAAATCTAAGTACAGTACATCCACTGGTTCCCCATTATCTACAGCACATGTGACTCCTTCAAAGAGCACCAATAAATTGTTTAAATATGATTTCCCTTTCACGAAACCATGTTGACTCTGCCTGATTGCCTCTAAGTTTCCCTGCTATGACATCATTAATAATAGCTTCCAACATTTTCCCTTTGACAGAAGGTGGTTAACTGGCCTATAGTTTCTTGCATTCCGCCTCCCTCAATTTTTGAATAAAGGAGTTACATTTGCCATTTTCCAATCTTATTTTTCATTCATTCACAGAATGTGGGCTTCATTGGCTGGGCCAGCATTTGTTGCCCATTCCTAGTTGCCCTTGAGAAGATGGTGTTGAGCTGCCTTCTTGAACCGCTGCAGTCCATGTGGTGTAGGTACACCCACAGTGCTGTTAAGGAGGGAGATCCAGGATTTTGACCCAGCGACAGTGAAGGAGTGGCAATATATTTCCAAGTCAGGATGGTGAGTGACTTGGAGGGGAACTTCCAGGTGGTGGTGTTCCCATCTATCTGCTGCCCTTGTCCTTCTAGATGATAGTGTTGTGGGTTTGGACGATGCTGTCTAAGGAGCCTTGGTGAATTTCTGTAGTGCACCTTGTAGTGGTACACAGTACTGCTAATGTGCGTCAGTGATGGTGGGAGTGAATGTTTGTGGATGTGGTGCCAATCAAGTGAGCTGCTTTGTCCTGGTTGGTGTTGAACTTCTAGAGTCTTGTTGGAGCTGCACTCATCCAGGTAAGTGAGGAGTATTGCATCACGCTCCTGACTTGTGCCTTGTAGATGATGGACAGCCTTTGGGGAGTCAGGAGATGATTCACTCTTCACAGGATTCCTAGCCTCTGACCTGCCATTGTAGCCACAGTATTTATATGGCTAGTCCAGTTCAGTTTCTGGTCAAATGTAACCCCCAGGATGTTGATAGTTTGGGGGGGGTGGGGTGGTGGTGTTCAGTGATTGTAATGCCATTGAATGTCAAGGGACGATGGTTGGATTCTCTCTTGTTGGAGATGGTTATTTCCTGACATTTGCATGATGCGAATGTTACTTGCCACTTGACAGTCCAAGCCTGGATATTGTCCAGGTCTTGTTGCATTTGGATATGGACTGCTTCCTATCTGAGGAGTCATGAATGGTGCTGAACATTGTGCAATCATCAGTGAACATCGCCACTTCTGACCTTATGATGGAAGGAAGGTCATTGATGAAGCAGCTGAAGATGGTTGGGCCTAGGACACTACCCTGAGGAACTCCTGCAGTGATGTCCTGGAGCTGAGGTGACTGACCTCCAACAACCACAACCATTTTCCTTTGTGCTAGGTATGACTCCAACCAATGGTGAGTTTTCCCTCTGATTCTCATTGACTTTAGTTTTGCTAGGGCTCCTTGATGCCACACTCGATCAAATGTGGCATTGATGTCAAGGGCAGTCACTCTTACCTCACCTCGGGAGCTCAGCCCTTTTGTCCATGTTTGAACCAAGGCTGTAATGAGGTCAGGAGCTGAGTGACCCTGGCAGAACCCAAACTGGGCGCCAGTGAGCAGGTTATTGCTAAGCATGTGCTGCTTGATAGCATTGTTGATGACCCTTTCCATTACTTTACTGATGATCGAGAGTAGACTGATGGAGCAGTAATTGGTTGGTTTGGATTTGTCCTGCTTTTTGTGTTCAGGACATACCTGGGCAATTTTCCATACTGCCGGGTAGATGCCATGTTGTAGCTGTACTGGAACAGCTTGGCTAGGGGTGCGGCAAGCTCTAGAGCACAAGTCTTCAGCACTATTGCTGGAATATTGTCAGGGCCCAAAGCTTTTTCAGTATCCAGTATCTTCAACCATTTCTTAATATCAAGTGGAGTGAATTAAATTGGCTGAAGTCTGGCACCTGTGATGCTGGGGACCCCTAGAGGAGGCCAAGATGGATCATCCACTTGGCACTTCTGACTGAAGATTGTTGCGAATGCTTCAGCCTTATCTTTTGCACTGATGTGCTGGGCTCTTCCATCATTGAGGATGGGGATATTTGTGGAGCTTCCTCCTCCAGCAAGTTGCTTAATTGTCCACCACCATTCACGACTGGATGTGGCAGGACTGCAGAGCTTGGATATGATCTGTTGGTTGTGGGATTGCTTAGTTCTGTCTATCACTTGCTGCTTCTGCTGTTTGGCATGCAAGTAGTCCTGTGTTATAGCTTCACCAGGTTGACACCTCATTTTTAGGTATACCTGGTGCTGCTCCTGCTATGCCTTTCTACACTCTTCACTGAACCAGGGTTGATCCCCTGGCTTGATGGTAATGGTAGAGTGGGAGATATGCTGGGTCATGAGGTTACAGATTGTGCCTGAGTACAATTCTGCTGCTGTTGATGGCTCACAGCTCCTCATGGTTGTCCAGTCTTGAGTTGCTGGATCTGTTTGAAATCTATCCCATTTAGCACGGTGGTAGTGCCACACAACATGGTGGAGGGTATCCTCAATGTGAAGGCGGGACTTTGTCTTCACAGTGACTGTGCGGTGGTCACTCCTACCAATACTGTCATGGACAGATGCATCTGCGGCAGGCAAGTTGGTGAGGATGACGTCAAGTATGTTTTTCCCTCTTGTTGGTTCCCTCACCACCTGCCGCAGACCCAGTCTAGACCCAGTCCTTTAGGACATGGCCTTGGTCAGTAGTGGTGCTACCAAGCCACTCTTGGTGATGGACATTGAAGTCTCCCACCCAGAGTACATTCTGCGCCCTTGGCACCCTCAGTTCTTCCTCCAAGTGGTGTTCAACATGGAGGAGCACAGATTCATCAGCTGAGGAAGGGTGGTACATGGTAAACAGCGGGAGGTTTCCTTTCCCATGTTTGACCTGATGTCATGAGACTTCATGGAGTCTGGAGTTGTTATTGAGTACTCCCAGGGCAACTCCCTCCTGATTGTATACCACTGTGCCGCCACCTCTCCTGGGTCTATCCTGCTGGTGGGACAGAACATACCCAGGGATGGTGATAGTGGTAAATCTAATGGACCCTTCCCCGAATCAAGGGAATTTTGGAAAATTAAAACCAATGCATCAATTATCTCACTAGCTATTTCTTTCAGGACTTTAGTGTGAAGTCCATCTGGACCTGGGGATTTGTCAGCCCGTAGCCCCAACAATTTGCTCAATACCACTTCCCTGATGATTGTAATTTTCCCGAGTTCCTCCCTCCCTTCTGTTTCTTGATTTACAACTACTTCTGGGATGTTACTTGTGCCCTCTGTGGTGAAGGCCAAAGCAAAATACCTATTTAATTCATCCGCCATCTCCCTACTTTCCTTTATCAATTCCCCAGACACACTCTCTATAGGAGCAACTTTGTTAACTCCTTTCTTATTTAAATAACTATGGAAACTCTTACTATCCATCTTTATATTACTAACTAGGTTTCTCTCATACTTTAATTTTTCCCTCCTTATTAATCTTTTGTCATTCTTTGCTGTTCTTTCTATTCTTTCCAATCTTCTGACCTGCCACCCATCTTTGTGTAATTATATGCTTTTTCTTTAAGTTTGATACGGTCTTTAACTTTTTAAGTTAATCACAGATGGTGGGCCCTCCCCTTGGAATTCTTCTTTCTCACTGGAATGTATCTATGCTGTGTATTCTGAAATATCCCTTTAAATGTATGCCACTGAACCTCTATTGATCAATCCCTTAACCTCGTTTGCCAGTTCGCTTTAGCTAGCTCTGCTTTCATGCCCTCATAATTGCCCTTATTTAAGTTCAAATTACTAGTCTTGGATGCACTCGTTTCTCCCTCAAAAGTAATGTAAAATTCAATCATATTGTGATTGCTGCTACCTAGGAGTTTATCAATTAAACCTATCTTGTTGCTCAATACTAAGTCAAGTATAGTCTGCTCTCTGGTTGGTTCCAGAACATGTTGTTCTAAGAAACTATCTCAAAACATTCCACAAGCTCCTCATTGGGAGGTGGTGGTTGTCACTAGATTACTAGTCCAGAGACCCAGGGTAATGCTCTAGGGACCTGGGTTCAAATCCCACCATAGCAGATGGTAGAATTTGAATCCAATAAAAATCTGGAAATAAAAGTCTTATGATGGCCATAAAAACATTGTCAATTGTTGTTAAAAATCCATCTGGTTCACTAATCCCTTTAGGGGAGGAAATCTGCTGTCCTTACCTGGTTTGGCCTACATGTGACTCTGGACCTATAGCAATGTGGTTGACCCTTAACTACACTTGGAAATGTCCTATCAAGCCACTCAGTTGTATCAAACTGCTAAAATATCAATCTATGCTGCCTTTGCCCATCTGATTTTTCCATTCTACGTGTTGATTAAAATCCCCCAAGATCATTGCTGCATGTTTCTGGCAAGCTCCTATTATCTCCTCTTTTATACTCTGTCCTACTGTGTGGTTACAATTAGGAGGCCACTCCCTCAAGTGACTTCTTGTCCTTATCATTTCCCATCTCAACCCAAACTGCTTCTACATCCAGGTTTCTTGAACTCAGTTCATCCCTCTTTAATGTGCTAATACCATAATTAATTAACAGATCCACCCCTCCACCTTTTCCTAACTTCCTGTCCTTCCTAAATGTGCTGTACCCTTTAATATTCAGGTCCTAATCTATATCATCCTGTAGCCATATCTCTGGAATGGCTATCAGGTTGTACTTATTTATTTCTATTTGCACTATCAGTTCATCTGTTTTGTTTCTAATGCTACATGCATTTAGATACAGAGCCTTTAGTTTTGTTCTTTTACTATTTTCGTTGCATCCAGCCTTATCTGCTCATTTACCCTTAGATTTGTCCTCTTGTCCCTTCCTGTCACAGTCCGTTTATCATTTCCCATATTAATACCTTTCTCTCTTACCTTATCTCTACTGTTTGATTTACCACATCTTTCCAAACTTGATCTCTTGCCCCCACTATTCAGTTTAAAACACTCTCTACTTCCCTAGTTACGTGGCTCGCAAGGACACCAGCCCAGCATGGTTCAGGTGTAAGAGCAAAATAATGCTGATGCTGGAAATCTGAAACAAAAACAGAAAATGACAGGTTAAGAGTCACATGGACGCAAAGCGTTAACTTTGATTTCTCTCCACAGATGCTGTCAGACCTTCTGAATTTTTCCAGCATTTTCTGTTTTTGTTCAGATTTTTATCTTAGTGTTTAATTCACTGCCACTTCTCTTCCAGGAATGCCTACCTTGAAGAAGTACTGCTCTTCTCTCTGACACGATTTCCATTTGTCTCTTTTGCCCTGTGCACCTTCATTGCTTCCCATTTCCCTCCTGGTGTTTGACAAGGTGTTTACCAAAACTCGCTTTCACAGCCATATTTCCTTCCTCAGTGACTGTCTCCATCCCCGACTTACCCCATGTGGATTCCAACTGAAATTCAATCCCTCATGTTTCGAATCCACACAGGATTACAGGTATCTCTGGGACATACAAAGCTCCTTGGACCACTGTTCTCACCGCATCTTGAGATCCACACTCAGTGCCATATGCTACGATGAACACACTCGACCTCTCCCTCCAGCAGCAGCGACTCACCCTATCTCAAAGCTAAGATAAAAGCAAAATACTGCAGATGCTGGAAATCTGAAACAAAAACAGAAAATGCTGGAAAAGCTCAGCAGGTCTAACAGCATTTGTGAAGAGAAAAAACAGAGTTAACGTTTTGAGTCCTTATGACTCTTCTTCAGAGTTAAAGAGAAGTGAAATGTAGTGAAATTTATATTGTTTAAGGGGGGGGGGGGGTGGCGGGGTGAAGCTGGATTGAAGGCCAGTGAGAGGTGGAGGCAAAGGAGAGATTGCCAGTGATGTCATGGACAAAAGGTTGAAGGGGTGTGATGGACCATGTGAAGGTGATGGAGGGGTGGAATTTGGAAGCAGAATTGATAAATTTTTCCAGGTCCAGACGAGAGCATGAAGCTGCACTGAAACAGTCATCGCTGTACCAAAGCAGCATGTACTTTGTCCTTTTGTCCATGACATCCCTGGCAATCTCTCTTTTGCCTCCACTTATCACTGGCCTTCTATCCAGTTTCACCCACTCGAACCTCCTTAAACAGTATAAATTTCATGACATTTTACTTCTCCTTAACTCTGAAGAAGAGCCATAAGGACTCGAAACGTTAGCTCTGTTTTTTTTCTCCACAAATGCTGTTAGACCTGCTGAGTTTTTCCAGCATTTTCTGTTTTTGTTCCTTCTGAACTTGCCGCACTTGTTCTCTTAGGTCCAACCCTGGCTTTGTTATCAAACCTGCCGACAAGGATGGTGTTGTTGTTGTCTGGCGCACTGACCTCTACCTCGCAGAGGCCGAGCGCCAACTCTCAGACACTTCCTCCTGCCTCCCCCTGGACCATGACCCCACCACTGAACATCAAACCATTGTTTCCAGGACTATCACTAACCTCCATTTCCTCTGGAGATCTCCCCACCATAGTTTCCAATCCCATAATCTCCCAACCTCGGACAGCCTGCTTCTACCTCCTCCCTAAAATCCAGAAACAGGACTGTCCTGGGAGACCGATCGTGTCAGCCTGTTCCTGCCCCACGGAACTCATTTCTTCCTATACAAAAACAGAATTACCTGGAAAAACTCAGCAGGTCTGGCAGCATCGGCGGAGAAGAAAAGAGTTGACGTTTCGAGTCCTCATGACCCTTCGACAGAACTTGAGTTCGAGTCCAAGAAAGAGTTGAAATATAAGTTGGTTTAAGGTGTGGAGGCCGGGGGGGGTGGTGGTGGGGGGGGGGGGGGGGGGGCTGCGGGGGAGAGAGAGAGAGAGAAGTGGAGGGGGGTGGTGTTGTTGTAGGGACAAACAAGCAGTGATAGAAGCAGATCATCAAAAGATGTCACAAACAACAGGACAAAAGAACACATAGGTGTTAAAGTTGGTGATATTATCTAAACGAATGTGCTAATTAAGAATGGATGGTAGGGCACTGAAGGTATAGCTCTAGTGGGGGTGGGGAGAGAATAAAAGATTTAAAAATATTTAAAAATAATGGAAATAGGTGGGAAAAGAAAAATCTATATAATTTATTGGAAAAAAAACAAAAGGAAGGGGGAAACAGAAAGGGGGTGGGGATGGAGGGGGGAGCTCAAGACCTAAAGTTGTTGAATTCAATATTCAGTCCGGAAGGCTGTAAATTGCCTCGTCGGAAGATGAGGTGTTGTTCCTCCAGTTTGCGTTGGGCTTCACTGGAACAATGCAGCAAGCCAAGGACAGACATGTGGGCAAGAGAGCAGGGTGGAGTGTTAAGTTTTTATCTCTGTGTTTTTATCTCATTTCTTCCTATCTTGACTCTGTTCTCTCTTCCCTTGTCCAGTCTCTTCCCACCTACATCTGCGATTCCTCTGATGCCCTAAATCATATCAACAATTTCCAGTTCCCTGGCCCTAACTGCTTCCTCTTCACCATGGATGTCCAATCCCTCTATCCCCCACCGGAATGGACTGGGGGCTCTCCGCTTCTTCCTTGAAATGAGGCCCAAACAATCCCCATCCACTACCACTCTCCTCCGTCTGGCTGAACTTGTTCTCTCATTGAACAATTTCTCCTTTAAACTGTCTCACTTGCTCCAAATAGAATGTGTGGCTATGGGTACCTGCATGGGCCCCAGTTATGCCTGTCTCTTTATGGGGTATGTGGAACAATCCTTGTTCCAGTCCTACTCCGGCCCCCTCCCACAACTCTTTCTCCGGTACATCGATGACTGCTTCGGTGCTGCTTCATGCTCTCATCTGGGCCTGGAAAAATGGATCAATTTTGCTTCCAATTTCCACCCCTTCATCACCTTCACATGGTCCATTTCCGACACTTCCCTTCCCTATTTTGACCTCTCTGTTTCAATTTCTGGCGATAGACTGTCCACCAATATTCATTACAAGCCCACTGACTCCCACAGCTATCTCGACTACTGCTCCTCACACCCCACTTCCTGTAAGGACTCCATTCCATTCTCTCAGTTACTTTGCCTCCTTTGCATCTGTTCCTATGATGCCACTTTCCAAAATGACGATTCTGACATGTTTTCCTTTCCCATCCACTGTGGTTGACAGGGCCCTCAACTGTGTCTGACCCATCTCCTGCACCTCTGCCCTCACACCTTCCTCTCCCCCACAGAACCATGATAGGATATTTGACAATACCCTCAAAGGCTTTGGAGAGGAAAGGGAATTTGTAGATGGGGCAGCAGTTTGCAAGGACAGAGGGGTCAAGGGTGAATTTTTTGAGGAGAGGAGTGATGATGGCAGATGTGAGGGAATGGGGGGAACAGTGCCTGAGTAGAGGGAACCATGAACAGCTTGGTGGGAATAAGGAGCATGAGGTGGATCTGGATGAGACAGAAAAATCACACTCTGATGAGGAACAGCTAGCTGAGGACGACAGCGACAGCACCAGGCCTTGCAGAGGGAAATGCAAGGGATGAATTTGAATTGCATAGTGATTCAGCTGAATTACTCATCTCCCTGTCCTGAGCACTGAAACAAAACTCTCTGCAATAACAGCCCTGGAAGGCACTCCTTTAATCCTGCATTCTTTAACATTGAAATCATTCAATCAATTTTCATATCTTGACTTCATGGCAAGACTGAGTCATAACGCTGTCGTACAAACTCAAAGGTGCTAAAAGTCATCAAGATATTAATTTCCATCCAAACAAGATCAGCTGCTCTAGACAATTAAATATACGAGTATCAATCCATTGTGACTTTTTTTCCAAAAAAGGGGTTTATTTGCTCTATCGCTTCCGTGAAAGGATCTCTCAGTAGCTTTAGCTGTTTAGTCTGTTGGGACCCTTGAGAAGATGCCTGACGTCAGGGAGCTCAAGCCATGTAACAGCAGAGCTGTAGACTAGTCCCTCGGTTATTGTTAGGACAGTCTGGCCCTGCCGGCTTTCTGGTACTATAGTGGGCATTCCTTGAGATGGGTTGTGAGGAAGCAGAGTTACCTGAGAAAGGGAAACATTGCCTGTCCTGTGGCACCACCCTGGGCTACAGCTCATCACTCCTCTGCGGGACAGTAGATTGCAGGAGACGAGTGCTGCCTTGAAAGCTCCTGTCCATGTTGTCCACCAGTCTACCTATCTGGTGCATGAGTCTCTTCAACGTGTGTAGATACTGAACCTGCGTGAGCTTCCATCAATGCTGCACGGATTGGTGGTATATATTCCTGCTGTTAAGGCTCAGCTACAGTGGGTGGAATTTTCCTTGCCTGTTGGCGTCAGGCGTCATGGTGAGCGTGAGCGGACAATATGACAGGAAGGCCAAAAATCGGTTTCACGCTGTCGTGAAACCAGTTTGCAATCATCAACTCCATCCATCAATGGTGGGCCACGCTTCCTGTCACCGCATGTCGGAACTTCATTGTAATATATCTGCATGTCATTATAAGCCTAGCTCACTGGAATCATCCCCCCATGTCAAATTTACCACCCACGTCAGTGGGAAAACACGCTGGTGCAGAACACATCTTGACAAGTGTGACATGCAGAAGTTGGGGCTTACAGTCAGGGCCTAGCTCACATCACGGATAGCTGGGGAGCAGAAGGTGCCGCAGCCCTATAGCTATCAAACCCTGGAGGAACAAGTGCATCGCATGGTGGTGGGCTGGTGGATTCTCATGGACATGGCTCCACCGTGAAGCAGCTCATGGAAGGCGAAAGGTCACCGTTGAGGATCTGCTTCAGGTCGTCAGTGTCTTGGCCATGGTCTGCTATGGATAATCATCGAGGGGGTGGAGAGGAAGGTGTAGGTTTGACTGGGAGAGGAAGGGGTGAGGTTGGGAGGGCAGCAAATGATGGTGTCGGGGGTGGGGTGAGGTTGGGAGGGCGGCAAGCGATGGTGTTGGCAGGGGTGAGGATGGGAGTTGAGGAGGGAGTATGGGGAGGTCGGGTGTAATGGGGAATACAACAACTGAGGAGGAAGGTGTAAGGGAAGGAGTTTGGAGAGGGGAAGGAGCTTGGAGGGGGATAGGGTTTCAGTGGAGGAAGGAGTCCGGGGGAGGAAGGAGTCCTGAGGGGAGGAAGGAGTTCGTAGGGGGAAGAAGGAGTTTGTATGGGGAGGAAGGAGTTTGTAATGGGGAGGAAGGAGCTCATAGCAAGGGAAGAATACGGAGGGGGCAAAGAGTCCAGGGGAGGAAAGAGTCTGGGGGGGGTGGGGGGGGGGGAAGGATTAAGGATGGAGGAAGGAGTAAGAGCGGAGGACGGAGTAAGTGGGGAGATGCCTAAGTGAATGTGCAAGGGAGGGGTCTGTGGAGTTGATGACTGTCTCCTGGGGAGTGAAATGAGGTTGGGCATGGTAGGAGGGAATGGTGAATATGAGAGAGGGCAGAGGGAGCCGATAGGGTGGGAGGGTGAGAGTGTGACAGTAGAGATAGAAGGAACGGCAAAGGTGGTTGATGGGGACTTGGAGGCAGACACAGACCCTGGGGGTGGAAAGTAGGAGGTCGGGGAGGTCAGTGTGGATGGAGGTGGGATTCTTGAGAGGGTAGGGAATATACACGTTCACCTGGACACCCTGGAAGGATGGCAGATGACGGTGGAGGAGTGGATGGTGATGGGGGAAAGGAAGTGGTAGCTGGGGGAGGGGAAAGCAGCTGAAGGCAAACTTTACCAATACCATGCTTCTAAAACTGAAAGTGAGCGGAGTCAATTGTTGGACAGGTACAGGTGCTGCATGGGAGTGTGATCAGTGGCTGGGCGGAGATGCAGGTCAGCTCAGATGGACAACTGAAAGTGAACCCCAGCAGGCAGCATTGAAAATGCTCAGGATATTGAGATGAGTGTGATGGATGAAGGATGCACTGCGTGGGAGAGTGCTTGCACGAGGCTCTGAAAGGCGCTACCACGCACATGCTTCTCCCTCCAGAATCACTCGTGGGCCGGCTGCTAGTGGGGGTGACACATGGGAGGACCCTCGAAGCCTGTAAATAAAGTTGAAAGACACCGTTACACATTATTCAATGAAAGTGAATATATTTTCAGATTACAAAGTGACAAAATCTGTTCATCCATGCAACCACTTGTGATCAGAATTTCTTAACTTTTCTAGGGCCTACCACTCCTTGTAGGTGCTGCCCTGACATCTACAGCAGGGGTGGAGACAAACTGTTCAATGGTTGGCCCTGTTGCCTCTGATGATTTTGGTGTGCATCCTCTGGACAGCCGAGGTCTTGCTTTGGCTGTCCTCCTGTGGGCCAGCTGCTCCCTCTGCAATGACAGAGGATGAGGTTGAGGGGGTCACAGGCAAAGAAGACTCAGAGGGAGAGGACAGCCTCTGAGATTCCTGAGTGGAAGACCCAGGGGTGTCCAGCTGTTGGTCCTCCCCCCTTTGGGGGCCTGAGGGGCCCGGCCTGACTCCTCGAGGGGAAAGAGCATCTGGAGGGACAGGGAAGTGCACTGTTTCTATCTCACGTTGCCACTGCAGGAACTCACCCAGGGCTCCCGTGATGGAGTGCAGGTCTGTGCGCATCTCTGCTTTCTGCTGGACCAGGGTCCCCATGGCATCTGCCATCCTTCCCATGGAGACTCCATATGTGAACAGTGGGCATCACTTCATGGTGGTGCAGGCGGACACATTCGTCTGACTAGTGTGCCACTCTATTGAGGGCTTCCAACAACTCTTTGGGATGTTCCCCCGCCTTCTGTTGACTCTCCACGATGAGTTGGAAGGTCGAATCCAAAGGCTCGTCATCTGACTCGGACCTCACAGATGCCTCATCCCCAGCAGTCCTCCGAGCACCCAGGAGCTCGGCTGAGCCTGCCTCCTCCTGTTGCGGACGCATGTCTGTGCAGTGATCACCAGAATGTAAACCGAAGCCTGCTCTAGATCTAGGTCCCACCGAGATGTGTGTCTCTGCACTGGTGGATGGTGTGGGTAAGCACGGTGACGGGTCTTCCAGGCTGCTTATTTCCAGCTCTTGGCTGGAGGTGAGCACCTGGATGGAGCTGAGGGACTGGCTGGTTGAGGGTGACTTGGCAGATCTCCCTGTGAACCATAGTAGAGATGATCAGTGCATGGCAGCGGAGTGAAAAGCAGGAGAGAGAGCACTCACATTTGCATTGAGAGAGGGATGATGTGGTGCAGGATCCTCATGTGGGTGTTCACCGGTTACCTCACCATTGCTGCAGGTATGGTCCACATTCTTGCCAGTCAGCGTGATGGTACGCTTATCAAAGTGTGTGAGGGGCCTAATGTGGGCCATTCCACCCATGGTCTGGGGCCTCTCCCTGCTGTTGTCAGCCCAGCTTCTCCTGCATGAAAACAGATGGAGAGAATGTGAGCAGGACACATGGCATTGCATGGAATGTTTGTGTGGTGAGCGGAGTCATGGACAGGATGAGGATGTGAGCTCGAGAGGGTATGAGCCTGATGGAGATGTGAGGGTGTGTGTGAGAGTTAGTAGTGTTGTCCCTTGAGGTGCGAGATCCCTATGGATGTGTGATGGGTTTGTGAGTGTGAGAGTTGAAAGTGATGAGGTGCTTGATTTACCCTGGCGGAACGGATGAAACCATTCATCCTCTTCCTGCACTGGCTGGCTGCCCTCTTTTGCAGGGCATTGGCGCTGATCACCACTGCCACCACCTCCCATGCTGGATTGGTGACCTTGCTTGCTGGTCTTCACCCAGAGTCGGGGTAGAGGACATTGCAGCGAGCCTCCACTGCCTCCAGTAGGTTCTCAAGGGAGGTATCGCTAAACCTGGGGGAAGCATGTTTCCTCCCTTTGGCAGCCATCAGTAGCCAGCAGCTTCCTATCCCTTGAAGAGTGCTAGCTCTGTGCAGGGGCGGCCTTTAAACGTGGCATCCGGTTTACTGGAGGCCTGAGATGACAGCGGAGTGGGCGAATGAGAGGCTGCCAGGTGTGTTTCCCCGGAATGCATAATTAATGAGGTGGGATTGGGATGATATGGCATGAGAAGCTGCTATTGTAGCCGGTGGGTTAAACCTTCTTTTTCCCGCCCGCTATTGCACTTAGACCAATCTCGGGTGATTCTGCCCTATGCCTCTGGAGGTGATTGTGTACTGCTGGGGAGATTGCAGAGTATAAATGCCATGCAATAAAACTTCACACACTGTGAAAGCAGATTCTGCCATACTATCAGACATGGTGCCCAAAGCCTTTGGTAGGTCTTTCAATATCTCCTAGTGTCCCTGTTATGTATCAAGTGCCTTTCTTTTCAAGGTTGAGCTGTGAAAATTTGCCTCTCTGGCCTGCTCAGCTGAATCAAAAGAGGATATTGCCATCTGGAGAGTTGCCGCTTGCCCTGCTCCTGGTACCAGTATGAGCTCCTGTTCACTTATGCTGTGTGCTCCACCAAGTGTAACTCTCTATGTATCTTGCCCTTGTACCTGGGGAGGATGTCTCTTCTTCTAGACCAGATGCTGATCAGGTTGCTAAGTGGAGCTTGGATGAAGGATGAGAGGGATAAGAGTTAAGATGGCTTGACCCCACTGGTTGATACTTTAAAACTGCTTGAATGTGCAATTCTTGTTGTTCTTGAAAGGGTTCAAGTGATAAGCAGTCAGTCCTGCTCGGAGGAGTTGCCAGCCTCCCCATTTTCAATGTCATCAGCTCTTGCTGTGCCACAGATTACCATTGCCTCTTGCTTCATTTGGGTAAGTGCCATAATAACTGGTGCTCCTCCACTCATCTTCCTCACTTCTGCTGCCTGCGGAAGGAGAATTGTGTAGCTACTAAGAAGATCTCTGAATATAGTACACAAGGTGAGAAAGAGACAAAGCAAGCAGGACAGGCAGAGACTGAGTGGGAAGTCAAAGGATTGAATGTGAATTGAGAAGGGAGGCAGGAGATGATTTGTAAGTTTACATAAATCACAAAATGTTAGTATGCAGGCACAGAAAGTGATTTAGGAAGATTAATGTTTATTGCAAAGGGAATGGAATATAAAAGTAGGGATGTTTTGCTACAGTTGTACAGGGCGTTGGTGAGACTACATCTGGAATACTGTGTACATTTTGGTCTCCTTATTTAAGAAAGCATATAATTGCATTAGAAGCAGTTCAGAGAAGGCTCACTTGACTGATACCGGGGAGGAGGGCATTATCTTATGAGAAAAGGTTGGAGAGGCTGGGTCTGTATCCATTGGAGTTTAGAAAAATGAGACGTGATCTTATTGAAACATATAAGATCCTGAGGGGACTTGACAGGGTGGATGCAAAAAGGATGGTTCCTCTTGTGGGAGGGACTAGAACTAGGGGCCACAGTTTAAAAATAAGGTGTGTGCCATTTAAGACAGAGAGAAGAATAAACTTTTTCTCTCAAAGGGCCATGAGTCTGTGGAGCTCTCTTCACCTGAGAGCGGTGGAGGGACGTTCAATGCATATTTTTAAAGCAGAGGTAGATAGATTCTTGACTAACAAGGGAGTCAAAGTTTATCAGGGGTTTGACAGAATGTGGAGTTGAGGCTACAGTTAGATCAGCCATGACCTTCTTGAATGGTGGAGCAGGCTTGTTCGGATGAATGTTTGTGTGTTTACAGTCGAGAGAAGGTGCCATAAAGGCAGCAAGCAGCTGGTGAGCATGTGCTAAGAGTGATAATGAGAGGTGGTGCAGCCTTCTCTTGTGGTATGCCATGAAATCTGCTCGAATGTTGCAACTTTTTGTATTTGCCCAAATTTTGTAGGAAAAGAATTGCATTTTAAGTGGAATGGAAAAGAGGAGTACTCTCTGTCCGTACTTGATGATTGATTGCAATGTTCCCACATGGCCATGCGCCAACCCAAAAGTTCCCCTCAAGTCATGCACAAGTCAGTCCAGTTAACTCAGTTGGCTGGATGGCTGCTTTGTAATGTAAAGTAATGCCAATAGCATAGGTTCAATTCCTGTACTAGCTGAGGTCATCCATGAAGGCTCAACCTTGCCCTTTGCCTGAGGCATAGTGACCGTCAGGCTAAACTTACCACCAGTCGTGGTCTCTCTCTAATGAGAGAGCAGCCTATTGCCCTCTAGGACTGCTGTGACTTTCTTTTTCGGCTCCTTTAAGTTATCGCGTGTGTACGAATGCTTAAAAGTATTTAAAGGGGCCATGCACTTAAACAAAATTGTCTGTGCACTTGAAAAAAATCTTAGAGTACATTGATTGCTAGTACAATTCTCAAAGTCAGTGAAATTGTCACAAGTTATTCACTGAATGTGGGAGGGAAGTCAGGCCATTTGAAATTAAGTTTCAACTAGAAAAAACAGTAACATAGAATTGAGAAATAGCAATTATATAATGTAATGGACATTGGTGGTAAGATTTACAAACTCACATGAATTACATACTATTCCTTCTTATGCAATGCATCAGATGAATTTTTTGTTTATTTGTATGAGTTTAAAACAGAGAAGCGTTATATTATACTTTGCAGCAGATATGAATGGCACAGGGAACAAATGTGAATAGCGTTGCAATCTGATGAGGGTTATAATGAATACTAGTTTTGTGCTTTAGCACCATTTCTTTTACCAGCCTGTGGGAACAAGCCGTGACTGTCACTGCCTGGACCAGTACATTAAAGAGAGGCATAGTTATAAACATGAAGCAGACATTATGCAGTTCAGTGGTAATAACAGTATGGGAGAGCTCTGTTTATTGACAAATGGGAAAAGATTGCTAATACCCTTATTGCACTATTAATATGTCACAAAATGTTATGCTTGAATATCAAAATATAACCCTTAAAAATACTTCAAATATATATGCGGTGGAATCTTGTGGAGGTGATGGGGGTCTTGACTGCTGTCTGGAGAGCAACAAGAACTCCATGTCACTACTTTTTGGGAAGACCCACTGCATATTGTTCTACTTAGGCATTTGACAGGCCAGTGGTGGGCCTTTGCCTGGGATCAAGGACCCTGGTGAAAGATGCCCCGCCTGCCGAGAGTTGCTGGCCAATCAGAGGCTGAAAGCTCTATTGCATGGCAATGCCACTAGGGACACGCACCTGAGGTCTAGGATCATCACTAGATCCCAGGCTAGAGGTGAGTGATTGCAGCAGAGCAATTGGCCGGGGGGGGTGGTGGGAGTGGTGCGACGAAGAGTGGTGGGGGAGGAGGGTCAGCAGCAAAGGCAAGGGGATGGCACTCAGCGGGTGCCCTCATTCCCATACCGGGTCCCTGTGCTTACCACATGGCGAGCCCTGCCATCTACTGCTGGCTTAATAAGAGTGGTGGCACCATGAGGCTCTTAAACGGGCCTCACTTGGACTTAATTAGGGTGGAGGTGGGAAGATGGTGGGGTTCCCACCCACCTCCCTCCCGCCTGATTAAATAAACCCCACCAACAAACCCTCCACAGGGTTTCAACACAAGATTACATCAGTGGGCACTAAACCCATGGAACGTGAATATGTGCCTTTGTCAATGCTGCCCACATCCCAACAACAGTGAAAAGTAAAATCAAGCAGAGTTGTAAAGGAGACATGCTATTCAGTTCCACCTTTTTCCCACCAGGCAGGTTAAATTAAAATTGCTTCCAATTTTAAAAATTGCCACAAAGTGCTTAATGTAGCATTTTCTACTTCACACTAATAACTGAAGCTAACAAGTTTACAGGTCTTTTGTAAATTGTTATTGAAGGGAATTTGCTCACGGTTCAAACCCGCCACTAAATAACGGATTGCTCAAACATAATAGACTATTCATAGAATTTTGTGATGTACCAAACACTATTATTAAAAGCAATTTCTGTTCATCAGTGTTACTGTCTCCGATTTCAGCTTGAAAAATCTAATTACCATTACTGGGAAAACATTGCTATTGTTTCATACTATTTCCACCCATATCATATGATGATTTTCCTTTGATATTAACTCATTGCTCCACCCATATCCAAGGTAGAAGGCTAATATAAAAACAAAAATATCTGGAAAAACTCAGCAGGTCTGGCAGCATCTGCGGAGAGAAGCACAGTTAACGTTTCGAGTCCGCATGACTCTTCAACAGAACTAAGAAAAAATAGAAAAGAGGTGAAATATAAGCTAGTTTAAGAGGGGTGGGTGGGACAAGAAGAGCTGGATAGAGGGCCAGTGATAGGTGGAGATAACCAAAAGATGTCACAGATAAAAGGACAAAGAGATATTGAAGGTGGTGATATTATCTAAAGGAATGTGCTAATTAAAGGTAGAAAGCAGGACGAGCAAGGTACAGATAGTCCTAGTGGGGGTGGGGTCGGGGGAAGGAATCGATAAAGGCTAAAAGGTAGAGATAAAACAATGGATGGGAATACATTTAAAAATAATGGAAATAGGTGGGAAAAGAAAATTCTATATAAATTATTGGAAAAAACAAAAAGGAGGGGGAAAATCGCAAAAGGGGTGGGGATGGAGGAGAGAGTTCATGATCTAAAATTGTTGAACTCAATATTCAGAACAGAAGGCTGTAAAGTGCCTAGTCGGAAGATGAGGTGCTGTTCCTCCAGTTTGCGTTGAGCTTCACTGGAACAATGCAGCAAGCCAAGGATGGACATGTGGACATGAGAGCAGGGTGGAGTGTTGAAATGGCAAGCGACATGGAGGTCTGGGTAATGCTTGCGGACAGACCGAAGGTGTTCTGCAAAGCGGTCACCCAGTCTGCGTTTGGTCTCTCCAATGTAGAGGAAACCGCATTGGGAGCAACAAATGCAGTAGACTAAATTGAGGGATGTGCAAGTGAAATGCTGCTTCACTTGAAAGGAGCGTTTGGGTCCTTGGAAGGTGAGGAGAGGGGAAGTAAAGGGGCAGGTGTTGCACCTTCTGCAGTTACATGGGAAGGTGCAGTGGGAGGGGGTTGAGGTGTAGGAGATGATGGAGGAGTGGACCAAGGTGTCACGGAGGGAACGATCCCTCCAGAATGCTGCCAGTGTGGGTGAAAGGTAGATGTGTTCGGTGGTGGCATTATGCAGGAGTTGGCGGAAATGGCGGAGGATGATCCTTTGAATGCGGAGGCCAGTGGGGTGACAAGTGAGGACAAGAGGGACCCTGCATGTTTCTGGGAGGGAGAAGAAGGTGTGAGGGCGGATGCGCGGGAGATGGGCCGGACACAGTCGAAGGCCCAGTCAACCACCATGGGTGGAAAACCTCGGTTAACGAAGAAGGAGGACACGTCAGAGGAACTGTTTTTGAAAGTGGCATTATCAGAACAGATGCAACAGAGGCGAAGGAACTGAGAGAATGGGATGGAGTCCTTACAGGAAGTGGGGTGTGAGGAGCTGTAGTCGAGGTAGCTGTGGGAGTCGGTAGGCTTGTAATGGATATTGGTGGACAGTCTATCACCAGAAATTGAGACAGAAAGGTCAAGGAAGGGAAGGGAAGTGTCAGAGATGGACCATGTGAAAATGATGGAGGGGTGGAAATTGGAAGCAAAATTAATAAATTTTTCCAGGTCCAGATGAGAGCATGAAGCAGCACCGAAGTAATCATCGATGTACCAGAGAAAGAGTTGTGGAAGGGGGCCGGAGTAGGACTGGAACAAGGAATGTTCCACATACCCCATAAAGAGACAGGCATAGCTGGGGCCCATGCAGGTACCCATAGCCACACCTTTTATTTGGAGGAAGTGAGAGGAGTTGAAGGAGAAATTGTTCAGTGTGAGAACAAGTTCAGCCAGATGGAGGAGAGTAGTGGTGGATGGGGATTTTTCGGGCCTCTGTTCGAGGAAGAAGCGGAAAGCCCTCAGACCATCCTGGTGGGGGATGGAGGTGTAGAGGGATTGGACGTCCATGGTGAAGAGGAGGCGGTTGGGGCCACGGAACTGGAAATTTTTGATATGATGTAGGGTGTCAGAGGAATCATGGATGTAGGTGGGAAGGGACTGGACAAGGGGAGAGAGAAGGGAGTCAAGATAGTGAGAAATGAGTTCCATGGGGCAGGAACAGGCTGACACGATCGGTCTGCCGGGACAGTCCTGTTTGTGGATTTTGGGTAGGATGTAGAATCGGGCCGTCTGAGATTGGGAGACTATCAGGTTGGAAGCTGTGGAAGGAAGATCTCCAGAGGAGATGAGGTCAGTGACAGTCCTGGAAACAATGGCTTGATGTTCAGTGATGGGTTCATGGTCCAGGGAGAGGTAGGAGGAAGTGTCTGCGAGTTGACGCTCAGCCTCTGCGAGGTAGAGGTCAGTGCGCCAGACAACAACAGCACCACCCTTGTCAGTGGGTTTTATAACAATGTCAGGGTTGGACCTGAGAGAACGGAGTGCAGCAAGTTCAGAGAGAGACAGGTTAGAATGGGTGAGAGGAGCAGAGACATTGAGACGTCTAATGTCATGCCGACAGTTCTCAATGAGAAGATCAAGAGAAGGTAAGAATCCAGAGGGAGGGGTTCAGGTGCAGGGAGAATATTGGAGGTGGGTAAAAGGATCCATTGAATGGGGCGAGGACTCCTGCCCAAAAAAGTGAGCAGGGAGACGAAGGCGGCAGAAGAAGAGTTCAGCATCATGCCAAGCCTGAAATTCATTGAGATGAGGGCGTAAGGGTATGAAACTAATTCCTTTGCTGAGCACTGAACTTTCAGCGTCAGAGAGGGGAAGGTCAGGTGTTATGGCGAATACATGGCCGGGGCTGGGATTGGAAGATGGGATGGGGACAGAGGGACAGGCAGGGGTCGAGGGTCTTGGATGGGTGTTGGTGTCGATGAGTTCTTGGAGCTTGCATTCCTTTGCACCTGAAAGAAAGAGACAAAGTTTTTTGTTGAGGCGTCGGATGAGACAAAGAATAAAATGAAACTGGGGGCATGCGCAGCTTTGAAAAAGGATGTGGCTGTGCTGCTGGAGGGAGAGGTCCAGTGTGTTCATGTGGCGGCACATGGCACTGAGTGTGGATCTCAGAATGCGACGGGAACAGCAGTCCGAGAAAAGTTTTATGTCCCGGGGATACCTGTAATCCTGGGTGGATTCGAAACTTGAGGGATGGAACTTCAGTTGAAATCCACGTGGGGTAAGTTGGAGATGGAGACAATCACTGAGGAAGGAACTTCAGTTGAAATCCACGTGGGGTAAGTCAGAGGCAGAGACAGTCACTGAGGAAGGCTAATAACTCAGTTGGCTGTGCACAGAATCAGTGGTTGCGAGCCATGATTTCTAACCCCAGCCCAGCTCATTTGACCATTTATCTTTTGGAAGTAGATTTAAAAAAAACATCATCCCTTCCGATGTGGAGAGAAAAGTAGGGATTAAATAGTGCTTGTTACATGATTGCTGTGTGGAGATACAACTAAAGATCAGAGCTGAACCCAATAGCCAAATGGAGACAGGCTTCCTGGAGCACCTTTCTCTCTTGTTCAGCAGCAACTCTTGTAGTAGTCAAAGTCAGTTGAAAGAGTACTTTTGAGTGTTTTGACAGGTTTCCTTTGCAGCATTGAGTTGCCCTATCACCCCAGCGCTAAAAACATATATACTGTGTATATATATATATATATATATATATTTATATATATAGAGAGAGAGAGAGAGACAGAGATAGAGAGAGATTGATAAGGAAGTCAGTGAAGCTGGCTGACTGCTAGAGGATGTGAATTGGCACCATAGCCTTGGCTTGTCACGGTCAGTCAGGTCATTGACCATCTTTCTCCATTGACTGACAAGTTTTGGCGCAGATTACACAACTTCCCTCCAGGCAACCTGCACCAATCTCCTAGGGGACTATGCCCATAAAATATTCCCTCCTAGCACTCACCAACATCAACTCCACCTCCAGGGACAGATTGGAAAATTTGTGAAGGGCTGTGGTCGCTGGCTGTCCTGTAGAGGGGCTGTCCCTCCATGATCACAGCCAGGCAGCTGTGGTTGTTTTAAATTTTAAAAAATGAATCGACTTCAGAGGGTGTCTCCTCGTTTAATTGAGAGGGAAATTTTGACCAGATTGCCAGGAGAACTCTTTTTCCCTTTGAACAACTTCATAGAATCTTTAACATCCACCTGAGCCACAAGAATGTACAGAAAGGAGCTCGGTTACTCTACTTTGTGTTTGTGTTTTGAAATGCAACAGTACTACTGCGGATGCTGGAAATCCGAAACAAAAACAAAAATAGCTGGAAAACTCAGCAGGTTTGACAGCATCTGTGGAGAGGAGCACAGTTAACATTTCGAGTCCGCATGACTCTTCATCAGAACGAGTACTACTTGTCCTAGCTGGCTTGCTGCATTCAGGTGACCTCTAACATGAGGTAATCTCTGTAAGCTGCCGCCCTGAGATCAGTTCAAGATCTACCTTGAGAAAGCACTGAGAAGCTCTGCTCTTTCGAACTAGAATATCCCTCAGCATAATGTATTTCCTGGTCTGCTCTGTTCCAACTGGCATTTTACAATTTCTGCATTTCTACATGCCTATTGCTTTCTTAGGCATTGGTTTCTCATCTTTCAGCTGACTTTCTGTTACCGAGAGCTCTTGTACGCCTAAGACTATTCTATCTTTAATCAGATCATCTTTTAGCTGTCCGAATTCACATGATTTTGCAAGCTGTGTTACTGCAGTCACATACTGTTCAATGGTTTCCTTTTCACCTTGAGCTCTAGTGTTGAATACATAGTGTTCAAAAGTAACAATTTTCATGCCGAAAGAGCAAAGCAATCATAGATAAAGGGCAGGATACAAATGCTGTGGTCAACATCGTAGTAAGGAAAAGAAGGATTGTCCAATGTGGGGAAAGCAGCATTTTAACTGAAAGAAGCTGAATCTTTTCACACACAATTGTTTGGCCAGAAAGAAGCAATACAAGCCTATACAGATGGCCACTGGACAGATATCAGCAGAAGAGTCTGATGAAGAGTGATACACGATCCAACAGGTTGGTTCCATCAAGACCATTGGTGAAAAACGATTTTTGACTGTTATAATGATGACTGCAGAAGGAGAGTATCAAATGAACAAGAAGCGTCAGATAGACACTGGTGCATCATGCAACATCATGTCCATCACAGACCTGTGTGAAGTAGGTCAGCATGGCAATCCAAAAATGAAGCTCTCGAAAGTAAGGTTGAGGCTATATGATGGCACAATACTCATAGCAAGAGGACAAATTAGTCTGTGAGCCCAATGCAATGGCAAGATGGAAGATCTAGGGTTTGAGATCTTAGATGGGATGCAACAGCTTGCAAAATCATGTGAATTCGGACAGCTTACAGAGATTACCTCATGGTAGAGGTCACCTCAGGTGAAGCAAGTTTAAAGCTTGGACTGATAATCTTGAACATGTCAACAGAGATTTACAACCTGTCACAGCACACAAAACCATTGATGGCAGAATAAATCATAAAGGAGTACAAAGGTGTGTCAACAGGGTTGGGACGTATACCAGGAGAATACCATCTAGAAGTAGGTGAGAGTATAAGACCAATCCAACATCTGCCAAGAAGCTTACCGGCTGCCCTCAAGTCAAGCCTAAAGGACAAGATAGAAGAGCTAGAAAATTATAGAGTAATCAAGAAATTGACAACTCTTACAGACTGGATTAACAGCATGGTAGCAGGAAAACAACTGGGAAAGCTGTGAGTATGCCTGGACCCAAAGGATATAAATAAAGTGCTGAAGAGATCTCACTATCCCATGCCAAGCATCGAAGGAATTTTACTGCAACTTGCCAAGGCAAAGATCTTTAATACTCTAGATGCAAAGGATGGTTACTGGTAAGTGAAGCTGGATGAAAGCGGCAGCTTCCTAACGATACTCTCGATGCCATTCAGAAGATACAGATGGTTGCGCACGCCATTTGGCTTCCCACGGCTCCGGAAGAGTAGCAACGCAGACAACATGAAATAGTCAGTAATTTTCCTGCGGTGGAAGCCATAGTGGATGACCTGCTAGTCTATGGATGTGGAGACACAATGGAAGAAGCCATAGCTGACCATGATCAGAATTTAACACGACTGCTGGAGAGAGCCTGCCAGATGAAACTGAAGTTGAGCTAGAAAAAATTGCCCCTCACCTCACCCAAATTTTATCCCTTTTAAAAAAAAATTTATTTTTCATCTACTTATTTTCATTTATTTTTATTTTTATTCTTTTATTCATTGCTTTATCCCCTTTTATATCCCTCCTTTTTAATCCCTTTTTCCATCCTTTTTCCCCCAACCACTGCCCCCTTCTTTCCACCCCACCCCCAAAAGGGCCATCTGTCACTTGTTCCATGTTGTTCTTTCACCGAATGCTGATCCTTGTTCTGCTATTCACATGTTCTGCTTTCTTACCTTCATGCCACAATCAGCACCTCCTTTAGCCCATACCACTACCATTATCACTCCCTTTGTCTTTTTGTCCATGACACCTTTGTCAATCTTTCCTTAGCCCCCACCTATCGCTGGCCTTCTATCCAGCTTCACCTGCTCCACCCCCCTTAAACAGTACAAATGTCGCTACATTTCTCCTCTTTAGCTCTGAAGAAGAGGCATAAGGACTCGAAACGCTAACTCTGTTTCTCTTTCTACAAGTGCTGTGATATCTGCTGGGGTTTGCCAGCATTTTCTGTTTTTATTTATTATGTAAAAAATTGCAATTGAAGATACCTGGACCAGGATTACCCAGTCGGTGAGCGGGGAGCTGGGTCCGCTTGCCGGTATGTAAAATGTCGCGCGGTGAGGTCAGGCGGAACTCCTGATGTCACCGCGCCCCATTTAAGTTTTCAGGTAGGCGGGGGCTCAGCAGAATCAACTGTGCGCTCGCCGACCTGTCAATGGCCATTTAAGTAATTAATGGACCTGCCCGTCCAACCTTAAGGTTGGCGGGCAGGCCAGGAGCCCTGGCGGGCATTAGAAAAAGCATGAAACCTCATCCACGGGCGGGATGAGGTTTCATGTAGGTTTTAAAAAATGTAATTGAAGTGTATATAAAAGTTATGGACATGTCCCAACTCATGTGACAGTGTCACATGAGGGGACATGTCAGGGATTTTTATTTCCATTGGTCAGATTTTTAAATGTACAGCCGATCTTCCTGAGGCAGCACTTAGCCTCAGGGAGATGAGTGCGCTCTTTGGCGCGCATGCGTGAAAGAGCACACTCTCGGTCTAGGGAATCCCCCCAACCCGCACAGTGCTTCCATGTGGACATCACACTGGGCGGGCCTTAATTGGCCCGCCCACATAAAATGGTGGTGCACCCCTGATCGGGGATGCCAATCAGAAGTACGCCTCTGCATGCCCACTCTTCAACTTCCCCCCCCTCCGATGGGGGGAAAATTCTACCCCTGAAGTTAACTACATGCGTCATGTATTGACAGCAAAAGGTCTTCACCCAGATTCCGACAAGGTGGGAGCTGTAGCAATAATGCAGTGACCAATAGATGTGAAAGCAGTGCAGCTGTTGGATTTGTGAACTACTTAGCAAAATGTTTGCCTAATTTGTCATTGGAGTGTGAACCATTATGCAAGCTCACGGCCGAGGAGGTGCTGTTGTATCGGTTAACAGAACAAGAAGCAGCATTCACTAAAATCAAACAACTAGTGATGGCAACACCAGTGCTGAAGTACTGTAACATCAACGATAAAGTTACCTGCAGTGTGACACCAGTGAGACAGGTCTTAGAGCAGCAAGGATAAGCAGTCGCATTTGCATCCAGGGCACTAATGCAAATAGAAGGATGCTATGCTCAGAATCAGAACAAGTGCCTGCCTATTGTTTTTGCTTGTGAGCATTTTCATCAATACCTGCTTGGGAGAGACAAAGTAACAGTGGAGTCCAACCACAAGCCACTTCAAAGCATTTTTCTCAAACTGCTACCATCTGCTCAAAAGCATCCACAAAGAATGTTACTTCATTTACAGAGGTATCATATGGATGTGACATATAAATAAGGAAAACAGATGTACATCGCAGACATGCTGTCAAGAGCAATGCTCCTCATGAAGAAAGTTGAGGATGCTACAACAGAATGTGAAATCTTCCAGATTCAACAAGATGCAGCAGCTCGACATGACCTGGAAGTCATCAATCCAGCAGAGACCGTGATTCTGATAGACAAATGCCTTGCTCAGATCAAGCAAACTACACAACGTGATGTAGCTCTCCAAGAAATAGTAATGCGAGGATGGCCTGAGAGCATCCAGGACACACCTGTGGTCACAAGAGCACATTGGGCATTCCGAGATGAATTGACAGCTTGAGATGGTGTCTTGTACAAAGGAAATAGAGTCATCATCCCTAAGGAGATGAGAGGAGAGATGCTGAAGCACCTCCATGCAAGCCACCAAGGAATTGACTTGAGTCTGAGAAAGGCAAGAGAGTTGCTTTATTGGCCAAACATGAGCAATGAAATCAAAGACCATATTGGCCAGTGCAATGCGTGCAACGAGCACCCAGTTAAACAAGTTAGAGAGCTGTTGATGACACATGACATCCCAGGCAGGCCATGGATGAAGCTGGGAATAGATCTCTTCATTATAGCAAGAACTGATTATCTTATCATGATAGACTACTATTCTGACTACTGGGAGGTAGACCAATTGACTTCAATGATGACACGTGTGATAGTAGAATGTCTGAAAGCACACTTCAATTGTTACAGTATTGCAGATATTGTTATGCGTGACAATGGTTCTCAGTTCACGAATGAAGAATTCAGCTGATTCACGGAGCAACACCATACATCACCTCTGCACTATCCTCAATCGAAAGGAAAGGCTGAGGCGGCAGTTGAAAATTGCCAAAGGAATCATCTAGAAATTGAGTAAATCTAGCACGGATTTCAATACTCTCAACGTGAGTCAGCCCACGTGGAAACTTGGGACATACATAGGGAAATTGTCACCTCAATTGTACATAGTGAAAGTGAATGACAAAATAGACCGGCACAATGACAGGCATATACAAACAACTAGCAAAGCTGTTCCTTCACAGAACAAAGCTGTTTAACCAGCTGGTCAGGAAGAAGGATCTCATTAGCTGTACTGAGTACAGAACTACCATCAATCCCCAAGGTCCATGTGTGCCCAGCAAACACAGTGGAAGAATAACAGTTACCACAGCAACAAGTGTCATGGGACCCACACTCCTTAGAGAGGGAATATCACTCAGACGAACAGCCAATGACAATGCGCACACATACTATTAAGAGACCTGCACAATTTAATGACTATGTGTGCAATGCAGGGGCAGAGGCTGACTAGTAAAACAAACAGTTGCTAATGCATGCAAACAGTGGGTAACTTGGGCAACTCACAATTACACATGATTCTACGTGCAATTGTGTCTTCTGTTCATTAGGTAAAAGGGGATGTTTGGATCTTCTGTTCATAATGAAAAGGGGGATGTTTGTGTTTTGAAATGCAACAGAACTACTTGTCCTATTAGCTTGCCATAGTCAGGTGACCTCCACCATGAGGCAATCTCCGTAAGGGCCATCTTGAGATCAGTTCAATAAAGACCTACAATGAGAAAGCACTGAGAAGCACTGTGGTCTTTGAATATGAAATGCTTTGTATCAATCATGCCCTCCTTGCAGATTCCTTATTTAATATTTTGAGAACTTTCAGTTTGTGCTAAAAACTTTATTTCAAAGATTCATTGTTCTCCTAAATCACATCCAAAAATGAAACAGAGTAGCTTGTTTGAAAGTTGATAAATATACCATAAGGTGAATTCTTTATTTCAGTCAGGGTTTAACAGAGGTAACTAAGCAGAGATGATTTAGCTATACTCAAGGAGAAAGAAAGAACCCATAGCTAAGTGATGGAGGTAATTTGTAAAAGCATGACTTAGTTTGTGCCAGAGCCAATACAAATATGTATTCAAGTTTCCAAAGGAAGATATCATACTAGCTCATATCAACAGGTGTAGTATTAGACTAAACAGTATCAGATCTCAGATAGATTTTCTATTCTGACATACAATGGAATTGCCTAGCAACACAAATACTACCAAGTGAAGAAGGCACTCAGAAGAGTGCATACATCTGCCACATTGTGTTAACTTTTTAAAAGTTCATTTTTATGGGATGTGGGCATCGCTGGCTAGGCCAGCATTAATTGCCCATCCCTAATTGCCCTTGAGAAGGTGGTGGTGAGCTGCCTTCTTGAACTGCTGCAGCTCATGTGGTGTAGTTACACCCACAGTACTGTTATTACAATTATGCAGGTCTTCCTTGATGCTTTTCCCTGTCTGGTGATGCTCAGTAACTATAAAGCTGAAAAAAGAAATCTTTTTATTAAGAGCTTCCATCTCACCGAGGGAACTTCAGGCTCATCCACATTCAACAACCTGCTCTGAAAGCTCTGCTCACATTTTGACAGCTATGACAAATCTCACCACTGCAGCAGAGACAATCCACAACATTCTAAAAGAATCAACAACATTCTAAATACAGCAACCCACAACATTCTAAAACAAAAAGCTAATTTGCCCTATCTCCTAATGTTAATGGATCCTTTAAAAACATTCCAGGATCCAGATCAGCTAAAACTAATCAGTTCTTTCCTGGGCCATATGCTGTCCGTATATCAATTTTCAAGTAAACCTGTTCATTAGCTTTTGAGACGTAAGTCTGGATTAAAAAGAAAAATGGGCGGGACTGATTCTGGGATTCCCGTTCCCATTCCTGGCACTGGCAATTTTCACCGGTGTGGGATAAGGGTGTGGGTAGTGATCTCGCACCCTGTACCCCTTACTTGGCTTGTTCCATTATGTGGGAAGACATGTCATACCCCTGCCCTCTAATTTTTGTGGAGTTGGGCCAGCTTCTTGAGGACTCATGCTTCACAGCCTCTCAGAGGAGTCATGAACCATAGCCTGGATTCTGGAAACTTTTGAAAAATATCTTTTAAAGGTCTTACCTTGCCCCCTCCATGCCCCCATATCCTTTAAATGCCCTCCATCTGCTTCAGTACCATCCATACCCTTTTATGCCCCCATACCACCTCCATCTATGCACTCACCCAGTATCCACTAACCAATGAAGCCATGTAATAACAATGACAAATCTTGGAACGCTCATGAAAAGAATACACCTATTCAGAAATCTGCTTTATAAAAAAAAACTGTTGCTCCTACAAACATATAAAAGTGTCAATCAGCCAGAGCCATCAGAGTATCAATAACAGAAGCTTTACCTCAATTCAGATGTCTTTTTCTTGTCCAAATAAACAAAGACATTAAAAAAAAACAAAGAAAGAATAAAATGATAACTTCAGAAAGATGCCAATCAATCAAAGCTAACATCCTACCTCGGCCTATCTAAACAAATCCCCAATGGGCTAGTCCATGGAGTCACTACGACTCTATTAGTGAGTCTTGGAATCCAGCCAACCATTCATAATGAAGCCATCTGGAAAAAAAAATGTCTGATTGTCTGTTTTGGTTGATACAGTTGCCAGATGGCCATATTATGAATGCTTGCCTGAGCTCCAAGACTCACTAATGGATCACTTCATCAGTGGTCTGTTTAGACAGGTGGAAGTTTATTTTGATCGATTGATTGACATCTCTATGAGGTGGAGATGGCGACATAATGGTAATGCAGCTGGACTAGTAATCCAGAGATCCAGGCTAATGCCCTGGGGACATGGGTTCAAATCCTACGACGGCAGCTGGTGGAATTTGAATTCAGTAAATAAATTTGGAATATAAAGTTAGTCTTGGTAATGGTGACCATGAAACTATCATCGATTGTTGCAAAAACCCATCTGGTTCACTAATGTCCTTTAGGGAAGGAAATCTGCCATCCTTACCTGGTCTGGCCTACATGTGACTCCAGACCCACAGCAATGTGGTTGACTCTTGACTGCCCTCTGAAATGACCCAGCAAGATCAGTTCCAGGGCAATTAGGGATCGCCAACAAATGCTGGCCTTGCCAGCGAAGCCTACATCCCATGAAAGAATAAAGAAAAAGAATAATAAATTATCCTTTCATTGATCTGTTTTTTCAATGTCTGTATATTTATTTCGACAAGATTAAGAGGTGTGAAATGAGGCAAAGCTTTTGTTATTGATATTATAATGGCTGTGTCTGATTGACACTTCTAAGAGCAGCAGCTTTTTTTTAAAAGAGATTTTTGAAAGGGTGCTTTTTCATGAGCATTTCAAGAATTGCCACTGTTATTTGTTTGTTTACAGAATGTGTACTGGGTGAGTAAGCATAGAGATGGCATGGGGGCATGAAGGTAGCAGGGGAGCATGAAGGGGCATGGGGAGTGGGTGAGGGGTATGGGGGTGTGAAGGGTGAGGATTAGAGGGCCTAACAGTCTTAAAAACAATTGGGATGAAGTATGAGAGAACTGAGGTGGATCTTATAACCAGACCCCTCGGCACTCACTCATCTCTGTGGCTGTATCTGACCTGCTTCCGGGGTCAGTGAGCCCGTCGCAATACCAGCCCTGCCTCTCTGGAGTGAAAATAGTGTGTGTGAGGGCTATTTATATGGAGATGGATTTGCCAAATCGGGAAATTTCCCTACTTGAGCATTTCTGCTTCATTAGTAAAAATCCAGCTCATATTGTTTATCGCCTTGAAGGCAAGCAGACTGACAGAGGTGAAAACTACCTTTAGCAGCGGAGATAACAAGATAATGGCAGCTGCATTTGACATAATTCTACTTGTGTCTCTCTATCAGGCCAGGGAATGTGAATATGAAGGTGACAAAAGTTACTGGCCGGCGGATCTGCTCATGTTGCCACAAGACTGGAAAACACCATTGTGGTGCATCCAGCTAGCCTAAGAATTCAAAAAAACTGTATCATTCTCTTTTATATATCCTCTCCTAACTTAAAGTTTAGCCCTCAGAGTCACATAAGGCTCACTGATATCATTCACACCTGAGTCAGAAAGCTCTGGATTCTGGTCCCACTGCAAAATCTCGAATATACATATTCTTGGTTGGCACTTCAGCCCAATAGTGAGGGAGTGCTTTACAGTCAAAGAAGCTGTCATTCAGAAAGATATTCACGGGGTGTGGGCTTCGCTGGCTAGGCTAACATTTATTGTCCATCCCTAGTTGCCCTTGAGAAGGTGATGGTGAGCTGCCTTCTTGAACCGCTGCAGTCCACATGGTGAAGAAGATACACCCACAGTGCTGTTAGGAAGGGAGTTCCAGGATTTTGACCCAGTGACAGTGAAGGAACAGCAATATATTTCCAGGTCAGGATGGTGATTGACTTGGAGGGGAACTTCCAGGTGGTGGTGTTCCCATCTGTCTGCTACCCTTGTCCTTTTAGATGGTAGTGGTCGTGGGTTTGCAAGGTGCTGTCCAAGGAGCCTTGATGAGTTGCGGAGTGCATCTTGTAGATGGTACACACTGCTGCTACTGTGCATTGGTGGGGGAGGGAGTGAATGTTTGTGGATGGGGTGCCAATCAAGCGGGCTGCTTTGTCCTGGATGGTGTCAAGCTTCTTGAGTGTTGTGGGTGCTGCACCCATCCAGACATGTGAAGTGTATTCCATCACACTCCTGACTTGTGCCTTGTAGATGGTGGACAGGTTTTGCGGAGTCAGGAGGTGAGGTACTCATTGCAGGATTCCTAGCCTCTGACCTGCCCTTGCAGCCACAGTATTTATATGGTCAGTCCAGTTCAGTTTCTGATCACAGGTAACCCCCAGGATGTTGATAGTGGGGGATTCAGCGATGCTAATGCCACTGAATGTCAAGGAGCGATGGTTAGATTCTTTCTTGCTTGAGATGGTCATTGCCAATGTGACACAAATGTTACTTACCACTTGTCAGCCCAAGCCTGGGTATTGCCCAGGTCTTGCTGCATTTGGACATTGACTGCTTCAGTATTTGAGGGGTCGTGAATGGTGCTGAACATTTTGCAACCATTAGCGAACATCCCCATTTCTGACCTTATGATAGAAGGAAGGTCATTGATGAAGCAGTTGAAGATGGTTGGGCCAAGGACACTAACCTGAGGAACTCCTGCAGTGATGTTCCGGAGCTGAGCTCCAACAGCCACAATCATCTTCTTTTGCGCTGGGTATGACTCCAACCAGTGGAGAGTTTTGCCCCTGATTCCCAATGACTCCAGTTTTGCTAGGGCTCCTTGATGCCACACTCGGTCAAATGCGGCCTTGATGTCAAGGGCAGTCACTCTCACCTCAGCTCTGGAGTTCAGCTCTTCTCAACCAAGGCTGTAATGAGGTCAGGAGCTGAATGGCACTGGGTGTCAGTGAGCAGGTTATTGCTAAGCAAGTGTCGCTTAATGACCCCTTCCATTACTTCACTGATGTTCGAAATTTGACTGATAGGGCAGTAATTGGCCGGGTTCGATTTGTCCTGCTTTTTGTGTGCAGGATATACCTGGGAAATTTTCCACATTGCTGGGTAGATGCCAGTGTTGTAGCTGTACTGGAACAGCTTGGCTAGGGGTGCAGCAAGTTCTGGAGCAGAAGTCTTCAGTACTATTGCCAGGGCCCATAGCCTTTGCAGTATCCAGTGCCTTCAACCGTTTCTTGATGTCATGTGCAGTAAATTGAATTGGCTAAAGACTGGCATCTGTGATGCTGGGAACCTCTGCAGAAGGCCGAGATGGATCATCTAATTGGCATTTCTGGCTGAAGATTGTAGCAAATACTTCAGCCTTATCTTTTGCACTGATCTCACCCATCATTTAGGATAGGAATATTTATAGAACCTCCTCCAGTGAGTTGTTTAATTTTGTCCACCACCATTCACGACTGGATGTGGCAGGACTACAGAACTTAGATTGGATCTGTTGATTGTGTAATTGCATAGCCATGCCTATCACTTGCTGCTTATGCTAACAGACACACAATTAGTCCTGTTTCACCAGGTTGACACCTCATTTTTAGATATGCCTGGTGCTGCTCCTGGCATGCTCTCCTGCACTTTTCATTGAACCAGGGTTGATCCCCTGGCTTGATGGTAATGGTAGAGTGGGATATGCTGGGCCATGAGGTTACAGATTGTATTCGAGTACAATTCTGCTGCTGCTGACCAACAGTGCCTCATGGATGCCCAGTCTTGAATTGCTGGATCTGTTTGAAATTTATCCCATTTAGCACGTGTGAAGGTGGGACTTTGTCTCCACAATGGCTGTGCGATGGTCACTCCTGCTGATACTGTCATGGACAGATGCACCTGTGGCAGGCAGGTTGGTGACAGTGAGGTCAAGTTTGTTTTTCCCTCTTGTTGGTTCCCTCACCACCTGCCGCAGTCCCAGTCTAGCAGCTATGTCCCTTAGGGCTCAGCCTGTAGTGGTGCTACTGAGCCACTCCTGGTGATGGATATTGAAGTCTCCCACCCAGAGTACATTCTGTGCCCCTGGCACCCTCAGTGCTTCCTCCAAGTGGTGTTCAACATGGAGGAGCACTGATTTATCAGCTGAGAGAGGTAATCAGCAGAAGGTTTCTTTGCCCATGTTTGACCTGATGCCATGAGACGTCATGGGGTCCAGAGTCAATGTTGAGGACTCCCAAGGCAACTCACTCCTGACTGTATCCACTGTCCTGCCACACCTGTCCTGCCGGTGGAACAGGACGTACCCAGGGATGGTGCTGGTAGTGTCCAGGACATTATCTGTAAGGTATGATTCCGTGACGATAACTATGTCAGGCTGTTGCTTGACTAGTCTGTGAGACAGCTCTCCCAATTTTGACACTAGTTCCCAGCTGTTAGTAAGGAGGACTTTGCTGTGTCAACAGGGCAGTGATTGCCTTTGTCGTTTCCAGTGGGGATATTTGTGACTTCTCATGGAGTCACGTGTAGGCCAGATCAGGTAAGGATGCCAGATTTCCTTCGCTAAAGGGCATTAGTGAACCAGATGGGTTTTTACAACAGTCAACAATGGTTTCGTGATCATGATTACACTTTTGATTCCACATTCTTGTTTTATTGAATTCTACATCTGCCATGGTGGGATTCAAACCCAGGTCCCCAGAGCATTACCTTGGGCTTCTGGAATACTAGTCTAGTGACAATACCACTATGCCACTGCCTCCTAGTATATGTCCTAATGTGTTGGCTGATGTCTATACCTCATCCAAATACAGGTTAATAGATCATTTTTTTCATTTCTTTGGAAGGAACCTTGATGTGCTCAGTTGGTCTCCCTACGTTACAACAGTGACTGCAGTTTAAATGTACTACACTGGCTGTGAAGCACAATGTGATGTCCCCAGGGTGTGAAAGGGGCCATACAAATGCAAACCCTTTCTGTCTTCTTTCTTGCATTGCTCCTTTCATTTTGGATCTTGTCACCTTTGTAACACAAGGACTAACAAGGTGTCCATTGGCTTTCTGAGCCCTGTACTTCAACAATGCAATGAGATAACGTCACTTGTAGTGCAAAGATGTAATTTATGTCATTGGGAGTCATCGCATCATTTAGGTGTAATGTCAACAATGAGAAGGTGAAAATGAAAAAAAACAAAAACAGAATTACCTGGAAAAACTCAGCAGGCCTGGCAGCATCGGCGGAGAAGAAAAGAGTTGACGTTTCGAGTCGTCATGACCTTTCAACAGAACTGATTTTTCTTTACAATGAGAGGGGTGAAATATAAGCTGGTTTAAGGTGGGGGGGGGGGGGGTGGGGTGGGGGGTAGAGAAGTGGAGGGGGGGTTGTTGTTGTAGGGACAAGCAAGCAGTGATAGGAGCAGATCATCAAAAGATGTCACAGACAAAGGAACAAAAGAACACAGAGGTGTTGAAGTTGGTGATATTATCTAAACAGATGTGCTAATTAAGAATGGATGGTAGGGCACTCAAAGTATAGCTCTAGTGGGGGTGGGGGAGGGCATAAAAGATTTAAAAATAATGAAAATAGGTGAGAAAAGAAAAATCTATATAAATTATTGGAAAAAAAGCAAAAGGAAGGGGGAAGAAACAGAAAGGGGGTGGGGATGGAGGAAGGAGCTCAAGACCTAAAGTTGTTGAATTCAATATTCAGTCCGGAAGGCTGTAAAGTGCCTAGTCGGAAGATGAGATGCTGTTCCTCCAATTTGCGTTGGGCTTCACTGGAACAATGCAGCAGGCCAAGGACAGACATTTGGGCAAGAGAGCAGGGTGGAGTGTTAAAATGGCAAGCGACAGGGAGGTTTGGGTCATTCTTGCGGACAGACCGCAGGTGTTCTGCAAAGTGGTCGCCCAGTTTACGTTTGGTCTCTCCAATGTAGAGGAGACCACATTGGGAGCAACGAATACAGTAGACTAAGTTGGGGGAAATGCAAGTGAAATGCTGCTTCACTTGAAAGGAGTATTTGGGCCCTTGGACGGTGAGGAGAGAGGAAGTGAAGGGGCAGGTGTTGCATCTTTTGTGTGGGTATGGAGAGGTGCCAAAGGTGAGGGTTGAGGAGTAGGGGGTGATGGAGGAGTGGACCAGGGTGTCCCAGAGGGAACGATCCCTATGGAATGCCGCCAGGGGGCGTGAAAGGAAGATGTGTTTGGTGGTGGCATCATGCTGGAGTTGGTGGAAATGGCAGAGGATGATCCTTTGAATGCCGAGGCTGGTGGGGTGATAAGTGAGGACAAGGGGGACCCTATCATGTTTCTGGGAGGGAGGAGAAGGCGTGAGGGCGGATGCGCGGGAGATGGGCTGGACATGGTTGACGGCCTTGTCAACGACTGTGGGTGGAAAACCTCGGTTAATGAAGAAGGAGGACATGTCAGAGGAACTGTTTTTGAAGGTAGCATCATCAGAACAGATGCGACAGAGGTGAAGGAACCGAGAGAATGGGATGGAGTCCTTGCAGGAAGCGGGGTGTGAGGAGCTATAGTCGAGGTAGCTGTGGGAGTCAGTAGGCTTGTAATGGATATTGGTGGACCGTCTATCACCAGAGATTGAGACAGAGAGGTCAAGGAAGGAAAGGGAAGTGTCAGAGATGGACCACGTGAAAATGATGGAGGGGTGGAGATTGGAAGCAAAATTAATAAATTTTTCCAAGTCCCGACGAGAGCATGAAGCAGCACCGAAGTAATCATCGATGTACCAGAGAAAGAGTTGTGGAAGGGTGCCGGAGTAGGACTGGAACAAGGAATGTTCCACATACCCCATAAAGAGACAGGCATAGCTGGGGCCCATACGGGTACCCATTGCCACACCTTTTATTTGGAGGAAGTGAGAGGAGTTGAAGGAGAAATTGTTCAGTGTGAGAACAAGTTCAGCCAGACGGAGGAGAGTAGTGGTGGATGGGGATTGTTCGGGCCTCTGTTCGAGGAAGAAGCTAAGGGCCCTCAGATCATCCTGGTGGGGGATGGAGGTGTAGAGGGATTGGATGACCATGGTGAAGAGAAAGCAGTTGGGGCCAGGGAACTGGAAATTGTTGATGTGACGTAAGGTGTCAGAGGAATCATGGATGTAGATGGGAAGGGACTGGACAAGGGGAGAGAGAAGGGAATCAAGATAACGAGAAATGAGTTCCATGGGGCAAGAGCAAGCTGACACGATCGGTCTACCGGGACAGTTCTGTTTGTGGATTTTGGGTAGGAGGTAGAAGCGGGCCGTCCGAGGTTGGGCGACTATCAGGTTGGAAGCTGTGGGAGGAAGATCTCCAGAGGAGATGAGGTCAGTGACAGTCCTGGAAACAATGGCTTGATGTTCAGTGGTGGGTTCATGGTCCAGGGAGAGGTAGGAGGAAGGGTCTGCGAGTTGACGCTCAGCCTCTGCGAGGTAGAGGTCAGGAAAATGAAGGTCGGTTCTTCCATCAATGTACTACAGCCAGCCAATTCCTTTTCCATTACCAAAGAAGCCATTTTTTTGTTCAACTTACTCAGCTCTACTTTGCTCTTTTGTCCTTATTGACCCCAAGGTGGAGTCTAGTACTGTCAGTCTGCTATTTATATAAGAACATCACACCCCAACCTATTTTGTCCTCATCCAACTTTGAACACGAGGAATTCTGGAGTGATCACAGTATAGCAGAAACCCTGGACAGTGTTCCAATCCCAAACCTATGCTTTGAAGCTAGTGATCGCACCCTATCAGTTAATTCAACACAGACAGAACCTGAGACTTCTTGGCCCATATGGCTCTGTTATAAGTGCAATCCTATATATATACCCGGGAAACTCGGGACTGGATGTGTGCTGGATTTGAGGATTTTATGGATTTTGATCCTAGGCCCAGCATGTACTTATAAGACATAAATTAAAGTATGGAAAAGTAAGAATAAAATGGTTTTATTCAAATTGCTGCCCAGAGCACCAGCTTCGAATGTAGCTGGTTTTTACAGGTTCTTCTGGATTTGGGGATGCCAGTAAAGGTGTCCGTTATCTGTAATCCATTCTGGCCCCCTTAACTGAGGTGTCTAACTGGTTTTTCTCAGTACCCACAGAAGTCAAGGCCTGTTTCATTGATGATATAAACATAAATATCCTGCTATTTGTCATATTAATGTTGCCTCATACTAAAATGATTTGTACAGAGGAAATTAGTTTCAATGCTCCTGATCTCTTGATGATGGACAATGAAGTTGAACTACATCCTATGACTGTGTAACTTGTACATACACTGTATTGTGCTCTTTGGTTGTGAGAGGTGGTTATTTTGTTTGGCTTATGGCCCTCACACACAGACATGCTCGTATGCTTACACAACCCCATCCACACATTTTCACTTAAGCCCTATTTGTACAAAAAGGCTGTGTCATGATGGGATCACAGACAAATGCTCATAGAATCTTTTACAGTAAAATATATGGAGCAATCAGACGTGTAATGGTTGCTAATTGAGATTCGTGACTGAAGTTACATCTCCCAGAAGTGACTCAGCTGATCTATTATTCAGTGGGTCACACTCTTGTTAAAAATAAATGATGACCAAACATAGTCCTGGGTCCACTTTTTAATTTTGAAGGAAAATAAATAGATCTCACTTAATTCCTGTCAGTTGATTACAAGATTCATTTGAGGGGTTCAGAAAACATTGTGAACTTCAAAGGTGATAACTGTATTAAATTCACTGACAAGCATCAGGCATCAAGTATTCCACATTGCTGTTGAGTAGTGACTTTCTAATGTAAAATACATTAATATTGATATCCTGTTTACAGTGGCTGATACCATTGTAGTGTCAGGCATCTGCTTAAAAGGAATGAAGTGTATATTCATTCAAGGGAGGATATTTCTGGCCAGGCTGACATTTATTGCCTATCAATTGATGTAACTAAATGAGCAAGAAACAGCTAATTTCTTACCTTAACCAGACAGCAGCTGAACTGGTAGAAGCTTGAAACACATCTTTTTATAAAGAGCTTGCACAGCCTCAGACATCTCAAAGTACTTTCCAGCAGGTAAGCACTTTTGAAATGTAGCTATCGTTGTAATAAAGGTAATGCAGCAGCCAATATGTGCACGGAAAGACCCCACAAATAGCAATGAAATAAATGACTGGATCACCTGTTTGATGTTTTGGTTGGAGGATAGATATTGGTTGGAATGCCAGGAAAGCTCCCCAGCTGTGGGTTCTCCTGGGCCCACATGAGAGGGTCTAGGTCTAATGTCTCATCTGAAAGATGGCACCTCCAACAATGCAGTACTTGCTCAGTACTGCACTGAAGTGTCAGCCAAAATGGATCTCCAATTGTATGGCTCACAGTAAGAGAGTAAGAGAGATGACAAGCTTTATTGTCGTGACAGGAGCATTATACCATGTAAAGCATAATATACTATTTGCTACTAATGTAGATCTTGCATATTGCCGAAAGTAGAGATATTCTGCTGAAGCTTTTGGTCTTATACTCATCAGGACAGAGTGCATATTTCCAATAGATGAAACATTTGCTGTATTTGAATCTGCAGCTGCATGTGAGCATTACCTTACACACTTTAATGGATTCCATCCTGAGATCAACTTCACTTTTGAAATGGAGCAGTCAAATAAACTCCCTTTCCTTGATGTGCTCATTGAAAAATCTGCCAGGGGGTTCTCTACTACTTCCTACCTATAGATCAATGTGTGCATTAGGGCGCCTACACTATAAGATTGGATTTATCAGCAACCTCACAAATAGGGGCCCAGCAATTAGCTCACCATGCAAGCTTGATGCTGAAATAGGGTGTATCAAAGCCATCCTGCGAGATAATGGCTACCCTGATCAGATCACTGCTCACCGTATATCACGCAAACTCATGAACGGGCCTAAGAACATCATTTTCAGCTGTGAAAGGGGGGGAGGGGGGTTGTGTGGAAAAGCTGGATAGAGCAGCTTTAGCTCTACCAGCTCTACCCCCTCCCTTAAACCAGCTTATATTTCACCTCTTTTCTATTTTTACTTAGTTCTGTTGAAGAGTCATATGAACTAGAAACATTAACTATGTTCCTCTCTGCAGATGCTGCCAGACCTGCTGTGTTTTTTCAGGTATTTTTATTTTTATTTTAGATTTCCAACATCAGCAGTTTCTGGCTTTTAACTTTAAATAATACTCTGCTGTTATGTTTTTCTTACTGAAGTGGATAACTTCACACTTATCCACGCTAAATTGCATCTGCCATGTATTTGCCCACTCACTCAACTTGTCTAAATCTCCTTGAAGCCTTTATACATCCTCCTCACTGCTCACATTCCTACCAAGTTTCATGTCCTCAGCAAACTTGGAAATATTACACTTGGTTCCCTCGTCCAAATCATCGGTATATATTGTGAATAGCTGAGGCCCAAGCACTGATCCCTGCAATACCCCACTAGTCATTGCCTGCCACTCCGAAAAAAACCTATTTACTCCTGCTCATTGTTTCCTGTCTGCTAACCAATTCTCAACCCATGCCAATATATTAACCCCAGTCCCATGTGATTAAATTTTGCACACTAAACTCTTTTGTGGAACTTTATAAAAAGCTTTCTGAAAATCTAAATACACCACATTCACTGGTTCTCCCTTATCTATTCTGCTGGTTACATCCGCAAAAAACTCCAGTAGTTGTTGCCCAGCCCTAATTGCTCTTAAACTGAGTGGCTTGCTCGGCTATTTCAGAGGGCAGTTAAGAATTAACCACATTACTGGAGTCATATGTAGGCTAGACCAGATAAGGATGGCAGACTTCCTTCCTTAAAGGACATTAGTGAACCAGATGGATTTTTATGACTGTTATTGATAGTTTCATGGTCACCATCACTAAGACAAGCTTTATATTTCCTGGTTTTTTCATTAATTGAATTTAAATTCTACCAGCTGCCATGGTGGGATTTGAACTCATGCCCCTACAACATTAACCTGGGTTTCTGGGATTACTAGCCCAGGGACATTAACACTATGCCACCAAACAGCCCACCTTGACACCCGTGTCTGCCTCTATACTGGTTCCGGGATTGGCACGTCCTGTTCTCCCGAAACAAAAATCCGGCAATTCAGGGGAGTTTCTCCCAAATTGAGCTTGCGGATTTGGGAAATTTCCCGACTGTGTGCTCCTGACTTGAGAGCGAGAATTTGGCCCTCTGTAAATTTGTTTTGTTGTAGGCTGCACACACTCATGTATAAAGCAATTTAAAGAGTGAAAGACGCAGCTTTAGTTTGAATTCTGAGAGTTGTAGTTCAGCAGAGCCTGTCACTTGACTGTAGCCTCTTCACTCTTGTCCTAGGCTTCCCACTACAAGCATAGACCGTGGAACCAAACACAAACATGCAAAAATGAACTGCATGGATATGTTTCATGACGGTATGGTGAATTATTTCTTTCTTTCCGTTTTTCTTATGTTATAGTCCTTAGTTTCATCTCTTTCTGGTGAGGTAAATGCTAACTCAAGATAAGATCAAAAATATCTGGCATTAATGTGATGGATTAAAATTGCCCAGTGCTCCGTTGCTGATTCTTAACCACAGAAGGGTAATGTAGGTTAAATTTGGAGATTCTGTGCCACCAATGGAGAAGCCAGACTTGTGAGGAGCTCAATTCTCCAAGTTGCATACCCTGTTAGATTGGCTTCCCTTTAGAGTGTGGGATTGTAAATTGTACCAGATATGCAGTAGACTGTAAATCTATTGAATGGACTTCTAGTATAAGAAGGAATAATTTGTCAAGTGCCATATGTATAACATACCACACAATGTAGAACGGAATAGTCTGTCACATCATGTGTATACATAACACAGCATCCAGCATTGTCTTTTTTTAACAAATGCTCTCAAATATCAGTGTTTTCATAATGAATTTTCCTTTTAAATTTCATTGCAATGAATAAAAGGCCAAGCACTCTGAAGTAAGCAGACTGTGGTATAATAGAACTCCCATCCCCACAATTATTCACAGTAAACGGTATGTTACTGACACTGCTTATTGTGAGTAATAACTAAATATTTTTTTCCAGACTCTAATTATATGGTGGATCACTTTAACTTTGAATGTTCAAACAATCTCTGCTGCTCTCCTCATTTCTGTCCTTTATAGGCCTGTCTGTTCCATGGACCCTGGTTTAACTGGAAGCGGTTGAGGCAGTAGCACGTTGCAGACTTCTTTAGTGAATTTGTTATTCAGCAATTCGCATAGTGATTGGCTCTTAGCTGTCATCTGAAATTGCCTTTCAAGCCACTCAGTTAAGAGCAATAGGGACGGGTAATAAATGCTGGCCCTGCCAGCGGAGTTTTATATTCCCATGAAAAAATTTTTTAAAATAAAAAAGTTGCCAAAAACACTGCTTTATGCATTGGTTGGAAGGGAATACAGTGACAGTGACAAGTGGACTACTATATGCTCTGTCACCAATATGTTTGTGCATGCAAAGAGTGGAGGAATATAAGAACTGGTGTAGGCCTTTCAATCCTTTGAGGTTACTCTGCCATACAATTAGATCATCTCTGATTTCTACCTCAATTTTATTGACACAACTGAGCGCCATATACCTTGATACCTAACAATAGGGAGTGGATTTTCTCAGGTGTTGAGAATTTCCACCACCAGGACTGAAAGCAGGAGCTGAGCCCACATTGTTGGGCAGTGGGACCCACAATTGGCATCTTACCCGCAGCAGCAAATTAACAGTCTGTCACCGGGGCGGCTGTCCAATTGAGGAAGGAGGCCTGCCTCCCAGTGCTGTCGGCCCAATCTTAAGGTCGGCAGCTCAATAGCCTCAACGACGCCGTCAAGGGGGGCACCGTCGAGAATGCAGCATAAAGGACGCACCCTGGAAGACGAGGTGCATTTTGTTGAACAAGCCAGGGTCTGGCAGACAGAGCCTGGCAATTGTTAGCGGTGGATATTTCACGGAGTGCTCCCCCCTGCTGACCCCGGGGAACCTGCTGGAAGACTGCCGGGGTTTACGCAGCCATCTCTCCATGTGCCAGCAGGCCCTCCTGATGCAGATAAAATACCAGTGGGAGCCAGAAGTGGCGCTGAACTAGATACTTAATTGACTCAATTGGCTACGTGGTGAGTGGCCATGTACTGAGGTTCTTGCCACTGGCTGTGTGCCAAAGCAATGGGAAGAAGCCAGGCTCCTGTCCCTATGTCTTCTGCCACTGTATTGCCTGCCCTTCTACCTCCCAGCCAGTCATCATAGGGCTGGCAAAATTCAGCCCTAGGTTAGGGGTGACTGATACGTAGATTTTCCAAGGGTTCATCACAAGCATCATTCTTGCTACACCAGCCGAATCAATGACATATAAATAAGGACATGTTTGAAAAATAAATATAACAGTAAGAGATAATTCCAGGGCTAGAGCGGAATGTACATGAGCTCCTGTTATTCTCTATCCTAGTAACCGACTGTTAAAAATAACCTGGTAATACCTGAATCCTATTATATGATCCAATGCATGGTACGTCACCAAGGTACCCAGTCCGCCCAATCGGATGAGTCACCATGCAGGCCATCAAGGAGGCTCTTAAAATAAAGCTTTTTATGAGCCGTAAGGACGTTAACAGGAACTTTTAACATTTTTAAATATTAAGATATATTTAATCGGCCCTAAGAAAAGATCTGATTCTGTATAGTTTTCCAGAGGGTGGGGGGGGGGGGGGGGGGGGGGGGGGGGGGGTGCGGGGGGGGCGGTGTAAACACTGGCTGATTGCATTGGTTTATTCAAGATTTTACATTTTGAGCCATAACTTCACTTTGAAAAGCTAACACAATTTCAAGCACAATTTGAAACTGGATTATTAAGTGCACCCAAAATGGAAACTCTACCCCAGTAGTGGCTTTAAGGTTGTAGCACGGTGGAATTCAGGCTTCAGATAATGTACCTGAGACTCTCCTCACGGCTTAAAAGCTCCCAGGAATTGACTGCATAATCCATTTAGTATCCATTTAATTGTGACTTTCCTGGAGTTTCTTGCCTGAGCAATAAAACAATGGGCGGGATTTTCCTGTCCTGCCTGCCATGGGGATCGCCTGGTCCCGCCGACCGTCAGTGGGCTTTTGGCTGGGCAGCCGAATCTCCCGTGGTGGGTCCCAACACGATGGGGCTGGGAAATGACAGCCAATGTCTTTGTCAGTAATAGAAAGCAAAGATGCCGGAAAAGCCCAGCATTTATGGTGAGGGAGACAGAGGGTTCAGTTTTTCCATTCCTGCGCGTGGTGGGATATCAAGGGTGGTCTCCCCTAGAGAAGGCTAATTAAGGCACCGCCTCCAAGTGCGGTGTCCAATTAGGGATGGCGCACAGCCTGAGGATGCGGGAGAGCCAATCAGGGTGCCTGAAGCGGGGGGCGCTCTCCGATCCACTGTGAATGCTGCTGAGGCAAATGGAGAAGGACAGGGTGGCACAAGATGGAGGTGCCGTAATGCTGATGGGGCTAGCAGCCAATCCCTCGCGCCTACATGTGACCAGCAAAAAATTTGCAAGCATTGGTCTGGCTGGGCGTCCTCTGGAGAGACCACGGCTTCAATCCACTTTGGGCCCGCTCAACAATCCGGGTGCAAGTTGTGCTTGAAACTGCATTAGTTTTCCAAAGTGAAATTATGGTACAAGGCACTAAATCTTCAATAAGCCAGCAAAGCTGAGCAGTGTTTTAAAATGTAATTTTTATCCCCCCCTCTTGTACTAGAAAATATTCCTTGAATGTGTTTCCGAGTGGTGACTTGGTCAAGTTTTGTTAATGCGCTGAAGTTGGATTTATCACAAGAAATAAGCGTCTTTAATTAGAGTCTCACAGTTACCTGTAAGTAACCCAATTCTAGCAACCGAAAACGATTCTGATAAACTATACAGTATCATTCACTAGTTTCAAGGGAACAGAGTAGCTCTGTTTCTTTGTAAATTTAAAGCATTCAAAATTAGTGTTCATGCACTTGAAAAAAAAACAACTTTATTTTAAGAGCCTCCTTGAAGTCCTGCAAATGGGTACAATTAGTGGAAACTTGTCATAGTGATTAATCCCACTCTGTTCTTGCCTCATGTGAGCTATAGGCACAGCAGGGATCCTGTGTGCAGCTAGCAAAATTCCATAGCCTTCTAAAAATGCCCACTGACTGCCTCTGTAATTACTGTACCTTAATTGGCTTTCTGCAGCTGATGGGCAGGTTGGGCATCACTGCTCTGAATCCGCCTCCAGTAAAAGTGTGAGGAGGTGGGAATACATTAGAGAACTAGACCAACCTATTATTTGCCATTTTTCTCTGTTTTCCCACTCCACACCAGCTCCAAACTTGCCTCCAAGGTGCTGAAAATCCAGTGAGCCGACCCACAGGAGAGGTAAGTACTGCTGAGGCAGGTGAGAGACTGCGGGGACGGCCTCAGCTGGGGGCCTGTCCACCGTCAGGAAGGCCCCTGTGGTGCCTTCGCCTTTCTCCCAGTCGGTCATTATGGGCTTAATTGCCTAGCTGCTGCTGCTGCTGCTGACCCCGCCTCTAGCAAGATCTCTGGGAGATGGAACATGTCAGGTGTTTTACCCTTTTTTTTAAATTTTTGTTCCAGGTTCTGCCTCCTAACCTGCTTTCACAGGACCAGAAAAATTCACCCCATCAACTCTGTTTCCCTCCCTGACAGGTGCTGCCTGAGCTGCAATATTTTGCATTTATTCTATGTCAGAATTGTTTTTTGATCTGTGTGCTGTGAATCTGTCTCTGTGCCGCTTTATTCAGCTTAGGATGAATCTGACATATTTCAGTAAATAGCACCACCTATTGGCCATTAAAGTTTCACATTTTTGGTTACATTTCAGAATCAACAGATATTACAAGGACGATAAAAAATCTGGAAATAAACACAATATTATGAATTGAGCACAGAATGAAAATTATAGCAATTATTTTCATCACATTATAAACTAAAATTACTTTGCTTATTTAGCGATGCCTAAGAAAGAAATAGTGCTGCCTAGATTCCAAGCATTGGCTCCAGCTCTACAGAACAGATGGCCACATTTACTGCACCAGGAATTTGAGAATAGATCAACCAGATGAAGGCTGAAACTGAAACTCATCTAGCCATAGGTCAAGTATATGATTTGTATTTATAGTCCAGGAGAAAGGGGTGCTGATTGGTTGGCAATTGGCTGAGGCATTGCCATAGAGAAAGCAATGGGGAACATAAGGCACTCCAAAATCCTGGGTAATTCAAAAAAGGTGCAAGGCTTGAACATATTCTTTTTGTTTGCAGAGAACGGGCCCCTGTCTCTCAATGTATGTTGCCTCAAGCAAGTGTAAGTAAACCATATTATGAGCTCAACTGGCTATCTAAGATTGGTTGTTAGTGTAGCTATTAGTGCACTCAGGATTCTTTAGCAAGTGCTGCTCAGTAATGAAATTACATCTAACAGTAGACATTTTGTTTTGAGTTTTGCAATGTGGGCTGGTTCACTATGGTCTGCACTGTTTAACAAGCAATCACCTGGATGCACGGCCTATGTACCTGACATCTCACAAGCACTGAAATTCATACATGACTTTGCTCAATTGTGGTAGGCAGAACGACCTTTGAACGGTTGGCAGCATCCTGTTAGTGGAAAATACCACTTGCGTAGCCACTGCACAGCAGCAGCCTGCACTTGCAAATCCCATGCTACAAAATCAGAGGATAACCCTCTCATCCCAGGGTGACCAGTGTCCTGGTGGGTTGTATAACTAGGGTGATGGAGTGGGTTTTGAACTAAATAGTAGGGGGAAGGGATCATTTGAGAGGAGATGTATTAAATTAGAGGATAACAACAAGGTACTATAGAAGGGTAGTGATTTGGGTAATGATAACCAGAGTGTGGCAGGCAAAGACAAAGAGTACAAACTTAAGAGTGCACCAGCTGAAAAGGCCAGAGATTAAAAAATGGTAAAAAGACAGAATTAAAGGCTCTTTATCTGAATGCGCACAGCATTCATAATAAAATGGATGAATTGTTAGCGCAGATAGAAATAGATATGTATGACCTGATAGCCATCATGGAGACATGGTTGCAGGGTGTCTGAGGATGGAACCTGAATATTAAAGGGTATTTCACATTTCAAAAAGATAAGAAGCTAGAAAAATATGTTGGAGTAGCCTTGTTAAATAAAGATGCCAATAGTACAATAGTGAGAGATGACCTAAGCTCAAAAGGGCAAGATGAAGAATCATTTTGTGTAGAGATAAGAAATAGGAAAAGTAGGTGGTTACATGTGGAAGTAATTTAGAGACACCCCCCCACAGTAGTTACACAATAGGATAGAGTATACAGGAAGAAATAAATGGGGCATGTAATAAAGGTACCACAGTAATTATGGGAGCTTTAAGCTACATGTAGATTGGATGAATGAGATTGGCAAAAGTAGCCTGGAAAATGAGTTCATAAACTATTTGCAGGCCAGTTTCTTAGAGCAGTACATTCTAAAACACAGATATACCTGTGGACTGTACAATCTTTATCCACTGGTCTCTTAAAAGTTGTATCACACAGAGACTTCTGCGTGCTCCAATGATTATCACTGAACAGTGAAGACTTATCCCGTTCAATCATTTCACTTTGTTGCTCAGGGGTCATTCGACCTTTCTACATGTGAGATTACTGATAAAGTAAAATCCAATTACACCCCTCGCATGAAATAGTTATCTTGAAAGGGGGGAAAAAAATCGTGTATGGTTGAGGGGGACGATTAAGGGTGGGCGGGATATGGGGCCCAGGGACAGGAGAAGCACCAGGGGTCATGATTTCTCTCCCTGGCCCTGGGTAGTCCCATTAAGATATCAGTAATATATTTAGATATTTTGAGGCTATACTGACATAATGGTCCCTGTAATGTGGAACAGAGGACATGTTAACTGAAAAATAAGGTTGAGTGAAGGGAGATACGAATATGAATGTGTGCTCCTCTCTGCCCAAGCCCTGAATTTGTATCTTTCTCCATTAACTCTCCAGTAGCCTCTCATGCCTTCTCTGAGTTTGACAGCATAGTACTGTCGTTGGACGAGTGACCCAGAGACCCAGGGTAATGCTCTGGGGACCAGGGTTCGAATCCCGCCATGGCAGATGGTGGAATTTGAACTCAATAAAAACCTGGAATTAAAAGTCTAATGATGGCCATGAAACCATTGTCAATTGTTGTAAAAACTCACCTGGTTCACTGAAAGCCCTTTAGGGAAAGAAATCTGTTGTCCTTACCTGGTCTGACCTACACATGACACCAGACCCACAGCAATGTGGTTGACTCTTAACTGCCCTCTGAACTGGCCTAGCAAACCACTCAGTTGTATTAAACTGCTAACAACAAGTCAATAAGGAATGGAACTGGACAGACCACCCGGCATCGCCCTAGGCACCGGAAATGACAATGGCAATCTGAGTCCTGTCGACCCTGCAAAGTCCTCCTTACTAAAACCTGGGGGCTGGTGCCAAAACTGGGAGAGCTGTCTCACAGACTAGTCAAGCATCATCCTCATGGAATCATACCTTACAGGTAATGTCCCAGGCACCACCATCACCATCCCTGGGTATGTCCTGTCCCACTGGCAGGACAGACCCAGCAGAGGTGACGGTACAGTGGCATAGTCAGGAGGGAGTCCTCAAAACCAACTCCGGACCCCATGAAGTCTCATGACATCAGGTCAAACACGGGCAAAGAAACCTCCTGCTGATTATCACGTACCACCCTCCCTCAGCTGATGAATCAGTGCTCCTCCATGTTGAACATCACATGGATAAAGCACTGAGGGTGGTAAGGGTGCAGAATGTACTATGGGTGGGGTACTTCAATGTCCACCACCAAGTGTGGCTCGGTGAACCACTGCTGACCAAACTGGCTGAGTCCTAAATGACATAGCTACTAGACTGGGTCTGCGGCAGGTGGTGAGGGAACCAACAAGAGGGAAAAATATACTTGACCTCATCCTCACCAACCTGCCTGCCGCAGATGCATCTGTCCATGACAGTATCGGTAGGAGTGACCACTGCACAGTCATTATGGAGACGAAGTCCCGCCTTTACATTGAGGACACCCTCCATCGTGTTGTGTGGCACTACCACCGTGCTAAATGGGATAGGTTTCAATCAGACTTGGCAACTTAAGACTGGGCATCCATGAGGTGCTGTGGGCCATCAGCAGCAGCAGAATTGTACTCGGACAAAATCTGTAACCTCATGGCCTGGCATATCCACCACTCTACCATTACCATCAAGCCAGGTGATCAACCCTGGTTCAAGGATGGCATTCCAGGAGCAGCACCAAGCATACCTAAAAATGAGATGTCAACCTGGTGAGGCTATAACACAGGACTACCAGTGTGCCAAATAACATTAACAGCAAGTGATAGACAGAGCTAAGTGGTCCCACAACCTACGGGCCAGGTCTAAGCTCTGCAGTCCTGCCACATCCAGTCGTGAATGGTGGTGGACAATTAAACAACTCACTGGAGGAGGAGGCTCCACAAATATCCCCATCTTCAATGATGGGGGAGTGGATGATCCACCTTGGCCCCCTCCGGAGGTCAGCAGCATCACAGATGTCAGTCTTCAGCAAATTCGATTCACTCATGTGATATCAAGAAATGGTTGAAGGCACTGGATACTGCAAAGGTTATGGGCCCTGACAATATTCCAGCAATAGTACTGAAGACTTGTGCTCCAGAACTTGCCGTGCCCCTAGCCAAGCTGTTCCAGTGCAGTTCCCATGTTAGCTGATATTCTTAGCTGTTCCCTCTCTTCAGGTACTGTCTCCCTCTCTGTCAAATCTGCCATCATGATGTACCTCCTCAAAAAAAAACATCCCTTGACTTGTCCTTACAAACCATGGTCCTGTTTCCAACCTTTGTTTCCTTTCCAAAGTCCTTAAACATGCTGTTGCATGACAAATTAGTGTTTATCTTTCCTGAAACACCATGTTTGAATCCCTTCGACCAGGTATCCTCTCCTGCAGCTGTGTCGCCATCTCAGTTCTGCTGCTGAAATCCTTTTCATGCATTTGTTACCTCTAAACTCAACTATTCCAATGCACTCCTAGCAACAACACTGGCATCTACCCGGCAACGTAGAAAATTGCCCAGGTACGTCCTGTACACAAAAAGTAGGACAAGTCCAACCTGGCCAATTACTGCCCCATCAGTCCACTCTCAATCTTCAGTAAAGTGATGGAAGGGGTCATCAACAGTGCTATCAAGCGGCACTTGCTTAGCAATAACCTGCTCACTGATGCCCAGTTTGGGTTCCGCCAGGGCCACTCAGCTCCTGACCTCATTACAGCCTTGATTCAAACATGGATAAAAGAGCTGAACTCCAGAGGTGAGGTGAGAGCGACTGCTCTTGACATCAAGGCAGCATTTGACTGAGTGTGGCATCAAGGAGCCCTAGAAAAACTGGAGTCAATGGGAATCAGGGGGAAAATTCTTCACTGGTTGGAGTCGTACCTAGCACAAAGGAAGATGGTTGTGATTGTTGGAGGTCAGTTATCTCAGCTCCAGGACGTCACTGCAGGAGTTCCTCAGGGTAGTGTCCAAGGCCCTTCTTCAGCTGCTTCATCGGTGACCTTCCTTCCATTCATAAGATCAGAAGTGGGGATGTTTGCTGATGATTGCACAATGTTCAGCACCAGTCGCAAGTCCTCAGAAACTGAAGCAGTCCATGTCCAAATGCAGCAAGACCTGTACAATGTCCAGGTTTAGGCTGACAAGTGGCAAGTAACATTTGCACCATGCAAGTGTCAGGCAATGACGATCTCCAACAAGGGAGAATTTAAACATCACCCCTTGACATTCAATGGTATCACCATCACTGAATCCCCCAGTATCAACATCCAGGGGGTTACCATTGACCAGAAACTGAACTGAACTGGACTAGCCATATAAATACTGTGGCTACAAGAGCAAATCAGAGGCTATGAATAGTAACTCACTTCCTGACTCCCCAAAGCCTGTCCACCATCCAGAAGGCATGATTCAGGATTGTGATGGAATACTCCCCACTTGCCTGGATGAGTGCAGCTCCCACAACACTCAAGAAGTTTGACACCATCCAGGACAAAACAGCCCACTTCATTGGCACCCCATCCACAAACATTCACTCCCTCCATCACTGATGCACAGTAGCAGCAGTGTGTACCATCTACTAAATGCACTGCAGAAATTCACCAAGGCTCCTTCGACAGCACCTTCCAAACCCATGACCACAATCATCTAGAAGGACAAGGGCAGCAGATAGATGAGAATACCACCACCTAGAAGTTCCCCTCCAAGTCACTCACCATCCTGACTTGGAAATATATCGCCGTTCCTCCACTGCCGCTGGGTCAAAATCCTGGAACTCCCTGCCTAACAACACTGTGGGTGGTACCTACACCACATGGACTGCAGCGGTTCAAGAAGGCAGCTCACCACCACCTTCTCAAGGGCAACTAAGGATGGGCAATAAATGCTGGCCCAGCCAGTGAAGCCCACATCCCATGAATGAATTTAAATAAGCTCACTTTGCCCACATGGCCAACCTCCTGCTTTCTCAACCCTATTCCCACAAAGCATCTGACCACTTAACCTCCTTTCCTGGTTCCCATGTTAGCTGATATTCTTAGCTGTTCCTTCTCTTCAGGTATTGTCTCCTCCTCTGTCAAATCTGCCATCATGATGTACCTCCTCAAAAAAAAAATCCCTTGACTCATCCTTACAAACCATCGTCCTATCTCCAACCTTTGTTTCTCTTCCAAAGTCCTAAACATGCTGTTGCATGACAAATTCGTGTCTATCTTTCCTGAAACACCATGTTTGAATCCCTTTGATCAGGTATCCTCTCCTGCAGCTGTGTTGCCATCTCAGTTCTGCTGCTGAAATCCTTTTCATGCATTTGTTACCTCTAAACTCAACTATTCCAAAGCACTCCTGGCTGGTCTCCCACATCCAACCCTCCATAAACTTGGGATCATCTACAACTCCACTGCCAGTGTCTTAACTCGCACTGAGTCCCGTTCACCCTGTCATGGTTATAGTGATTGTGATAGTAGACTCCGGCATTAGATACTATACGGTACTCTGCACTAACAAGTGAGTCACCTGACCTGGGAGTTGAAGGTCAAATAGCACAATTTGGAGCCTATCTTGATAGAATTCAGTTCCTGCAGCTATGTGTTTATGATAGGGAAATGTGTTATAATAAAATTCGTTCAGCTACAATGTTGATGGCCTGTGTGCATCATTGAAACAAAAAACAAGACATGGTGTCAGAAGTAAACTAAATGCAACAACGGAGGTTCTGAAACCACCGACAGAGCTCAGTTTGGAGGGAAATCTCACCGAGGTTCCAGCAGCAATTCGAGGTGTACCTCACAGCGATGGGCAGTGACAAAAAAGACCCTCAGGTATAATCTTCCATCTTTCTTGATGTAGCAGCAGAAGCAGCCCTAGAAGTCTATAACACATTCATGTTTGAAAGTGATGAGAAACAAAATGACTTGAAAGAAATAATGGAAAAATTCGAAGCCTACTGCAGCCCTAAGAAAAACATCACGTATGGAAGATATTTATTTCTTACGTGCATGCAAGCCAGTAACAACCTTAGTCAGCATGTAACTGAGCTGAGAAAACAAGCTAAATTGTGTGACTTTAGAGAGCTTGAAGAATCACTCATCTAAGATAGAATAATTTGCGGAATCGTAAATGACACTCTGAAAGAACGGCTATTGAGAGAAGTTGATCTCACACTGGCGAAAGCAAAAATATCTGCAGAGCAGCAGAGACAACAAAATGCCAGATTAAACAGATGACAAAAGATGATAAGCCTCACATGGTCAAACAGTTAGATACAGTTAAACAGAAACAGCCCCAGGAAAGAACAAATTGACAGTCTGAACGTAAAAAGAACAAAACTGCTGTTAAAACATTTAAATACAGCCAATGCAGAACAGAGCATTTACCACGCAGTTGTCCAGCCTACAGAAAGCAGTGTAAGAACTGTGATAAACTAAATCACTTTGCTAAGATGCGTAAATCGAAGAAAGAGCACACGATTAACACAGACACTGAAACAGAACTTTTCGTTGGTGCAGTAACAACAAATTTCAAAGAAGACCAATGGAAGCTTGATTTAAAAATTGCCAACATGATGGTGAACTTCAAGTTTGACACAGGTACACAAGCAAATGTCATTCCCATAAGCCTGTATTGTGAGATAAGCAAATAAAAACAGCTAACTAAAACAAAAATGAAGCTGTTTACTTATACAGATGAAAAAATTGAAGTAAAAGGCAAGTACACACTTAATATGAACTACAAAAAAACAGTCTCAAGGGCTTCCATTCATAGTGGTGAAAACTGATGCAAAACCCATTCTTGGAATTAAAGCTTGTGAAAATCTGAAGCTAATCAAGAGAATAATGATTGCCACCACTGATGACATCCTGAGCGAGTATAAAGATGTGTTCCAGGGGATTGGTTGCCTAAAATGAGAACACACCATCAAGATTGACGAAACTGTGACACCCAGGAAAATATCACTAATGCTGAGAGACCGACTGAAAGCAGGGTTGGACAGAATGGAGAAACTTGCCATTATGAAGAAAATTGAAGAATCGACAAAGTGGGTTACTCCAATTGTAATTGTAGAAAAATCAGATGGGAATCTGCAAGTCTGTCTGGATCCCAGAGGCCTAAACCAGGCAGAACAAAAAGAGCATTACCGGTTGCCAACAGCAGAAAAGGTCACATGTAAGCTAGCTGATGCTAAATACTATTCAGTCTTGGATGCGAGTTCAGGCTTCTGGCAGGTCAGGCTGGATGAACGCAGTTCCTATCTCTGCACTTTCAACTCCCAGGTCAGGTGACCCCCTATTGCGTACAGAGTGCCGTATAGTATCAAACACTGAAGTCCACTACCACAATCAACTATTATCATGACACAACCTAGCAACCCCGTGTTCACTGACCTACACTGACCTAAACTTAACGTCTTGATTTTAAAATTATCTTTGTTTTCAAATCTCTCCATCAACTCGCCCTTCGCTATCTCTATAATCTCCTCCTGCCCCACAACCCTCCCAGATATCTGCACTGGTCTGGCCTCTTGAGTAGGCCTGATTTTAATTTTTCCGTGATTGGCAGCTGTGCTTTCAGCTACCTAGGTCCTAAGTTCAGAAATTCGCTCCCTAAACTCTCTCTTCTTTAAGGCATTCCTTGAAATCTACTTCTATGACCAAGCTTATGGTCATCTGACCTAAAATCTCCTTATGCTTCTCAGCTTCATATCTTGTTTCATAAAACCACTGGCTTGGGACATTTCTTTATGTGCAGGAGCTACATAAATACATGTTGTTGTTGTTCCTTCTCTCCAAGGTTTAATGGATATATTGCAAAGTTGGCACTGCAACCAGCAGGACAGAAGATTTGTTTTGATTCTTTCGTGGGAAATGAGCGTTGCTGGCTACACCAGCATATATTGCTCATCCCTAGTTGCCCTTGAGAAGGTGGTAATGAGCGACCTTCTTGAACTGCTGCAGTCCGTGTGCTGCAGGTACATAGAAACATAGAAAATAGGAGCAGGAGTAGGACATTCGGCCCTTCAAGCCAGCACTGCCATTCAATATAATCATGGCTGATCCTCTATCTCAACACCATACTCCCACTCTCTCCCATATCCCCTGATGCCTTTAGAGTCTAGAAATCTATTTCCTTCTTAAATATATTCAGTGGCTTGACCTCCACAACCTTCTATGTTAGAGAATTCCACAGGTTCGCTGCCCTCTGAGTGAAGAAATTTCTCATCTCAGTCCTAAATGGTCTACCCCGGGCCCTGACACTGTAAGACTGTACACCCACAATGCTCTTAGGGAGGGAGTTCCAGGATATTGACCCAGTGACAATGAAGGAATGGAGGTATATTTCCAAGTCAGGACAGTGTGTAGTGTGGCAGGTAACTTGCAGGTGGTGGTGTTCCCATGCATCTGCTGCCCTTGTCCTTAGAGGTGGAGGTCACATATTTGAAAGGTAGTGCTGAAGGAAGCTTGGTGAGTTGCTGCAGTGCATCTTGTATATGGTACACACTGCTGTGCGTTGAAGTGCAGGGAGTAAATGTTAAGGTGAAGGATGTAGTGTAAAGGGTTACTGTCAATATGTAAGTGAGACAGTTCACATAATCTTGGGTAAGTGATGTAAGATCACATGACTATCATGATCAGATTCTCTCCTACAGCCTGGTGGCAAGGATGAAGTCTCATTTTAATGTTATTATTCTTTGTTACGTTTTTGAATAAAGTTGATGTTAAACCCTACCTCAGAAGACTCCAATAATTGTCATCAACAACACCTCAAACATAAGAACATTGGATGGTGGCAGCAGGTAAACTGACAGCAAGAAACTGAACGGGCAGAAATCGAATAGCACGTGAACAAGCAGCAGATTAAAAAGAAGAAAAGAAATGAAAAAGGAACAGAATGGAGAAGTTATTGCCCCAACTGATTTCTTTGAGCAAGTTGCAAACCCAAACTAACCTGAAGTGCAGCTGAACTGGCGCCGAAGATTTGCAGGATACTGCACCACATTGGGACACACTACAAAGCCATGCAAGGGGAAGGTCAGTACACTTCTGCACACAATGGGTGGTTGTGCAGACAACGTCCTAGTCAGACAAGGAATTGATGAGGAAACTGCTGCATACAATGAATTAATGAAAACATTTGATGCCTACTTCAGTCTGAGGAAAAATACCATTGTTGAGCGAGCAACTGGAGTGGTTCATTTATTAATAATCTATACTGGCTGGTAGAAAGTTGTGAGAATGGCAACTTAAAGGAAGGATTAAGTTGAGATAGAATCGTTTTTGGAGTCTTAGATGAAAACTTGTCAGATCTCTTGCAGTTGAGGGATGACTTAACACTAACCAAATCCGTTCAGTTGATTAGGTTAGGAAACAGAATCGTTCAATATTTCGACTCATTTGCAAAACAGCCCTGACTCAGTGGTGCTTGTTAACTTTCAGAGTAAAAATGTGGCTGTACAGAAACAGGGGAAGCGTGAAGAGTCTGTGGCAATTGTCATAACAAAGTGTTATCAGTGTGGCCGGAAAAGGCAACATCGATGCGGAGATTGTCCTGCCAGAACTCCAGAGTGCTAAATTTATAAGAAGATGAATCATTTTAAAGCAATGTGTTATAGCAATGAGTTTACATTGCAGAAAAAAGAAAAACCCTCAAAGATTTGCAAAATCCAACAAATTGAAGACCTTAATGATGTAGAGCTGCTGTTCTTGGGTGAGATTAAAGGGTCAACGGAGGTTGCTGGGGTGCTGAAATTTAAGTTGAAGGACATAAAACATGTTTTAAACTGGACACTAGAACTGGATTTTTGGTTCTCCCCAACATTGAACCATGGTTAGAGTGGGATCTTCTTCAGCCATCAAGCGTACAACACCATGGGCCAGGAGGCAAACAACTTAAAGTCACGGGACAGATGACTGCAACATTTCAATAGAAAGAGAGGAGAATTATCTGAATCTTATAAGTAACCCAGAATTGGAATTGTTCACTTTTAAACAGAAGAGGTCGTACAGATTTACAATTGATCTTCAGAGTGGAGGAATTGGAAAACCAAGAGCATCTTAAAGATTTTCAGAGCAGGCTTTCCACAATTGCTTGAAGGAAAACAGCTTATCACATCAGCTTCGTCCCGAAGCAAAGCCGGTGCATTTGTTTACACCGAGGAAAGTTTCTCACCCACTCCTGCAGCAGGTAAAGCAGGCGATTGACTCAATATTATGACTAGGAGTAACTTCACCTGTAACAAAACCCACAAGTTGGTGTTCAGGTAAGATTCCAGTGCCAAAATCAAATGGATCACTAAGAATCTGTGTAGATCTCATGCAGTTGAATAAAAATGTTGAAAAAGAAATTCATCCAATGCTGTCTATGAATGAGAGTCTGGCAAAGCTGGGAACGAGTTCGATTTTCACTCAGCTGGACGCGAATAGTGGCTTTTGGCAATTACCCTTCTCAAGGGCAATTAAGGATGGGCAATAAATGCTAGCCTAGCCAGCGAAGCCCACATCTTGTGAATAAGCAAAAAAGAATGAGGAATCCAATTTGTTTACAACTTTTACCATACCATTTGGGAGATATTGCTTTAAGAGATTACCTTTAGGTATCACGTCTGCACCCGAGATTTTTCAGTGGACAATGACCTGTATCCTGGAAGGATTGGAGTGAGTAATTCGCCACATGGATAACGTCCACTAGAACCGAGCATGATGCCAGAGCAAGAACTGATAACACAAAGGGGGACTTACCCTGAATAACAAATGTGAGTTTTCTCAACTGGCTATTAAATTCCTAGGACATATTGTAAATGGGTCAGGAGACAGTGCAGGTCCTCAGGAAACTAGAGTGATCTAAGAATTTCCACATGCTTGAAATATCACCAAGCTCCAGTGATTTACGGGGCTGGTGGGGAAGTTCTTACTCAACTTTGCAAACATGAATGAACCGTTACGTCAGCTGCTTAGACAAGAGCAGGCTTGGTGCTGGGAAGAAGCCTAATAAATGTTGTCTGAAAGAATCAAGGAAATGTTAATATCACTGGACACGCTGGATTATTATGATCCAGTACTGCCTGTGATTGTTGCCACAGGTACATCATCGACTGGATTGGGGGTGGTACTTTTCCAGATGCAGAGAAATGGTAAACATAGACTGATGTACCATGCATCTGATGCTTTGACCGAAACAGAGCAAAGCTATGCAGTTATTGATAAAGAAATCTGAGCTGCTGCCTGGGTTCGCGAGAAGCGTGTAGACCATGTGTCTTCAATTCACCATGGGTCTTCAATTCACAATTGAGACTGAGCACCAACCTTTGGTTACTCAATTGAATGTGAAGGAATTAGCAAAGATGCTACCAAGGGTGCAAAGATTTTGTATGAGTTGATGAGATTTGATACAACTGAGTTTGTGCAAGGAAAAAAAGTCTACAGCAGATGCGTTGTCGCACATTCCTGTAGCAAGGCCTGAACAAGGGGATAGAAATTTTATTGAAGAGATGGAGACCTTTACTTCACTAATGACCAAATATCTACCAGCTACAACACAATGCTTAAATGAGGTGAAAAGTGCACAAATATCAGAAGAGGAATGAGATCAAATTCATGAGCACCAGATCAGAAGATGGCTGGAATAAACACCACAAAATCCTATTCTGAGGCAATATTTTAAGCAAAGAAGACACCTCAGTGTTGTGGATAACTTGCTGATTTACGATGAGAGACTGATTATTCCTAGAGCCCTATGACTTGATATACTTCAGAGGTCACTTTGATATCACGAAATGTCGCGCTAGAGGGAGAAATTCTGTGTGGTGGCCAAGGCTCTCCAAATCATTAGAAGAGTTGATATCCAATCGCATCATGTGCGCTATCCATTGGCAGGAGCAGAGGGAACCACTGATGCTATCCTCATTTCTATGCAGACCATGGGAACGTCTGAGGGTGGATCTTCTTGAGCTCAAAGGGTGATAGTGGTTGACTACTATTTAAGGTGGATAGAGGTAAAAGGTCTATGTGTCATACATCTGAGGCTGTCATTGTATTGTTGAAAGATTTTTTTGCCACACATGGGATTCCAAGCCTCATCATTTTGGACAACAGCCCAACAGCTCCCAGTTTGCTAGTGAATACTTCAGAGAGTTCACTGAATCTTATGGGTTTGCCCACATGACTAGTTCACCAAGATACCTGCAAGTTAATGGTGAGGCTGAAAGGGGAGTGTGGACAGTAAAGGCTTTATTAAAAATGAATGATGACATTAACCTGGCACTGCTAAGTTTTCATTCTACCCCACTCCAGAATGGTCTGGCTCCATGTGAGCTTTCAATGGGAAGGAGGCTGAGGACTCAGCTTCCTGCTCTTCTGCACACACTTATGCCGTGTCTGACAGCAGCAAATTTGGACAAGGTGAGGGAGAAGGAGGATGAGTACCATTCCAGTCAAATGCGGAACTAAGTAATCAGCACAGAGTACACAAACTACCAGATCTCCAGCCTAGAGATTCAGTGTGGATTCATGAACAAACTCATCAAGGCCAAGTTCTTGAGAAAGTGCCACATCTGTGATCCTATCTTGTGGAGACAGAGGATATAGTGTAGTATAGGTATAGTGCAAAGGAACAGGAGTGCCCTAATTTCTACAAGGAGGTGACCTTCTACAGAGTTGACCAGTTCTTCAGGTGACCTGGAAGATAGCCTGATTGGTGAACTTTATTCCTCTGACAATTCTTATACTGCCCAACTGAGACCGAGAGAATGCATAGAGGCCTCAAGTTCGCAATCCTTTCTGAGAGAGCTGAGAACTCAGTCAGGTAGACTGGTCAAACAGCCATAGCGTTTGCCTCTGTGAATCAGAGATGATGCCCAAGTCTTGGCCGGGGGTGGGGGGGTGGGGGGGGGGGGGGGGAGATGAATGTAAAGGGTTAATGTGAATATGTAAATAAGACAGTTCACATCAACTTTGGTAAGTGATGTAAGATCACATGACTATCGTGAGTGGGTTCTCTCCTGCAGTCTGGTGGCAAGGGTGAAGTCTCATTCTAGATGTTATTTTTAAATAAAGATGATGTTAAGCCCTATCACGGAAGACTCCAACAATAGTCATTAACAACACCATGAACACAAGAACATTAGAGTGGATGGAATGCCAATCAAGTCGGCTGATTTGTCCTGAATGGCATTGAGCATCTTGAATGTAGTGGGAGCTACACTCATCCAGGCAAGTGGAGACTATTCCATCATACTCCTGACTTGTGCCTTGTAGATGGTGGACAAGCTTTGGGGAGTCAAGAGGTGAGTTACTCACAAGATTCCTAGTTTCTGACCTGCTCTTATAGTCACAGTATTTATATGGCTGGTCCAGTTCAGTTTATGGTCAATGGTAACCCCCAGGAAGTTGTGGATTCAGTGATGGTAATGCTATTGAATGTCAAAGGGCAATGGTTAAATTTTCTGTTGTCGGAGATGGTCATTGCCTGGCACTTATGTAGCACAAATGGCACTTGCCACTTAACAGCCCGAGCCTAAATATTGTCTGGGTCTTGCTACATGTGGACACAGACTGCTTCAGTATCTAAGGAGTCATGAATGGCACTAAACACTGTGCAATTATTGGTGAACACCCCCACTTCTGACCTTATGATGGAGGGAAGGTCATTGATGAAACAGCTGAAGATGATTGGGCCTAGGACACTACCCTGAGGAACTCCTACAGTGATGTCCTGGAACTGAGATGACTGACCTCCAGAAACCACAACCATCTTCCTTTGTGCTAGGTATGAATCCAACCAGTGGAGAATTTTCCCCCCGATTCCCATAGATTCCAGTTTTGCTAGGACTCCTTGACACACTCAGTCAAATGCAGCCTTGATGTCAAGGGCAGTCACTCTCACATCACCTCTGGTGTTCAGCTCTTTTGCCCATGTTTGAACCAAGGTTGTAATGAGGTCAAGAGTTGAGTGACTCTGGCGGAACCCAAACTGAGCATCAGTGAGCAGGTTACTGCTGAGTAAGCAGTGCCACTTGATAGCACCATCGATGACCCCTTCCGTCACTTTGCAGGTGATTAAGAGTAGACTGAAGGGATGATAATTGGCTGGTTTGGATTTGTCCTGCTTTTTGTGTACAGGACATACCTGGGCAATTTTCCACATTGCCGGGTAGATGCCAGTGTTGTAGCTGTACTGAAACAGCTTGGCTAGGGGCATGGCAAGTTCTGTAGCACAAGTCTTCAGTGCTATTGCTGGAATATTGTCAGGGCCCATAGCCTTTGCAGTATCCAGTGCCTTTAGCCATTTCTTGATATCATGCAGAATGAATTGAATTGGCTGAAGACTGACATCTGTGTTGCCAGGAGGCTGAGATAAATAATCAACTTGGTACTTCTTGCTAAATATGTTTACTTCAGCCTTGCCAAGCTGCCTCAGCATTGTAAATGAGGGTTGTCATGGAACCTCCTCCTCCAGTGAGTTGCTTAACCACTATTCATGGCTGGATATGGCAAAGTTTTGACCTGATCCATTTGTTGTGGGATTCCTTAACCCTGTCTATTGCATTCTGATTTCACTATTTCAGCATGCAAGTAGGCCCATGTTGTAGCTTCAATACGTTTCTTTTTAATTCATTCATGGGATGTGGGTGTTACTGGCTAGTTCAGCAATTATTGCCCATCTCTATTTGCCCTTTAAGGGTCAACCACATTGCTGTGGGTCTGTAGGCCAAGTTAAGGACAGCAGCAGATTTCCTTCCCTAAAGGGCATTGGTCATCCTAAGATGGGTTTTTATAGTAATCAGCAAAGGAGACAATCTAGATTTTTATTGAATTCAAGTTTCACCATTTGCCATGGTGAGATTTGAACTTGGGTCCTCAGAGCATTACCCTGAGTCTCTAGAATATTTGTCCAGTGTCAATACCACTATGCCACCACCTATGTTGGCATCTCATTTTTAGGTATGGCTGGTTCTGCTTCTGGTCATGCCCTTCTGCATTCCATTGAACCAGAGTTGTTCCCCTGGCTTTGTAGTAATGGTACAGTCGAGGATCTACTGGGTCATGGAGTTATAGACTGGGTTCCAAATAATTCTGTTGCTGTTGATGCCCAACAGTGCCTCATGGATACCCGGTTTTGAGTTGCTGGATCTGTTTTGAATCTATCCCATTTAGCACGGTGGTAGTACCATAAAAAATGATGGAGGGTATCCTCAATGTGAAGATGGGACTTCTTCTCTAGAAGGACTGTGTGGTGGTCACTCCCACCAATACTGTCATGGCCAGGTGCATCTGTGACAGGTAAGGTTGGTTAGGGTGAGGTTTCTCCCTCTTGCAGGTTCCCTCACCTCCTGCTGTAGACCCAGTCAAGCATTATATCCCTCAGAATTCAGCCAACTCAATCAGTAGTGGTGCGACAAAGCCAGACTTGGTGATGGACATTGAAGTGCCCCACCTAAAGTACATTCTGTGCCCTTGACACCCTTAGTGCTAGGTAATTTCAGAGGGCACTTAAGAGTCAACCACATTGCTGTTGATCTTGAATCACATATAGGTCAGACTGGGTAAGGATGGCAGATTTCTGTCCCTACAGGCATTAGTGAAACAGATGGGTTTTTATAACAGTCCAGGAGTTTTATGGTCACCATTACTAAGACTAACTATTGTCCCTAAAACATGAAAGAGATCATAAACGGTTTAAATCAAATCTTACACTTTTGCTTATTTAAAAAATGAACTTTGCTGAACCAAAATATGGCTGCTGCAGGTCACATGATTCACAAATTGGCTACAGTTTCTGGAAATTTTCATAGCAATTACAGAACAAAAGCTCACCCCACATCCTTGCGGAATCTCACACCTCTTATTGTGAGGGCATGTTACAATCAATGAAACCAGGGACAAGCAGATGGTCTGTCTCACCAGCCTGGTCCTAGAATAAAGGGACAGCCATCAAAACTCGTTATACCTGCAGAGGCACCAATAGCCACCATCTATCTCCTAAGGTGAACAATGGACCAAGGGCATAGGAACTGCTTGTTAGCCTGCAACTAACTCATTAATGGGCAACAACACATGGCCTAAGCTTCTGGCCTTTGGGAAGTTTTAACATTACATTTCTAGACTTGCAACTCAGTCTGCTGTTTAACCTCCAGCCTACAAATATCAAAGCAGGTCTCCAGGCTGACCATTAAGTCTAAGCCTCCTCAAAGCCTATTTCTCTATATTTCTCCGGAAGATTCCTGCCATCACCTGCCAAGCAGACCAAGTCTCTGGTATACCAACCTCATCTCATTGCATTACCATCAACTTTAAAGGATTTCCGCAACTCCTGGTTCAGTTAGCTGAACCCGCCTGAACTGTAACTCCTCTGTGAAGGAACCCTCAATGCACTCTGACTTTCTGGCAATCACATGAACTGATATCCATATCTATGATGCTTTATCTTTTAAGTTGTTCATAGTCATAAATTTCTTTCCTATTGTGCTTGTGTGTGTATGAAATTGTGACCAACCCCCAGGGTTGAATGTATGAATAAACAATACTTCTGATTTAGCTCTAAAGAGGGTTTGTTACGAGTCACTTTAAGAATTGACCTCAAAAACTGAGGATCTGGGGAAACAAACCACAATCTATTTCAAAAATTAAAATTCCTCTGCCTACAGACGGACAGTGAGAAAATAAAGGAGTTCATGTATGCCTCTCTTCTCTGTCCATAACACAATTAATTTCAGATTTATTGATTAATTGAATTTTAACTCCGCTAAAGAGTTAATTGGGGTGTCTGGATTATTATTTCAGTGATATTATATCACTATGCCGTCATCCTCATCGCATGATGCCCTTCCTTGCACATCCCACAACCACCACCACCAACCCCTCCAGCTCTGGTTATAAGGAACAGATGCCCCTCCACAGGAAAACTGATGGACTTCTTGAACTGGTACGAACTGAACAGCACTAAACCACACACCTGTTTCCGGGTGATAACATGACAGTGAAGAGATGAAACCCTTCTCCCACATAGAGCTGGATGTGCAAACTGGATGTAGAAAGTGTATTATAAGATAGGAAAATAATATAACATTGACTAAAATAGTCTTTGATTCGCTTCTGAAATGCGTTGATCCAACTCTTCCCCAGAAGAGGTTAAATTACTGTATGCCTGTAAAGGGGGTGCTGTTGCATAATGGCATTGTCAGTAGTAATATAGTAGGCCCAGAGTAATGGTCTGGGGACCCAGGTTCAAATCCCATCATAGCAGATGGTAAAACTTGATTTCAATTGAACAAAAAAATCTGGAATTAAAAGTCTGATGATGACCACAAAACCATTGTCATAAAGACCCCCCTGAACAAGGGCAATTAGGGATGGGTAATAAATGCTGGCCTAGCCAATGATACCCACATTCCACAAATAAAAGAAATTGGATAAGCTCCACTAGTTGACAGATAAAATATAGAACAGGGAATTGGAAAGGTTTTTATATTTAGCAGAGGGAAGGATTATGAATGACAGGAAACAGTATTTGAGGTATCAGTGGAGGAGAGAGTTGTCAGCTCCCGGGCCGTCAAAGGAGTAAAGAGAATGGTGGAATTTGTAGAAACGAGTATAGCGTGTAAATGCAAAGAGGTCATTTTCAACAAACAGGACATCACCACACGCCGCCATTTCCCCATAAGACCATCTCCCCATATTAGAAATGTCCCAAGGGAATATTGTGGATCGGTGGGCACGATGGGCTGAAGGCCTTCTCCTGCCTTGTTACTCTGCTGTCATATATTTTCCACTAAGAACCGAACAGTATTTTTAAAAAAAAAAATCTCTTAATAACATTTGGCCATGTTAATTCCATTTATTTTGAGTGCATTTTCCTGCTGCTTTCTCCATTCTGAGGGTTCCAGCTTTCAGATCAGGAGCATTGTTGCCCCAAGATCACTGTAGTCACAGCTATTAGAACAACAACCCAAACTCTTTGCTCCACCATAGATACTCCTTGAGCTGTAGTGGGCGCCGTTGTTGTTTCAGGATTTCTGGATGTGCCTTCTGGTTCTGCTGCACTGTTTCTACGTGTGAATAAATAAGGTGCCTCCTAGAGGGAATATGAAAAGCAAATAAAAGTGATTTGGATAACTCATGACATTTATTTTTGGATTTGAGTTATTGCTTATATTGATTGCAATATTGAGCAATCCTAATTAAGGTGAATGTCAGATTAAAGGCTTCTGTTTTAGATGGAGCACAGATTCTCGGTGTGAAAATTAAAATAAATATGCAAATAAAAATTTGTATACTTTATATCTTGGTTTGTCTGGATAGGAAGGTTGCACATGCACTTATCTACCTAATTTGCATAACAACTACTGTATTAGAATCAGAATTTTGAAATCCATCATTCACCCTTTAGTGCACTTCAAATATTTTATAATTAATTAGAATGAATGAAAGTACTCACCCATTTTAGGAAAGGTTTTTTTCCATTTTACACTGAAGTTTTCTATGGTGTTTTAGGATAAAATGAATGCTATGGCCTTAAATAAGGCTTCTTTCATTATAACATCACAGATTATGCAAGGAGATAGACACATTTAAAACAATGAAAGTGTTGTATAGGGTATATAGAAGCTGACTGTTTCCATGTGGATGAGGGATCCAGAATGAGGAGCCACGGATACAAGATTAGAATGTAAGGGACTTAGAACAGAGAGCAGGAATAACTTCTCATGGAGAATTCAGAGGCAATGCATTTCACTTCGGGGATAGTGGTTGAGGCAGAAATTATGTCAATGTTCAGGATTGGATTAGATAGGTGGATGAAGGAGAAAGGGATAATTGGGTATGGGGACAGGGTGATTTGTGGAGTATATGCCCTCGTTGGCGGGAGTGGGGGGGGGGGGGCACGCATCAACAATGGACCAATTGGGCAGAATGGCCTGTTTCTGTGCTGTAACTCTGAAGTAGTATACCACATATTCATACTGAAGTGAATTTGGTTTAACTGGAAAGTAGTTAGCAATCACTTTAATCAGTCAAAGAGCTGTAACTTGCTCTTGGGGTTCAGATCACAACCCAAGGACTGGGAATGAAGCACAAAAGACTCCTGAAAGTCATCTGAACCGCTGATACAACCCTGTGTTACAACTGTCTAGCATGTTTAGTTCTAAGGTGTAGGAAGAGCACCAAATTGAAGGCAAATGAGTGCTTTTTGTGGTGAGTTGTTGCACACTTTGGCTGGAATTTTATCAGCAGCAGGGGCCCTGACAACAGGGACAACGTTCCCTTGGTCATTCATGGGACATCCAGCTGAATTTTTCAGTGGTCCGGCAACTAATTAGATGCTGTTGGGGCTCCTGTCCCTTTAAGGGACGTGTACCCGCTCCCTATTAAGAGCTGCTGGCCAATTGGCTCACCGACAGGTCAGCAGTCTTAGCAGTGCCACTGGGAGTGATGGCAACTTCTGGGACTGCAACTGGAAGAGCAGGATGCCATTGAAGGACATGCCTTCCCAACAAGGTAAGTGGGGCTTGGGGGCACCCAAGCCAGTAAGGTAGGCCCTGGTGAGGGCAGGAGGTGCCATTGCCTGAGGGATGGACAATGCAGCCAGGCACAGCCCCTCTGTGGGCCACAGAGTGCCTGAATAGGTGGTTCCCCCCCCCCTAGCTTCACCAGGCAGTCTCCCCTGGTAATGGGTCCACCTGTCCTTGGTAAAATGCCAGTGGCAGTGAGAAGAAGCCATTAGTTGGCCATTTAAGTGCCTCAATTAGCCCCTGGGTGGGAGTAGCATCCTCCACCACACGCACCATTCTGAAAATATCTTGGCTGCAGGAAGGCGATGGGCTTTCCACCCTACAGCTTCCCTCTCCATTTTAGGGGCCACCCATGCCTCCCTGCCTATCCCTAGGCCGCTGGTAAAGCCCCACCTTAAGTGTGAACTAGAAGCAGTTGAGGACTGTTACAAGTAGTACAGCTATAAGTGGTTGCCAATAATGTTTATTACGCCACTATATGAAAGCTCTTTACTTACGGAACTAGGACACTTCAACTTGATTCGGTCATGGGTGAAATTGTTGTAATTTTGCTTGTACCCAATTTGTTCCAGCTGCAGAAAGTGGAATAAAGAACATTTAGTAAATAGAATTCTCTACATGTGTCTGACTGAGAATGGGGAGAGAGACAGGTGTTAAAAAAAACATTGAGACAGGTTCATTTGTATTGCGAGTTAAATAACTGCTATTTTTTTCTTAAAAACAAGCAGTGCAGGTCCAGTTCCCGAAGCTTGTAAAATCTGAAGGTCAGCAGCCTGAGAGCTCCATTGGTGGAATATGAACATTTAACTAGAGTAGGGGGTCTGCAACCTGCAGCTGAGTCGCATTAACATGAGAAAAACTTTGTAAAAAGTTGCGTTTGCTGCCAACACTGTGCGTTTAAAAAAAAAAATTCAGTCATAGGATGTGGGTGCTGCTGGTTAGGCCAGCATTTATTGCCCATCCCTAATTGCCCTTGTTTAGAGGGCATTTAAGAGTCAACCATGTTGCTGTGGGTCTGGAGTCACAAGTAGGCCAGACCAGGTAAGGATGGCAGATTTCCTTCCCTAAATGAAAGAAATTAGTGAACCAGATGGGTTTTTATATTCATCATTTCATGGTCATCTTCAGACTTTTCATTCCAGATTTTTATTGAATTCAAAAATTTCACCATCTGCCGTGGTGGGATTTGAACCCAAGTCCCCCAGAGCATGACTCTAGGTCTCTGGAATACTGGTCAGCAAAAATACCACCATACCACCATGCCACCACCTCCCTTAAGTGCAACTATTGATATGGCCGCCATCTTTATAGGGAGCAATGTGCAACAGAGCACATGTGCGTCTGTCATCTTTATAGAATCACAGAATTTTAACGGCACAGAAGCAGGCCATTCGGCCCATCATGTCTGCACCAGCTCTCCAATGAGCATTATGACCTATTGACATTGCCCTGCCTTTTCCCCGTATCCCTGCACACTGTTTCTATTCAAATAATCATCTAATGCCCTCTTGAATGCCTCGATTGAACCTGCCTCCACCACACTTCCAGGCAGTGCATTCCAGACCCGAACCACTCGTTGTGTGAAAAAGTTTTTTCTCACGTCACATTTGCTTCTTTTGCAAATCACTTTAGATCTGTGCCCTCTTGTTCTTGATCCTTTTACGAGCAGGAACACCTTCCTAGGGGGCAATACGCAGCAGGGCACATGCATTGCCATCACTGGCTATGGAATTGCAAATATTACAGCACCGGCAGCATCAAGTTAACATCTCTTACTGAAGGGAAATAATCTCTTTATAATGCTTGCAACTTTGGCCTCCCCGCAGTTTCTGAATCTCCCGCTCCGGAGTCTCTTCCCCTTAATCCAGATCTGTCACTGGGAACAAACCCTGGAGCTGCAAACAGAATTGTGGCCATCACCAGGTGGATCAGAAGCCTCCCCTTCCTCCCCATCCTGATCCCAGGGAACTGCGGGGAGGTCAAGACCCAACTGTCCGCCTCAGGAACTGGGTGAACGGCTTCAGGATCCAAATAAGATCTAATGGGCACTGTGTCTCCTGCAAATGACACCATTAAATTCTGTGCGTGTGCACTTGACAGGTAACGGTGGTCATCTTGCATTGGCAGGAGACACAGTGTGAAAAAAATTAAATCAAGAAAAGTAAGCCGTCTTTATATTGCAGGGGGAAAAGGCTGATCATTATGCTGCACTTTACAGTTTCAAATGATAATTTAAATGAAAATCATCATGCTCTAAATAACCTGTTTGAGTGGTATAGCTACACCACGGTTATGGATAATGCCTTTGGTTTGAAGAACAGGCTTTAAGGTCATGACCAGTATTGTTTCTAATGTGGCTCAGACAATAAGTTATTCTGAACCTGCTATTAGAAACTATTTTTTCTTCACGAGAATCAAAAGCCAAAATGTTATCTTAATTCTACACATTTTAAGTTAAAGTTTGTTTTAAAGGTGACTTTACTGACAAAATTATAGTGGAACAAAACGTCAAAAATTGTGATATTTAGAGTTAGGTTTGTTTAAATTTTAACTTTTTTCAATTGATACAGAAATGCCGGATTTTTGTCCTGCAGCTCCCAATGACTTTTATTTTAGGCAATTTTTTTTTTAAAAAGGCTCTTCAAATGAACAAAATTGCAGACCCCTGAACTCAAGGAAGGGAAATTAAAATCGTAACCCCAGTCAGTAAATAGTCAGATACTGTGATAGAGGATGGGCAGGGGGAAATAGTTGTCTCTGCTAGCACCCCACCCTGGTTCACCGCTTTCCCCTACCACCACCACCACCATCACCACGTAGACTAGTGTCTTAGAATCTGAACCACAGCAAGATTAATATAATGTAGCCATTGCTTCTATGAAGCAAACAGGCACACACGCTTGACTGGAACTGCAGGCCAGAGCAGTGAAGCTACAGTCCTGTAACTATCTAGGATCACAGGAACAGAAGTTGGCCATTCAGCCCCTGTTTTGCCATTCAATCAGATCATGCCTGATCTGTATTATTTACCTGCCTCTGCTCCATGTCCTTTGATAACCATGTTTAACAAAAATCTACTGATCTAAGTCTCAAAAACTCCAATTTTCCCAGTATCCACAGCCATATGTCTTAAGGAGCATGTTAAAGGAGGAAAGAGAGATTTAGAAGTGTAGAGTGGGAATTCCAGAGTAGGTCCGAGGCAGCTGCTGGCATGGCTTCCAAAGGTGGAGTGATTAAAGTCGGGAATGATCAAGAGGCTGGAATCATAGGGCAGGACATTGTGCTCATCGGGCAGGCGCGCTCCTGACCCAAACGAGCATAAAATGACATGCGATGATGTCAGGCGTGTGTCCTGATGTCATAGCGCACACACATGATGTTCCAGCTGGTGGGCGAGCGCAGGAGGTGGCAGCACGCCTGCTGACAATTAACAGGTCTATGAAGGCCAGTAAAGTTCTAATTAAATGAAATTTTTTGCTGTCCATCCAACCTTATGGTTGGCGGGCAGGCGAAAAGGCCAGGCGGCCTTTGGACTTTTTTGCAAAACCTCATCCACGGGCGGGATGAGGTTTCGACCAGTGGTTAAAAAAAAAAGAATTTTCAAACTGATTTGCAACACGTCCCTGTTCATGTGGCAGAGTCACGTGAGGGGACATGTTGTTAACATCTTAAAATTCTTTATTTTTTACATTTTAAAAGCTTCAGCTCCCTCAGGGAGCTTTTACTGCCCGCATGTGCGAACTTCAGTGCTCACCCTATTCCCTCCCTCCACACAGGCAGCGCTGAGCACTGCAGTGCGCAATTCACACTGGCTGGCCCTGAATCACACACAGCGTGAAAGATAGAGCTGTGAGTGCAGGGGGTTAGAGTTGTGAGATTGGGAGGAGAGCTGTGAGAACTGAGGAGGGGGAGGGGGGGGCAGGAGGATAGAGCTGTTTGAGCAGGGCAGGGGGTGAGTTGTGAGAGCAGACTGTTGAAGAACTAGGCAGTGGTATTTTCTTCGCCTACCGTTTTGCAGGCTCTGATGGAGGCAGTGATCAGGCCTCAGATGAATTGACAGGGCCCTCAACTGTGTCTGCGCATCCGCCCTCACACCTTCCTCTCTCTCCCAGAACCATGATAGGGTCCCCCTTGTCCTCACTTATCACCCCACCAGCCTCAGCATTCAAAGGATCATCCTCCGCCATTTCCGCCAACTCCAGCATGATGCCACCACCAAACACATCTTCCCTTCACCTCCCCGGCGGCATTCAGTAGGGATCGTTCCCTCCGGGACACCCTGGTCCACTCCTCCATCACCCCCTACACCTCAGCCCCCTCCCACAGCACCTTCCCATGCAACTGCAGAAGGTGCAACACCTGCCCCTTCACTTGCCCTCTCCTCACCGTCCAAGGGCCCAAACGCTCCTTTCAAGTGACGCAGCATTTTACTTGCACTTCCCTCAATTTAGTCTACTGCATTCGTTGCTCCCAATGCGGTTTCCTCTACATTGGAGAGACCAAACGCAGACTGGGTGACCGCTTTGCAGTACGCCTTTGGTCTGTCCGCAAGAATGACCCAGACTCCCTGTCGCTTGCCATTTCAACACTCCACCCTGCTCTCATGCCCACATGTCTGTCCTTGGCTTGCTGCAATGTTCCAGTGAAGCTCAACGCAAACTGGAGGAACAGCACCTCATCTTCCGAATAGGCACTTTACAGTCTTCTGGACTGAATATCGAGTTCAACAATTTTAGATCACGAACTCTCTCCTCCATCCCCACCCCTTTCCGATCCCCCTTTTTTCCAATAATTTATATAGACTTTTCTTTTCCCACCTATTTCCATTATTTTTAAATGTAGTTCCATCCATTGTTTTATCTCTGCCCTTTAGCCTATTTCAATCCCTTCCCCCCACCCTAACCCCACTTGGGCTATCTGTACCTTGCTCGTCCTGCTTTTTACCATTAATGTCAGCTATTACCACATTCCTTAGATAATATCACCACTGTCAACACCTCTTTGTCCTTTTGTCTATGACATCTTTTGGCTATCTCCACCTATCACTGGTCCTCTATGCAATGTCCACGCCCCCCCCCCAGCCAGCTTATATTTCACCTCTTTTCTATTTTTCCTTAGTTCTGTTGAAGAGTCATACGGACTTGAAACATTAACAGTGCTCCTCTCCGCAGATGCTATCAGACCTGCTGACTTTTTCCAGGTATTTTTATTTTTGTTTTAAAATTGCCCCCAATATTTATGACCAGTGAATTAGATAACAAGCGAACTTAGCATTAGTGCTCAAAGCAGGAAAGGTACACACAAATGGTTTCATTATTCAGGGGAGACGGTGGAGTAGTGGTATTGTCACTGAACTGGCAATCCAGAGACCCAGGCTAATGCTCTGGAGACATGGGTCGGGATCTTATGGGACCCACCGTGGGCGCGAGTGGAAAATTGGAGAGCCAACCAGAAGTCTAATGGCTTTCGGTGGCACCGGAAAGTCCCAGCCACGGGCAGGGCTGGAAAATCCAGGCCATAGCTTCAAACCCCACCACAGCAAATTCAATTAATAAATCTGGGATATAGAGTTAGTTTCCGTCATGATGACCTTGAAACAATCATTGATTGTCGTAAAAACCCATCGGGTTCACTCATGCCCTTTAGGGAAGGAAATCTGCTGTCCTTACCTGGTCTGGCCTGCATGTGACTGACTCCAGACCCACGGCAATGTGGTTGACTCTTAACTGCCCTCTGAAATGGCCTAGCAAGCCACTCAGTCCAAGGGCATTTAGGGATGGGTAACAAGCGCTGGACTTGCCAGTGACATCCACACCCCTTGAAAGAATAATAATTTTAAAGAACAGCTTTATTGGCATTTGGAATGTATTGCCAGCAGCTGCTTTTGAAATTGCAGCATTTAAGAGGTAGTTAGTTAAGCACTTGAAGAAGTCGGAAAAAATTAAAGGGGACAGTGAAGTGGGATTAGACTAGATTAGCCCAATGTGGGGCAAGCATCAGGGCAGGCTCAGTGGACGCTGACCTCCTTCTATGCTGAAATCTGTACAATTCTCTAATTAATTCTAAATCAGCAGTCTGGAATCCATTACTTGGTAATCCAAATTCAGATTCTCATCAACCCAAAACTCTCCATGTGAATGACGAATTTCACAAAAAGACACGCTACCATGAGTGGGAAGAAGCTCATGTGGAGCCTAAGGGTCGGCATAGGCCAGTTAGACCGGTGGCCTGCTCCTGTGCTGCGTACCCAAATGTAACTATTTGTAATCCAAAGTTAGGAAGCAACATTCAGTTCAAATATTAAGGGACTTAAGTTGCTCTGCTTAATCTTTTTACGTGAGATAATAAGGGAGTTGTTAAATCTTTTAAAAATACAGGTTAAAATAACACAAAATGAATGTTTCACAAATGGGTTAAGCAGGTACTGCCTGAGCAAGTGAAACCCGACTGCTGTGTCTGCATTGTGCATTAAATGCCACATGGATACAAAAGCCTTTGATGAAAATCAGCATACAACAGCAATAATGACAATAATGGCACTGCCCAGGGGCACTTAAATTACTAAATTGTTCAAGACACACTTACAACAGAGCTAGATAACTCTTTCAGTAAGTTGCAATTGACAGATTTACTGCAGTAGACAGAACACCAGTGTAACTGATGGAAAAAAGCTTCTGCCACATAAAATATGATTTTTTTCATTGGCCATGTTATGCATGAACAGAAATATCAAAATTACAAAGTTACAAAGTATTTGCAGCACAGAAACAGGCCATTCAACCCAACTGACCCATGCTGCTCTTTATTTCTTCAGCCCTTCATCATCTAATCTCATAAACATATCCTATTTCCTTCTCCCTCATGTGCTTATGCATCTATTCAACTTGCTTCAGCTACTTCCTGTGGTAATGAGTTCCACGTTCGAACCACTAGGTTATGAAGTTTCTCCTGAATTCCTGGTTTTGTACATTAGTCACTATTGTATGTTTGTGACCCCTAGTTCACCCACAAGTGGAAACATCTTCTCTACATGTATCCTATCAAACATTTCCATAGTCTTAAAGACCTCTGTCAGGCCACACCTCCATTTTCTCTTTTCTCGAGAAAAGAACTGCAGCTCGCTGAATCTTTCCCAAATGGTGTAATCTCTCAGTTCTGGTATCATTCCAGTAAATCATTTTTGCGCCTTCTTCAATGCCTCAATATCATTTTTATAATATGGAGACAAGGACAGTGCACAGTACTCCAATGTGGTCTAACTAATGTTCAATGCAGTTTATTATAACTTCTCTGCTTTTTAATTCTTTCCCTCTTGCCAATGAGCTTTGAGGTGCTGGGGCAGCCATTTTTACCATGTGACACATTTTGACCTGTAAACGCTATTATCCACTTCCCTAAAAGGAAGGAAACAGAAACTGTTTTCGTATGTGCTTCTGGGAAAAACGCTGGGCCTCAATTGCCATTGGCGTGATCTTGGTGATCAGTAGCTGACCAAGAGTGGTGAAATTTGGATGGTCATCTTTGAGCTGCTGAATCAGGGATCACTGGTACAAAATCTAATTCACAGCCTTTGGAGTGACAGGCTGTTACAAGATTCTCTGTTAACAACGTGCCAGAATGTTACAGTTAAGGAGGAAGTAATACCATGTTGTTCCACAAGCCAATGGCCATCTCGGCTTGTCCTCGTTCTCTTAAATGGAAACAATCGACTGTAAAGAAGCTCAGGTCCGGCTGACCGGTCTGGAAAAAGAGAAGGGCAGACTAATAAATGATGAAGTAATTGGTTTACTGAACTGAAATAATGTAGTGTCTCTAAACCACGTATAAATAGATGATAACTTCCAGGGGCTTTTGTGATTTTTTTCCAACCCCACAAACAACCATCAAGCTCACTAGCATTAGGTCACAAGTGGCAGAAACAATTGCTAGTGGCAAGAGACTTATTGATTGGGATATAGTTAGTGTGATTGTAGTCCGGCATTGTATACTATCTTGCTTGTGTTATAATGTCAGACATCAAAGAACATACAGGCTTACTTTTGGACATAGTTCATGTGTGAAGTAGAGTTCAGATGTCCTTTTAAAAAGCAATTGGATAGTAGCTTACAAAAGATTCATGCCAGTACCTTTCCTTTTCCTTCCCCAGCAACACAGCGATCATACCCCTGCTGAATGAGGATACTTGGAGCCCCAGCCGCTGACCTGTTCTTTCGTTTTGCCTCATACCAAGCAGTAATTGACTGCAAAGACAGGATCAGGTGCATCTGTGTCCTAGCCTAAGTTCTGGCCCTGCCAGCTGCCAGCAGCAGGATTTGCAATGGGTGTGCTCTAGAAAGGGCCCTAGATATTTTGGGGCTCCATCCTGAACGGTATCAAGCAACCTTGGACCGAGCTATTAGAAAACTGTTGAGAAATGTACATCTATCAATTTGCTGCATGCGGGCAGTAGTAAGGGAAATGACTGAAAAAAAGCTGTTCTCTTCCACATCCAAATTTGCACCAACTCTCTTGCAGTGTGAAGAAACATATGATACTAAATAATTATTACCATTAACAATGAACTCCTGGGATTGTTCCAGTTCCTAGTATATCGGGTTGGGATGGAGCAATGCAGTTGGCCATGCAACAAAAGAAAGGAAATACTTGCATTTCAATAGAGCCTGGCATGACCTCGGGATGCCCCAAAGTGCTTTACAGGCAAAGGAGTGCTTTTGAAGAACAGACGTGTAAAGTTGGCCATAATGTAAAACCTGCACCAAGAGTGGCTGAGAGATATATGGCAATTGTCAAAATTCATACCTCCAGGCCTGAGTGTCAAAACGTAACCAACAAAATTAAACTTACACTGTTTAATGGAACAATTGTGTTGGACAAATAGGGTTGTAACACAATGGTGAAGTCCTCATGTGTGTCATATTTTCCACTGTAAATCAATGCAGTCAATTTGGTCTGAATAAAGAAAACAAATGGCAGTTTACTTTATTTAGCAAAGGGACAAATGATACTCTGCTTCTATGGTCACTCTAATAAAATGATTGAAAGGACTAGATGAAGCCGTTTCAAACTCAATCCACATATCACCTCATCAGTCTCCAGAGGCGCAAGGATCATAGTTGAATCAACTGAGCACTTTTTAATTTTAAAACGTAAATAAATTATTTTTCCCCAACTGTCTCTGTGATGCTCTATTACAAGCACTGTTCACTGACCAGAAGCAAGGAGTGATGTGTTTCCAGCTTACATGAGCAGATACTTGGGAACAATGGTTTGTGCCTCTTGTGGTCAAGGAGCAGTGTGCAGTTTGGAAATTCTAAAACTGGCAAAGAGACGCATGAAATAGGGGCTTGTGATAAAATTCTAAATTAATGGCAATATGAAAGAATTTACATTTCAAAAATCAGATCAAATCAAAGAGCAAGGAATTAGGTAGTAGCAAATGTATTAATATTTATCTTGCGAACCTGCTAAGTGATTAAAACAATGATTAAATAAAGAGGAGCTCACTCTATTTGTTTAAACATTAACAACATTGCGCACATACCTGATAGTCTTTGTTAATTCTCATAGTCTCAGCCAACTCAGGAGAGGTTTCTCTCAGTTTTAAAAAGCAGGGACACATGTTTCTGTGTAATATGATGACACAAGAACAAATATCAATGTTTCCAGAAAAGAGCTCAACCAGTGTTGGGAGGAGGATTGAGGCAAGTTTTCAAACTTTATCTATTGGGAGGAGCAATACATATCAAAATTGTACATCCGGCTCTGATAATTCAGGACATGATTCCGAACATTTCTATTGATCATGAATCTCCAACTTGCTGCATGGAATAATGTCCAATCACAATTAAGAAATGTGACTGTTGATGTTGGGTTAGCCAGTGGCCAACCTGGAAATGTGCTCCGAATATAGTAACCTCACTGAGCAGCCGTGGAAACTGACAATGTTGCAGACAGCAGGAAATGTGAAGGGTCAGTGAAAGGATATTATCAAGTATGGAATCTAACAATTGCTCAGCTCTTCTGAACACAGCAAGATAGTTTCGCTCAATTTTTGTTTTCCTCCTCATTGTTACCCTCTCCTATCTTATTTCACTCATGCCTGATGTTCTCTATCACTTTCACTGTCTTTCTTCTCATGCTATTTTGTAACATGCTTCTCCCAATTTGTCTCAGTCTGCTGGTCCATCTTTCCTGTCTCTGCTACTTATGCTCCCTACATTCTCCTGGCTTGTCTCCCTCATTGCTGCAATCCAAATTAATGACTTAGACAAAGAGACAGAGAGTAATGTATCTAAATTTGCTGATAATGCAAAGTTAGGTGGGAATGCAAGCTGTGAGGAGGACACAAAGAGGCTGCAAAGAGATAGAGACAGGTTAAGTGATTGGCAACAAGGTGATAGATGGAGTATAATGTAGGGAAGTGTGAGGTTATTTATTTTGATAGCAAGAATAGAAAAGCAGAACATTTTTTGAAAGGCCTGAACTGGTAAGTGTTGATATTCAGAAAGACTTGTACAACGAACACAGAAAGTTAGCATGCAGGTTCAGCAAGCAATTGGGAAGGCAAATGGCATGTTGGCCTTTTTTGCATGGAGTTGAAGTACAAGAATAAAGAAATCTTACTACAATTGTACAGGCTTTGTTGATACCACACTTGGAATACTCTGTGTGGTTTTAAGGATTTAAGGAAGGATACACTTGCATTGGAGGTAGTACAGTGAAGATTCATTAGATTTTTTTCCTGGGATTAGACTGTTGTCCATGATGAGAGGCTGAGTAAATTTGGCCTCTACTGTCTGGAGTTTAGAAGAATGAGACGTGATCTCATTGAAACATTCAAGATTATGAAGAGACTTAACAGGATAGATACAGAGAGATTCTATTTCCCAGCCTGGGGAATCTAGAACTCAGGGGGCGCAGTCTCAGGATAAGGGTCATTTAAGACTGAATGAGAAGAAATTTCTTCATTCAAAGAGTTTGTGAATCTTTGGTGTTCCCTACCCCAGAGGGCTGTGGATGCGCCATCATTAAACAACACTGAGATAGATATATTTTTGATGTCTCAGGGAATCAAGGAATATGGAGAGCAGGAGGGAAAGCAGAGTTGAAGCCAAAGATCAGCCATGATTGTATTGAATGGCGGAGCAAGTTTGATGGGCCATATGGTCTACTCCTGCCCTTATTTCTTATCTTATCTAATCTTATCTCCTTTCCATTTCTCACTTTATATTGCACTTTTTCATCTCTTTCTAACTTGCCCTTCACCTTTGCCTCTCTCGCACTCTCCCACTTTCATTGTTACTGTTCTGCCTCTCTGTCTTCAATGTCATTCCTGCGCAGCGATATGAATGATCAGCTGTATGGCTCTAAGCTGTAACATTGTCTCAACTGACAACATACTTCAATAGTACTAATGTAATCAACCAACACCATCCTGTTTTAATGTAAATTTGGTGTGTACCTAAAAAGCAAAATGGTTTGTGGTCTTAAAAAAATAGATGCCCATAGATTTATTTAATTGCAATTGTCTTCAAAGCCAGTGCTATTGGAAAGCTGATTGGTTGCCTGATGAATTTCTGCATTCTTGCTGGTAATCATGTGGGCTGTTTGAGTCATTACCATAACTACTCAATGCCTTATTCTTGTAGCAGTGCTTAAACAGTACCCGATTCAGGTTAAAGTAAATTGCCACTTACTTCTGAAGCAATGCACAACCGATTGTATTCTTTTTTATCCTTCGAAGACCACTCAGCTCAAGTATTTGCACCATGTTAATAAAAGCTCTCGGCACCTAGTTGAATGAATATTTAAAGGAGAAGAAGTTCAGAGGACAAATGAAGTGTTTTAAAAATCACAGAGCTTCTTACAGTGAACTGATGGCAGTTGCTTTTTACCCTAAAAATTAGATCGTCACATGACCTCAGGTCATGACTGTCATCACCGAGCGTTAATGTCATTGTTGTATTTAATGCAGGCTCCCACCATTGGAGGAGCAGGTTGCTGTAATATAATCTATTATGTTGTGTTTCCTGGAAGTCATGTAGCCAGTGGTCAGTCTGGTCAGTAGGTCTTAGAGGTGACCGCAATGGGCTAACTCGCCATGCCAGACTTCAACCTTCAACACAGTGACTTCATGGTCTTCCTCCCTTGGGATGTTCACATATCAGAAAATGCTTAAACAGAATTTAAAGCAGAGTGACAGACAAGGTCGTTGCTTCCCAGATAAACAACACCTTGATTTTAAAATTCTCTTTGTTTTTAAATCTCTCATGGCTTCCCCTCTCCCTATCTCTCTAATCTCCAGCCCCACAACCCCCTGAGATATCTGTGCTCTTCTAATTCTGGCCTCTTGCGCATCAGCTGATTTTAATGGCCCTACCATTACTTGCCATGTCTTCAGCTGCTTGGGCCTTAAACTGTGGGATTTCCTCTCTACACCTCCTCTCCATCTCTCTACACTTTTCTCCTTTAAAGCACTCCTAACACCTTCCTCTTTGACCACGCTTTTAGACATCTGCCCTAACAGACCCTTTAAGTGGGTCAGTGTCCTCTTTTGTTTTATAATGCTCCAGTGAAATAACCTTGAATTGTTTAATTATGTTAAAGGGGCTGTATAGAAAGTAGTAGTTGTTGTAAAAGGAGTGAGGCACCCTGGAATGCACTGTATTGAACCAAATTGATTTGTGTTGCATGTGTACTCCCACATGTCATTGTATCGTAATGCACTTTTACAAATTCTATAAAGCATATTTATGGGGAAAAGTATATGTTGCAAGAAGAAATTGTAAAACAAAAATATGTTTACAGAGAATAAACAATGTCCATTCCTGCCAGGACCTGCGAATGATCAATCAGGATTTAAAAAGGGAAAAATAACATCTCTGGTATAAAACAAGATCAAATGGAATGCAGGGACAGTCAAATCTGTCTGCTTTTGTTCGAGGAGATCTTAAAAGCATGCAGAATGTAACACATCACATAGATTAATACTAACTGAAAAAATGTATCTTTAAGATGGTTTTTCTACATTTTACTTGAGATAGTCTGCAGCCTGCAACACTTGGGAGATATTATCAAAAGCATTTTTCACTGCCATTTGCTGATGTCAGGACTGAAATCTTGCAGAGTCAGTAATATCGGTCTCCAGCGCTGAGAAACAATCCATCACACACTGGACATTAGCATGGATCAGGAGCTGCATGCAATATCCCAGGCCGCCTGCTCAGGCCCTTCTCGGCATATGGACAGAAGTCCGAAGCACCGTGTTTAAAAAATGTCTCACGTTGTTTAGATGGTATTTAACTATGGGGTGAGGCAGGGCGGGGATGGGCGTGGTGGGTGAGGGGGAAGTGGTGGTGGGATGGGAGTAAATGTTTCATAACAAAAGGGGCGCGTGGAGTTCAACAGATTTTAAGGGGCCATGTTATCGTTTGGACGAGATTGTCAAATAGTATAATTAGGTCCTTGAACTATCAGTTGCAAGACAACATTAACATCTGAGGTCCCCAGCGTCGGACATGGGGGGTACCCCAAAGATGCACTGGGGAGTCCCTCTGGGAAGTTTCCAGATAAGGATTTGCAAGGCAATTGCCCAGAAGTGCACAATTCCTCTGGGAACCATCTGAAAATGCAACTCAAATTGCAAACTTCAGTTGGTTCCGCCAGCGATACCAATAGTTACCCAGAAAAAGTTAGAAGTATTAAAACTTCTTCTAATTTCTGGGGAATTATGTAAAGACCCAGACCAATCCGCCCTTGGGACTGTCCCCACAGCCCTGACTCCCCCAGGGACTCCCTCACCCCTGACTAACAACCCGCCGACGGTATTTCTCCACCTTCCGAAACATCATGGGACTCCCCCCACCCGCACGGGACTTCTCACCCGAAACCTGGGGCCCGATTTCTACCCCCCGACCCGAACCCACTCTCTCTCCATGTCCGACTCACACACCCCCAAAATTCCAACCCCCTAGCACCCCATAATATCTGACACACCATCCCCTCCCAATATCCAACCTCCCCCAGCCCCCCAACCCCTCGAATGTCTGGCTGATTCCAACCTGCCCGATGCCCAACACCCCCAGTCCCTCCCAATAGCCGACTCCCCACCACACCACCCCCCTCCCCCAATCCCCACCCAACCTCTGAACACCCCCACCCCTCAAATCCTTTCCATTTACCTTAGGCACTTAACTTCTCCCTGGCCTATCAATTTCAATGGGACCTTTAAACAGAGCTGCTTTTTAAAAAATCCATTCATGGACTTCGCTGGCTGGGCCAGCATGTATTGCCCATCCCTTGCTGCTCTTGACAAGTTGGCGGTGAGCTGCCTTCTTGAGCTGCTGCAGTCCATGTGGTGTAGGTACACTCACAGTACTGTTAGGGAGGGAGTTCCACGATTTTGAAAAGGGGGCATGTTCTGCTCCAATTCGACTGTGCTGGACCTCGACGCTGGACTTCAGAGACAGCTGCGCTGCCTGGATCTCACCCTGGCCTGAGTTGGAAGGTCGGGCAAGACAGGCACGGAAGAAACTTGGTATAGATGAGTAGGCATGGCGTGGCAATCTGACGCTGATTGCCACTCCGAGGGAGTTATGGCCCTATATTTGCCTTTCAGGTAAAGGTTAACCAGCGGCACAACGCCATAGCACATTGGCATCCTATGCCAATAAATTGGCAGGGTATATGCTATGATTTCCACTCTGCCTATAGGTGTTCAGCGGGGGAAATATCAGAGACAGGGTTAATTCAGTCCATTTCTTCACATATGTGGCTCCTTTAGAGCAGCAAAGATCTTTGGTCAAATCTCATCCCAATGTTTACCTGTTTGTGCAGCATATCCAATGCCTCCTCAATATGCTTCACGTAATTATCTGCAGAATACGTTTCCTGCAAGAGATAAAAGAAAGGAATTACTGCCTCTTTCCTGTCACGAAGATGAGAATAAATCTGGACCCGGGAATCAAACTGGCACAAACATGTGTCTTTTATCAAATTTGACTGAAAGCTGGAACAAAACAGAAAGTGCTGGCAAAACTCAGCAGGTCTGACAGCATCTGTGGAGAGACAACAGAGTTAATGGTTCGAGTCCTTATGACCCTTCTTCAGAGCTAAAGAGAAGTAGAAATGTGATGGAATTAATACCGTTTAAGGGGGTGGAGCAGGTGAAGCTGGAGAGGTCAGTGATAGTTGGGGGCTAAAGTGGGATTGACAAAGATGTCAAGGACACAAGGCAAAGGGAGTGTTAATGGTGGTGGTAAGTACTGAAGTATGGCATAAAGGTAAGAAAGCAGAATGTGTGAATAGCAGAACAAGGGTAAGCACTCTGTGAAAGAACAACATGGAACAAGTTACAGATCACCCTTTTGTGGAGGGGTGGTGAGGGTGAGGGGGTGGGGCGAGGGACGGTGGTTGGGGAAAAAGGGTGGAAAAAGGGATTAAAAAAGAGATAAATCAATGGGATTAAAATTGAGGGGAAGATAGAGGAGACAGTTCGTGGTCTGAGGTTTTTGAACTCAATGTGAAGTCCGGAAGGCTGTAAAGTGCTTAACTGAGAGCTGAAAACTGAAACCTGATTGAAAGCTGATTTGTACTTTGAAAGTTCAACAGTTGTGTTTTGAATAGGTTTGCTTAGCTTTTAGTTGTCATTCTTCAAGGAAAGGGCACACTATGCCCTCTATGCACGCTCTCAGCATGCGAAGCTCTGTACTGGAGGTTACTGAGGATGAAAATTTCCCCATTTGTTCTTCTGCCTTCAAAGCGAAATATTTCAGATAAAAAGCCTGTCAGCTCCAGCTTTGAGGTCCCATTCCTGCAGTTCTCGTCACCTAAAGCTAAGTATAGAATTGCATGGATACTAATTTCTAGCAGATAACACACTTCCAAATTATGGAAAGAAAGCATTTGCATTTATATAGTGCTGCTCACATTCTTAGGACATCCCAAAGCATTTCACAGCTAATTAATTACTTTTGAATTGTGGTCCCTATTATTCTGTGGGTGAATGTGGCAGGTGATTTGTGCCTAGCAAAGTCCCATAGACACAAAAGAGATGAGTGGCCAGTTAATTTATTTTAATAAAAGCAAAATACTGCGGATGCTGAGGAAATCTGAAATAAAAACAGAGATTGCTGGAAAAACTGAGCAGGTCTGGCAGCATCTGTGGAGAGAGAAACAGAGTTAATGTTTTGGGTCCAATATCGCTCTTCTTCCGAAGAAGAGTCATATTGGACTCACAACATTAACTCTGTTTCACTCCACATAATTTATCTTTAACGCTGTTGGTTGAGAGACCAAGAGAAATCTGTTTTACCCATATTTTAACCAATCCTGGTTGGGTTTTCATAATGGGACTTTATCAAGTAGCACTGCCAGTTCTTTCACATCCACCTGAGAAAGGAGTCGGGCCTCATTCAAAAGACAGAACTTTCAACGATGTAGCACCCCCTCAATACCGCACTGAAATATCAAGTCTAAATCATGCACCCAATTCCTAGAATGGAGTTTAAACCCATAGGCTGGAATTTTCCAGTCCGTTCCCCCACCCCCCCAACATGGCAGGTTTACCCGTGGCAGAGCTGGTGAGCCATTGAAATAGTCGTTCACATCAGCAGGATGGGAAGATCCGGCCGGCATGAGGGGCTGAAAAATTCCGGCCGTAATCTCCTGATGCAGAGACACGAGGGTTATCACTTAATCAAAGCTGATGCTATAGGTTACAATATACTTAATCCCAAAGTTGATTTTGTGCAAAAGGATAATTGAATTAATGAGGGGAAAATTTTCACTCAAGAGAGTTGCCACGATGGGCATGTTCTATTTGAAAAGGTGATGGAAGCTGATACCATAAGTAACTTTAGGAGGTGTTCTGCAAGCACTTGAGGATGAGTAACTTAAAGGGTTGCAGACAAAAAGCAGGGCTGTGGGATGAAACATGATTAGTCTTTCAAAGGGGCAGCACAGGCAGGCCTTCTTTTGCGCTGTAGCTTTCTGTGAATAATTCAATATTTTTCTTAATTGGTCAACTTTGAATTAGACGTGTAGGCTGTGTTTACCCTGCTGAATCAATAACCAAGGATCGCTAAAAGTTCGATTAAAAACATTCAATTGCAGCTTAGCTGATTTATGCAAAATTACCCTGGCTTCAATGAATATTGTTTGCAGATAATCAGGAGAGGGCTAATTAGGTTCCACTGTAAACCTGAATGTCATTTCAGCGCAGTTTAAGAAATGTCACACTAAGAAATCATATCCAGGACAGGCATGAAGTAAAGGTAAAGCAGATTGAATTGAGTTCATGGAAGCTGTTCGTTATAATTGTGCTTCATAATGCCAATTTTGATATATATAGATACAAAGCGAAGATTCATGGAAAATACCATTTCAAACTCCATTCACAATCCTTTCCCACTGTCTGGAGCTGGAGCTGTAGCTTTTCCACCCAGGCTTGGTATATTTCTACATCCTAGCACCCAATATCAACTCTCCATGTTTTTGGTGATATTATTATAATATTTCCTTTTAACCATCACTGGGATCAATTTTTGAGAGACATCTTTTCCTCATTACATTTGCATCAGGTTTAATTCTTTTCTTTTGTCACTAGGGATTGAAATTTCTCTGATCGATAAGCGTACTGAAAAGGTTGACAGGGAGCCCTGATTTTTATTTTGCTCATGTTAACATTTTCGCTTAAAGGGTAGGAATTTCATTCAACTTCTCCCTCCCACCTCTCTCCATCTTTTGAGTGAGAAGAGTCCTATATGAAGAAGCATGTGGTTTGTATACCTGTTTCAGGAAAGCCAATTAATAGGTCAGTTCCTCACAAAAGGTTTCTTTAACAATGATGTGGTTTTAGAAGTTACAGGTACCTTGTAACTGTACATTAAATGCTGTAACTGTACATTAAATGCTATTAGTTATGAGCCCATTTGCACTTCAAAAGGTCAAGTAATAGTCAAATTCAAAACAGCTTTGCAATAAGAGTTCATGCCAATGGGAGGAGGTGGCATTGTCACTGGACTAGGAATCAGAGACCCAGGGTAATGCTCTGGGGATCTGGGTTTGAATCCCACCACAGCAAATGGTGAAATTTGAATCCAATAAAAATCTGGAATAAGTTTAATGATGACCATCGTAAAAACCCCTTTGCTTCACTAATGTCCTTTAGAGAAGGAAATCTGCCATCCTTACCTGGTCCAGACCCAACTCTTAACTGCCCTCTGAAATGGCCTAGCAAGCCACTCCGCTGTATCAAATGATGGCACCGACCACGAGAAACAACAATGGCCCTGTCGACCTCCTTACTAACATCTGGGGGCTTGTGCCAAAATTGGGAGATCTGTCTCACAGACTAGTCAAGCAACAGCCTGACAGTCATGGAATCATACCTTACAATGTCCTAGACACCACCATCACCATCCGTGGGCATGTCCTGTCTCACCTGCAGGTGGCAGCACAGTGGTATATAGTTGGAAGGGAGTTATCTTGGGAGTCCTCAACATCGAGTCTGGATCACATGAGGTTCATGGCATCAGGTCAAACATGGGCAAGGAAACCTCCTGTCGATTACCATATACTGCCACACCCCAACCCCTGCCAGCTCAGCTGATGAATCAGTACTCCTCCATGTTAAACACCACTTGGAGAAAGCACTGTGGGTGGCAAGGGTGCAGAATGTACTCTGGGTGGGGGACTTCAATGTGCATCACCAAGAGTGGTTTGGAAGCACCACTACTGACTGAGCTGGCCAAATCCTTAAAGGACATATTTGCTAGACTGGGTCTGCAGCAGATGGTGAGGGAACCAACAAGAGGGAAAAACATACTTGAACTCATCCTCACCAATCTGCCTGCCGCTGATGCATCTGTCCATGACAGCATCGGTAGGAGTGAGCACCGCACAGTCCTTGTGGAGATGAAGTCCCATCTTCACACTGAGGACAACCTCCATCATGTTGTGTTACCACCACCATGCTAATTCAAACAGGTTCAGCAATTCAAGACTGGGCAACCATGAGGCGCTGAGGGCCATCAGCAGCAGCAGAATTGTACTCAAACACAACCTGTAACCTCATGGCCGACATATACCCCACTCTACCATCACCACCAAGCCAGAGAATCAACTCTGGTTCAATGAAGAGTGCAGGAAGACATGCCAGGAGCAGCACTAGGCATGCCTAAAAATGAGGTGGCAACCTGGTGAAGCTACAACACAGGAATACTTGCGCACCAAACATAGGCAGCAAGCGATAGACAGAATTAAGCGATTCCACAACCAATGGATCAGACCTAAGCACTGCAGCGCTGTCACATCCAGTCTTGAATGGAGGGGGATAATTAAACAACTCACTGGTGGAGGAGACTGCACAAATATTCCCATCCTCAATGATGGGGGAGTCCAGCACTTCAGTACAAAAGATAAGTTTGAAGCATTTGCTACAATCTTCAGCCAGAAGTACCAAGTGGATGATCCATCTCAGCCTCCTCCGGAGGTCCCCAGCATCACAGTTACCAGTCTTCACCCAATTTGATTCACTCCATGTGATATCAAGAAATGGCTGAAAGGCACTGGATACTGCAAAGGCTATGGGCCCTGACAATATTCCGGCAATAGTACTGAAGACTTGTGCTCCAGAACTTGCTGTGCCCCTAACCAAGCTGTTCCAGTACAGCTACAACACTGGCATATACCTGGCAATATAGAAAATTGCCCAGATATGTCCTGTATATAAAAAGCAGGACAAATCCAACCTGGCCAATTACAGCACATCAGTCTACTCTCAATCAGTAAAGTGATGGAAGGGACCATCAACAGTGCTATCAAGTGGCACTTGTTTAGCAATAACCTGCTAACTGAGGCTCAATTTGGGTTCCGTTAGGGCCACTCAGCTCCTGAACTCATTACAGCCTTGGTTCAAACATGGACAATAGAGCTGAACTCCATAAGTGAGGTGAGAGTGGCTGCCTTTGACTTAAAGGCAGCTTTTGACCGAGTGTGGCATCAAGGAGTCCTAGCAAAACTGGAGTCAATGGGAATCGGGGGGAAAAGTCTCTGCTAGCTGGGGTCATACCTAGCACAAAGGAAGATGGCTGTGGTTTTTGGAGGCCAATCATCTCAGCTCCAGGACCTCACTGCAGGAGTTCCTCAGGGTAGTGTCCGAGGCCCAACCATCTTCAGCTGCTTCATCAATGATCTTCCTTCCATCATAAGGCCAGAAGTGGAGATGTTCACTGATGATTGCACAATGTTCAGCACCATTCACGACTCCGCAGATACTGAAGCAGTCCATGTACAAATGTAGCAAGACCTGGACAATACCCAGGCTTGGGCTGACAAGTGGCAAGTAACAATTGCGCCACACAAGTGACAGACAATGACCATTTCCAAAAAGTGAGAATCTAACCATCGTCCCTTGACATACAATAGCATTACCATTGCTAAACCTCCCACGATCATCATCCTGGGGGTTACCATTGACCAGAAACTGAACTGGTCTAGCCATAAAATCCTGTGTCTACAAATATCAGAGATGGTAATGCCATTGAATGTGATGATTAGGTTCTGTCTTGTTGGAGATGGTCATTGCCTGGCACTTCTGTGGTGCAAATGACATTTGCTACTTGACAGCCAAGCTGAATATTATCTAGGTCTTGCTACAGAGACTAGGAATCCTGCGGCAAGTAACTCACCTCCTGACTCCCCAAAGCCTGTTTATCATCAACAAGGCACAAGTCAGGAGAGTAATGGAATATTCTCCACTTGCCTGGATGAGTGCAGCTCCAACAACACTCAAAAAGCTTGATGCCATCCAGGGCAAAGCAACCAACTTGATTGGCACCCCATCCACAAACATTCACTCCCTCCACCACCAACACACAGCGTCAGCCATGTGTGCCATCTATAAGAGGCATTGCAGGAATTCATCAAGACTCCTTTGACAGCACCTTCCAAACTCATGACTGCTACCATCCAGAAGGACAAGGATAGCAGACACATGGGAACACCACCACCTGGAAGTTCCCCTCCAAGCCACTCACCATCCTGACTCGGAAATATATCACCGTTCCTTCACTGTAACTACACCATATGGACTGCAGCGGTTCAAGAAGGCAGCTCACCACCGCCTTCTCAAGGGCAATTAGGGATGGGCAATAAATTTTGGCCTAGCCAGCAAAGCCCACATCCTGCGAATGAATTTAAAAAAAATTCTGAACAGTAAATTTGAATAGAGACCTGGACTTCCTTCAGAAAAATTAGATACTACAAGGGAATGATGGGGAGCTGATATTCTGGAAGGGTGACATCAAATGGTTCGAAGGGCCTTCTTCACCTGTGATCTGAAATATTCGAACAGAAGGAAGAAGAGATAAGCTATTCCATCTTTCCATTGGGAAAGAAGGAACGCTTGTGAAGTTCTTGTGTACCCCCAGCTGCCATCTTGGGACATCCCGAGGCCCCTTCGCCCATCTCAGGTGGAATCTTAAGGAACCCATGGCAATATTTTGAAGAACAGGTGAGTTCCCCCCAGTATCCTGGTCAATATTTATCCCTCAACCAACAGCTAAAAAAAAATTACCTGATTATTTATCAGATTGCTTTCTGTGGGACTTTGGTGAGTGCAAATGGGTTACTGTGTTTCTACATCACAACAGTGTTACTTCTTCTTCTTAAGTAGTCACTCTGGACCAAGGATACTTTCTCCCACTCGGGCGTTGTGGGTCCTGAGGTGACTAAAAGGGTCCAATGCAGGATCCGCGCACACTGCCACAGATGGGGCGGGTAGTGTTTGATGAGGTGGGTGGGTGTGATATTGGATTTTGGTATGGTCTTTCTGTTTGTGCTTGGCCACCACCTGGGCCTGTTGGAGACATTTGAAATGATTGGCATCCTCACAGATGCTACTTCTCCACTTTGGACGATCTCAAGCAAGAGATTCCCACAAATTGGTGGGGATTGTGCGTTTTTTTCAGGAAGGCTTTTGGACATCCCTGAAACGTTTCCTTTGCCCTCCTTGTAACCACTTGCTGTGACGAAGCTTGGAGTAGAGAGCTTGTTTTGGGAGTCTTGTGTCAGGCATATGGATGATGTGGCCCACCCAATATAGCTGATTAGCCATAACCAGTGTCTCAATACTGGGGATGTTGGCCTGAGAGAGGACACTGATATTGGAACGCCTGTTCTGCCTTTGAAGTTGCAGGATTTCGCTGAGGCATCACTGGTGATATTTCTCCAGGAATTTAAGGTGTCCGCTGTATGTTGTCCATGTCTCTGATGCACAGAGGAGGTCAGGTAGCACTGCAGCCCTGTAGACGGTGAGCTTTTTGCCTGGTTTGGAGTATTTGGCATCAAACATTCTTTTCCTCAGATGGTTTACTGAAAGTGATGTTGAGTTTCATCGTCGATGTCTGCCCTTGCTGAGAGGAGGCTCCCAAGTTATGAGAAATGATCAACATTGTCCAGTGGTTCGCTGTGGATCTTGATGTTTGGGGTCAATGTATGCAGCGGGAGCAGGCTGGTAAAGGACCTTTGTCTTCCCGATGTGTAGCCTAAGGCCCATTTTTTCATACGCCTCCGTGAATGTGTTGATAGTCTGGAGTTCGACTTCTGAGTGTGCGCATACATAAGCATTGTCAGCGTGCTGCTGTATGATGACAGAGGTTGGGTGATCCTGGTTCTGGAATGGAGGCTTCGTAGGTTTGAGTAGTTTCCTGCTTGTCCTGAAGAGTAGCTCCACTCCGGCGTGGATTCTCATGGAGATGGGATGGAGTGTTGTAGTGAGGAAGATGGAAAAGAGCATTTATGCAATGATGCAGCCCTGTTTGACTCAAATTTGCACTCGTATTGAGTCAGTGGCAGATCCGTTGGTAAGGATTATGGCTTGCATGCCATCCTGCAACAGGCACAATGGTGGCAGATTTCTTTAGGCAGCAAAATTTGAGGAGGATGCTCCACAGTCTATCCCGATTGATAGAGCCAAAGGCCTTTGTGAGGTCAAAGGCGGCCATGACTAGAGGTTGCTGCTGCTCTCTGCATTCCTCTTGGACTTATCTTGCTGTGATGGTCATGCCCACTGTGCCTCTCAATGGACGGAATCTGCATAGGAGCTCTTCAGCCATGGGGAGAAGGTGATTGGGGACTCTTGCAATGACCTTCCCTGTGGTGGTCAGCAGAGATACCCATCCATAGTTATTGTAGTCAGTTTTACCTCCTTTTTTGAAGATGGTCACAAATACAGTGTCTTGTAGATCCCCTGGAGTGCTCTCCTCCTTCCAGATGAGGGAGATGAGGGCATGTATTCGTGTTGAGTACTTCTGCACCGAATTTTAGTATTTCAATGGGATTCCATCAGTGCTGGCGGCCTTGTTGGTTCCTAGTTATCAGGCTGAGATTGTGCTGAGGTGGTGGTGGGGTAGCATTGCTGTGGGATATGATTGAGGCACTCAGGTTAAGGACTGAGTCTCGGTTGAGGAGATCCTTGAAGTGCTCCTTCCAACATGTGCTGACTGCCTCTCTGTCCTTGATGAGTGTCACTCCATTCTTAGCTCTCAGTTCGATAGGTCCTTGGGTGCTTGGGCTGTAAACGGTCTTGACTGCACTGAAGAAACTATGCATGTTGTGGCTGCCAGGAGTTGCTGTATTTCCTGCACTCTTTCCACCTACCACCAGTAACTTAGGTCACGGGTTTTTTGTTGGACCTCGGCCATCATTTGTCTGTAGACCTGCCATCTTTCCAGCGCATGCCAACTGGAGTAGGCAGAGCCAGGGAGAAGCGGGGGAGAGTGGTGAGAGCAAGAAGCGAGTGCTGGGAGAAGCACAGAGAGCCAGAAGTGTGGGGAGAGCTGCGGAGATCATGGGGGAGAAATGTGGGAGAGCCAGAGCAAGTGGGAAAGATGCGGGATAAAGCTACAGAGAAGTCAGGGCCTGACTCAACACTGCACTAGCAAACAGGAATGCCAGGATGCGTCAGAGGGTTAGTGGATGAGGGTTGAGTGCGTGAGTGAGGGTTGAGTGAGCGAGTGATGGTTGAGTGTTGAATGAGTGAGTGAGTTGCTATCATCCTGAAGCCCATGCGGGAATGGCGCCACAGTAGGGCAGGTTCGGACTCGGATTCTCTTCCCCTCGAACTCGACCCACAAGCTAGCTGGACTACAGGCCCCCAGGATAGAGGGGTTGGGACAACAGTGTGTGTGTGTGTGTGTGTGTGTGTTTGTGGTAGCTGCTGTGCAATGGCCACCCCATGTTAAAAGAATCCACGCATGGACAACCCCAGCAGAGAGAGACCAGAATGTCGCACTGCTATTGTGTCCCAGGAATTCCAGCGCTACAAGATCGCTGGTCTGAGTGAGACACGGCGGGCAGGAGAAGGCCAACTCAAGGGACAAGGAGGTGGATACACCTTCTTCTGGAAAGATAAATCAGAAGCAGAACAGTGACTCCCCAGGATTGGCCTCAACATAAAAGACAAATTGTTGACTGTCTTAGTGAGACCCCTTGTGGGATAAACAAATGTCTCATGTCCCTTCGGCTCACCCTAGCCCGGAAACAGTACACCACAGTCATCAGCGCATACGCCCCAACCCTAGAAGCAACAGATGAGGCCAAAGAGGAATTCTACTCCAGCCTTGATCACTTTTGTCCAGTATCCCAAAGGGAGACAAGCTGATTCTCTTCAGTGATTTCAATGCCAGAGTTGGGAGGGCCACAAACTTTTGGAAAGGTGTGATTGGCAACGAAGGTGTAGGGAAAGGTAACACCAATGGAGTTCTCCTTCTGACAAAATGCCTAGAACATAGTCTGATCAGAATGAACACCCTTCTTCATCAGAGAGACAAACACAAGACATCATGGCAATGCCCTCGCTCCAAACATTGGCACCTGCTTGACTACGTCATTGTCTGAGCGAGGGACGGCAAGGGTGTTTGTATCACCCGTGCCATGACAGGAGCTGACCACTGCTGGACAGGCCATCGCTTAATCTGGACTACTATCTCCATCAGCCCAGTCCAAAAAAAACTGCTGCACAAGAAAATCAATGTTGATGGACTCAAGGACTCTGCGAAGAAAGACCTACTCAGACAGCACCTCACAAGCAAGCTGGCAATGCTCAATGAAAAGGAACCACAGAATGTCCTTAGTACCTGGTCTGCCCTTAGATCCACAAAATCAGCATGTGCAAGGATGCTCGTGGTCTCTCCATCAGGAAACATCAAGACTGGTTTGATGAGAACAATCAGGAGATCCAGGAGCTATTAAATCACAAGCACAAGGCTTTCGTGGACTGGAAGCACCACCAAAGCTTGAGGGCAATAAAGCAGGTCCACAGACCGAGGTCCAACAAAAAACCCATCACCTAAACAACAGATGGTGGGTGGAAAGAGCAGAAGGAAATACAGCAACTCACAGCTCACAACAGTAACAACATTTTAAATGTACTTCATTGGTGATGAAGTGTTTTGGGACATTCTGGGGTCATGAAAGGCACAACAAAAATGCAAGCCTTTCTTTCTTGAAAATTAAATTGGTGGAGGTCTAGAGCTGATTATTTGCTCTGCTGACAGCTAGGTTACAGTGTGGGGCATTTCCGAAAAAAAGGTAAGGAGAAAATATAAAACAACTTATAACGTGAGAGTAACAACAAATTTGCACAATCCTGATAGCCTCTTGGGGCTTAAATCAAATGGTCCAGTTATAAACAGGGGAGGCACGGAAGTGGAGCAAAGAGCTTAGACAAAAACAAAAATCATAGGAAAACGAGCAGAATGAAGCAAATAAACTGAGGGAACCATTAGAAATTATTTTCCATAAAGATCTAGTGTTAACAGCATTAACAGAAACCTGGCCACAAACAGGAGAACATTGGAAAATGAACATTTTCAGTTATATTTAAGAGGAATAGATAAGGTCAGAAAGGCAGCAGAGCGGCATTAATGGGAAAAGGGGGAATACATACTGAATAGAGGGTTGATGCAGAAAAGGAAAGGTAAAGGCACTCAAAACGGTTGGAACTCAAATGTAAAAAGAGTTTATTCCATTGGCTATGGGTGTATTACAGACCTTCAAATTGTGGGGAAGGAAAAGGAAAAGGAAACCTGCAGACAGAGCGGAAATACAAGTAGGAATAATAAAGTGATGGTTTTGGGCGATTTTATTTTATCCATTTATCAACAGGGTCAAGATTGAAGAAAATAGAACTTACTAAAGGCAAGACTCAAGGCTTTACAAGGGAATATGTTTAAACATGTGCATGTGCTGCTATGGCATGATGTAAAGGACAAGTTTGAGATGATTTCTTTTCAATCATTGGAAAAGCAGAATTGAGTAACAATTTTACTCTCTAATGAGTACCAATGGGTTTAACTCCCTCTGTGCTCTAGTTTGTCAATATGTTTTGTTACGGACAGGAGAGGGACAGTTCAACCAAACTGACTTCCTCTTACCACCTGTCCATAAGCAGAAGGTCCTTTAAATTATTGAAAATACTAAGTGGTGACATGTGTTCCCAATCCCTCGTGTTTTGTGATCTAATTGTACTAATAATCCACAGCAAAATCGAAGTAGGGTTAACTCAGAAGGTTAGTTTGTTTAAACATTCAAAACCCCAAAAAAAGGAATGTTTGCCACTTCCCACTCTGCACATTCACGCAGTAAAAGGAGGAAAGAGAAAAGGAGCTTTGCAGTTTAAAGACCACAGTAAAATGAATATTAGTTCTTGTGAGTCCCAGGGTCAAAAGTCAGAGTCCAGAGGGTGTTTCCTTTGTGGTGGGGTTCCATTCCGCTGTGTTTCTATGAACATACAAATTAGGAGCAGGAGTAGGCCACTGGGCCCCTCGAGCCTGCTCCACCAGTCAATAAGATCATGGCTGATCTGATTGTAATCTGAACTCCACATTCCTGCCTAACGCCAATAACTTTTCATGCCCCCTGTTAATCAAGAATCTATCTAGCTCTGCCTTAAAAATATTCAAAGACTCTGCTTCCACCGCCTTTTGAGAAAGAGAGTTCCAAAGACTCATGACCCTCTGAGAGAAAAAAATTTTCCGTCTTAAATGAGTGACCCCTTATTTTTAAAGAGTAACCCCTAGTTCTGGATTCTCCTATAGGAGGAAACATCCTTTCCACATCCACCCTGCCAAGACCCCTCAGGATGTTTCAATCAAGTCGCCTTTTACTCTTCTTTGAACTGCTTCCAATGCATTTCCATCCTTTCTTAAATAAGGAGACCAGTGCTGTACACAAAACTCCAGATGTGGTCTCACCAGTGCCCTGTACAACTGAAGCATAGTCTCCCTACTTCTGTAATCAATTTCCCTCACAATAAACGATAAGATTCCTTACAATAGCTTTCCTAATTACCTGCTGTACCTGCATACTAGCCTTTTGCGATTCATACACTAGGACACCCAGGTCCCTCTGAATCTCAGAACTCTACAATCTCTCACCATTTACATAATAAGCTTCTTTTTTATTCTTCCTGCTAAAAGTAAGATTTTCATATTTTCCCACATTATACTCCATTTGCCAGATCTTTTCCCTCTCACCTAACGTATCTATATTCTTCTGTAACCTCTTTATGTCTTCTTCACGATTTACTTTCCTACCTATCCTTGTGTCATCAGAAAATTTAGCAACCCCACCTTTGGTCCCTTCATCCAAGTCATTTATATAAACTGTAAACAGTTGAGACCCCAGCCCCTGTGTCACACTACTTGTTACATCCTGACAGTCAGAGAAAGACCCATTTATGCCTACTCTCTGTTTCCTGTTAGCTAGCCAATCTTCTATTCATGCCAATATGTCACCCCATATGTTTCTGGCTGGTTAAGCAATACGAAAATCCTTTAAATGAACAATGCTGCTGCACGATGGTCTTTTTTGTGTTTTGACCACTCGACAGACCTTGATCAGGGACTTTTAGAATCAAGCAAGGCTTTGTGGAGTTCAGATTGCTCACCCAACCTGGCTGCTGCAGTCCTGTTCAGTTGATGTTAAGAAGCAATCTGGCTGTGAAGACCAGAGATATAATATTAAACTGCCCAAAAGGCCAGAGGCTTGTGACATAGCCTAATAAGGGCTAATTGCAGCTTTACAATTAATTAGTTTGGCTCCTGGCCAAGATCCATTGTTCCTCTTTAGGAGAGAGATGACTTGGGATTGGCTTCTCGAGGTTCGATTCTCCTCCTTTGTGATAGCTCAAGGTGGGGGAGCCAGTTTTTCTGTACCCCCTCTCCCTCTGTTGATTACAAGGGGCTTTACAATGAAATGTGAAATTCCAGAAACTGAGAAAATAATTATTTTGCCCTTGAAACTTGTGGGGATATGTCCCAGAGGGCCAACCCCTGTGATCAGGTGACTTGTAGCAGCCATCTTAATTTTCTTTGTCCAGCAGAAAAAGACCAATTTAAAAAAATAAATAGCAATAAGGATAAAGTTTTTAAATATATGGTGGCGGGTTTCTTTCCATGTCCTAGGAACCCAGCAGCTTGCATGATTTCCTGTCTGTGCTATTCTAATGTAGATGTTAATATGTTTTATTTAACTATCGTGTTAACGGCTGCGTATCAGACAGATGCATGATACACAAACATGGCAAAAAGCAACAGACAGAGAACGCGCAACCCCAAGTTACCCACAGGAGCCATTAAACCATCGCCACGCCTATGGATGTGTAGCAGAAAATGGTACATAAGGTGCTGCCGAGATCTTAGGGATGTCAACAAAGCCTGTCCATTGTGTTCTGTCCTGTGGGAAGGTCTAAACTCGAGCCTCTCACATGAGATTCTGGAGCCTCTCACCAACCGAGAAAGTTTCCCATCGTCTTCCTGATGGTTTTGGTCTTTGGAGTGTCTTCTTCTTGAGGGGCTGCAAACAAGGGTAAGAGCCCCATGTATTCAATACAGTGGGAGAGGGGAGGAGAGGCAGCCACACCCTTCAGGCACAACTGGGCATCAACCCTGTATTTCAAACCAACACTCACCAGGGCTGTCAGGAGTGGGGCCTAAAGCCAACCCTCCTGACTCGGAGCTGGGGATATTACCGCTGAGCCGTGTGAACACGAGTATCCTGCTGCATGTCAACCTCAGTAATTACAGGCCGTACTCTAGGCTCCATTTGTCTGACCCAGAAATGAATCCAAAAACAACTCTTCCGGCAAGGAGAGTTGTCTCGTGGATGGTTTTAAATATAAACTGAAACCAGTCATTATGCCGAATAAAAATCGAAAAGTGAATAAAAAGCTCTACCTTATCCATACAGTACTCGCAGAGATCATTGGCTCCAATGAAAAGGGTGATAACTTTCCAGTCCTGCTTGAAGTTGATTTCCTAAATGGAAAAATAAAGTACAGTTTTTATTGAAGTGTTCATTTTCTCTCCCACCGGGAGAGAAGGAAACAGTTCTTCTTCTTCAACTGTTTTCTCTCTTCTCTCAAAAATGGTGTCTCTTTACAGGTGCAATCCGGCCTACCTTTTACAACATCCTGGATTTTCATGGTGGCAGCAGGAAGGTTGAGGCAGGAAAGTCGAGGCAGGAACTTCCTGTCCTGGCAGACCCCCACCACCGCCCCCCTCCCCCACCACCACCCGCTCTCCCCCCCCCACCCCCACCACCTCCCCCACCACCCCACCCCCTCCCGTCGCCCCGTCAAATTTTTGTTCTGTGGAGGTGGAGGTAGTGACAGGGGAGGAATGGAGTTGAGTCCGCCACCTCCAGAGGCAGTTCAGAGATGGCCACAGAGGCAGATGAGCACCGGGGAGGCCTGGTTAGATCCCGCCTCAGTTTTCTGGGACTTGGGTCCAGTTGTACTAAAGCCTGTTGGGCCCTCCAGCCCTCACCCCTCACACATCCCTCCACCGCAACTCAGCAGGGGGTCTGGTTAGACAGCTTGAGGGAGGGCGAGTGTTGGCATGGAGGATATGAGGGCACCTGGGCAAGGCCTGTTAAACCTGCCTGTCGAAAGGTCCCCGAATCCACACGATGGCTCACGAAGCCTCTGAGGAGCCATGAACCATGGATATCTGCAAGGAACTGACCAGACTCCACAAAAATTGCAATGGGGTATGAGATGCCTACCCCTGCAATGGAACCGGCCAGGATGGGAGTGCAGGGTGTGGGTAGTGAGCCCCCACCCTTACCCCATGCCAGTGAAAATTGCAGAAAACAGGAATGGGGGCGGGAATCCGTGAATCGGGTCCCGCCTGCCGTTTCTATAGGCCTCCAGAGTCAGCGTGATCTTGCAAAAATCCAAGCCCACGTGACCAGTCTTCTTATGCAAGCATCACCAGCTGGCGGTCAATGACCTATTCACCCGGTGGGAGGAGGGGGAGGTGGGAATGGGGTAGGGCGGGGGATCGTGTTGGGGTCACAGTGTACTTTGATCCAGTTTTTGAAAATTCACTCATTGGATGTGGATGTCACTGGCTGCGCCAGCAGTTATTGCCCATCCTTAATCACCCTTGAGAAGGTGGTGGTGAGCTGCATTCTTGAACCACTGCAGTCCATGTGGTGCAGGTACACCCACCGTGCTGTTTGGGTTGGAGTTCCAGGATTTTGACCCAGCGACAGTGAAGGAACGACGATATATTTCCAAGTCAGGATGGTGAATGCCTTGGAGGGGAACTTCCAGGTGATAGTGTTCCTATGTGTCTGCTGCCCTTGTCCTTCTAAATGATAGTGGTCATGGGTTTGGAAGGTGATGTCTAAGGAGTCTTGGTGAGTTCAGTCCTCAGTGAATGTCCATACAAGGGCCACAGATTCAGGGAAGTGTTCAAAAATTACTTTCAAAAGAGAACTTGGTAAATAATAAAAAATTCAGAGCTATGGGGAAAGGGTAGGTGTGCAGGACTAATTGGATAGCTCTTTCTCTGAGTTGGTACAGATAAGATGGGCCAAATGGCATCCTTCTGTGCTATATTTCTAAAAGTGGGGCATGTCAGCAGTTTCTGAGCATTAGAAACCAGAAGAATTCAGAACAGACATCCAAACCTGAATTGGTTCATATTGGGTAACATTTTGGATTAGGGAAACTTAAAGTGGGTTGACTGTGGTTGTCATCCCAGTGTTACAGCCCTTCTCAGACACTCCTTGAGATAACATTGTTTGCTATTGTAAACAAAAACAGAATTACCTGGAAAAACTCAGCAGGTCTGGCAGCATCGGCGGAGAAGAAAAGAGTTGACGTTTCAAGTCCTCATGACCCTTCCACAGAACTGAGCGAATATAAGGAGAGGGGTGAAATATAAGCTGGTTTAAGGTGGTGTGGGTGGGGTGGGGGGGGGGATGAATTTGTGGGGGGGGGTGGAGTTGGGGGATTGTGTAGTTGTAGGGACAAGCAAGCAGTGATAGGAGCAGATAATCAAAAGATGTCACAGACAAAAGAACAAAAGAACACAGAGGTGTTGAAGGTAGTGATATTATCTAAATGAATGTGCTAATTAAGAATGGATGGTAGGGCACTCAAGGTAGCTCTAGTGGGGGTGGGGTGGAAAGACTAGCAGGGCATAAAAGATTTAAAAATAATGGAAATAGGTGGGAAAAGAAAAATCTATATAAATTATTGGAAAAAACAAAAGGAAGGGGGAAGAAACAGAAAGGGGGTGGGGATGGAGGAGGGAGTTCAAGATCTAAAGTTGTTGAATTCAATATTCAGTCTGGAAGGCTGTAAAGTGCCTAGTCGGAAGATGAGGTGCTTTTCCTCCAGTTTGCGTTGGGCTTCACTGGAACAATGCAGCAAGCCAAGGACAGACATGTGGGCAAGAGAGCAGGGTGGAGTGTTAAAATGGCAAGTGACAGGGAGGTTTGGGTCATTCTTGCGGACAGACCGCAGGTGTTCTGCAAAGCGGTCGCCCAGTTTACATTTGGTCTCTCCAACATAGAGGATACCGCATTGGGAGCAACGAATGCAGTAGACTAAGTTGGGGGAAATACAAGTGAAATGCTGCTTCACTTGAAAGGAGTGTTTGGGCCCTTGGACGGTGAGGAGAGAGGAAGTGAAGGGGCAGGTGTTGCATCTTTTGCGTGGGCATGGGGAGGTGCCATAGGTGGGGGTTGAGGAGTAGGGGGTGATGGAGGAATGGACCAGGGTGTCCCGGAGGGAACCATCCCTACGGAATGCCGCCAGTGTGGGTGAAGGGAAGATGTGTTTGGTGGTGGCATCATGCTGGAGTTGGCGGAAATGGCGGAGGATGATCCTTTGAATGTGGAGGCTGGTGGGGTGATAAGTGAGGACAAGGGGGACCCTATCATGTTTCTGGGATGGAGGAGAAGGCATGAGGGTGGATGCTATTGCTATTGTGATCAGTCTGCAGTCCTCTAGGTGGCAGCACTGTACAGGAGAAAGCACATTCCTATATCTCACAAGAGAACACTTACTGAACTGTTCTTCATGAGCTGAATCAGGGTCTGAGCCTGTTTAGGCATATTGCTGCAGAAAGGGGAAAAATGTTGTAAAATCACCATTTTAAAATGCATCACTTTTCAATTTATATTCTGGGTCAGCTAGTCAGGTTGATGTCTGCTATAGCAAGGAATATCAAGGCTGGAATTTTAAATTATAAATTTAAATATTGATTTAAAAATTCTCATTCTCGTTTTCAAATCCCTTTATGGACTTGACCCTCTCTATCTCTGTATGTCCTCCAGCCCCACAACCCTCTGAAAAACCCGAGCTGATTTAATTCTGCTCTTTTACGCATCCCTGATTTTAATCGCTCCACTATTTATGGCTGTGCCTTCATCTGTCAGGACTTAAGCTCTGGAATGACCTCCCTACACCTCTCAATCTCTCTACTTCACTTTCCTCGTTTAAGACTGTGCTTAAAATGTGCCTCTGTAACCAATCTTTTGGTCCTAATATCCCCTTCTGCGAGTTGGTTTCAAACTTTTCTCGATAACTCTCCCTATGAATCACCTTGGGACGTTTTACTACATTGAAGGTGCTTTACAAATACGAGTTGTTGTTTCAACTCCATGACCCTTTGATAGCACTCACACTGTATCACTGGCAGGAATTCAGTGAAAGAGCTGAAAATTAGGGCGGGGGATGGATACGCTACATTCTAGCCTCGCTCGGCAGTTTTAAATGGACCGCGAAAGGTTGGAGCCCTGGCTGTTCCAAACAAAGCCAGAGGTGAAGGGGAGAGTGTGGCTATAGATGGCAGACTCCGAGGTTGCGTGTTCTCAAATCTCTTGGCTGGTTCGTCAAATGAAAGGAGGAATACGAACCTCTGCTGAAGAGCAGATTTGGAGCTTGTCTGGAGTCCAGGCCTGTGGCAAGAACAGCAAAGAAAAGCCCTTGGCCTCCTTCTGTTCGGTGGGGGGGCGGGGGGGGCGGGGGGGCGCGGTGGAATCTTGAACCCCAATTTTAATGTACATGTTGGATCAAGTGGGACTGGGCATTGACCAGCTGTCGGCCCTTGAGCAGATGCTGCAGATTGTTGCTGAACGAGGCGAGAGCTTAAAATGGCTCATCCTTCAACTGTGGCTTTGGGCAAATGTGGTGAGCGCATCACTTGCTTAACCCCCATTATGGGCCGAAGTTGAAACCACCCAATGTGTACTCACTTGGCCTTCGAACCTGGGACAGCCACGTTGAATTTACTATTCTGTTCTCCTGTTCCGGTGGAAAAGCCACGGATATTTGGATTAAACTTTTTCAATATATCTGAAAAAGGGAAGAAAAAGACAAAATCAGATGTGGGCATTGCTGGCAAGGCCAGCATTTGTTGCCCATTCTTAATTTCCCTTAAACAGAATGGCTTGCCACACCATTTCAGAGGGCAGTTAAGAGTCAACCATATTGCTGTGGGTGTGGAGTCACATGTAGGCCAGACCAGGTAAAAATGGCTTATTTCCTTCCTTCAAGGGCACTAGTGAACCAGATGGGTTTTAAAGTGATCAACAATGGCTTCATGGTCACCATTATTGGCAGTAGCTTTTCAATTCAAGATAACTAATTGAATTTAAATTCCACCCACTGCTGTGGTGGGATTTGAACTCTTGCACACAGAACATTAACTTGGGCCTCAGGGTCACTAGCCCACTGACATTGCCCCTACGCCACCATCTCTCTAAGTTTTAGCCTGTTTGTTATAACTCTTCAGCTACCATTGTCTGCTGGCCATGCTAATTGAGCAAAATGGAGGCTCGTTTTCCACACAGCAGAAAGAACTGGAAGATGGCAGGAGTTGACATCCCAAGGAGCTTTACAGCCAATGAACTGCTTCTTACACCATTGTGTCCCCATGGAGATTTGATCATCTTAGTCGTGTACAGTGCAACAAGACTAGGCTAAAAAAGCCAATCACAATGAGAGATCCAAGCTCAAAACTTACTCGGAAAAGTAGTCACAGTCTCCAGTGATTTGTCACCACCAATGCTACAAAAGAAGAGAAATGAATTAATGTTGGTATTATTCTGTTATGACTATGGAGTCATGATTATTGAGTCATTCGAAGTTGAACCTAAATAAGTTGGTTTATTTGAATTTAAAATTAGTTTTGCTTTAATTTGAAAGGGCACATGATGAGGCAGCCTCACTCTTTGTTTTTAATGTGAATTTGTTGTAACAGAACCTTTACAGATTCTCACCTCCATGAAATGCCTTGATATTGAGTTCGCAATCCAAATAAAGTATTTGCCTTGGCTCCAAACGCAACCTAAACATCAGAAATAAATAAGATTCTCCAACGACTATGACTTCAAGTACATTGTTTGAGCTAAACCTTGAAGCAAAAGTGACATACTGTTCAATCTACAGGATATTTTGTACAGTAACCATAACACAGCACTAACAATGGAAGTTGAAAGTATGCCTGACAAAGACTTCAGGTTATTTTAAACTGAATGTTAAGATTGATGTCATAACTTTCTCTAATACAACAGCTTCATGTTGCGTCACTGTGAAAAATGACCTTTTACCAGCAAACCAGCCAAGGACTATGGGCTGCTGTAGTCAGTGCTCCTGCATCACAGGGAGTTGGATTGGGTTGACATTGCTCAAGTGGGCTTCACGTAAGAGTTGTCAAAGCCAACTGGTAAAAGGAAGCCATCATTCTGTTGGTCTAGATTAGGTTTTAGGCCAGGTTCTAGAGGTGAAGGCAAATTGTGCTAACCAACCTTGACAAGCCTGTTTCAGTTTCTCATTCAAGATCTGTGCTGTTCCATATTACAGCCCAACAATTGTGCCTCTTTTTGACAGTCAACCCATTGTGAGCTGTACTAAGCAGCAGTCCCATTCTTTAGCAGTATTATAGCTTGACTAAATGTCAGACTTATTAGAAACCATAATAGAAATTTAACAAACTGCGAGTCTTCGTCTGTAAATCTGACTTATTTACTAATAGCTAAGATCAGTGGTCTGATTCTCTTGAAAACAAAAAGTAATGTTGACAGAATTTATATTTCAATAACTACTTTAATAGCATTTTCTTTTTTCTCCATGTTCCAGATCTCTTTATTCAAGTAGCTTGTTTCACTAAATTACCACATCTAAGTACAAAAGCAAATTACTAGAAATATGCTGGAAATAGAAAAACAGAAGCAGGAGTAGATCATTCGGCCCTTTGAGCCTGCTCTGCCATTCAATACAATCATGGTTGATCTTCTATCTCAATACCATACTCCCACTCTCTCCTGTATCCCTTGATGCCTTTAGAGTCTAGAAATCTATCTATTTCCTTCTTAAATATATTCAGTGACTTGGCCTCCACAGTCTCCTGTGGTAGAGAATTCCACAGGCTCACCACCCTCTGAATGAAGTAATTTCTCATCTCAAACCTAAATGACCTACCTCATATCCTGAGACTGTGACCCCTTGTTCTAGACCCCCCAGCCAGAGGAAACATCATCGCTGCACCCAGTCTGTTCAGCCCTGTCAAATTTTATATGTTTCAATGAGATCCCCTCTCGTTCTTCTAAACTCCAGTGAATACAGGCCTAGTCAACCCAATCTCTCCTCATACAACAATCCTGCCATCCCAGGAATCAGTCAGATGAACCTTCTCTGCACTCCCTCTATGGCAAGTGTATCCTTTATTAGGTAAGGAGACCAAAACTTCACACAATACTCCAGGTGTGGTCTTGCCAAGGCTCTGTACAGCTGCAGTAAGATATCCTTGCTCCTGTACTCAAGTCCTCTTGCAATGAAGGCCAGCATACCATTTGCCTTCTTAACTGCTAGTTGCACCTGCAAGCTTGCTTTCAGTGATTGGTGTTCAAGGAAACCCAGGTCCCTTTGTACATCAACATTTCCCAATCTATCACCTTTTAAATAATACTCTGCCATTCCGGTTTTCGCACCAAAGTGGCTAACTTCACACTTGTTCGTGTTGTACTGCATCTGCCATGTGTTTGCCCACTCACTCAACCTATCTAAATCATCTGGAAGCCTCTTAACACCCTCCTCACTACTCACATTCCCGCTACCTCTGTCAGGGATGTGACCAAGATCCAACCGTAAATGAGCTGCAATTTTCCTCTATTTAAATGTCAAGCATATGGAAGCCAATGTCTTTGGTCCTTGCCACAAACTCTTATCACCCTCAGCACCAATTCCATCCCTCCCTTGGCTGGGAGGTTGAACTAGTGGCAATGGCGATGTCCAATTCAACAAGAGCTGAGCTTCCAAATTCATCTCCTTCCTAGAACAAAGAGTGCCCCCTTCCTACTAACATTGCCTGACTCCACTCCTGCCTTAGCCCATCAGCTGATGAAACCCTCTTCCATAACATTGTCACCTCCAGTCTTAACTATTCCAATACCCTCCGTGCCAGCCTCCCATCCATTACATCCTTTGAGTTCTGGCCTATATAAAACTCTGCCGTGCTACACATCAAGTCCCTCTCACCCATCATTCATTCATCATCAGAGGCATGGCTGCAGGGGGACATGGATTGGGACCTGAATATTGAAGGGTACAGGACATTTAAGAATGACAGGCAGTGAGGAAAAGGCAGAAGGATGGCTCTGTTAGTTAATGGTGGTATTAGCACAATAGAGAAGGATGACCTAAATTCAGGAAACCAGGATTTGGAAATGGTTTGGATAGAGACGAGAAATGGTAAAGGCAAGAAGTCACTTGTGGGAGTCATGTACAGGCCCCCTCATAGTAACCAGATGATAGGATGGAGCATAGAGGAAGAAATAATGGGAGCTTTCAGAAAGGCATGATGATGATTGTGGAAGATTTTAATCTACATATAGACTGGAAAAGTCAGATGGGAAAAGGTAGCATAGGCAAGGAGTTCATAGGATATTTTTGGGATAGCTTCTTAGATTAGCATGTTCTGGAACTAACCAGAGGGCAGGCTATACTAGACCTGGTATTGTGCAATGAGATGGGAGTAATTAATGATCTCATAGTGAATGCGCCCCTCGGTAGCAGCGACTATAACATGATTGAATTTTACATTCAGTTTGAGGGAGAGAGGAGTGGGTCCGAGGCTATGTTTTTAAACTTAAATAAGAGCAATTATGAGGGCATGAAAGCAGAGCTGGCTAAAGTGAATTAGAAAAATAGGTTAAGGGATAGGTGAATGGAGATACAGTGGCAAACATTTAAGGGGATATTTCAGAATACACAGACAAGATACATTCCAACAAGTAAGAAAAGGTCCAAGGGATGGACACACCATCTGTGGTTAACTAGAAAGGTTAAAGATAATATCAAACTTTAAAGCCAAGCATATAACTGTGCAAAGGTAGGTGGGAGGTCAGAAGATTAGACAGAATATAAAGAACAGCAAAGCATGACTAAAAGATTAATAAGGGGGTAAAAATAAGAGTACAAGAGAAAGCTAGCCAGAAATATAAAAACAGATAGTAAGAGTTTCCATAAATATTTTAAAAAGAAACAAGTTAACAAAGTGAATGTTAGTCCTTTAGAAAGTGAGTCTAGAGAATTGATAATGGAAAACAAGGAGATAGCAGATGTATTGAACAGGTATTTTGCATCAGTCTTCACTATAGAGGATACAAGTAACATCCCAGAAGCAGCTATTAATCAGGAAATGGAAGGGAGGGAGGAACTCAGGAAAATTACAATCACCAGAGAAGTGGAGAACTGAGTAAATTGTTGGAGTTGCCCAGGTCCTGGTGGATTTCATCCTAGGGTCTCAAAAGAAGTGAGTAGTGAGATAGTTGATGCATTGGTTTTAATTTTCCAAAACTCCTTAGATTTGGGGATGGCCCCATTCGATTGGAAGATAGGAAATGTAACTCCATATTCAACAAGGGAGGGAGACAGAAAGCAGGAAACTACAGGATAGTTAGTTTAACATCTGTTATAGGGAAAATGATAGAAGCTATTATTAAAGAGGCTATAGCATGGTACGTGCATATGTTCAAGGTAATCAGGCAGAGTTTTGTGAAAGGGAAATCGTGTTTAACCAACTTATTGGAGTTCTTTGAGGAAGTAACAAGTGCTGTGGATAAAGGGGAATGTAGTGTACTTAGATTTCCAGAAGGCATTTGATAAAGTGCCACATCAGAGGTTATTGCATAAAATAAAAGCTCATGATGTAGGGTGTAACATTGGCATAGATAAAGATTGGCTGGCTAACAGGAAGCAGACAGTAGGCATAAATGGGTCTTTTTCGGGTTGGCAAGATGTAACAGGTGATGTGCCACAGGGATCAGTGCTGGGATCTCAACTATTTACAATTTATATAAATGACTGATGAAGTGATGCAGAACATTTCCTAGATGGTAAGAGATTAGAAAGTGTAGATGTATGGAGGGACCTGGGTGTCCTTGTCCATACGTCACTGAAAGCTGACACACAGATGCAGCAGGCAATTAGGAGGGCTGATGGAATGTTAGCTTTTATTGCAAGAGGATTTGAGTACAGGTGTAGTGAAGTCTTACTTCAATTGTATAGAAATTTGGTTAGACCACACCTGGAGTACTATGTGTAGTTTTTGTCCCCTTACCTCAGAAAAGATATTACTGCCGTAGAGGGAGTGCAACGAATGTTCACCAGACTTGTTCCAGGGATGGTGGGACTGTCTTATGAAGAGAGACTGGGCAAACTGGGCCTGTATTATCTAGAGTTTCGAAGAATGAGAGATGATCTCATTGAAACCTACAAAATGCTTATAGATATAGACAGGGTAGTTGCATGTATGATATTTCCCCTGGTTGAGGAATCTAGAACGAGGGAACACAATTTCAAAATAAAGGGGAAGGCGCTTAGGCCTGAGGTGAGGAGAAATTTCTTTACTCAGAGGGTTGTGAATCTTTGGAATTCTCTACCCCAGAGGTAGTGGAAGCTCAGTCATTGAGTGTGTTTAAGATTGAGATTGATAGATTTCTGATTAGCAACGACATAAAGGGTTATGGGGATAGTGTGGGTAAAAGGCATTGAAGTGCTTGATCAGCCATGATCGATTTGAATGACAGAGCAGGCTCGATGGGATGAATGGCCTTCTCCTGTTCCTATGTTCCAGTGGATGGATGGTTGCCAAATTTGCTGATGACTCAAAGATAGGTAGAAAAGTAAGTTGTGAAGAGGACATAAGGAAACTACAAAAAGATATAGATAGGTTAAGTGAGTGGGCAAAAATTTGGCAAATGGACTACAATTTGGGGAAATGTGAAATTTTCCATTTGGGCAGGAAGAATAAAAGAGAAGCATATTATCTAAATGGTGAGAGATTGCAGAGCTCTGAGATGCAGAGGGATCTGGGTATCCCTAGTGCATGAATCACAGAAGGTTAGAATGCAGATACAGCAAGTAATTAGGAAAGCTACTAGAATGTCATCACTTATTGCGAGGGGAATTGAATCCAAAAGTAGGGAGGTTATGCTTCAGTTATACAGAGCACTAGTGAGACCACATTTGGAGTATTGTGTACAGTATTGGTCACCTTATTTAAGGAAGGATGTAAATGCGTTGGAAGCAGTTCAGAGAAGGCTTACCAAACTAATACCTGGAATGGGCGGATTGTCCTATGAGGAAAGGCCAGGCTTGTACCCACTGGAATTTAGAAGATAAGAGGCGACTTAACTGAAACATATAGGATCCTGAGGGTTCTTGACAGGGTGGATGTGGAGAGGATGTTTCCTTTGTGGGAGAATCTAGAACAAGGGGTCACTGGTTAAAAATAAGTGGTTGCTCATTTAAAATGGAGATGAGGAGAAATTTTTTCTCTCAGAGGGTCGTGAGTCTTGAAAAGGCGGTGGAAGCAGAGTCTTTGAATATTTTTAAGGTGGAGGTGGATAGATTCTTGGTAAGCAAGGGGGTGATTTGCTGTCGGGCGTAGGCAGGATGCAGATTTGAGGTTACTATCAGATCAGCCATGATCTTATTGAATGGTGGAGCAGGCTCAAAGGACCGAATGGCCTACTTCTGTTCTATGTTCGCATGTTCGTATCATGCTTAATTAGCTTGAGCCTCAAGTTCTGGGGTTCTCTTCTTAAATTCTTATTCATCTCCCTCTCCTCCATTACAATCTTGCTTAAAACTCAGCTCCCTGACCAAATGTTTAACTGTGTCTCTTAATATTTCATTCTTTGACTCAGCTTCCATTATGATTGGGCCTCTGCAAAGTGCTTTGGAATGTTTCGCTACCCTTACGGTGCTATATAAATGAAAAGTGTTGTTGTTATAAGCTTGGTGTCTTGGCTGAGAAGCTACGAGTCCTATTGCACTTGTTACAGGCACTTGCAATCCTACAGCATTTTTGATGCAGGAAAAATGTCCCAAGGCACTAGGAGAATCTTAAACAAAACTGCAGAGCCCAATGACCCAGTCAGCTGTGAGGTCCCTATGAATAGAGCAGAAAAATAATTAATTCATATCTCTCAAAATAAATACAGAGAAGGTCATACAGTCCAAAGGAGGTTCGTATTGAGAGCAACCTATAGACTCATCACAGATGCAGCCACTATCCCTTCAATGGCTGCAGGTTTTTCTTGTTGCCTCAATTGCCCTACATGGGGCTTTGCAAAATTTATACTTACAGTCAAAGAATCTCCCATTGCTGCAACAACTTTAATGTCAGCAGGCCGAAGCCTGTGAACTGCAGGGCAAAAAACAAAGGCAGAAATAAATGAACAGATGGTGGAAAAACAAAACAGAAGATTTCAACTGCAAATACATGCTATCTGTTACTGTTTTTACACGTGGTGAAAGAGCAGGCTGAAAGTATGTGATGGTGACATAAAATAGTTAACATGATACTGACAAAGACTTCTTGAAAGCAAAGGCTGGAATATCTTCACTTACTTCAGACTATTCAGTATCTATTGCTTTCAAAGCAAATACTTATGTGCAATAAGATGAGGCTCTTCATGACTTTATTGGAAGAGGCTTCAATGTTACCAGGGCCTGAATTTTGCGCTCGTCGGCCGCGTCTGATCGGTGGGCCCCAGGGGGGATGGGAAATGGTCCCCCAACAGCGATCTGCCCCCGACCACCATTGTGAAATGTGCCCGGAGAAAGGCTCAGCACTGCCGGTGGGGGCGGAGAGAAGGCGGGCACCAGTGTCACCGTGGGCACTGGGTGGGCACTTCTACTGAGCTCGCTGAAGGCCGATAGTTGCCTTAGGGAGCTGCAGACTTCCAAATAATAAGAGAAAGCACAAAAATGCTGCAAAGAAAAATGTCCATGCAGCACAATCAAGCACCTGAAAGCATACCTCATAAAAATGTTGTCCCCAGATTATTTCTTTTTATTTTAAATTCTAATGGAGATTTCACCCCGCCCTTGGATGAGGTTTCATCAAAAATCTAAAGCCGGCCTGGCTCGTTGTCTTGTCTGCCATGGGAGTTTAATCGCTCGCTTAATTGTCATTGGGCGCTCTTCCGACTTTTGCCTGCGCCCACCTAGTGAAATATTGCGTGCATGATGACGTCGGGATGCTCGTCCGATGTCATCTTGCACGAATTCATGCCCGTTCAGCTCGGGCATGTGCCCACTTGTGGGACATAAGATTCCGGCCCAGGAGTTCTTTGGTGAACCCATCTCAAACCCTTGATTAGATTCCAGATTGAAGCCAATGTCTTCAGTCCTTGCCACTAACTCCAGTCCCTTACCATCCAAGCGGCTCACCTCCCTGGTTATTGTTCAGATTGTACCAACTCACACTTGGTACCAAGATGAGCTTTAAAACCCATCCCCTCTCTATCACAAAGAGCATCCACTTCCAACTAACATCACTCATCTCCCCTCCTGCCCCATCGACCTATATACTGCTGAAACACATCCTCCAGTCTGTAATCACTTCCAGGTATCCATTATTTTATATATAAACCATCTGAACTCGTTGATTAGATTCCAGGCTGTAATCACTCCCAGGTATCCATTATTCTATATATAAACCATCTGAGCTCCTTGACTAGATTCCAGTCTGTAATCACTCCCAGGTATCCATTATTCTATATATAAACCATCTGAACTCCTTGACTAGATTCCAGTCTGTAATCGCTACCAGATGTCCATTATTCTATATATAAACCATCCCAATTTTTCAATTAGGTTGTTCTTATGTCATCACACCAGAATATCCATTATCCCCTAGTTAGTCCAATCAGTGTGAAAGGCAATTGAATTTTAACTTCATAGATGTGAAGGCCAATACAAAAAGCAGGGGCCCAAAATAGGTAAATATGGAATAAGATAACTAAATCAGCTTTTACTGACCTGATGTTGGTACAGTTTCTGATGGTAGAGTTTCTGAACAAGAAAGATCACTGCCCCAATTCTGAAAGAAAATGTATCACCAACTCAGAGGATCTAGGCCAGAATATCCAATGATTCAGATATTATGCAGTTGCTAAAGTCATGCAATAGGCTCAACAGACCTTGTCATTCACTGGTCAAAATCAACGTCTTTTGTGGAGTTGGTTGCAAGAATATATCCTAACAAAGGTCACAATTCCAGTGCATTTTGTTCTTTCATGGGATGTGGGTTTTGCTAGCTAGGCCAGCATTTATTGCCCATCCATAGTTGCCCTTGAGAAGATGGTGGTGAGCTGCCTTCTTGAACGGCTGCAGTCCATGTGGTGTAGGTACACCCACAGTGCTGTTCGGAAGGGAGTTCCAGGATTTTGACCCACCGACAGTAAAGGAATGGTGATATAGTTCCAAGTTAGGATGGTGTGTGACTTGGGGCGAACTTGCAGGTGGTGATGTTACCATACAGCATCTGTCCTTGTCCTTCTTGGTAGAGGTCATGGGTTTGGAAGGTGCTGTCGAAGGAGCCTTGATGTGTTGCTGCGATGCATCCATGCACACAGTTGCCACAGTACGTTGGTGGTGGAGAGAGTGAATGTTGAAGGTGGTGAATAGGATGCTAGGCAAGTGGGCTGTTTTGACCTGGATGGTGTCAGCCTTCTTGGGTGTTGTTAGAACAGCACTCATCCAGGCATGTGGAGCATATTCCATCACACTCCTGACTTGTCTTGTAGATGGTGGAGAGATTTTGGGGATTCAGGAGGTGAGTTACTCTCTGCAGAATTCCTAGCCTCTGACCTGCTCTTGTAGCCACAGTATTTATATGGATGGTCCAGGTCAGCTTCTGGTCAATGGCAACACCCAGGATGTTGAAAGTTAATATAGCCTCTGTGAAATTAATATCAAGACAGTACTATTCAAAGTGGAATACTTTGGAAGAGTGTAACTCGGGAAGAGGAGCTATCCACTGGTATAATGTATTCGATTTTTCAGGAGGTTTTTGATAAAATTCCACATGTGAGACTTTTAAAAACAGTTCAGGTTCAGAATTAGTGGCATAGTAGTATTGACACTGGACTAGTATTCCAGCAACTCAGAGTGCTCTGGGGACCCGGATTCAAATTTGAATTCAATAAAAATCTGGAATTAGAAGTCTAATGATGTCCATGAAACCATTGCCAGTTATTGTGACGACCCATCTGGTTCAGTAACGGCCTTTAGGGAAGGAAATCTGCTGCCCTTACCTGGTCTAGCCTATTAATGACTCCAGACCCACAGCAATGTGGTTGACTCTTAAATGCCCTCTGAACAAGGGCAGTTAGGGGTGGGCAATAAATGCTGGTCCAGACAGTGATGCCCTCATCCCGTGAACAAAGAAGAAAAGATTAAACTCTTCAATTTAAATGCTGTCTTTGATATAAAATGCTTACATTTGAGTCAGTAATTAGATGTTCTTAGCCATCTGGTACAACTAAATAATATGGAAAGGATAATTCTGACAGTATCTGCTGACCGTGCTTTTTGTTTATTATGGATTTTAATGGTAATTGTTAAATAGTTTCTGTATTCTCTCATCCACCCCACAATAGTTAATTGATTACAATGACAGTTTATTGCAAAATGTACAGCCATTTAATGGTGAGATTACCTCAGGGGGTTTGACGATTGGATCCGGATCTTGGTAAGTATAGTTGCTGTTCTTGAATGTTCTAAGAAAGGGTTGATCCTATAATTGAATAAAGAAGTACAAACAGCCTCAGGAATCCTTTTAACTACAAAAATATATGTAACAGAACATAATTCATATGCACTTGGTGATAGGCCTCTCATTATAAGAAATGAAGTTTCCCCTTCTCCTGGAGATTCCTTCCTTACACTTACTTCCATGTTAAAACTTTGGTTCTTTGGTATCTTATATAAGAAATATATTTTTGGATTACTTTCACAAAACTCATTCACGTACTCTAATAAAGTCCTTGGGGGTAATTTTAACTTTTCACCATGGTGCAAAATGAACAATCTCAACCACAACCACCCATTGTACAAAAGATGGCTTTCCTTTCCCTACATTACAGGGGCTAACTCAGTATCATCCATCGTGCACCATTGACCCTCTTTGGGCTGAATTTTTACTGGACTGACCTGCAGAGTTTGGTTAGAATGTTGGTTGGCAGTTGTGGTGGGGGGGGGGGTGGGGTTGTTGTTGGGAATCCACAGTTTGAGAATTTTAACTCTACAATGCGATTCTGATATAACAGATCGGTTGCCTAGGCAAAGGCCAGCCTGATTGACAGCTGGGCCTCCGGTCGGACAGGGAGCTGGTCATTGTCGGCTGTAGCAGCAGGTAAGTCTGCACCAGGAATGGGTGGTTGACCATATAAGGTGGGGTCAATGGGAGGGAAGGTGATTCTGGGGTTGGTTGAGTACCTGAGAGGGGTGGGGTCAGCGACCACATAGTGGGGGCAGGGGGCCAAGGTAGGGGGGTGGGGGGGGAAGATGGAATCAGAGACCTCGGTGAGAAGAGATGGAGGCCTTTGTGAGGATTGGGGCCTGATGGAGGCAGGGCGGCAGAAGGCCTCACTGAGGAGGTGGGGAGGTTAGAGGCCTCAGGGCTGGCGTATGGGGTGGAGAAAGGCTGTTTAGGTGGCCTCAATCGTAAAGGCTCTCAAACAGGAACCTCGATCGAGGAGGTAGGTGTGAAGGCTTTTACTCCTGAATCCACCTCATCATCATCTAGTGTCAGCCAAGATGCAGTTGGTAGCACAGAAACACAAGGTCCTGGGTTCAAGTCCTACACCAGGGCTTAAGCACAAAAATCAATGCTGAACTTTCCAGTGCAGGACTAAGGAAGTGCTGTACTGTCAGAGGGGTTGTCTTTGGGATGAGGCAGGAAACCAAGGCCCCATCTGCCTGCTTGGGTAGATGCAAAGAATCCCATGGTACTTTTTGAAGAAGAGCAAGGGAGTTGTCCCAAGTGTCCTGGCCAATATTTATCCTTCATACAACATCACAAAAGCAGGTTATCTGGTCATTACCACATTGCTGTTTGTGAGAGTTTGCTGATCATAAATTAGCTACCGTATTTCCTACATTACAACTGTGATTCCACTTTAAAAACTATTTCATTGGTTGTAAAGCACTTTGAGATGTCTGGTGGTCATGAAAAGCACTCTATAAGTGCAAGCCTTTCTTTCTCTTTAAGGGAGTTGCTGGGTTCTCCAGCTCTCGGAGACCCATCAGCCAGCTGATATGTTTCAAATGCTCAATGTCAATGAAGCTGCCTCATTATCATATTTAAAGTTGCACCTCAACACCTTGGATCAGATTCAGCATCCGTCTTCCCTCCAGCCTCAGTTAAAGCTAAAAATGGACGGTTTGGAGGCTGGTTTGCATCTGCCAAAAACAGATTTTGAAACTTTAAGCACACACTCGGCCCAAACCTGTCCTATCTTTTAAGTTAAAATTCAGCCCTTTCAGTCAATGGTTCATGTTTTGCTGAAGGGAGGAATCTGGATGCTAGATATTTGAAATAAAAACACAAAATACTGGGAACGCTCAGCAGATCAGACTACCCATGTGAAGAGGGAGAAACAACTAATGCTTCAGGCTAATACCATTTCATCAGAAATAATGGGTTGTATTTTACAGGGGTTGGGGTGTGGTGCAGACAGCTCACTTCACCTAACTCACTCCATGCAAGCCTGCCCCACAGCCATAACACAGCTAAGCCGGTGGACAATGGGACAGCTGCCCCTCACTAGTGCTGAAGTCCCACCCTTGGGAGTTGTCGGCCAATCTGAGAGCTCAGTAGTAGCTGCTGCCAGGACTGAAACCAGCCCCAAAAGAAGGCCCAATGGATGCCGGAGTGAGCTAAGTCCGGGGCTTTGGGCGGAGGGGGCTTGAGCAGCTTATGGAGGGGGATGGGGGGTGGGGTGGTGGAAGTCTGGGTTTTGGAGAGCAGGCGGGTAGGAAGGAAGATGGGGTACTATCTTAGTAGGGGCTACATGTTATTATAGTGCTATAATCACCAATTGCTCCAAGGGATTGGGTAAACACATTCTGGTATCACTTATTAAGGCTGGGCACATGAGAACATTTATACATTGGTATAAAGCTTGAAGACATCAGAGCTGTGTGTGTGTGTGTGTGTGTGTGTGTGTGCGTGCGTGCGTGCGTGCGTGTGTGTGTGTGTGTGTGTTCTGCTCAAAGCAAAAGTGAAGCTAAAATCAGATCACAGGCACATTTCCCTTCTAGTGATGTCATGCTGCCCTCCTTTAAGGCACATTACCAACAAGGGCTGCTCCCGATGTGCAAAGGACACTCCCCCCCTCCCAACACCCACCTTCCCAGCGCTTTAAAATCTATTTTTATGAAATCAGGCTTCTCACTCCCACCAGTCTGCCCACACCAACCATTTTATGGTGTAGTACAGCACAATATTGGCTTGTTAACTAGCTCCTTTGACGCTTAATTATTTATTTACATATGGCAGGTGGGCTGCCGATTCAGCAACCTTGTTGTAGGGGTGAGTTCAGGCATGGATGTAAAGGTGGTGGGCTGGGCACCTGCCCTATTTTATGAAAACACACCCCATGGGGGCACATTAAATCCAACCCAATGAGTGTTTCCAGCATCCTATGTCCTTGTTTTCTGTCTGCTTGGCTGAGATCCTTTAGGAGAATCCAATTACAGTTACCCAGTAATATCTTTGCATTCATTTACATGCTGCCCTTTGACACTACCCATAAGGATGGAGTCAGCTTCAGAATGTGTTTTGTTCATCAATAACCTACAATGTTCCAAAGATCAACATTAAGTCTACAGCCACTGTCTTTGGCTCTTGACAATAAGTCTCCTACTAAATCCCGCTTCCCAGCTCTTCACTCACGTTAAGCCCAAGAGTGGACAACTTCAGGGACTTTCCTGTAACTGAGCTGAGTCTTAAACCATGACCACCCCCATGTGTCCATAAAAAACAGAAAGTGCTGGAAAGACTCAGCAGCTCTGTGAGAGAGAGAAATAGAGTTAATGTTTTGAGTCAAATATAACTCTACTTTGGAACTGATAAAGTCTCCATAACCTAGCCAGTTCAACCCTGCCCAAACTCCAACTCTGCTGTCCAAACTTTACCCTGTCCTGCTCATCCATGACTCAGCCCCCACCAATCTCCATCCATTTCTTTCCCTATTTTATTTATTTCAAAATCCTCGTTCTTATTGAAAAGTCTAATCAAGACCTTGCTCCATCCAACCTCCCCAGTTCCTCTTATTTTTATTCCCCAGCATGTACCAGTCCAGTATTGCTGACGAAAGAGACAGGCTGTCAAAGCTTATTGTTTTGCATTCATCTGGACAAATGCAAGAATGCCAAATTTCAAAGGGAACAACAATTTATACTGCATGAGAAAAAGGGTGCTGACTGGTTGGCAAGTCTGCTCTGATTGGTCGAGAAGTTTCCATAGTGAGTTGACAAGGAAGTTATTGCCCCCCAATGCTTTTGTTTATTCAAAAACTGTGCAATGTCTGGACATGTTCCTTTTGCCTGCAGTGGACAGATCCCTACATAAGGTTACAAGTGAGCAATGTTTTGATTGCAATTGTCACTGTATATAGCAACAGCCTAAATGTACCCATGAGGATTTCCTGGGACAGATCTTTCCAGAAAAATTCACAAGCACATTCTTTTTGAACATGAAGTGCCAAACAGAAGAAATATTCCTTAAGAGATTCAAAATGTTGCTACAAAGGGCTACTCTTTCCCCCCACAGCAGCATGTACAGTTCTTACCTGGGATGGGCAACTCAGGGGGATATTTGCTGTAACATCTTGAAAATCAGATTTTTCACCAACAGGCTGCAACTGAGGGGGGAAAAAAAGCAGTTACTTTCATTTTGCTCAACATGAATTTGATTTTCTTTCTCTTCTTTTTAAATCTCCCTGTGTCACACAGAACAAGATGGCAGTCCAATGAGTTCAGTGGTGGCATTAGCTTTAGCCATCTGCCAATTTGGCAGGGTGTGGGGGAAAATTCGAGCTCATGATATGGTAGGAAGGAGGTTGAGCTGGGACTTGGAGAAGGCTGATGTGCTTAATCTAAAGGCCATGCCGAGGACCCACAGCAACATGTAGGCCCAACCCACAGAAAGAAGCCTGGCCACAGAGGTTCCTGGGAGTGAAATGAAGGCAGTCCTCTAAAGCATTGCTGACTAACCTCAAATGATTGGAGGGATTATGACACTGTCACATTTTTCCAATGCATTCTTGAGATGTCTGCATTGTTGGCAAGGTAAGTACTAACTGCCCATCCATAATTGCCCTCGTGAAATTGGTGGTGAGTCATCTTCTTGAACCTTTGCAGTCCATGTGCTGTAGTGACACCCACAGAGTCTTCCTCTTGTAGCAATTTGATACAACAAGCTGGGCCATTTCTGAGTCAACCACAATGGAGTCAAAACCCAGGTCAGGAAGGCAGATTTCCTCCCCTGAAGGACATCAGTGAACCAGATGTGTAGTTTCATGATCATTATTAATGAGGATAGCAATTTATTTCAGGCCTATTATTTGTGTTTACACTCACCCAGTTGCCATGATGGGATTTGATCTCATGTCTCCACAGGATTACTAGTGCAGTAACATTACCACTATGCTATTATCCATTGCTCAGTTCATCAGAAAGGTGGCATCTCAGACAATGCAGCATTCCATTAGTACTGCACTGAAATGCCACTCCGGATTATGTGCTCAGATCATGGAGTGGGATTCAAACCCACATCGATGTGGGAACAGATTGGTCTCTGCTGAGGTTGGCACTGTGCATGACCCCTGTGGTCTTGGTTAAAATCTGTGTTGGGTTCTGAATGATAACTTAGCACGGCTCTGCTAGTTCAAAAGGTGGGAATGTGTGACAAATGGGGGTTAGATACCGCTGACCACCATGGGCGTACTCTCATCTCTGAGGCAGGAGCTTGTGGGCTCAGGTCCACTCCAGAAACTTGAGCACTTGGGTACAGTACTGAAGACGTGCTGCGTTGTTGAAGGTATTAATACAGAATTATATCAGCTTTCTTTTCTAATGTGAGGCTGTGCCAATCCAAAGTTTGGGTGGCACCAGGTTTGATTAAGAAAATTCATGTTCGGATCATCTGGATTTATATCCGAATCTGAATTTCTCTTTGTAAGCGGGACAAGGAAATTTGGATTTCCTTCCTCCACAATTATTTATTACGACTTGTTGTGTCAGCTGACACTGCGATGTCTCACTCGCTGCAAAATGTACTGCAAAACCCTGAGCCCCTTCCAAGCATGAAAGGCTGGGCGACCACCTCAGGATTGAGATAACCTGTTACTTGCTGTGCCTGTTTACTTGTAACACTAAGACATGTTTGTTAATCTGTTGTAATATTTGTTGTGTCTGTTGTAATATTTGTTCCCTTGTGTTACCGGTGCTAATAACTCCCATTACCATGCTAATAATTCAATCTCAGGACCACTTACACCTATGGAAAACAAATAGCTCAGGATCTTGTCACTTGGGTATGTTGTCATGGATCCCATGTCATTGAATAACTACTGAGAGGCTCATTATTGATTATTTAGCATGGAATTGTCAACAGGATGCTGACATGTTCATGGATGGTGTGTGTAATTTATATTAAATTTGGTCTTTGATATTCTAAAGACGAGAGAGAGAGCCTTGTTTCAAAGTATAGATGTCCTTCACAGTTATAAACGAGCCAATCCAAGTAGCAATAAGTTAAAATACAATGGTTATACATATGGTATAGTAATATAAGAGATACAATTTGTCAACATCTACAAGGCTTCGAGGTGATCGATTACTAATAGCTTGGTGAGAACATTCTATAAATCTATACTTTACGTCTGCCTTATATACGCTAAATCACTCATTAAATTGTGGGGACTTCAACCTGCTTTTGTGCCTGTATAATAATAGATTTCATTGTTTCCCCAAGTCAAGCAGCTTCCTAAAATCTCCTGTGTAGGAACGTAGGGACAGGAGTAAGCCATTTAGCTTAAGTCCATTCCACCATTTGGTGAAATAGTGGCTGATCAGAGACCTAACTCTATGTGCCTGTGGTTATTATCTTTGATTTATTATTCTTAGATTTAAAAGTATCAATTGACCCATCATCAAATGTCATTTAGGGAAGTGAGTTCCACCCTTTGCATGGGCAAGTGTTTCCTAATATCACTCCTGAAAGGCATGGCTTGAACTTTTAGTCTCGTGTCCACTAGTCCTAAATTCCCCAACTAACTATCTATCCTATCAGTTCCCCTTAATATCTTATAAATTTCAACCAAATCACCCTTTAATCTTCTAAACTCCAGCATAAGAACATAACAAATAGGAGGAGTAAACCATATGGCTTGTCAAACCTGCTCTTCCATTCAACGTCTGATCTTGGGCTTCAACTTCATTGTCCCACCCACTCCCCATATCCCTTAAATCCCTGAGAGACCAAAAATCTGTCTATTCCAGCCTTAAATGTATTCAACGATGGAACATCCACAACCCTATGGGGTAGAGAATTCCAAAGATTCACAACCTTTTGAGTGAAGAAATTTTTCCTTATCTCAGTCCTAAATGATCGGCCCGTTATCCTGAGACTGGGTCCTCTTGTTCTAGATTCCTCCAGGCAGAGGAAACAACTTCTAAGTGTCTACCCTTTCAAGCCCGTTCTGAAGCTTGAATGTTTCAATGAGATCACCTCTCATTCTTCTAAACTCCAAAGATTTTAATTAGCCTTTCATTGTAGGAAAACCCTCTCATCCCAGAGACCAATCTAGTGAACCTTTGCTGTACCGCCTCCAATGCAAGTATATCCTTCCTTAAATATGGAGACCAAAACTGGACCCGATATTCTAGGTGTGATCTCACCAAAGCCCTGTACAATTGTAGCAAGATTTCTTCACTTGTGTACTCCTATCCCCCTGCAACAATAGTTTGTGTAATGTCCCTGTTAATTAATTCCTGGAGTCCTGGTATCATTCTAGTAAAACTGCTTTGCACTTTCAAGGTCATTGCATCCTTCCTAAGATCGGGTGCCCAGTATGGCCTAACCAGGGCTTTGGATAAGCTAAAGTATGACGTCTATCCCCTTGTATTTTAATCCTTTAGATATAGAGACCAGATTGTGATTACACATTCCAAAATAAACAAAAACAATAACAAATGGTTCCTATGTTATGATCCTATCAACATGAAATTAAGTAGATTAAATGTTTTCTGATGAGGCAGCCAGATAAACTGCTGATGATAATAGCTTGGAATCTTAAAGGTCTATTTCTACTGAAAGACCAGTAATTCTTTTCTCACTGTTTGCAATCAAAAATACAGCTAAAATTCAAGGTTTAACTTCTTTTGTTCAAATATTCCATCTCTTAATTATTACTCCTCTTCTTGTGTCAGCTGTGGTTCATTACCTCAGAGTTGGTAGGCTGTGGGTTCAAGAATCATTCCCGACACTCAAGCACAAATATCTAGGCTGATACTCCAGTGCAGTACAGAGGGAGTGCTGCACTGTTGTAGGTGCCATCATTTGGGTGAAATATTAAATCAAGGTACCCTCTGTCCTCTCAGGCAAATGCAACAGACCTCATGATACCATTTCAAAGAAGACCAAGGGTGTTATCTCTGGTGTCCTGGTGAATATGTGTCTCTTAACCACTGAAAAAACAGGTTATCTATGTGTTTTCTACATATTGACCACTTTTGACTCAATTTCCTATTTTGTTTATGTTTGTCTTCGGTCTCCTGCATTCTTTCAGTTTTCCATTTTCCCCAATTTGTTACAGAGAGCGAATCCTGAAATTATTCACTCTCTGCCAATCTTTATTATTTATATCTAGCCATTGCTCATAGATTCCTGACTTCTGGTAGGAGATGAACTCATCTACAGCTACAGTTACAATGATTCATTACATACTCTTAAATATCTTCTGTGCCTGAAATCGCACTTGGCACTTCCTTAAGCATTATGCCAGGAGTGATATCTAGCCCACGCTATCATGACACTCTATCGAGTGCCAGTTGGCCACCAAAGGCAGGCTCCAAAGTGAATTAGATATGTCCTGCAGAGTATCAACAATGGCAACTTTCATTTACATGGCATCTTAAAAGTAGTAAACCATCTGAAGATCCCCCAAGGAGTGCTATCAAAGAATATTTGACACCAAGCCACACAAGGGGCTATTAGGACAGACGACCAAAAGCTTGGTTAAAGAGGTAGATTTTAAGGAACATCAAAAAGAAGGAAAGAGAGTTAGAGAGGCAGAGAAGTTTAAGGAGGGAGATCCAAAGTTTGGGCCCTATGCAGCTAAAAGTACAGCTGGCAATGGTGAACCAATTAAATAAAGGACACTCAAGAGTTCAGAATTGGAGGAGTGCAAGGATCTCAGAGGCTTGTAGGGCTGAAGGAGGTTCAGAGATAGTGAATGGCAAGACAACAGAGAAATTTGAAAACAAGGATGAGAATTTAAAAAATTGGGGCAGTGCCAGAATAGGTGTCTATACAGGTCAGTGAATATACTTACCATGTTATTCCAGAGAGCTCTTGACATCTGCGTGTGGAACTTCCTGCTTAAATGGAAACAGTCTGGGGCAAAGAACGAGACATCTGGGTGTCCGTTCTGAAATTTAAAAGGAAAAATATATTAAGAGTGTGCGACAGAGCAGACCAGGCTGGGGGCAGTGAAGGAATATCATCCTGTATTAAAGAGACATGAAAACATTACCACTTACTTCTAAAACTGGGATTTCCATATGGCGAAAGAAAGGCTGTAACACGACTGTGAAGTCTTCTCGAGTATCGTACTTGCCTGATTCAACAAGTTTCTGAATGCTGTGCTGAGGTGGGAAGGGAACAAGAATTACATGAATAAATGCCATTTGCATATAGAGTAAACTAATCCTATGAGGAAAATTTGTTCTGTGCACTATTTATTGTGGACTCATATTTGTGAGTAAAAAGACAATCAGTGGAACTCTTCCTTCCCTATTTTATACTCACAGATACTTACCTTGAAATAAATTTAAAGTTAAAACCTCAGCCCTAACAATATCTTAAATATAACCCTTCATGCATTTCTTCTGGCATATTTGCTGAATGATGCCTGGAGCTAAAAAAATTACTTCCTTTTTGTCTAATTTGTTTCTCTGAGTGAGGACATAGGTCAAACTCTGCATTCAAAGTGGAGGCAGGATTCATCACCACTGCCAGCTGAACATCAACTCCAGCAATAACACCAGCACCAACACCAACACCAGCACATCAGCACCTTCTCCAACATCAGCATTAACACCTACACCAGCACCAACATTAATACTGCACCGACATCACAACATCATCACTAGCACTAACATCAGCACCAACAGTAATACCACACCAACACCAGCACCAGCACAATATCAGCACCAAAACCAACACAGCAGCAGCAACTCCAGCATCGACATTAGCACTTACACTATCACCAACACTAATACCGCACCAACATCAACACATCATCACCAGCACCAACTCCAACACTAATACCAGCACCAACACCAGCACCAACACCAACACCAACACTAACACCAGCACAGCAACATCATTGAACCAACACCAACACCAACACCAACACAGGACCAACACAACACCAGAACAGCACCAAAACAATACCAACACAACATCAACACCAATGTACCACCAACACTAACACAACACAACACCAAAGGCACAACACCAACCCAAACACAAACACACCATCACAAAATTAGCACAACACCAAGACGACACCAACACAATACCAGCATAACACCAGCACACCAACACAACACCAACACGTGCAATGCCAACACACCTTATCCCTGTAATCTTGCACATTCCCTCTTTGCAGATAGCAATCCAATTCCTTTTTGAATATCTCGATCGAATCTGCCTCCACCACCCTCTTAAGAAGCTCGTTCCAGACTCCAACCACCCTTTTACTCCCTTTGCTAATTATTTTGAATCTGTGCCTTGTAGTTCTTGATGCTCCCTTTAGTAGGAATTGTTTCTCACTTTTTACTCTGTCCATCCCCTTAGGATCTTGAATACTTATATCAAATCTCCTCTCAGCCATCTTTGCTCCAAGGAAAGCAGCCCCAACCTCCCCAATCTATCCTCATAGCTCCAGTTTTTCATCCCTGGAATCATTCTTGTGAATCTCCTCTATACTCTTTCCAATGCCTTCACATCCTTCCTCAAGTATGACACCTAGAACTGGACGCAGTACACCAGATGAGGCCTAACTAGTGCCTTGTACAAGTTCAACATGACCTTCTTACTCATATCCTCAATGCCCCTATTAATATAACCTAAGATACTATATGTTTTATTAACTGCACTCTCAACATGCCCTGCTATCTTCAATGATTTCTGTACATATACATAGAGGTCCCTCTGTTCCTGCAACTCCTTTAGAGTTTCTCTCTTTATGTTATACTGTCTCACTAGATTCTTCCTGCCAAAATGAATCACTTCACACTTCTCTGCATTAAAGTTCATCTGCCACTTGTCTCCTAATCCACCAACATGTCTATGTCCTTTTGAAGTTCAAGACTATCCCCATCACAGTTGACAATGCTTCCAACCTTTTTATTATCTGCAAATTTTGAAATCATGCCCTGCACACCACAGTCTAGATCATTAATATATATAAGGAAGAGCAAGGATCCCAATACTGATCCCTGGGGCATTCCACTACAAACCTTCCTCCAACCTGAAGAACAACCACTTATCACTACTCTCTGTTTCCTGTCACACAGCTCATTTCATTGAGTGTATTTAAGACCGAGATAGGTTCTTGATTGGTAAGGGGATCAAAGGTTATGGGGAGAAGGTGGGAGAATGGGATTGAGAAACTTATCAGCCACGATTGAATGGCGGAGCAGACTCGATGGACCGAATGGCCTAATTTCTGCTCCTATGTCTTGTGGTCTTATCCAAGTGCCTACTTTTCCTTTTATTCCATGAGCTAGAATTTTGCTCATGTGGCATTGTATCAGATGCCTTTTGAAAATCCATATATACCACATCATCAGCGTTTCCTTTATCAACCTTTTCTGTTACCTCCTCAAAATACTCCAGCAAGTCAGTTAAACATGATTTTCCCTTGATGAACCCAGGCTGGCTTTCCTTAATTATCCTGCACTTGTCTATTGGTTTTGTCCCGTACTATAGTTTTGAGAAGTTTCCCTGCCACTGAGGCCAAACTGACTGGTCTGTAGTTGACAGTTTTATCCTTGCACCCCTTTTTAAACAAGGGTGTAACATTCACAATTTTCCAGTCCTCTGGCACCACACATGTCTAAAGAAGACTGGAAGATTATTACCAGTGCCTCTGTAATTTCCACTCTCACATCCCTCGGTACTCTTGGATGCGTCTTATCCAGTCCTGGTACCTTAACAATTTTAATTAAAGACAGCCTTTCTAATACCTCCTCCTTCTCAGTTGTAAGTTCTTCCAATGTACCTCTCTCACCTTAGCCTGGGGAGCATCTTCTTCCTTTGTAAAGGTAGATGCAAAGTACTTGTTTAATACACCCACTGTTTCTCTTGCCTCCACGTGCACGTCTCCTTTTTTTTATATCTAATCAGCCCTGCTCTTTCTTTTAGCACCCTTTTATTATTTCCATGCTTATAGAAGACCTTGGGATTCCCTTTTATGTCAGCTGCCAGTCTCTTTTCATGCTCTCTCTTTGCTTTTCTTATTAGTTTTTTTTACTTCCCCTCTGGTCCCTCTTTATTCAGCCTGATTCTCCAGTGTATTTTCTATTTGACATCTGTCGTACACGTACTGCTTCCTTTTCATCTTCACCTCTATCTCTCTCGTCCAGGACACTCTGGATTTATTTGTCATGCCTTGCCCTTCAAGGGGATATATATACCTTGACATTGCCTGCAATACTTTCTCTTTGAAGTTGGCCCATTGATCAGTCACTGTCTTTTCTGCCAACATTTAATTCCTACTCACTCGACTCAGATGCATTCTCATCCCATCGAAGTTGACTTTCCCCTAATTAATTATCCCTGCTCTGGATTGTTTCTTACATCTACATGGCCAACCTAAACCCTATTTCTACTTCTCTTTAGCTCTGAAGAAGAGTTGTGCGGACTTGAAACATTAACTCTGTCTTTCTCTCTCCACAGATGCTGCCAGACCTGTTGAGTTTTTCCAGCATTTTCTATTTTTATTTCACATTTCCAGCATCTGCAGTATTTTGTTTTTATCTAAATTTTATGATACAATGGTCACTGTCCCCTAAATGCTCTCCCACTGATATTTGACCCACTTGGGCCAACTCATTCCCCAGAACCAGGTACAACAGAGCGTTCCCTCTCATTGGCCTGAAACATACTGCTGCAGAAAATTATCTTGAGTGCATTCCAGGAACTCTCGCCCCTCTTATCCCTTTGCACTATTCCAATCTCAGTCTATATTTAGATAATTGAAGTCTCCCATTATAATTACTCTTATAGTTCTTGCACCTCTTTGAAATTTCTTTGCAAGTTTGTTTCTCTACATCCCTTCCACTAGTTGGTGATCCATACACTACACCGATCGATGTTATTTCACCTTTTTCATTCCTCACCTTTAGCCAGCGAGTTCTGTCCTTGACCCCTCTGGAACATTCTCTCTCTCCAGTCCTGTAATGCCATGTTTAATCAATATTACCACATCCTCCCCCACCCCACCCTTTTCTTTCTCTCCTGTCGCTCCTAAACACCTTGTACCCAGGAATATTTAACATCCAGTCCTGCCTTTCTTTGAGCCAGGACTCTGTTATAGCAATAATATCATAGTTCCATTTGTCAACCTCTGTCTGTAGTTCACCAATCTTATTAACCACACTCCATGCATTCACATACATGCACATTAATCCTGATTTAAGCTTTTTAACGTTCCCCCTTACTCTGACTCCATCGAATGACTTAATATTGCCTACTCTAATTCTATCAAACTCTCCAAGTATTCTATCTACCTTGATACTACTCTTTGATATACCCTCCTTAACAATTAATACCCCTCTACTTCCCACTTCCAGTTTTCCTCCTCTCTTCTCAGAATTTGCCCTCAGGTTCCCATCCCTTTGCCAATCTGGTTCAAACCCTCCCTAGCAGCACTAGGAAACCTCCCCATGAGGACACTAGTCCCAGCCCTGTTAAGGTGTAACCCGTCCTTCTTTACAGATTCCACCTGCCCCAGAACCGGTCCCAATGCCTCAGAAATCTAAAGCCCTCCATCCTACTCCATTTCTCCAGTCATGTGTTGAGCTGCTCAATCTTCCTATTCTTATGCTCTCGAGCATGAGGCACTAGGAATAATCCTGAGATTACTGGTCTTGAGGTCCTGCTTTTTCATTCGCTTCCTAACTCCCAGAACCTGTTTTCAGGGCCTCATTCCTTTTCCTACCTATGTCATTGGTCCCAATGTGGACCACGACCTCTGGCTGTTCATCCTCCCTGAAAAGAAAGTCCTGCAGCTACTCTGTGACATCCTTAAACCTGGTACCAGGGAGGCAACATACCATGCTGGAGTCACATCTACAGTGGCAGGAATGCCTGTCTGCCCCACTAACTATGAAATCCCCTCCCAGCACAGCTTTTCCAACACCAGCAGAGCACAACCCCAACACCAACCCTAACACCAACCCCAACATTCACACAACACCAACCGCAACCCCAGCACAACATAATCCCAAAACCAGCATGACACCAACCCCCACGCCAGCACATCACCAACCCCAACCTCAACACAACACCAACCCCAACCCCAGCACAACCCCAACCCCAACCCCAGCACAACATCAACCCCAACCCCAGCACAACACCAACCCCAACCTCAGCACAACACCAACCCCAACCCCAGCACAACACCAACCCCAACCCCAGCACAACATCAACCCCAACCCCAGCACAACATCAACCCCAACCCCAGCACAACACCAACCCCAACCTCAGCACAACACCAACCCCAACCCCAGCACAACACCAACCCCAATCCCAGCACAACATCAACCCCAACCCCAGCACAACACCAACCCAACCTCAACACAACACCAACCCCAACCCCAGCACAACACCAACCCCAACCCCAGCACAACACCAACCCCAACCTCAACACAACACCAACCCCAACCTCAGCACAACACCAACCCCAACCCCAGCACAACATCAACCCCAACCCCAGCACAACATCAACCCCAACCCCAGCACAACACCAACCCCAACCTCAGCACAACACCAACCCCAACCCAGCACAACACCAACCCCAATCCCAGCACAACACCAACCCCAACCCCAGCATAACACATCCCAATCCCAGCACAACACCAACCCCAACCCCAACTCCTGCACAACACATCCCAACCGCAGCACATCAACCCCAACCGCAGCACAACACATCCCAACCGCAGCACAACACACCCCCAATATCAGCACAACACCAACTCCAACACCAGCACAACATCAACCCCAACACCAGCACAACATATCCACAATATCATCACACCACCAATGCCAGCAATTAGCAATGGATGAGCTACCTGATAGGCAATGTTTGCTTCAGTCATCATCTGTAACTCTGGAGAGTTTTCAGTGGGCTTCACCACACAGTAACACAGCATTCTGTAAGGAAACAGTAGAAAACCAATTTATCACATCCTTTGGGTTTTTTATTTCCTACAATTCTTTGGGTTTAGCATCAACTTCCACCCTGGTAAGCACGCTCAGTGTTGCCTATACTCTGGAATGTGTCCTTTATCCTCTCAATACCTTTGTAAATTATGGAAACATCCAGGGATTATAACTCTGCATACTGCTACTGAAAGATACCGCATGACACCAAACAAGAAAAAACTGTTTCAGTGACAGAAGAGTTGATAACTAGGCGACACAGATTTAAAGGAACCATAGGTGACATGAGGTATCATCCCTGAAAGGCTGGTAGAAGCAGATTCAATAGTAACATTCAAAAGAGAATTGAATAAATAATTTTAGGAAAAGAATTACGGGGCTATGAGGGGAGACTAAAAATAATGGGATTAACTGGATGGCTCTACCAAAGAGCTGGCACAGGCAAGATGGGCTGAATGGCTTCCTGCGATTTATCATTCTATGATTCTGGGAAGTGATTTATCCTTGTTAGAAGGAGACTGGATAAATGTTTGACTGAGGCATGGAACAGGCTTTGACCCAATATCTGGTTTATTTACAGAACATGCACTAATGAACAGTGTACAGTTCGACACAGAGAGAAGATATTTTCCAGATGTTGTAGAAAGAAGAAAAAGAATGAAACCAGTTTTCTCTTAAACAGGAGCTCTGTGCCATAAAATAACTTTCTCTAGTTTAACTCTTCAAAGCTAAACAGGCTCAGACTTTTAAAAGTGGAAGAGCCACACTGGCAGTGAAACCTAGACAACTGCTCCAATCCACTTCACTGGAGCATTTTCAGACAAGGCACCAAGCCACAGAAGGAGACGTTAGGATAGATGATCAAAAACCTGGCCATAAACAGGTTTTAAGGAGTGTCTTAAAGGAAGAGAGAGAAGTAGGGAGGTGGAGAGGTTTAGGAAGCGAATTCCAGGGCTTCAGGACTTGGTGGCTGAAGGCATGGCCACCAATGCTGGAGGGATTAAAAACAGAGATACTCAAGAGGCCAGAATTAGGAAGATCTCGGAGCATTTTCATAGACAATTCTGAGGCTGCATGCCTGGCCTTCTGTGAACTGCGGCCCTTTACACACACACTCTCCACCCACACGTCAAAGTCTGAGATGGCAGCCCTGCCTATCAGCTGTCTATTACAATAGCTGTGCTCAACCTGTGGCGTGCTCCTTCATGCTGGGTAGCTGGAAGTGGTTGTTGAGCTACTGAGATGACAGTTTGCGCGTTTGGTGTAGGGCTGGGAGGCTCCAGAGAATCCACCTGTTGCTCCCCCTGCCATGTGAATGGAATAGAATGACATCCTGTATTATTCAACTGTCACAAGCAGCCTTCTTCCTCTGACAACAGTGTGAATTATGTAACTACATCCTTGTGCATATCATTTCAAACTGCTACTAGAATGGTTCCAGGTGGCTAAGATAAGCGTTAAGATAAAGTTAAAAACAGAATACCGCGTATGCTAGAAATCGGAGATAAAAACAGAAATTGCTGGAAAAGCTCAGCAGGTCTGGCAACATTTGTGGAGAGAGAAACAGAGTTTGAGTCCATATGACTCTCTCTTTCAGAGCTAAAACAAAAAGTAGAAATGTGATGGATTTTATACAGTTTAAGAGGGGCTGGAGCAAGCTAGAAGGTCAGGGCTAAATCTTAAATTGGTTGTCAGCGTAATTTTTAGTAGATTGAGGATTATTAAGCAAATGTTGTCCAATCGTGGAATCACATCTAATGTTGGACACTGTGGCCAGAATTGTTATCTCATTGGGCGGGCGCGTGCCTGACCCGAACGAGCGTTAAATGATGCGTGATGACTTCGGGCAAGTGTCCCAACGTCACCGCGCACTCGCACGATTTTCCGGTTGACCGGCACGCGTGGGAGTCGGCAGCACGCCCACCGACAATTAACAGGCCTATTAAGGCCATTAAAGCACCAATTAATTGAAATTTTTCACTGCCCGTGCTACCTTACAGTTGGCGGGCAGGTGAAAAGGCCAAGTGGCCTTTGCATTTTCTAGGAAACCTCATCCATGGGCGGGATGAGGTTTCTAACAGCAATTAAAAATAAAATAAAAATTTTAACTTTTCTTTAATAACATGTCCCCACTCACGTGACAGAGTCACACGAGGAGGCATGTTTTTTAACATTTTAAAATTCTTTATTTTTGAGTTCTTATATCTTCAGCTCCCCACACAGGCAGCGCTGCGCGCTGCACTGCGCATTTCACGCTGGGCTGGCCTTAATTGGCCCGCCAGCGTGAAGTCATAGTTGCTGCCTGATCGTGGGCGGTGGTCAGCTTCCCCACCGCTCCCACTCGCCCCTGCCAAGCCCGCCCGACAAGGGCAAAATTCTGCCCTATGTTTTGAGTTTTACAAGCGTGGCTGGTTGGGTACGGTCTGTACCTTACCTGTTGCGAACAAAGAAAGGGACAGTGGTGTTGCTGAACAAAAGAGCTGCTGGCCTCTGCTTGGCTGACAGTTCTAGGTGGGTGGAACATCCCATCCCTAGGGTCCTGATCCCTGGCAAGGCCCGCCAGTTTTCTCCTAATTGCCTGATTGGCTCACAATTCAAAGGAGGCAATACAGGTCTCTCATTGGTTCTCAAGCTGACAGCCCAGGTCTCTGCCACCTCCATAAAATTTCCCCATGGTCCTTTTCAATCCAGATCCCTGTAGATAACATCCCTGCGCACACAACTGCCGCTAAAAATTGGGCCAGAAATAAAGCCAGAATGTTTACAGAAAGAGATATAAGCACTTAAATAGAATTACTATACTTCACAAGTGCTCTGGGACAGTTCAGTTGGGTATTCTGGTGGAGGCGCCTCAGTGGAATGAGTTGCAATACCTCAATTAGATTGACGAAAACCCTCGGAACCTGAAGCAAGGTTAAAGGTCAAAGTTAAAGGGGACATGACAACAGAGGTTATCCAGAATGCATATACAGTTGTGAATCGGGCTAGAGGAGAGATTTTATACACAGATGTGTGAAATACTCTGAGGCTTTTTTTGTATGGTTGTATATTACTAAAAAACATCCAATTCTTTGCAGGTGAAGAATGCTCCCCCACACCATGCAACTTTGGTTTAACAGCCATTTCTGTCCACATATAAGCAATTACTTCAAGGTAAGTCATTGTTTGAAAAGCTTTGAGATGCTTCAGAGAGTTATTACAAAATGCAAGCCTTCATTCTTCCATGGTGACAGGTTGATATCATTGCAAGGGGTAACACAAAAGTGTTTTGCCTCAGTATCTGCTGGGCATGTTTGCACATCTAGGCACATCAGTTAGTAAATAGAGCTAAATAAGGGCCCTACTTTGTTTCTGTGAATAATGAGTAAGATTTCAGGAGCCTGGAGTTGACCCAATCCCAAATCATGTGGATGGCCTCATTTAAATTCTTTAGGAGCGGCCCTACCCTGTAGGAACAGGATAGGGGTGGCTGGTCTGACTGCTCAGTGAAACACTGACACCCTGTCACTCCAAGGGGGCAAGTCAGAGACAAATGTTTTCCTTCCCCCACAGGTTAAAATTAGGGAACCAGTTCCTTCTGGGCTCGATGTTCTTTCCAAACTCCGAAGTTTGGGACCTTTTTAAGACCCAGTGTGAAACCAAACCTTCTGCTGGGCCTGTGGAGGGTGAGCTGGCCAGAATTCCCAGTGTAGCCCCAAGAACGCCCTCAAACTGGTCACTGGAGATGACCATGGATATGAATTGAAGACTGTCCTGCCCACTCCCCAACTGGGGTTTAAGTTAGAGCTCTACAGTATGGAAATAAGATGGATGTGGGTTCTTCCACCCAGCCTAGGGCTCTTAACCTCGTAGTTTCAAAAGGCTGTAATCGGGATGACTGTCATGTTGCTCACCCATTATCCTTTCATCACCAAAGTTATCAGGCAGCTGTCTGGGCACTGTCTCAACTCAGTACAATTTTTTTTAGGATTATTTTACTAGTTTACCTCAAAAGACATTATAGCACCAACATTTTTTTTTTAAATCCCCAAAGAAAGGTTGGACAGAATCCAATGAGCTGAGGAATTGATTTGGGTAAGGTGTACCTACCTCTTTGTGGAGGATGTCTAGAGCTTCTTCAATTCGCCTAGCAAAGTTTATAGCAGAAAAATAAGCCTAAGAGGAACAAGGAAAATAGGTGAGACCAGCTCAGTAACCTGTAAATACAAAGAACCCAGGAACCAGCAATCACTCAGCTGACAAGCCTCCGCTTGCACCCAGAAAGGCTGCAAAGTTGCTGAAACAATGTCACTGTGCCCCCATCATGTAGGCCTGAAGCTGGGCCTACCTTAGCTCCCAGCAGCTCATGTCTGAAAATGGAATCAGGCAGCAAGTCAGGCAAATGCACCTGATATTCAGCTGGCCATATGTTAAAAAAACCCCCAACCAACCAACATACACTAAAACCTCAGATGTACGTCTACTACCACTTGATGAGCATACCCCACACTCTAAAACTGACAAGGCACAAGCTGCCATATGGCACACATTAGGGGGAGTTTTAACCCTCCACATGGTGGGTGATCGAGGTTTAGGGTGCTTGGATCAGCAAAAATAAGAAGCACAGACACAGCTCACCATGAATAAGCCTACCTCCAGTGTGGTAAGATTTAGAGGGTCTGAGTAATTCACTCCAGAGAGACAGCAATATTGTTATATTTAAATTACACTCTATACCTCAGATTTTGGGAAGCATTTTAACGCAATGCCTGTGGGCCGACAATCAAAGGGTTCCAGAATCATCGGTTAAAGGGTGTTTGGAGCAGCCACCTCCAGCAGGTAACTCCTTTTTATGGCACTACTTGTGGTCCAGAGGAAGCACAGTATTTCCCCAATCTTTCCCAACGATCTTCTGATGCAATCTCTCCTTGCCCATAATCTCTCCCTCCCCGTAATCTCCCCTTCCCTTGAAATCTCTTCCTTCCCGCAATCTCTCCTCTCCCACAATCTTTCCATCCCTCGAAATCTCCCTCCATGCAATCTCTCCCTCCCCTGATCTTTCCCACCCGCAATCTCTCCTGCCCCCCGCTCTCTTCTTCCTCACAACCACTCATTCCCCATGATCAGCTGAACCACAGTTCTCCAAAATCTTTCCCCCCATGATCTCACCCTCCCCATGGTATCTTCCACTTCCCTGCAATCTCCCCCTCCCTGTTTTCTGATGTCCCAACCACACCCCAATGTTCCCCAGTTGCCTGGGACCATTCTCCAGTAACCCCAGCTGTGGCCTTCCACTGCAGGCATTCCTGTCCAGCTGTCAATCTTATTGGCTGCTGGGTCAGAGTAAAAAAACAATGCTAATGAGGTCCTGTCGTGTAAATGTGGCATTTCTGGCCACAAACACTCATTCCTGTTTTCTCCCTGTCTCGCCATAAATATCTGGCTTATTTTTGGTATTTCGCTCTCTACGAGTGTAGTAGGGAGAACACTTAAAACATGGCTCACATGATAGCATGCCTCCTATGTGCCTACACAATTTAAAGGATAACCTGCAAATTATTTCAGTGCTTATTCCATGAAATTCATCTCCTCTAACTCTGCAATCACATTGTCAAAACACCCGAAGGGAATTGGATAGACACTTGAAATGGAAACATTGTCAGGGCTGTGCGGAAAGAGAGGTTTGGGATAACTGGATAGCTCTTTCACAGACACAAAAGCTGAGTGGCTTCCTTCTGTGCTGTATAATTCTATGGGGACATTTGTAAGCTTACCCACCCAGCAGGAAACTACGGAGATCTGGTGTGGCACTAGTTTTATACCCCTTCAGATTTTAAGCTTCGTGAAGTCAATCGCTGGAATGTAAAGCTGCTTTTCCATCCCTTCCCATGGGTTTTCTGCCTGCTCAGTTAGGTTTAAAGGGCACCCTCAGACTCTAAGACCATGAGCCGTTCTATTCCCCACACAGATATAATGACTTGCTTACTGAATCGGTGCAGTAATTGCAGATGTCATTTCCTCCAATAAACAAGTTGATAATCTTCCAGTCATTCTGAAAATCAATTTTCTGGAAAAGAAAAATGAGAAATGCTGTCGGTATTTCAGCCATTCCAATCGCAGGTACGATGCCATGAGGTAAATTTACTGATCTCATGCTCCAAGCAGGGGAGTGGGATTAGTGGCATAGTGGTAATGTTACTGGACTAGTTATTCAGGGGCCTGGACTAATGGTCCAGGTATGAGAGTTCAAACCTCACGTTGGTGGGTGGAAGAATTTCATTTCAATTAAAAAGTTAGTCTCATTATTGATAACCCTGAAACTCCTGAATTGTCATAGAACCACAGTTGGTTCACTAATATCCTTCAGAGAAGGAAATCTGCCATCCTTACCTGGTCTGGCCTACATGTGACTCCACACCTACAGTAATGTGGTTAACTCTGAAATGGCTGAGCAAGCCACTCGGTTGTATCAAGCCTCCACAGAAAAGGTGAATAAGCATAAAACCAGATGGACCATCCAGCATTGACCTACTGCAGATGTTTAAGAGGGGTAGTTCAAGGGCAATTAGGAATGGGCAATAAATGCTGGCCTTGCCAGTGATGCTCACATAACCTATAAAAATGCATCAAAGGGAGTGTGGACCAGGAATAGAGCTACAACACTGACCCACAACATCTTCAAATGTGGCCAATCATTGTGAGGCAGACAGGAAATGTATGCTCCACAATGGAATTCAGTGCGAGCCAGCAGACTACTCCCTCAATGCTCTGTCTGCATTGTGCATAGGTTAATGTAGCCCTGGCTGACTGGGGAATCCAGAACACGGTGTCACAGTCCCAGGATAAGGGACCGGCCTTTAGGACTGAGGTGAGAAGAAATTCCCGCACCCAAAGTGTTGTGAATCCTTAGAATTCTCTACCTCAGAGAGCTGTGGATGCTCAGTTGCTGAGTATGTTGAAGACAGAGATTGATAGATTTTTGGGCATTAAGGGAGATGGGGATAGTGCAGGAAGGTGGAGTTGATGTAGACGATCTGCCATAGGGTGGGAGTTTCTGGCCACATCACTGGCAAGCAGCTGTTCGGCTCTCCAGATTTTCCCATCCCACCTATGTCATGGAGATGCAGCGAAAGCCCTAATAGCCGCTAGATTCACAGAATCTCAGAATCGCAGAATCTTAATGGCATGGAAAGAGGCCATTTGGCCCATCGAGTCTGCACCAGCTCTCCAAATGAGCATTATGACCCAGTGCCACTGCCTTGCCTTTTCCCTGAACCCTTGCAAATTGTTTCTATTAAAACAATCATCTAATGCCCTCTTGAAAGCCGCGATTGAACCTGCCTCCACCACACTTCCAGGTAGTGCATTCCAGACCCAAACCACTTGTGTGAAAAAGTTTTTTCTCACGTCACACTTGCTTCTTTTGCAAATCACTTTAAATCTGTGCCCTCTTGTTCTTGATCCTTTTACGAGCAAGAACAGCTTCTCCCTATCTGCTCTGTCTAGTCCCCTCATGATTTTGAATATCTCTATTAAATTTCCTCCTAGCCTGCTTCTCTCCAAAGAGAACAGTCCCAACCTCGCCAATCTATCCTCATAGGTGAAGTTTTGCATCATTCCTGCAAATCTCTTCTGCACTCTCGCTAATGTGTTCACATCCTTCCTATAATATGGTGCTCAAAACTGTACACAATATTCTAGCTGAGGTCAAAGGAGTGTCTTGTATAAATTCAGCATAACCCCTCTGCACTTGTACTCTGTGCCCCTATTAATAAAGCCCTGGACACTATATGCTTTATTAACAGCTCTCTCCACCTGTCCTGCCACCTTCAATGATCTATGCACATATACACCCAAGTCTTTCTTCTCCTGAACCCCCTTCAAAATTTCATCCCTTATTTTAAATTGCCTGTCCATGTTCTTCCGACCAAAATGCATCACCTCACATTCTCCACATTGACCTTCATCTGCCACCTATCTGCCCACTCCATCAACATGTCTATATCCTTTTGAAGTTCCACACTGTCCTCCTCACAGTTCACAACACTCCCAAGCTTCGTTTCAACTGCAAATTTTGAAATTGTCCCCTGCACACCAAGATCTGGATTATTAATATATATAATCAGGAAAAGCAAGTGTCCCAATACTAAGCCCTGGGGAACTCACTACAAACCTTCCTCCAGCCCGAAAAACATCCATTGACCATTACTCTCTGCTTCGTATTTTTCAGCCAATTTTGTATCCATGTTGCTACTGTCCCTTTTATTCCATGAGCAATAACTTTCCTCACAAGTCTCTTGTGTGGCACTGTGTCAAATGCCTTTTGAAAGTCCATATCAACAGCATGACCCTCGTCGACCTTTTCTGTTACCTCTTCAAAAAACTCCAGCAAGTTAGTTAAACACTATTTCCTTTTTAGAAATCCATGCTGGCTCTTCCTTATCAATTCCAGGATGATGATGACAACATGCAGTGAGTACGTGCCATAGATCTTCACATAGCCTCTGTGAATACCTGACTCCTCTCTGGCCAAGGGCAGCTTGCTTGTGCTCTGTGATCAGGGTCATATCATGGGAGATGCAGCCGTGAAACTTTAAATGCACCTGATCCTTTGTCAGCACCTGAGCATTCGGGAGAACAGCATCACCGGACACAGATGCTGAAGAGCTGGGGGGTGGGGGGCAATCCCATCTCAAAAGTGCTGAGATCACACAGAGAGAATGACAGAACCCTGTGACCCCTGTCCATGACATTCTGGCAGCAATGACAAGAACCATTGAGGTGCAGGCATCAATAATGTGTCCAATGTGTGTGAAGCCGGACCATCACTTTGGCCTGAAGGTTACACACTGCACAGGGAAGAGGTCCTGGACTGAGACAACTGCCTTTATGTTGTGCAGGAACCAAGGTTTCTCATCTGAATGACACAAACACTGTTCATCATGACAAAGAGCCATGGACAAGGACAAATTCTTGGGAGTTTATTTACAATAGTGACTATTATGTACAATTGATTGACATCTGTGCCCAAGCTTTTAACCTTCCTAATGCTGCCGCTCCTGTCCGGATGCTCCCCGGACAGCCTGCTGACTGCTACGCCCTGTCTGTGATGGCTTCAGCATTCTTCCTCTGGGGGGGCCAAGACTTGGAGGGCCCCTTGATGCTTTGGGTGCCTTGCTGTGGGCCAGCTGCACCCTCTGCGATCTGTGGCACTGGAGCTGTGTGGATCACAGGAAGAGGGGATTTGGATCAGCCAAACATTCCCAGAGTCCGCTGGGTGATTGGCCCCGGGGTGTTGAGATGCTGGTCCTCCTCCCCACAGGTGCCCAGCAGCCCCTGGCTGACTCCTTGAGGGGAAGGGGGAGCTGGAGTGAGATCGAGCTGCCCCACACTACTCATGCATTGACATTGTTGGAAGCCAACTATGGCAGGGATGGAGTTCAACACTGCAGAACTGAACAGTGAGGCTGATGGGCCTCCTGCAGCCAGATTGGGGGTAGAGGACATCGCAGCAGGCCTCCTTAGTGTCCAGAAGGCGTCCCAGGGATGCGTCACTGAATCAGGGAGCTGCACTCTTTTTGGCTTTTGGGGCCATGTCTTCACCGGAGCAGTCCTGAGCTGCAGGCATTCAGAACTGTCCACGTGGCTACAGTTTAAATATGCCGATATAAAAACAAAAAACTGCGGATGCTGGAAATCCGAAACAAAAACAACGTGGAGGGGTCATGAGGACTCGAAACGTCAACTCTTTTCTTCTCCGCCGATGCTGCCAGACCTGCTGAGTTTTTCCAGGTAATTCTGTTTTTGTTTAAATGTGCCGCTCGGTGTGAGGAAAAGGCGAGGAAATGACGTGACGGACAAATTGGAGGCCACCTGCCAGCAACCCGGCAAGAAGGGAACGATACGGCAAAAAAACCCGCCATTACGGCCAAAGGGTAAAACGTCTTTGTTCATTGCCATTACAACGGGAGCTACTTAGTACAAATCTGGGACGATTCTGCCCATAATCTTTTTGGATGATGGTACAGGCTCCAAGGTCCTAATAGCCCATTCCTGCTCCTAATTCTTATGTTCTTAAGGCCTGTACACAGCCCTTTGTTCACTGGTAATTCAGTGAGATAAAAGGATACGAAGCCTTAGAACTGTGATGTGCCAATGCGATCGCTGGTAGTCTCATGGCCATGTACCTTTTTGCTTCCTGTTGGTTAGTAGGTCGAGTTATGCAATCTCATCTTGAGATGCTCCAGTTTGAGCCTACAAAGCTTCATCAGAACTGTCGGATGTAATCCAACTGCTGCTAATTTAATGATTCAACCAAGTTTAGGCACAGTTTTGGAATGTGTTGCAGATAATTATATAAAACCGTCTAATTTATTCTGAGGGTCATGAAATGCTCTCATTTGGTTAACATGTATGAACTGAAGGCCCGATTCATCAATGAGGCTTTCCAGTTTGGATTAAAGTTTCAGAAAGCAAAGATGTAATATCATTAGGGAAATCTTACCGAATGATTTTTCATGATGTCCACTAATCTTCTCACTTGCCCTGGAAGATCTCTAGTTATTAAAAGAAAAACATGCATTTGAATAATAACAGCATTTCTCCTTCAGATTTCACTTCTTGCTTTTTTGAATATGGGGATTTAAATTAGGGTTTGGTGGGCCAAAGAGTCCTGCCATCCTAACCCTAACCCTAGCCCTAACCCTAGCCCTGCCACACTATAGCAGGGTGTGCGGCATACCACCTGTCCCAGGAACTTCAGATATTTTTAAAATCATGGATGCACAGTAGCCTGCAATGGATTGCGAAGGTGTTTATGGCTTTCTAAGCTTTCATACTGCCCTCCCTCCCAACACCCACTGCCTCGATCGACACTAGATCTGAGGATTACACCAACGTACCTTGTGCTTAGAGGCATGAATAGCAGGATACGGGTCACGTGACCTGTGACCTATTCCTTCACTTTTTCCCGCAGTGAGTGGTTAGGGTTTGGAATGCACAGACTGAGAGTCTGGTGGAGGCAGATTCAATTGAGGCATTCAAAGGAGGATTAGATTGTTATTTGGAAAGGACCAATGTGCAGGGTTGTGGGGAGAAGGCGGGAGAACAGCACTGGGTGAATTGCTCATTCGGGGAGCCGATGCAGACGCGATGGGCCAAATGGCCTCCTTCTGTGCTGTAATAATTCTGTGATTCTGTGATTTGCATCTCATTATAATATGTCCATCTCATGTTTAAGCAAGCATATTATACACCCAAAGTGACTTGCGCCAGCATTCATTGCCTAGCTCTAACTGCCCTTGGGAAGGTGGTAGTGAGTTGCTATTTTGAACCGCTGCAGTCTATGTGGTGTATGTAGGTACACCCACAGTGCTGTTAGGGAGGGAGTTCCAGGATTTTGACCCATAAACAGTCAAGGGACGGCAGTATATTTCCAAGTCAGGATAATGTGTGGCTTGGAGCAGAACGTGCAGGTGGTGGTGTTCCCATACATATGCTGCCCATGTCCTTCTAGGTGATAGAGGTCACAGGTTTGGAAAGTGCTATCAAAGGTGTGTGCTGAGTTGCTGTACTGTGTTGTGTAGATGGTGGACACTGCTGCCACTGTGTATTTATGCTGGAGGGAGTGAATTTCCAAGGTGATAGCTGGTGTTCCAATCAAACAAGAGTCTCTTGAGAGTTGTTGGAGCTGTAGTCATCTGGGTAAGTGTAGAGTAATTCATCAAATTCCTGATTTATGCCTTGTGGATGGTGGACAGGCTTTGAAGAGTCATAATCCTCAATCTATGAGCTGCTCTTGTAGCTTCAGTATTTATATGGCTGATCCAATTCAATCTCTGGTCAATGGTAACCCCCAGATGGGGGAATTCAGGAATAGAAAAGCTATTAAATACCAGGGGAGGTGGTTAGAATCTCTTGTTGGAGATGGTCATTGCCTGGCATTTGTGTGACATGAATATTACTTGCCACTTCTCAGCCCAAGTCTGAATATTGCCCAGGTTTTGCTGCATATGGACATGGACTATTTCAGTATCTGAAGAGTTACAAATAGTGCTGAACATTGTGCAATCACCAGCAAACATCCCCACTTCTGACCTTATGATGGAAGGAAGGTCATTGACGAAGCAGCTGAAGGTGGTTGGGCCTAGGATACAACCCTGAGGAACTCCTGCAATGATCTCCCAGAACTGAGCTGATTGACTTCCAACAACCACAACCATCTTCCTCTGTGCTAGGTATGACTCCAACCAGTGGAGAGTTTTCCCCCTGATTCCTATTGACTAGGGCTCATTGATGCTACGCATGGTCAAATGCTGCCTTGATGTCAAGGGCAGTGACTGTCACCTCTCCTCCGGAGTTCAGCTCTTTTGCCCATGTCTGAATCAAGGCTGTAATGAGGTCAGAATCCGAATGGACATTTCCACTGTTGATGATTGAGGGGTAGTCTGGTGGGGTGGTATGATGGGTGGTATGATGGTAGTCTGATGGGGTGGCTCTATCTGATTTTCCTGTTTTTTTCTGGACAGGTCAAATCTGGGCAAATTCCCACATTGCTGTGTAGATTCCAATGCTGTAGCTGTACTGGAACAGATTGGCTAGGGGGAATGGCTTGACCTATAGCCCAAGACTACTGTATTGCAACCAGAATATTGTCATGGCCTATAGCGTTTGATGTATTCTGTGCCTCAACCATCTCTTGATATAATCTGGAGTGAATAAAATTGCTGGAAGTGGGAAGGTGAGAGAGGAGTAAGGAGAATGGCTCCTAAAGAAGGTACAGCTGCAGTTGTGCAAGTTACATTGAAGAACCGGCATTACTCCTGCATAAAACTCTGCCTCATAGATATGACAATCACAGGAATGCAACTCAAGTACCTACACAGCTAAGGCTCCAGGAACAGCTTGATTCAGAAATGTTCTGGGATTTTCAAGATTCCCCTTTCCAACCGAAAATCCAGTCAATGAAGGGTTAAATTCACGAAGAATGTCTGAAGAAAAAGATAATGGGAGATATTATGTGGAAAACAATAATTGCTGCTACATAACCAGTTAACAAATTCAAAGAAAAGTTAAAAATCAGAAATATTTATTTTGGTTCCCTTGACTTTTCTCCACCTTCCCCTCCAAACTGGGAAGTATTAGGCTTAGCCTTGTCTGAAGATGGCACCTCATCAGTAATTCTGCATCCTCTTTCTACATATCCTCTTCTTCCTACTACAGAATTTAGTCTCAGCCTTCTTTTTGACTTCACTGTCCACCAGACTTCTTTCAGATGCAACCTCAACTTGTCTTAGTTCAGTAGTTGAGCTACCCATGACTTCATTATCTACTCACATCTTGGAAAGTTCTATGACTTGTGCTTTCAAAACCTCTTTAGCTTCATTCAGCTGATTCTTCAGCTCTTCTGTCTCCTTCTTGTATCTGTTGGCTTCCTCCTGGAAACTTGAACATTGCTGCGTCTGCTCTGTCAACTGGTTCTTTAGTTTGTTCAGAGAGGTGTTAAATTCTTCCTGTTTCTCTTTGTAACTTTTCAGAGGCACAAACTTTGACCAGACAGATCCTTGTAGGATGTGAAGGTCTTTCAACAGATTTTCTTTTTCTTGGCGAAGCTCGCTCGCTTTACCTTGAACCCTGTCATTCAGCACAGTCTCCTTGAGCTTCTTCTGCTGTTCTTCTATGTCGTAGTTTAAGACAGTCTTCATTTTTCAGGATGCTGAATGTTTACGCACTCCTTTTTCATCTAATTGTGGTCCTTGGACTCTCCAGGCTGTTTCTGAAGTACCTCTGAAGAAGGGTCATATGCACTCAAAACGTTAACGCCGTTTCCCTCTCCACAGACTCTGTCAGACCTGCTGAGTTTTTCCAGCATTTTCTGTTTTTGTTTCAGATTTCCAGCATCCGCAGTATTTTGCTTTTACCTGAAGAACTTTGCCTTGTTTCCTTTTCAAGACAGGAACTGTTCCAGCTTCCTTTTGAAATCTCATTGGCCAGTCAAGGTTAATTTCCCTCAACCAATTTCAGTCTAGAAGGCTTGGCCCTCTACCTTCTAATACCATCAATAATAGCATCAATACTAGTAGCTGTGCTGATTCTATAATGAATTGTTGCTCTGGTGATACTTTTTACTTGGATTCCTTCGCCTGTGTAAGTTTTCAACTTGGCAGATGTTTGTTCCAAATTTAATTGTTGATCACCTTAATTTAAATATCTGAAAGTGTGTTCTCCTATTACAGTGGTAGGAGAACCCATTTCTACTTCCATTTTTAATGGTTTGCCTTTCACTTGCATTGTGAAGGTATTGGCTCTGTCTTCCCAGCTTTCATGCTGAATAATGAATAAATGTCAGAATTGGTTGTTTCTAGCCCTTCTACACTGTAGACTTTATTGGGCTTTGGAGGCCTGTTTAAATCTTGCTTTGCACTGTCTCATTATATGTCCACTCCTGTGACAAAAATAACATTCTACTTTTTTAAGTTGCCAATCGCTAGAAGACTGATTGTTTCCACATCAATGAATGTTATTTTTCGATTTAGTTGCTAAGCTATTTCCTCTCATTTTTCGATTAGCAGGGGCTGTTTCCTGCTTCGTGGCGGTCCCGGCTTTACACACCACTTTCGGCTGACTGTTCCCTCCCGATTAGGAGAACGGCCGCCATTTTGCACCCCTTGAATTGCTTGTGAATCCCTTACAGTGCTTCCCATCGCCAGCGCTATTTCTAATGCTTTCTTAAAATCAAGATTCACTTCAGCCAGCAATCTTCCACTGAATAGTGTCTTCCTGCACACCACATACTAAACAATCCCTAAGCATGTCATTCAGGGTTTCACCAAAATCACAATATTCCATTGGTTGTTTTAATTTTGCCACATAGGGAGCAATTGTTTCCCTTGGGGCTCTATTTCATGAACTGAACCTGAACCGCTGCATTGTGACTGAGGTCTTGGGTTGAAAATGTCCCTTAACGAGGTCGACTAATTCACTGAAACTCTTTGAATCTGGAGCGCTGGGGGCTGTCAAGCTTCGAAATAAACTGTAGGTCTTGCTCCCACAAATACTCAGGAGAATCGCTTTCTTCTTTTCCTCCTCTGTGATTTTGTTTGTTTGAAATAAGATCCACAAGGCGTTGTTCTATGTATTGAGACCAATCGTCTGTGGCTGGCTCAAAGGGATCGATTCTGCAAAACTGTAGCATTTTGGATGAGTATATCTTCTTTTATTTTTAACGAACTTAGATACTCACAATCGCTGGGTGAGGTACAGTACCGAATCTGATTTCTCCTCTTCGCCAGATTGTTATAGAGTTGATCTTCAGACAACTTTTCTTAGTGGAAATATTTAACTTTATTTACAAGACAGCAACAACAACTACACTCATTGGCTCATAGACGTTTACAGCACAGAAGGAGGCCATTCAGCCCATTGTGTCCATGCTGGTCAATAAAGATCTGACTACGCTATTCCCATTTTCCAGCACTTGGCCCATAGCCCTGGAGGCTATGGCAATGCAAGTGAATATCTAAATACTTCTTAAATGTTACAAGAGTTACTGATTCAACCACCTTTTCAGGCAGTGAGTTCCAGACTCCCACCACCCTCTGGGTGAAAACATTTCTCCTCAACTCCCCTCTTAGCCTTCTATCTCTTACCTTAAATCTATGGCCTCTGGTTATTGACCCCTCTACTAATGGAAAAAGTGCCTCCCTATCCACCCTATCTATGCCCCTCATAATTTTATACACCTTTATCAGGTTCCCTCTCAATCTTCACTGCTCCAAGGAAAATAACCCCAGCCTATCCAATCTTTCCTCATAGCTCAGACCCTCCAGCCCAGGCAGCATCCTGGTGAATCTCCTCTGCACCCCCTCCAGCACAATCACATCTTTCCTATAATGTGGTGACCAGAACTGCACACAGTACACCAGTTGTAGCCTAACCAACATTTTATACAGTTCCAGCATAACCTCCCTGCTCCTGTGTTCTACGCCTCGACTAATAAAGGTAAGTATCCCATATGCCTTCTTAACCACCTCATCTATCTGCCCTGCTACCTTCAGGGGTTTGTGGATGTGCACACCAATGTCCCTCTGATCTTCAGTAATTTCCAGAGTCCTACCATTCACAGTGTAATCTCTTGCCTTGTTAGCCCTCCCCATTACCTCACACTTTTCCGGGTTGAATTCCATTTGCCATGGCTCTGCCCACCTGACCAGTCCATTGATATCCTCCTGCAGTTTACGCTTATCCTCCTCACTATTTACCACCTTACCAATTTTCGTGTCATCCACAAACTTCTGGATCATACCCCCTACCCCCTATATTTAGGTCCAAATCATTTGCGTACACCATAAACAGCAAGGGCCCCAGCACCGAGCCCTGCAGAACCCTACCGGAAACAAACTTTCGGTCACAGAAATATTCCTCTACTATCACCCTCTGCTTCCTGCCTCTCAGCTAATTTTGGGTCCAACATGCCACTTTGCCTTGGATCCCATGGGCTCTTACTTGGCCAGTCTGCCATGAGGGATCTTATCAAAAGCTAAAGGTTGCTAAAGTCCATGTAGACCACACCAAATACATTACCCTTATCAGCACTCCTGGTTACTTCCTCAAAAAATTCGATCAAATTTGTCAAACTCGACCTTCCCTAACAAATCCATGCTGGTTATTCCTGATTAATCCATGTCCCCCCAACTTGCAGATATATTCTGCCCCTCAGAATTCTTTCTAATAACTTCCCCACTACCAAGGTTAGACTGACAGGCCTGTAATTTCCTGATCTGTCCCTTCCCCACTTTTTAATGGGACAACGTTAACAGTCCTCAGGTGAGACACCTCATCTGTGGCCAGAGAGGACTTGAAAATTACTACCAGGGCCCCTGATATCTCTTCCCTTGCCTCCCTCAACAGCCTGGGATACATCTCAACCGGGCTTAAGGATTTATCCACTTTTAAGGTCGCTAAACCCACCAGTACTTCCTCTCTCTCTACGTTAACTTCCTCTAATACTTCACAGTCCTCCACCCTGATGTCTGTACCTGCATCATCCTTTTCTATTGTGAAGACCGTCACAAAGTCATTGAGGACTGTACCCATGTCTTCTGGGTCCACACACAGAATACCTCCATGGTTCCTAATTGGCTCTACTCTTTCCCTAGTTATTCTCTTGTTCTTTATATATTGCAGAAACGCCTTTGGGTTTTCCTTTATTCTACTCACCAATGCTTTCTTATCACTCTCTTAGCTTTCCTAATTTCCTTTTTAAGCTCTCCCCTTGCACTTTCCATACTCCTCTAGGGACTCTGTCGTATTGAGCCCTCGGTATCTGCCATAAACTTCTTTTTTTTCTTAATACTACCCTTTATGTCCCTTGACATCCAGGGTTCTCTGGACTTGGTCCCCCCGCTTTGTCGTTACGGGAATATATTTGCCCTGTATTCTCGCTATTTCCTCCTTGAATGCATCCCACTGCTCTGACACAGTTTTATCCACAATTAGCTGCTCCCAGTGCACTTGGACCAAATCGTATCGCATGTTAGTAAAATTAGCCTTTCCCCAATTTAGAACTTTTATTCACAGCCCAACCTTATTCTTTTCCATAACTATCCTAAATCTAACTGAGTTATGGTCAATATCTCCAAAATGCTCCCCTACTGATATGCCTTCCACCTGCCCCGGCTCATTTTTGAATATTAGGTGCAGAACTGCCCGCTCCTTTATTGGGCTTGGTATGTGCTGGCTATAAAGGTTCTCCTGGATACAACTTAAGAATTTTGCTCCCTCTCTACCATGTACACTAAAACTATCCCAGTTAATAATCGGGTAGTTAAAATCCCCTACTATTACTGCCTTATTATTCTTACACTTCTCTGAAATTTGATTACATATTTGATCTTCTATCTCTCCCTGACTGTTTTGGGGCCTATAGTACACACCCAACAGAGTGTTTGCCTCTTTTGTGTTTTTTACTTCTGCCCAAATGGCTTCATCTGATGATCCTTCCAAGATATCATCCCTCCTCACTGCTCTAATTGATTCCTTGATCAATATTGCAACCCCCCTCATCTTCTATCCCCCCTCTCTATCTCGTCTGAGCATCTAGGATTTCCCACATAGCACAGGATGTGCAAATCACGGGACTGAGCTCCCCAGGCATATCTTAACTAAATAGAATATGGACCCTTGCTTTATTTTACCCTTACTCCTAACTGAGTATGGACTTGATGCTCAATCCTCTAGATAGCCTAGATCCTCTACTGACTGCTGCTGACTGCTGCAGGGTCCTCCTCTTGCACTCTTGCTGTTTTAACCTCTCGGTCCCAAATTCTCGCTGTTGTAACCTCTCTGTCCCGGTCTTGCCATTTTAACCTCTCTCGCCTGTAGTCTTGCTCTTTTAAGTTCTCTCTCCCGAAATCTCGCTGTTTTTTTTATGTGTATCAAACCCCATAACTAAAGAACTCCTCCTAGAGGTTCCCCGTGCTGCTAACACATTTGTTTACACAGACTATTTGATCTTACAACACAGGATTATTCTTAAAGCTACAGTCCTACATTTTCCAAATATGGAATTACGATACCCTCAATGAAAGTTCCAGCCCTGGAATGTTACACCAAATATGGAGCCTTGCCTGAAATGCCTTGAAAGAAGTTTAAAAAAAGCAATGCAGAGGGGGAGGGGGGGGGGGGGTCTCCCAATCTCAAACCAGAACCTTAACTGAAGTGTTGGGAGAAATGGCAGAAACGGCTGTGATTGCAATAAGATTTCAGGGGTGAAAAATTCAAAACTAAATCCTACTTCAGCCATTGGTTTCCTTCATAAAATGTGGGAGCACTCAAACAAAATGAGTTTCTCCTAGGGTTCAAAATAATTATCCTTCCACATTACCTGTGATATCTACAATTAAATAAACATTCAATTATGATACAAAAGCTGGTGGTTTGGCAAATGGTAAAATTGTAAATGGCCCCAGAGAGAGAAAAAAAACTTGCCTTTCTTAGCATCTTTCATAACCAGCAGTCAGCCCCAAGTGCTTTACAGCTAATGAAGTATCTTCTGAAGTTACCATTGTATTGTAGGAACTGTGGTAACCAATTTGTGCACAGCAAGTTCCCACAAAAAGCAATGTGATAATGACCAGATAATCTGTATTTTTTTGTACTGACACATAAAAATTTGCTAGGACACTGGGGAAAACTCTCTTGCTTTTCTTCAAAATCGAGCCATGTGTGACCTTTTACATCCACCTGTGAGGAAGACAGGGGCCTGAATTTTCACAATGATGGACAGCCTCTCCATCATTGCAAAAACAGTAGAGGTGGCTGAAATGCAAGAGTCCCACCCCTGAATGCAGCACCTACCATTCTCATGGGGCAGGATTGGGGCTAGGTGAGGATTTGCACATGCGTGTTTCACAGAAGCAGCTGCCCATATTAAACAGCAGTTACCTCCAGTTGTCTGCTTTTCATTGGCCAGGAGTGGGAAACTGGTAGAGCAGGTCAAAACTTTGCAGAGTTCTTTGGAGAGGTGGGGTATATTTTTGGAACAGTAGGGTACCCCTCTGCATCTGATATGGGACAGCTTTAGGCAGGTCATGTGACCTTTGGGAGAGGGAAGGTTCCCTTTGGGATTGTTAAAAGTGGACATGAATGTGCATGTAAAAGTGCATAAGCTCATTAGTATCGTCAAAAAAGCTGTCAAAAGTTTCAAAAGCAACTGTCAAGACGAACTGTCAAAAGTGTCAAAAACAAATGTCAAAAGCCACTGTTATGCTGTCAAGGCATTTAAAACCCCTGCCCTTTAAAGCTTTGAAAAAATGATGTGTAGTGTTGGAAGAAATCATTGCATGCTATTTCACTGTTTGTTCACATAAAGCTGAGGGTTATTATTACTGGATTTGTGTTGTGTGGCTGATTTCACAACCTTCCAATATCACAGTGGGGTACCTTCCACTTCACAGTTTGATTGACAGCTCCAAGTGGTAAGAGGCTCTTTGAAATGGGACTATGAATTCTAATGCTTCTTTTTATATGAGATTAAGCACTTGAATGAAATATGTGTTCTTATGTGGATTATTTAGTTGAAGGAATGTTGTAATGAATAGGTTTTTATGAATTTCGAAAAAAGGTCTGCAATAGACACTTAAGGCAGAATTTTTCCCTTGTCAGGCAGGCGCGTGCCCGACCTGAATGAGAGTAAAATAGTGCACGATGACGCTGGATGAGCGTCCCGACATTATTGCGCACTCTTGTAATATTTCGCTTGGCAGGTGCACGCGAGAGGTGGCAGCGCACCCGCTGACAATTAAGAAGCCTATTACGGCTCTTAATCAATTAATTAAATTAGATTTTTCACCGCTCATCCAACCATTCGGTTGACAGGTGGGTGAACAGACCAAGCGGGCCTTTGCGTTTTTTGCAAAACCTCATTCACGGGTGGCATGAGATTTCAACCAATGATTTAAAAACTCATTCTTAACATGTCCCTGCTCATGTGACAGAGTTTTTAACATTTTAAAATTCTTTATTTATGTTTTTAAATTCTTCAGCTCCCTGAAACAGCGCTGTACCTTCAGGAAGCTTTCAGTACGTGCACTGCTCCTGAGGTCTGCCCATGGTGGATACTGGGTGAGATGACATGGCAGGTGTAAGGGCAAAGGATGGGGGGCATGGGTTGGCATTAGGTGGCACAGGGGCTATAAAGGGATATGGGGTGTGTGGAGGGCATTAGTTGGCATAGAGCATATGATGGGCTGGGGGATGGGTGGAGTGCATAGATTGGCATGGAGTATATGAGGTGCCAAGTGGGTAAGTAGAGAGCACAAGGTGCATGGGTTGCCATGTGTGGGGCATGAAGAATATGTGCAGGTGCAAGGGTAATGAGGGCTGGAGGGCTTTTCGTTTGACAAAGTGCTGGTGCACTGAGGCAGGCCTTCTGCCCAGCCTGCCTCCACACCCGGCAGATTCTGCACTTCTGCAGCCGCCCAACCCGACTTCCAGAGAACCCCGCCACCCCTTCCCAACTTCCGGGGCACTTTCTCCCAGGTCAGGCTTGCAGGGCCAGGAAATGTCCTGACCCTGAGCTCCTGACCCAGGGGCGGAAGTTCAGCCTGGCATCTCAGTCTAATGTCTCATCCGAAAGACGGCACATCCAGCAGTGGAGCACTTGCTGCGTACTGCACTCAAGTGGAAGCCGTTATTTTTGCTACCAAGCCCTGGCTGCAAGGCAAGAGTGCTAGCAACGGAGCCATGAGCAACACAGAGATCAGGTGACAGATGGAAGTTAATTCTGAAAAGCATGAAGTGAAAATATTTTGAGAGTGAAAACAAAGATTAGGAGCATTTGCGTAATGGAAACACACTAAAGTATTGATTCAGCATGATGATATAGGATTGAGCAGGCTGTAAAACAAGCATCCACTGCTGCTCAGTTCCTCCGCCAGACCCCCATCCCAGTGGGAACAATTAAAATCAACACTGAGGATTGTTTTGCTCAGACCACCCACCCAGAAAGACCCTTTAGTGCTTGTTATGTAGTATTTAAATTGTTTTATGAATAATTCCAACGTGTTTGATTCAACCCCTCTACCCAGAGATGCAACCCATGGACCAGGCTTTATGTGAAGAAGAACTGCTTGATTATCAGTGATTAGTTTGACTTTTACCAGTTTGAGCTAGTGTGAGGTAATCTTTATGTTTAAAAGTTATCTTGTAGGGACATTCCAAAACGTTCAAGGAATAAAAATTTTACATAATTCTGATATCCTTACTTGGCAGAGTCGTGGACGTTCTTAACGATTCATCTCCTCCAATGCTGTTAACAAAAGCATAAAACAAGTCTTGACAACCATTTTCTCAGGTAATTTTAAGAAGCATTCAAAATTATTTTTCTACCTTTAAGTCAAAACACATTTATTTTCACTTCAGTCACGTAAAATATAAATCCAAATCCATGTATATGATGGCTGGTCTGAAATGTCTTAAATCCCTTTACACGCAAACAGGAATGGGAGGAACGAGCCAATAAGCTCATGGTTGAAGGAGGAATGTTGGTCAGGTCACCCTGCTCATCTTTGAAGATTTGTTATGTGTCTAACTGAACAGACAAATGAGACCATGGTTTAATGCTTTATCAGAAGGGCAGCGCCTCTAGCAGTGCAGCACTCCCTCAATACTGCTGTGTGATGTTAGCCTGGGGATCATGGGCTCCAGTCCTGGGGTTGGGCTGAAAACCAAAGCTTTCTGACTAACGGACAAGAGTGCTCCAACAACAAGAACAACAACTTACATTTGTAAAGCATCTTCAACATAATGAAGCATCCCAAGGCGCATTATAAAACAAAATATGACATCGAGCCACATAAAGAAATATTAGAATGGATGGTCAGAAGCTTGGTCAAAGACGTAAGCTGGGATTTTTCACCCCCTTTGTGGTGGGACCCACCGCAGGAGATTCAGCAGCTGAGCCAAAAGTCCATTGACTTTCACCGGGACTGGACTGGACAATCTCAGTGGCGGGCTGGGGTGGAAAATCCCAGCCATAGCTTTTAAGGAGAGACTTAAAGGACCAAAGTGATGTAGAGAGGCGGAGATTTTGGGGGAGCGTATTCCAAAACTTGGGGCCAACCCACTGAACACAGCTGTCACTTGAATGCAGAGCAGACATGAACAGTGAGAACATATTAAGAATCCGATAACAAGCACAGAGTTAGAAAGGAACACATAATCAGGCAGGGTCATTGTCATTAATTTCATCTAAGATGTTTTACAGCATATTGGAGTAACAAGGAGGATTGATGAGAGTAGTGCAGTGGATGTTGTCTACATGGATTTTACTATGGCATTTGACAAGGTCCCTCATGGCAGACTGGTCAGGAAAGTGAGATCTCATGGGATACAGGAGAAGGTGGCAAGTTGGATCCAAAATTGGCTCGGTGACAGGGAACAAACGGTAATGGGCAATGGATGTTTTTGCGAATGGAAAATGGTTTCCAGCGGTGTTCCACAGGGCTCAATATCGGGGCCCTTACTGTTTGTTGTATATATTAATGATTGAGGCTTAAATGTGGGAGGTATGATTGGTAAATTTGAAGAAGACACAAAAATTGGCCTTGTAGTTGATAGTGAAGAAGATAGCTGTCAACTCCAGAATGGTATCAGTGGTTTGGGTGGAGAAATGGTAAATGGAATTCAATCTGGAAAAGTGTGAGGTAATGCATTTGGGGAGGGCAAACAGGGCAAGGGAATACTTAATAAACTTGAAGTTATTGAGAGGGGTTGAGGAAGTGAGAGACCTTGGAGTGCATGTCCACAGGTCCTTGAAGATGGCAGGACAGGTGGACAGGGTGGTCAAGAAAGTATATGGAATGCTTTATTGGGTGAGGTATTGAATACAAAAGCAGGGATAAAATGATGGAACTGTATAAAATGCCTGTTAAGCCACAGCTAGAATTTTGTCTACAGCTCTGGTCACCACATTACAAGAAGGACATAATTGCTCTGGAAGGAGTGCAGAGGAGATTTACAAGGGTGTTGCCAGGGCACAAAAAATTGCAGCTATGAAGAGAGATTGGATAGGCTAGCGTTGTTTTCCTTAGAACAGAGGAGGCTGAGGGGCGACCTAATTGAGGTGTACAAAATTATGAGGGGCCTAGTTAGGGTCGACAGGAAAGACTTGTTTTCCCTAGCTGAGGGGTCAATTACCAGGGGGCATAGATTTAAGGTGATTGGTAGAAGGATTAGAGCAGGCATGTGGAAATTTTTTTTCATCCAAAGGGTGGTGGGCATCTAGAATTTACTGCTTAAGTTGGTAGTTGAGGCTAAAATGCTCAACTCATTTAAGGTACCTGGATCTGCATCTGAAGCACTGTAACCTGCAAGGCTACAGACCCGTGCTGGAAAGTGGGATTAAAATGAGTGGCTAGTTTCTTTTTTCCCTTTTTGGCTGGCACAAACACAATGGGCTGAATGGCCTCTTTTGGCATCGTAACTTTTCTATGGTTCTCTGGTCCACTGCAGTGTCATGACTGCAGTCAACCCATGACTTGTGAGTAAAAGACAGCTCTGCTCACTATGCTATGCAACATTGTAAACACATTCGTGAAAACACCCTCTGTTTGGAATTCACAATAAAATGATAAACACTTTGGTTGGGAAATTTCTGGGAGCTGGTCCCATTGTTCTGGCGTTAGTCTGTCAGAAGTGTGTGTTGGAATCCCCTCCAACCCTGATAATGTAATGCTGGTGGAATGGAACCAGATCTCCTGAAATTTCTAGCTCCTTTTTTTGGAATATAACAAACAGAAGGTATCATCAGAAGGAGTATGTTTACAGAGTGACAGGAGGAATTCACCTCATGGAGAGACAGAGATGAGTGAGCTTTTTTTTATTCATGCACAGGATGTGGGCTTCACTGGCTGGGCCAGCATTTATTGCCCATCCCTAGTTGGCCTTGAGAAGGTGGTGATGAGCTGTCTTCTTGAACAGCTGCAGTCCATGTGTGTAGGTACACCCACAGTGCTGTTAGGAAGGGAGTTTCTAGGATTTTGCTTCAGCGACAGTGAAGAAAAAGCGATATATTTCAAAGTCAGGATGGTGAGTAACTTGGAGGGGAACTTCCAGGTGGTGGTGCTCCCATCTGTCTGCTGCACTTGTCCTTCTAGATGGTAGTGGTCGTGGGTTTAGAAGGTGCTGTCTAAGGAGCTTTGGTGAATTCCTGCAGGACATCTTGTAGATGGTACATACTGCTGCTGCTGTGCGTCGGTGGTGGAGGGAGTGAATGTTTGTGGATGTGGTGCCAATCAAGCGGGCTGCTTTGTCCTGGACAGCGTCCAGCCTTTTCAGTGTTGTTGGAGCTGCACTCAGCCGGCAAGTGGAGAGTATTCCATCACACTCCTGACTTGTGCCTTGTAGATGGTGGACAGGCTTTGGGGAGACAGGTGGTGAGTTACTCATCATGATTACTAGCCTCTGACCTGCTCTTGTGGCCACAGTAATTATATGGCTAGTCCAGTTCAGTTTCTGGTCAATGGTAACCCCCAGGATGTTGATAGTGAGGGATTCAGTGATGGTAATGCCATTGAACATCAAGGGGCAATGGTTAGATTCTCTCATGTTGGAGATGGTGATTGCCTGGCACTTGTGTGGCACGAACGTTACTTGCCACTCATCAGCCCAAGCCTGGATATTGTCCAGGCCTGCAGCATTTGGACATGGACTGCTTCAGTATCTGAGGAGTTGTGAATGTAGCTGAACATTGTGCAATCATCAGCGAATATCCCCACTTCTGACCTCTCCAGCCAGAGGAAATGACCTCTCGGTGTCAGAGTTACGAAGAAGGGTCGTATTGGATTCAAAACATTAACTCTGTTTCTCTCTCCACCGATACTGACAGACCTGCTGATTTTCTGCAGTACTTGCGTTTTTATTTCAGATCCCCAGTATCCATGGTATTTTGCTTTTATTCTCTCAGCGTCTACTCTGTCAAGTTCCCCAACTATTTTATACGTTTCAATGAGATTGCCTCTCAATCTTTGGAACTCCAGATAATGTAGGTCCGGTTTACTCAATCTCTCAACCCAGGAATCAATCCAGTTGAATACCCAGCCAACTTTACATCTCTTCCATTGTCATTGAAAAATAAAACTCGGGAGAGGTGTAAAACTGGTTGGCTATTGTCCATTTTATACAATCGTACAAAATTAAAATGACCCTTTGCATTTGGTGGTCTTCTTGTGCCAGAGAGATTCTATTACTCCTCACTTATAAACCAAGAGTAAAAATGTGCTGACGTGTTGGATAGATTGATGGTGAACGTGAAAGGACTGATAAGCGAGGCCATTTGGCCCATCCAACTCACTGTCCCCTCAAAATCTATCACTCCTTCCTCACAGCCCATAATTGCCTCTTGAAATGATTGCAGCATTTTTGCCTGGATCATCCGAGGTACAGAGATATAAAAATGAGGCGTAAAGGCAAAGATGGACCAAATGGCTCCCTTCTGTGCCGAAATGATTCTATGACCTGATGGCGAATCTGATTTTGGTATTTATTTTTTCATTTTTGGCCACAGAGAATTCAAATGGAACCAAAGCAACATCTGTAAATATTCAAAGCTCGCTCCAGTGCGCAGGAATTTCTGACGATGCTGCTCATTGCCAACAATTCAGGACTTTTATTTTGTTAACAGTGCCTTTTACCTGAAGGACAACCCCCTGTACTGAGTCAGCACATCCAGAACATCATTGGGTTTCGACCCAATTCCATTGCCAGCCTGTAAGACAAAAGTCACGAGGACTAATTTCAAGTTCTTTCCTTGAGATAAGATAAATCTCTTCCAGTGCTTTCAAGAAAGAAGTTGTTGAGATTGCATGAATTTTGCTATCAGTCAAGTGACTGGGTCTTGAATGAATAAAACCACTTGATTTGCCTTTCAGATGTCAGAAGCATATCTTGTACAATATTAATTTTCCCACTTTTTATATCATAGGAGCCTGATTTCCATATTAAAAGGTGCCTGTCGCCTGAAACAGGGAGGGGCTTTGTGTCCCAGTAATAGGCTTCTTTCAAAATAGAGTCGGTCACATAGTGAATCTGGGCAGGTATGGCTTCTGACCCCACTTTCAGGCTGTTTCCAACCTCTGTTAGGCAAGGGCAATAAAGGTAATGGTTCCAAGCCAAGTGGATAGAGTTAAGATACAGCTCAGCCGTAATATAACTGAATAATGACCCAGGCTCGTGGAGCTGAATGGTCTATTCCTGTTCCTATGCTAATACCAGGTAAAGACAGTGGGAAAAAAAATCCCCTTCAGGTTCCTTGCATTTCACTGATCTACTCCCAGCGAGTTTAAGTTTGCACTGTTGAAAGTGGTTTTGCATGTCTAGGCATGCATGGCGTTAGGAATAACAGGTGAAAGGATTTGAAAAGAAGTTCATAAAAAAAAGTACTTTGCAGCCAAGCAAGTGTTCTAGAAACCCATGGCTTCTCTAATTACATGGTGTAAATCAGCCAGCCGGAATAAGTCAGATGTGGGAGTGTAAATCGGATGTGGTTATATTAGTTCAGAAACATGGGCTGAAATTTTCCAGCCCCCCCCCACCCCCCGACCCCGACCCCCGGCCCCGCCACCCCAGCCGTGCTGGACTCCCCCGCAGCCATTGAAATCTCCATCCACATCGGTGGGACCGGAAGACCCTGCCAGCATGAAGGGCTGGAAAGCTCTGGCCATGGTTTCAAATTCCACCACGGTGGCTGGGGATTTAAATTCAGTTAATTACATAAATCTGATCATTAAAACCCCATCTGGCTCACTGATTTCCCGCAGGGGAGAAATTTTCTGTCCTTATGCCCAGTCAGACCTATACAGAACTGCAAAAACATAGCAATGTTCTTGACTCTTAACTGCCCCTGAAATGGCCTAGCAAAACATTCAGTTTTTAAGAAGGTAGCTCCTCACCACCTTTTCACAGGGAACTAGAGATGGTCAATAAATGCTTGCCTTGCCTGCAATGCCCACACCCCATGAATAATTTTTTAAAAATTCAGCCAGGCTGGAAATTGGACAACCAACCCCAAACCCGTCACATTCCTGCCAGGCAGGTCAGTTTAAAATTATCACTGCAAAGTCAGAACATCATAGCAATTGTATTTTACATTTTGCTTTATGTTCAATATCATTATTGCTAGTGATAATATATTGGTTGTTGCTCTGGGGATTAAAAAGTCCTGATTTACCATGGTTATAAACACATAAATGACAGATGGCAGGGAATTGATAATTCAGGTGTACATACCACTATCAGCACAGTTAATATGTTATCACGTCCCTGACCAGCTGCTATTATATATGGTGCAGTAAGATCATTCATTGTTGATGTGCAGATTCTGTAATATGCCCTTTTAAAAAAAGTTTGACAATAGAGACATAAATGTTACACAAACCGTCAGAGAGTCCCCCACTGCTCCAATAACGTTCACATCAGCTGGTCTCAGAGAATGAACTGAAAAATAGCCAAGGCAAGAATAGTTATAAATTCCATTTATGATTGAAGAGGCAGATGGGATGAAAACCATTAGGAAACACCAGTCACAGCATTTGTATCAAATTAAATTCAATAAATGTAAAAATCTGTGGGCTGGTACCAGATTAAAAAGCTTTCGGATTGTCGGAGCTGGGGTTAATCAGAGAACTGTCACTTCTGCCCTATCAGGCCTGTGCAGAATCCCAGTCCCAACCCAAGTGCTAACACCAACACATTTCTGGTGACCACACTTTAGGATGAATGTGAGGGTCCTTGAGACGGTGCAGAAGAGATTCACCAGGGATTGGGGAGTCTAGTTACAAGGTTAGGTTGCAAAAGCTGTGGTTGTTCTATTTGGAGCAAAGGAGTTTAAGAGGAGATCTGATAGAAATGTACACGATTATGACAGGTTTGGATAAGATGGGCAAGGAAAATCACAAAAAGTCAGCATGTAGGTACAGCACGTAGTTAGGAAGGCAAATGGAATATTGGCCTTCCTTGCAAGGGGGAGGGAATATAAAAGTAAGGAAGCCTTGCTACAACTGTTCAGGGCATCGGTGTGGCCACACCTGGAGTACTGCCGACAGTTTTGGTCTCCTTACTTAAGTAAATAATACTTGCATTGGAAGTAGTTCAGAGGAGGTTTAATAGGCTGATTCTTGGGAACAAGGGGTTGTTAGCTGATAGTATAAGGACTAGGGGACACAGATTTAATGTTTTGGGCAAGAGATAGAGGGGGAATTTGAGGAAGAATTTTTTTTACGCAGCGAGTGGTAATGAACTGGACCTCACTGCCCACCAAGTGGTGGAAGTGGAAACAATTAATAATTTAAAAAAAAATTGATGTGCACTTCATCACTTATGGAATACTATACAGCTCATTGAATGGTGAGGGATCCCCTGCATGATCAACTCTAGATCTCAGTCAGTTGAGTTTACCTACTAACAAAATAAAAGAGAGCTTTGCCACTGGGCAGAGAAAAATGGGAAATTCAAGTCAAGTTGAAAATAATCACTGTGCACCTTCTGGTGTTCACATAAATAGTGGCCTAGGAACAGGTCCACTCACCTAGCCCACTAATGGTGTGAGTATTAGGGAGGTAATAGCGGAAGGAGGGAGAAGGTAGAAAAAACACATTAAATAATCTGTAATTACCTGAATTTGGAATGATGACTGATGGAGACCTGTCTTTGCAAAGTAACTCACTTCCAAAGACCTGTAAATAATCACAGGCTTAAAATTCAACCCATTCATATATGGTTATGAATAAGTAGAGAATATCTTCCCGTATTTCTTCTATGTGTTACAATTGAATTGGCATTTCCTCAATCCAATTTACATTGAAATTATGATTCCACACCAATTTCCACACCAATCTTGCCAAAAGTTACTTATGCTAAAATTTCTTGAGAATCTCATTGGCATGCACCACTATCACAAGATCTTAAGAACACGAGAAATAGGAGCAGGAATAGGCCAAATGGCCCCTCAAGCCTACTCCACCATTCAATAAGATCATGGCCGACCTATTGTGGCCTTAACTCACTCTCCTGCCTGCCCACTATAACCCTTGACTCCCTGGTAGAGCAAAAATCTGTCTAACTCAGCCTTCAATGTATTCAATGACCCCGCCTCCACTGCTTTCTGGGGTAGAGAATCCCAAAGTCTAATGACCCTCTGAGAGAAGAAATTCCTCCTCATCTCCATCTTAAATGGGAGGTGATCAGGTCTAGGGGACTTGTCAGCCTTTAGTCCTGTTGGTTTGTTTGGTAATTTTTCGCTCGTGGTCGTGATTGTTTTAAGTTCTTCCCTCCCTTTTCCCTGTTGATTTTCGACTACTCTTTGGATGCTTTTTGTGTACTGTGAAGACAGAGAAAAAAAATGTTTGTTCAAAGTCTCCACCATTTCTGTATTTCCCATTATTAATTCCCCAGTCTCACCCTCTAAGGGATCAATGCTGACTTTAGCTACTCTTTTCCTTTTTATACACTCGTAGAAGCTTTCATGACTCTACACTTCAAAAACACTTCATTGGCTGTAAAGTGTTTAGGACGTTCTGAGATCATGAAAGGCGCTATAGAAATTGTTGTTATTTCTTTTCAAGTTCCTGAATTTTGCCTCTGATCACCTTTATTATCCACATTTGCACTTTTTCAGATATCTGCAAGTGCTATGTGCTTTGCAGTACACTTTGCATAGTTGAATCTTGCCACACATTCATTCCCACTGTTATTTTAGCTGCCAGTTTTTCGGGAGCATCGGAAGCCCTGGAATGTTGAAATGTAGGTGGCCTGATGGCTTTCTCTATAGTAAGTGATACACGAGGATAATTTTAAACTAATCCACTCACATCCGGTGAGAAACTGTAGGGATCTGATTTTACTTCTCATTGACTTTGATGGAGAATAAAACCGAGCCAGCTGTAAAACAGGAGTCTGATTCAATTTCTGCTAGTCTCCTGGTGAGAGGGTTAGGATAAAATTACTCACCATAGACGTAGCTGCTCTTTTATTTCCCCTCATGTTCATTCTCTTTCCTCCTCTCACACACAACACACACACACACACAAACACACACATATGCACACACATAAGTACAAAAACACCCACATATACAAACACACACACACAGGCACAGAGAGGCACAGACACACAGACAGACACACACATACACAGCCAGAAGCACACACACACACATACACACAGAGACATACACACACGCACACACAAACACACATACACATACACACAGGTAGGAAAACACACAAACTCACACACACACACACACAAACACACACATACAGATGCAAACACAAACACATATGCAGACACATATACCCAAAAATAGACACAGACACACACAGACACAAATACAGGCACATAGACATGCATACACAAACACACAAGCACATCCACAGTGTTTTGCTTTTACTTACTGAGAAATTGAAACACAGAAAGAGGCTCACCAGTCTGTGTTGGTGTATTCTCCACACAAGTAGTTGCCCTAATACCATATGCTAATCCGTTCCTGTATCCCTTTAACTCCCTGTCCTACAGCCACCTATAATAATCTGTTTCTGGCAGGGGTGGAGATCACTTCATACTAAAGGTAAGTATTGTGTGGAATTATCAGGGTCAGAGTGGTCTCTTAAACAAGTTTTGATCATGTTAAGTGGGTCAGAGAGGATCTTTCCAGATTTATTTTGTACCCCACGTGTCCCAGATATCCCCTGTTTAAATGCGCTCTAAGACAATTAATACCCATCACCTGTTTCTCTTAACCTTAACAATGTAATTGACAAGACATTAACATGGAGTGTCTATACTGTGATACACAACTTTTAACATTTGTGTGGGAGAGGCTGGATGGACAACAGCATTTTTGCCAGTCCGTCATTACTCGTTAGGTATTCTTAAATGGCCTCTGATTCAATCACTAACTCCTAGGCATTCCTCACAACCCTCTATGTTAAAAGGACTCTGCTGCTCCCTGACCTAAATTTCTTACAGAATCACAGAATTGCTACAGTGCAGCCCATCGTGCCTGCAAATTCACTTAATGCCATTCCCCTGCCTCCTCCCCACAACAGTCTAATTCCCTTTTGAACACATTGATTGAACCTGACTCCACCAGACACTCTGGCAGTACATTCCAGATCCTAACCACTCACTGCATGAAAAAGCTTTTCCTCATTTAATTTATACCTGTGTCCTCTCAAACCACACCGTTCAATCACTGGAAACAGCCTGGCTTAGAAATTGGATCATATCCACAAATCTGGGTGTGATCTGGGTGCAGATTAGCCATCCAAACCAGGGTGACCAACTCACAGTGAAAAATATAAAGGGGCATGTTGGCATGGGGGTTTGAATCTGTAACTTATGTGGGGGGGAGGTGTGTGCGGGTGCGATGGGGTGGGGCGCTAGTGCGGAGGGGGTGGTGGGGGTTGCTGCCTGGCCTTTAAGAGTGTTTGGGAGAGGCAGTGGCACACCGGTATTGTCACTAGACTAGTAATCTAGAGACCAGGGATAATGCTCTGGGGACCTGAGTTCAAATCCCACCACAGCAGATGGTGAAATTTGCATTCAAAAACAAAATCTGGAATTAAAAGTCTAATGGTGACCATTAAACCATCACTGTTGTTGTAAAAACCCAGCTGGTTCACTAATGCACTTTAGGGAAAGAAATCTGCTGTCCTTACTTGGTCTGGTCTACATGTGACTCCAGAACCACAGCAACATGGTTAACTCTTAAGTGTCCTCTGAAATAGCCAAGCAAGCCATTCAGTTCTCAAGGGCAATTCAGGAGGGGCAATAAATGCTGGTCTTGCCAGCGACATCCACATCCAATGAACAAATTTTAAAAAAGCCACAGGAGGTCCCAGGAGTCAGAACTGAGTAAATGCTGGGCCCAATGCAGAAGCAAAGCATCCTGCAAAAGAAGAGAGCAGGGACAAAATACATCCCAGGAAAGGCCTGACCTGGGACACAGGACAGAAGTCCAGGTCCTGTAAAATGTGGGAAGGTTGGTCACCCTGATCCAAATGTGTGGCAAATTAATAAGAAAAGAAATAGGAGCCGGAGTAGACCATGTGACCCCCTTAAGCCTGCTACTCCTCTCAATATGATCATGACTGATCATAACTGCGGATAGTACTCTATGTGTGGTCTCACCAATGCCTTTTATAGTTGTAGCAACACTTCCCTACCTCACACTCCATCCCCCTTGCAATAAAGACCAACTTTCCATTTGCCTTCTGTGACAGCCTGAGTCCCATCAGAGTTAATCACATTTCGATGTGATTATCAGAATTTGATTTTTTTAATTCTTCCGTGGGACATGGGCTTCACTGGCTAGGACAGCATTTTTATTGCCCATCCCTTGTGGCCCTTGAGAAGGTGGTGGTGAGCCGCCTTCATGAACCGCTGCAGTCCATGTGGTGTAGGTACACCCACCATGCTGTTAGGAAGGGAGTTCCAGGATTTTGACCCAGTGACAGTGAAGGAACGACAATATATTTCCAAGTCAGGATGGTGTGTGGCTTGGAGGGGACCTTGCAGGTGGTGGTGTTCCCATGCATCTGCTGCCCTTGTCCTTCTTGGTGGTAGAGATTTAGACTTGAATGTAGGAGGGTTGATCAGTAAGTTCGCGGATGACATGAAAATTGGTGGGGTGGTAAATAGTGAGGAGGATAGCTTTAGATTACAGGAGGATATAGACAGGCTGATCAGATCGGCTGATCAGTGGCAAATGGAATTTAATCCAGATAAGTGTGAGGTGATGCACTTGGGCAGGACAAACAAGGCACGGGAATACACAGTGAATGGTAGGACCCTGGGAAGTACCGAGGATCAGAGGGACCTTGGTGTGCATGTCCATTGGTCCCTTAAGGTAGTGGGACAGGTAGATAAGGTGGTTAAGAAGGCATATGGGATACTTGCCTTTATTAGCCGAGGCATAGAATATAAGAATAGGGGGGTTAGTCTGGAACTGTATAAAATGCTGGTTCGGCCAGAGCTAGAGTATTGCGTGCAGTTCTCGAATCTGCATTATAGGAAGGATGTGATTGCACTAGACAGAGTGCAGAGGAGATTTACCAGGATGTTGCCTGGGCTGGAGAGTTTTAGTTATGAGGAGAGATTGAATAGACTGGGGCTATTTTCCCTGGAGCAGGGGAGATTGACGGGGGACATGATTGAGGTGTATAAAATTATGAGGGGCATAGATAGGGTAGTTAGGAAGGAACTTTTCCCCTTGGTGGAGGGATCAATAGCCAGGAGGCATAGATTTAAGGGGAAGGAGGTTTGGAGAGGATGTGAGGAAGATTTTTTTTTCAACCCAGAGGGTGGTGGGAATCTGGAACTCACAGCCTGAAAGGATGGTAGAGGCAGAAGCCCTCATAACATTTAAGAAGTATTTGGATGTGCACTTGCAATGCCATGGTATACAAGGCTATGGGCCTAGTGTTGGAAAATGGAATTAGAATAGTTAGGTATTTGTTTGACCGGCGCAGACTCGATGGGCCAAAAGGCCTTTTTCTGTGCTGTAGACCTCGATGACTCTATGACTCTATGATCTGTTTTTATATTTCTTGCTACTTTTCTCTCAAATTCCAATTTATTTTTTTATTATTTTTATTACTTTCTCTCTCTTTATTCTCCTCTTTATTATTTTTTCTGGTTTCTAAAATGTTCACAAACTTCTGACCTACCACTAATCCTCACGGCATTGTACGTCTTTTTTTTCAATTTGATACCACCTTTAATTTCTTTAGTTAGCCACAAATGGTGCATCCTTCTCATAGAGTCTTTCCTTTTTAAAGGAATATATCTTTGTTAAGAGTCATGAAATATCTCCTTAAATGTCTGCCACTGCTTCTCTACTGTCTTACCTTTTAATCTACTTTTGCAGTCCACTTTCACTAACTCTGTCTTTGTACCCTTGTAATTATCTTTATTAAGTTTAAGACTCTCGTTTCAAACCCACATTTCTCACCCTCAAACTGAAAGTGAAATTCTACCATGTTATGATCATCTTACCTAAAGGATCCTTTACTGTGAGGCCATTACTTAATCCTGTCTGACTGCATATTATCAGATCTAAAACAACCTGTTCCCTGAATAGTAAAAACAAGCGTAAATCAGTGTATACAAACCTGACACAAGGGAAGCACTGAATAGATGCCATCTTCCATATTTAAGCCATCTCATCAAGGTTTGGAAAATCAAAGTACCATTTATGTATATGAAGTACAGATTGCGTAGGAAAAAGCGATTGTGGAAACTTTTCCCCTTTCAATGTAACAGATTATGATGGCCATCATTCACAAATATAAAAAAATACAGCACTGGCAGAAATAAGGATAAGTTTTTATAAAGCTAAAGGTAAAACAGTAATGTTGACTCGATGGCATCCTTGGCGTCTTTGTTTACCCCTGTTGGCTGGGTGCATGATATCAGTGCCAAGGGGAGTTTAATGGCTTTACTATCATCATGCCTCCTTTTGTACAAGAATCCTGAATTAGGAGTTAGTCTGGTAGGGCCAAAACCATTCTATTACCTGGTCTATCTGGCTGTTCAATCCATTCAATTCCAGTTCCTTGCTCTTTCTCCCTCAGCACAAATATCAATGCTTTTAAGCAGCCCCGGGTGGAAAATCAATTTTTAGATGATCAAGCAGTAGTCAGTTGATAGATTTGATCATTATTAGCGATAAATCAGTGATAGTACAGAAACCACACAGGATATGTGATTAAATGGCAGGATAAGAGTTTATTAACAACCCGTATAAGGAAGTGTGTCCTCTGCAGTTGCAATGTTACCAGCCGTGTCCAAAAGAAAGATTGCTATTAAACAAGGTTCAGATTCCCACTCAGAATTGGTGTAAATGGAGGAAATTAATGTGCCCTGGTCTTTGGATGGGTGTGGGACTGTGTTAATGAGTTTAGCGCAGTTGCATTAGACATAAGTTAGGAGCGGCAAAAATAAATAAGGAAATGCTTTTATGATAGAGGAAACTAAGTTTTCACTGCATTTCTGGCGAAGTAACGACAGCTTTGAGAAAAGTCAAGGGACTGGGTTTTCATGGAGGGCGTCTTTGCTGTGGAATTAGGTTAAGGAGAGTTGGATCCATCCTGAACCACTGTCTCACTGATATTCAGGTTCCTCCATTGACATGACATCAAGTCCATGCAGTAACTCATTCAGTATTAGCCAGTTGAAGCTTCAGGAAGAGGTTGATTCCCAATCCCTCTCTGATCCAGTGATGAGGATACTACCAAACTGAACCAACAAATGTTTTCAGTAGAAGATTGGTTGGATAAAGAATGATGTCAGGAGTTATGAATCCGAATGCCTCCACCGCCCCATCTCCCCTTCCTCAATCAACAATGCTACAACAAACCTGATCTGGCTTTTCTGTGGTTTTGGTGATGGATGGTGGTGTTTGTGGTACTGATGGCTGGAATCACAAAAAGACAAAAGGAAAATGAAGTCCTTTGTACCAATGTCCTTTATTGCAATTAAAGACAAAAGCACAGAATTACAGAATCACAGTGCAGAAGAGGCCCTTTGGCCCATAGAATCTGCACCGATACGTGAGAAACACCTGACCTACCTACGTAATCCCATTTACCAGCACTTGGCCCATAGCCTTGAATGTTATGATGTACCAAGTGCTCATCCAGGTACTTTTTAAAGGATGTGAGGCAACCTGCCTCCACCACCCTCCCAGGCATTCCAGACCATCCCACCCTTTGGGTAAAAAAAGTTTTTCCTCACATCCCCCCTAAACCTCCTGCCTCTCACATTGAACTTATGCCCCCTTGTGACTGCCCCTTCAACTAAGGGGCACAGCTGCTTCCTATCCACCCTGTCCATGCCCCTCATAATCTTCTACACCTCGATGAGGTCGCCCCTCAGTCTTCTCTGCTCCAACAAAAACAACCCAAGTCTATCCAATCTCTCTTCATAACTTAAATGTTTCATCCCAGGCAACTTCCTGGTGAATCTCCTCTGAACCCCCTCCAGTGCAATCACATCCTTCCTATAATGTGGTAACCAGAACTACACACAGTACTCCAGCTGTGGCCCCACCAAGGTTCTATACAACTCCAACATGACCTCCCTACTTTTGTAATCTATGCCTCGATTGATAAAGGCAAGTGTCCCATATGCCTTTTTCACCACCCACTAACTCTCCGCCTTCAGAGATCTATGGACACACACGCCAAGGTCCCTTTGTTCCTCACAACTTCCTAGTGCCATGCCATTCACTGAATACTTCCTTGTCAAATTACTCCTTCCAAATTGTATCACCTCACTTTTCAGGGTCAAATTCCAGCTGCCACGTATCTGCCCATTTGACCATCCCGTCTATATCTTTCTGTAGCCCAAGACACTCAATTTCACTATTAACCACCCAGCCAATCTTTGTGTCATCCACAAACTTAATAATCCTAACCCCCACATGGTCATCTATGTTGTTTATATAAATGACAAATAATAGGGGACCCAGCACAGATCCCTGTGGTACGCCACTGGACACTGGCTTCCAGTCACTAAAGCATCCTTCTGTCATCACCCTCTGCCTCCTACAACTAAGCCAATTTTGAATCCACCTTATCAAATTACCCTGTATCCCATGTGCATTTGCCCTCTTTATAAGTCTCCCATGTGGGACCTTGTCAAAGGCTTGGAAAATGTAGGAAATATCTATGAAATAAGGAAATTATTCAGACAGTCAGGTTTTCATATCAATAATTTTACGTTTAAATGACATTTCAGTCCTGTGGCACCAGGTAAAACATGGGCAAGGAAACTTTCTGCTGATTACCACATCCAAGCTGATGAATCAGTGCTCAGATGACACAAAAATAGATGGAAAGGCAACTGGTGAGGATGGCACAAAGAGTCTACAGAGGGGTATGGACAGGTTAAGTGAGTGGGCAAAAATGTGGCAGCTGGAATATAATGTGGGGAAGCATGAGGTTATGCATTTTGGCAGCAAGAATAGAGGAGCTGAATATTATTGAAATGGAGAAAGACTGAAGAAAGCTGCAGCACAGAGGGATTTGGGGGTCCTCGTGCATGAATCCCAAAAAGCTAGCATATAAGTTCAGCAGGTAATAGGAAAGGCAAATGGAATGCTGGCCTTTATTTCAAAAGGAATGGAAAATAAAAATAGGGAAGTCTTGCTAAAACTATACGAGGCACTAGTTAGATCACATCTAGAATACTGTGAACAGCTTTGGTCCCCTTATCTAAGGAAAGATGTTCTGGCATTGGAGGCAGTCCAGAGAAGGTTCACTAGGTTGATCTTGGGGGTGAAAGGATTTTCTTATGAGAAGAGGTTGAGTAGGTTGGGCTGTACTCATTGGAGTTTAGAAGAATGAGAGGCAACCTTATTGAAACATATAGGATTCTTAGGTGGCTTGACAGGTTAGATACTGAGAGGTCATTTCCCCCTGTGGGAGAGTCTCAGACCGAAGGGCATAATCTCAGAGTAAGGGGGTGCCCATTTAAAACAGAGATGAGGAGGAATTTCTTCTCTCAGAGGGTAGTAAATCTGTGGAATTCTTTACCGCAGAGGGCTGTAAAAGCTGGGTCATTAACTATATTCAAGGCTGAGATAGACAGATTTTTAATTAGCAAGGGAATTGAGGGTTATGGGGAAAAGGCAGGAAAGTAGCTTTGAGGATTATCAGATCAGCCATGATCTCATTGAATGGCAGAGCAGACTCGATGGGCTGAATGGCCTACTTCTGCTCCTACGTCTTATGGTCTTATTGTCCTCTATTTGAACACCACTTGGAGGAAGCACTGAGGGTGGCAAGAGTGCAGAATCTGGGTGGGGAACTTCAATGTCTATCACCAAGAGTGGCTCGGTGGCACCACGACTAACCTAGCTGGTCGAGTCCTAAATGACATAGCTTCCAGACTGGGTCTGTGGCAGGAGGTGAGGGAACCAACAAGAGGCAAAACATACTTGACCTTGTTCTCATCAACCTGTCAGCCGCAGATCCATCTGTCCATGGCAGTATCGGTAGGAGTGACTATCGCACAGTTCTTGTGGAGACAAAGTCCTGTCTTCATATTGAGAATACCCTCCAGCATTCTGTGTGGCACTACCACCCAAATGGTGCAAATTCTGAACAGATCTAGCAACTCCAGACTGTAAGGTGCTGTGGGTCATCAGCAGCAGCAGAATTGTACTCAAACACAATCTGTAACCTCATGGCCTGGCATAACCCTCACTCTACCATTACTATCAAGCCTGGGGATCAACTCTGGTTCAATAAAGAGTGCAGGAGAGCATGCCAGGAGCAGCACAAGGCATACCTAAAAATGAGGTGTCAACCTGGTGAAGCTAAAACACGTAGCTGGGTAGATGCCAGTGTTGTAGCTGCACTGGAACAGCTTAACTACAGGTGTGGCAAGTTCTGGAGCATAAGTCTTCAATACTATTGTTGGAATATTGTCAGGGCCCATAGACTTTGCAGTATCCTGTGTCTTCAGCTGTTTCTTGATATCATGTGGAGTGAATTGAATTAGCTGAAGATTATTGCATCTGTGATGCTGGGGACCTCCAGAGGAGGCTGAGATGGATCATCCACTCAGCACTTCTGGCTGAAGATTGTAGCAAATGCTTCAGCCTTAACTTTTGCATTGTTGTTCTGGGCTCCCCATCTTTGAGGAAGGGGATATTTGTGGAGCCTCCTCCTCCGGTGAGTTGTTTAATTGTCCATCACCATTCACGATTGGATGTGGCAGGACTGCAGAGCTTAGATCCGATCCATTAGTAGTGGAATTGCTTAGCTCTGCCTATCACTTGCTGCTTATGCTGTCCAGCACCAGTCGCCTGGATGAGTGCAGCTCCAACAACACTCAAGAAGCTTGACATGATCCAGGTCAAAACAGCCTGCTTTATTGGAACCCCATGCACAAACATTGACTCTGTCTACCCCTGATGCACAGTGGCAGCAATGTGTACCATCTGTTAGATGCACTGCAGCAACACACCAAGGCTCCTTAGACAGCACCTTCCAAACCCACAACCACTGCCATCTAAAAGGACAAGGGCAGCAGATAGATGGGAACACCACCGGCTGGAAGTTCCCCTCCAAGCCCTCACCATCCTGACTTGGAAATATATCGCGGTTCCTTCCTGCCGCTGGGTCAAAATCCTGGAACTCCCTTCCTAACAGCACTGTGGGTGTACCTACACCACATGGACTGCAGCAGTTCAAGAAGGCAGCTCAACACCACCTACTCAAGGGAAATTAGGGATGAGGAATAAATGCTGACCCAGCCAGCGAAGCCCACTTCCCTTGAATGAATAAAAAACTTTTTGTACCTCCATTCAAATAGCAGACAGAGTAATGTCATGAGAAAACATTAAGCATTAATATGCTGATAGCACCAGCCATGATTTCTAACCTGTGGCATTTACAAATCATTTTGTTGCTGGACTTTCACTCCATAATCCATTAATAGGGCAATTCCATCAGACCATTTCTGACTGCTATTTTAAGGCAATCAGCAACTCTTCACTAACTGATGTTACCAGATTTTGCACTCCCCACGCCTATAATATGCCGGCAGGCTGTGCATTGAGAGTCACATGCAGCACAAAAGAACTGAGTTAACCACACGTTCTCCGGTGAGATCAGTTGCATTGGCGGGGACACCTTAGCAGCAGTGATCTGAGCAGAACTGAAATGGAATTGCAGTATCAGCCTCATATGGCCCATTAGCCAAACCTTTTACTACATTAGACAGCAAGCCTGAGATCAGGGGAGGCAGTGGCATAGTGGCATTGTCACTGATGAGTATTCCAGGGTAATGTTCTGAGGGCCAAGCTCAAATCCAGCCATGGCAGATGGTGGAATTTGGATTCAATAAAAATCCGGAATTTGAAGTCTGATGATGACTATGAAGCTATTTTTGCAAAAACCCATCGATGCCCACATCCCATGAACGAATAATAAAAAAAAATAAGCACTGCTCTTAAAATGAGCCATTTGAGGGGTAAGTCTTGTGGTACGTCCCTTTCCCTGGGTTCCAGTCCCACTACAGGACTTGATGACCATGGAAGGTGCATTCATAATGTGGCCAAACAGGTTGATTACCAGCCTGTAAATCTGTCCAGTGCACCTCATGGTGTGGCAAGTGGCAAGATTGAGAGAGTTTCCTGGTCAGTCAAACTGCAGAAGAAAGCAGTAAACTGCTGCAACACTTAGCCAAGCATCATCATGGAGCAATCCAATGGAAGTCCACGGTCACCAAGGAACCTGAAGGAGGAGGAGGATGAGCATTTGAATCTGCCAAGTTTGAAAATCTTTGACTCTCCTGCTTCTGCAATCCTTTTAGGAAAGATGGGATGATCGGCAGAAAAAGGCGGGGAAGAAATTTGGAAAAGGGATTGGCGAAGACCATGGAACAGAACAACTCCCAGATGTTACTGCTGTTCTTCTCCAGGGTGACTCTGGATCTTCCAGCGATGTTACAGTGGATAATGGGAAGAAACCCCTGCAGGGGTTTCCCTGTAGGAATTCAACCCCAGAATTGTTGGGAGCAGTAGCACCAGCTGTTAAGTTCCTGGCATGAACAAAATAGTATGATTTAAATGCCAGTCAATGATAGAATGCTGCAAGTCCAAACGCAATCTTATAAAGGACTGACAGCCCAGCTGCAACATTTGCAATGCTGATGAGAATTATCTGTTCCAGCTCTCTTCTCCAACTCTACTAATTTGTGCAGGTTGAAACTGTGTCAAGGCCAGGGACAAGAGATGTGTTCTCTGCACAATCAGTGAGGGACATGATAGTGTAGTGATAATGTCACAGGATGTGTAATCCAGAGGGATAGTTAGTGTTCTGGGCACATGGGTTCAAATCCCACCATAGCAGCTGGTAGGATTTAAATGCAACAATACATCTAGAGTATGAAGTTAACCTCAGTAATAGTGACCATCATCAATTGCTGTTTAAAAACCCATCTGGTTCACTAGAAACAAAAAATAGGAGTAGGTCATTCAGCCCTTCCAGCCTGCTTTGCCATTCAATATGACCATGGCTGATCCTCTATCTCAATGCCATACCCCTGCTCTCTCCCCATATGTCTTTGACTCTTGAAATTTATCTATTTCCTTCTTAAATATATTCAGTGACTTGGCCTCCACAGCCTTCTGTGGTAGAGAATTCCACAGGCTCACCACCCTGAGTGAAGAAATTTCTCCTCATCTCAGTCCTAAATGGCCTAGTCTGTAGCTTGAGGCTCTGACTTCTTGTTCTAGACATCCCCCAACCTAGCCAGAGAAAACATCATCCCTGCATCCAGTCTGTCCAGCCCTATCAGAATGTTATACATTTCCCCTCTCATTCTTCTAAATTCCAGTGAATACAGGCTTGGTCGGCCCAATCTCTCGTCATATGACAGTCCTGCCATCCCAGGAATCAGTCTGGTGAACCTTTGCTGCACTGCCTCTATGTCAAGTATTTCCTTTCTTAGTTAAGGAGACTAAACTGCACACAATATCCCAGATGTGGTCTCACCAAGGCCCTGTACAGCTGCAGTAAGACATCCTTGCTCTTGTACTCAAATCCTCTCACAATGAAGGCCAATATACTATTTGCTTTCTTAACTGCTTGCTGCACCTGCGTGCTTGCTTTCAGTGACTGGTGTACAAGGACAGCCAGGTCCCTTTGTACATCAACATTTCCCAATCTATCACCTTTTAAATAATATTCTGCCATTCTGTTTTTCCTACCAAAGTGGATAACTTCACACTTATCCACGTTATACTGTATCTGCCATGTATTTGCCACTCACTCGACCTGAAGTCTAAATCGCCTTGAAGATTTTATACATCCTCACATTCCCATTTAGTTTTGTGTCATCAGCAAACTTGGAAATATTACATTTTGTTCCCTCATCCAAATCATTGATATATATTGTGAATAGCTGGGGCCTAAGAACTGATCCCTGTGGTACCCTACTTTTCACTGCCTGCCACTCTGAAAAAGAACCATTTAATCCTACTCTCTGATTCCTGTCTGCTAACCAATTCTCAATCCATGCCAATATATTACCTTTAGGGATGGAAATCAGCCATCCTCATCTGGTCTGGCCTATATGTGACAAAGCAAAGTAGTTGGCTCTTAATTGCCCTCAGGGATGGGCACAAATGCTGGCCTAGCTAATGCTGACTTCCCATGAAACAATAAAGAATCTACCAACAGGAATCTGGTTTTCTACCAATGGACAGTTACAGATCTTGCAGAACAAAGAGGTAGCTGACGCTAACAAGAAGGACCAAGATACCAATATGAAAAATGTTACACTGGGCAGGATTTTATGTCCTGTGGGCCGGCACGCACGTGGCCCGATTGGGTGTAAAATAGTGCGCGACAAGGTTGGGCAAGAGTCCCGATGCCATCACACGCTTGCGCGATATTTTGGTCTGCGGGCCTGTGCGAGAGTCGGTAGCGTGCCTGCCAACAATTAAAAGGCTGCTAAGGCCCTTAATCAGTTAATTGAAACCTCAGAGTTGGCGGGCAGGTGAATCGGCCAGGCGGCCTGTTGATTTTTTAGCAAACCTCATCCACGGGCAGGATGAGGCTTCCACAATTAAATTTAAAAAAAATATGTAAATTTTGGGCAGAATTCTTATTCTGCTTATGTAATTGTGAGTTAGTCCCACGGCGGGACATTTTTTTTCTGATTTTAAAAATCTTTATCTTTGATTTCAATATTCTCCAGCCCCCTCAGGTGGCTTCCTGCCTTCAGGGAGCTTTCCCTGAGCGCACCCCCCGCACAACCACTGACTTTTGGCCGGCCAGTGAGAAATCGCTGGCGGGGGCCAATCGCGGGCGGCGGACTGTTTCCCGGCCACTCACGGGCCTGCGTGTCCCGCCCACCTGATGACCCGAAAATCCTGCCCAGTGTATACGCTCATCTTGGACAGTAAAGTAGAATGGGCGATAGCGAATTATTACTCCGCTGTACGCTCCCCGAACACACCCCAAACCCAGTTTTGATTTCTGAAACCAGCCGCTCCTTACTGCATGGAAAGGAATCCAAGGTCAGTAAGTTTTTCAAATAAACATTTTTTGAAGCAATTTAAGATTGTATTTATCACTAACCTTGTGCGATGGAGATGTTGTGACTCTGATGGTCCTAGTTGTCACAGTGGTCAGCTGCCCAGAGTTATTTCTATAAGTAAAATTACTGTTCCTGTATGTTCTCAAATAAGGTTGCTCCTGGTATTACCACAGAAAAAATAGAATAATTTGATTAGTTTGCAATTGAATGCTTATTCTGATTTGGTTATTATTAATATCTTCAACCGCACATAGCTCAGAATGAGAAATTTTCCTTCCCTTACTGTGATAAAGTTCTTTTGGCTCAATAACATACCTAGCTGTGAAACTAAGATCAGAAAGCCACCATGTGGGAATGTGTTCACGTCCTATCCCTCCATTCATGGTTAGAATTTCAACCACATTGGGTGCTCTCTATATATTTCCCTATTTACCACTGGGCATCATTTCTATATCCTACCAACTATCATCTTTATAACCCATCATTCATCATTGGAGTCCTCGAGCCTCCCATCTTCCATTGGGTATGCTCCATATAAACTGCTCAAGGTACTTCACAGAAGGAAAGGACCGTATACCAAGCCAAAGGAAATAGTAGCAGGGCTAAGCAACAGCCTGGTCAAGGAGCTACCTTATAATGAGGGTCTGTAGGAGAACAGGGAGGTGCAGAGGTTTATCTATCCCGCATTCCTCATAAGTTTATACAGCCAGGTGTCCTTGGTGAATTATTCCTCCTCAGCCTCTCTGTAACCTTTGTCATGGTCAACCACATTATGTGAATCCAATGCCTTTCTTCCATTGTTAATCTCCATTGAACTGGTCTACTTAGCTCCACTTTACCCTCTCCAATTGTAGCAACAGGCGGGTTGTCCTTTTAAGCCAGTATTATTATCTCTGGGATCCACCATAGATCTATCCTTTGCTCTTTTTCCTCATCAGTGTGCTGTCCTCTAGCATCATGATGTCAGTTTCCACATGTGTGCTAATGATACCCAGCTCTCCACCATCTCTCTCACCCTAACTTGTTAGATTACATGGCTGAAATTGGATAACTGACAGTTTCTTACAGACTCCATACCTTCAACACCCATATTCTATCCACCTACATGGCTATTCAAACCTCAGTGCCCTATCTGATCTTAAACTGATGTCTGATCCTTTATACCCTCCATAACAAAAAACACCTACTTCCATCTCATTAAGTGTCCAACTCTGCCTTGACCTCAGTCCACTAGATGCTGGAATATTCACCTTTAGATTCAACTATTCCAATGCTCCTCTCACCAGCTTCCCATTCTGCACCTTCTGTAAACTCCAGATCATTCAAAATTCTGTTAGCTGAATCCTATTCGGAACCAAATCTTGCTCACCCATCACCTTGTCCTCACTGACCTACATTAGCTCTGGGTCTGTCAAAATCTCAAATTAAAGGTACCTCATGCTTAAGTCCTTGTGGCATCCATATCTCTATAATATTTACCAGCCTTAGGAGCCTCTTCCCTTCCATAGTTTCCACTCTTTTGACTCTGGCTGGTGGTGCAGCCTCTCTTTTCACTCCACAACTGATAGCTATACTACCAGCCGCCTGGCCACATGCTCTAGAATTCTCTCACTAGACCACACTACCTCTGCACCTCCCTGTCCTCCTACAGACCCTCATTGAAAGCTAGCTCCTTGACCTGGCTGTTGGTCAGCCCTGCTAATGGTTCCTTTGGCTTGGTTTCCTTTCCTCCTTTCCTTCTGTGAAGTAGCTTGGGATGTTTTCCAAGTTGAATGTTCTATACTCAATACTCAAGTACCCTGAACATATGGCATTACAGAGCAAAAGATCACAGGCTCAATCTTGGAGTATCAGTAACACTTAACTAATGGTGTTCACTGATTTCTAGAACAATGAACCCATTGGAAAGTTATTATTGCTTACGGAAAAGATATTAGACATAATTTTATCATCTTTAACAGAATATTCATATCCTTATAATTTATCACTACATTATCTCCTTTTTTGCTTGTACTCTATATCAATTAACTCTTTAAAAATTCCCCTTTGATACTTAGTTTACAATTCTCAGATATATTCTTGCAGTCAATGTAATTACACTTGTCGTGATTCTTCTGATTTACATTTATTTTTATTTCATGTATATCATGGTCATTGCTGGGACAATTTCCTGGCATTCTCTTCTAACCCCATTATAAAAGTGTCACCAAGACAACTGTAAACAGGATGAATGGTTATGATGAATCAGCCTCATAATGTGCTTTTGCTAAATGAGTTGGATGCTGAGCCACCAGATAATGTGCAGTAATCTGACTCGGGGTGTTGGGCCTCATTCAGGTGGGCTAGGCACTGAAGTATTTGGAAACAGTGAACTCATGGTGTCCAAGGGTCCAACTGAGCTGTAGTGGGAAAATTGTTGGAGCTACTAGAAAAGAAAAGGGTCTATTTTTTTTTCTGAATTGTTGACATCTTTACATAATTATTATGTTGAAAATTTATTTAAAAGAGTACATTTGGCGTCAGCATGAAACAATCATGGTGGCAGGATCAGGTTTATTTTGTTAGACTGAATTGGCTAGAAATTTTTTAGATACAGAATATAGTTGGGCAGACTTTGGTTGAAAGCAGTCTGGCTGGAATGGTTTTAGGGGACAGAATGTGTTTGTGCTCAGTTTATTTTTGATTCGATTGCGACTAGCGAGAAAGTTGAAACTGGTGAGCAAGTATTTGCATAATATGATTGCCAGGGTAACCAATTTAGAGAATTAGACTCAACACTGGGTCAAAACCCTGGGATTTCCTATCATTGATGGAAAATCATTAGTATGAGACTGCCACAGCTTAACACTGCTGCTCAATTTTACAATGGACTGTGCGGAGAACTGAGCTAACCCACAGGTGAAGGCACAAAACATGACAATCCATAGAAAGTACCATGAAAGGAACCAAATAAGAGTCAGTATTCCATAGAAAAATACCAAATCTATTTACAAACAAGCCATATAAAATATACCTTTGAAGGACAGCTGATGGTAATGCGATCCTCAAATCCTTGATTGGTGGTCTTCCCACCAATTGGCTCCAGCTACAAGAAGACAAAAAAACAGGTCATTTTGCCCATCCATCTGGGTCTGAACTGAATCTGGCCATTATTTGTCTTTTACTTATCCCAGACCTCCTCTCGCCATAAAATTAGAAGCTTGTTGAACTACACTTCTAATGCTTCACCGAGCCTGCAGTTCTTATATTAGGTGGTAGTCCATAATATAGAAGTCACATAATATAGATTTTACAGCACAGACACAGGCCATTTGGCAACACTTATGCTCCTCAAAGCCTCCTCCTATTCCTCTTTATCTCATCCAAGCAGCCTATCCTCCCATTTCTTTCTCCCTCGTGGGATTATCTGGACTCCCCTTACTCCTAGAAAATTAAAATCGATGAGAATCAGGAGGAAAACTCTCCACTGGTTGGAGTCATACCTAGCATTCCTAAAGGAAGATGATTGTGGTTGTTGGGGGTCAATCGTCTCAGTTCCAGGACATCACTGCACTGGAGTTCCTCAGGGTAGTGTCCTTGGCCTAACCATCTTCAGCTGCTTCATCAATGACCTTCCTTCCATCATAAGGTCAGAAGTGGGGATGTTTGCTGATGATTGTACAATGTTCAGCGCCATTCACGCCTCCTCAGATATTGAAGCAGTCCATGTCCAAATGCAGCAAAGCGTGGACAATATCCAGGCTTGGGCTGACAAGTGGCAAGTAACATTCGTGCCACATAAATGTCAGGCAATGACTATCTCCAACTAGAGAGAATCTAACCATTGCCCCTTGACATTCAATGGCGTTACCATCACTGAATCCCCCACTATCAACATCCTGGGTGTTACCATTGACCAGAAACAGAACTGGGCTTGCCATATAAATACTGTGGCTACAAGAGCAGCTCAAAGTCTAGGAATGTTACGACAAGTAACTCATCTCCTGACTCCCCAAAGCCTGTGCACCATCTACAAAACACATGTCAGAAGTGTGTACTCCCCACTTGCCTGGATGAATGCAGCTCCAACAACACTCAAGAAGCTTGACACCATCCAGGTCAAAGCAGCCTGCTTGATTGGCACCACATCCACAAACATTCACTCCCTCCAACATCAATGCACAGTAGCAGCAGTGTGTACCATCTACAAGATGTACTGCAGGAATTCACCAAGGCTCCTTAGACAGTACCTACCAAACCCACGACCACTACCACCTAGAAGGACAAGGACAACAGATAGATGGGAACACCGCCACCTGGAAGTTTACCTCCAAGTCACTCACCATCCTGACTTGGAAATATATCGCTGTTCCTTCACTGTCGCTGGGTTGAAATCCTGGAACTCCCTCCCTAACAGCACTGTGGGTGTACCTACATTACATGGACTACAGCGGTTCAAGGATGCAGCTCACTACCACCTTCTCAAGGGCAACTAGGGATGGGCAATAAATGCTGGACCCCCCCAGTGAAACCCATGCTCTGTGAATAAATAAAAAAAGAAAGTTGGCACCTTGGAACCTTTGTGAAGCTATTGTCACCCCGATCGTACACTGAATGTAAACAACCAGGTCTATTGTTGCAACTGCAGGCACAAACATGCAACCGGAGAAGCTGCTCCTTCACAGCAGAGAGCTGATGAGGAAGGTTGGATTTCGCCAACTGCACAAGGAACTCTAGTGTGAGTGTCACAATAGAAGAGAACAGAGCAAAACTAGTGGGGGACAAGGAGCCTGTACTTCCTGAACATCAAGGAGGAAATGGCTTTAAGTATCATGAGGCTGGCTGTGACAGAGCCCATGGCACCCGGCATCAAAGAGAATATTGAGGGTAGAATGTTTCTCTCTTATTCCCCTTTTAAAATTGCAGCTTACCATCAACCTGCTATAGGACATGATGTTTAAGCTGCTAATAATGTGACCATGGACCTCTTGCTTTCCAACCCACCTCCCTGCCAACCTCCCTTACCCCAGCATTCCAATTTGAGAGTAGGAGATGTCCTATGATGTTACAATCACTGACCTTGATTACTCAGACTAGATGCATTAACCTCCCTGCCCACTTGCTCCCATTGCCTTTGGAGGGTGATCCTTAAAGGATTCCTGGTCCCCATGGACACATCATATCTCTCATCTTGTCAATCTCCATCACTAAGGCCTTCAGAACCACCTCCTTGAACCTAGGAGCCCTCTCTCTGCCCTGGTACTCAATTTGTGCAGCCAACATCAGTAGTGTTGCAGGATAGCTTTAAGAGAATAAGCAGATACTGTACACTTATTATCCGTGAAACACGTGATGAAAAACACCATGTGACTGGCAGGCATTGGTATGAATCCCTCGGTTAGTAATGTTAGTGAGCTCTGCTGTAATTTGTATATGTTAAGTACTGGTCTTCAAATAAAAGAACCTATGTTAGTGTTTTCCAATCCTGTGTGTACGATTGGTGAATCTACATGAAGAAAGCAAATAATGCAACATGGCAGCAGCATTGTGAATTTGAAGACCAGGACCATCAGCATAAGGATTGTGGAGTGGAACCAGCCCGGGGTCATAAGGAGACACTACACCCTCACAATGCTCCTTCGTATCCTTGGTCCAAAATTGCAAAAGGTTTGTTCAGTGCGATGACAACTTCCTCATAATCACTGATTACTTCTCCAAGTTTCCAATCATCAGACAATTGAAAGATATTTGAGCGTGTCTGTGGTGGACACAATAAGTGCAATCTTCAGTTTGCTTGGTACACCTGAGGATATCATATCATAAACAGGCCACAATATACTGACTGACTTTTTAGGGAGATATGTACCAAATGGGGAATAAACCACATAATGGCCTCTCCACATTATCCCAGATCTAACGGTGTTGCCAAAATAGATGGCCAGCATCATTAAAGCGCTAATCGTGAAGAGCAGAGAAACAAGGCAAGGCTTCCTATTGCCATGTTACATTTGAGAACAACACCTTTAGACATGGGTCTACCATTGCCACTGGAAATCTTGGTGGGAGGAAAGTTAGGATGACCTTGCCAAGCCATCGCCTGTCCAAATTCTTAGGAATACAGGAGGAACTTCTCAATAAACAAGGGAGAATGAAAATGGTGCATAACCGACATGCAGGTGAGGAACTATCTAACCTGTGCATAAGACAAAGGCTCGAGTGTTACATCCTACAGAGGGAACCTGATTTCCTGCAGAGATATCTAAAGTATGTGGTAAGCCTACACCTTCTTAGGTTACAACACCAAATGGAGTGATGCTAAGGATAAACAGAAGCCAGCTGAGGGAGCTGTTCAACTGTACATCTCCCAATACTCCAATTGCATCAAGAACACTTTCCAAGGTCAGCTCAGGAATGAAATTGTGGAAGATCACAATGAAAACAATCAGCACTACAATAATACACAGGATGCTAATGAGCCTGCAAGTCAATAACACTGAAGTGACGAGTCAGGATCTCAGAAGAGTTATACTGTCATATGTTGTGCAGACTCTTGAACTCTTCAATGATAAATGGAGATCTATCTTTTGTGTAAATAGTCTTTGCAAACACCCTACTGCATTACGTCTATTTACTCTTACTGTGTGTTAATTTTCAACTTTGGAGAAAAGGGGGATGTTGCAGTATTACAGTAAGAGAATATGCAAATAGTGCACAGGTGATAGCTGAAGCAAGTGATGTAAAATGCAGTATGACTAGCTAGTGTTGATGTGTTGAATCCCTAGTTGTTTCATGAGCTCTCCTGTAACTTGTATAGATTAGCACTAATCTTCAAATAAAAGAGCTGATATTATTGTTTAGTAACCCTCTGTGCATGATTGGCGAATCTGTATGAAGAAATCAAGTGACCCAACAAGTAGAGGCAGGCAGCAGAAGCTCCCTTTCACTGAGTGTGGCTCCTCATTAAGAGAGGAAGGCTACCTTTATGAAGAGAAGGCTGGTGGCATCACATGAGGTGAATAATGTTGCTCAGCCCCTTGCTGAATGCTGAGGCCACTGGCAGCATTGGCCCCACTTGGACCAATGCCACAATCAGGTAAACAAGGAGGCAGCACCAGGTTTGTGTGCTGCCAGTCTCAAGGGGAATGGGCTGATTGTGAATCACAACCCCTGCATTTGAAAGTAGGCCATAATTTTTAGCCCGTACAATTTGGGCAAAATGGCCAGTCACAGTCGATATGTAATTCTAACTTGCAACAAAAATTATCCCAGAAGAGATCATTTTACTGTTTTGTCCGTCCACCCAAGAAGGAATGAGATTAGGTTGTTTATCAAAGCCTAGAATTTAGCAATAGTCAAAATCCTTACACTATGACTGCCCTGTGAGGTATAGGACTTCAGATCGTCTGGGTTTCAGGTACTGCAGTACTTTACTCTATTCCTTGGAAAGGGAATCACTCATCAATTGAACAAATGCATCCGCACCAAATTTAAAAATTAATGATCAAATACTTAACCATGTTCTTCCACAGACCCCGTGCTGCCTGAGAATGACCCTTCAAGCTGAAGTGAAAGCAGTCTGGTGAAAAATAGGTTCTATCGGGCAGGCCGTACTAGGGAAAGAAGAATAGGCATTATATTAGTGAAAGGCTGAAATCTGCTTGTCATCGGTACATAGCCATGTCTAATGATGGAGGTGCACATACTTCACCTTACCAGACGATCCTAAGGGAAGTTGGAGCAGCAGCCCCAATGACACAGCGACAGGAAATGAATGCTTGATTAAGAGTAATGTTCCCTGGAAACACTGTGTTATGTTCTAAATGGTTCTACGTACATTAAGGAAGATACGCCACACCAACTTTTGGTGGCACCAGCCATAATTGTAGCCAGCGTTGCACTGACCCGCAATAGCATGTTTAAATGTCTTCATAGGTCAGCAGAGATCCAAATGTAGAGTTGAGTCATCTGTTGACCAATGGATCAGGGCACTCTGGAGTGACATGTAGGGTCTTAACCACTTCATATAACACCTCCACTTCAGAAGTCAACGAACAGTGCATCATTTCCAAACCCAGCTGCAAACTCAAGCCCGAACATTTATTTTGCACATCAATAATTTACTCCCTCCCACTATAGCCTTGACCATAGCTACCACACTGTTGAGATACTTTATGAAGATTTCCAGGAGATGTAAAATCCTTTGTTCCCCTTTAAGTACATCTGTATCAAGGGGAGCAGAAGAGTTCCTGAAAACCACACAAAAATAGTTTGGGACACTGCCATGCTGATCTTTCTGCTGCCTGACACCACCCCCCCCACCCCCCATTTTTCCACAGTCCAGAAATGCTCATAAACTCTCGACCAGAGAGAGATCAGGAAAAAATGTTTCTCTCGGAGGGTGGTGAGTCTTCAGAATTCTCTTCCTCAAAAGGCAGTGGAAACAGAGTCTTTGAATATTTTTAAGACAGAGGTAGATACATTTTTAATAATCAGGGGGGTGAAAGGTTGTTGGGGATAGACGGGTACGTTTGAGGTTACATTCAGATCAGCCATGATTTTATTGAATGGTGGAGCAGGCTTGAAGGGCCGAGCGGCCTATTCCTGCTCCTAATTTGTATGTTCGTACTCAGAATTACCAATCTTAGCTGCCAGATGGGCAATATTACATCGGCTCAAACCCCACGAGCTGCCCCTGGATGTCTGCTTGGAATGGGCAGCTTGCTGGCTCTATTTAACCCAGGTTTGGTTATTAACATGGACCAGACCTCCCAGTGTTCTGCTGGTCAGCCATGCAAGAGTTAAAATTTCTCCTAAGAGTCAGACTTCACAGTAGGCTGGCAGTCATCCAGCCCATAAAATACTTCCTCAACCCTGTTAATCTCAACTGTTTGTGACATCCGATGAACTGATGAAAAGGCAGAAATGTTATGTGTAACATAACATTAGAACAAAGATGAGGAGAAACTTCTTTAGCCAGAGAATGGTGAATCTATGGAATTCATTGCCACAGAAGGCTGTGGAGGCCAGGTCATTGAGTGTATTTAAGACCGAGATAGATAGGTTCTTGATTGGTAAGGGGCTCAAAGGTTATGGGGAGAAGGCGGGAGAATGGGGGTTGACATACTTATCAGCCACGATTGGCGGAGCAGACTCGATGGGCCGAATGGCCTAATTTCTGCTCCTATGTCTTATGGTCTTATGATCTAACCCAGGGTATTTTTGTAAACCTCCTAGCATCTTTATCTTTATCCTGTGCCTGGATTAGGCAGGTGCTCAAGAGTTCGAATATCCCATCTTAACCATGCAGCCACTGGAATCAAACACAGTGTGCTCCCGCTACATTTTCATTCAGTTACCTTGTCCCGCGGTATTTCAATATCCTCTAAAAATGGCTGGATGACCACAGTAAAGTCTTCCCTGGTATCATACCTTCCAGACTCAACCAACATGTGTGTTCTTTCCTGAAAGAGGCAGAAAGTTCCATTTGAATGAATGTAACAATTTCATGAATCCTGTGGACTCTTGCTCCTGCTCCAGAGAATTTTTCACAACCTATCTTTAGCCACTAGGGACGCTGAATATTTCTGAATAATTCCTTGGTGGTGCTCTCTTTGGGCATTAAGCCCCTTAATTATATATTCAAAGGGCCGAATACCAAAAAGACAGGCCCCATGAATGTAGCAATGGGGTTAAGGACTGTACAGTTCAGGCACAGGACATCCGACTGCTAAATTTGTATTCTTTATGCCCGCTATGCAAATACAAATTCTATCCCATGGAGTACCAGTCTGTCAGAGGTGCTGTCTTTTAGGTGAGATGTAAATTCAAGGCCCATCTGCCCTCTTGGATGGATGTAAAAGTAGCCCATGATCCTAACTTGGAGAAGACCAGACGGCGGAGCTTCTATGGCCAATATCTATTCCTCAAACAACATCACAAAAACAGATTACCTAGTCATCATCATAGTGCTATTTGTGGCAACTTGCTTTTTTTTAAATTCGTTCATGGGATGTGGGCATTGCCAGCTGGGCCAGCATTTATTTCCCATGCCTAATTGCCCTTGAGAAGGTGGTGGTGAGCTGCCTTCTTGAACCGCTGCAGTCCATGTGGTGTAGGTACACCCACAGTGCTGTTAGGAAGGGAGTTCAGGATTTTGACCCAGTAATAATGAAGGAACGGCAATATAATCCCAAATCACGATGGTGTGTCACTTCCTATCACACTCTTGAATTGTGCCTTGTAGATGGTGGAAAGGCTTTGGGGAGTCAGGAGGTGAGTTACTCGCCACAGGATTCCTAGTCTCTGATCTGCTCTTGTGGCCACAGTATTTATATGGCTGGTCCAGTTCAGTTTCTGATCAATGACAATGCCCAGGATGTTGATAGTGGGGGATTCAGTGATTGCAATGCCATTGAGTGTCAAGGGGCAATGGTTATATTCTGTCCTGCTGGAGATGATCACTGCCTGGCATTTGTGTGACGTGAACATTACTTGCCACTTGTCAGCCAAAGCCTGGATCTTGTTCAGGGCTTGCTGCATTTGGACATGGCCTGCTTCAGTATCTGAGGAATTATGAATGGTACTGAACATTGTGGAATCATCAGCGAATATCCCCACTTTTTTAAAATTCATTCACGGGATGTGGGCTTCACTGGGTGGGCCAGCATTAATTGCCCATCCCTAGTTGCCCTTGAGAAGGTGGTGGTGAGCCGCTTTCTTGAACTGCTGCAGTCCATGTGGTGTAGGTACACCCACAGTGCTGTTGGGAAGGGAGTTCCTATGATGGAAGGAAGGTCATTGATGAAGCAACTGAAAATGTTTGGGCCTAGGACACCATCCTGAGGAAATTCTGCAGTAGCTTTTGCGGAACACAAACTGAGCGTCGGGGTGCAGGTTATTGCTAAGCAAGTGCCGCTTGATTGCTCTGTTGATTACCCTTTCCATCACTTCACTGATGATTGAGAGTAGACGAATGGGTCAGTAATTGGCTGGGTTGGATTTTTATTACAGGACATATGTGGGCAATTTTCCACACAGCCGAGTAGATGCCAGTGTTGTAACTGTACTGGACAACTTGGCTAGAGTTGCAGCAACTTCTGGAGCACAAGTCTTCAGTACTACTGACAGAATATTGTCAGGGCCCATAGGGGCCTGAGGGCAATGCCCAAACTGGTTCCATGTCTCTTAGATTACAACAGTGATTGTACTTCCTTGACTGTAAAGCACTTTGTGATGCCCTGATGCTGTAAAGGGTATAATATAAATAATACCTTCCTTTATCTCATACCTGATATTTCCGATTCAGGACTCGGAGTTCATCCAACTGTATTGAGTTGTTTTGTGGTTTAATGACACATCCACACATCAACCTGCAGAAAAATGAAGACTCTGACCAAATATGCAAATTACTGTGGAGTACAGCTCCTCAAGCCTGTTCTGCCATGCAATGAGATCATGGCTGACCTGTAAACTTACTCCATCCATTTGCCTTAGCTCTATAACCCACAACAACCTTGGCTAGGGAAATATCTATTGATCTCAGGTTTAAAGTTACTAATTGATCTAGCATCTGCTGCTTTTTATGGGACAGAGTTCTGCGTACACTACCCTTTGTTTGAAGATCTGCTCCCTAACCATGCTCTGCAATGGTTTGGCCTGGTTTTGTGGTTATGTCACCTTATCCTAGATTCACACAATGTGGTCGGGGGAGGGGATGGTGTTAGCGGTATTGTCGCTGGACTAGTAGTCCAAAGACCCAGGGTAATGCCTTGGGGACCTGGGTTCAGATCCTGTCACAGCAGATATTGGAATTTGAATTTAATAAAAATCTGGAATTAAAAGTTTAATGATGACCATTGCTGATTGTTGTAAAAACCCATCTGGTTCACTAATGTCCTTTAGGGAAGGAAATCTGCTGTCATTAACTGGTCTGGCCTACATGTGACTCTTGAATGCCCTCTGAACTAGGACAACTAGCGACAGGTAATAAATGCTGGCCTGGCAAGTGACACCCACATCCCATGAATGAATCAAAAAAAAGATCAAGTTTCCCTATCCACCCCATAAACTCCTTTCAAAGTCCTAAAAATCTCAGTTAAATCACCCCTTAACCTTCCATACTGCAGGAAACACAAGTCTGGTTTAGCTAATCTCCCCTGCTCTTTACTAAAGTCCCTGCAAATGTTCCCATTTCAATACCTCCAATTCCCTTTTAAAAGCTATCACTGAATCTGCTTCCACAAGCTTTCAGGAAATATATTCCAGGGCCTAACAACTAGCTTTGGTTCTTTTGCCAATTATCTTCCATCCCCTCATTACCCGTGCCACCCCCCCCCAGTGGAAATAGTTTCTCCTTACATATGATAGCTCACACGTGGCTACTGCCCAGTCAGTTGAGGCAGACCACGTTAGGTAGCAGTAACCAATACTTGGTGTACTAATACAATCTTCACCACTTTGGAAGTTACCATGCTGCCTATAGTCTGTATTCAGTGGGAAATTATTTGGGTTTCCTCTAGATAACAGTTATAAAAGCATTGCTATGTCTTGTTAAGTGCCCAGGTTACTTTGAGCTGATTTAGTTTTTCAACCAGCAATTCACATCTCATTAAGGTATGATTCCCTCAATAATTAATGTTGGGCTACTGCTTGTCCTAATCTGCAGCAGTTTCTATGCAGCTGTCCTGGTCCACAAACTCTTCAAATTCCAGTAATGTGGGGACTAATAATATCAGTTACCTTAAGTGCAACAGCCAGATCCGATTTGAGATAGCGGACGTGTTAGACTTGAGGCGCATGTTTGAGAACACCGAATTATTTTACCATCCACAGCATATAGCAACCAAACCATAGTGACACCAAGCCCTGACCCACCGAAGTGGTGGGGACTGCATCAGGTTACCTGAATCTGAATGGTGACAAACAGCATCAGCTTCTAATCCACATTGATGTGGAAAAGCAAAATACTGAAGATGCTGGAAATGAAAACAAAAAAATGCCTGGATATACTCAGCAAGTCAGACAGCACCTGTGAAGGGAGACAAGGGTTTCAGGTTGAGATGACCTTTCACCAGAACTGGTTTAAGAACATAGGAGCAGGAGTCAGCCATTGTTTAATTCATTCATGGGATGTGGGTGTCACCGGCTAGGCCTGCATTTATTGCCCATCCCTAATTGCCCTTGTTCAGAGGGCAATTGCTGTGGGTCTGGAGTCACATGTAGGTAAGGACAGCAGATTTCCTTCCCTAAAGGACATTAGTGAACCATTTACAACAATCAGCAATGGTTTCATGGTCATCGTTAGATTTTTAATTCGGGATTTTTATTGAATTCAAATTTCACCATCTGCTGTGGTGGGATTTGAACCTGGGTCCCCAGAGCATTACCCTGGGTTTCTGGATTATTAGTCCAGTGATAATGCCAATGCGTCACCACCTCCCCATTCAGCCCATCAAGCCTGCTCTGCTGCTCAATATGATCATTGCTGATCGTCCACTTCAATGCCTTTTTCCCCACGCTTTCCCCATATCCCTTTATATCATTGGTATTTAGAAATCTGACAACCTCTGCTTTAAACATTAAGATAAAAGCAAAATACTGCAAATGCTGGAAATCTGAAATAAAAAGAGAAAATGCTGGAAAAACGCAACAGGTCTGACAGCATCTGTGGAGAGAGAACAGAGCTCTGACGAAGAGTCATACAGACTCAAAACATTAACTCTGTTCCTGTCTCCACAGATGCTGTCAGACCTGCTGAATTTTCCAGCATTTTCTCTTTTTATTTCTGCTTTAAACATACTCAATGACTGAGCTTCCACGGCCCACTGGGGTAGAGAATTCTAAAGATTCACAACCCTCTGTGCATAAAAATTTCTCCTCATCTCGTTCCTAAGTGGCTTCCCTCTTATTTTGAAATTGTGTCCCCTGGTTCTAGACTTCCCAACCAGGGGAAAGCATCTTACCAGCATCTACCCTGTCTATTTATTCCTTTAAGTATTTTGTAGGATTCAATGAGATTACCTCGCATTCTTCAAAATGCTAGAGAATACAGTCCCAGTTTCCCCAATCTATCTTCGTAGGACAGGCCCACCATCCCAGGAACAAGTCTGGTGAGCCTTTGTTGCATTCCCTTGATGGCAATAATATCCTTCCTAGGGTAAGGGGACCAAAACTGCACGTAATACTCCAGGTGCAGTTCAACCAAGGTTCTATAAAATGGAAGCAAGACTGCGCTAATCCTGTACTCTAATCCTCTTGCAGTAAAGACTAACATGCCATTAGCTTTCACAATTGCATGTTGTACCTGCATGTTAGCTTTCAGTGACTTATTGATGAGGACACCCAGTTCCTTTTGTACTTTCTAATCTCTTATCATTTGAGAAATGCTCTGCACATCTGTTCATCTGCCTAAAGTTTGTAACCTCACATTTTTCCACATTATATTTCATTTGCCATGTTCTTGCCCACTCACTAATTCTGTCCAAATTCCCTTGAAGCTGCTTTGCATCTTCCTCACAACACACATTCGCGCCCAGCTTGGTGTCATCTGCAAATTTGGAAATATTACATTTGGTCCCCACATCAAAATCATTGATGCATATCATGAACAGCTGGGACCCAATTACTGATCCTTGCGGTACCTCATGAGTCACAGTCTGCCAACACAAGAATGTCCTGTTTATTCCTAATCTGTTTTCTGCCTGTCAGCCAATCCTTAATCCATGCCAGTATATTGCCTCCTATTCCATGTGCTTTAATTTTGCAACCAACCTCCTGTGGGGGACTTTATCAAAAGCCTTCTGAAAATCCAAGTACGCTACATCCACTGACTCCCCTTTATCAATTCTATTAATAACATCCTCAAAAAACTCCAACAGGTTCGTCAAACATGATTTCCCATTCATAAACCCAAGTTGACTATGTCCAATTAGATCGTTATCATCCAAGTGTCCATTTATCACATCCTTTAGAATAGATTCCAGCATTTTCCCCACTACTGATGTGAGGCTAACAGGTCTATAGTTCCCTGTTTTCTCTCTCCCTTCCTTCTTAAATAATGGAGGGACATGAGCTACCTTCCAATCTGCAGGAACTGTTTCAGAATCTATATGTTCTGATGAAAGCTCATCTCAACCTGAAATGTTAACTCTGTCTCTCTCCACTGATGCTGCCTGACCTGCTGAATATTCAGACCATTTTTTGTTTTTATTCCACATTAATGTGCAGCTTGTTAATACCCAAGCATTATCAGGCTTTGTACATCAAGCTGCCAAACTTAGCGCTAGAGGCTGGGATTCAGCATTAAGTGGGGACTGGACTTTTCTGGGTCAGGCCTGGTCTAAACTGCAAGGCAGTGCCCTGGCAGAAAGCTATTGGGGTTAGAAGATCACCTGGCTCCATTTAGGTTCACAACAACAAACCTTGTCTTTGATGGGTCAACTGGTTCCTGTAGACTGGCAGGGAAATAGAAAGCACAAAGTGGACAGTCTACAATGATGGGCTAAATTCGGTGGCGATTTCCCAGGGTATTTGGGATTGCAGGAAAACTAGACCCTCTCTTTAAAATGAAACAGATCAATGTCTGTTAAAATAGTGGACAGTGATTCCTATGAATGCAATGTGCCCCGGATTTCATGGAATGGAGGTCAGTGGCAGAAGGGGAGGTGTGAGGGGCAGTGGCTGGCTGACAGTGGCTTCTGTTATTTTTCTATGTAATACTTGTTAGCCCACCCCATCGTCTTCCACTGAACATAGTGTTCCATGCCTTCACCTCAATTGAGACTACCCCTCCACCCCCAGCTTCTCCCCCCATCCCCAACACACGATGCACAAACACTGATGCAGATGTTGTCCGTAATCATTCAAACTTTCTAACTGTACCCTGAGTCCAGTTCCTCTGATAATGGCAGTGGGTAGCAGTCCACCAGCAGGTCATAATCCCTGCTCGCTCAGAGTGATGCCACTGGCAGTGGGTAACAGATATTTGGGAAAATTGAGGGTCGTTTTAACCTTATCTCACGGAATTGGGTGGTTTTACGCCCCCTGCCCAACGTTCCTCTCCACTGAAGTCAATGGGGGTGGGGTGTAATACTGACATGTCACCCACTCACGTGGATTTCCCTGCTGGCCAGTTAGGTTAGCAAATCTTTGAAACAAATTGAGATAGGCCTCGATCTTTACTTTTATTTGTTCTCAAGATATGGTCAGCAACAACAAAGCTGATGTTTATTGCTGATCCCTAGTTACCCTGAGAAAACAGTGATGGGTCTTCTCCTTTAATCAGTTCCCCTGGTGAAGGCACAATAGCATTAGCTGGGCAATTCCACAATATTGACCCAGTGACAATGAACTGTGATAATAGTTCAAGACAGGACAGTGTGTAACTCTGAGCCTTAATAACTGTAGGCTCCAATATTGTTATACAATACCTACTGATATAAGTTATAAAAATAAATACCCTACAAAAAGAGATAAGTTAGTGCTTGAAAAGGTCAAGGTGTTCACCACTCCCTCTTACTTCCTGCTGTTAGAATTTGTAATCAAAGTGTGCTTGGCAGTTATAAGGTCCAATTTTTCACACAAAGCTCGGTTAAGTGGAATACAAACCGTAATAAGAACCATGGACAATTCACTCTGGAGTCAGCAAAAAGCCCCCGTAATGGTAAAATGTTAAGAACCGTCACTAGGTTCACAAAAGCTCTTGGGACCTGAAGACACAAAATGAAAAATTAACATTAATCTCGAACTTGCTGGCTAGCCAACTAAAAATGCACAAAACCAATTGCTGCGGAGCAAAGTAAGACTGAGGATAACACATTATCAGGACAGTTCTTGATTGGCGCAAAGTCAGCTGTGGTTCAGCGGAGAGTACTCTCACCTCTGATTTTAGAAGGTTGTGGGTTCAAGTTTCGTGTCCAGGCACTTGAACATAAAATTTAGGCTGATGCTTCAGTACAGTGCTGAAGGAGTGCTGCACTCTCAGGCATGCTATCTTTCAGATGTACATGTTAAGCCAAAGCCCTAAAAGGTGCCACAGCACAAATGAAGAGGTGGGGTATTCTCCCCAATGCCCTGGCCAATATTTATCCAATATTTTACCCAATATTCATCCCTCTATCAACATCACCAAACCAAATCATCTGGTCATTATTTCAAGCTGTTTGCTGGAACTTGTGTGCAATTTGGCTGCCACATTTCCTACATGATACCAGGAATTGCACTTCAAAAATACTTCATTGCCTGTGAAACATATTTGGACAACCTGAGGTTATGAAAGGTGATATGTAAATTTCTTCTGTGATGAAGCGCTTATATAAGTTTCATCTCCACGATGGAAAAGATCTCTTTTGGTCGTGTACTTTTCTATGATTTACGGACGTGACATTTTAGAAAGGGTGCCAAGGCCTTAGAAAGAAGGGGAGAGCTTTCCTAGAATAGTCCCATGGATGAGGGACTCCAGTTATGGTGATGGAGGGACTGAATGTTTAAGGTGGTAGATGGAGTGCCAATCAAGTGAGCTGCTTTGTTCTGGATGGTGTTGAGTTTCTTGAGTGTTGTGGGAGCTGCACTCATCCAGGCAAGTAGAGAGTATTCCATCACACTCCTGACTTGCACCTTGTAGATGGTGGATGGGCTTTGGGGAGTCAGGAGGTGAGTTACTCACTACAGAATTCCTAGCTTCTGACCTGCTCTTGTAGCCACAGTATGGTTCAGTTCATTTTCCGGTCAATGGTAACCCTCAGGATGTTGATAGTGAGGGAATCAATGATGGTAATGCCATTGAATGTCAAGAGGAGATGGTTAGATTCTCTCTTATTGGAGATGGTCATTGCCGGACACCTGTGTGGTATAATTGAAACTTACCAATTAACAGCCCAAGCCTGAATGTTGTCCAGGTCTTGGCTGCATATGTTTCCCCTCATATGCATCTATACTGTTTGCTTCAACCATTCCTTTTGGTAGCAAGTTCTACATTCTTACCACTCTTTGGATAAAGAAGCTTCTTCTGAATTCCCTACTGTGTTTCCTGGTGACTATCTTCTGTTGATAGCCTCTAGTTATGCTGCTTCCCACACATTTTCCCTGCATCCACTTTATCAAAACCTTTCATAATTTTAAAGGGCTCTATTAGGCCACTCTTCTGCCTTCTGTTTTCAAGAGAAAAGGGACACAACTGATTCATCCTCTCCTGACAGGTATACATCTGCATTCCTGCTATCATCCTTGTATTTTTTTTGCAGACTCTGCAGTCTTTCTATTTTTTTCTGATACATCAATCAGAATTGTCCGTAGTACACCAGGATTTTTCTGTCCAAGTTTCAATTTAAGTTTAGAATAACTTCTTTATTTTCAACTCCATCCCCTAGAAACAAACCCAAGTGCTTGGTGTGCTTTTTATGGCCTTGTTACCCTGTGTGATTTTGATTGGTGTGTTTCTACTCCCTTTGCTCCTCTGTCCCATTTAGATTATAATGTCTTTTAAAGTAAATGCAACTTGTTCAGTCCTTCTGACTGCTGTTGGAGAGCCATCAGCAGTGACATCCCAAGGATGGTGACCAGGACTGCAGCTCACACTTGCCAGGCCTTCAGCTGTGTCCCATTCTTCCAACTTTGATACCCAGCACCAGGGAGTTGGCCTACATTGCTGGGCAAGAAGAAGGTGGGGGGGGGGCACTCCAAACCTGCCCAATTGAAGAAGCACAATAGGCTAAACGGGCAGCATGTGCTTCAGATGCCCTGCACCTGTCTGTGCCACAGAGGTGGGTAAGAAATGTTCAGGCACTAAGTTGCACCCTCCTACAGGCATCATTCTATCATAGAGTGAATATAAAACTTTAATCAGCAGAAAATGGAAGAACAGTAGGTCACCAACATACTACATTACGATTACATTACAAACATAGGATATAAACGCCAGCATTTATGCTCTTTTTGAGCTTCCTCCCATCTTTCTTCATCTATATCTATCAGTGTAACTATCCATTCCCTTCTCCTTCGTTACCTTTTATAGCTTCCCCTTAAATGTGTCTATACTATTTTCATCAACCAATTTCTGTGATAGCGAATTCCACATTCTCACCACTTTTTTGGGTAAAGAAGTTTCTTCTGAATTCCCCACTGGATTTCTTGGTTACTATCTTATATTGATGGCCTTTAGTTACGCTCTTCTCCACAATGGGAAGTATTCTCTCTCTGCATACTCCTTCAAAACCTTTCATAATTCTAAGGATATCTGTTAGTTCACCCCCTAAGCCTTCTTTTTTCAAGGGAAAAGAGACCTAGCCTGTTCATCCTTTCTAAGGGAAAGGTGAGGGTAACATCCCTGTAAATCTTACATGCACCCTCTCCAGTGCCTCCAAATCCTTTTTATAATATGGCAGTACTTTTAACTGTTGTCTAACCAAGGCTCAATACAGGTTGACCTCTCTTTTCAATTATATCTCTCTAAAAATAAAGCCTAGTGCTTGCTTTGGTTTTTTTTATAGACCTAACCTATGGCACAACCTTTAGTGTTTGGTGTACTTGTTCTCCAAGATTGTGTTGTTCCTGAACCCCACCTAGACATGCACCTTTCAAATGACCTTCCTTTTCTTCCTACCAAAATATATTACCTCACATTTATCTGTGTTGAACTTCTTTTGCCAATTAATCACCCATGCTGCAAGTTTTTAATGTCCTCATGTAATTTGTTGCAGTCCTCCTCACCTGCAAATTTAGTAATTGTGTTTTTGATTCCAAAATCCAAATTATTAATGTAAAGTGTGAATATTGGTGCTCTCAGATCCATGTGGAACACCAATTCCCACATTCTGCCACTCTGAAAAACAATTATTTACTCCCACTTTCTGCTTTCTGTCTTGAAGCCAGCTAGCAATCCATTCTTGTTCCTTGACTCCACATTCTCTGACCTTATTCATTAGCCTATTATGGGACACCTTATTGAAGGCCTTTTGAAAACGCAGATAAATCACATCTTTTGCATTGTCATTGTCTATTCTCTCTGTTATCTACTCAAAATATTCAATAAGTTTGGTCACGCAAGATCTCCCTTCTAAAATCTAAAATCTGTATTGTCTATTCATTATAATACTTTTTTTTAGATATTCTTCTATTCTGTCCTTTGGTAGGGATTCCATTATTTTTCATACCACCGATGTTATACGGATAGGTCTATCATTCCTTGGACATGTTCTAAGCCCCTTCTTAAATACAGGAATTACATTAGCTCTCCGCCAGTCTTCTGACTCTACTCCTTTTTCTGATAAATTATTAAATATATGTATTAATGCCTCTGCCATCTCTTCCCTAGATTCTTTTAAAATTCATGGATGCAACCCATCTAGACCAGGGGCTTTATCCTCTTTGAGTTTAATTAATTCATTTAATATGTCTGTTTTTTATGATTTTTTTAATTTCCCAATTCATGCCAAGGGTGCCAACCAAATGGCAGGTTTTGAGGATAATGCCAATTGGCCAAAAGCACAAAGGGTCAGCAGTCACAACATGTAAAGTATTTGTTATACTTACCTCACTGTGTAGAACATCTAGCACTTCCTGTATGCTGTTAGCAAATTTATCTGGAGAGTATTTGTTCTACAGAATATAAAAGAATAGAGAATTATTACTAAACAAGAAAAGTTATATCGTGCCTTATTAAAATGAAACACCTCATATTCCATCATCACACAATGATTTACTTCAAAATGTGGTGTCTGTTAACAAGAAGGTAAGCTCCACACAACAAGATCCCATAATGTAGGTAGGTTTTCTCACTACAGTGATCTAGTACAAGTCCAAGCTAATCAGAGAAAAATACCTGCTGGGATTTACATGCCATACCAGCTTAGCTTTCCTGACAAACAGTACCAGTAGTAGCCCATACATCTTAATGGATTATCCTCAGTGTTACACTTGGAAACCCTTGGGGAAGAAATAGCTCAGCTCTGCCGAGTGGACAAATTCACTGTACATTGGAGAGTGAGCACTATATCCCTATCTCTGACTTGTCCACTCCAGACTGGGAGGTGTTGAGGTGAGTGTGGAAAATCTGTTTTGTGCCAGGGAAATGAGAAGCCAACAGTTGCAAATTAGATGTGTGGGCGAGGGTTGCTGGGCCTTCGTGTCCATGGCCATTGGCCATTGGCCAATCTGATTCTATATTCATGTGTACCTGTAAATGTGTGACCAGCCTGTCCATTTGTAAAAAAAATTCATTCATGGGATATGAGCGTTGCTGGCTGGGCCAGCATTTATTGCCCACCCTTAACTGTCCTCGAGGAAGTAGTGGTGAGCTGCCTTCTTGAACTGCTGCAGGTCATGTGAATAGGTACATCCATACTGCTGTTAGGAAGGGAGTTCCAGGATTTTGACCCAGCAACTGTGAAAGAACAGCGATATGTTTCCAAGGCAGGATGGTGAGAGACTTGGAGGGGAACTTCCAGGTGGTGGTGTTCTCATTTATCTGCAACCTTTGTTCTTCTGTGTGGTAATGATTGTGGGTTTGAAAACTACTGCCTAAGCTACCTTTGTGAATTTCTGCAGTGCATCTTGTAGATGGTACACACTGCTGCTATTGTGCATTGGTGGTGGAGGGAGTGAATGTTTGTGGATGTGGTGCCAATCAAGCCAGTCACTTCTTCCTGGATGGTGTGGAGCTTCTTGAGTGTTGTTGGAGCTGCATTCATCCAGGCAAATGGGGAATATTCCATCACGTTCCTGACTTGTGCCTCATAGATTGTGGACAGGCTTTGGGGTGTCAGGCAGGGTTTTGCTAGGGCTCCTTGATGCCACATTCGGTCAAATGCTATCATGATGTCAAGCACTGCATTCTCACCTCACCTCTGGAGTTCAGCTCTTTTGTCCATGTTTGAACCAAGGCTGTAATGAGGTCAGGAGCTGAGTGATCCTGGTGGAATCCAGACTGAGCATCAGTGAGCAGGTCATTTGATAAGTAAGTGCCGCTTGATATCCCATTACTGATGTTTGAGAGTAGAATGATGGAGTGGGAATTGGCCGCCTTGGATTTTTCTGCTTGATAAAGGCAGCTTTACTAAGGAAGTCGGGGTCCTATGCTGGCTGTAGCCGCTGATGTAAAATTCAGCTGGCAATGGGTGTTTTTTCCAGGCCAGCACCGACCAGTTGTCCTTGGTCGTGAGGGACCTAACTGGCTGTGCTTGGAGGGGCCGCTGGGGACTGTTCGAATCAGGGCCAAAAGGAGGATGAGCTGTGAGACACTGGCGGTATGTTTCATGCTATGGCACTTCACTTCACCTTCCTTTCCACCCGTCTATCAACACCCAACCTGCTCAGCTTGACTTGGTGTTCGAACTGGCTGGGGATTAGCAGACCCTGATCGGCAAGCTGAGTCCTGATGCCCTGTTTATTAAACTCAGGCCTCTGCTTTCATTCAAACGAGGCCGCAATGCTGAATTTGGTTTGGGCCTCAGGCCAGCGTGTGGAGCAGTCGCACACTGGCTTGAGCACGAGTCGGATTTCTCCTCCCCATCATGGGGTGTGGCTTTGCTGAGTTTGCCTGTTGCCTTCAGTGAGAATGTGGATTTCCTCAGGCTTTGTTTCCGCATTCTGAAAATTAAAGTGTTTGTTAAACTGCAATCCCTACTGAACAGATGAACATATGAATTTGGAGTAGGAGTAGACTATTCAACACCTCAAGCCTGCTCCGTCATTTGATAAAATCATGCTTGGCCTCTACTTTCCTGTCTACCCCCTATGCCCTTTGACTCCCTTGTCAGACAAGCATCTATCTAACTCAGCTTTAAAAATATTCAATGACCCTGCTGCCCTTGCACAGTCTAATGACCATCTGAGAGAAGAAAAATTCTCCTCATTGCCATCTTAAATGGGGGACCACTTATTTTTAAACTGTGTCCCCTAGCTCTAGTCTCTCCCGTAAAGGAAAGCATCCTTTCAATATCCATCCTATCAAGTCCCCTCGGGATCTTATATGTTTTAATAAGATCACCTCACATTCTTCTAAACTTCACTGGTTACAGGCCCAATCTGTCCGACCTTTCCTCATGAGACAACCCCTTCATCCCAGGAATCAGCTGGGTGAATCTACTCTGCACTGTTTCTAATGCAATTATATCCTTTCTTAAATAAGTAAACCAATACTGTACACAGTATTCCAGATGTGATCTCACCGGTTCCCTGTAGAACCGTAGTAAAACTTCCCTACTTTTATATCCCATTCCCCTAGCAAAAAACAACATTATTCCATTTGCCTTCCTAATCATTTGCTGCACCTGCATACTAACTTTTTGTAAATCACGTACCGAGATACCCAGATCCCTCTGTAACACAGAGTTCTGCAATCTCTGTCATGTCCTGTGCAGGAATTATAAATTTTAAAGCTATATTTTAAAAAGTGAACACAAAAGCTGTTAAGGTGGCTACAGCACACCATGGGCCCCATTTAAGTTTCCAGGAAGGCGGGCCCACAGCAAAATCAGCTGTGGGCCCGCCGGCCTGTCAATGGCCAATTGAGGACCATTTAAACAATTAAAGGGCCTGCCCGTCCAACCTTAATGTTGGTGGGCAGGCCAGGAGGTCCGGCAGGGAATAGAGAAAACATGAAACCTCATCCAGCGTCGGGATGAGGTTACATGTAGGGTTTTAAAAATTTGAATAGAGTTATTATGTAAATTATGAACATGTCCCATCTCATGTGACATTGTCACATGAGAGGGACATGTTAGGGAATTTTTTTTTCTAATTTTTTATAATATTTTCCAATGTGGAAGTGATCTCCCTGAGGCTGCACTTGGCCTTAGGGAGATGTGGGCTCTTTCATGTGCATGTGCAAAAGAGCGCACTCTCGCTTTTGGGGAATCCCCGCCCTGCCCACCCCGCCCGCACAGGGAGCGCATAGCGCTTCCTGCTGGACATCACACTGGGCAGGCCTTAATTGGCCCATCCACATAAAATGGCGGCGCAGCCCACTTCTCCGGCGGGGATCATGCTGGAGATTGGGTTGGGCCCACCCGCCCAACAGGCAGAAAATTCTGCCCCGTGTGACTTTTGGCCTTTGAACTGTAGACAGTGAAAAGTCTGTGGTCAATACCTGATTAAATATGGCCCAAAACCTACAGACAATGGAGTTTGTAGACAACTCTGTTTTACCGGGGATATCAAAGACAAATGTGGAATGGATCCCACCGGCCTTTCATTGTATTGTGATGGCCACATTTCTAAAGACAAAGACATTGCCTGTCTCAAACTTTCAGAGTGTGAAAAGCCACAACACAGGATGTTTATCAGCCTATCACACCATCTTAATTGGAAAAGGAGTTTGGACTTTTAACAGGTCACATGGGTGAGACAGCCATGTTTGCTGCCTGCTTTTAAAACAGCAAGAATCAGCTCTGCAGAGACAGAGAGACGAGCAGAAAGCCATCAAACTGGCTGCAATCAACTCAGCAGCCAATGTAGTAAAGACCAACACCTTGAAAGTGGGAGAAGGACTCTCTCCAATCTGACTTCACCTGAGAACAAATCTCCTGGCCATTCAACTGCAAGAAACCTTGCAGTTTACTGATAATCCTCTGTTTCTCAAGACCTTCACTCCAGCCAAAGCATCAACTCATCTAAGGACTAAAGGCCTTCTACAAAAGAAACTGAAATAATCCCAAGCTGTAAGTGTCTTGTTTTGTTCTCCATCTGTCTCTACTCTTAGTGTGAGTGATAGTGTGTATGAGACCTCCAGGTCAGGTGTGGGGTGATAAATAATCCTCTTTATTTTTAAACTTGCAAAAAAGTTTGCTGCAGGAATTATTTAAATTGGTGCAATCACTCTGAGGGTAAGAAAATACACACACCTCACATACAAAACACTTTGATCATGGACATTAATAAAACACATAAATTCTGTTCATGCCACCCTCCGCTTAAATAATATGCTGCTTTTTCATTTTTCCTGCCAAAGTAGATAAGTTCAAATTTTCCCACATTATATCCCATCTGCTAAATTTTTACCCACTCACTTAACCTATCTATATCTGTTTGTAGCCTCCTTATGTGCTCTTCACAACTTATTCATCTAGCTACTTTTACCTTATCAACAAGTTTAGCAACCATACTTTCCCTCCCTTCATCCAAGTCATTGATATAGATTGTTAGTAGTTGAGGTCCCCGCACTCAACTAGTCACAGATCGCCAACCTGAAAATGACCCATTTATTCCTACTCTCTGTTTTCTGTTAGCCAACCAATCCTCTGTTCATGCTAATATGTTAACTCCTACATCATAAACTCTTATTTTGTATAATAACCTTTGGCGTGGCACCTGGTCAAATGCCTTTTGGAAATCCAAATATACCACATCCATAGGTTCCTCTTTATCCAAGTTGCATGTTACCTCCTCAAAGTATTCTAATAAATTAATCACATGCAATTTCCCTTTCATAAAAACCATGTGGATTCTGCCTGATTTAATTAAAATTTCCAAGTGCCCTGCTATAACCTCCTTAATAATAGCTTCTAGCATTTTCCCTATGACAAATCTTTAGGCTAACAGGCCTGTAGTTTCCTGTTTTCTGTCTCTGTCCCTTCTTGAATAGACGAAATACATTCGCTATTTTCCAATTTGATGGGGCCTTTCCAGAACCTAGCGAATTTTGGAAAATTGCAACCCATGCATCTCCTATCTCAGCAGCCACTTCTATTAAAACCCTAGGAGGCCTTGTCAGCCTTGAGTCCTAATAATTTGCTTAGTTTCCTTTCCCTGGTGACTGTAATTGTTTTAAGTTCCTTTCACCTCTTAATTTACAATTACTTCTAGTATGTTTTTTGTGTTTTCTAGAGTTAAGACAGGCACAAAATCACTTCTGCATGTCTGCCATTTCCTTATTTCCCATTATTAATTCCCCAGGCTCTAGAGGACCAACACTCAATTTAGTTACTCTTTCCCTTTTTAAATACCTGTCGAAGCTCTTACCATCTGTTTTTATATTCTGAGATAGCTTTCTCTCATACTTTAATTTCATTCTCATTATTTTTTAAATCACTCTTTGCTGTTTTTTTAGATTCTGGCCAATATTCTGACCTGCCACTAATCTTAAAGTGGAATTGTACACTTTTTCTTTCAATTTGATATTATCTTTAACTTTCACAGGTAGCCATGAATGATGCATCCTTCTCCTAGAGCCTTTCTTACTCTCTGGAACGTACCTTTGCTAAGTGTTATGAAATATCTCCTTAAACTCCCTTCCTTACAGTGTACCACATGGCCTGCAGCAGATCAAGAAGGTGGCTCACCACCACCTTCCCAAGGACAATTAGGAATGGGCACTAAATGCTAAGATGGAGAAGAGCTATGGCTTATTTCTGGATGCTTGGCCTTCGGTGGCCCCAGTGATGTTCTGCATCCAGAGCAACCAAGAGTGATTTATCTTGTGAATGAGAAAGTCCACTTCCAGTGACCAGTGTATGAATTTCCCCAACCACCGGGAAGTACTCACACACCTCCATCAGCATCCCAGCACAATGGGAAGTAGACCGTTTAATTTGATGTTGTGCTTGATTGTAAAATGGTAGGAATGGTCGGCATTTTACAAATGCACAATCATTGGCACTTTCTACCAGAATGGCTAGAGCTGACTGTTTCATATAAAACATGTGTGCCATTCTAAAAGCGTTGGCCCTTGTTGTTGAAGTTAGAGGGTTAACCAGGGTCCTATCTACCAAGAACCCTTTGTAGAAGATTAGGAAGTTCTCCTGGTGTCTTCACCTATATTCATCCATCAATCAATATGACCAAGAACAGGTTAACTGGTCGTTCATCTCATTGCTATATGTGGGAGCTTGTTGTACACAAATTGGCGACTGCATTTACTTATGACAACAGTGATTATGAGGCAACATGGGACATCCCAGGGGTGTGATGTGTGCAATATAAATGCAATTCTTGCTTTCCTACATTAGAATCAATCTGCCATAATCCAGCCCATCCACATAATAGGTGCAATCCTCTCTGAATATATTTTATCCTATGGATTTGCTCCACAGTATGATTTGCCACTAGAATATGGAAGGGAGAGAAGAGCAAAAGATAAATGAGGAAACACTGTTCAGTGGAGCTAAGTGAGGAAACGAAGAGATACTATGCTCTAGAGAAGGTTCGATGTAAGTCTGCGCATATATCACCTACAGGATCCTTGCAAAATTCGCAGAGATCATTCCCTCCAATAAACAAGGTGATAATCTTCCAATCTTCTTGAAAGTTGATTCTCTGTTGAAACACAGTTACACAGACATTAGCAATTCACTGATAATCCTACATGGGCTGCCGACCCACTATCCATTCCACTACGACTATCTGAGTATCTCCTTGTCTGTGCCACCCACTGGTCAATTGCCCATCCCCCTGCTAATCTCTCCACCCTCTATATTCAACCCTCTGCCTGACTTTCATCCCAGTGCTCATATCTCCTATGGTCTGGTTGTTGTTCCATTATCCACTAGGGTTGCCAAACCCATAGGATTATCCTGGAGTCTGCAGAAATCTATAATGATAATATGCAGTTTTTGTCTGTCCACACTTTTGTGGTTGGATGGCAGATTGATTTAATGGGCAGTGTCATGAAAGTATAATAATTCTCATAATAACGTGATTTATTGTAAAAGTAGGTTAATAGTAGGGTTTGGATAGTTTCTTTTTTGCATGTGTGCGTGTGTGTATGTGTGTGTGCGTGTGTGACTTCATTGAATTGGAGACAGCTGGTCTGGAGGCTTTGACTTATCGAAAGAGTCTAGGTTTGAAATGTTAAATATGTAAACATGGCTGAAGTCTTAGAAAGTAAGGTGAGGAGAATTTGCATTTTTAGATAAATCAGGACAGTTTGAATTTCAAAGAGATGACAATATTAGCACCGTGAAAAGATTTATATTATGAGAAAGGTAAAGTTCCAAAGAAGTACGGGAATAATGGAATTTACATTAAAAGAGAGAAACATGTATAAAGGAGAATGAGGCTGTGTGTCAGGGAAGGCATTGTAAGATCTACCAGAAGTGTGAGAAGCCTTCAATATTTGTGCATTAAGCCTGTGGTCCACAGAAATAGAAGCTGGGAAAAGCCACTTGAATTCTACAGTCCAGGGTATTGTATTGACTTTCCAGAATCTGTTTCAAATCAGAATTCTTTTTACAATTCCTTAATGGGGAGTATAACTGGAAGCCATATTAATTAGAGTTTTTAGGAGTTATTATAGTAGTAACTTGTAGACCTATGTATGTGCTTGAAATCTTTTCTTTTGTTAATAAATGCTTAATTTAGTTTTTTTTGAGGTCTCTGATGTCTTGGTTGGCTTATGACTTCTGGATTCAGGGCATGCTTATTGAAATAAATACAAATTGAAAAATCATTGTGATAGCACGATCAAATTTCCCTTGTAGATTTGATCCTCCTGGCACATATCATAACAAATTGGCCGTGTCATACCAAATTGTGGGCTGTATCCATGGCTAAAACCTTTTTTGAAGTAGAAGATATAACTCTGATTGGGTTATAAAAAGTATCTAAGGATAAGTTAACAGAGTTGGTGGTAAGTTGCAGTTGAGGATACCTGTAGGGGCAAAGAAAGCAGACATATCTGAAGTGATAGCACAACATTTGAAGTTGGAAGTGATACCTGACACTAGTGAGTCACAGCTGGAGGTAGTGAGACCCAGTTACAAATGAAGAAGCTTGAATTTGAACAAGCAGAGGAACTGAAAAAACTTGAATTGGAGGCAAAAGAAAAGGAAAAAGATTTGGAAATGAGAAAGCTGGAATGAGAGGCAGCAGAGAAAGAAAGGGCATTCCAAAGGGAACTGGCAGAAAGGTAGGAGAGAGAAAAAAGACAGGAATGGAAATTGGAAATGACAAGGTTAGAAAAGGGGGAAAGAGAGAAAAAAAGAAAAAGAATACCAACTTAAAAAGCTGGACTTTAAAAAAGAGACATCAGATGCTGAGGAAATTTCTGATGATGAAAAACCCTTTCATCTAAAACCCAGGGGGGAGATGTTTAAATTTGTACAAGCTCTTCTGAAGTTTGAAGAAAGAGATGTGGAAGCATCCTTTATTTCATTTGAGAAGATAGTTAAACAGATGAAATGGCCACAAGAAACCTGTACATTGCTGTTACAATCTAGGCTAGTGGGTAGAGCTCATGATGTTTATGCTTCACTGTCAGAAGAAACATCGATGGATTATGGTTAAAAAAAAGGCAATTTTGAGTACATATGAGTTAGTTGCTGAGGCATACTGATAGGAATTTAGCACAGCCTGGGCAAGCTTATATTGAGTTTGAGAGGGTAAAACAAGTAATTTTGACCATTGGATATGGGCATTAAAGATAGAGACAATATATGCAGCTCTTAGAGAAGTAATTCTTTTGGAAGAATTTAAAAATTCAATTTCTTCAGTAATGAGAACTCATGTAGAAAAACAAAGGTTTAAAATGGTAAGAGAAGCTGCAGAGATAGCTGATTATTATGAGCTACTTCATAGATCTAGATTATTTTTTTCATCATCCTTTTAAATCAGAGAAGGATAGAAAGTGGAAAAGTGAAAGAAAGATGGGTAGTCAGGGAAGAGAAGGAGTAGGTAGAAATTCCTAGGAAGTTTTTTCTCAGACTAAAAAAGGTGCTGAGGGTAGAATTGACACTCAGAAATTTAGGTGTTTTCATTGTAATAAAGTTGGACACACAAAGTCAATGTGTTGGAAATTAAAGGGAAAATCTGTTGGAATTATTGGGATGCAGAAAAGCTCTGAAAGTGAAAGTACTGTGGGATCTGAGGTTCAGACATAGGAAAAGAAAAATGGCTTGTACACAGGCTTGTTCAGGGTGGAGTAGGTAAAAATGTTAAAATTTTAAGAGACACAGGGACTAGTCAATCGTTAATGTTGTGGGATAGTGATATTTGTTGTTCGGGGGAGTATTGCAGGAACAAGTGATAATAAGTGAGATTCATAGAGATGCTAAACATATTCCAATGTGGAATGTAAATTTAAAGATTAAGTGGAAAACAGGTGATGTGATTGTTGGAGTAGTGCAAAAATTACCCATTGCAGCAGTTCAATTTATTTTAGGTAATGCTATAGCTGGGTCACAGATGTGGGTGATGCCTATGGTAGTTGAACAGCCTGTAGCGATGTCTTCAACAGAAGTGTTGCAGAAAGAGCATCTTGTTTCCAGAAACAGGAAGAAGAGGAAGTTACAAGGCAGGCAAAGGTGTTGAAGTTCAATTAGCCGACACTGTCTTTGATAAGATTGTTCAGGAAGAAAGGATGGAAGAGAATGCAGCTGATGTATTTAGCTCAAGCAGTTGGTAGAGTTACAGAAAAAGGTTCAACAAATAAAACCGTTATATAAGACAGCTTACTCAGGAACAGAGGCAGGATGTATTCCAGAATGTGATTGTCTTAAGGGTAATGTGTTTATGAGAGAGTGGCGGCCATACCAGGTTTCAGCAGATGAAAACTGGATGGAAGTGCATCATATTGTTATATCATTTGGATATAGAAATGAGATACTGAGAATAGCTCATGAAATTCCAATGTGGGGGGTGGGGGGGGTGGGGGGGTGGTGTCATTTAGGAATTAGAAAGACACGGGCAAAAATACAAAAACATTTTCATTGGCCTGGATTGCAAAGGGATGTAGTCAAATTCTGTAGAATATGTCACACATGTCCGGTGATAGGGAAATAGTGATTAAGCCAACACATTTAATTCCAATTCAAGCATTTGAAGAACTTTTTTACTAGGGTCATAATTGATTGTGTAGGACCCCTTCCTAAGACTAAAAGTGGAAATCAGTACTGATCAGTACTAAGCAGATGCAGCTAGACCTGCTGAATTTTTCCAGCATTTTCTGTTTTTGTTTTGGAAATCAGTACTTACTGACAATAATGGATGTGTCTACAGGGTTTCCTGAAGTGGTACCTTTGAGAAATATTTCAACAAAGAGAATTGTGGAACAGTTGACTACATTTTTTACAAGATATGGTTTACCAAAAGCAATACAATCAAATCAGGGTTCAAATTTCATGTCACAGCTGTTTAAGGAAGTAATGAACAGTTTGATGATAGAACAGTTTAAGTCAACAGCTTACCATCCTGAAAGATGGCATCAAACTTTAAAAACTATGATGAGGGCGTATAGTCAGGGCTGTCCACAGGATTGAGATAGGGGAATTCCATTCTGGTTATTTGCTATTAGGGATGCTCCTAATGCATTGACTGGATTTAGTCCTTTAGAATTAGCCAATGGTTATGAGGTAAGGGGACCACTGAAATTGATTCATGAGAAATTGATGGGTCAAAATTCAGGAACTACTCTCCTGGATTATGTATCAAACTTCAGAGAAAGATTGGACAGATCATGTGAGTTAGCTAGGGAACATTTAAATATATCACAGCAAATGATGAAAGTGACGGCAGACAGGAAAGCCACAGTTCATAGTTTTGTTGCTGGGGCAAAAGTGTTAGTTTTGTTTCTAGTACTGGGTGACTCATTAAAGGCAAGGTTTAGTGGGCCCACAGGATTGAAAAGAAACTGAGTGAAGTAAATTATTTAATAAATACTCCTGGTAGAAGAAAGAAGCAGAGAGTGTGTCATGTAAATATGCTTAAAGAGTACTTTGACAGGGAAGAGGACCAAAAGGAGATATTAGTGGTGGTAGATAAGAAGAAAGGTAGGAATGAAGGATTCTGAAATTGATTTTCCTCTAATCAAATTGGATAATGAGGGAGTGTTTAAAAATTTAAATGTAATATTGAGTAACATTCCAGGCAAGTGTCAACATGATTTGGAGAAGCTATTGCAGTCGCACAGAGCTATTTGTGGGAATAAGCTGGGGAGAACAAATTTAGTGACACACAATGTGAGTGTAGAAGGTTCATCTTCAATAAGGCAACACTCCTATAGATTAAATCCAGCAAAGTTATCAGAAGTAAGAAAGAAATTTAATTCGTGCTTTAAAACGACATAATTGAGTAACTGGAGTTTGCCTGTTGTGACCGAAACTGGATGGAATACAAAGACTGTGTATGGATTATCAAAAGGTGAATGCAGTGACAAAAGTGGATTCATATCCTATAGCACAATTGGAAGATTGAAATGATGTGATTCTGTGACTGGGCAGCACTTGCTGAACAATCCTGAGTGTGTTAATAGCTACACTAGCAACTAATTTAAGATAATCAGTCAAGCTTGTAAGATAGATCATTTACACTTGCTAGAAGTGACATACATTCATACACAGGGATCTGTTCTTTGTAAATAAAAAGAATATGTTCAAGCTTTGCACCTTTTTTTGAATTTCTGGGAGCTTGGGGCGCATATAGTTCCCCATTGTTTTCTCTATAGCAACACCTCGGCCAATCAAAGTTGAGTTGCTAACCAATCAGTACCCTTTTTTACTGTAGTATAAATTGTTGTGATCTTTTGAAATCTGGCATTCTCACATTTGTCCTGCTGAGTGCAATATGAAAAGCTTCAACAACATGTCTCTCTTTTCAGCAAGATTGTCTGTTAGCCATCCAATAGCAAGAAAGTGGGAGCAAGGTAGTTGGAGGTGGGAGGTCTCATTATGATGCCACCAGGAATACATTCAATCAGCATTGGCAACCCTATTACCCACTGGATCATTGTCTATACTGCTTCTTATTTTCGAGTTTGGTTGCTGCATCCAAATGTGCATCCCTATCTTCACATCTCTGGCCCTCTGCAGAGCTTGTCCACTAATCGCTGGTCAATCCAGATTTCAGCCTGTCCACCCAGTAACCTGTATATTTGCACAGCCTTTGCTCAGCAGCCTTGCGCCTTCCTTCCTTCACTCATCTAATCTAGTTTTTATATGGAAATATAGTCAAGGATCCCAACTCAGGATACCCTGTAATACTTAGACACTGCACATTTATATTGTATGCATACTTATACAACTCTATGTGTATGTACGTTTGTATGTAGCAATTTCAATAAAATAAAATACAAGGAGCTGTGCCACTTATTTATATTTTCATTGCTTTTTTGTGCTGATCAAGGTGAAGGATGTTAGTGCTAGAGTGGAATACTTCCCACCGAAGAATCTCAGCAGTAGCATCAAACATTTGGAAGCATTTTGGACTTTTCAATATACACATTTCAAAAAAAAAGACTTGATTTCCCGGGTGTGTTTCTTTCCATGTCTGCTCACAAGCAAGGCTAAGGAAGGTCTGTGCAGCAGCAATTGTCAGGGCGACGCTCATCTGGGAACCGTGAGATGGATAATGGAATGGACTCAGTAAAAGAGATTGATAGATTAATGAATGACTGGCCTGTAGAAGCGAGCTCGCGTGTGGCCAATTAGGAGTGAGTCAAAATGATAGGTAGGCTGGTTTGGGAAGTGACAACCTGATGAGGAGCAAATCAACAATGGAACAGAGAAGTAGGGGAACCTTGAGTATGTTTGCAAAGCTGAAACCCTCCTGTCCTCAGCCCAAAGTTCCCTCCACTCTGCCTATCAGAATGAGAGAACTGTTTTCCACATCAGTCCTTATATAGTTCCCTGGGTGAGACTTCATTCCAGCTTGGGGGCTGGCATGGGGCAGCTTTGTATAAATGGTATTAATGTTAATAAGGTCAGAGGTTTACCGAATTGTTTTTCAGCAGCTTCACCAGTTTCCTGACTTGGGTTATCAAATCCCTGTGAAGTGTGGGGGGAATAAAAGAAGATACAGTCAACAAGCTGCATGTTAAACAGAGTTTCTTCAATTGGTTGAGATTTGATATTGTAGATCATTGTAAAACTGATTCATCTGATTGTGCTTTTTGATGGATTTAATGGATTTTCTTCCTGTTCCTTATTTCTGAGTGATAAGGAAAATATTGGTCCTGTGAATATGATCTATATCACTAACTGGCATTCTCCCCAAAAGTATGACAATTCAATTACTTTGGTTGCCCTTGTGACCAAGCGTCTAAGTTCACTAATACAAGCAGAGCACGTCTTTGAACATTGGCATGCTGCTCTCACAATTTGATCTTAAGAACTGGAATATGGAATGTGTCACAGCCATTTTCCCCACCATGCGCTATCCTTCACCCGCCTGATTGTCTGAAGGTGGCAACCAATCATTCGCATAAGGGTCTGTGGAGCCTCTCCCCGACTCTCCGACTTATCATATAGCACATATGCTATTCAGCTCAGTGATGTTAGGATGCAGTGGACTTAATAATCTAGGGATGACAAGACCAGGCATCCATGTAATAGCTCAAAGATGTTAAACATACGCAGCTGTAGCGCCTGCGACAGCCTGATTCAAAAAGGCCTGGGGGCTGTCTTCACGACCAGTACCAGTGGAATATCCGACCAACAAAGGGTTGAACTCACGGAGAATATCTGGAAAAGTATTAAGGTGTTAAAGGTAATTAAAATATTAAGGTATAAGATCCAAATAAAATGGAAGTGTACACTCTAAATACATGCAAACCTAAGAGGCTCCTAAATATTTGCCTTGATATCAGTGTCTGAGGGAGCCATAAACAGGAAACAATGTGTTGCAGAATTAAGTGCGGAAATGTAAATGGATCAGGGAAGAAGTTAGCGTAGAGTTTCATCTATAGATACCTGCTAAGCTCCTGATGGGAATAGCACACCGCTCTGTTAATTTACTCTTAGGATTTGGATGATGTTGACAAGGCCCCATTTATTGCCCTTCTCCTGTGACCCTGTGTTGGGCTTTTGCATTGAATCACTGAAAGTCCTTTTGCTGATGCTGATCCTGTTGGGTTGGGAATTCCAGCAGATTGACACCCCCCTCCAAACCCACCTCCCATCCCCCCACACCACACCCGCCACCGCCACCCCCAGCTGCGGGTTGGGAATTTCAGCAGATTGACACGCCCCTCCAAACCCACCTCCCATCCCCCCACACCACACCCGCCACCGCCACCCCCAGCTGCTGCCACCAACACTGAAGAAATAGTGATATATGCCAGTGTCAAGATTGTTGTGCAACCCCGGGTACAACTGTTCTTATTCTGTTTAGTGGCTGAGATTGCAGGGGAGGGAGCTGCTGTCAAAGTAATCTCACTGGTGAGTTGCTGCATTGCATCCTGTAGATGCGCTCCTGTGCCAGGTATCTTCAGGAGCCTTCAGCCGGGACTGTCAATAGTCCCAGACATTGAAAGTGAGGCAAGAGTTTTGGCTTGAGGGAAAAAAGATCTAAATAAATAATATTGATAGAATATGTGCTACTTACTGGTCAATGTGGTGACAGTTGTTATATTCTCATCTCCCCCGATGCTGTGGAACACAAAAGGTAGAGGTTCGTTTCTCCACATCCTACCATTAGCCTCCCTAATCCCTTGCTCCACCTGCATTTTAGTTTTCAGTGATGTATTAATGAGGACACCCAGGTCCCTTTGTACATCTACACTTTACAATCTCTTACCATTTAAGAAATGCTCTGCGCATCTGTCCCTCCTACCAATGTGGAGAACCTCACGTTTTTCAACATTATATTCCATCTGGCATGTTCTTGCCTCTCACTAAGTCTGTCCAATTTCTCTTCAAGCCACCTTGCATCTTCCTCACAAAACACATTGCCCCCTAGCTTTGTATCACCCATGAACCTGGAAATATTATATTTGGTCCCCACATCCAAAGCATTAATGCATATCGTGAACAGCTGGTGCCCAAGAACTGATCCTTGCAGTGCCCACTAGTCTCAGCCTGCCAATGCGAGAATGAACCGTTTACTCCTACTCTCTGTTTTCTGCCTGGAATTCAATTCTTAATCCATGCCAGTATATTACCGCCTATCCCATGTTAATTTTGCTAACCAACCTCCTGTGGGGGAGTTTATCAAAAGCCTTCTGAAAAACAAGTGTACTACATCCATCAACATCTCTTTTGTTCGTAACATCCTCAAAAACTCCAACAGGTTTGTCAAACATGATTTCCCATTCAAAAATCCATGTTGAATCATTATCATACCACACTATTTAGGAAACTCCGTTTAAAAGATTAACAATAAACACAGAGCCGAGAGCAAAATGACAGGCCTTTTCTTATAGCACTCAAGAGAAAGAGATAGAAAAAGTTACTAACCTCCAGGAAAGTCCTCTGTACTGAGTGAGAACATCAAAAAGATCAGTGGGCTTTGATCCCGCTCCATTAGCTGCCTATAACAGGGGTGAAAATGACAATTGTCAAAACTGTAGCTGAAGACTGCAAGTACAATTCACAATTTTGGTTTGTTTGATTCAGTGCCTTATCTATCAAGACAATTGGGAAACCTTATGGTCACTTATTCGATGCTACATTCTCAGTGAAAGCACAAATCACACTTTGTTCCTGCCTGAGTTTTCCCTTGCATGCAGCTGCCTGAGAAACCAAGAAATGGGAGCAAGGGGGCCTCCTGCTGGCTAGTGCCCAACATCACATTCAGCTGACTGTCAGAGAGATCATTAGAGAAGCTCACCAGATTCTCTCCTTATAATTATCTTACCAGTTTGTCAAGTAGCCACCTATCCTCCGCTTGGTATCTCAATAAACAGCTTGGTATCTCATTGAAATGTATACATTTCTTGGAGGGCTTGACAGAGTAGATGCTGACATGCTGTTTCCTCTGGCTTGAGAATCTAGAACTAGTCTCAGGATAAAGGATCGGCTACTTAGGACTGAGATGAGGAGAAATTTCTTCACTCAGGAGGCTGGTAATCTTTGGAATTCTCCACCCCAGAAAGCAATGGATGCTCAGCTATTGAGTGTATTCAAGGCCATGATTGTTAGATTTTTGGATGCTAAAGGAATCAAGGGATATGGGGATTGGGCCAGGAGAGTGGAGTTGATGTAAAAGATCAGCCATGATCTTATTTAATGGCAGAGGTCGTTCAGGGGTCAGATGGCCTACTCCTATACAATAATTAAAAAAGGTGGGCTGGTATTGATTTTTTATCTCAGGCCACACATGAAGAATAGTAAGAAATTGGAAAATTTTTACAATCGATTGAAGACTGTAATCTCCTCACAGGTGCCAGTAACATTTTTTACGCTAGCACCTTAATCTCTACTCATTGATCAATTTATGGAGGGGTTGAACAGAATGGTAGAGTTTCACAAGGGGGAGTTGGATAAGTACATGAAGAAGGGAATAGAAAGACATGTGATGGTGAGATAGAGAGGGAGGAGACTCATGTGGAGTATAATCCCTGGGCCTGTTTCTGTAAATTCTATGTAATTCATGTCAGTGGAAAAGAAACGCTTTACAGAGCAGGGGGCCTTAAAGACAAAATTCCCCATTTTGAAGCAAAATGAAACTTAGGCCAGGATTTACTGGCCCCGCCATGGTGGGACTCGCTGTGGGGGATGCGATGGCCCAGCCAAAAGTCCATTGACTTTCAGCGGGACTGGATGATCCTGGTGGTGTGTGGTGGAGCCAGGGATAGGAAATTAGGACAGATTTTAAACCATTACAATTCTCTGGCTCTGCTGCCTTATTTAACAAAGGTCAGTCGGCTTTCTTGGCAGCACCCCCAAAACCTTGGAAGGATGGCTGGTAGCTTCAAGAAGTTATTTGGCAGGGCTGAAGGATGCTCTGGTACCCAAGTGGCTGAAAACAGTAAGTTGCCTAAAGCAAGCATTGCAAATCTCGTGCATATCAGGACAACCCCACAAAAGAATTTTCTTTCCTCTGGGCAATGAAACAAAATTCAAAGCAACGCCATGCGGACTCACCGTGATGGAGTCTCCAAACGCAGCGATTACCTTTATGTCCGCCGGTCTGAGCTTGTGGACTAGCGGAGAAAGAACAGGGCATGAGTGACATTAAAACCACGGTACTTGAAGCCAATAAGAGAGGATAAGTAAGCACAAAAAGCCATCTGCATCCATCCATTGTTTCAACATGTTCACGCTTTAGATTTTCTTGGGGATAAAAATGCTGGTAATAGTTTAGAAACAGCAGTTCCATTATAGTGCAAACTGTTACAAATGTTATTGCGGGCACTTAGGTGAAGTCAATAGGAATGGACCCATAGCCTAGCAGGGCAGTGGTTTCAATGTCCTATGCGTCCTTCCCTGTATCTATTTATTTGTAACTAGATAGACATGCCATTAAAAATGCATTTATAGCCAGTCTAGAGCACTTCAAACCAGGCTCCAAACAGGTCAGCTCAAATGATAACAGCTGAAAGAGATATTTATCACTGCGGACACCCTTTGTGCCTTGTGTGATTTCCTGATTATCTATTGACTGAGACAGCTTATACAAAGTCAAAGGCTGGTCATAAGGAAATGTTCAAAATGATCTTACTCTTTTGATGAAAGAAGAGTTGATCACACTTATTGTAGAATCTGAGCAAATCAAAATTAACATGGCAGAGCGAGTGATTTTGCTTCAGGAAATTTGAGAGCCTGAAAACCCATAGGGGAATTATTTTTTTAACTGTATTCATTCATGGAATGTGGGAATCGCTGGCTTGGTGAGCATTTATTGCAGTCGTGAAGCTATTAATATATATATTATTAGAAAATATTTTTCTTTTAAAATAGAGGTTTAGTCTGTGGGTGTGTCTTAATTGGATTAAAACCAGCTAGTCTGGGAGCTTTGATGTGTACTAGTTTTGAGATGTAATAGTGCATTTGCATTTTTTTGAATAGATCATTCAAGAAGGGGGGTGAAATCTGGCACCTAGCTAGCAGAGACCAAGCAATATGTTTATATTACTAATAAAATTGGTACTATGAAAGGGGTTTTATTGTTAGAAGAGGTGGAGCTCAAAGAGGCTGGTGATACAGTGAGAATTTACATTCAATGAGTCAAGCTAGGTATAACTTCAGCAGTTTTCGTGTGTGCAGAGCAGAGGCAATGTAAAATCAAAGTCTGTAAGCCTACCACTGTTTCTGCAAGGAACCAAAGTGAAAGGAACCTCGCTTTGAATTTATAAGGCGAAAATGCTTTGCCAGGTGTCTGCTTAAAAATCTATGGGTTGCTGTTGCTTTAATGGAGGTTAGTTTGGGAATTTGTTAAAAGTTATGATAGTAGTAATTTGTATATATATTAAACTTGTATAAATTAATAAAATGACCCTTTTAGTTTAATTTAAAACCTCTCGAGAACTCTTGGTCTGATACCTGAATTTGGAGTTTCATCTCAAACATACCACTTAAAAATACAAATGTTTAAAGTTTCCCTCTGGGATTTTTAAATAACTCCGCTTTACCGAAAGGCTGTCTCATAACAATTGCCCATCCCTAAATGCCCTTGAACCACTGCAGTCCATGTGGTGTAGGTACACCCAAAGTTCTCTTAGTTAGGGAGTTCCAGGATTTCACCCAGTGACAGTGAAGGAACAGCGATATATTTCCAAGTCAGGATGGTGTGTAGCTTCGAGAGGAACTTCCCGGTGGTGGTGTTCCCATGCGTCTGCTGGCCTTGCCCTTTCAGGCGGTAGCAGTTGTGGGTTTGGAAGGTGCTTTCTAAGGAGGCTTGGGGAGCTCCTGCACTGCATCTTGTAAATGGTACACACTGCTGCCACAGTGTGGTGGTAGTGGAGGGAGTGAATATTTACAGCTGTGGATGGGGTGCCCATCAAAGGGGTTGCTTTGTCCTGGATGGTGTTGAGCTTCTTGAGTGTTGTTGGAGCTGTACTCATCCAGGCAAGTGGAAGGTATTCCATCACATTCCCGACTTGTGCCTTGTAGATGGTGGACAGGCTTTGGGGAGTCAGGAGATGAGTTACTTGCTGCAGGATTCCAAGCCTCTGTTCATCTCTAGTGGTCATAGTATTTATATGGCTAGTCCAGTTCAGTTTCTGGTCAATGGTAACCCCCAGGATGTTGATAGTGGGGGATTCAGTGATGGTAATGCCATTGAACATCAAGGGGCAATGGTTAGATTCTCTCTTGATGGAGATGGTCATTGCCAGGCACTTGTGTGGAGAGAAGTTTACTTGCCAGTTGTCAGCCCAAGCCTGGATATTGTCCAAGTCTCGCTGCATTTGGTCATGGACTGCCTCAATATCTGAGGAGTCGCGAATGGCGCTGAACATTGTGCAATCATCAGTGAATATCCCCATTTCTGACCTTAAGATGGAAGGAATGTCATTGATGAAGCAGCTGAGGATGATTAGTACTAGGATACTACACTGAGGAACTCCTGCAGTGATGTCCTGGAGCTGAGATGACTGACCACAACCATCTTCCTTTGTGCTAGGTACAATTCCAACCACTGGAGAGTTTTTGCCTGATTCCCACTGACTCCAGTTTTGCTAGGGCTCTTTGATGCCACACTTGGTCAAATGCTGCCTTGACGTCAGAGGCAGTTGCTCTCAGCTCATCTCTGTCGTTCAGCTCTTTTGTCCATGTTTGAACCAAGGCTGTAATGAGGTCAGGAGCTGAATGACCCTACGGAATCTAAACTGAGTGTCAGTGAGTAGGTTGGTGCTAAGCAAGTGCCACTTGATCGCACTATTGATGACCCCGCCATCACTTTACTGATGATCGAGAGTAGACTGATGGGGTGGTAATTGTCCAAGTTGGGTTTGTCCTGTTTTTTGTGTGCAGGACATACCTGGGCAATTTTCCACATTGCCGGGTATATGCTACTGTTGTAGCTGTAACTCTTTCGAGTACAAACACATTTCCATCTGTTCCTATTCAGATGAAGTTACATTGTTTCATAGTTTGCCATTGTGAGATTTGAATTCTTGATCTTGGGGTTACAAACCCAGTACCATAACCACTTGGCTATTTAGGCCAAGCCCCTGTTGTAGCTGTACTGGAACAGCTTGGTTAGGGGCACAGAAAGTACTGGATCACAAGTCTTCAGTACTATTTCCGAAATATTGTCAGGACCCATAGCCTTTCCAGTATCCAGTGCCTTCAGCCATTTCTTAATATCACGTGGAATGTATCGAATTGGCTAAAGACTGGCATCTGTGATGCTGTGGACCTCAGGAAGAGGCCGAGATGGATCATCCAGTCGGCACTTCTGGCTGAAGATTGTTGCAAACGCTTCTGCCTTTTCTTTAGCACTGATGTGCTCGGCTCCCCATCATTGAGGATGGGGTTATGTGTGGAGCCTCCTCCTCCAGTGAATTGTTTAATTATCTACTACCATTCACGACTGCAGAATTTACATCTGATACGTTGGATGTGGGATCGCTCAGCTCTGTTTATTGCATTCTGCATGCACTGTTTGGCACACAAGTATTCCTGTATTGCAGCTTCACCAGGTTGACACCTCATTTTTAGGGACACCTGGTGCTGCTCCTGGCATGCCCTCCTGCACACTTAATTGAACCAGGGTTGATCCCTTGGCTTGGTGGTAATGGTGGAGTGGGGATAGGCTAGGCCTTGAGTTTACAGATTATGTTCGAGTACAATTCTGCTGCTGCTGATGGCCCACAGTTCTTCATGGGTGCCCATTCTTGAGTTGCTAGATCTGTTCGATATCTATCCCATTCAGCACGGTGGTAGTGCCACACAACACGATGGAGGGTATCCTCAATGTGAAGCCGGGACTTTGACTCCACAAGGACTGTGCAGTGGTCACTCCTACCAATGCTGTCATGGACAGATGTATTTTGATTTATTCATGGGATGTGGGTGTCACTGGCCAGGCCGGCATTTATTACCCATCCCTAGTTGCCCTTGTTCAGAGAACATTTAAGAGTCAACCACATTGCTGTGGCTCTGGAGTCACACGTAGGCCAGACCAGGTAAGGACGGCAAATCTTCTTCCCTAAAGGACATTAGCGAACCCGATGGGTTTTTACAAAAATCGACAATGGTTTCATGGTCATCATTAGACTTTTAATTCCAGATTTTTATTAAATTCGAATTCCACCTTCTGGCGAGATTCAAACCCAGGTCCCCAGAGCATTAACCTGGGGTCCCTGGATTACTAGTCCAGTGACAATACCACTACACCATCACCTCCCCTTAACGTATGTGTGTTAGGTTGATTGGTGAGGACGGGGTCAAGTATGATTTTCCCTCTTTTTTGTTCCCTCACCCTGCTGCAGACCCAGTCTAGCAGGTATGTCCTATAGGAAACAGTCAGTTTAGTCAGTAGTGGTGCTACCGAGCCACTCTTGGTGATGGACTTTGAAGTCTCCCACCCAGAGTACATTCTGTGCCCTTGCCATCCTCAGTGCTTCCTCTAAGTGGTGTTCAACATAGAGGAGTACTGAGTTATCAGCTGAAGGAGGGTGGTATGTGATAGTCAGCAGAATGTTTCCTTGCCCATGTTTGACCTGATGCCTTGAGACGTCATGGGGTCTGAAGTCAATGTTGAGGATTCCCTGGGCAACTCCCTCCCGACTGTATTCCACTGTGCTGCCACCTCTGCAAGTCTCTCCTGCCAGTGGGAGAGGACAGGCCCAGCCCTTAACCTAATATTGCTTTTGTTGGGAACCTTTGCTGCCAAGGGGAGGTGTTGGTGTAGTGGTATTGTCACTGGACTAGTAATCCAGGGACCTAGGGTAATGCTCTGGGGACCTGGATCCGAATCTCGGCAGAAGGTGGAATTTGAATTCAATAAAAATCTGGAATTAAAAGCTTAATGATGACCATGAAATGATTGTCATAAAAACCCATCTGGCTCAACAATGAGCCTTAGGGAAGGAAATCTGCTGTCCTTGCCTGGCCTACATGTGACTCCATATGGTTGACTCTTAAATGCCCCTGAACAAAGGCAACTAGGGATGGGCAATAAGTGCTGGCCTAGCCAGTGATGCCCACATCAAATGAATTTAAAAAAAAAAAGCATGGCATGATCTTGGGAATATTCCTTCATTACCACTGCAATGGTGTTGCCTGTACCACCAGGGGTGAGTCTCACATGTATGCCAAATTGGAAAGGCTAATGCATCAGCTGAAGGCTGCCTCCTTTCAAAGGGAGCCTTCTAAAAACCTTTGGGCTAAAATATGGTCTCTAGCTCTTTGAGGGTTCAGGCTGTGTCCGTGTCCTTGCATCTGTGGCAGGCCCACATCAATTTCACCTTTGAACTAATGCTATGTCCTTTCCTGCAGCAATGGCCCTGTTAGCAGTGAACAGAGGCCTGCCTTTTCACCCCACCAATCAAAGCCTGACAAAAACTCTGAACTATATCGAGGCCCCTAATTCTGCTCAGTTTGCTATCCTTGCAGTGCACTCCAACTGGTGAGTGGTGGAGGTGTGCGAGAAAGTCCATGGATATTTGACACTAAGAGTAAGGCAAAATGCTGGATAAACTCAGCAGGTCTGACAGCATCTGTGGAGGGAAAGACAGTGTTAACATTTCGAGTCTGTATGACTCTACTTCAGAGCTAAAGGGAAGTAGAAATGTGGTGAAATATACACTGTTTAAGCGGGTGGAACAGGTGAAGCTGGATAGAAGGCCAGTGATAGGTGGAGGCAAAGGACAGATTGCAAAAGATGTCATAAACAAAAGATCAAAGGGGTGTTGATGGTGGTGGTACTGGTTGAAGGGGGTGCTAATGGTGACATTAAGAGTAGAAAGTAGAATGTGATAATAGGGTAAGCACTCTGGAATGAACAACATGAACAAGTGACAGATGGCCCTAGAGGGGCAGGGTGGGAGGAGGGTACGGTGGTAGGAAAAAAGGTCAAAAATAGGCTAAAAGCTGAGGATAAAACAATGAATAAAAATGGAAATAAATATTTTTTTAAAAAAATAATAAAAATAAGTGGAAAAAGAAACAAAAATTTAAAAATAAAAATGAATATTGAAAAAAGGGGGTGAGAATGGAGGAGAGAGTCCATAGCCTGAAGTTGTTGAACTCAATGTTAAGTCTGGAAGGCTGTAAAATGCCTAGTCGGAAGATGAGGTGCTGTTCCTCCAGTTTGCGTTGAGCTTCACTGGAACATTGCAGCAGCCCAAGGACGGACATGTGGGCAAGAGAGCAGGGTGGAGTGTTGAAATGACAAGCGACAGGGAGGTCTGGGTAATGCTTGCAGACAGACCGAAGGTGTTCCGCAAAGCGGTCACCCAGTCTGCGTTTGGTCTCTCCAATGTAGAGGAGACTGCATTGGAAGCAGCGAATGCAGTAGACTAAATTGCAGGAAGTACAAGTGAAATGCTGCTTCACCTGAAAGGAGTGTTTTGGCCCTTGGGCGATGAGAAGGAGGGGAAGTAAAAGGGCAAGTGTTGCACCTTCTGTGATTGCATGTAAGGTGCTTTGGGAGGGGGTTGAGGTGTTGGGGGTGATAGAGGAGTGGACCTGGGTATCACGGAGGGAATGGTCCCTACGGAATGCCGACGGGGTGGGGTGAAGGGAAGATGTGTTTGGTGGTGGCATCATGCTGGAGTTGGCGGAAATGGTGGAGGATGATCCTTTGAATGCAGAGGCTGGCGGGGTGATAAGTGAGGACAAGGGGGACCCTATCATGGTTCTGGGAGGGAGAGGAAGGTGTGAGGGCAGAAGCGTGGGAGATGAGTTAGACACTGTTGAAGGCTCTGTCACCCACCATGGGTGGGAAACCTCAGTTAAGGAAGAAGGAAGACATGTCAGAAGCACTGTTTTGGCAAGTGGCATCATTGAAATAGATACAACAGAGGCGAAGGAACTGAGAGAATGGGATGGAGTCCTTACAGGAAGCGGGGTGTGAGGAGTTATAGTCGAGGTAGCTGTGGGAGCTTGTAATGAATATTGGTGGACAGTCTATCACCAGAAATTGAGACAGAGGTCAAGGAAGGGAAGGGAAGTGTCCGAGATGGACCATGTGAAAATGATGGAGGGGTGGAAATTGGAAGCAAAATTAATAAATTTCTCCAGGTCCAAATGAGAGCATGAAGCGACACTGAAGCAGTCATCGATGTATGAAACAAGAGTTGTGGGAGGGGGCCTGAGTAATACTGGAACAAGGAATGTTCCACATATGCCATAAAGAGACAGGCATAACTGGGGCCCAGTGCTTGTACCCATAGACACACCTTTTATTTGGAGAAAGTGAGACAGGTTTAAGGAGAAATTGTTCAGTGAGAGAACAAGTTCAGCCAGACGGAGGAGAGTAGTGGTGGATGGGGATTGTTTGGGCCTCTGTTTGAGGAAGAAGCGGAGAGCACTCAGACCATCCTTGTGAGGGATGGAGGTGTAGAGGGATTGGACGTCCATGGTGAAGAGGGGCTGTTAGGGCCGGGAAACTGGAAATTGTTGATTTGATGTAGGGCATCAGAGGAATCGCAGATGTAGGTGGGAAGAGACCGGACAAGGTGGGGAGAGAACAGAGTCAAGATAGGAAGAAATGAGTTCCGTGGGGCAGGAACAGGCTGACATGATTGGTCTGCTGGGACAGTCCTGTTTGTAGATTTTGGGTAGGAGGTAGAAGCGGGCCATCCGAGGTTCGGAGACTATGAAGTTGGAAGCTGTGGAGGGAAGATCTCCAGAGGAGATGAGGTCAGTGACAGTCCTGGAAACAATAGCTTGATGTTCGGTGGTGGGGTCATGGTCCAGGGGGAGGTAGGAGGAAGTGTCTGAGAGTTGGTGCTCAGCCTCTGTGAGGTAGAGGTCAGTGCGCCAGACAACAACAGCACGACCCTTGTCAGCGGGTTTGATAACAAAGCCAGGGTTGGACCTGAGAGAACGGAATGCGGCAAGTTCAGAAGGAGACAGGTTAGAGTGGGTGACTGGAGCAGATAAATTGAGATGGCCGATGTCACGCCGACAGTTCTCAATGAACAGATCAAGAGCAGGTAAGAGGCCAGAGGGAGGGGTCCAGGTGGAGGGAGAATATGGGAGGCGGGTGAAAGGATCCATTGAACAGGGGGAGGACTCCTGCCCAAAGAATTGAGCATGGAGACAGAGGCGACAGAAGAAGAGTTTAGCATCGTACCAATCCTAAAATACATTGAGGTGAAGGTGTAAGGATATGAAACTGAGCCCTTTGCTGAGTACTGAACATTCAACATCAGAGAGGTCAAGGTCAGGGGGTATGGTGAATACATGGCAAGGAGTGGGATTAAAAGATGGGAAGGGATCAGAGGGATGAGAAGGGGTGGAGAGTCTAAGATGGGCATTGGTATCAATGAGTTGTTGGAGCTTGCGATCCTTAGCATCTGAAAGAAAGAGACAAAGTTTCTTGTTAAGGTGTCGGATGAGATGAAGAATAAAATGAAAGTGGGGACAAGGACAGTATTGAGATAGGGTGAGTCAGTGCTGTTGGAGGGAGAGGTTGAGTGTATTCATATGACGGCACATGGCACTGAGTGTGGATCTCAGATGCGGCGAGAACAGCAGTCCGAGGAGCGTTGTATGTCCCGGAGATACCTGTAATCCTGAGCGGATTCAAAACATGAGGGATGGAACTTCAGTTGGAATCCACGTGGGGTAAGTCGGAGACGGAGACAGTCATTGAGGAAGGAAATATGGCTGTGAAAGTAAATTTTGGTGAACACCTTGTCAAACACCAGGAGGGAAATGGAAAACAATGAAGGTGAACAGGGCAAAAGAGACAAGCGGAAATCCTGTCAGGGAGAAGAGTTGTACTTCTTCAAGGTAGGCATTCCTGGAAGAGAAGTGGCAGTGATTTAAACACTTAGATAAAAGCAAAATACTGCGGATGCTGGAAATCTGAAACAAAAACAAAAAATTAAACTCAGCAGGTCTGACAGCATCTGTGGAAAGAAAGACAGAGTTAACATTTTGAGTTTGTCTGTCTCTTCTTCAGAGCTGAAGGGGAGTAGAAATGTGGTGAAATATATGCTGTCTAAGGGAGGTGGAACAAGTGAAGCTGGATAGAAGGCCCGCGATAGGTGGAGGCAAAGGAGAGATTGCAAAAGATGTCATAAGCAAAAGGTCAAAGGGGTGTTGATGGTAGTGGTACTGACTGAAGGAGGTGCTAATGGTGACATTAAGAGTAGAAAGCAGAAAGTGATAATGGCCAGACAAGGGTAAGCACTCTGGAATGAACAACATGAACAAGTGACAGATGGCCCTCGTGAGTATGGGGTGGGAGAGGGGACGGTGGTGAGAAAAAAGATTGAAAATAGGCTAAAAGCTGGGGATAAAACAAAGAATAAAAATGGAAATAAATTTAAAAAATAATAACAATAAAAATAAGTGGAAAAAACAAATGCAAATTTAAAAATAAAAATGAATATTGAAAAAAGGTGATAAAAAGGGGCGAAGTTGGAGGAGGGAGTTCGTGGTCTGAAGTTGTTGAACTCAATGTTAAGTCCGGAAGGCTGTAAAGTGCCTAGTCGGAAGATGAGGTGCTGTTCCTCTAGTTTGCGTTGAGCTTCACTGGAACATTGCAGCAGCCCAAGGACGGACATGTGGGCATGAGAGCAGGGTGGAGTGTTGAAATGGCAAGCGACAGGAAGGTCTGGGTCAAGCTTGCGGACAGACCGAAGATCCGGTCACCCAGTCTGCATATGGTCTCTCCGATGTAGAGGAGACCGCATTGGGAGCAGCAAATGCAGTAGACCAAATTGAAGGAAGTGCAAGTGAAGCATTGCTTCACTTGAAAGGAGTGTTTGGGTCATTGGATGGTGAGGAGAGGGGAAGTAAAGGGGCAAGCATTGCACCTTCTGTGATTGCATGGGAAGGTGCCGTGGGAGGGTGTTGAGGTGTTGGGGATCATGGAGGAGTGGACCAGGGTGTCCCAGAGGGAATGGTCCCTATTGAATGCGACAGGAGGGATGAAGGAAGATGATATGTGAAGGGAAGATATTTGACGTCTTTTTACTACCCCAATCCGTCCATGTTAATGAACATACATCGCCTCATCTGGGCCAGGGCTGCTTCTTGCTTCCTCAAATACCTGAATTGCCTCATAGCTGAGAAAATTGACAAAAGTGTCTAGTTCAAGTGTAGAGTAGATCAGACTTGGTCAAACTGATGCAATGGAGTTTTCATGAATCTCTGATTGGGCCTGATTCTTGTGGCAACCCCTTGAAACTATTTGATTCCCATGCTCATTCCCAGCCTGAGCTGACTTCTGTTGATGGCTGCTGCTTCATCGCCATAAGTCAAGCCATTTGACTTAGCAAATTATGCAGTTTTTTTCACTTGTATGTTAAAGCTACCCGAGACTGGTAACTTCATTTTCCACAGTGGCAAAACTGTCCACATGTTAGATTTCTTAAACAATTGCTTGATGGAATCAGATCAGAGCAGGTCTGGTAGCAGAGAAGGGTTGAGGCTACAGCAAGAGTTGAGTGGGATGGGAACTAATATCGGGAGTGTCACTGAGTAATGGCTGGCATTGGGAAATGGATGGATCATGCTGGAGTACTATAGAATGCCATTCACCAGAATTATACTGTGGCTAAAAAGATTAAATTATGAAGACAGGTTGCACAGACTTGACCTGTATTCCTTTATGCATAGAAGATTAAATTGATCTAATTGAAGTGTTTAATATGATTAAAGGATTTGATACGGTGGATAGAGAGAACCTATTGCCTCTGCTGGAATAGACAGGAACAAAGAGGAGTAACCATTAAAATTAAGGCTAGGTAATTTAAAGGAGATGTCAGGAAGCACTTCTTCACATAAAGGGTAGTGGAAGTTTTTAGCTTTCCAAAAAATCCTTTGAAGCTGGGGGCCAACTGACCATTTCAAAGCTGAGCTTGTTAGATTTTTAGAGACAAGAATCTTAAGGGTTAAAGAAACAAGGTGGCTGAATGGAGTCAAGGTACAGATCAGCCATGCTGTTATGGAATGGGGGAACAGGCGCACGGGACTGAAAGCCTACTCCTGTTCCTATGTTACTACGTTCTAGGGTTAAGCAACACTGCTGTGACTCAGCACCTGACCTGGGAGAGACCAGTGCTGATGTCACCTGCAAAAGTGTTGGAGAAAAATTCCCAGGGGAGTTGGCTTCTTCATCTTGAACTCTTGAAGTGAAGCAATGAGTGAACAAGAGGAGGTTGGTACAAATACTCTCTTCCCTCCGACAGTGTGAATTGTTCCTTGGCTCACCTTCTTGAGCCAATATTTCTTGCATACCTGTTGCTTGCCAGTACATGAATGACCTGAAATAGAATCTGACTGGATTGACAGGACGTTACTGTAAACGCGTATCTTTACAATACCTGAAACTGGAACAGTATTGGAGGGGTCCCTTTCCAAGCAGGTTACTTCGCTGCCGGAATCCTATTTCAAAATGAGGCACAAATTTATTGAAGGAATACTGTTGATGCAATTGTTTACTTCTTCATTTAAATTAATACAGTTAAACAAAACAGCAATTGTATGGCAGGTAGTCTATTTGAATGTGATTGGTTCAGAACTCCCTAGTGAAAGGTCATGTCTGAAAGGTTAATTTTCAACAGCAGCAAGGCTGCACAGAGCTGTCTTACAGTGAAAAGGAAAAGAAAATAATTTAGAAATAAAGAAAATAAGACTTGTGCTGGCAGAATGATACTCTACACATGCGGGTGATTCAAGTTGTGAAAATGAGCTGAAAAAAATTAGACAAGAACCGGGAAGATGGAAGGAACCAAACAAGAGAGAAGGTGATTGAGGTGCAAGTTGTGAAGATGGAGAACATTCACTCGTGAAGTAGTTTACCAGCCAGCGTGCCCTCCTCGTCTCCACATTCGGACTGTTTCCATGGTTGCTGTTTCGGTAAGTGAAGAGGTAGGGTCTCTCCTGTGGGAATAGACAGAGAGTGAACTAATGTGATACAATAGTTAAATGAGGCAACTTTCCATTTAAACAGTAAACATGTGAAGGGACTGAACACAGGAGGAATGTTTGGAGTACAGATTAACTTATATTGTTGGGGAGAAGCAGACACCACCAGTCTGATCATACCTGGGACGGACAGTGCAGCTGAGGAATCATTCCTGTACATTCAAGGATTTTGCTTCTATCAACATTGGGTTCCAGCTGTGAAGGAAAACAGACGAAGATTACAGTTCAGTATCTCACTTGTTGCAATGTAATTAACAGTGCACACTCTGACCTAGGCAATTGCCAGTTTGAATTTGAAAATGTTGCAAAGTGCTCATTATCATGATTTTAGGGCCCAGTATTGATAGGGACCTGTATATGAGGAAGACACGTGAAGTGTTTCACTCCCTCAAAGATGCTTCTAGACCTTGAAATGACCTTCCTTGTGGTTATCTTTGGTTCAGACTGCAATCTTAGCTGAAGTTAGAGAGGTGAAAATCAGTCAATTGATCAAGTCATTCAACAACACGTCTTCTGCTGCTGTGTCCAATATGATGGGTTGAAAACTCGTGCCCATTACACCATTGGCACAGTACAGCGTGAAGTAACTGCACCATGTGACCCGTTGTGAAACTTGCTATTGGGTTCAGTCAACATCCTGGCATTTCAGAACCACAATGATTGATTCTGTGCTATGAAAGATGAAAGACAGACCAGATAGTTGCTTTTCATGCTTTGTTACTGGCACTGCACTACATTTGCAGCACCATGCCTTCCAACTTGCTTACTATTAGCATGGTTTTAATTGGCCTTGTTAGCCTGAAGGCAACTTGCTAGGATCATAGGCTGAGATTTTCTGGCCTTGTTGCAGGCGGGACCCGCTGAGTGCCCCAGTCAGAAGCACATTGACTTGTGGCAGGACCGGAAGATCCCAGTGGCAGGTGGGCATGGAACATCCCGCCCACAGAAACTATGAACCTTCGTCCTTCAGGAGAATTACAGAATGATATAACACAGGAGTCCATTCAGTCCATTGTGATTATGCTGGCTCTTTCAACATGCTATCTAATTAGTCCCACTATTTTTCTATAACACAACTTTTTTCCAGGGCATGTCCAACTGCCTATTGAACATTACTGTTGAGTCTGCTTCCACCATCCTTTCAGGTAGTGCATTCCAGATTCCAAAAACAATTCACTATCTAAAAACAAAATTCTCTTCCTCTCCCATCTGCTTTTTGCCCAAGTACCTTGGCACTCTTCCTGCTGGCAAAAAATGTCTTATTCATCTGCTCCTCCATCCCATGGACCTGGTAAGCAACAGTCACTTCCTTAGCAAAACATCTGCCAACCCCTGCTTCTCAATTGGTTGAAGTGAATCTCCTCCTGACCAATTATTGAAAAATTCCTCTGTCTTAGGTACATAGGAAGGAATATCGCAGTGTGGCATTCAGCCCCTTGATCCTATTCTGCCATTCAATTAGATCATGGCTGAGTTCCATCTTAAAGGGTTGCTGAACCCTTGATTCCTTTACTGAGCACACCTCTTTCATGAAGATCCAAAGTCTCCTCACTGAAGGGGTCAGTCCACCCAAACGTTCACATGATTCCAATATTGGAAGAGCATTCAGGGTAGATTCTAACATTCACCACCTAACATTGGAGATGCTTGGATCAGTGGCTCATTATACACCCTTCCCGATTTGAAGTCAATGGAAAGGAAAGTCAAACCGGATGTATAACGGGTAACCGATCCACAATGACAGTGTACCTCCTGGCGGAGTAATTAAAATCTATCCCATTGTTTCCAAAGTGCAGCAGCCCTTAAAAAGCTGCTGCTTTCCTCACTTCCCCAACCACTTTCAGCTATAACACTGCCAATTCTAGTAGCTATAACTACTTCCTCCCATTCCTACCTCTACTGACCTTGTGGGAATCACTCACGGTACATCAGATAATTATTAAAAGGGGTTAATCTTGCTGAATCCAGTGAGGGCAGGGCCAGCGTCCCCACTTCCCAGACATTAAAATTTGCCTGCATATGGCAATACCACGGCAATTTTCAAGGAATTGAGCAGTGGTCCTATTTAACCATTTTAAAGCTCTTTCAGACAACTGGTACAGTCACAATGGGCTGAATGGCCTCCTTCAGTGCTGAATTGTTCTATTATTTGAAGGCTCAGATGGATAAGTTATCTACAGCATGAATAAATATTCCTAAGACTTTAATGCCAACATTGTGAATTAAAAATCAAAACCAGGATGTTGTTGTGATGAGGGGCTTGTGACTCAAAACTGACAACTTTGTGTGCAGAGACAAAAACTATATTTAAATATAAAAAATGTGTTCAGGAGAAAAGTCATATTGGACTTGAAATTTTGGGCAGAATTTTTCCCTCATCGGGGGCGGGCCCAGGGGTGGTCACGAAGCCGACTGCCACCCGCAATTGGACCCGCTGGACAATCAATGGCCAGCCCGTGTGAAACATACGCTGCAGCGCCCAGCGCTGCCGGGGTGGGGGCAGGAAGAGCACAAGTGCTGAAGTTCGCACGTGCGCAGGGGGTGCGCTCACTAAAAGCTCCCTGAGGCACCTCAGGGAGCTGAAAATTTTTAACAATGAAAATATATAAAATAGTGAAAACATGTCCCCTCATGTCAGTCTGCCACATGAGCAGGGACATGTTAAGTAGGAGCGTAAACAGTTTTTAAAAAAATCACTGGCCGAAACTTCATCCCGCCCATGGACGAGGTTTTGCCAAAACAGCAAAGGCCGCTTGACCTTTTCACCAGTCACCCGAACGGTTGGATGGGCAATGAAAAATTCTACTCGATTAATTGATTAAGGGCTGCTTAATCATTGGCGGGTGCGCTGCCAACTCCCAGGCACGCCCGCCTACCGAAATATGGCGTGAGTGCGCAATGACATCGGGACGCTCGCCCGACATCATCCCAGGACGCCTTTAATGCTTGTTCAGGTCGGGTGGTGCCTGTCTGACAACAGAAAAATTCTGGGCATCAATTCTGTTCCTCTCTCCACCGATGCTGCCAGATCTGCTGAGTTTATCTGGCATTTTCCGTTTTTATTTCAGATTTCCCAGCATCTGCTGTGTTTTGTTTTTATTTTAGGGAGATACAAACAAACTTGTTCTTGTGTAGCCCTGAGAATATATCGGAGATTGAGGGGTAATCTGGCCAAGGTGTTTAAAATGTTAAGAGGATTTGAGAGGGTAGATACAGGAAACTATTTTCTCCCAGTGGCACAATCACAACAAGAGGACTTCATCCTGAAATTAGAACTAGGCCAATCAGGAGCAAAATCAGGAAAAGCTTTTTCACGTTAAGGGTAGTCAAAATCTGTAACTTTCTCCACCAAAAGGCAGTGGATTCCTATGATAATTAGAATTTAAGGAAGGATATCAAGGAATGTGGGGAAAGGTGGGTGAGCTTCTAGAGAAAATTATTCAGGATAGAATTAGTAGTCACATGGAAAAATGTGGGCTGATTAGGAAGAGCCAGCATGGATTTATAAAGAGGAAATCATGTTGAATGAACTTGCTGGAGTTTTCTGAAGAGGTAACCAAGAGGGTTGATGAGGGTAATGCTGTTGATGTGATGTGAATGGACTTTCAAAAGGCATTTGATAGAGTGCCACACAACAGACTTGTGAGAAAAGTTATAGCTCGTGGAATAAAAGGAACAGTAGCAACGCGGATACAAAATTGACTGAGTAACAGGAAACAGAAGGTACTGGTCAATGGGTATTTTTTGGGCTGGAGTGAGGTTTGTAGTGGAGGTTCCCTGGGGTTGATATTGTTTTTCCAGATATATATCAATGATCTTGATCTTGGTGTTCAGGGGACAATTTCAAACTTTGCAGATGATACAAAACTTGGAAGCATTGCAAACTGTGAGGAGGACTGTGTGTAGAACTTCAAAAGGACATAGTCAAGTTGGTGGAATGGGCAGATAGGTGGCAGGTGAAGTTCAATGTGGAGAAGTGTAAGGTGATTCATTCTGGTAGGGAGAACATGGACAGGCAATATAAAATAAGGGATACAATTCTTAAGGGTGTGCAGGAGCAGGTGCGCATAGTTCATTGAAGGTGACAGGACAGGGGGAGAGAGCAGTTAATAAAGCATATATAGTATCTATAATAGGGTTATAGAGCACAAGAGCAAGGAGGTTATGCTGAGCTTATATAAGACACTAGTTAGACCTCAGCTGGAGTATTGTGTACAGTTCTGGATGCCACACCATAGGAGGGATGTGATCACATTGGAGAGAATGCAGAAGAGGTTCACAAGAATGGTTCCCAGGATGAGAAACTTGAGTTATGAAGATAGATTGGAGAGGTTGGGTGTGTTCTCCTTGGAGAGAAGAAGGCTAAGAGGAGATCTGACAGGGGTGTTCAAAATCATAGGGGCTGAATACAGTAGATAGGAAGGAACTGTTCCCGATTGTCAAGGGATCAAGAAAGAGAGGGCACAAACTTAAGGTGATTTGCAAAAGAAGCAACTTTTGCAAAAGAAAAAACTTTTTCACACAATGAGTGGTTCAGGTCTGGAATGCACTGCCTGGAAGCATGGTGGAGGCAGGTTCAATCGAGGCATTCAAGAGGGCACCAGATTTGAATCTAAATTGGTTTCAATTTGAATAGAAACAATGTGCAAAGGTACGGGGGAGAAACAGGAGAATTGCACTAAGTCATAATGCTCATTCGGAGAGCCAGTGCAGACACGACTGGCTGAATGGCCCCCTTCTGTACGGTGATAATTCAGTGATTCTGTGATATGAAATTGAGCTGCAGATCAGCCATGATCTGAATGGATGGCAGAGCAGGCCAAGGGGCTGAATGGCCTTACTCCTATTTCTAATGTCCTTATAGTAAGGGAAGAGCAGGAAGGACAGAGATTACCTGAAAGATTGCTCACAGTGCTGGAGTGTCTTCATCACATGGATTACAGTGATTCATGAAGGCGGCTCACTACCACCTTCTTAAGGGCAACTAGGGATGGGCAATAAATGCCCAGCCTTGCCAACAGTGCTCATATCTTTAGATAAATAAGAGAAGCAGAAAGACGAATGGAGAGACGGGGCGGGGTGATAGCAATGAGGCCAGATTAAACAGAAGGGTTCAAAGAAAATTGGACTGACCACACTATAGAAATGGCAAAGGCAGCAACTGAAGGGAAGTGGAGATAACAGTAGTGAAAAACAAGGAGATATCTTATCTCACTTAAACTATCTTTGACCATTTTCATATTGTTGCAGCAGTTAACACAACATTATCAGAGACTGGCTGATCTTAGCAGCCAATTGCCAAGTATTCTGCAGCTTTATGGGAGACCACACAATAGCGTGGCTGAATTATTTTTTAACTAGGGACAAGACCTTTCCCCTAAACTGTCTTAAACAAACATGTTTGTGAGAGAGAAAGAAAAAAAACAGAAAACACTGACAAGCACTCAGCAGAATCTGAGGCGATGTGGGAAACAGAGTTAAAAGTTTCAGGTCAATGACCTTTCATCAGAATATTTTGCAGACTCAATCTTTGCTGGGTGCTCCAAAGTTAATGCAGAGTTATGAGTGAGGCACTGAATTTACAGCTGAATCCTTCAAACGATATGAGGCCACTCATTAGCATTTGCAAATGAATCTATGGCTATTTCACAGTGTGAGTGGGATTGACGAATTTAGCATTGCTGCCGAGATTGGGTGTGGACCGTCCCACTGCCAACCTGATATGTATTGTGCCTCTTTTACACCCATTTAACATTTTCTCCAATGATGTGATTCAATGAAAAGCCACATGGATGGCTTTAAGCCACCTTTTGGGCCGGATTTTCCAGCCGGTGCCAGGAGGGACCCTGATGTCAGGTCAACATGGCGATCTCAAACCTGCCCATGTCATCACTGCAACCGTTGGCGCAAACTTCCAGGAAACGGGACCTCCTAATTGCCTGCCTCTGCTCTTGCTGTACTATTAATCAGAGGCCCGCAGGGAGAGACGTGGGCACTGCCGAGCCAGCTGGGTGAGCACGATGATGAAGGTGCCCTCGGTTACTTCCTTAGAATTCTTGAAATAAAGAGGCCCTAAAGCAATAGGGCCATTGGAGTGGAGGGGAACCCCCTCCATGGGACTCATCACAGAGGGGGTTGCGGCCTTTCATCCTTGGGGCCCTGTCTTTGAGACATGGGGCCTCCGTCTCAGATGGCTGTTGTAGTGTGGCCGAGTCACCTTTTTGTAATAGAGTTGATCTGCAGACAACTTTCTAGTGGAAACATTAGGTTTATTTACAATACAGCTAGCAGCAACTACACGTGTGCTTTCAACTCCATCTCCATGTCTACACTGACTGTGGAGGTAGCCCGCACTGCTAACACATTGCTTTACACAGGTCATGTGATCTTAAATCACAGGACTATTCTTAAAGATACAGTCCAACATTTAACAAAGCCATCATTACTACAATGGCCCTTGTCCTGCCACCAGATGGCCATCTCGATGGAGCCAATGGCCTCTGCACATGGCGGGAGGTAAATTCTGGCATCGGTAAAATTCTGGTGCTGGCTCAAAATGGCCCCTGAGTAGGCCTTAAATGTACTAACAGCTGTTCATCTCTGTGGATCAGGCAGCCGAGAGCACCCCTGGGAAAGACCCTGGAGGTGGGAAAGTGTTGGGAAACAGTCGGGATCCGGATCCCCTCCAACCCCTTCCAAACCCTCACCTCCAACCCATTTTACATGGAGCCGGATAAATCCAGTCCTTAATCTCAAACTACTTCTGCTTTACATGTCTGTAATTGGTACAAAATAAACAGTTTTTTTATTATTCATTCATAGGATGTGGGCGTTGCTGGCTAGATGAGCATTTATTGACCATCCCTAATTGCCCTTGAGAAGGCGGTGGTGAGCTGCCTTCTTGAACTGCTGCAGTCCATGCGGTGTAGGTACACCCACAGTGCTGTTAGGGAAGGAGTTCTAGGAATTTGACCCAGGGATATTGAAGGAACGGCAATATATTTCCAAGTCAGGGTGGTGAGTGGCTTGGGGGGAGCACTTACAGGTGGTGGTGTTTCCATGTGTCTGCTGCCCTTGTCCTTCTAGACACTCATGGTTGTGGGTTTGGAAGGCACTGCCTAAGGAGTCTTGGTGAGTTCCTGTAGTGCATCTGATAGATGATACACACTGCTGCCACTGTGCATCAGTAGTGGAGGGAGTGAATGTTTGTGGCTGGGGTATCAATCAAGTGGCCTGCTTTGTCCTGGATGCTATCAAGCTTCTTGAGTGTTGTTGGAGCTGCTCTCATCCAGGCAAGTGGAGAGTATTCCATCACACTCCTGACTTGTGCCTTGTAGATGGTGTACAGGCTTTGGGGAGTCAGGAGGTGAGTTACTCGCTGCATGATTCCTAGCCTCTGACCTGCTCTTGTAGCCACAGTATTTATATGGCTAGTCCAGTTCAGTTTCTGGTCAATGGTAACCTCCTAGATGTAGATAGTGGGAGATTCAGCGATGGTAATGCCATTGAATGTGAAGGGGCAATGGTTAGATTCTTTCTTGTTGGAGATGGTAATTGCCTGGCACTTGTGTGGTGCGAATTTTACTTATCAGTTGTCTGCCCAAACCTGGATTTCTTGCTGCATTTGGACATGGACTGCTTCAATATCTGAGGAGACGTGAATGGTGATGAACATTGTGCAATCATTAGCGAACATCCCCACTTCTGACCATATGATGGAAGGAAAGTCATTGATGAAGCAGCTGAAGATGGCTGGGCCGAGACCAATGCCCTGAGGAACTCCTGCAGTGATGTCCTGAAGTTGACTTGTTTGACCTCCAACAACCACAACCATCTTCCTTTGTGCTAGGTATGACTCCAAACAGTGGAGAGTTATCCTGATTCCCAGTTTTGCTAGGGCTCCTTGATGCTGCACATAGTCAAATACTGCCTTGATGTCAAAGGCAGTCACTCACATTTCACCTCTGGAGTTCAGCTCTTTTGTCCATGTTTGAACCAAGGCTGTAATGAGGTCAGGAGCTGAGAGGCCCTGGTGGAATCCAAACTGAGTGTGAGTGAGCAGGTTATTGCTAAGCAAGTGCCGCTTTATAGCACTGTTGATGACCCCTTCCATCATCTTGCTGATGATCGAGAGTAAACTGATGGGGCAGTAATTGGCCGGTTGGATTTGTCCTGCTTTTTGTATACAGGACATACCTGGGCAATTTTTCACACAGTCGGGTAGATGCCGGTGTTGTGGCACCTGTGTTGCTGGAGTCCTCAGGAGGAGGCCGAGATGGACCATTGGTTGAAGATTGTAACAAATGCTTTAGCCTTGTCTTTTGCACTGCTGTGCTGGGTTCTCCCATCATTGAGGATGGGGATATTTGTGGAGCCTCCTCCTCCAGTGAGTTGTTTAATTGTCCACCACCATTCACAGCTGGATGTGGCAGGACAGCAGAGCTTAGATCTGAACCGTTGGTTATGGAATTGCTTAGCTCTGTCTATCTCACTTGTTGCTTATGCTGTTTAGCATGCAAGTAGTGCTGTGTTACAGCTTCACCAGGTTGACATCTTATTTTTAGGTATGTCTGGTGCTGCACCTGGCATGCCCTCCTGCACTCTTCATTGAACCAGAGTTGAACCCTTGGATTGGTTGCAATGGTAGAGTGGGGTATGTGCCAGCCCATGAGATAACAGATTTTGGTTGTCTACAATCCTGCTGCTGCTGATGGCCCACAGTGCCTCATCCTTAGCCAGTATTCACATGCTAGATCTGTTCAATATCTATCCCAAATAGCATGGTGGTTGTGCCACACAACACGACGGATGGTTTCCTCAATGTGAAGACAGGACTTCACCTCCAAAGACTGTATGATGGTCAGTCCTACCGACACTGTCATGGACAGATGCATCTGTGGCAAGCAAGTTGGTGAGGATGAGGTCAAGTGTCTTGTTGGTTCCCTGACCACCTGCCACAGACCCAGTCTATCAGCTATTTCCTTTCGGGTTCAGTCCTGGTGCTACCGAGCCACTCCTGGTGATGAACATTGAAGTCCCCCTGCCCAGAGTACACTCTGTGCCCTCAGTGCTTCCTCCAAGCAGTGTTCAACATGGAGGAGTGCTGTTCCATCAGCTAGGGGTGATGGTAGGTGCAGTTGGGGGGTCGGGGGGGGTGGTGGTGCTGCTGTACGTGGTAATCAGCAGAAGGTTTCCTTGACCATGTTTGACCTGACCATGAGACTTAATGAGGTCTAGTGTCAATGTTGAGGACACCCAGGGCAACTCCATCCTAACTGTATACAACTGTGCCGCCACCTTTGCTGAGTCTGTCCTGCTGGCTTGGGCTGAAAAGTGGAAAGTAACATTTGTGCCACACAAGTGCCAGGCAATGACCATCTCCAACATGGGAGAAATGAGAGAATCTAAACATTGCCCCTTGACATTCAAAGGCATTACCATCACTGAATCCCCTACTATCAATATCCTTAGGGATTACCATTACCAGAAACTGAACTGGGCCATCCATATAAATACTATGGCTACAAGAGCAGGTCAGAGGCTGGGAATTCTGCAGAGAGTAACTTACTTCCTGACTCCCTAAAGTCTGTCCATCATTTACAAGGCACAAGTCAGGAATGTGGATGGGTGCAGCTCCAACAACACTCAAGAAGCTCGACACCATCCAGGACAAAGCAACCCACTTGAATCTCCCTCCTCCACCGACGCACAGTAACAGCAGTGCGTACCATCTACAAGATATATTGCAGGAGCTCACCAAGCCTCCTTAGACAGCACCTTCCAAACTCACGGCCACTACCATCTACAAGGACAAGGGCAGTAGATACATGGGAACACCACCACCTGGAAGTTCCCCTCCAAATCACTCACCATCCTGACTTGGAAATATATCGCCGTTCCTTCACTGTCACTGGGTCAAAATCCTGTAACTCCCTCCCTAACAGCACTGTGGGTGTACCTACACCACATGGACTGCAGCGGTTCAGGAAGGCAGCTCACCACCAGCTTCTCAAGGGCAATTAGGGATGGGCAATAACTGCTGGCATAGCCAGTGCTGCCCACTTCCCATGAACAAATAAAAAAAAATGTTTTCAGCCATAAAGCCCTAGGCTCAGAAATATCCTTTCTAAATGTTTTCAGCATTGCACCCTCCTCTTCCTTTAAGACCCGCTTCAGCCAAGCTCTTGGTCTTCCTTCCAAATATCCCCTCCAACTTGTTGCCTACTTTTGTCTTTTCTGTTGTTAGGAAAGGAGCAGGTAGGTAACACAAGAATGCAAGAATTAGGAGCATGAGTAGGTCACTCAGAACCTCGAGCCTGCTCCGCCATTTGATATGAACAAGCTATAATGTTTAATTTTCTTTTTCAGGTGCAAAGCGGAATATAAAAAAATCACCAACATTACATCTGGACAGTATATCTGCATGCTGCCAGACATATGTGTCTGTGCAAACAGTTATTAAGAGCATTCAAAAACAATAGAAGCAATGTAAGATGATAACCAGGCCAGCAATTGCTTATACTTCTGTCCATTGGCTTCAAAATTGCCACATCAATGGGTCTTGTGAACAAAGTTCTCACAGGCTAGTCATGTCCTGAAAGAAGGTAGACTGCTTAACTTGTGTCCAGAGCAATGTTGAAGCACTAATGTTCAGATTGGGCATGGAGTTTCCTAACCAGTGATCTTAAAACGGATTGCTGCATGGTTCCTAAAAAGGTAGGGCAAAGATTTTATTTGATCTATGTGTTGCGAGGAGAGGGATGTTCCTCTGTACCATCTATCTCCTGCTCGATGGAGACTGTCAATTTGAAATCAACCCCTCAGAGTGAAAACATTTGAAGGTTCAAGATTTTCGTTATTTTAAAATGAGGACTGCCGATTAATTGAAGTGCATTAGCAGTGGCTCAATTGGAAGCACACTCGACTTTGAGTCAGAATGGTGAGAGTTCAAACCCCACTCTAGAGGCTTGTGTTTGCAATCAAGTCTGGTACTTCAGTGAAGTATTAAAGGAGTGCCTCTCTGTCAGAATTGCCATTATTCAGATTAGGTGGTAAGGCCATCTGACCTCTTAGATGATTATAAAAGATCCCATGGTACTGTTTCACAGAAGAGTTGGGAGGTCCTGGCCAATATTTATCTTTAAAGAACATCTCGAAAAAAAGAGCAGATTATCTGGTCATCATCTTATTGCTAATTTTGGGAGCTTACTGTGTGCAAATTGGTTGCCGTGTTTCCTACTGTGACTGTACTTTGAAAAGTCCTTCATTGTCTGCATAGTGCTTTGGGACTTTATGAAACGAGTTTTGTATGTGTGCAAGGTTCTTATTTATCTCATCTCTTGAGTTGAAGTGATCAACAATATATCATTTCCACTTAATGATGTAAAGGGTTCATCATTTACCAGATTTCAACCTTCCCCAGTTTGATGTGCGTGATCCACTCAATCTCCTGTTCAATACCCAGTGGAGCTGTATCAGCAGAAATCTCCTATCATTTTATTTTTAACTTAGATAATATTGGAACGCCCAAGGAATTTAACCTCTGATCTGAACAAATTTCTGCTTTCTTTCTCATCACTTACTAAGAAAGAAGTATCGCAATAATGGAACATAAAAATAAACAGTTCATTAACAATACTTTATCTTATCTGAAGCATCTCAGCTGAGCTATCAGTTTTACACTAATACTGCTTTGCTTTCTCTTTAGAAACAGCAATGCTAAAAGGTCAATGAACCCAATATGTTTGGTAGCTCAAATAACTTTCAATGTGCTGGTGACATCTCATGAATTACAAAAACAGCTGTGCTATTATCAAGGTAGAAATTCCTGATCAGCGCCTGACTGGAGATCATCTTTTGGTTCTTAGTTTTTAAACACCATTGTTTACAGAGCACCTCGACATGGTTGAATAAGCAGCAATTTGTAGCAGTGTTGATGGGTAAAGGATCTGTTAGAGTAACCCAGAAAAAGGACACCCCATTTTGACTGGGAGGGGTAAATGCTGCCTCTTGTTTTTGTTTTTTTTGTCAGGCAAAGTAGTGACAGTGAAATGAGGAATGGCATCCTTTATTCCCAGAAGAGAGAACTACATGAACATGGTAAACCACACTACATGATGTCAATCTAAAAACACTTGACGGGGGTATTAACCTGTCTGATGACCCTTTTGCCTTGCACCTTCATCCTTTCTGTCGTTCAATCTCAGCTGCCTTTCATCTGACCACAGATCTTCCCTTTTGTTCTTTCCTCCCTCCCCGCTTTCCCTGCTTTGCTGAAAACCTGTTACATCTCTAACGTTTTCCACTTCTGAAGAAAGGCCATCGACTTGAAACATTACCTAGTTTCTCTTTCTACAGGTGCGCCAGATCTACTGAGCATTTCCAGCATTTTCTGCTTTTTCACATTTCAGATTTTCAGCACCAACCATATTTTACTTTTGCGTAATCTATCTAGTAGTTTAAATAGGTTAACATCTCAGATGACACACAGGAAAGAACACAAGGATGTAAGAAATAGGAGCAGGAGTAGACCCCATGGCCCATTAGGCCTTCTCTGCCATTCAATACAGTCATGGCTGATCTTAGGCTTCAACTCCATTTTCCCACCCAATCCCATATCCCTTAATTCCCTGAGAGACCAAAAATCTGTCTTTCACATATGTCTATCTGACATAGCAAACAGGGGGACTTTCTACAACAATAATGCACAATATTGCAGAATAATGGATATCTCAGTGACTACAAGATGGAATCTAAGTGAGAGTTAGGAGAAAGATCACAGGGAGGATGAGTTGGGCACTCTATATAATTCTGCCCAACGACAGGTTACAATCCAGGTTTCATTCCACCAACTGACTGTGTATGTTGGCAGGAGTAGCGCGGGGCAAGGGAAGAAATTACCACTGAAATGTAAAACAAATATTGCTCCTTATTACAATACAAACCTGATTTTCATTTAATTGCTTTCAGTGGAAAGCGGATAGTGACAAGGCAGCTACAGATCAATGAAAAATAAAAAGAAGTCACACGCACCATGTTATTCCAAAGTTCTCTGGCTAACAGAGCATGGCCCTTGGCACTGAAATGGAAGCCATCCTGTGTGAAGCAGTTGAGATCCTGCAAAGAAGAATAAATAAAAAGCAACTGTGGTCAAAATAGTCCCTCACGGAATAACAAGCCACTGCAACAGGTCAGACGTATAATGATAAACTATCTGAACCCATCAACTTAATCTTGTCCATAATCACTCTCAGGGATCCATTATTCTAAATATAAGGCACTGAAACCCTCAATTAGATTCCAGTCTGTATTCGCGCTCAGGTATTCATTATTCTATATATAAACCATCTAAACCCCTCGATTAGATTCCAATCTGTAATCACTCTCAGGTATCCATTGTTCTATATATAAACCATCGGAATCCCTCAATTAGATTCCAGACTGTAATCACTCCCAGGTATCCATTGTTCTATATATAAACCATCGGAATCCCTCAATTAGATTCTAGTCTGTAATCACTCCCAGGTAACCATTATTTTATATACAAACCATTTGAACCCCTCGATTAGATTCCAATCTGTAATCACTCTCAGGTATCCATTGTTCTATATTTAAACCATCGGAATCCCTCAATTAGATTCCAATCTGTGATCACTCCCAGGTAACCATTATTTTATACACAGATCATTTGAACCCCTCAATTAGATTCCAGTCTGTAATTTTTTTTCATTCATTCACAGAAAGTGGGCTTCACTGGCTGGGCCAGCATTTATTGCCCAATCCTAGTTGCCTTTGAGAAGGTGGTAGTGAGCTGCCTTCTTGAACGACTGCAGTCCATGTGGCGTAGGTACACCCACAGTGCTGTTAGGAAGGGAGTTCCAGGGTTTTGACCCTCCGGCAGTAAAGGATTGGTGATATAGTTTCAAGTTAGGATGGTGTTTGACTTGGTTGGGGGGAAGCTTCCAGATGGTGGTGTTCCCATTTATCTGCTGCTGTTATCCTTCTGGATGGCAGTTATCGTGGGTTTGGAAGGTGCTGTCTAAGGAGCCATGGTGAATGCTTGCTGTGCATCTGATAGATGGTACACACTGCTGCTACTCTGTGTCGGCGGTGGAGGGAGCGAATGTTTGTGGCTGGGGTGTCAATCAAGTGGGCTGCTTTGTCCTGGATGGTATCAAGCTTCTTGAGTGTTGTTGGAGCTGCACTCATCCAGGCAAGTGGAGACTATTCCATCACACTCTTGACTTGTGCTTTGTAGATGGTGGACAGACTTTGAGGAGTCAGGAAGTGGGTTACACATCACACGATTCCTAGCCTCTGACCTGCTCTTGTAGGCACAGTGTTTATATGGCTAGTCCAGTTCAGTTTCTGGTCAATGGTAACCCCCAAGATGTTGATAGTGGGTGATTCAGTGATGGTAATGTCTTTGAACATCAAGGGACGATGGTTAGATTCTCTCTTGTTGGAGGTGGTCATCGCCTGGCACTTGATATTGTTCAGGTTTTGCTGCATTTGAACATGGACTGCTTCAGTATCTGAGAAGTCATGAATGGTGCTGAACATTGTGCAATTATCAGTGAACATCCTCACTTCTGATCTTATGATGGAAGGAAAGTCATTGATGAAGCAGCTGAAGATGGTTGGTCTTAGGACACTACCCTGAGGAACTCCTGCAGTGATGTCCTGGAACTGAGATGATTGACCTCCAACAGCCACAACCAGCTTCCTTTGTGCTTGGTATGCATCCAACTAGCGGAGAGTTTCCCCCCTGATTCCCATTGAGTCAGGTCTCCCTGATACCACACTCAGCCAAATGCAGCCTTGATGTCAAGGGCAGTCACTCTCACCTCACTTTTGGAGTTCAGCTCTTTTGTCCATGTTTGAACCAAGGCTGTAATGAGGGCAGGAGCTGAGAGCCCTGACAGAACCCAAACTGAGCGTCAGTGAGCAGGTTATTGCTATGACGATAGCACTGTTGATGACCCCTTCCATTACTTTACTGATGATCGAGAGTAGACTGATGGGGTGATAATTGGCCTTAGTAATTGGGTTGAATTTGTCCTGCACTTTGTGTACAGGATGCACCTGGGCAATTTACCACAATGCCAGGTACATGCCAGTGTTGTAGCTGTACTGGAATAGCTTGGCTAGGTGTGTGGCAAGTTTTGGAGCACAATTACCAGAATGCAGTCAGGGCCCATAGCCTTTGCAGTATCCGGTACCTTCAACAGTTTTTTGATATCACACTGATTGAATCGGGTTGGCTGAAGACTGGCGGCTGTGAAGCAGGGGACATCCGGAGGAGGCTGAGATGGATCATCCACTCGGCACTCCTGGCTGAAGATTGCAGCAAATGCTTCAGCCTTATCTTTTGCACTGATGTGATGGTCTCCCCCATCATTAAGGATGGGAATATTTGTGGAGATTCCTCCTCCAATGAGTTGTTTAATTGTCTACCACCATTCACAACTGGATGTGGCAGGACTGCAGAGCTTAGATCAGATGTGTTGTTATGGGATTGTTGAGCTCTGTCTATCACTTGCTGCTTTTTCCGTTTGGCACGCATATAGCCCTGTGTTATAGTTTCACCAGGTTGATACTTCATTGTTAGGTATGCCTGGTGCTGCTCCTGGCATGGCCTCCTGCACTCTTCATTGCACCAGGGTTGACCCCCTGGTTTGTTGGTAATGGTAGAGTGGGGGATATGCCGGGCTATGAGGTTACAGGTTGTGTTCAGCTACAATTCTGCTGCTGCTGATGGCCCACAGTGCCTGATGGATGCCCAGTTTTGAATTCCTAGATCTAGTCGATATCTATCCCATTTATCATGGTGGTAGTGCCACACAACACGATGGAAGGTGTCTTCAGTGTAAAGACAGGACTTTGTCTCCACAACAACTGAGCAGTCGTCACTTCTACCGATACTTTCATGGAGGATGAAGTTAAATATGTTTTTCCCTCTTGTTGGTTCCCTCACCTCCTGCTGCAGACCCAGTCAAGCACATATGTCCTTTAGGTCTCGGCCAGCTCGGTCAGTAGTGGTGCTACTGAGCCACTCTTGGTGATGGACATTGAAGGCCCCCACCCAGAGTACATTCTGTGCCCTTGCCACCCTCAGTGCTTCCTCCAAGTGGTGTTCAACATGGAGGGGCACTGATTTATCAGTTGAGACGAGGTAGGGGGCACAGGTTTGTGAGTGGGGCGACAGGTGGTATGTGGTAAAAAGCAGGAGGTTTTCTTGCCCGTATTTGACACCATGAGACTTCATGGGGTCCGGAGTCAATGTTGAGGACTCCTAGGGCAACAACCCCCGACTGCATACCACTGTGCTGGGTCTGTCCTTCCAGTGGGATAGGACATACCCAGGGTTGGTGATGGTGGTGGTGGTGTCTGGGACATTATCTATAAGGTATGATTCTGTGAGTATGACTATGTCATTGTCTTTTTTGGCGCCTGTGTCGATGTCAGGTGGTCTATCCGGTTTCATTCCCCTTTTTGTGCCTTTGCAGCAGTTTAATAGAACTGAGTGGCTTGCTAGGCCATTTCAGAGTCAACCACATTGCTGTGGGTCTGGAGTCACATGTAGACAAGACCAGGTAAGGATGGCAGATTTCCTTCTCTAAAGGGCATTAGTGAACCAGATGGGTCTCCACAACAATTGACAATGGCGTGGATCTACCATTGCAGGGTTTGAACCCAGGGCATTACCCTGGGTCACTGGATTACTAGCCGAGCGACAATACCACTATACCCTAATCACTCCCCAGGTATCCGTTATTCTATATATAACCCATCTGAACCCCTCAATTAGATTCCAGCCTGTAATCACTCCCCAAGTATTCGTTATTCTATATATAAACCATCCAAACCCCTCGATTAGATTCCATTCTATAACCACTGCCAGGTATCCATTGCTTTATATATAAATCATCCGAGCCCCTTAATTGCTCCCACACCTCCCCACCACTCCCCCAACAAGATGTGCAGGAGCAGCAATGTCTTGTTAACACCATCACCTTCAAGCTCCCCTCCAGCTCACACATCACCTTCACTTGGTTATATGCCACTGTTACTTCCTCATCACTGCTACAATTACCTAAAATTCTTGACCTAACAACTGTGTTAGAAAATCACCACCAGAGACTGATTAATACACTCTGTTTTCAATTCACTTTGTGGGCTCTGATATTTTTAAAGTGGTATTAACAGGGTTTGCCTTGAGCCTCCCTGCTTCAGACCAACTCTCCCTGCCTCATGGCCAGCAGCCAAAAAACAGAAGAGGAACCTTCCTGTGGGAGGACCCAGGGTGATAATACCCTTGGAATGAGGCCAATAGCCTTCACAACAGCCTCCTGCAAAGCAACAAATACTTATTGTGTTAACAACATTTCTGTTTAAAAAGTCGTCACATTATGAAACTTTCAAACCAAAAGACGCTGGTCTCATAATCAAATCTGCTCACGATGGGTGGGAGAGGGTCAAGGTGGAGGTTAAAATTGTAAAAATGGGGTTGGTTCCTCAAACCCACTGTGTAAGAGCCGGCTGCTGTTCAGAGTGCCGGGTTTCATGTCACACACGTGTTCAGCCTTGGAGAGGCGTGACACTGCATTAACACATTTAAATCAAGATCCCAGCTTGGCAATTTGGCTGCCCAGCAGGAAACAGAGGAAAAGCCTATGATGGGATCCTGCCATTAAATTTGGTAGGAACTCTGCATCCCCTGGCTTTCCGGATATACCACTAACCCCACGACGCCAACCCACCCACCCACCACCCCCCCCTCCCACCCCCACCACCCCGCTCCCTGTAAATATCGGAGCCATTGGATTTTAAGAAACTTACTGCAGTGAGAGGTATCTCCATGTTTCTAAGAAAGGGCTGCAGAACCACAGTGAAGTCATCTTGCTTGTCATAGATCCCAGAATACATCAGCTCCTGGAGGGCGTTCTAGAGATAGAAGCACATTATGAAGGTCAGAATAGCTGCTTTATTTTTTTAAAAATCCCCTTTAAATTGCTCATCTGAGTCATGCTGCTGCCCAGTTCTACTTGTATTTGTTACTGTCCATTACATCAATTGAGGGAGTTCATGTACAGTCCAAGTTAAATGTCATCATGGTTTTACCTCACATATACACAAATACACACACACACACATTCACAGGTATACAAGTGCTTATGCAAGCACACATTCATGCACATATACAAACAAATACAAGTGTATATATACACACATATATATGCCCATATGTGCAGATATGTTCTAGCCAGGTCAGTGGATAGCAATTAAGTCTGAGTATCCCGGATGAGTTGTTCACCTTAGCAAGAAAAGACTGGATAAATAGTAACCCTGATTGATGTGTATAATTTTACAGGGCCTTCAATATGTGTCTATGCATATGTTCAGTTCAAGCTGTACAGCAGCTTGCGTTATGTTATTAAGTCTCTATACTTTACAGTTGTATTGTTTTAGAAAAAAACAAATTCTCATATAATTCATTGAAAACAACTAAAGCTATTTTGGACAAATGAAATGTATGTGAGCTAATAAGTCACCTACCCGGAAATTCCAGCTAATCACTTGCGCAGACATAGCTGCTGATTCGCGGGGTTCGACTAGACACTTGCACCAGTCCCTGAAGAAAAGCAATCACAAACTTATCTTTACAAAGTCTTGTGCTCCACTTGAAAACTAATGACAAGTGCTTAATCCAAATATTCTTACCTCAGTTCACTGTCCTTGTCAAAGAGCTGGTGCAGGATGTCGATATTTGGCATCTCCACAAGATTCACAAAGGCTCGTGGGACCTGCAGGAACACATTTTGTTTAGTGGAATTACAGTTATGTTCCTACTAAGGGTATCAAGGGATACAGAACAATGGGGGTAAATGGAGCTGAGGTACATTTCTCCTCGAGTTAACCGAGTGGCAGGACAGGCTCAAGGGATTGAATGGTTTAATCCTGTTCTTATTGCTGATACATAATGCAACCTGGATGGCCATTTGAAGCCCTTCCTCCCTTTCATCTCTGAGTCTTGGCAGGCTGCTGGCTCTCTCTGCGTTCAGTGGAGAGGCCTTATTAAAGAGGAACAATTTAATAGAACTATTAGAATATACAAGCATACAAAATAGGTGCAGGAATTGGCCATTCAGCCCCTCGAGCCTGCTCCACCATTCAATAAGATCATGGCTGATCTGCTTGTGTTTCGAATTCCACGTTCCCATCCACCCCCGATAGCCTTTGATTCCCTTACCTAACAAGAACCTATCTACCTGTGCCTTAAAAATATTCAGTGACCCGCCTTCACTGCCTTCTGAGGCAGAGAGTTCCAAAGCTGCACACATGTTTTACATGCTCCTATGTTCGCTCTCAGAGAAAAAAAATCTCCTCATCTCTGTCCTAAAGGGAAACCCCTAATTTTAAAACAGTGCCCCCTAGTTCTGGACTCATCCACAAGAGGAAACATCCTTTCCATGTCCACCTTGTCAAGGCTGTTCAGGATCTTATATACTTCAATCAAATCACTCCCTCTCTTCTAAGCTCCAGTGGAAACAAGTCCAGCCTGTCTAACCTTTCCTCATAAGACAACCCACTCAGTCCAGGCATCGATCTAGTAAACCTCTTCTGAACCGCCTCTAACACATTAGAACCAAGATTTTTCTGATCAATATTAATCAGACCAAAAAGAAAGAATAATTAGAAGATAAAGCCACTGGAAGGTTGAACTAATGCTGTGCAATACCAATGATGAAAGTGTTAACACATGCATTTAAAATTTATCTCTCAATACTATGTTCAATAGTTTTAAGTAGATTAAAATGGAGAGAGAAAAATTTAACATGCGAATACATTACTGATATTATACCGTACACTTTCAACCTTTAGACTAAGATTTAGCAGTGGCAAGTTGCAACCACAAGAAGGCACTAGAAATGTAGCCAAAGCTAACCAGCCTGCCTCAGCCCCCCTCCCTCTCCCTATCGAAGAATGTGACTCTTCCCATCAGGATGAAAGCCACATCAGATTTTGATAGACAAGTATTCATTGCATTAGCCCATTGGATTCACGTTAGCGAGCTGGTGATAGTCATCCTTTTCCAGGTGCTAACGCTGCATTCCAACCAGGAATCTGAGGCAACATAAACAAGTTATTAATTACTGATGAGATGACAGTTCCTGTATCAACAGTCATGTTTTCCAAGGAGCAAAGCCATGCCATGCTTACCTCTCGCTGCAATATATCAATAGCCTCTTTTATTCTAAGCGTAGCATTCTCTGGTGAGTAATATTCCTAGATCAGGAAATAAAGAAACAGAAACACTTTAAACACTATGCATACAATGTCCCTTTCAGGCTAAGACATGCTTTTTCTCTGCTAATGTTATGTTGTGTTTTTGGAATAACTTTAAATTTTATAAGAACATAAGAAACAGGAGCAGGAGTAGACCACATGGCCCATCGAACCTGCTCCGCCGGTCAATATGATCATATCTGATCTTGGGCTTAAAGTCCATTTTCCTTCCCACTCCCCATGTCCCTTAATTCCCTGAGAGAGCAAAAACCTGTCTATCCCAGCCTGAAATGTAAGCAACGATGGAGCATCCACAAACCTCTGGGGTAGAGAATTCCAAAGAATCACAACCCTTGAGTGAAGTAATTTCTCCTCATCTCAGTCCTAAATGATCGGCCGCTTATCCTGAGACTGCACCCTGAGTTCTAGGTTCCCCGATCAGCGAAGCAATCATTCAACGTTCATCCTATCAAGCCCCCTCAGAACTTTGCAGGTTTCATTGAGATCACCTCTCATTCTTCTCAACTCCAGGGTTATTTGCTGAAGGCACCGAACCCCTTTATTTTCTCCACACATCTGGTCTTCTCAGATTAGACAGCCGCCAATGGCTAAGAGGTTAGGTGGCTAAGCTGACTCTCAACCTTCACTAATGCCATTCTGAGTTGGTCATACATGAGATCCCTGTAGAAAGCATGCCCAGTGCTTGCCCCGCTCTCCCTCAAACCAAGAATCACTGCATGAGTATAACAGGGACATTGAGCTGGATTTTATGTGCCCCACCAGGCATGTTTTGGCTGGGTCTGGGGTGGCGGGTGGCATGTAAAATAGGTCAGGCGTCAAGCCCACCACCTTTCCAACCCCCCCACAAGCTCGCACACATAATACATGAGGTGAGCGGGTGTAGAAATTGGCAGCCCGCCTGTCATATGTAAATAAATAATTAAGGGTCATTTGAGCTAGTTAACAAGCTGATTGACCTGAATAATATGCTGGCCACTCCATAACACAGTTGGCGTGGGCAGTTGGGAGGGTGTGAGCAGCATGAACAAAGGCGGGAAGGAAGGGCGGGCACATAATTCTGGGGGTGCCCTGCACATATCGGGGGCACCCACCCAAGGTTACGGGACACCTGCCTGAGAGAACAGGGCCCTGGCACCCTCCTCCTCAAGCTCTGGGATCCCTCTTCATCCTAAAACCCCAGGACTTATCTTTCAGGACAGCCTTGTTCCTCTTCGGCGGCTTTCTTCCGCAATCCCGGCAACATCCACTATTCAGCTCTGCCGCTGCTGGGATTGATGGAGCTTCTGGCCAATCGGTTTGACCGGCAGCTCCGGAAAGCGTAACTTTGTCCCGAGTGGGAGGCGGAAGTCCCACACTGCATCACTTTAGCCCGCCCGCAGCATGTTACGGCTGAGGGGCAGGCTGCCATGGAGTGAATGGGCTTCTAGCTGACTACTTATGCGGAGGTGTCCACCCTCCGGTAATATGCAGCCCATAGAAATTAATAGCCGGGAGTAAACAAAGGTCCATCCTAGTTTACCTTCGTCCATCCAGGTAATCAAATGGTACAAAAATAATGAAGTTGTTGACTCATTGAGCGGAATCTGCCATTCTGGAGTCCAAGTTCCAGCGAGAAAGTTGGAGTGAATTCCCGCTGGGCGGCAGGATGGCTGAACTTGGGCGATCGTTCGATTTCAGCTCATTAATTAAGCATCAGCAAGGAGTTTGGCGAATCTTGTGGCGGGCCAGCAGGAAGTGACCCGTCTCGTCATTACCTCATGGGGTCGAAGGTGCTGGCACCATATTTAAACAGCACCCCAGACAGCCATTGGCTCACTGCAGGCTAGGAGCAATGGACAGGTATATCGAAGAGGAGAAAGCGACCTTCAGCCCCACAGTTCAGCGACAAGCCCCTGACGACTCTTCTCCTGGCTGTCCTTTCTGAGGGATGGGAGCCTGGGAGGAGGTCATCGGGGCTGTTAGCATCCGTGGGGCCTAAAAATGAACCAGGACTGGCCTGCATGCAGGATGAGAATAAACGATCTGCTATTCTCTGCCAGGATAAGTGAAAAATTACTCACTGAAAACTCACATTCTCAAAAGGGCGTCAGGCAGTCTAAGGGTCAAAATGCATAGTGATGTCACACACACCCAGCACATGGGACATCAGCACTGAGCATGCCAGCCACTTTAAGCTCTCAACCTCATATTCGTGCCCAGACAAATGGCTTCTTAATCACTTAATGTGGAGGGATCAGCAGCTACAATAGGCATGCATGCTTCTGAACTGCGCATTCACACAATGGGCTCTCAATCAATCCTTCTGTCTTTCTGCAAGACAAGATATTCCAGAACAAAAGAGAGCATACAAAGATGGGAGGTGACACCCTGGAAATCCCCCCTCAGTACTTCTGAGGAACAGGCTGCAGAGCTGGCAGGAGAGAGAGACCACACCTACACAAAAGGCGAGATTAGCCTCTCCCAACAGCCCAGTGAGGATGTACTTTGTCCTTGTCTTTCAGTTTGGTTTCACTGTTAGCCAGGTCTGTCACCAGTGAAGTCTTAACTAGTGTCAGTTCTGTAATTGTGCAATTCATGGCTTCATTATCCACTCGCGGTTTGGAAGGTTTGACAGCTTTTCCTTTGAATGCCTCCTCTTTTCTAGTCAACTGCTTCTTCAGCTCTTCAGTCTGTTTTTTGTAGCTTTCAGCTTCCTCCTTGAATAGAGAACATTGCTGGGTCTTTTCTGCCAACTGGTTCTTCAGCTTGTTCGGAGTGACATTAAATTCATTCTCCTCTTCGTAATTTTCCAAAGGAATAAACTTTGTCCTGAGTGATTCCTGTAGCAAGTGAAGATCTTTCAACAGGTTTTCTGTTTCTTGGTGAAGCTCATTTAGAATGATTTTTCAGATATGAGAAACTGTGTTTGAGCACTGTGTTGTCAACACTCAAAGTACATAGACTTCCATGCCTGTCCGGAGGAAGTGTCTGCACTTAATCCTGAATATGCTTCCTTGGTGATTTGTCACTCTCTGCATGCATGATGCTGAACTAGGCAAGTAAGGATACAACACACACTTTAGACTTGACTGCAGGAGGGGTTAGAGTGTATGATTTAAGAGGTGTATGTTCATCTTGATGAAACAGCTTCCTGAGCTCACATGATGTTTATATGGTCCTGCAGACCTCCTTAGCAAGGGTTTCAGTATTCCTTGGGTAAACGTGCAGCACTCTACTCAAACAGGAAATCAGGCAGAGCTTTCAATGACTTCGGACAGAGGGAGGGGAATGGCCTTGTGTGCTGTACTGTCTCGAGGACTTGTGATGCTTTCAAGGTGATGCAAAGCCAACTCTCTATGTCCTCTGCAGGGTCCCTGCAGGAAACAATGCTTCATCAGCTGGTGTGTCCAAAATGACTGCTCAAGATCTCACCCTAACGTAACGGTTAACCAGAACAGCGTACTTTGAGGTTTCTGATTACTGCAGGGTCCCAGTTGGTTGCACCTCAACAAACCATAGTCCTGGTGAGCCACTCTCAGTGAGGACAATGCAAGTAAACCTCAAGACTTAACTGCATGATCAAGATGTTAATGCTTATTGTTTCATAATGTCTGAATGGCAATCGGCAGGCATTATCAAGATGATTCCTCATTATTCTGCATTGAGGAGAGCTGGCGATGGGACAGAAGTGTGAGGTGATACTTTCTGGGAATACACAATGAATGGTAGGACCTTAGGAAGTACAAAGGATCAGAGAGACCTTGGTGTACATGTCCATAAATCCCTGAAGGCAGCGGCACAGGTAGATAAGGCAGTTAAGAAGGCATATGGGACACTTGCCTTTATTAGCTGAGGCACAGACTATAAGAGCAGGGAGGTTATGCTGAAGCTGTATAAAATGCTAGTTAGGCCACAGCAGTTCTGGTCGCCACCCTATAGGAAGGATGTGATTGCACTGGAGGGAGTGCAGAGGAGATTCACCTGGGCTGGAGCATTTCAGGTATGAAGAGAGACTGGATAGGTTGGGGTTGTTTTCCTTAGAGCAGAGAAGGCTGAGGGGGAACCTGATAGAGGTATACAAAATTATGGGTCGTAGGTAGGGTAGATAGGAAGAAACGTTTCCCCTTAGCGGAGGTGTCAATAACCAGGGGGCATAGATTTAAGGTAAAGGGCAGTTTTTCACCAGAGGGTGGTTGGAATCTGGAACACACTGCCTGAGGGAGTGTAGAGGCAGGAACCCTCACAACATTTAAGAAGTATTTAGATGGGCACTTGAAACACCATAGCATACAGGGCTACAGGCCAAGTGCTGGAAAATGGGATTAGAATAGAGAGGTGCTTGGTGGCCAGCATGGACATGATGGGCTGAAAGGCTTGTTTCTGTGTTGTATAACTCTGTGACTCTATGACTCTGTATGGTGCTCCCATGCTGCTGCTTCCTGCTGAGCCATCCATGTGGTTATGCCTGAAAGAGTGATATGTGTGGTTGGCCCACCTTGTTGAGCAGGTGTCGGACTGACATGAGTGTATCTGTGGGTAATCTGGAGTTCCAGCTGCTTATAAGCTGCCATGCACACTGACTTAGTGAGGGCATGAGTGAAAGTACTATACTATTATAAGTTACCTAAGTGCAAGCATTCAGATTCTACAGTGGTCATATGTTGCCAAGGCTACTCAGTAAACTGTGTTTAAAGCCTTCCAACGCTGAACCCATCAGTAGGGCGGATGGTGGGTACTGATTTCCCTAAACATTAAGAAAGCAATGCACTTTCAAGATAATTTCTCTCTGACAGATAAGTGCTAGGGCCTCCCAGGCAGCAAAGACCAAGCTAACAATTGTGAGAATGTGTCTGCACTTTACTCTTCCTGGAATCTTGTAACTATCAGATTGTCATGTTGACATCTGCCACATCACACCCATGCGATGGCCTCTTCATGTGGCTCCTCTACATCCTGGCCCTTGTCAGGCCCATCCCCTTCATCATCCTCCTTGTCAGAAGAGACTTCCTGTTCTTCCATTTCTCCCTCAAGAAACACATACCCACTTTGCAGCACAAGGTTGTGCAGGGAGCAGCAGACAATGATGACCCTGTGCACTCTCTGTGGTGTATTGGAGACTCCCATCTGAGCAGTCCAAACATCAGAAATGCATCTTCAAAAGGCCTATCATCTGCTCTATCAAGGGTTTGTTGGCAGAACATGCAGCATTGTATCTCTCCTCAGCAACACCATGAGGACTACGAATAGATATTGTGAGTTACTTCTTCTGGGGGATATTCCTTGTCTCTGCAGAGTAAGCACCAAGTTCCCTCAAAGATCTGTGACACCTGTGTCCTGTAAGAGTCGTGAGAGCTCCTTGGGTACCTAGCATAAACATGAAGAATTTGTCTTCTGTGATCACAAATTAGCCGGGTGTTCAGAGAGTGAAATCCTTTATGAATTACGAATCTTATAGGCTGCTGCCAGGGACCTCAGGCCACATGTGTGCAGTTGACGGTGCCCTACACTTGTAGTAAACCAGGTATCACTGCAGATCCCACTACTCTGGCAGCCTGGCTTTCAGCATCAATGTGGGCTGGACATACTGGTGAACTCTAGTGAACAAGGCATCCAAGACCTCCCTTATGCATTTGTGTGTCACTGACTGGGAGATGTCGCAAAGGTCCCCAGTGGAGCCCTGGAAGGACCCATTGGCAAAAAAGTTCAGTGCAGCAGTAACCTTCAAAGCCAATGGCATGGGATGCCCTCCAAGTCCTTGTGGACATCAGTTCTTCATGGAGAAAATGGCAAATGTGAGCTGTCACATCCCTGGTCAATCGAAGGCACTTGTGACATTGGCTTTTGCTCATCTCCATACATGAGCAGTGCCTTCTATATACCCAAGGTTGGGCCACTGGTCTTCAATGTATGTGCCCCTCTTGAGGAGCATCTTAAACTTCTTGAGGCCCCACTCCCTCTTGCAGCTCATGCTGCTGGACATCCTGGCCCTGTGGCAACCAGAGTGATGGGCACTTCTCATTCATATTGGAGCTGTAAACAAGGCAGGTTTACTTGCAGCCTGCATTCCCCACACCCTGTTTGCATCTGTCAACAAATACATTTAGACACTTATTTAAACTTTCCCTTGACTGGCTTCCTTCCATCTCCAAGCCTGAAGGCCAGTGCAAAGCCCCTGGCCTGGCCTCTGTCTATGGTATCCCCAGGCCACCCCTTGCAGGTGAAGCACATCCTGGAGGACCACAAGTGGCTGATCCCTTCAGGCATGATTGAGCATTCACAAAGAGGACCTTGATCAGGGTGACTATAGCTATGTGTGAGAACCGTCCAACAGGGAATTGTTAGCTCTCCTCCACTCTATATAGGGAACATTGCCCTGTCATAATGCAAAGACTTTAGGCATTATGCCTTGTGAGCCATAAACGCTTAACTGGGATTGGTGAGGCTTGGAGTGTGCATCTAGCTGTTGTCCAACAGCCATGCCCCTTGAATGATTTAACCTCCACCCCTCTGTATGTGCCTCTGTCAGGAACAGGTGGCCAATCACACCTAGTCAAATGTAGCCCCAAAACTTAAAGGGTCCCTGTATGAATTCACTCCATTAGTCATGAGCAATGCTTCTTCAATAGGTGTTTGACGCTTGAGAACTGTACTTAGCTGAGCCTGGTCTCCATTGCTTTAGCAAATAATTAATAGGGTGCTCCTTCGCCAAAAGAGGAGTTCTGAACTCCTCCCACCTGCCTTGAGACTCCTCCCATATTGTTATTTCCCACTTCCTTTCAGCTCTGAAGAAGAGTCACATGGAGTCTAAACATTAACTCTGTTTCTCTCTCCACAGACGCTGCCAGACCTGCTGAGTTTTTCTAGAATTTTCTGTTTTTTTTAATTATTTTCATGTTTGTTCATTACTGAGTAGAAATGAAGATGGTTCTGCTGATTTTTGCGAGTTCATCCAGCAACTTCCTGCCTTCCCCATTACCCACCAAGTTCCTCCTATCCTTCTCCACAGTCAACGCTTCCTAATTGCACTCCCTCCTGTGACCATCCAACCTCCCTCTGTTACCCTTGACCCCATTATAATTTATGTGGATAGTCCTGTTCTCCCCCATATTCCCTCCATTGTTGATGTCCCCATGCCTCTCGTGAAGCTGACCCCTCCCCTTCTTGAGGCCACCTCACCCTTACTTTTAAAGAACCCTCCCACTGTGAGAACATCCAATACCCCCCATGACATTAGAATTACCAACGTGCCAGATCCAAATGCTTCCCCTGAATGCGACTGTGCTCTCTGTGTCACAGTACCATGCATCAGACCCCCAGGACCAAATGCTGTAAATGATAGACCACGCCCTACACATAATGCTGTGTACAACTGTAACTGTCCGGAGAGGCTTCCCCCACCCAAGACATGCATGCCACCTCTAACATGGCCCAGACAATGTGGCCTCATTCCCTGGACGTTCTCTTAAACGTGCCCCCCAAGACTGTCTTTCACCCTTCCCTTCTGGTCCTCCTGTCCCTAGTTGGAACATGATTCTGGCAAGTTGGCCTTTTAATAAGCAGTCATGACTTGCTAATGAACGCAGATGGGTTTCCTGACATTACTTGGTGGGAAACTCAACACACCTTTAACCCACCTTGAACGTCAGGAGTTCAAAATTCCGGACTATTTTCCCGCAGTCGGGAAACTGGTTTGTTGACTCGTGCCAAATTAAGTGCCCCCACCCACCACAATTCCGGCTGTTGTAGGGTGTCTGAGTTGTGCTATTTATGATAGAGTTGATCTGCAGACACTTCTTGGTGGAAACTTTAGGTTTATTTACAATATACTTAGCAGCAACTACACATGTGTGCTTTCAATACCAACTCTATCTCTGCACTGACTGCTGAGGTAGCCCGCACTACTCTCCTATTGGTTACTACGTGATCTTACCTAACAAGTATTATTCTTAAAGGTACCTTACACACTAAATAAAATCATAATTACTACATTCCTCCCTCTTTAACTCGGCTTTTCATATTATGTTTACAAGTTTTCATATTATTTTTCAAGACAATATAATATTTACACTGGGTAAGAAATTTACAAGTGCAGTCTTTCAGCTGGTTTCCTAGTACATGTGGAGCATCACAGCTCCACAACGTCAGATTCTTTGTCCGGTGCCTCCTTTTCTGGAGTTGCCTGAACATCAGGTGCTTTGCTGGGCACTTGCAGTTCTGTATCCTCAACTCTTATAGGAACATCAGGCATGTCAGTGCTGGGTTGAGTATCCTCAACAGGAAATGCAGACCCAGTCATGATCACTGGTGGAACCATATCTTGGTGATTTGTCTCTCTCTTCCTTAAAGAGTCCACATGTTTATGGATGATCCGGCCTTCCACCTCCACGTGGTAAGATAGAGGCCCGGTCACCGCACTTATTTCACCCGATAACCACTTTGGTCCTTCCATGAAGTTTTTCACATATACCGGCTCTCCCATGGTAAATTTCCTCTCACGATTATGCCAGCTGTGTCTAGTTTTCTCACTTCCCCGACTCCTTTCCACCTTCCCCTCTAAATTCGGTATTATTAAGCTCAATCTCGTGCTGAGACGGCGTTTCAACAATAACTCCACAGGTGTAACACCTGTTGTTGTGTGAGGGGTGGTCGTGTAATGAAAGAGAAAGTGTGTTAGCTTGGTTGCCAAGGAATTGCCAGTTAGCCTTTTCATGCCTGCCAGGAACATTTGAGCCACCCTTTCAGCCAGTCCGTTTGAGGATTGGTGTTATAATGCAGTTTTCGCACGAGTGATACTGTTGAAGCTGATAAACCGTTGAAACTCAGCACTCATAAATGCCGTATGGTTATCGGAAATGACTACTTCTGGTGGTCTGTAAATGGCAAAACTCTGATGCAGTTTCTCAATTGTAGCGACTGATGTTGGTGACTTCACTTCATATACATCCAACTATTTTGAATGGGCATTGACAATGAGCAGAAACATTGTCCCCAGGAAAGGTCCAATGTAGTCAATGCGTAACCATACCCAGGGTCTACCTGGCCACTCCCATGGGTGTAACGGAGCTGTCACTGGCAAATTTTGCAGTTGCTGACATTGCACACAGTGCAATACCAAACATTCAATTTCACCATCCATCCCAAGACATAGATAGCTGCGTGCTATGGTCTTCATTCGGGAAATTCCGGGATGGGCACTGTGTAGTTCAATTAAAAGTGACTCCCTTCCCTTTGGAGGAACTATCACTCATGATCCCCACAATAAGATGCCACCCTGGCTGGTTATTTCATGTCTTCTGCTGAAGTGCAGTTTCAATTCGTCAGATACGGGCTCCTGTGACCAACCATGTAGCACTTCTTCTCATACCTGAGATATGATTGGGTCCCGACTTGTCCAGCCTCTGAGAGCATACCGGTGAGGAATCTAAGAAATTTAACAGTAAAACAAGTTCCTGTGGAACTGGGACGTACTCAGCATTTTCTTGTAAAGGCAAATGGCTAAGGCATTGGCGTTTGCAGTTTGATTGCCAGGCCTATGTACGAAAGTGTATTTGTACGCTGCCAGAATTAAGGCCCATCGTTGTATGCTTGCTGAGGCTGTGAATGGAATAGCCATTTCCTCACTAAACAATCCTAGCAATGGTTTGTGGTCTGAAACAATTGTTAAATGGTGTCTGAGTACGTACTGGTGAAATTTCTTGACACCAAAGATGATGGACAGGCCTTCTTTCTATATCAGTGAGTATCCCTCTTCCGCTGTTCTTGATACTATTAGCCGTTCCGTGCCATCGTCCATCCAATGAGAGAACACTGCTCCCACTCCGAAGGGAGATGCGTCATATGTCAGCACCAATCCTTTCATCTGGTCATAATGCACTAATAGATTGGACAAGTGCAACAATTGTTTCACCTTTATGAAAGCTGCTTTCTAAGGCACCTCTTTTCAAGTAGAAAATTCAGGGGAGCCAGCATTATAGACAAATTGGGTTAGAATCGCCCATCATAGTTGATCATTCCTAGGAATGATTTGAGCTCTGAGGCGTTTTTTGGTGCAGGTGCCTCTCTTATGGCTCTCACTTTCTCCTCAATCGGGTGGCGGCCCTGTGAATCTGCCCGGTGACCCAAATAGATTACCTCCCTCACTTGGAACGTGCACTTTCATTTTTTTTAAGCACAGACTTTAATCTCGGCCTGCTTTTTGACTTCACTATTGGCCAGACTTCTCACAGATGCAAGTTCAACTTGTCTGAGCTCTGGCTGAGTCTCCCAAAATTTCATTATCTGTCTGCTTCTTGGAAAATTCTGTGACTTTTGCTTCCAAAGCCTCTTTGGCTTCATTTAGCTGATTTTTCAGCTTTTTGCCAGACAGCTAGCTTCATTGAGCTGCCACTGCCTTGGAGTTTTTCTGAACTCCTGTCTCCTGGCTGTATCCAGCTATACGTGGCTCCCAGGGCTTCTTGTGAGTCCTCTCCAATTTCCATGGTTTCCCCTCAGCACTCTCTGATTCCAAGTGCTTCCCCTGAGCCCTCTCTGATTACCAGGGTTTCCCCTGAGCCCTCTCTGATTATCAGGGATTCCCCCGAGCCCTCTCTGATTACCAGGGTTTCCCCTGAGCCCTCTCTGATTATCAGGGATTCCCCCGAGCCCTCTCTGATTATCAGGGTTTTCCCTGAGCCCTCTTTGTGTTTCTTCTTCTGTGCTCCCATTCTACCCTATGAGACAGCCTTCATTTCTTCACATTGCTGAATGATTACACAATCCTTTTGTATTTGATCATGAAGGACAATCAACTGTTCTTTCAACTGTTTAATTTCTTGTTGCCCTCCCTCTGGGGTCTCCGGTTGCCCTTGGCAGAGTTGCCCTCTCTCTGGGATCACTTGTTCCCTTCGGCAGAGTTGCCCTCTCTCTGGGGTCTCCTGTTGCCCTTGGTGGAATTGCCCGCTCTCTGGGATCTCTTGTTCCCTTCGGCAGAGTTGCCCTCTCTCTGGGGTCTCCTGTTGCCCTTGGCAGAGTTGCCCTCTCTCTGGGATCTCTTGTTCCCTTCGGCAGAGTTGCCCTCTCTCTGGGGTCTCCTGTTGCCCTTGGTGGAATTGCCCGCTCTGTTGGATCTCTTGTTCCTTTAAGCAGAGCTGCCCTCTCTCTGGGGTCTCTTGTTGCCTTTCGCCAATTTGCCCTCTCTCTGGGGTCTTTTAATCTGTTGTGCAGAGTTACCCTCTCTCTGGGGTCTCTTTTAATTTCCTGTATTTACCACTTTAAATGTATTGCCACTTTAGGAGCAGTCACTTTTTTTTAAACTCGGGCTGTCTCTCCTGTCTCAGGAGACCCAGTGGCCTCATGGTCCAGTCAGGCCTTTTTTTTTGTTTAAATTTATTGCACCAGCTTCTCTAACCTACTGACCTGCCGGGTTGTTGCCTATTTTACAATATAAGTACAGATTCTCTGGGTTTTTTGTTTTGCTCACTCGTCTTGTGATTCTCACCTGGGGGTCTTGCAATTTTGTTTTTTTTTTAAATGTTGGGAGTGCTCCAGGAGATTTCTCAGCCATTTGGATTAGGCCCATTTTTTCTTTAACTTAAAGCAACAGCATACCTAGTGAGTACATCTTCCTTTCTTTTTAATTATCTTAAACACTCACAATCACCAGGCAAGTGACAGCGCCGATTTCTTTCCAACTTGATTTCTTTGTTCAATCCTATTTTATCTTTATCGCCAGTTTGTTGTAGGATGGATGAGTTGTACTATTAATGATTGAGTGATCAGCAGACACTTCTTGGTGGAAACTTTAACTTTATTTACAATATACTCAGCAGCAACTACATATATTTTTCTCTCCAACACTGACTCTGCACTGACTGCTGAGGTAGCTTGCGCTATTCTCCTGTTGGTTACTACAGATCATGTGATCTTGCTTAACAAATATTATTCTTAAAGGTACACTGTACACCAAATAAAACCATAATTACTACACCGCCCATCATGGCAATCAATCAATCATGGCAGTTCAATTTACATTTGAAGGAATCAATATTCATGCTTCCACCATCTCCCTAGGGAATCTATTCTGTATATGAACAATTTTCTCTCTCTTGTTTCTGCAGGTCAGTTTTGATTTACCCCCTTTCCTCTGGTTCTGCTGTTCTGAACTGAACTGTTCCAGAAACTGAACTGGACTAGCCATATAAATACCATGGCTACCAGAGCAGGTCTGAGGCTTGGAATTGTGCAATGAGTAACTCACCTTCTGACTCCCCAAAGCCTGTCCACCATCTACAAGGCACAAGTCAGGAGTGTGATGGAATACCTCCCACTTGCCTGGATAAGTGCAGCTCCCACAACACTCAAGAAGCTCAACACCATCCAGGACAAAGCAGCCCATGTCATTGGCATCCCATCCACAAACATTCACTCCCTCCACCACCGATGCACAGTTGCAGCAGTGTGTACCATTTACAAGATGCACTGCAGGAATTCACCAAGGTTCCTTAGATAGCACCTTCCAAACCCACAACCACTGCCATCTAGAAGGACAAGGGCAGCAGATAGATGAGAACAGCACCACCTGGAAGTTCCCCTCCAAGCCCTCACCATCCTGACTTGGGACTATATTACTGTTGCTGGGTCTAAATCCTGGAACTTCCTCCCTAACAGCACTGTGGGTGTACCTACACCACATGGACTGCAAATCACTACCACCTTCTCAAGGGCAACTAGGGATGGGCAATAAATGCTGGCCCAGCCAGTGAAGCCCACATCCTGTGAATGAATAAAAATATAGCTTGTCACAGCCTATGTTATCTAGTCCCTTTAGAATTCAGCAATATTTGATTTTCCAGCGAGAAAAAATTGGGAATTCACCAACAGTCTACTGGACTAACAGGAATACATCCGAGCAAATAAAACTAGAGATTTATTAGCCCACCTAACTGACAAAGCAGAATTTGAACTTGCCATCCACCACCCATCTGCCTCAACACTTCCTCTTTTAAGGTTTCATGGAGCCATAATAAACTGCTGATGAACTTTGTCCTCAAATGTTTGTAATCTAACCTCAACTCAGCAATGATAATACACAGGAATCTAAGAACAGGAGTAGGCCATTCGGCACCTCAGGCCTGTTCCACCATGTAATGAGATCATGGCTGATCTGTGTCCTACTCCTACCTGCCCCTCTGGGTTCCACATCTCTTAAAACCCTTGACCAGCAAAAATCAATCAATCTTAGATTTAAAATTATTAATTGAGCTTGCATCTGCCTATTGTGGAAGAGAGCTCCACTCTTCTACCACCCTTTGTGTGAAGAGGTGTTTCTGAACTTCTCTCCTGAAAGGTTTGGCTCTGATTTTAAGATTGTGTCAGAAAAAGCTTATCTCTATCTCCCCTATCAATTTCTTTCAAAAATCTCAATTGAATCACCGCTTATGATTCTATAGTCCAGGGAACACCAGCCTAGTTTATGTAACCTCTCCTCATAATCTAACCCTGGGAGCTTTGGTAACATTCTGGTGAATCCACCCCTTCCAAAGCCAATAAATCCATCCTATAATGTGCTGCACTTCGGATGTGGTCTAACCAGAGCTTTGTTTGGCTGCATATTATGATCATTATTAGATAAACGTTCCTTTACTGTTAGATTATTAACCAAGTCTGGCTCATTGTCCATTAATTAATCTGCCCTCATGTTGATTCTAGAACACATTGCTCCAGAAAAACTATCTTGAATGCACAAAAACAAATCAATTACTTAATGAGAATTAAACTGTTATTTTTGCATGGTACCTGATTTGTGCAATAGGTGCACATATCAGCAACGCCGAGGTAAACTGTGATCAGCTTCCAATCCTTCTGAAAGTCGATGAGCTGAAGTAAAACAGACAACGATTAACATGTATAACTTTTAACCTGGCACAATCAGAATATACGTTCTAACCTGCATGAAAAATGTTAATCCAGAGGCATGTACAAACTTCCAAAGCATATTCCAGTTGGACATCACAGGAAGAAACAAAAATGTCCCTGCTGGATAATCTGCCCATGCAAATACAGAAAGAAAGCATTTTTTACGCTTTCTTGCTGAGGTTTGACCCAACTTTGGCGGCCGTGCCTTCAAGTATCTAGGCCCAAAAACACTTAATTCCCTCTGTAATCCTCCCTGCCTTTCTCTCTCCTCCCTAAAGACCCCTCAAAACCTGTCTTTTTGATCAAGCTTTTGGTCTCCTGTCCCTAGTATCTGATACTGTGGCTCAATGTCAGTTTTGTGTGATTTATGCTCCTGTGAAGCTCTTTGGGATGTCTTGCTGCTTTAATGGTGTGATATAAATGCCGCATGATTTTGTAGTTGATTGCATGGACCAGGTATCATGGTGGTGACGCACCCACAGCGACACTTCTCGTCACTTTTGCCTTGTGCAACATGTTCCCTCACAATGATCCCCCAATCACTGGGGGCGTCAGTGCAGAGGGTTCCAGAATAAGCAGCAGGCTAGGGTCCCAAGGAAATCCAGGACTAATCCATTTAATATCGGCCCTCATGCCACAAAACAGATAAACATGCATTGGAAAAGTCAACAAGCTTGATCCAAAGTCCAAAAGTCAATACAGATATTTTATTTTTGGCCTTTTTCCGGTAAGTGCCAAAACCAAACATCAACCTGCTGAAAAGTCCACAAGTATAAAACTAGACTCAAGTAGAATGCATGCTTTCTTCCTAAGCCCAAAGTAAGTGGGTACAGGTTGGCAAAAGCCAAGTTATAATTTTACCAAAGTGGCTGAACAAGCAATAAAGGCCAAATGGCCTCCTTTTATGCTGCATCATTATATCACTCAATGATATAAAACTCCCAACAGTATGCAATGATACTGATGGAGGTTAATAATCTGCAATCACACTGCGTGCCAGTTCAGATCACCAGTAAGCTTTCCACTGTTCATCCAGATGGATCACCCTGCCCATTATGACACTATGCTACATAATTAACTGGAGCCCAGTGTTGGTTAAAATAGCAGGCAAAGGAATTTCCCATGAATGCTAATTACTGTTGCCACACAAGGAAATGTCTAAACACTTACCATGTTATTTTTCAAACTGGTCACCAGTTTTTGAGCCAGTCCTGGTAATTCTCTGAAATAAACACACCTCTTAATTAGTCCATGAAATAATGTTAGATCATATAATGAAAACCTCATAATATTATTGTAGGCTTATGGGTGTGAGTATGGATGGTTTTGTCTGTGACTGATTTAATTCAATTAGAGTCAGATAGACTGCAAGGTTGAAATTATCATAAGAGTCAGGTGTAAAGCAGACTTTTGAAATGGAGATGGACAATCAAGGATGAGGGTTCCTTAGATAAGGTGTGAATGAAATTTGCATTTTTAGATAAGTGAAGGGGTTGTTTGATTTTCAAAGGAATGGTAGGATGTTTACAACTAACAAGATAAATAGGGCAAAGTTATTATGTATATTTCTCCTGAAAGGAAAGAGGCCATATTGACAACATGTAAGATTTTTATGCAGGAAAAGTAGATTTCCGAAGACAAGTAGAACAATGGGATCTTGCACATTAAAGAGGGAAAAACATATATAATGAAGGATGAAAGGTCATGTGGGGTATGGCCACATAACATCTTGAAAGGTACACTGCGTAAAGCAGCCTTCTTGACTCACAGATAGACTCATAGATATTTACAGCACAGAAGAAGGCAATTCAGCCCATCGAGTCCACGCCAGTCTACAGAGATCTGACTAGCACCTGGCCCATAGCCCTGGAGGCTATGGCAACGCAAGTAAATATTTAAATACTTCATAAAATGTTACGAGAGTTTCTGACTCAGCCACTCTTTCAGGCAGTGAGTTCCAGACTCCCAATACCCACTGGGTGAAAAAAAATTCTCCTCAACTCCCCTCTTAGTCTTCTACCTCTTACCTTAAATCCATGGTCCCTGGTTATGACCTCTCTACTAGTGGAAAAAGTGCCTTTGTATCCACCCTACATATGCCCCTCATAATCTTATACACCTCTATCAGGTCCCCTCTCAACCTTCACTGCTCCAGGGAAAATAACCCCAGCCTATCTAATCTTTACTCATGGCTTTGAGCCTCCAGCCCAGGCAGCATCCTGGTAAATCTACTCTGCACCCTCTCCAGTGCAATCACATCCTTCCTATAATGTAGGGACCAGAACTGCACACAGTATTCCAGTTATGGCCGAAACAACATTTTATACAGTTCCAGCATAACCTCCTTGCTCTCATATTCTATGCCTCAGCTAACAAAGGCAAGTATCCCAGATTTAAATTCAATTTGAGGGCGAGCAACTCGGGTCCCAAACCAGGGTCCTCAACTTAAATAAAGGTAATTGCAGAGTTTTGAAGAAAGAGTTGTCTAAAGTCAGCTGGGTAAATAGACTAAGGGGAAGGTCAATGGATGAGCATTGGCAGACATTTAAGCAGATATTTCATAACGCTCAACAAAAGTTTATCCTGGTCAAAAAGAAGGACTCAATGAGAAGGATAAACCACCCATGGTTAATAAAGGTGGTCAAGGAGAGAATCCAGTCAAAAACTAAGACATGCAAAGCAGTGAAAACTAATGTTAGGGCAAAGGATTGGGAATTTTTAGGAACCAGCAGCAGATGACTAAAAAGCGAAAAAGAGGGAGAAAATAGATTATGAAAGTAAATTGGCAAGAAATATAAAAACAAACAGCAAAAGCTTCTACGGGTATATAAAAAGAAAGAGAGTGGCTGAAGTGAGCGTGGGGCTGTTGGAGGATGTGACTGAAGAATTGATATCGGGGAATAGGGAAATGACAGATAATTTAAACCAATATTTTGCATCGGTCTTCACAGTGGAGGACATTATAAACACCCCAAAGATATCAGATAATCAAGGAGCTAATGGGAGGAAAGATCTTTTAACAGTCTCTATCACGAGGGACAAAGTATTTGACAAACTAATGGGACTAAAGGCAGACAAGTCACCAGGACCTGATGGCCTGCATCCAAGGGTTTCAAATGAAGTGACTACAGAGATAGGTCATTGGTCAAAATATTCCAGAACTCACTGGATTCCGGGAGGGTCCCACTAGATTGGAAAACCACTAATGTGATGTCTCTGTTCAAGAAGGAAGGGAGACAAAAAGCAGGAAACTATAGGCCAGTCAGCCTAATATTTATCGTTGGGAAAATGCTAGAGTCCATTATTAAGGATGAAATAGCAGGACATTTATAAAAGCTTAACGCAATCAGTCAACATGGTTTTGTCAAAGGGAAATCATGTTTGACAAATCTGCTAGAGTTCTTTGAGGATATAACAAGCAGAGTTGAAAAGGGGGAACCGGTAGATGTTGTGTGTTTGGATTTCCAGAAGGCATTTGATAAGGTGCCACATAAAAGGTTAAAGCACAAGATAGGAGCTCACGGTACTGGGAGTAATGAATTAGCATGGATTGAAGATTGGTTAACACACAGAAGACACAGTTTTTTTCAGGTTGGAAAGATGTAACTAGTGGAGGGCCACAAGGATCAGTCCTGGGCCTCAATTATTTACTATCTACATTAATAACTTGGAGGAGGGGGGCAGAGTGTAATGTATCCAAATTTGCTGATGATACAAAAATAGGTGGGAGGGCATGTTGTGATGAAGACACAAGGAATCTGCAAGGGGATATAGATAGGTTGAGTGAGTGGGCAAAATTTGGCAGGTGGAGTTTAATTTATAAAATTGTGAGGTCATACACTTTGGTAGGAAGAATCAAAAGGTAGACTATTATTTAAATGAAGCAAGACTCCAAAAAAGTGCAGCACAGAGGGATCTGTTCTTGAACATAAAACACAAAAAGTTAGCACACAGGTGCAGCAAGTGATTAAGAAGGCAAATGGAATTTTGACCTGTGTTGCGAGGGGGTTGGAGTTTAAAAATAGGGAAGTCTTGTTACAACTGTACAGGGTATTGATGAGGCTGCACCTGATGTACTGTGTACAGTTTTGGTCCCCGTATTTAAGAACAGATATACTGGCATTGGAGGCAGTTCAAAAGAGATTCACTAGGCTGATTTCTGGGATGAAGGGGTTAACTCACCAAGAATGGCTAAACAGGTTAGGCCTTTATTCATTAGAGTTTAGAAGAATGAGTGGTGATCTTAATGAAATGTACAAGATTCTGAGGGGGCTTCACAGGGTAGATGTTGAGGAGATGTTTCCACTAGTGGGGGAATCTTGAACTGGGGGAAGTTACAGAATAAGGGGACACTAATTTAAAATTGAGATGCAAAGGAATTTCTTCTCAGAGGGTAGTGAATGTCTGGAATTCCCTACCCCTGAGAGTTGTGGAGGCTAGATCACTGAAAGTATTTAAAGAGGGTGTAGATAGATCTTTGAAATATCAGGGAGTTGAGGGCTATGAGGAGCTGGCACGAAAGAGGAGTTGAGGCCTGGGGCAGATCAGCCATGATCTTATTGAATGGCTGGGCAGGCTTGAGGGGCCAAATGGCCTATTCCAGCTCCAATTTCTTATGGTTTTATGTTCATACACCTTCTTAACCACTTTATCTACCTGCCCTGCTACCTTCAGGGATCTGTGGATATGCACACCAAGGTCCCTCTGATCTTCAGTACTTTCCAGGGTCCCATCATTCACAGTATAATCTCTTGCCTTGTTAGCCCTCCCCATTACCTCACACTTTTCTGGGTTGAATTCCATTTTCCATGGCTCTGCCCACCTGACCAGTCCATTGATATCCTCCTGCAGTTTACGGCTATCCTCCTCACTATTTACCACCCTACCAATTTTCATGTCATCCACGAACTTCTTGATCATACCCACAACGTTTAAGTCCAAATCGTTTAGCAAGCGTCCCAGCACTGAGTCCTGCAGAACCCCACTGGAAGCAGACTTCCAGTCACAGAAACATCCCTGTGCCATCACCCTCTGCTTCCTGCCTGTCAGTCAATTTTGGATCCAACATGCCACTTTGCCTTGTATCCCATGGGCTCTTACTTTCTTGACCAGTATGAGGGACCTTATCAAAAGCCTTGTTGAAGTCCATGTAGACCACATCAGATGCATTACCCTCATCAACACTCCTGGTTACCTCCTCAAAAAATTCGATCAAATTTGTCAAACATGGCCTCTTAACAAATCCGTTCTGACTATCCCTGATTAATCTGTGTCGCTCCAAGTGCAGAAATGTTCTATCCCTCAGAATTCTTTCTAGTAACTTGCCCACCACTGAGGTTACACTGACCAGCCTGTAATTTCCTGGTCTATCCCTTCCTCCCTTTTTAATAATGGAACAATGTTAGTAGTCCTCCAGTCCTCTGACACCTCACCTGTGGCAGAGACAATTTGAAAATTCCTGCTAGGGCCCCTGATATCTCTTCCCTTGCCTCCCTCAACAGCCTGGGATACATCTCATCTGGGCCTGAGGATTTATCCACTTTTAAGGCCGTTAAACCCGTTAGTACTTCCTCTCTCTCTACAATAACTTGTAATATTTCAGTCCTCCACCCTGACATCTATACCTGTGTCATCCTTTTCCATTGTGAAGACCAACGTGAAGTATTCATTGAGGACTGTACCCACATCTTCCGGGTCCACACACAGATTACCTCTATTGTCCCTAACTGGCCCAACTCTTTCCCGAATCATTCTATTGCTCTTTATATATTTAAGAAACCCCTTTTGGTTTTTCTTTATTCTACCCACCAATGCTTTCTCATGCACTCTCTTAGCTTTCCTAATTTCCTTTTTAAGTTCCCCTCACTTAAGCCTCACTTTTTATACACTTCTAGGGACTCTGCCGTATTGAGCCCTTGGTATCTGCCATAAGCTTCTTTTTTTTCTTAATCCTAACCTTTACATCCCTTGATTTCCAGGGTTCTCCAGACTTGGTCCACCACTTATTCTTTATGGGAACATATTTGCCCTATACTCTCGCTATTTCCTCCTTGAATGCCTCCCACTGCTCTGACACAGTTTTATCTGCAAGTAGCTGCTCCCAGTCCACTTGGACCAAATTGTATCTCACCTTAGTAAAATTAGCCTTTCCCAGTTTAGAACTTTTATTCCCGACCCAACCTTACCCTTTTCCATAACTATCCTAAATCTAACTGAGTTATGGTCACTATCTCCCCTACTGATGCTCCCTTACTGATACGCCCTCCACCTGCCCGGGTTCATTTCCGAATACTAAGTCCAGACCTGCTCCCTCCCTTGTTGGGCTTTCTACTTCCTGGCTAAAAAAGTTCCCCTGGATGCAACTTAAGCATTTTGGCCCCTTCCTACCTTGCACACTAAAACTATCCCGGTTAATATTTAGGTAGTTAAAATCCCCTACGATTACTGCCTTATTATTCTTACATTTCTCCGAAATTTGATTACATATTTGATCCTCTATCTCTCCCTGATTGTTTGGGGGCCTATAGTACACACCCAACAGAGTGTTTGCCCCTTTTGTGTTTTTTACTTCTACGCATATGGCCTCATTTGATGATCCTTCTAAGATATCATCCCTCCTCACTGCTATAATTGATTCCTTGATCAATATTGCAACCTCCCCCCATCATCTATTCCCCCCCCATCTTGTCTGAATACCCAGTAACCAGGAATGTTGAGCTACCAATTCTGCTCTTCTTTTAACCAAGTCTTAGTCATAGCCGTGATATCATACTCTCAGGTGCCTATCTGTGCTAGTCTGTCTTATTCCTCAGGCTCCTTGCATTAAAATATATTCCATTTAGCCTTGCTAAACTCAATTCTTCCTTATCTAGCCTATGTTTCCTCTGTCTTCCAGACTCACTTACTAGCATTTTAACTTCTAATTCCATCTCAGGTTCTCTCCCCTCTGAACTACTTTTCAGGATCCCATCCCCTGCCAATTTTGTTTAAATCCACCCCAGCAGCATTAGCAACCCTCCAACCCTCCCTGCAAAGATTCTTTTCATTCCTGTTCAGGTGTAAGCCATCCAACTTGTAGTGTTCCACCTCCCCCACAAACAGTCCCAATGCCCCAGGAATCAAAAGCCCTCCCTCCTACACCATCTCTCCTGCCACACGTTCATCTGCTCTATCCTTCTATTCCTATACTCACTACTGTGTAGCACCAGGAGTAATCCGGAGATTACTATCTTTGAAGTCCTGTTTTTCAATATCCTACCTAACTCCCTAAATTCTGCTTGCAGGGCCTTGTTACTCTTTTTGCCTATGTTATTGGTCCCAATATGGATCACTGCCTCTGGCTGTTCACCCTTCCCCTTCAGAATGCCCTGCAGCTCTATCCTTCTCCTGGCATCCTTGACCCTGGCACCCGAGATGTAACATACCATCCTGAAGTCACGTCTACAGCCGCAGAAGCACCTGTCTACTCCCCTCACTAATGAATCCCCTACCACTATTGCCCTTCCACACTTCTTGCTCCTCCCCCGAACAGGTGGACCACCCACAGTGCCATGACCTTGGCTTTGGTTAGCCTCCATAGAGGAACTGTTGCTCCCACTGTTTTCTAAGGCTGAAAAATAGTTTGCGAGTGAGATGTACTCAGTGGATTCCCTCATGACCTGCCTAGTCCCTTTCTTCTGTCTGGTGGTCACCCATTGCCTCTCCCTGCTTGCACTTCCTTAAGTTGCGGGGTGACCACATCCTGAAACGTGCTATCCACAAACCTCTCAGCCTCGTGAATGCACTGTAGTGCCCCCAGCTGCCGTGCAAGCTTCAAAACCCAGAGCTCGAGTTGCTCCAGTCGCAGGCACCGCCTGCACACATGGTCATCCAGACTGCCAGGAGCGTCTAGGATTTCCCACAAAGCACAGGATGTACAAATCATGGGACTGAGATCCCCGGCTTAACTAAATATATCTTAACTAAATATAATATTTTACCCTTACTCCTACTTGAGTCTTGCTGTTTTAACTTCTCTGTCCAGAGGTCTCGCTGTTTTAACATCTCTCTCCCAAAGCCTCATTGTTTTAAAATCTCTCTCCCGAAGTCTCGCTGTTTTAACCTCTCTCTCCCAAAGTCACACTGTTTTAACCTCTCTCCCACAGTCTCACTGTTTTAACCTCTCTCTCCTGAAGTCTCGCTGTTTTAACCTCTCTCTCCTGAAGTCTCGCTGTTTTAACCTCTCTCTCCCACAGTCTCACTGTTTTAACCTCTCTCTCCCGAAGTCTCGCTGTTTTAACCTCTCTCTCCCGAAGTCTCGCTGTTTTAACCTCTCTCTCCCAAAGTCACGTTGTTTTAACCTCTCTCCTGCAGTCTCGCTGTTTTAACCTCTCTCTCTCGAAGTCTCGCTGTTTTAACCTCTCTCTCCTGAAGTCATGCTGTTTTAACCTCTCTCCCGAAGCCTTGGGGAAAAGCCTCCAGCCACTTTTGCAGAAGTCAGCTGTATCCAGTAAATAAAGTTGCGTTAAAAGCCTTTTGGATCCCACTGTCAAGTGGATGCATTTGCTAACCTTGCTGGATAGCCTTTTTAAATTTAAATCTATTTTGTACTATTGCCTTAAATGGAGCATGTAGTTGGGAGTCAAGTTAATTGGGAATTTTGGGATTTGTCATAATATCAAATAACTGTGATTTTATGTCTGTGCTTGAATTATTTTCTTTTGTTAATAAATGTTTTATTTTAATATTTAAAACCTCTAAACTTGTTGGTGAGCTCACTACTTCCGAATTCAGTGCACAAACCTTCCTGTAACAAATACAAATTGCAAAACCGTTGTGATAGCGTGGCCAAGTTTCCCTTGTGGATTTGGTCCAACAGGCACACATCACTTGCCATGTCATAATATCAGATAATCAGGACTGGCGATGCGATGAACAATAATGGAACCTGTGATTATTTTTCATACTTCACAGCATTGTAAACCAATTTTAATTTTTTTTAATGGATTTTTATGCTCAATGTCACTGCTGGGAAATGGAGAAATTTCCCATTTGTGGCATTTTGTGAAGGTCAAGCACATCCAGGTCAGGGGCAAATTGGATTTGCTGTAGGATATAGCGTAATTCACCTTTCACTCACGCATTGATCCAATCAAAAAGACTAATGGATACATCCCCCAAGTTCCCATTCACACTCTTATAGCTTCATCTGCTTATTATAATCCTTTAAAGGTCAGCATATCTGCTCTTTTAGGCCTCTCTGTATCTTTCCAGCCTTTCTACAGGAAAAAGGGAAAACTGTCAGGAAAGCTATTTGTGGAATTCCTGGCAGCTGGCTACAAACTGGTATTGTTGGAATCCTGAGAGCATGTTACCCACCACTCACAGTTGGACTGCTCAGTGAAGGGAGGAAAAACAGATTTACTTCGCTCATTGTATTTTCTCATATATAATACAGGTTAAAGTGAGATAATCTCAAACTGAAAGAGTTAACCTACTCAGCTTTTGCTCTCAAAACCGACTGATCTAAGGAGCCGTTGTCATGGTTTCCATTGGCCGGGGAGTATCCAATCAGGTCAGGATTAAACAATTTTAAAATATCTGTGGATTAAAAACATGGGCAGGGATATTAATTATAACCTATTATGCTAATATGGTAATATTCATTCTATTAATATGATAATATTCACATAGCCTCATATTTCAAAGCACTTAAATTCAGGCCTGGGTTTTCTGGTTCAGCTGCAGGAGCCTCTGGGCATGATTCAAGCATAATTTTGTTTTGCAGCTTAACACCCTCAAGAATGTCAACTGTGGCTCAGTGGGTAGCACTGCCTCCAAGTCAAATGCTTATACATTCAAGTTCCACTTCAGAAGCTTGAGCACAAAAATCTAGGCTGACGCAGATGGAGCTGGCCTGAGATTCCATCCGTCTAAGGCCCATCTACCTCTCAGGTGGTGTAAAAAGTTCCCATAGCATTATTTTGAAGAACAAGAATGGAATTCGCCCTAGTGTTCTGGCCAATATTTATTCCTCAATCAACATCACTAAAAAAAAACAACTAATCTCATCATCATCATCATATTGCTCTTCTGAATTAATGCTCTTTGCGCCATAGCAATGCTAGTTATGAATGCAAGAAGAAGCAGTTAAGTTTTAAAGAGTCAAAAAGCAAATGTGATCAATTGCAGGGTGATCACTTGTGTGCAGTATCATGCCTCTTAAAAGCTTGTTTAACTTTTACACAGGCAACACAAAGGCCATTGACCACACAATACTGTGTCCTTCAAGGCCAGAAAGATCAGATGGAGCCAGTGGTTCACACACAGTTGGCGATTCTGCCACACTTCCACTGGCATAAGAACTGATCCAAAAATCCAGAGCTTAATCTAGTGTTTAACTCTAAATCCCAAACAATTGTAGCATCCCACAATCAACAGGAAAGGTGGATGTCCATTTTGTCTGTCCTTTGGTTATGGTTGGTTTCTGGCTAGGAGAACTCACTGCACTTCTTCAAATTGTGCCATGGGATTTTTGCATATCTATGGAACATTCGGACAAGATCTTAATTTAAGATTTTCTTTGAAGGATGCCATCTCCACCGATGTGACACTCCTTCAAGTACTGCACTGGAGTATCCACCTGAGGGAGGAGGACAAACCATGGTCCAGGGGTCAAACCAGGCCCAGGGACAAGAAGTTTCCCAACAGATCCAGGCTGACACACAACATTTCTTGTCAAAAAATATGATGGCAATTTATTTCACTGGTGACTACTTGCCTGTTATACGTACCTAGTAAGGAATCTGGCATCCAAGTATCTGGACCCTCATCATTGCTACAGCCAGAAAACAAAAAAAATAGAATTACATTACCATCCTAAGACTGTACAGAAAACAAGATGGCCGATCAGTTCATTGGGCTTATTCTGGCTTTCTGAAACAGCTGTCTATTTCACCCAATCCCTGTTATACTCCAGAAAGCCTGTTAATGCAGGATGATACTCGAATCAATCTTTATACATTCCCACATTTATTTACAGAGTGAAAGATTGCAAGCATACACCTCCTACATAAACCATATGACAGTTTCAGTAAGTGTCTCCATATATGTAATTAAGTGAAACCCCAATTAATGCCCTCCATCTACATATAATTAGACACAACTGATTTACCATTAACATTCCCCAGATTATGTTTAAATACTGGCAGTCAGCTGTTTATCTGGTGTGGGTGGAAGGTGGTTGGCTGGTGGGTGGGAGACTAAGATTGAGCTGCCCAGGACTAACTGCCAATAGAAAAAGCAAGGTATGCCCAGGATAGTTTCATGACCAGCAAGTGTGAGGGGAAGCCTTAGGCAACAGAGACCTGACTGTGAGTGTACCTTCACCATATGGACTGCAGCGATTCAAAAAGGCGGCTCACTACCACCATCTCAAGGGCAACTTGGAATGGGTAACAAATGCAGGCCTTGCCAGTGACATCCTTAATCAGAGAATGAATTCACAAAGGCAGAAATTTAACTCCCTTGATTGGTGGAAAAGGAACAGTTAAAACGGTGGGGTTCCATTATCTGCTCCAGTTCTGGGGTGGGAGCATCATTAATAAATACAACTTAGGGCTTCCATGACAGACATGGGACCTGCTTCCCAGAGCAATTCCCTCCATTCCAACTCCTCCTGGCCCCACTGAGGGAGGTTTTTTACTTTCTTTCAGTGCTTAGCAGGCAATTCTGGAAAAATTGAACGGTTCTGCAAGGATTACTGATCTGTCAGCTGCTTATTGGAAACTTCAGCAATGGAAAATGCCAACATTGATGAAACAGCTCGATGTTTGGTGAAACACACCATTGCTGGTGAGAATGAGCTGGCTGACAGTGCCAGCCTTGCACTCACTTCCCTGGGAAGTAATACCAACCGCTCAGTTTGCTTGAAACCAAGTTCAGGATCTTGCTGTGTAGCTACAATCCTCTCACCGTTTCCATATTAAGTTGCAGATTTCCTTTGCCGCAGGAACCCCATTATTTGGATTACAGAATTCCCAATAGATTTACCTGGAGGGATCAGCTGTGAAGAACGTTCCTTTTGAAAGTGGGTCCCATGTCTGTCATGGGAACCCCCCTCCCAAATTTGTATTTATAAGTGAATCTTACCCTGGAACCAGAGAGGATTTATTGAACCACAACATTTTTGCTGCTTCTTTGCTGGTGATAGCAGGAGTTAGAATGGCCCCTTTTTAAATCCATTCTTGGGATAAGGGCGTCACTGGCAAGGGCAGCATTTATCATCAGCAATTTGTGTCGGCTGTGGCTCAATTTGTAACACACTTGCCTCTGAATTATAAGGTGCTGGGTTAAAGTCCCATTCCAGGACTCGAGTGCAAAAAATCAAGGCTGACCCTCTAGTGCAATACTGGGCTAAGTCTCCACTGCTGGAAGTGCTATCACTCAGATGAGAGGTTGAACTGAGGTCTGCTTGGGCAGATGGAAAACATCTCATGTCAAAATTTTGAAGAAGACCAAAGGGCGTTATCTCTGGTGTCCTAACTGATTATTTTTCCCACAATCAACATCACAAAATAAAAAACAGACTACCTAGTCATTATCCCGTTGCTGTAGGTGGGAGTTTACTGAGTGCAAATTGGTTGCTACATTTCCTATATTACAACAGTGACTACATTTCAAAAAGTACTTCATTGGCTATAAAACCAGTTGAGGACTAGAGGTTACAATCAAATCAGCCATGATCTGATTGAACGGTGGAGCAGGCTCGAGGGGCAGAGTGACCTACTCCTGGTCCTAACTTGTATGTGTGTATGTAAAACACTTTGAGATGTCTGGTGGTTGTGAAAAGCACTATATAAATGCAAGCTTCCTTTTTTTATTTCCCATCCCTAATTGCCCTTGTGATGGTGGTGGTGAGCCACCTTCTTGAGCCAGTGCAGTCCATCTGGTGTAGGTACATCCACAGGAACCAGGAACTAGAAATTGGAACTTTAGGAAATTAGGAATTAGGAAGTAGAACTAGGAGACAGAGTTTAAAAATAAGAGGTCTCCCATTTAAGACGGAGATGAGAAGAAATTGTTTTCTCCCAGAGGGTCGCGAGTTTTTGGAATTCTCTTCCCCCGACAGCAGTGGAGGTAGGGCCATTGAATATTTTTAAGGCAGATATAGATAGATTCTTGACTAACAAGGGAGTCAAGGGATGTTGGGGTTAAGTGGAATGGGGAGTTGATGCCACAATCAGATCAGCCACGATCTTATTGAATGGTGGAACAGGCTTGAGAGACCAAATGGCCTTACCCCGCTCTTAATTCATGTCTGTATGTTCATAGGAAGGGAGTTCCAAGATTTTGACCCAACAACTAGATTGGCGATATATTTCCAAGTCAGGATAATGAGCGACCTAGAGGGAAACTTGGATGTGATGGTTCTTCAATGCAACTGCTGGCCTTGGCCTTCCAAGTTGTTGAAGTTGCAGGTTTGGCTAATACTACAAACTGTTGTCAAATGGAAGTGGCAAACAAGATGCGATGGCTCATTAAACTGGCCTCTGCTATTGCTGCCAACTGCAGTATACTCACTGAGTTAAGGGCAGCAGATAGATGGGAACACCATCATCTGGAAATTCCCCTCCAAGCCACTCACCATCCTGACTTGGAAATGTATCACCGTTCCTTCACTGTCGCTGGGTCAAAATCTTGGAGTTCCCTCCCTATCAGCACTGTGGGTGTACCTACACCACAGGGGCTGCAGCAGTTCAAGAAGACAGCTCACCAGCACCTTCTCAAGGACAATTAGGGATGGGCATTATATGCTAGCTTAGCCAACGACACCCATATCCCGTAAATGAATTTTTTAAAAAGCCCTGAAATTGTGGGCCCCCTATTCATCACAATTTAGGGGCTTATATGTGTAAAGAGAAGGGAAAAAAATAAAACAAAATAAGCACCAATTTTCAGGAAGAACATTTAACAATTACCTTGTCAAAAGTCCATTGTGCTGTGTAGACTCTACCTATAAGTGAACAGCCAGTGAGTATTGTATATCAACACAATGCACAGAAATAACAAGACCAATTTCCAGCCAGCTTTAACTAAGTGACATTACTCACAGTTAGCGAATCTCCCATCCTCGCAATGACCTTGATCTGTGAAGGTCTTAAAGCATGCACTGCAGAGAGTTACAAAAGCAATGGTAAAATTCTGGCCCGATCATGCGTTACTTTAGATTGCAGGTTTGCTGCTGATAAGGAATGAAGAGAGCTCTTACACATACCAGGGTGAACTTTAACATGTGATAAAAGCAAAAAAACTGCGGATGCTGTAAATTCAAAACAAAAATAAAAATACCTGGAAAAACTCAGCAGGTCTGACAGCATCTGCAGAGAGAAACACTGTTAACGTTTCGAGTCCATATGACTCTTCAACAGAACTAAGGAAAAATAGAAAAGAGGTGAAATATAAGCTGGTTTAAGGGGGGTGGGACAGGTGGAGCTGGATAGAGGGCCAGTGATAGGTGGAGATAGACAAATATTTCATAGACAAAAGGACAAAGAGGTGTTGAAGGTGGTGATATTATCTAAGGAATGTGTTAGTAGGTGACATTAAGGTTAGAAAGCAGGACGAGCAAGGTTCAAATAGCCCTGGTGGGGGTGGGGTGGGGGGAAGGGATCCAAATAGACTAAAAGGTAGAGTTTAGTCCACAAAGCATAACCCTATCTTTCTCTGTCAGAATTAGGTGGAGACTCCATGCATTAGTCAACAATTAGAACATAAGTACCAGGAGCAGCAGTAGGCAATTCAGCCCCTCGAGCCTGCCCCACCATTCAATACTATCATGGCTGATCTCATTTCGGCTTCAACTCCTCATTTCCAGCCCTCTCACCATAACCTTTCAACCCATGACTAATTAAAAACCTGTCTATCTTCTCCCTAAATTTATTCAGCTTCCCAGCATCCACTGAACTCTGAGGTAGTGAATTCCACAGATTTACGACCCTTTGGGAAAAGTAATTCCTCCTTATCTCTGATTTAAATCTACCACCCCTTAGCCTAAAACTATGGCATCTCATTCTAGAATGCCCCACAAGGGGAAACATCTGCTCCACGTCTACTTTGTCAGTCCACTTTAACATCTTATATACTTCAATTAGATCTCCTCTCATCCCTCTAAACTCTAGCGAATATAGGCGTAAACTGTTCAATCTCTCCTCATAAGACAAGCTCCCCATCTCTGGAATCAATCTAGTGAACCTCCTCTGAACCCCCTCCAATGCAACTACATCCTTCCTCAAGTAAGGGGACAAAAACTGTGCACATACTCCAGGTGCAGTCTCACCATTGCCTTGTACAGTTGCAACACTTCCCTATTTTTATACTCTATTCCTTTAGCAATAAATGCCAAAATTCCATTTACCTTCCTTATTACCTGCTGTACCTGCATACTAGCTTTCAGAGATTCATGCACGAGGACACCCAGATCCCTCTGCACTGAAGCATTCTGAAGTTTCTCTCCATTTAAATAATAAGTCACCTTTTTATTCTTCTGACCAAAATGGATAACCTCACAATTATCCATGTTAAACTCCATCTGCCAAATTTTGGCTCATTCACCTAACCTGTCCATAACCATTTGTAAATTTCTTATTTCTTCATTGCAACTTACTTTCCCGCCTATTTTGGTGTCATCTTCAAATTTAGCTATAGTAGCTTCTATCCCTGAATCCAAGTCATTAATATGGATTGTAAATAGTTGGGGTCCAAGGACCGAACCCTGTGGCACCCCACTAGTTACAGCTTGCCATCCAGAAAAAGATCCATTTATCCTGACTCTGTTTTATGTTGGTTAGCCAATCCTCTATCCAGGCTAATATATTACCCCTAACACCGTGTGATCTTATCTTGTGTATTAATCTTTTGTTCAGCACTTTATCAAAGGCCTTCTGGAAGTCCAGATATACTACATCTACAGGATCTCCTTATCCACTTTGCTTGTCACATCTTCAAAGAACTCTAGCAAATTAGTCAAGCATGCTAACTCTGATGGATTGCATTTTGACTTTCCAAATGCCCCATTACTACTTCCTTAATAATGGATTCCAACAATTTCCCAACAACAGATGTTAAACTAATTGGTTTATAGTTTCCTACTTTCTGCCTCCTCCCTGCCCTTTTTGAATAAGGGCATTATATTAACATTTTTCCAATCCACTGGAACCTTTCCAGAATCCAGGGAATTTTGGAATATTATAGCCAATGCATCCACTATCTCCGCTGTTCTCCTTTAAGACCTTGGGATATAGACCATCAGGTCCTGGGGACTTAGCACCCTTTAATCCCAATAGTTTGTTCAGTACTTTTTCTCTAGCGATGGTGATTGTTCTAAGTTCCTCCTTCTTTATACCCTCTGCACTGCCTGTTATTATTGGGGTGGTACTTGTGTCCTCCACCGTGAAAACTGAGGCAAAATATTGATTAAGCGTCTCTGCCATTTCTGCGTTCCTCACTATTAACTCCCCAGTCTCATCCTCCAAGGGACCAACTTTCACTTTAGCTACCCTCTTTCCTTTTATATACTTGTAGAAGCTTTTGCTATCAGTTTTTACATTTTGCACTAGTTTTCTTTCATAATTTACCTTTGCTCTTTTTATTTTTTTTTTAGTAAGCCTTTGTTGATCTTTAAAAGTTTCCCAATCTCCTTGCCTGTCACTGACCTTTGCAATTTGGTATGCCTTAGTTTTTGCCTTTATGTTATTTTTAACTCCCTTGCTTAGCTATGGATGCTTTTTCCCCCTCTTACCATTTTTCTTCCTCATTGGGATATATTTTACTTGGGAGAAATTGAATATCTCCTTAAATATCTACCACTGTTCATCAACTCTCCTGCCTTGTAGTCTTCCTGCCCAGTCCACTAGGGCCAAATCTGCCCTCATACCTACCTTTGTTTAACTCCAGAACACTAGTGTGGGACTCAAGTTTCTCGCTCACAAACTGAACTCGAAATTCTAGCATGCTATGATCACTCTTCCCTAGAGGATCCTTTACTATGAGATCATTAATTAATCCCATCTCATTACACAAAACCAAACTCAGAATAGCCTGTTCCCTGGTTGGTTCCACAACATATTGCTCCAAGAAACAATCTCTAATACGCTCAATGAGCTCTCCCTCGAGGCTACCTTTGCCAATTTGATTAGTTCAGTCTACATGCATATTAAAATCACCCATGATTATTGCCTGTTATCTCTTTTCTGTTGGCATTACAGATATTGAGCATTTGCTACACTCATAGAAACATACATAGAAAACAGAAGGAGGCCATTCAGCCCATCATTTCTGTGCCAGCTCTTAATCCCAACCCTGTAATATTTTGCTTTTTAAGTATATATCCAATTTCCCCTTGAAAGCTACAATTGAATCTGCTTCCATCACCCTTTCAGACCATGCAATCCAGATCATAGCAACTCATTTGATAAAATAGTTCTTCTCATTTCCCTTTTGGTTCTCTTGCCTATAATCTTAAACCTGAGTCCTCCGGTTACCAACCCTTTAAGGGATATCAGCACAACAGCACTAGAAGGGAAGTGTGTCATGTGATCCAGTCTTAGTTTTGATATTGCTTTGTGCAGAGCGCACACACACAGGTCTGATCTCTTCAAGCTTTATATCTATGTATAACTGTTCTCAGATGCCTAGACTTAATAAATGAACCCACAATGTATTTACCCAATCCCTTATGAGTGATCGGTGCCTTGTGTTTGTACAGTAAATAAGGCCAAAGTATATCATTATATTAACATGACAAGTGGAAACAGTCTTGCTTTGTTTACATAGGGGAGTTGGTGGCATGGTGGTAATGTCACTGGACTAGTAATCCAGAGCCACAGGTTAATGCAGCTGGTGGAATTTAAAGTTATTTAATAAAATCTGAAATTGAAAGCTAGTCTCAGCAATTGTGACCATGAAATGATCATAGATTGTCATAAAAACCCATGTGGGTCACTAATGCCTACATGTGACTCCAGACCCACAGTAGTCTGGTTGACTCTTAACTGCCCTCGGCAAGTGGCCTAGCAAACCACTCAGTTCAATAAATGTTGGCCTTGCCTGCAACACCTACATCCCATGAAAGAATAAATAAAAAAAGAGCTACCAAAACCCCTCATCATTTTGGGCACCTCTGTCAAATCTCCTGTTAACCTTTTCTACTTCATAAGGAGCAACCCAAGATTCTCTAGTCTCCCATTCGCTTTTTATTGCTCCCTCTTTCTGACTATGTGCATTAACACTTACCCGAATTGGAAGGCGAGCTGGAAAATGTGCCTTTGCTGCAGCTGAACCAAGCAGGGCCCGTGAAGCTCTACAAGAGAAAAGGATCTACAGTTAGACCCAGTCACATCAATATGTCATTGATACAGCAGAGATACAAGGGAGGGATGCAGCTACCTCCAGGTACAAAAGTGTTCCAATCATGGAACACAACACACAACAACTTTCTGTACCTCTCCCCCCAGTGCTGGTAATGGAGTTGCCCATTGAAGACCCCACCTCTCCAGTGCAGGTAGAGAGGTCTTGGACCTAAGTCCTCCACTGGCTTGCTGATCTCAGTGGACCACACAATTAGCCTCAGCATCTTCTGGGCTAAGAAAGGGAAAGTAATTGGTCAGGTTTTGCCTTCCAAATCATTAATTCATGACCCCAAATGGACCAGGGTGGAGGCTGATTGAGGACACAATCGGACTCCATAGCCTTTGAACACTCCCTGTCCTGGCTCATACAAGGAGAATGGCTGTGTGCATGTGTGTGTGCATGCATGCTTGTGTGTGTGTGTGTGTGTGTGTGTGTGTGTGTGTGTGTGTGTGTGTACACGCTCATCTGTGTGTATGTGTGCGCCTATATGTGTGTGCATGCGTGTATGTGCTTGCGTACTTGTCTGCATGTGTGTGTTTGTGTGTGTGTGTCGGTGTGTGTGTGTGTTTGTGTGTCCGCGCGTGTGTGTGTGTGTGTGTGTGTGTGTGTGTCTGTGTGTCTTTGCGTGCATGTGCGCATGTGTGTGTGGGCAATGATCAGCACTCACTGGGATGCTGCTCAGTAACTAAAATGGCCTTCTGTATCAAACATATTCTTCAAAAGAGGCTTCCAAACCACAAAGAAGCCACTATCAAAAGATCTTTCACGACAGTTAACAAAATCTCTTAGCTTTAAGTATGGAAATCCAGTTTCTGTTAACCTGAAGTCACTGTAACTAGATTCAAGATTTTTCCATCTTTTTGTCATTTGTCGAGTAAAGATAGTTAATGAGAGAGAAATTAGTCCCAGAATTTCATCTCCAGGAATGAAATGCAAGCATCGGGGCAATACTGATTTGTGTGCATGGCCATTGACACAGGGCGATGTGACAAATACTGCTCCTGCCCACATCAGTCTCCTCACACTCCATTTCCATTCACCTCAGAAAGAAAGCACTTTTATTTATTGAGCATCTTTCACACCCTCAGGACATCCCAAAGCACTTCACAACAAATAAAGTACCTTTGAAGTGCAGCCTCTGTTATATTGCATGGAAATGCAGCAGCCAATTTGCATATGGCAAGGTCCCTTGGCTAGCAATGAGATAAACCACTGGGTAACCTGTGTTTTGGTGGTATAAAACAGAAAATGCTGGAAAAACTGTGTTTTAGTGGAATTGGTTGAGGAATAAGCATCAGCCAGGACACAGGGATGAACATCGCAAGCAAAAGACAGCACCTCCGACAGTACAGCACTCCCTCAGCGTTGTACTGAAATATCAGCCTAGTCGATGCGCTCATGGGCTTGAACTTCTGATGAAAGAGGCAAGAGGGCTTTCCACTGAGCTACAGCTAACTCAGAAAGATGCAAGCCTTAGAGAACCTCGTTGGAACTGAACCCCATGTGCAGCACTGAACAAACTGAGCTGCCCAACTGTGAGGTATTTTAGTGCTCGTGGGATTTTGTCACCTCGTGCCAATTTTTTTTTACACAAGCCAGCCGCAGAGTGGGATTTTTGGAGTGGGATTGTCATTCATTGTGAACTGAAGGTAAAACTTAGGTCACCAGATGCTGTGGGCGCAAGCTCAATAGGAACTTAGCTGAGATGGTCCCAAATTTGTTTCATAAAGATAAACAGGAAAGCTGACAGGAAACAAGAGAAGCGATCGTTCCCAACACTCCGCCTGAATTCATACCCTGAGCCCAAACGTACAGCATTCTAACAAAGCTTACTATAGGCAGTTTGGGCTGCTGGTGAGGAAAACATTCCTGTCACGCTTACACAGAATCACAGGATCTTTACAGTGCAGAAGGAGGCCATTCATCCCATCGAGTCTGCACTGGCTCTCTGAAAGAGCATTCCACCTAGCCCTACTCTGCTGCCTTATCCCCATAACCTTGCACATTCTTTCTTTTCAGGTAACCACCCAATTCCTTTTTGAATACCTCAATCGACCCTGCCTCCACCACCCTCTCAGGAAGTTTGTTCCGGACTTCAACCGCCTTATGAAATTATTTTACCTCACAAACTGATCTTGAATATTTGATCATTTAACTTGACATTTGGCATAACAGCAGGGAGAGGCACTGTCTCCCTAAAATAGACATTTGAAGGCAGCAATCTCATTAAGTGCACAGAAAGACCCAATTTAAGGAGAGGAGCTTGTGCAGTTCCAGTTAGAGTTTTACCTTTCTATCTCCCAGCTGGTAGATGTCATTCTCCTTCTCTCCAATCTGTTTCCTTTCAGCCAGATTCTCTGTGGAGCCTGTGGGGAAAGATTCGCTGCAGTCACTCCATCACACACCTAAGCTTAAACTCAAACCTAATCAGGAATGTAGGCCTGAAGGACATAAGCTAAAATGAGCGAAAGGTTAATTTAAAACAGATTTCGGGAAGAACTTCTGAAAGAGATCCCTCAAAGAGCGATTTACATTTGGATTTATCTCCCAAGCAATGTAGTGGAGACACAAAAAAACTGGGACCTGGAAAAGGAGTTAGCACCCAATGATGGAAGAATTAGTCAATGGGGGAATGGGTTTTTGCTCATCCTTGGAGCTCCTATTCTACAAGTGGAATTTTTAATTGCAAGCATTGGATTTGTATTGGCCTGGACTCTATACTGAATTGATGGAATGGAAGGACAGATCCCACCATTTAAGTTGGGCAGTCACTTGTATAGTCCCATAAAGTCCAGTTGCATTCACACCAATTTCAAAGTTGCTGGTTACAGCATCTTAAGCATTCTGTTTACCTTGGGCAGTAACAGCTGTACTTTCTCACAAGCTGGCACCTTATGAAGGTTCTCCTTCATTTAACACCAACATCATGTCTGGGCAATTTTTCTACATGGCACACCACATAGGGTTACATCGAGGCTACAGCACAGAAACAGGCCATTTAGCCCAACAAGCCTATGCCAGTGTTTATGCTCCACACAATTCTCCTCCCATCATTTAGCCCCATCAAAATATCCTTTCATCCTCATAAATGCATCTATGTTGTTTGCCTCAGTTACTCCTTGTTTTAGCAAGTTCCCCATTCTCTTGTGGGCAAATCCAACCCAGCCAAATACCAACCCATCAGTACACTCTCGATCATCAGTAAAGTAATGGGAGAGGTCACCAACAGTGCTATCAAGCGGCACTTGCTTAGCAATAATCTGGTCACTGACTCCCAGTTTGGATTCCGCCAGGGCCACTCAGCCCCTGATCTCATTACAACCTTGGTTCAAACATGGACAAAAGAGCTGAGCTCCCGAGGTGAGGTGAGAGTGGTTGTTGGTCAGCCAAGTCAGCTCCAGGACATCACTGCAGGAGTTCCTCAGGGTAATGTCCTAGGCCTAACCATCTTCAGCTGCTTCATCACTGACCTTCCTTCCATCATAAGCTCAGAAGGGGGGATGTTTGTTAATGATTGCACAATGTTCAGCACCATTCGCGACTCCTCAGATACTGAAGCAGTCCATGTCCAAAAGCAGCAAGACCTGGACAACATCCAGGCTTGGGCTGACAAGTGGCAAGTAACATTCACGCCACACAATTGTCAGGCAATGACCATCTCCAACAAGAGAGAATCCAACCATCACCCCTTGATGTTCAATGGCATTACTATCACTGAGTCCCCCACTACAACATCCTGGGGATTACCATTGACCAGAAACTGAACTGGACTAGCCATATAAATACTGTGGCTACAAGGATAAGTCAGAGGCTAGGAATCATGATGAGTAACTCACCACCTGACTCCCCAAAGCCTGTCCACCATCTACAAGGCACAGGTCAGGAGTGTGATGGAATACCCCCCACTTGCCTGGATAAGTGCAACTCCCACAGCACTCAGAGGCTTGACACCATTCAGGCAAAAGCAGCCCATTTGATTGGCACCATATCTACAAACATTCACTCCCTCCACCACCGATGCACAGTGTGTACCATCTACAAGATGCTCTGTAGGAATTCACCAAGGATCCTTAGACAGCATCTTCCAAACTCATGACCACTACTATCTAGAAGGACAAGGGCAGCAGATAGATGGAAATACCACCACCTGGAAGTTCCCCTCCAAGTCACTCACCATCCTCATTTGGAAATATATCACCATTCCTTCACTGTCGCTGCGTCAAAATCCTGGAACTGCCTCCCTAACAGCACTGTGGGTGCACCTATGCCACATGGACTGGGGTTAGAGAAGGCAGCTCACTACCACCTTCTCAAGGGCAACTAAGGATTGGCAATAAATGCTGGCCCAGCCAGCGAAGTCCACATCTCGTGAATGAATAAAAGAAAACATTGGGTAAAGAAGTTTCTCTTGAATTTGTTATACGATTAGCGACTACCTTCCATTTACGACCCCTACACTTGGACTCGACCAGAAGTGGGAACAGGCTTACTATATCTACCCTATCGTAATCATAAAGATCTCTGTCAGGTCACCCACTTACCTGTCCCTTTTCTTCAGGTAATTCCTACCCAATTCACAATTTATTTACAAGACCAGCCATTGAGCATGAAAAGGCTATGGGGCTTTCAATCAGAGCCTTTTCCAGTTTCTGTTCCTCCAGCTTTCCTTACCTTTGCTGCAATGGAGTTTGATTGGTATTGTACAAACATGGACCTCTGTTACAATATAATGTTGGTACAATAAAGAAAATACATTTTCACTCTCCCTTTCCCCCACACACCTGATTTGCAACCTTTACAACAAGACCAGAAAGGATGGCAGCAAAGAGTTCCGCCATCTGTGACAGTGCCTGGATATGTCCAGGTAAAAACAAAGCAAGAACCAACTGTGTTAGCTTGGCTTCACATGCTGGTTCCACATCTGTCACAGCTTGTGCTTCCTGTAAAAGTCAACTTTTCTGCATCGCCACCGTCTCTTTTTATTCTTTATACTTTCGTGGGATGTGGGCATTGCTGACAAGGCCAGCATCTGTTGCCCATCCCTAATTGCCCTTGAACTGACCTTGTTAGGCCATTTCAGAGGGCAGTTAAGAGTCAACCGCATTGCCGTGGGTCTGGAATCACATGCAGGCCAGACCAGTTAAGGACAGCACCAAAACAAAAATTGCTGGAAAAACTCAGCAGGTGTGACAGCATCTGTGGAGAGAAAGACCATGTTAACATTTTGAGTCCATATGACTCTTCTTCAGCTCAGTTTCCCTGGTCATCTAGTGGTTAGGATTCGGCACTTTCACTGCCGTGGCCCGAGTTTGATCCCCGCCCAGGGAGTGATGGTTAAAAAGCTTTCCTGGTGGTAAGGAGGCCAGACCAGGTAAGGATGGCAGATTTCCTTTCCTAAAGGACATTAGCGAACCAGGTGGGCTTTCTCAACAATCAATGATAGTTTCATGGTCAACATTAGCTAAGACTAGCTTTATATTCCAGATTTATTAACTGAAGCCACATTCTGCCAGCTGCCATATGTGGGATTTGAACCCATGACCCCCAATACATTAGCCTCAGTCTCCGGATTATTAGTCCAGCAACATTACCACTACGCCACTGTTTCCCCTCCATTCTCATTTAAAGAGCCTGCAAACTGGGGCAGCCGGGGATGGCTGGTGACAGGAGAGAGTAAACAAGCTTTCCTCAGGCATGGTACTGATCATTGCGGAAAGCGGAAAGCAGGCAAATTGCATCGGCACAGACTCAGCAGGTGTGAGCGATGGGAACTTTACTCAGATTTCTAAAGTTTCTGAATTTTCGAGGGAAGCTTTAGGAAGGATGGAAGGAAGTTTTCCTTTACACAGAGGGCCATCAGCAGCTGGAACAGGTTGCTGGAAGGGTGCTGTCATGGGAAAATGGTAGGATTGGTGTTCTGAGATCAAATGATTGAAGAGCCTTCTTAACTGATACTTGTCTCCTTATTTATGAAATGATGTAAATGTGTTGGAAGCAGCTGAGAGAAGGTTTACCAGCCTAATACCTGGAATGGGCAGGTTGTCTTATGAGGAAAGGCTGGACAGGACTGAGTTTGTATCCGCTGGAGTTTAGAAGAGAAAGAGGCGACTTGCTTGAAACATTTGAAACATATAAGAGTCTGAAGGGTCTTGACAAGTTGGATGAAAAGAGGATGTTGTTGAAGAATCTGGAACTAGGGGTCACATTTAAAAATAAGGGGTCGCGCATTTAAAACAGAGATGAGGAGAAATTTTTTTCTCTCAGACGGCTGTGAGCCTTTGGAACTCTCTTTCTCAAAAGGCGGTGGATGCAGAGACTTTGAATATTTTTAAGACAGAGCTAGATAGATTCTTGGTAAGCAAGGTTATCAGGGGCAGCAGGAATGTGGAGTTGAGGTTACATCCAGATCAGCCATGATCTTATTGAATAGCAGAGCCGGCTTGAGGGGCTGAGTGGCCTACTCCTCCTCCTAATTAGCATGTTCATATGTTAATCCACGTGCATTATGTGATCCATGTTTGATTAAGCTCCCTGTGCTGATGAGGGCTGGTTTGGAGGAATTGCTGAACCTGCGAGTGTAAAGGAGCTGGATTAAGGTGTGCCATTAAAATGATAACAACTCTAATTAGAATTGATCAAATGGCTGCACAGGGGCTCTATCAGTCCTGTCACAGTGCCGTTAACATGAGAAAGCATCCCAAAGCCTGTCACAAATGTATGTGGATGCTGAGTAAATGAAAGAGACATTAGGAGGAATGACTAAACGTTTGGTGAAAGCAGTGGATTTTAAGGATAGTCTTAAAGACAGAGAGGGAGGTGGAAAGAAGGGAATTCTATAACCTAGGATCTATGTAGCAGAAGGCACAACAGCCAATGCTGGGCTGCAAGAAGCGAGGGATGCACATTGGGCTGGGAAGGAAGAAAGGCAGAGTCTTTAAAGGTCTGTAATGTTTACAGGGTGGGGTGGTGGTGGTGGTGGAGGAGTGCACAGAGATAGGGAGAGTTAGGGACATAGAGAGATACAAACATGAGGATGAGAATTTTAAACTTTAGACATTGCAGGACCAGGAGCAATCTAGGTCAATGAGCAAAGGCTGCCTGTTGAAAGAACCTGGTGTGAGTTAGGATACAGGCAGCAGAGTATTAGGTGCACAATAGCAGCGATGTGTACCATATACAAGATGCACTGCAGGAATTCACCAAGCCTCCTTATACAGCACCTTCCAAACCCACAACCACTACCATCTAGAAGGACAAGGGCAGCAGATAGATGGGGACACCACCACCTGAAAGTTCCCCTCAAAGCCACACATCATCCTGACTTGGAACCATGTCGCCATTCCTCCACTGTTGCAGGGTCAAAATCCTGGAACTCCTTCCCTAACAGCATTGTGAGTGTACCTACACCACATGGACCGCAGCAATTCAAGAAGGCAGCTCACACACCACCTTGTCAAGGACAGTTAGGAATAGGCAATAAATGCTGACCCAGCCAGCAAAGCCCACATCCCATGAATGAATAAAAAAACATTAGATGAGCTGAACTTCTGGAGGGAGGGAAATAGAAGGCCAGTCGGAAGAGCATTGAAATAATCAAGTCAATAGATAGCAAAAGCATGGATGAAAAAAATTGTATTTATATCGCAATTCCATGACCACTGGACATCCCAAATCACTTTACAGCCATTACAGTAGAACTGAAATATAGTCACTGCTGTGATGTAGAAAGGTGGCCACCAATTTGCACACAGCAAGCTCCCACAAACAGCAATTTAACCATGACCAGATCATCTGCTCTTTTGTGATGTTAATTGAGGGATAAATGTTGGCCAGAACACCAGGGAAAACCCCCCTGCTCTTCTTTGAAACAGTGTCATGGGGTCTTTTGCATCCACCCAAGCAAGCTGATGGGGCTTCGGTTTAATGTCTCATCCAAACGATGACACCTCTGACAATGCAACTTTCCCTCAGTACTGTGCTGGAATATCAGCCTTGATTTTTGTGCATAAACCCTGGAGTAGGTCTTGAATGCAAAACCTTGTGACTCAGAGACAAGAGTGCTACTACCTTGAGCCTCAACTGACAATAGATGGACTGAGGCAGAAGTGGAAATGGGCAATGTTACAGAGGTGGAAGGAGAAGACCTCGGTGATAGGGAGGAGAGAGGGCCAACAACTCAGCTCAAAGTTATATAGGATGCAAAGATTGTGAAGAATTTTCAGTCAGATACTATGGCTGGGTATGTGAATGGAATCACTGGGTTGTCAATCAAGTTTGTGGCGGAGGCTAAAATCAATTGCTTCAATCTTTGCAATCTTACATTGAATTACACAGAATTTACAGCTCAGAAACTAGCCATTCAGCCAACTGGTTCATAGCAGTGTTTAGGCTCCGGTGAGCCTCCTCCCACCCCACTTCAATTCACTCCACTAAAATATCTTCCTATTCCTCTCTTTCTTGTGTGCTTGTCTAGCATTCCCTTAATTGCACCAATATTGTCTGCTATTACAGCACGTTCCTCATTCTAACCATTCTTTGAATATAGGGGTTTCTCCTGAATTCCTTCATGGATTTACCTAAAATGCAAGTCTTTATGAATTAAACATTAAGCTTAGCGTCAAAGTAGTCCAGGAGAACCCTACCTTGAAGTAATTGCAGGGAAAAAGTTAAAACCAGCACGTTTGCAGTCCAGTGACCCATTATTTGGATCAGCGCCACTCAAACACCAGGCAACTCGTCACCTCAGAGAATCAGTTATGCTGAATGATCATCCACCACTCTGGCTGCTTTATATTAGGAGGCACCTTTGTCTCTCCTTCCTCCTCCTAGTTTTTATGACATCTCCAGTTTGCCTACAAATAAATTGCTGATTGCGAGAAAAAACTCTTTGGATACGTCTTGTGAATTGCTTAACAAGCCTTTGTACGCACTGTAAAATAATTCAATGTTTACTTTCTCTAACAATTGCACAAACATAGTTATAAATCATTAGTACAGTTACAGTACTGCATTACTAGTCTGCACTGTTAAAAGAAAAACTTGCATTGATGTAGCATCTTTCATGACCTCAGGATCTTCCAAAGTGGGTTATAGCCTATGAAGCCAGAGCCGTATGATACTGACATCCACCTGGCTATACGGAAAATTGCTTTGGTTTATCCTGTTCACAAAATTAGAGAGGTGGTGGGGGGAGGCAATGGCTAGTGGTATTATCACTGGACTGGTAATCCTATAGACCCAGGGTAATGACCTGGGTTCAAATCCCACCATGGCAGATGGGGGGATTTGAATTCAATAAAAAAGCTTGAATTAAAAGTCTAATGCTGATCATGAAACCATTGTCAATTATTGTAAAAACCCATCTGGTTCACTAATATCATTTAGGGAAGGAAATCTGCCATCCTTACCTGGTCTGGCCTACATGTGACTCCAGACCCATAGCAATGTGGTTAACTCTTAAATGCACTCTGAATCAGGGCAATTAGGGATGGGCAATAAATGCTGGCCTAACCAGTGACACCCACATCCCACGAATGAATAAAAAAAACTGCAGGACAAATCTAATCTGACCAATTACCACCCTATCTGTGTACTCCCAATCATCAACAAAGTGCTATTATATGGCTGGCCCTGTTCTGGTCAATGGTAATCCCCAGGATATTGATAGTGGGGGATTCAGTGATGGCAATTTTAAAAAATTTGTTCATGGGGTGTGGGCATCGCTGGCTAGGCCAGCATTCATTACCCATCCCTAACTGCCCTTGTTCAGAGGGCATTTAAGAGTCAACCACATTGCTGTGGGTCTGGAGTCACATACAGGTAGATATCCTTCCCTAAAGGACAGCAGTGAGCCGGCAATCTGCTGTGGTTTCATGGTCATCCTTGGACTTTGAATTCCAGATTTTATTTTTTATGGAATTCAAATCTCACCATCTGCCATGGTGTGATACAAACTCAGGTCCCCAGAGTATTACCCCAGGTCTCGAAAATACTAGTCAGTGACAATACCACTCCCGCAACCTCCTCCCCATGATGCTGTTAAGTGTCAAGGGGAAATAGTTAGGTTCTCTCTTGTAGGAGATGGGCATTGCTTGGCACTTGTTTGGCGCGAATGTTACTTGCAACTAATCAACCCAAACCTAAATATTGTCCAGATCTTGCTGCATTTGGACATGGACTACTTCAATGTCTGAGGAATGCTAAATTGCACTGAACACTGTGCAATCATCAGCAAACATCCCCACTTCTGACCTTTAGCTGGATGAAGCAGTTGAAGGTTGTTGGGTCTAGGACACTGTCCTGAGGAACTCCTGTAGTGATGTCCTTGGGCTGAGATGATTGGCCTTCAATAAATGCAACCTTCTTCCTTGTGCTAGCTATGACTCCAAGCAGTGGAGAATTTTCCCCCTGATTCCCATTGGCTTCAATTTTGACAGGGCTCCTTGATGACACATTCAGTCAAATGCTCCTTACTATTAAGGGTAAACGCTCCCACCTCAACCTTTGGAATTCAGCTGTTTTGTTCAGGTTTGGACCAAGGCTGTAATGAAGTCTGGAGCTGAGTGGCCCTGGCAGAACCCAAACTGAGCATCAGTGAGCAGGTTATTTCTGTGCAAGTGCTGCTTTATAGCTCTGCTGAAGATATTTTCCCATCACTTTGCTGATGATTGCGAGTAAACTGACGGGGTGCTAATTGGTCCTGCTTTCAGTGATAGGGCATAGATGGGCAATTTTCCACATTGATGGGTGGATGCCTGTTTTGCAGTTGTGCTGGAACAGCTTGGCTAAGGGTATGGCTAGTTCCGGAGCACAAGTCTTCTGCACTACAGCCAGCATGTTGTCAGGGCCCATATCCTTTGCTGTATCCTGTGCTTTCAGCCGTTTCTTGATATCACAAGGAGTGAATCCAATTGGCTGAAGACTGCCAGGCAACCTCAGGTGGAGGTTGGGATGGATCATCCACTCCACGCTTCTAGCTAAAGTTGCAAATGTTTCAGCCTTGTCTTTTGCGAAGGAATGTATGAATTTGGAGCACCTTATTTTTAACCTGTGCCTCCTAGTTCTAAACTCTCCGACATGGGGGAAACATCCTTTCAGCATCCACCCTGTCAAGTCCCCTCAGGATCTTATATGTTCAATAAAATCACCCGTTATTCTTCAAAACTCCAATGGATACAAGCTCAACCTATCCAACCTTTCCTCAAAATCCCTTAGTCCCAAGAATAAGCTAATTGACTTTGCAGTGATGTGTTGGGCTCCCCCATCATTGAGGATGCAGATATGTATGGAGGCTCCTCCTCCAGTTAGTTGTTTAATTGTCCATCACCGTTCGTGACTGGATGTGACAGGACTGTGTAGCTTTGATTTTATCTGTTGGGCTGTGCTCTGTTTATAGCATGCGCTGGTTAGTATGCATTTGATTGGCCTTCTTCTGTGCTATGTCATTCTATGATTCCAGATTAAGAGAATCAGCCCTGAAATTGAGAGTCACCACAGAGATCAGAGAAACTGACCATTGGTCTCATTGATGCCCAATGGGAATTAGGATGTGTGGGGGAGGGGGTTTCACTGGTCTCGCATAGAAATTATGCCGGGAGAACGATGGAGTCGCAGTGGAATTTTAGGACTGTAACCATGTTAAGTGGTAGAGAACAAGGATTATAAAGAGGGTGGAACAAAGTAAAGCGCTTGAGGATTGAGAAGATGCTGAAGGAATAGGTGCAAGAGAGATAGCAAGGTATGATCTGGTGATAGGGGTGATTTGGTTGGTGTGTATGGTGGATGGTATAGATAGCCAACCTTCTGTCAATCCAGTGGTCATGTGTGTCAAGGGCCTTAGTCCTGAACGAATGACCATTCTTCAGGAAAATGTGAAGAAGACCGGAGACAGAGTCTGAGGGTGGTGGTGATGGGTGGAGTGGGTGAAACGATAAGGAGATTGGCGGGAGTTGCCACAGGTAGGGGCATTTGGCTGGAACCCCAGTGAGAGAGGAGGGGGAGGGTGCAGTTGGGGTTGTTGTGTTAAAAAAACAGGACGAGTATCTCAATAGGCCCTTTAGAGAATACCAAGAGAAGGCAGCTGTGGGTATATTTGAAAGGCATTCCAGCCTAAGAAGATGATAGGAGAGTTGGAGGGTGAAGGGATAGTGATGGATTGGAATAGGGATTGGAGGATGTTGTGTAGGGTAGGTGTGGTGTCAAAATACCAAAACCAGAAAGGCTATTGGATGTTCTCCTGTATCTCAAGTGGCCAGGAATACAGCAAGGAGGAAGTGATGCTCCCATTGTATGGGGTGTTAGCCATACCGTAATGAGGGTACTGCATTCACTTTTGGGTACAGCACCTCAGGAAGGACATGTTAGCCTTGGAGGGCATACAGTGCAGATTCACCGAAATGATACCAGGATTTACTGGGTTAAATTATGAGGACAAGACACCTAAGGAAGATTGAGGGGTGATCTGATCCAAGTGCATAATATGTTAAATGGATTCCATATGGTAGATATGGAGAAACTAGTTCCTCTAGCGGGGGAAGCAAGAAACAGGGGGCATAATCTTCATTTCGGAGCTTGACCATTCAGGTGCAAAATTGGTCATTTGAAATCTGGAACTCTTCCCCAGAAGGCTGTGGATGCTGGGAATAAATTGAAGCTTTCTAGTCTAAGGTCGATAGATTTTTGTTATCAGAACATTTTGATGCCACTTTAAGGAAACATTGTGACAAATTATATGTGCCAAAGCTGCCTCTAAGTTGTGGAAGGTGCTAATAACATATAAGGTACTAGCTCTACATGTAGCTAAGACACCAGAGAGACAGTCCAGTCCTGAAGTAGACAGAGAAAAGCCACAAGCCTGATCACAAGCTTTCAAGGTGTGAATTATGCAAAAAGATGAGAAACTTGTCATCTTGAAAGCTAAGTTGCTGTGGTTCCATTTGGATTTCTCTTGCTGCTGGGGACTGAAAGATTGAGTTCAATAGTCCCGCTCCAGATACTTGAGCAAATAATCTGTCCTGTCCAGCGAGGGAGGGTTCTGCACAATCAGAAATGCTATCTTTGCATGATACGTTAAATCAAGGCCTTGCCAAAGAACTTAGATGACATGGTATTATTTCAAAGAAAATCAGGAGTATTTTACCTGGTGCTAAGGTCAATATTTATCCTTCAACCAACCCCACTAAAATAGATTATCTGGCTGTTATCTCATTGCTATTTGTGAGATTGGCCAATTGGTTGCCATGTTACAACGTTACAACAATGTGCCATTGGCTATAAGGCGCTATGGGACATCCTGAGGTCATGGAAGATGCTACGTAAATGCAAGCTTTTCAACTTTAAAAAGGGGCAACTAAGAAGTGGGGTGGGATTTTGTGGAGTCTGCAAGAGCAGGAAACGGGGCGTATGGGGTAACTTGATTAGGTGGGAGCCGAAATTTCAATTTCCCGAATGCAGGTTGAGATATTGAGATTAAGTCAGCAGCATGTCTACGACATGTCGTGCCTCACGCCTCACGGGTTTGTACTCATAATATATCTACATTCCATGATTTCTCATTAGCATGAAACTTTTTATAATTACAACCTACCTTCATGATAAACCCAGCAGTGCACGAGAATCTCGTGGCATGAGGTTCAGGTTTGTTAAAAAGTGGCATGCACCAGTTGGATTTGTGCAGTTGTGTTCGAGGTTAGCAGTTTTCCCAGTCGAGCTCTGTAGCACAGGGGAGGAGAGCAGGAGAATGGCGGCTTGCACAGAGGCTCAGGACCAGCAAGAGTGGGTCATCGAGCAGTGGATAAGGGAAGGTCCTAGCGTTCTGTGTGTGGTGTGTAGAGTTTTGCTTGTGGATAATGGAAAAAATTGAAAATCTCACTGCTCATCAGTTCTATAGGTGAACTTCATGGACACACTTGCTCTAATCTCACTGTGTGCCTTCTTTATACAGTTCGAGTGCTGTGGGATTCATATGCCCAACATTCCTGCAACATTGGGAGAAGGAGGAGAGGACGCTACAAAGGAGAGCTCTTATGAACATACAACAAAAGAGCAGGAGTAGGCCATTCAGCCCCTCGAGCCTGCTATGCCATTTAATAAGATTAAGGTTGATCTGATAGTAACCTGAAATCTGCATCCCACCTACCCACGATAACCTATCACCCCCTTGCTTATCAAGAATTTATCCACCTCTGCCGTAAAAATATTCAAAAACTCTGCTTCCACCGCCTTTTCAGGAAGAGTTCCAAAGACTCACAACCATCTGAGTGAAAAAATTTCACAGCATCTGTGTTAAATGGGCGACCCCTTATTTTTAATCAGTGACTCCTAGTTCTAGATTCTTCCACAAGAGGAAACATCCTCTCCACATCCACCCTGTCAAGACCCCTCAAGATCTAATATGTTTCAATCAAGTCGCCTATTATTCTTCTAAACTCCAGTGGTTACAAGCCTAGTTTATCCAACCTTTCTTCATTAGACAACCCACCCATTCCTGGTATTAGCTTGGTAAACCTTCTCAGAACTGCTTCCAACACATTTATACCCTTCCTTCCTTAAATAAGGTGGCCAATACTGTACACAGTACTCCAAACGTGATCTCACTAGTAATAAAAACAAAAAAACTGCGGATGCTGGAAATCCAAAACAAAAACAGAATTACCTGGAAAAACTCAGCAGGTCTGGCAGCATCGGCGGAGAAGAAAAGAGTTGACGTTTCGAGTTCTCATGACCCTTCGACAGAACTGTTCTGTCGAAGGGTCATGAGGACTCGAAACGTCAACTCTTTTCTTCTCCGCCGATGCTGCCAGACCTGCTGAGTTTTTCCAGGTAATTCTGTTTTTGTTTTGTGATCTCACTAGTGCCCTGTAACACTGAAGCATAACCTCCCCTACTTTGTATTCAATACCCCTTACAATAAATGATAACATTCTGTTCGCTTTCCTAATTACTTGCTGTACTTGCATACTAGCCTTTTGTGATTCATGCACTAGGGCACCCAGATCCCTCTGCACCGCAGATCTCCGCAATCTTTCACCATTTAGATAATATGCTTCTCTTTTATTCTTCCTGCTAAAATGGACAATTCCACATTTTCCCACATTATACTCCATCTGCTGGATCTTTGCCCACTCACTTAATCTATCTATATCTGTTTGTAGCCCCCTTGTGTCCTCTTCACAACTTACTTTCCTACCTATCTTTTTGTCATCAGCAAATTTGGCAACTGTCCCATCAATCCCTTCATCCAAGTCATTTATACAAATTGCAAACAGTTGAGGTCCTGTGGCACACCACTCATTATGTCTTGCCAACCTGAGAAAGACCCATTTATGCCTACTCTCTGTTTCCTGTTAGCTAGCCAATCTTCTATCCATGCCAATAATTTACCCCCATACCATGAAATTTTATTTTCTGCAATAACCTTTGATGTTGTATTTTATCGAATGCCTTCTGGAAATCTTAGTACAGTACATCCGCCGGTTCCCCTTTATCTACAACACATGTTACTTCCTCAAAGAACTCCAATAAGTTGGTTAAACATAGTTTTCCTTTCACAAAACCATGGTGACTCTGCCTGATGACCTTGAACTTATCCATGTGCCCTGCTATAACTTCTTTAATAATAGCTTTTAACATTTTCCCTCTGGCAGATGTTAATCTAACTGGTCTGCAGGTTTCCCATTTCTGTCTCCCTCCTCTTTGAATAATGGAGTTACATTTGCTAAGTTCCAATCTAATGGGACCTTCCCTGAATCTAGGGAGTTTTGAAAAATTAAAACAAATGCATCAGCTATCTCACTTCTTTTAAGACCCTAGGATGAAGCCAGTCAGGACCGAGGCACTTGTCAGCCTGCAGCTCCAACAATTTACTCAGTAACACTTCCTTGGTGACTGTAATTTTCCTGATTTCCTTCCCCATTCCCAATTTCTGATTTATAGCTACTTCTGGCATGTTACTTGTATCTTGCCAGTCAACAAAAGAGGGCACAATGCCAGCAACAGGCAGCACCCAAGGGGGAAGGCTGGTAGAAGATGGGCGCTGGTGTTTGGCAGCAAAGTTGCGGCCATGTGCAGAGCCTCCATATTTGTCCAGGAGACTCTTTTATAGTCTTCAGCATTGTCAGCTGATAGCGGGTTTCACCAATGAAAAGCTTCCCCTGTCTCATGATTACACATATCTCCTGTGCACGTGGCTGGCACTTAGATTTTTACAAGAATTGCATGAGAAATGGGAAAGAGCAAGAGAATGGAAGTGTAAAAGTGGCAGAAAGTACCGATTACACCATGACGCAGTTAAAATTCTGCCTGTGCTCTCAGAGAGATTTTCTTATTTTGTATACCTTCACACTCTTTTCTCCCCTGGACAATAATGTGGAGTGTTAGAAGGATTTGCCGTCTGAATAGCAACCTGTTGAACCAGGTGACAAAAATCCCTTCCCTGCCCACCAAGTCCTGGAGTGGGACTTGAACCCCAGGCCTTCTGGCTTCAAGGCAGGAGCACCGCCTTCTTGTTTGTCCTTCAAGGTAAAGATGACCATGTTTGTCACCTGGGGTGTTTGGTAGGGTTCCGGTGGATACATCGGTGACTGCTAAGGCCAATCTGTTCCCAGAAGGTTCTGCTGCAAATAGGACAGGATACCACAGCTGATTGAGTTTTGGGCGAGCTGCTGGCTCAGGATTTCCTCTCCTTGTGTTTTCTCTGTGCCTCTGAGATGAGCTTGCTTTCGAAGGAGGCCAGACCATATTTTATTTGTTTGCTCTGGGAGCAGCGATCCTGGGTGAGCTTCTCCCAGGACTGAAGTCAATATCAAAACTCCTAGGTGAAGCCTTTAGAGTGTCCTCGTAGTGCTTCCTCTGACTGCCAAGACAGCGCACACCAGACTCAAGCTCTCCATGGAAGATTGGCTTTGTTAAGCAGGTGTCAGACATTCCAGCTACACGACCAGCCCAACTCAGTTGTGGCTATCTCAATATGGTGTGGATGCTTGGCACGCCAGCTCAGATAAGCATCCCAGTGTCAGTCTCAGTATTTTTTCCTGCCATCTGATCTTCTGAAACTTCTGAAGGCAGCTCAAGTGAAAGTTGTTGAGCTTCTTGGCATCACACTGGTACAGAGTCCAAGTTTCACATGCATAGAGCAGAGTGGGGTAGGACTATTGCTCTAGTTTGGTAGGCAGACTTACCCCTCTTCGTTCCCATTGAAATGTTCAAAGTTTGCTGAAAGCTACGCTTGCTTTGACAATTCTTGTATTTGCCCTGTTGTCCATTACCTTCCAAAGGCCCTCATGGCTGATTGTGCCTAAGGCATTTGTCAGGTCGACAAATGTGGTGTCGAGGTCCATGTTCTTTCTTGGCATTTCTCCAATTTTCACCATATAGTTCTTCCTTGACCTTTTCTGAAACAGCATTGATCTCTGGCAACAGATCCTGGTCAAGGTGTTGCACTAAGCTGTTCAGGAGGAGGATTCTGATGAAGATTTTCCTTGTGATAGAGAGGAGTGAGATTCCTCTATGATTGTTGCAATATTGATGAGTTCCTTTCTGCTTGCACAGCTGGACAAAGGAGGCATCTTTGTGTTTCTACAGGATGATTCCTTGCTCCCAAATAGACTGAAAGAGTTCAGTGAGCTTTTTAACCAGGCCATGACCTCCAGCCTTGTAGACCTGAGCTGGAGTGTTGCTGCTTAGGCAAGAGTTTGATTGTGTCCATCATTTCTAACAGCGTGGGACGGTCGTCAAGAGAGAGGTTGATGCAACCTGAGGCAGCCTGGTGATTTTCTTTTAATTCATTTATGGGATGTGGGCATTGCTGGATAGGCCAGCATTTATTGCCCATCCCTAATTGCCCTTGCTCAGAGAGCATTTAAGAGTCAACCATATTGCTGTGGGTCTGAAGTCACATGTAGGCTAGACCAGGTGAGGACAGCAGATTTCCTTCCCTAAAGGACATTAGTGAACCAGATGGATTTTTCAACAATCGACAATGGTTTCATGATCATAATTAGAATTTTTGCTTCTTCATTGATAGCTGAAGGCCAATTGAGGCCTTGGGCTTAAAGTTTTCCGCCCATCTTTCTAGAATTTGGACTTTTTCTGTGAGGTGCATTGACTCATTGACGCAGAGAATTGGTGACAAATCAGCAGACAGATTTCAGAGCATAATAGAATCTCTTCCAGTCTTTGTGGTCAACATATGACTGAAGTTCATCTGCTTTCTGATACAGTCAAATATCTTGCATCTCCCTGAGCTTGCTTGAACCATCCTGCAAATGTTTCAGTCGGCATTGTGCTCAGATAGTGATGACTCGTTACTGAGGTAAACCCGTAGAGGAGATGTTTTTCCTCCAGTCGTTTCTGGATCATTGTTTTCATCAAACCAATCTTGAACCTTATGAGAGGCAGGGCTAAGGTCCTGTAGAGCAGTGGAGTACACTGCTGAATGTCGCTCAGTTATCCTTAATGCAGTAAGTGTCCATTTTCACTGCACACAGGCAACTCTCGAGTTTCTTCATGACTGTCTGTTTGAGCCTTGAGAAGTTGAGATGCTTCTGGACCTGTGTAACCTGGGACATCCAGGGGGATAGATCTTGGTGTTTAGCTTTGAAATGATAAGATGATGGTCAGTCCAGCAGTCAGCGCCACACATACCGTTCGTCACATGTATATCGTGCTTGGTGATGACATATTCGATTAGATGCCAATGAATGGAACAGAGATGCATCCAAGATGCCTTCTTGAGATTAGGGAGGCGGAAAACTGTGTTGTTGACTAAGAGCTCATGCTCAGCACAGAGGTTCAGCAAGAGGAGACCATTGCTGCTACAACTGCCAGCCCCATTTTTCCAATGACCCCTTCCTACACTTGGTGATCTGCACCAATTCTTGCATTGAAGTCGCCAAGAACGATTAGCTTGGCTGACTTCGGCACAGTAACAATCAAGCAATGAAGGTTATCAGAGAATTTATTCATGATGTCATTAGGGTTGGTCATGGTGGGGGTACATTCACTGATGATAATTGCTTGCTCATTGCCGTACAGGCATGTTTAAGTGCCGTCAGGCAGCCATTAACATCCTTGGGAAGGCAAGTCAACTTACTGATGAGACGGTTCATGATGCAAGGTTTACACCAGCTTCTCGCTATTCTTCTTTTCCATGTCTGCTTCAAAAGAATGCGTATCCTGCACCAATTTCCCTGAGCTGGCCCTCCTCAGGTTGATGAATCTCGCTGAAGGTGGCGATCAGGACATTGTACCTAGCCAGTTTGCTACTGAAGAGAGCAGTTCCTCTCTCAGGTCTGTCGGCTGTGGCATCATCCATGAGGGTTCCCACATTCCTCATGCTAATGTCACCTTGAATTTCTTTTTTGAGATTGACTTTCAACTGCATTGATGGGATCCCTGCCGACTGCGGCCTGCTGGCCAGGGAGGTGAAGCAGACAATGTTTGTGGCACCATTTAGAACCATAGAAAAGTTACAGCACAGAAGGAATCCATTCAGCCCATCTTGTCCATGCCAGCCCGAGGACACCCAGGTGCCCTTTCTAATCCCACCTTCCTGCACCCGGCCCAAAGCCCTGCAGCTTACAGCACATAAGGTGCAGATCCAGGTACTTTTTAAAAGAGTTTAAAGTTTCTGCCTCTACCACCAACTTGGGCAGCGAATTCCAGACACCCACTACCCTCTGCGTAAAAAAGTACTTCCTCATGTCCCCCCTTCACCTTCTGCCACTTATCTTGAATCTATGTCCCCTGATTCTAGAATTGTCCACCAAGGGAAACAATTTTATCCTGGCCCCTTCCTCACTAGGGAGGTGAGTAGTGTGGTCCCAAAAAGGGCAGCTCAGTTGCACAGGGAGCTTCTGAATTCCACTTCCACTTCCTTCTAGTGACTCCTGCCTGTGTGAAGGTTCACAGCTATAGCTCCCAGTGAATCCACACCTGCTGCTACGTCGCTCGCCCATCACCTCAGTTCATGGGACACATAGATAATGAATGACAGCTAGAAAGATAATGATCCTGACTTGTGCATGAATTGGTTTATAGTGAGGGAGAGTTGTGCAACATCAGTCTCATTTTCTTGTCCTGATTTGTCTCTTGTCTTGGTCCAGTGAAAAGATGAGTCTAGATAGCTGTGGATAGATCTGGATGCAGTGGGTGACCAGGACATCTTCAGTGTCTTGTCAAACCCTACGAAAAAGAGTCATGCAGACTTGAAACGCTAACTCTGTTTCTCTCTCTGCAAATCCTGTCAGACCTGTTGAGTTTCTCCAGCATTTTCTGTTTTCATTTCAGATTTCCAGCCTCCACTGTATTTAGTTGTTGTATTATCGTGGAGTGATTATATTTGGGAATGCACACAGGCCAGAATTTGAGGAGCACAGATATCTTGGAAAGTCGTGGGGCTGGAGGAGATAGGGAGGCGTGAGGCCATTTAGCAATACAGTAAAAAGCAATTCCTCTCACACATGGGAAGTAACTGTACATTTTCCAGGGTAGATTGGAACTTCAAATTAAGCTGGCGTGGAATAATATCCAGATATAGGAACTGGAATAGGCCATTCAAACCCTCAAGCCAGTTCTGCCCTTCCTACATTACAAAAGTGACTACACTTCAAAAGTACTTAATTGGATTTAAAGCACTTTGAGACATATGGTGGTATGAAAAATGCTATATAAATGCAAGTCTTTCTTTTCTTTTTCAATTGGATCATGACTAATCTGTACCCTAACATCAATTACCCACCTTTACTCCATATCTCTAAATACAATTACCTAACAATCTCAGTTTTGACATTTTCAACTGACCCCCAGCCTCAGCAGCTTCTGGGAGGACAGAATTTGGGGTTCATACTGCCCTTCGTGTGAAGTCATTGTTATAAATGGCTGTATCTATGGCAACCAACCTCTAATGTATTTATTGCAGTTCCCCGAACTAACTAAAAACCAAGAGACCCATGTTGAAGCAGGCTTTATTTATAGTTAGAAGTAGGCTCTATGTGCAAAATGAGGTATGTCCAACATCCTGATTTGGATGTGGGTCCTTCATCACACCCATGGTAGTACCTCAAGTGATTCAAGGAAAAGCTCCACTACCATCTCCTAGGGCCAACTAGTGATCGGCAAAAAAGAAGAAAGAACGACTTGCGTCTATATTGCACTTTTCATGACCAGTGGATGTCTCAAAATGCTTTACAATCAACGCAGTATTTTTGAAGTGTACTCACTGTTGTAATGTCGGAAACACGGCAACCAATTTGCACACAGCAAGCTCCCACATTCACCAATGTCATAATGACATTGATTGAGGGATAAATGTTGGCCAGAACACAAGGGATAACTCCCCTGCTATTCTTTGAAACAGTGTCACAGGATCTTTTGCTTCCACCAAGCGCGCAAATGGGGCCTCAGCTTATTGGCTCATCTGAAATGCAGCACCTCCAACAGTGCAGTGCAGGACTGCATCAGAGTGTCAGCCTTGATTTTTGTGCTCTAACCCTGGAGTGGGACTTGGACCTGAAACCTCGTGACTCAGAAGCACGGGTGCCACCAAATGGGCCTTCCTAAATAAGCAAATAAATTCTGCCCTTGTCAGCGACACCCACATCATGAGAACAAGTCAAAAAACAAAGGAAGTCAAATTAAGTGCAAACTGCATCCATACTGTGATGTACTGTATCTTATTGCTGTTGTTTTAAGAGTGTAGTGGGATCTCAATATAGTTAGATAAGTGAACTATATACGTTTCTTTCAACCCTAACCAAAGAGTAAGAGCTGTCTCAAGCTGGCTGTAGAGGGAGTGTAGAAAGCAGAGAAGAGAGTATCTCCATGACTGGGAATATTCTTGGAGCCTATGTACAACAACAACTGGGTTGCATTTATATAGCACTCTTAACGTAATAAAACATTCCAGGGAATTCACAGGTGTTTTAACGAAAAAGGATCAGGTCACATGAGATGATATTTGGATAGGTGACCAAAAATTTGGTCAAAATGTTAGCTTTTAAGAAACCTTTAAAAGAGAGAGAGGTGGAGATGCAGGAGGGTGGACAACTCTGGGGGGAAAAAAATAAGGGACATCTCACCATGGGACATGGGGGATTGGGGGATGAAATCAGGATGCTCTGGGGGCCAGAATTGGAGGAATGCAGAGATCTCAGATAGCTGCAAGGCTGGCCAAGAGGAAGATTACAAAGATGGAATTGGGCAGAGCCATGAAGAGATTTGAAAATAGGGATGAGAATTTTAAAATCAAGTTATTGCCCAACCAGAAGCAAATATAGTTCAGTGAGTACAGCGAACGGAATTGGTATGAGTTAAGGGACAAGCAGGAGAGCATGGTATGAGCTCAGATTCCCAGAAGATGCAAATGGGAGGCTGGCCTTAGAGCATTGGAATAGTCGAATGTGAAGGTAACTAAGGCATGAATGAGGGTTTCAGCAGCAGATAAGCAGAGGCAGGGGCACGTACAGGTGATGTTAAAGAGTTGGAAGTAGGAGATCTTGGTGATGGAGCAGATATGGGGTTGAATGCTCAGCTCAGGCTTAAATAGGACAAAAAGTTTGCAAATGATCTGGTTCAACCTTAGACAGTGTCAGTAACTAGGGTAAAGAGTTTGTGGTAGGATCAAACACAATGGCTTTGGTTGTCACAATATCAAGTTGAAGGAAATTCCTATTCATCCAGTATTGGATGTTGGTCAAAGCAGTGTGACAAATCAGAGGTAGTAAAGGAGTTGAGAGAGTTGGTGGCGAGGTAATACTGGGAGTCATCAGTGTACGTGTGGAAGCTGATATTGCTATTTTTACAAAGTTTGTGCTGAACTTCTTTCAAATTTACATTAGCCAGGCAGGATTAGCTCCAAGCAAATTCTAGGTTATGATGTAGTTTATTAGCATCCCTATAAAAATTCACTCACATGCTCACATATGCCTTACACACAAATGTACATACAGACACCTTACACACACATACATCTCACTCACACATATATACACAAGTACGTTATACAAGCTGAGATTTGTTATTTTCTGACGTGTTTCAGTGAGATTAAATTGGCAAGAACCAATCATGAGAGTAAGTCTCAATATCGGAGGGGTACATATTAGATTTGGCTGCTCTTGGTACTTTCACTCTGCTGTGTGTTACTGACTCCTGCGCTCAAGAAGTGCATGTGCTACTGGAACAATCTATCCCAGGCACATAATACTGGGATCAGTTAATATTAGATTAGATAAATCTCAGAGCGCAGTGCTTTCTCTTGCCAAATCTGAACTGACTGTGGCCAGGGCATTATTTAGCTAATCAGTAGTTCTCGGTACAGTAAGTTGTCACTTTAAGTCATCCGCTTAATGTTGTTTCATTTTAAAGTCATTTCTTTTTCAGGGTCAGTTTCTCCGAATTACGTTGCAATTTCTATTTTTACATCATCACGTGTCATTGCACATCAGCTCGTTTAATGTTCATCTGACATCGGGTCCCGTGACCTGAACAGCGCCACTGTGAAGAAAGGTGTTTGCACTTGAGGGAACTTCCATTTAAAAAAAAACTGGAGGAAGGAATGCCCAGAGCAAAAGTATTTTTTTTTTTTGCAAGCAAAAAGTTGAAGCCTGGGCTGCTCATCTCTGTGATAAAGGTTCATTTCTTGACTCTGCAAGCTGATTTCAATTTTGAAGCTTCAGGACTGCTTGCTAAAGGTGAGGCACAGAAGCACTGAAGTCTGTGAGAGAGAGATATTTGCTACTGTACACAGATGCAGTAAAATTGCTTTCCTTATCTTCTCTTCTGATACAGACAAATTTGACCATCCTTGAAAACAAGGTTCTGATTTTCGACAGAATTGGACCTCTGTTCATCCAATTTCTAATTTGCTTCATGCACACAGACGAAGAATCCAGGAAATTCAGTAAGAGCACAACTTCTTGTGGAACAGGAGCATGTACAATGCTATCTGGTAATGGGAGATGGCTGAGTGCGTCCACATTTGCAATATGTAAGCCAGGGCAGTACATAAAGTATACTCATATGCAGATAATATCAAAGCCCAATGTTGTATTCTTGGATTGGTCTTATCCTCACTGAATAAACCCATTAATGGTTTATGGTCCAACACAATGGTGAAATGTCATCCATGTAGGTACTGGTGGAATTTCTTCACTCCGAATACCACCGACAAACCTTCCTTTTCTAGCTGGGAATAACCCTTCTCGGCTATGGAGAGGGTTCTAAAGACGTAGCCAATGGGCCTTTCTAATCCATTTTCCATTCTATGTGATAACACAGTTCTTACACCATAAGGAGACACATCACATGTTAATCCAATTCTTTCGATGGGTCATAGTGTACTAACAAACGTGATGAATGCAATAGTTTCTTTACTTTCACATAGGCTTCTTCCTGTTGTGAATTCCACAACCAACGGTGATTCTTTTTTAACTACAAGTGTAATGGTGCCAACACAGTTGGTAAGTTTGGCAAGAGTCTGTAGTTGTTGATCATACCCAGGAAAGACTTGAGTTCAGTCACATTGAACGATGAAGGAGCATCTTTTATTGCCTGAACTTTCTCTTCTACTGGATGCAAACCCATGACATCCACTCCGTGACCCAGGTAAGTAACTTCTGGAATGTACATTTTTCCTTCTTTACTCATACGCCGGCTTCCATGAACCTTCTTAGCCCCTCCTCCAGGTCCAAACTACCACTCGGGGAAGTCCTTGCAAAAGACTCTCCGTTGTTCCCTGGAAGATAGCGCATGCCAACGATACTCCAAAGGCTAAGCGGGTGTGCTGATAAAGTCACTTGTGTGTGTTATTAGCCATGTATTCTCTCAGCATGTTATCCTGGTTTAATTGTTGGTAGATATGGCTCATGTCCAATTTTGTACAGGACTTGCCTCCAGCCAACTTTACATATAAGTTGTGCATCCTTGGGATGGGATACTTGTCTAGTTTTGCTGCCTGATTTACAGTCAACTTATCGCCCCCACAAATACGTATGATTTGGTCAGGCTTAACCACTGGGACTATGGGTGCTGCCCATTCCAAGATTTGGACAGGTTGGATGATGCCCAGCTTTTCTAACCGGTACAATTCTGCATTCACCTTCTCCCTCAACACATAAGGCACAGGTCTGGCCTTAAAGAAACATGGTGTCACCTGAGGATCCACATATATTTTTGCTTGCAAGTCTTTTAGCTTCCCTAATTTATCCCAAAATACACTGTCATATTTCCTTAACAGTTCAGGAGCTCCTCCTGTCTTCAGGTGAAATATCTCAGACCAGTTAAGCTTGATCTTCTGTAACCAGTCTTGGCCCGGAAGACTAGGTCCTTCACCTGTCGTTATGATCACTGGAAGTTGAGGGCTGTCTGTTGCCTATAGGACACAGCTCCTGTGGCAATGCCTTTTACCTGTATGGATTCTCCGGTGTAAGTCTTCAATTTAGTGGTTGTCTGCTCCAGATTCAGTGGCTGTGTACCTTCATTTAGCTATTTGAATGTGTGCTCCCGTATCCACGTCCATTATTAGTGGCTTGGATTGAGATGGTGATAGGTTCAGTTTTTATAGTGGTGATGTTGTATTGCGCATTGATATCGATATCGGCATCTTCAGGTTCTTCTGTATTTTTCAATTTAATTATGTTGGTTTGCTGCTTTATGGGCTGTTTCGATTTTGACCTACATTGCCTTACTACGTGTCCTCTCTTATGGCAGTAATGGCATTCTGCCTGTTAGCATTTACAGGTGTCCGGCATGTGGTCACCCCCACATCTGTAACAAATTAACCTTGGAGTCACTGCTGAAATGTTTCTGCTAGGTTTTCTAACAGCAGACATTGACTCTCGCTTCAATGCTGTGTCTCTGGTTTTCGCGCCACTCTCAACGGTAGGTTCCTACCCCATGAAAAAACCATGCCATGTTGTATATGCTGTAAAGCCTGTGAATCTCTCGCAGCACTTTCCATGACAAGGGATATTTCTAGGGCGCGCTTCAAGTTGATGTCGACCTCTGCGAGTAAACGGCGCTGAATGGCGTCGCCCTGAACTCCATAACTCTTGCATTAAATATCATTTAATGTGTCCCTGAAGTGGCAGTGTTCTGCCAACTGCTCCAATTTCGCTACATAGGTTGTGATGGACTCTCCTGGGGCCCTCATTCTGGAATTAAACTTAAACCTCTACATTATTAAGGGTGGCTTCAGCTGGAAATACATTTTCGCGAGGTCCACTGTTTCAAGAAAGGAGTTAGAATTGGGCGCAGTCAGTGTCATCAGGCTGCCAATGAGATTGTATGACTTACTGCCACATACACTCAAAAGGATTTTTTTCCTTTTTTACCTCCAGGGTAATTTCATTCGCTACGAAGTAAAAACCAAGGCGCTCTACATGCTGGCTCCAGTCTTCCATAGTTGTGTCATAAGGATCAATTCTACCAAAGAGTAGCATGACTGGTGAGTAGTCTTTTCTTTTTTCCTAAGATTCGATGTATTCACAATAACATGGTGAGGTGCAGCGTTGGAACTATTTTACCCTCGTCGTCAAATGTAATGATTGGACAGGTTTCAATAAGAAGCAGATAAACTTTATTACAGACAGCTTTTAAGATGCTACATGCTTGATCAGGACTCTCATCAAGAAGCCCTGTCCCAATCCTGGATTGCCCGTGCTTAGGGCTCATTAATTGGAGCCTCCAAGAAATTCCCGTGATCCCTGGAAGAGGGCAGGAAAGGCTATACCTTCAGTTACTTCAAACTTGTTTGCAATGAATCCCCAACTGTGAATTATCTAATAAATCATTTGGCTTGTACTAGACTTAACCATCAGGCAAGACTGAACACTTCAGATGGTAAATTCTAAAGATTTATTGACAATAAAAAAGGGAGAAAGGTAACAAGTTAAAAAGATAGAGGGCAAAGTTTCAATTAACAGTAAAAGGAGAAAGGTTAACTTAACAACCAAACAGACTTCTCCTTGGTTGATCAGGCCAAAGGCGTGGATTGATGATAACCCTCTGGTCCATAGGACACTCAGTATGCGGATAACATGCTAACAAAATGCTTCTCGAAACCTTCATTTTCTCCCCTCGGCTCACATTTTATTATCTCGGGTTAACCTGAGTGTCAAACAATAGTGCCTCGTTCTTTACCCACCTTAGTGTAACTTCCCAAGGTCATGAAGGCTTCACCTTTAGCACACCTTATCTTACCAGGCTGGTTTGAGAACCTTCATTTTACTATTCTCATAATATACGATTTGGTATATTTGTAATTAAAATTGTGTTAATTTTGTGTTATTTTAAAACATAAAACATTATAGACTTTCTGTTACAGGTTATATTACTAGCCTTTACCAATACATCTATTGATTAATTACTTATTTCAATCTTGGCTAGTTTCCAATCATGCAGTATCTAGTTAGTTTTAAAATGTTTCCTGCATTAGTTCAAAATGGCTTCTGACCAGGTTAGCTTACGATATTAAATAACATATTGAATCAGGCTACAAAATGGTCAAGGCAAACCAGACTAAAATTCTTGATCTTAAAACTTCCAACACTATCTCTCCATTTCTCTTTATCTGGTTCCCTCTTGGACTCTATCTCTCTTTCAGATATTTATGATTCAATTAATCAAGAACAGATAATAAAATTGTTTCACTGTTGCAATTACAATCACGGAAGAGGGAACTCATTGAGGCAATATAAAAAGCATACCATTCCCCAACTGTGTTGCTCTTATTGTTAGCACATAAGGAAGTACAGTGAGGAAGAAAGCACACTCAGCCCATCAAACCTGCTTATTCGAATTCCAGGTATGATTATTTTATCATAGAATTCCCCCTCACCCCACCCCTAACATCTATCGCTCCTCTACTTTTTGGTGCCAAAGTGCCTTTCACTATCTCCCTGAAAAGAAAAAGCAGTCAGCGCAATCATTATTTCTATAGCTCCTAATCTAGCTTCTCAATAATTAACAATCAAACTCCTTTTAAAGGCATCAGTTCACCCAGTTCACCTGGACTCTGTCCCACGTGGTAATTTATTCTGTGGGAGTAAAAACATTTTCTAATTTCTAACTTCACTCTACACTTGCACTTATTAAGCTTCTGAATAATTGGGTATTGAATAACAAAGCAGTCTCAGCTGCATTTGTTAATCATGCAATATTCAGCAGCTTGCCGCTGCTTATCAATTCTACCTAGCAGACTGTAATCTGTGTATAACTGCCCAGGGCTGGTCTATGTCAATGTTTCCACAGGAGCCTCCTCCCACATTACTTCATCTAAGTCTATTAGCATAACCTTCTATTCCTTCCTCCTTCATGAACTTATGTAGCTTCCCTTTAAATACACCTATGTTCTTTCCCCCAATGAATTGCTTGATTGAAATGTTGAGAGACACCAACAAATCACACTCAAGTTAATGCACAAAGACACAAGCGCATAAGAAATAGGAGCAGGAATCAGTCACAAAAACAGAATTACCTGGAAAAACTCAGCAGGTCTGGCAGCATCGGCGGAGAAGAAAAGAGTTGACGTTTCGAGTCCTCATGACCCTTCGACAGAACTTGCGTTCGAGTCCAAGAAAGAGTTGAAATATAAGCTGGTTTAAGGTGTGTGTGTGGGGGGGCGGAGAGATAGAGAGACAAAGAGGTGGAGGGGGGGGGGGGGTGGTGTGGTTGTAGGGACAAACAAGCAGTGATAGAAGCAGAAAATCAAGCAGGAATCAGTCATTCAGCCATTTGAAGATGCTTCACCATTTAATAAGATCTTGGCTAATCTTCTACCTCAGCTACAGCTTCCCGCACAAACCTCATTTCCTTACTATCTGCAAATCTATCGCTCTATGGCTTGAATATACTAATAGACTGAGCATGCACATTATTCTATGATAGCAAACTCCAAATGTTCACAACCCTTTGATGAAATGCCTCCTCATTTCAGTCCTAAATGGACTGTGACCCCTGGTTCTAGATTCCTCAGCCAGAGGAAGCATCCTCCGAGAATCTACTCTGCCAACCCTCTTAAGATTTTTAAATGTCTCACTGGGATCATCTCTCATTCTTCTAAACTCTGGGTAATATAGGCCTGCTTTACTCAATCTCTCCTCAGAGGATAATCCCCTTATCCCAGGAATCAGTCTATGAAACTTTGTTGCATTCCCTCTAAGGCAAATATATCTTTCCTCAGGTTGGCATCCTTTCATCTGTGAGAGATGATGGGAATGCAGCCTCAGAACTTTGGTGAGGTCAGATTAGATCAACTGCTGCACCTCTCTTGATGGCTGAACAAGCCAATTCCAGAAAGGCAAAGTCTGCCACAAGTACCACATATGAAGTTGTCCTTTGCCAGTGGTGAGAAATGGTCTTTGCTGACCCCTTGCTTGCACTGCTGGCATTTGTATTGTAGCTTCTGAAAACAACTTATAAATAATGGGCTTCTTGATGGAGCCAGCGTGTCTGGTAAAATGACAGTTCTCTCCCATTAGAGATGTAAATTATGCATATGGGTCCCAGAATCAAGTGGATGTTTTGAAGGAGAGTTGGGGGGGGGTGGGGGTCGCCTAATAGAAGGACCTCAAGAAATCTCATGCCTCAGAGAATAGCTGGAACACTAAAGAGAACCAAAGTGAATTCCTGAAAGCTGTGGCATACTTTGGTTTGGCCCCAGGAGATGTAAAAGAATCCTCAAGATCCTGTAAAGTATAAGACCATAAGACGTAGGAGCAAAAGTAGGCCATTCAGCCCATCGAGTCTGCTCTGCCATTTAATGAGATCATGGCTGATCTGATAATCCCAAACTCCACTTTCCTGCCTTTCCCCCATAACCCTTGTTCTTACTGATTAAAATCTGTCTATCTCAGCTTTGAATATACTTAACGACCCAGCCTCTACTGCCCTCTGCAGTAAAGAATTTACAGATTCACTACCCCCTGAGAGAAGAAATTCCCCTTCATCTCTCTTTTAAATGGGTGCCCCCTTACTCTGAGATTATGCCCTCTGGTCTTAGGCTCTCTCACAAGGGGAAACAACCTCTCAGCATCTACCCTGTCAAGCCCCCTAAGAATCTTACATGTTTCAATAAGGTCACCTTTCATTCTTCTAAACTCCAATGAGCACAGGCCCAACTGACACATCCTCTCCTCGTAAGAAAATCCTCCATACCTGGGATCAGCCTACTGAATCTTCTCTGGACCGCCTCCAATGTCAGTATATCTTTCCTTATATAAGGGGACCAAAACTGTTCACAGTATTCTAGGTGTGGTCTAACTAGTGTCTTGTATAGTTTTAGCAAGACTTCCCTATTTTTATACTCCATTCTCTTTGAAATAAAGGCCAACATTCTATTCACCTTACCTATTACCTGTTGAACTTGCTAGCTTTTTGGGATTCATGCACGAGGACTCCCAAATCCCTCTGTGCTACAGTTTTCTGCAGTGTTTCTTCATTTAAATAATATTCAGCTCCTCTATTCTTGCTGCCAAAGCCTCACACTTCCCCACATTATATTCTATCTGCCCCATTTTTGCCCACTCACCTAACCTACCTATATCCCTCTGTAGACTTTTTGTATCATCCTCACCACTTGCCTTCCCATCTATTTTTGTGTCATCCGCAAACTTGGCAAGAGTACATTCATTTCCCTCATCAAAATCATTAACTTATATTGTAAATAATTGTGGCCCCAGCACTGATCACTGCGGCACTCCACTAGTTACAGGCTGCCATCCTGAAAATGCCTCCCGTATCCCAACTCTCTGTCTTCTACTAGTTAGCCAGTCCTCTATCCATGCTAATATACTACCCTCAACACCATGGGCTCTTATCTTATTAAGTGGCCTTATGTGTGGTACCTTATTGAATGCCTTTTGGAAATCCAAGTATATTACACCTACTGGTTCCCCTTTATCTAACCTACTTGTTACCTCCTCAAAGAATTCTAATAAATTTGTCAGGCATGATTTCCCCTTCATGAAGCCATGCTGACTCTGTTTGATTAGATTATGCATTTCTAAATGCTCTGCTATTACATCCTTTATAATCGACTCCAGCATTTTCCCAATGGCAGATGTTAAGCTAACTGTCCTACGGTTACCTGTTTTTTGTCTCCCTCCCTTTTTGAATAAGGGTGAATAGAGGAACTCTTGGGTGGAAGTAAAAGTAAAACCAGGTGTAACGTATAAACATTTGCAAAATATAGTGTTAAGTTAGGAGTGCTGGTTCTGTTTAATTCTTATATAGTAAAGGTTTATGTTTAAAACGTGAAATCTTGTGGCACAGTTCTTTCATTTAATAACTGAGTGATCAAATTTATCTTTAAAAGTTAATGGTCTCTACCGAGATCATAACAATTTGGATTTGAAAAAGCATGTGATAAAGTGCCATGATCTTATTGAATGGTGAAGCATCTTCAAATGGCTGAATGACCTATTCCTGCTCCTATTTATTATGTCCTTTTGTCTTTCTGCATCAATTTGAGTGTAATTTATTGATGTCTCTCAACATTTCAATCAAGCAAGTAGTTGAGGCAAAGAACATAGATGTATTTAACGGGGAGCTACATAAGTTTACACAAAATTAGGGTTCATGAAATTCAAGGTGATATGTTCACATGGATTGAAGATTGGTTAATGCATAGAAAACAAAGTAGGAATAAACAGGTCATTTTCTGGTTGACAGGCTGTAATTAGTGGGGTATAGTATGGATCAGTATTTGTATCTCAGCTATCTACAATCTATATTAATGACTTAGATCAGGTGATCAAGTGTAATGTATTCAAGTATGCTGATGATGCATCGTAGCCAGTGCACACTGGTGCCTATGCAAGTGTTAAGCTGACTATTTGATCAGAATTGATGGAGTCTTCTCCATGTCAGATTTAACTACGCTTAAGTACTGCTGACATTTGGCAGACTGCACAGAATTAGACAAATCATAACTATTAAGTCCCAGCCCCCAAAAAAGGAAAAACAGATAATAACTGCTTTTCTATAACACCCTTCAAGATCTCACAATGTCTAAAACTGTTCACAACCAATTAAATACTTTTTGAAATGCTGTTATTGTTGAAATGTAGGAAAGACATATTTTGTGCTGGGCAAACACCCACAAATGGCAATGGGGTAATGAGCAGATCATCTGTTTCAGTAGATTTTGTGCTCAAGTTCCTACAGTGAGGTTTGAATCCATGGCCTTCTGATTCAGAAATGAGAGGGCTGCCTTTTTTGCAGCTGAGTAAAAAATTGTTGAAAGTGGCAAGCTGCCTTCATTGTGTATGTATTTTTGGGCAGCCTTCCTGTAATATAACCTGCCAATGTCAACAGTCAACAAGTTCTCTTCCACAATGGTTTTTTAAAGTGAGCGTGCCAAATGATTAAAGTGGTAGTGCGCACTTATCTGATACATGGGCTCTTTTCACAGCCAGTAACTTCCTCCACCGTTTGTGGACAGGACAACCCAGAATGTTTTCTTTTCTTGTGGCAATTCATTTTCTGTGAGAAATAATATTTTACTGGCCCATCATAATTTATAAATACAACAAGAATAAAAATGATTGTACAAGTGGGAGGTTTTAAATCATTTGGAGCAATGGACCAAAGAAAGGACTTACATTTATATAACATTTTCCATTGTCCTCAAGATGTCTTAACATGATTCACAGCCAACGCCTTACTTTAGATGTATAATCACTGCTTTTACGTAGACAAGCATGGTTACAAAGTCAACTTGTACGCAGCAAGGTCCACCAACTGCACTGTTCCAATATTGTCAAAGGATTGCTTTTGTCCACATGAACAATTAGATGGGCCCTCGGTTTAAGCAACTGGAATCAGAGCAGGGGGCTATTGGAAACCAAGGATATTTGGATCACATCCTAAAGCCATTAATGGGGTAGCTGTTCACTTCTACACTGAAGTATTACCCTCGATTGTCCAAGCAAGGTCCAGGGACAGGACGGAACTTGAAGTCACAAGTGTCAGACTTCATTGACAGCCACGATTACAGCAACTGAACTAAGCTAACACTTAGGCTGGGATTTTCTGGCCCTGCCATTGCGGGACCCGCCCCATGAGATTTGGTGGCCCATTGGTGGTCCATTGACTTTTGGTAGGACAGGATGATCCTGGCAGTGGGTGGGGCTGGAAAATTCCACCCTTAGTTATATCTGCAAACCAAAATGAGCGAAGCTCGTTCCTATTGATGTTGGGTACAGTAGTGTAGTAGTTGCTGGACTATAATGCAAAGGCTGGATGAATGATCTATAGGAAGGTGAGTATATAATCCCACCCTGCCAGTTTGAGAATCAGAATGCAGTTTATAAGATCTGGCAATAAGAAGCTGGTATCAGTAACAGTGAGCATGAAGCCATAGGATTGTTGTATCAAACCCAACTGGGTTCCTTTAGGGGAGGGAAAGCTGAGTTTTTAGACAATCATCCAATATGTTGGCTAAGAAGACAAATTCCAGTTTAAATCCCTGCCCCTTACACCAAATTTCTGAAAAAGACCCATATTCAATTTGAAATATTAACTCTGAGCCCAATCTTCCAAGGAGTGGCAATTAGGGATGGGCAATAAATGCCAGCCAAGCCACCGACGCCCACATCCCATGAAAAAAGTCACCAATGGATTGCCACTCTGAACTTTTTTTTTACGCATTGCTGGAGGTCTGCATTTCTGGCCTAGGCTTCCGAACTGGGCCTCTTCAGAAATGTGGAGTGTATCTGTTCTAGGAGCTTTTTGTGAATGAGGTAGGTGGGTAGGGTGGCAGGCTGGTAGGGTGTGTGAGGTGCCAGCTGGGTAGAGTGGCAAGATAGTAGGTGATAAGGCAGAGGGTGGCAGGGTGGTCAGCGGGAGGGTGTTAGAGTGGTGAGGTCGGGTCAGGTTGGGTCAGGGGGAGTCGCAAGGTCAGGGGGAGGTTAGAGGGTAGGGGGGATTCAGACAGTCAGGTGGGAAGTTGGAGGTGCCTGGGGAGTCAGATGTTTGGGGGCGAGTCTGAGGGTTGGGAGAGTCGGAGGGGCAGGGGAGGTCAAAGGGTCAGGAGGAGTCAGAGGATCAGGGGGGTTCGTAGAGTCAGGTAGGGAGTTGGAGAACCGGGGGCGAGTCAGAGAATTGGGGCGAGTCCAAGGGTCAGGGGGTCATGGGGTTTCGGTGGGTCAGGGGGGTTCGGAGGGTCAGGAGAGTTCGGAGAGTCAGGCGGGGAGTTGGAGGGTCAAGGGAGTCGGAGGTTCGGGGAGTTCAGAGGGTCAGGGGGAGTCAGAGGATTGGGAGTGGTCGGAGGGTTGGGGACGTTGGATGGTCGGTGTGCGTCAGAGGGTCAGGGGAGTCAGAGGGTCAGAGGATTCGGGGGCCCTGGTGGGGAGCTGAAGAGTCGAAGGAGTTAGGGGGCCAGGGGAGTTGGAAGGTTGGGAGAGTCAGAGGATTAGTGAGGAGTCAAATGGTTGGGGAGAGTCAGAAGGTTGAGTGTGAGTTGGAGAGAAGTGGGGATTCGTGGGGGTCAGTTTTATCTTATTCATTCACGGGATGTGAGTGTCATTGGCTAGGCCAGTGTTTATTGCCTATTCCTAATTACTCTTGAGAAGATGGTGGTGAGCTGCCTTCTTGAGCCGCTGCAGTCCATGTGGTGTAGGTACACCCACAGTGCTGTTAGGGAGGGAGTTCCATAATTTTGACCCCTGTCACAAAACTATAATAATTCTCGTAATATTATTGTGATTAAGTGTAAAAGTAGGTTAACGGTGGGGTTTGGATAGCTTATGTGTATGTGATTTAATTCCATCTTGTAGCCAAGCAGACTGCAGGTTGAAGTTATCAAAAGAGGAAAGGTGTAGAAGTGTCTTTAATATGTTAATCAGTAAACATGATTGGAGTCTTAGCATGTAAGGTGTAAAAGGAATTTGCATATTTAAATAGAAAAGAGGTTTTCAAAGGGACCTCAGTCTATTTACAAACAGCCAGACAAGCAAGATAAGGACTGGAGGGTCAACTGGAGGAGCAACACCTCATCTTCCGACTAGGCACTTTACAGCCATCCGGACTGAATATTGAATTCAACAACTTTAGTTCGTGAGCTCCCTCCCCCATCCCCACCCCCTTTCTGTTTCCCCCTTCCTTTTTTTTTTCCAATAAATTATATAGATTTTCCTTTTCCCACCTATTTCCATTATTAAAAGAGAAAAAAAAGGGAAAAAAATATTTATTTATTTATTTATTTATTTACATCTTTTATGCTCTCCCCACCCCCACTAGAGCTGTACCTTGAGTGCCCTACCATCCATTCTTAATTAGCACAGCCGTTTAGATAATATCACCAACTTTAACTTTAACACCTATGTGTTCTTTTGTATTATTGTTGTTGACATCTTTTGATGATCTGCTTCTATCACTGCTTGTTTGTCCCTACAACAACACCCTCACTCCACCTCTCTCTCTCTCTCTGTCTCTCTCTCTCCGCCCCCCACACACACACCTTAAACCAGCTTATATTTCAACTCTTTCTTGGACTCGAACTCAAGTTCTGTCGAAGGGTCATGAGGACTCGAAACGTCAACTCTTTTCTTCTCCGCCGATGCTGCCAGACCTGCTGAGTTTTTCCAGGTAATTCTGTTTTTGTTTTTGTTTTGGATTTCCAGCATCCGCAGTTTTTTTGTTTTTATCTCTGTGTTTAATTGACTGCCACTGCTCTTCATGAAATGCCTACCTCCTTGAAGAAGTTCTGTTCCTCTCTGCGACAAGATTTCCGTATCTCTCTTTTGCCCTGCTCACCTTCCTTGCTTTCCATTTCCCTCCTGGTGTTTGACAAGGTGTTTACTAAAACCCACTTTCACAGCCACATCTCCTTTCTCAGTGACTGTCTCCATCTCCGACTTACCCCACGTGGATTTCAACTGAAATTCCACCCCTCATGTTTCGAACCCACCCAGGATTACAGGTATCTCCGGGACATAAAACATTTCTCGGACTGCTGTTCCCGTCACATTCTGAGATCCACACTCAGTGCCATGCGCCGCCATATGAACACACTCGACCTCTCCCTCCAGCAGCACCGCCGTACCCTTTTTCAAAGCTGCGCGTGCCCCCAGTTTCACTTTATCCTTCGGCTCATCCGAAGCCTCAACAAGAAACTTTTTCTCTTTCTCTCAAGTGCTAAGGAACGCAAGCTCCAACAACTCATCGACACCAACACCCATCTAGGACCCTCCACCCCTGCTTGTCCCTCCGTCCCCACCCCATCTTCGATTCCCAACCCCAACCGTGTATTCACTATACCCCCTGACCTTCCCCTCTCCGATGCTGAACATTCAGTGCTCAGCAAAGGACTTAGTTTCATACCCTTACGCCCTCACCTCAATGAATTTCGGGTTCGGCATGATGCTGAACTCTTCTTCCGCCGTCTTCGTCTCCGGGCTCACTTCTTTGGGCAGGAGTCCTCTCCCAGTTCAACGGATCCTTTTACCCATCTCCAATATTTTCCCTCCACCTGGACCCCTCCCTCTGGATTCTTACCTTCTCTTGATCTTTTCATTGAGAACTGTCGGCGCGACATTAGTCGTCTCAATTTCTCTGCTCCTCTCACCCATTCTAACATGTCTCTCTCTGAACTTACTGCACTCCATTCTCTCAGGTCCAACCCTGATATTGTCATCAAACCCGCTGACAAGGGTGGTGCTGTTGTTGTCTGGCGCACTGACCTCTACCTCGCGGAGGCTGAGCGTCAACTCGCAGACACTTCCTCCTACCTCTCCCTGAACCATGACCCCACCACTGAACATCAAGCCATTGTTTCCAGGACTGTCACTGACCTCATCTCCTCTGGGGATCTCCCTCCCACAGCTTCCAACCTGATAGTCGCCCAACCTCGGACGGCCCGCTTCTATCTCCTACCCAAAATCCACAAACAGAAACTGCCCCAGTAGACCGATCGTCTCAGCTTGCTCCTGCCCCACAGAACTCATTTCTCGTTATCTTGACTCCCTTCTCTCTCCCCTTGTCCAGTCCCTTCCCACCTACATCCGTGATTCCTCTGACAACTTACGTCACATCAACAATTTCCAGTTCCCTGGCCCCAACCGCTTCCTCCTCACCATGGACGTCCAATGCCTCTACACCTCCATCCCCCACCAGGATGGTCTGAGGGCCCTTAGCTTCTTCCTCGAACAGAGGCCCGAACAATCCCCATCCACCACTACTCTCCTCCGTCTGGCTGAACTTGTTCTCACGCTGAACAATTTCTCCTTCAACTCCTCTCACTTCCTCCAAATAAAAGGTGCGGCTATGGATACCCGCATGGGCCCCAGCTATGCCTGTCTCTTTATGGGGTATGTGGAACATTCCTTGTTCCAGTCCTACTCCAGCCCCCTTCCACAACTCTTTCTCCGGTACATCGATGATTACTTCGGTGCCGCTTCATGCTCTCGTCGGGACTTGGAAAAATTTATTAATTTTGCTTCCAATCTCCACCCCTCCATCATTTTCACGTGGTCCATCTCTGACACTTCCCTTCCCTTCCTTGACCTCTCTGTCTCAATCTCTGGTGATAGACTGTCCACCAATATCCATTACAAACCCACCGACTCCCACAGCTATCTCGACTACAGCTCCTCACACCCCGCTTCCTGTAAGGACTCCATCCCATTCTCTCAGTTCCTTCGCCTCCGTCGCATCTGTTCCGATGATGCTACATTCAAAAACAGTTCCTCTGACATGTCCTCCTTCTTCCTTAACCGAAGTTTTCCACCCACGGTCGTTGACAGGGCCCTCAACCGTGTCCGGCCCATCTCCCGCGCATCCGCCCTCACGCCTTCTCCTCCCTCCCAGAAACATGATAGGGTCCCCCTTGTCCTCACTTATCACCCCACCAGCCTCAGCATTCAAAGGCTCATCCTCCGCCATTTCCGCCAACTCCAGCATGATGCCACCACCAAACACATCTTCCCTTCACCCCCCGCTATCGGCATTCCGTAGGGATCGCTCCCTCTGGGACACCCTGGTCCACTCCTCCATCACCCCCTACTCCTCAACCCCCTCCTATGGCAACACCCCATGCCCATGCAAAAGATGCAACACCTGCCTCTTCACTTCCTCTCTCCTCACCGTCCAAGGGCCCAAACACTCCTTTCAAGTGAAGCAGCATTTCACTTGCATTTCCCCCAACTTAGTCTACTGCATTCGTTGCTCCCAATGTGGTCTCCTCTACATTGGAGAGACCAAACGTAAACTGGGCGACTGCTTTGCAGAACACCTGCGGTCTGTCCGCAAGAATGACCCAAACCTCCCTGTCGCTTGCCATTTTAACACCCCACCCTGCTCTCTTGCCCACATGTCTGTCCTTGGCTTGCTGCATTGTTCCAGTGAAGCCCAACGCAAACTGGAGGAACAACACCTCATCTTCCGACTAGGCACTTTACAGCCATCTGGACTGAATATTGAATTCAACAACTTTAGGTCGTGAGCTCCCTCCCCCATCCCCACCCCCTTTCTGTTTCCCCCTTCCTTTTCTTTTTTTTTCCAATAAATTATATAGATTTTCCTTTTCCCACCTATTTCCACTATAAAAAGAGAAAAAAAAAATGTATTTATTTATTTATTTTTTTTACATCTTTTATGCTCTCCCCACCCCCACTAGAGCTGTACCTTGAGTGCCCTACCATCCATTCTTAATTAGCACATTCGTTTAGATAATATCACCAACTTTAACTTTAACACATATGTGTTCTTTTGTATTATTGTTGTTGACATCTTTTGATGATCTGCCTCTATCACTGCTTGTTTGTCCCTACAACCACACCCCCACTCCACCTCTCTCTCTCTCTCTCTCTCTCTCCGCCTCCCACACACACACCTTAAACCAGCTTATATTTCAATTCTTTCTTGCACTTGAACTCAAGTTCTGTCGAAGGGTCATGAGGACTCGAAACGTCAACTCTTTTCTTCTCCGCCGATGCTGCCAGACCTGCTGAGTTTTTCCAGGTAATTCTGTTTTTGTTTTTGTTTTGGATTTCCAGCATCCGCAGTTTTTTTGTTTTTATAAGATAAGGACTGTGTTTATTTTTCTCAAGAGCAAACAAGATAAGCCCTTTGTTTATACCATAGTATAAAGGTGGGGATCTTCCTGTTGAATTTGGACTTCACCTATGGACTGGGTTCACTACCGGTGCCAAGGAACATGAGGATATCTCTTGACCAGCAGCCCTGACGAGCAGAGGGATGTGAGATTATTGCTTGTAGTTGTGTAAATATAATAAAGTAACATTTATAATCAGTTGTCTCCTTTGATTCCACTAATATCGGTCAGATCCGAACAAAGCGTTATACTGTATAATGCAACACATCCCCATAAGGGCAAGGTGGGGAACAAACAAGAAGGAAAAGGAATACTTGACCTCATCCTCGGCAACCTACCTGCCACAAATACATCTCACCACGACAGTATCATTAGGAGTGATCACCGCACAGTCCTAGTGGAGATGAAGTCACATCTTCACATTGAGGATACCCTCCATTGTGTTTTGTGGCAGGCAGGTTACTGAGGTTGAGGTCAAGTATTTCTCTTGTTGGTTCTCTCACCACCTGCTGCAGACCCAGTCTAGCAGCTATGTACTTTAGGACTCAGCCAGCTTGGTCTTTAGTAGTTCCACTCTTGGTCATGGACATTGAAGTCCCCCAACCAGAGTACATTTTACACCCTTGCCACCCTTAGTTCTCCTTCCAAGTGATGTTCAGCACAGAGGAGCACTGATTCATCAGCTGAGGAAGGGTGGTACATGGTGATCAGCAGGTGGTTTCTTTGCCCATGCTTGACTTATGTCATGATTCTTCATGTTGAGGATTCCCAGGACAACTCCCTCCCAACTGTATACCACTGTGCTGCCACCTCTGCTGGGTCTGCCCTGCCAGTGGGACAGGGCATACCCAGCGATGGTGATGGTGGTGCCTAGGACATTACCTGTCAGGTACAATTCCACGATTATGACTATGTCAGGCTGTTACTTGAATAGTCTGTGAGACAGCTCTCCCACTTTGGGGGAAGCCCACAGGTATTAGTAAGGAGTACTTTGCTGGGTCGACAGTGCTGAATTTCCATTGTCGTTTCTGGTGCCTAGGTCGATGCCGGGTGGTCCCTCCTATTTCATTCCTTATGGACTTGTTTTTAGCAGTTTGATACAGCTGAGTAGCTTGCTATGCCATTTCAGAGCGTAGTTAAGAGTCAACCACATTGCTGTAGATCTACAGTCAAAGGTAGGCCAGACCAGGTAAGGACTGCAGATTTCCTTCCCTATGGGGCATTAGTGAACCAGATGGTCATTATTAGACATTTAATTCCAGATATTTGATCATTTGCCATGGTGGAATTCAAACGCAGGTCCCCAGAGAGCTACTGTGGGTCTCTGAATGACTAGTCCAGTGATAATATCATTATGCTACCACATTCCCACCGCATACCCCTAGTGACTTAGGAGTTAGATTTTTTTTTCCCTGGCTAACATTTTCTGGGTAACTATCCAGGTAAGTGAGTCGGGATACTCCAAAGTCTCCAACCCTAATTCAGAGTCGAAGGCTTTTTCGGAGTGTTCTGGATGCAGGGGAATTGTCCATCAGAAGTTGAAACTTCCCTATCAATTCCTGCGGAGAACTTGTGTTGGGACTTCCGAGGGGTCCAGTAGAGCATCTTCCATGATACATCAGTTGCCTAGCCACCAGGAGACTGGAAGATCTGTGCCAGGTTTTCCTCTCCACAGTTACTGCCGGACCTGCTGAGTATTTCCGGCACTTGCTGTTTTTATGCCAGATTTCAAAGTGTTTTTAAAAAGCGAAGACTTGAATTTCATTTGTTCAAGTTAGTTCAATTGCCAATCTTCCCACAGATCCCCCCCCCAGTTTCATTTGCTCCTGCTCATTCCCAACTGCAGATGTTATTCTCAATCATCAAAGCAGCGGAAAGAGGACTGATCCTGAACTTTGCCTCCAGCTGCAGTCACTCTGTCTGTCAAAAAGAAGGAAGCTGTCCAAACTGGACATCAGATAATAAACTGTAGTGCAATTCCTGACAGTTTTATGTCACAATAAAAGCAAAATATCTTATCCTTAGCATCAGTTATATCTTATCCTTAGTATCATAAAGCAGACAGATTAATTCTATAGGGCAAATGGCTCTGAGTTCAGTGTACCCTTTGAAAGATTGGTTTACACTTTTTTATCAATAGTTTGCAGCTTGTACTTTAACACAGAGAAGAAAGTACTATAAAGCCACTGTGCTTCGCATAGGATGCAAATATCTGCACCATCTGCTGAGCCATGTCCGTTCTCTCTATCCCATCAGATTTCACTTAACCTTTATGTTAGAGGGGGCACCGACAAGTGGATTATCATGTGGACATGGTTACAGTTGGGTTTTTATACTAACTCTGCATCAGTCGGCCATCCCTCCCTCAGCTCATCCCTTTAGGTATTGTAGTGTTGTGATTATGTTATGGGCCTTGTAACCAAGTTATATTAGGCTAAGCATCCTATAAGAACGTGAGCTCAAATCCCACCCTGGCAGTTTGAAAAATTAAATTAAATATTTCTTAATAGCTGGTACCAGTAGAGCAGTCAGATTGAATGTTTTTAAAAATGTTTAAACACCAGGAAAGGTGAAATGTGACTAAGGCCTGTGGCAGGAGAGATCGAGTTTACTAATTTTACTATGTTGAATTTGAACTGACAAACTCAGGTAGTATCCACCTGAGTCAAACAGCACAAAAACCCCATGAATGTTGGGCCGCATCTGACTGACACATCCTGGTCAATCTGCAGGCCTGACCAGTCACTGGGATTGAGGGTTCACTCATTAGGGGCAGAAGGGCCTTAAAGGCCTGCAGCAGCTTCAAGAGGCAGTCTGCTTTCTCAGGCCAAAGGAGGCAAGGGAAAGGAAGGAAAGACAAAAGGAGGAGGGGAGTAAGGAATTGGGGGGAAGGAGAAAGGGAGCAAGGGAAGGAGGGAAGGAATGAGTATGGGAGAAGGAAGGGATGCAAGGAAGAAAGGAGGAAGAGAGGAAATTTGCACATTCATTGTGTCTTTCACCAAACCACAGGACATCCAAAAGTGCTTTACAACCAAAGACGTAGTTTCTGAAATGTAATCACTGCTGTAATGTAGGAAATGCAGCAGGTAAATTGTGCATCGCAAGATCCCCCAAGCAGGAATGAGATAGTTACCAAATAATCTGTTTTAGTGATGTTGGTTTAAGGATAAATATTGGACAGAACACCCATTACTAAGTTCTGGTGCTGCGGTGACTACTCACCAATCAGATTGGCCGCCAAGAGGGTAAAATTCAGCCCGGCCTCTTTGACAGTGCAGCATCCCCTGTATTGCCCTGGAGTCTCAGCCGAGACTTTGTGCATAGGTTTCTCTGAAAATTGAATTCACAATCTTCTGCCTCAGATATGCAAAGAAGAGATCCATCAGCTCAAAACTGAGATATTGGGGCTATCAGCAGCAGCAGCGGATTTCAACACAATCTGTAACCTCATGGCCTGAAATATCCCTCATTCCACCATCACGATCAAGACAAGGGATGAACCCTGGTTCGATGGTGAATATAGGTGAGTATCCCAGAAGCAGCAACAATTCACTTCATGTGCTATCAAGAAATGGCTGAGTGCACTAAACACAGCCAAGGCTATGGGTCCCAACAGCATCCCAGCTGTTGTCCTGAAGATTTGTGCTCCACAACTATCCACACTGCTGGTTCAGCAGATCGAATACAATGACAACACTGACATTCAACCATCAATGTGGAAACTTGAAAACAAAAACAGAATTACCTGGAAAAACTCAGCAGGTCTGGCAGCATCGGCGGAGAAGAAAAGAGTTGATGTTTAGAGTCCTCATGACCCTTCGACAGAACTTGAGGGAGAGAGGAAATTTGCACATTCATTGTGTCTTTCACCAAACCACAGGACATCCAAAAGTGCTTTACAACCAAAGACATAAATGTCAATGTGGAAACTTGACCTGTCCAGAAAAAGCAAGACAAAGCAAATCTGGCCAATTACCGCCCCATCAGTCTGCTCTCGACCATCAGCAAAGTGATGGAAGGTGTCATCAACAGTGCTATCAAGCGGCACTTACAAAGCAATAACCCACTCACTGACGTCAGTTTGGATTTCACCAGAGCCACTCAACTACTGACTTCAGTATAGCCTTAGGCCAAACATGGACAAAAGAGCTGAATTCCACAGATGAGGTGGAAGTCACTGCCCTTGACATCATGGCAGCATTTGACCGAGTGTGGCATCAAGGAGCGCTATCAAAACTGGAGTCAATGGGAATCAGGGAGGAAACTCTCCGCTGGTTGGAGTCATACCTAGCACAAAGGAAGATGGTTGTGGGTGTTGGAGGTCAGTCATCTCAGTTCCAGGACATCACTGCAGGAGTTCCTCAGGGTAGTGTCTTGGGCCCAACCATCTTCAATTGCCTCATCAGTGACCTTCCCTCCACCATGCCAGAAGAGTTCACTGATGATTGTATAGTGTTCAGTTCCATTTGCAACTCCTCACATACTGAAGCAGTCCATGCTCATATTCTGCAAGACCTGGACAGCATTCAGAGTTGGGCTGATAAGTGGCAAGTAACATTTGTGCCACACAAGTACCAGGTAATGAACATCCCCAACAATAGAGAATCTAACCATCCACCTTGATATTCAACAATATTATCATCTCTGAATCCCCCTCCATCAACATCCTGGGAGTCAGCATTGACCAGAAACTGAACTGGACTAGCCACATAAATACTGTAACTATAAGAGCAGGTCAGAGGCTGGGAATTCTGCAGCGAGTAACTCACTTCCTGTCTCCTCAAAGCCTGTCCACCATCTACAAGGCACAAGTCAGGAGTGTGATGGAATACTCCCCACTTGCCTGGATGAGTGCAGCTCCAGCAACACTCAAGAAGCTTACACTGTCCAGGACAAAGCAGCCCACTTGATTGGCACCCTACCACCACCGTAAACATTCCCTCTCTCCACCACCAATGCACATTGGCAGCAGTGTGTACCATCTACAAGATGCACTGCAGCAATCCACCAAGGCTCCTTCGACAGCACCTTCCAAATCCGTGACCTCTACCACATAGAAGGACAAGGGCAGCAAACACATGGGAACGCCACCACCTGCAAGTTCCCCTCCAAGTTACACATGTTTGACTGGGAAATATACCCCATCCCTGTCGCTAGGTCAACACCCTGCCCATTCCTAACAGCATTGTGGGTGCACCTATGCTATGTGGTTGCAGCTGTTCAAGAAAGCGGCTCATCAAGGCCTTATCAAGGGAAATTAGGATTGGGCAATAAAGGCTGAACTTGTTAGTGACACCCGCATCCCATGAAAAAAAGAATAAGTTACCAATGGAGCCACAGCTAGGCACAACTGTGACTGACCTTCTATAAGATGTCCACCAGCAGCTGTTTTCTGACAGAACAGGAAAAATATTGGTGGACCCCAAATATTGGTAGAGGTGGAGCACATTCTTTTTCTTCTGGACAAGTGGAGTGTCGGCAGAGTCAGCTGCAGAAGACAATTCACAATATCACAGTAACTTCACAATGCAGAGGGAGGCCATTCAGCCCATCGAGTCTGCACTGGCTCTTTGAAAGAGCATTCCACCTAGTCCCACTTCCCTGCCTCAACTCTGTAACCTTGCACGTTCTCTTTTCAGGTAGCAATCCAATTCCCTTTCAAATACTTTGATTGAACCAGCCTCCACCACCGTCTCAGGAAGTTTGTTCCACACTCTAAACTCCCACTGAGTGAAAAACATTTTCCTCACAACACATTTGCTCCTTTTGCCAATTATTTTGAACCTGTGCCCTATGGTTCTTGATGTTCTCTTGAGTGGGAAAAGTTTCTCACTATTTACCTTGTCCTTACCCCTCAGGATCACGAATACCTCTATCATGTCTACTCTCTGTCTTCTTTTCTCCAAGGAAAACACTCCCAACCTCTCCAATCTATCCTCTTCAGTTCTTCATCCTGGGAATCATTCTTATGAATCTCCCCTATACTCTTTCCAATGCCTTCTCATCCTTCCTGAAATATGACACCCAGAACTGGATGCAGTACTCCAGGTGAGGCCTAACTAGTGCCTTATACAAGTTCAACATGACCTCCTTACTCTTGTACTCAATGTCCCTATTAATAAAGCCTAGGATACTATATGCTTTATTAACTGCTCCCTCAACATGCCCTGTCATGTTCAATGACCTATGTATGTATACTCCGAGGTCCTTCTGTTCCTGCAACTCCTTTAAAGGCTCTCCCTTTATTTTATACTGTCTCACCATATATTTCCTGCCAAAATGAATCACTTCTCACTTCTCTCACTGAACTTAATCTGCCACTTGTCTGACCAATCTATGTCCTTTTGAATTTCAAGACTATCCCCATCACAATTGACATTTCCAATCTTCAATCATCTGCGAATTTTGAAATCATGCCCTGCACACCACAGTCTAGGTTATTAATATATATCAGAAAGAGGAAAGGTCCCAACACTGACCCGTGAGGAACGCCACTACAAACTTTCCTCCAATCTGAAAAACAACTATCTATCACTGCAGTCTGTTTCCTGTCACACAGCCAATTTCTTATCCAAGTGCCCACTTTCCCTTTTATTCCATGAGCTAGAATTTTGCTCACAAGTCCGTTCTGTGGCACAGTATCAAATGCCTTTTAAAAATCCATATACGTCAAATCAATAGTGTTTTCTTTATCAACCTTCTCTGTTGCCACCTCAAAAAACTCCGGCAAGTTAGTTAAACATGATTTTCCCTTGATGAACACAGGCTGGCTTCCCTTTTAATTATCCTGCACTTGTCTATTGATTTTATTCTGTACCATAGTTTTGAGAAGTTTCCCTGTCACTAAGGTCAAACTGACTGGCCTGTAGTTGCCAGCTTTATCCTTGCACCCCTTTTTGAACAAGGGTGTAACATTCGCAATTTTCCAGTCCTCTGGCATTTCCCCGTGTCTAAGGAAGACTGGAAGATCATCAATACTGCCTCTTCAATTTCCACTCTCACTTCCCTCAGTACCCTTGGATACATCTCATCTGGTCCTGGTACCTTATCTATTTAAAGTAAAGATGGCCTTTCCCACACCTCTTCCTCTCAATTGTAAGTTCTTCTAGTGTGCCAGTTACCTCCTCTCTCACCTTGGCCTGGGTAACAGGCCAGATGCAAAGTACTCGTTCAATACCTCCACTATTTCTCCAGGCTCCACATGCAAGTCCCCTTTTTTGTCGCTAGTCACCCCTACTTTTTCTTTTACCACCCTTTTATTATTTACATGCTTACAGAAGACCTTGAGATTCCCTTTTATGTTCATTGCCAGGCTCTTTTCATGCTCTCGCCTTGCTTTTCTTACTATTTTTTTCACTTCCCCTCCGGTCCTTCTATATTCAGCCTGATTCTCCGTTGTGTTTTCTACCTGACATCTGTTGCACGTGCACTCCCTCCTTTTCACTTGCACCTCCATCTCTCTCGTCATCCAAGGCATTCTGGATTTATTTGTCCTGCCTTTCCCTTCAAGGGGATATACCTTGACACTGCCTGCAATATTTTTTCTTTGAAGGTGGCCCGTTGTTCAGCCACCATCCGTTCTGCCAACATTTGACTCCAACTCACTCGACTCAGATGCATTCTCATCCCACCGAAGTTGATTTTCCTCCAATTAATTATCCCTGCTCTGAATTGTTCTCTGTCCTTTTCCATGATTAACCTAAACCTTATGATATAATGGTCACTGTTCCCTAGAGGTTGTCCCACTGATAATTGATCCACTTGGGCTAACTCATTCCCCAGAAGTGCATGTCCTCTCGATGTGTTGGAAACATATTGCTGTAGAAAGTTATCCTGAACACATTCCAGGAACTCTCACCCCTCTTATTCTTTTGTACTATCCCTATCCCAGTCTATATTTGGATAATTGAAATCCCCCATTATGATTACTTTATAGCTCTCCGTAATTTCTTTGCAAATTTGTTTCTCCACATCCCTTCCACTAGTTGGTGGTCTATTTGCTACATCAATCAATGTTATTGCACCTTTCCTATTCTTTACCTCTAATGAGAGAGATTCTGTCCTTGGCCCCTCTGGAACATTCTCTCTCTCCATTACCATCTTTAACCAATATTGCCACTACCCCACTTTTCTTCCTTTCCTGCCTCTCTTAAACACCTTGTAAACAGAAATATTTAACACCCATTCCCCGCCCTTCTTTGACCCTGGTCTCTATAATAGCAATAATATCATAATCCAATTTGACAACCTTTGCCTGCAGTTCACCAATCTTATTAGTCACAATCTGTGCATTCACATACACGCACTTTAGTCCTGATTTAGGCTTTTTTACTTTCCTGCTTATTCTGACCCCATCTAATGACTAACTGTTGCCCACTCTAATTCTATCATACTCACCAAATATTGTATCCACCTTGATACAACTCTCTGATATCACCTCATTATCAGTTGATTCAGTTCACAACTCTCCCCTGCCTGTTTTTCTCCTCTGAACTCTGAATTTCCCCCCAGGTTTCCACCTCCACTGCTCCACAACCCCCCCCCACCCCCCCCAGCCAATCTAGTTTAAACCCTCTCCAGTAGCACTAGCAAACCTCCCCACGAGGACATTAGTCCCAGTCATGTTCAGGTGTAGCCTGCCCCTCTTGTACCGGACCCACCTTCCCCAGAACCAGTCCCAATGCCTCAGAAATCTTAGCAAGAGATCACCAACCATGCCAAAGTTAACGGCTTTTACCAAAAGACCTGGATGCAATGCTAAAAGAAATTCAGCGACCTCGCCAAAAGCAGCTCAATAGAAAATGCATCCCACATCTCTAATTGCTTCCATTGGCAAAGGCACAACCCACACCCTTACCCATCCAGCCCCTCCTAATATGGACCTTCCTTCACAGCCTATTGTTGTCCATTGTGTGGCAGGGAAGATGTTGCCGCACCTCTGTTGGGACATTTCCTCAAACCCTCAAATGCTGTTCCCACAACAACACCTCCCTTCACAACAGCATGATCTGTGTTTAAAGTTATTGTATACAGTACTATGTGTGGTCCTAAGGTTTGTAAGGGTTAATGTGTAGGACTGTGTAAACAGCAACTCCTATAATGATGATGTAAGAAACCATATGACAAGGGGAGGAGAGGGAATGTTCATGGTTTCAGCAGTGTGACCCCTAGTCATGGACAGCTGTACATAGTCCAGCTATTGTTTGAATATGCCAATGTCTCAGCAATCATCCTGAAGCTAGAGTAACCAACATACAACATGGTGACAGCAGTGATAGACACCAAAACACTGAAAACACACCTTTAAAGAAGATTAAATGTCAGGCCTTTAAAAATGGCACCTAAGCTGCAGAACATACGAACATATGAAATAGAAGCAGGAGTAGGCCATTCGGCCCCTCGAGCCTGTTCCGCCACTCAATAAGATTATGGCTGATCTGTCTGTGTTTGGAATTCCACATTCCCATCTACCCCCGATAACCTTTGATTCCCTTGCCTAACAAGAATCTATCTACAGTCGCCTTAAAAATATTCCGTGAACCCACTTCCGCCGTCTTCTGAGGCAGAGAGTTCCAAAGTCATACAACCCTCTGAGAGAATAAATTTCTCCTCATCTCTGTCCTAAAAGGGCGGCACCTAATTTTAAAACAGTGCCCCCTAACTCTGGACTCACCCACAGGAGGAAACATCTTTTTGACATCTACCTTGTCAAGGCCGTTCAGGATCTCATATGCTTCAATCAAATCACCCCTCACTCTTCTAAACTCAAGTGGAAACAAGTCAGCCTGTCCAGCCTTTCCTCCTAAGACAACCCGCCCATTCCAAGTGTCAGTCTAGTAAAACCTCCTCTGAACCTCCTCTGACATAGTTGAAGAACTCCAAAGCTGTTCCATAGATGAAGTGGAGGCTGGCAGAGTCAGAAAATTAACTTTCAAAGTCATTCAGGACTGCACCACAGCATGTGGTTGTCTGTGACAAAAATCCTGATGCAGCGGTGGTAGGCTTCAAGTTGGAGAACCAAGCAAAGATCGTGGAACTGGTGAGATATCTCTAAAAGAGGGTAACAATTTTACCGGTACACTGGGCAGGCAGCACTGGGGAAACCAGATCCCTAGCAAGGGTGGGTTACAGAAAACCCTGCAGTCCAGGCCTGAAGTTGGCTCCATTGCGTCAGGGAAGAGATCATTAAAATAACTTAAAACAGCAATTTTTAACAGCTTCGCGGTGTTCAAGAAATAAATACCAAGCCTAACTGAGGGATCCTCGAGAGAGAGAGAGATAGTGATCACAGCGAGTCTCAATCACAGGCTGAACAGTGCAGGAAAGCTTCAAATACTGGAAGAAACATTTAAAACTTTGGGTAAACCACCTAAAAACTTAGAAAAGCCATGGCTCCGAAATTTATGAGAGGTTTGGGCACAGGGAAGGACCAAAATAAACTCCAAACTGAGCACCTTGGAGAAAAAGGTTCTTGAGGTTTTGAATTGCTTCAGAACTGGAAACTAAGGTTGGAATTTTCCCTGCTCGTTGGTGGTAGGTATGTGTGGCGGGTGTGAATGGACAATATGGCGGGAGGGCCAAAAATCAGTTTCACGACATTGTGAAGCCAGTTTGCATCTGTCCACTCTGCCCGTCAATGGTGGGCTGTGTTTCCCACCATAGGACATTGGGAACTTCGTTTTAATACATCTGCGTATCATTATAAGCCCAGCTCGCTGGAATCATCCCTCCACGTTGGATCATCCGAACACATCGGTGCGATTGCAAACTGATGTGTTTCACAACTGTACATAAGCAACGTACACCTGGCAAGCTGCACTTCGCTCGGGACTTTGAGGTTTGTTTGCCTACCTTGCTTCAGGCAGCACTCGTGGTCATCAGCGCCAGGCGTCGCAGACAGCATCACATCACTTTTAGAGGGTAATCACGGGAAGGTCTCTACCTATCAGATCAGCCATAAGGCGGGGCTGGCTTTTCAATGGCTGCAGGGCGAGGGCTGTACTGGCAAGGGCGGTATCACAGGGTGTGTGGGGAGGGGCATATGTTAATCTGGGCAACTGGCCTCAAGATGGTGAGGGCTGAGGAGGCAGTCTCCAGAGGAGATGAGGCCAGATGGAGATGTGAGGGTATTTGTGAGAGAGTGAGTGGTGATGTCCCTTGAGTTGACAGTGAGCGAGATGCAAGTGAATGTGTGATGGGCTTGAGTGTGTGAGTTTAGAGTGATAAGATGGTTGCCTTACACTGGTTATATGGATAAAATCATTCATCCTCTATCTGCATTGGATGGACAACCCCTTCTGTGCAGCGTTGATCAACACTGCTATCGTCTACCAAGCCAGAGTGGTGAGATTGCTGGACCTCCTGCGACCAGAGCGGGGGTAGGAATGCAGTCTTCTTGCCTTTCAGGGCCATGTTTTCTGTGCAGCAATCCTGGGCTAGAAAGCACTGAGAGATGTGCACGCGACTGCAGTTTACAAATGGCACCCTGCTTGAGGAAGAGACGAGGTGACTGTGTGGCAGGCAAATGAGAGCCCGCCCGCCATCAAAACGGCCTGTTTCCTGGGAATGCATAATTAATGAAGCAGCATTGGGATGATACAGCATGAAAAGCCACCATTTTAGCCAGCAGGTAAGATGATCATTCTCCCGCCTGCTACTGCACTTAGTGCAAATCTGGGACAATTCCACCCTAAGTCTGAAGCTAAACAGGTCAACACGTTACTTTACTCCTTAAGAACAGTAACAGATGATGTTACTGAAAGACAGGGCATCAATGAGTCCTTGGATAAATCTGAAGAAGTCTTAAAAATCTTCGATACTTATTTCAACCTGTGGAGCAATAAGATCCTGAAAAGGGCCAAATTCAACCAAAGGGCCCAGAAACCAGGTGAACCAGTACATGCTTTTAATAGTGACCTATTCAGGCGGGTTGAAGGATGCGAATGTGGAGAACTAAAAGCACAATTAATACAAGACTGTACTGTCATTGGTGTCACTGATGAATCCCTATCAGGCTTATTGCAACCTAAGGAAGACCTCACCATAGAAAGAGCAATACAGATGGTGAGACAAACAGATGGCTGCAAATAGAACAGGGCAATACTGAGAGATGAAGAAAATCCTTGGCTCAGGAAAGCTCCAGTAACCATACAGTTCCTAAGCCCAGGAATATAAAAGAAGTATCAGAAAAGAAGGTACAATTTGGAGGGAAAGTGCAAGACTCCATAAAACCCTGCCAGCATTGTGGCACCATAAAGACCCACCGGCATGAATAGTGTCCTGCAAACATTGCAGAATGCTTTCTCCGCCGAAGAATTGGCCATTTTAGGAAGAATGTGTCAAAGTAAAACCTCCAACTTCACTGGTTTCGAAGAAAAAGTCTTCACGCAAAAGGCTATTAATGGAGTTGAAGAATTTCCACCAGAAGAGGAACAAAAATATTTCCTGGATGAGATCAATGACCCCAGTGATGCACACTGGAACGCAGATATACTGTCAATGGACATAGCACCAACTTTAAACTGGAACGTTTTTTTCAGACAACAAATTGTGATTAACAACGCGTTGCCTGCAACCCAGCTACATGGTCCAGGAGGGATCGAACTAAAAGTCAAGCGAAAGTTACAGGCAACACTCCAGTACAAGCGGAAGCAGATATTGGAAACATTGTATGTTCTGCAGAATCAGGAATTTTCTCTTTTAAGTAGCAGAACTTTTATAGATCTCAATCTTGTCGGGAAAGTGGAAGAAGTAAATCAGTATGAGTCCAAGTGTAACTTCAGAAAAGACTTCCCGAAATTATTTACAGGCCTGGGAAGAATTAAGACTGAATATAGCATTACTCTGCAAAGAGATGATAAACCTGTATGTCTTTTCACAGCTAGGAGGATACCGCACCCACTGATGAAACAGATCCAACTGCAGCTGGAAGAGATGACCAGGATGGGAATTATCTCACCTGTCACTAGGCCTACAGACTTGTGCTCAGGAAGCGTTCTGGTTCCTAAACCTAATGGACCCCCTTCACATTTGTGTTAACTTAACTCAACTTAATAAGGCCACAGCGAGGGAAATTCGTCCGACACCCTCGGTAGACAAAGATTTGCCGAAGCTTTCCAATAGTACCGTGCTCACAAAATTGGACACCAACCGCGGATTTTGGCAGGTGCCTTTGGATAAGAAGTCAAAATTACTAATGACCTTCATTACTCCGCCCGGCAGATTTTGTTTTAATCGTTTACCATTTGGTATAATATCAGCACCAGAAATTTTCCAAAGAGCCATGCCTAATATTCTACAGGGCCACGAAGGAATAATACGTCACACAGATGACATCTTAGTCCATGGCGAATCTGCCGAAGAACATGACCTGAGGGTTAAAGCGGTTTTAAACCATCTGCAGGAAGAAGGCCTGGCACTTAATGAAAAGTGTGAATTCTTGAAAATGTCTATTTGCTTCCTAGGGCACGTTGTCAGTAGTAGTGGCAAAATGGCAGACCCACAGAAAACAAGAGCCCTTAGTGAATTTCCAATCCCTACTCCCATCTCCGATCTTCAACAATTCCTTGATGTGGTTAATCAGCTGGCAAAATTCTGGCCTAACCTAGCGCAAGTTACTGAATCCTTACAACAGCTATTAAAGAAAGCCCAAGCTTGGATTGGGTTGCACATCGGGAGCCAACATTTCAAGAAATTAAGGAAACGCTGCTTTCACCGGACATCTTAGCGCAACATGATCAGCACTTCTGACCATAGTTGGAGCCAACATGTCTGGGACCAGTCCTTTTTCAAGAACAACAAGGTGGGTGTTGTTGATCGGTTTATTATCCGTCTTGAACATTGCCTGACACTGAGAGGAGGTATGCTCTCGAGAAAGAGAAAGATGCTCTTACACTCATGTGGGCTTGCGAGAAGTTTCTGGGTTATATCATAGCTTTAAGGTCATCATAGAGATAGAGCACAAACTCCCAGTTTTCTTACTTGATGAAAAAGAACTCACAGAATGCCCCCGAGAATCCAGAGATTCCAGTTGAGATTAATGTGCTTCGCCTAAGCAAGAGTATGTGTCCAGGGCAAGCTGCAAGCCACAGTGGACACATTGTCCAGAGCCACCATTGACCATTCTGCACAACAGGATGTCAACTTCATTAATGAGATGAGTCATATTCCAGAAAGATGACAATCAACAGAGATCTTATTAAGTACATATTTCAGAAATTACCATACATAAAAACCGGAGTGAGCTGATTTCTATTCATCAAAGATGACGATCAGTCATACATTAGGAAGAACCAGATGTTGAGTCAAAAATTAAGAAGGAGCCAGATACTAAACTCTCAACGAAGACTATCCAAATCAAGAAAAAGGAGTTCAAAGGGCGAATACGGATCTTCCAAGTCTGACAAGGATACAATCAGAGAGAGTTGTGAAGCCTCCTGACAGATTGAATCTGTGATGTCAGAGGCTTGGGGGAAGATGGGGTCGAATGTAAATATGAATGTAAAAGGTAAGGACGAAGACTTGGAGGGAGATGTAGTATTAGGGTTTGTAAGGGTTAATGTGTGGGACTGTGTAACTAGCATCTCCCAAAATGATGCTGTAAGAAAACACTTGACTCAGTGAGGAGAGGGGAATGTTCATGGATAACACCTAGTCAAGGATAGCTGTACATAGTTCTGCTGTATAAAATAAACCAGTTGTTGTTTGAGCACATCAACTGTCTCAGTAATCATTCTGAGGCTAGACGAACCAACATACAATGCTATGAACAGCAAACATGCTTAGAAGCTGAAATAACACCCAGTCTGTTTGTGGATGAAGTGAGCAGTTGGGTAGCAGTAAGACAGTAAGCAGTAACAGAAGACACAGGTAAAAGAGATGGGCAGTCACAGCAATTCAGTATTCATCTGCAAATCCTGTTTCTCTTTAACTTAAACTAGAGGCAAAATATTCCAAGGGAGCAGAGAGTTCATCCCAGCCACGCCCCAGAAGCAAAGTCAGCGTGGAGCCAACCCCATAACACACAGCGGGTGAGCTAAATGGCCTGACGGTGGAACATCCAACCTTCACTGGGGAAAAAGTCCCGTCCTCAGAATGTGCCAGCCGATTTGAATCAGCCCCGCAGCGCAAAGAGCACTGCCGGGACTGCAATGAGGAAGAAGAAGATGGCCCAATGGACCCCCGAGACAGGCAACTCCGAGGTATAGGGCAGGGAGGGTTTAGGCAACTGAGGGAGAGAGGCAGGGCAGGGGAAGGAGGGGTGGGGGGGGTGTATTTAATGCAGCAGATGAACAGGAAGAAAGGGAGGAGTTCTATCTTAGGGGAGCCAACCCCGATCTACAAAGGGCACCCCCAAAGATAGACTTTTTTCCTGCCCTTTGAAAAATATTTTTTTTTAAAAATCAGGCTGCCCAATCCAGCCTGATTGCCCACACTAACCATTTTATGATGTGAGCAGAGTGTTATTGGTGTCAATTGTTAACCAGCTCACCCTTGATTATTTATTTACATATGGTGGGCAGGCTGTGGATTTTGGCGCCCATCCACACCTCTCCATAATATGGGGCTGAGCTCAGAGGTGGGCAGTAAGGTCGTGGGGAGGGCACCCACCCTATTTTATGTGCCCTTCACCCCTGGCAGGGGCAAGTAGAATGCAGTCTCATGTTCTCTAAAATGTTGTTGATGGCTCCCTCTATTGGCTTTAGTGAGTAAGTGCATAGAATCACCATTTTCATAGCTAATCACAAAAACCAACATAGCTCAATCCTATGTTTGCCATCCCTGCAGAATTGTCCTAGTGTGTCCAAGAATTAAAGAATACGCAGATTGGACACTGTTGGAAACAACAGGAGAATGCTCAAAGGGTCATAGAAATTGTGTTTTTACATTTTCTATAAAGAATGTTGTCATTTTTTTATTCAGTCATGGGATGTGGGCATTGCTGGCTGGGCCAGCATTTATTGCCCATCCCTAATTGCCCTTGAGAAAGTGATGGTGAACTCCCTTCTTGAACTGCTGCAGTCCACGTGGTGTAGGTACGCCCACAGTGCTGTTAGAAAGGGAGTTCTAAGATTTTGACCCAGCGACAGTGAAGGAACGGCAATATATTTTCAAGTCAGGACGGGGTGTGCCTTGGAGGGGAATTTCCAGGTGGTGGTGTTCCCATGCCTCTGCAGCCTTTGTCCTTCTAGATGGTAGCAGTCCTGGGTTTGGAAGGTGCTGTCTAAGGAGCCTTGTTGAGTTCCTGCTGTGCACCTTGTAGATGTACACACTGCTGCCACTGTGCATCAGTGGTGGAGAGACTGAACGTTTAAGGTGGTAGGTGCGGTGCCAATCAAGCGGGCTGCTTTGTCCTGGATGGTGTCAAGCTTCTTGAGTGTTGTTGAAGCTGCACTCATCCAGGCAAGTAGGGAGTATTCCATCACACCCCTGACTTGTGCCTTGTAGATGGCGGACAGGCTTTGGGGAGTCAAGAGGTGAGTTACTCACCACAGGATTCCTAGCCTCTGACCTGCTTTTGTAGCCACAGTATTTATATGGCTAGTCCAGTTCAGTTTCTGGTCAAAGGTAACCTCCAGGACGTTGATAGTGGGGGATTCAGTGATGGTAATGTCATTGAACATCAATGGGCGAGGTTAGATTCTCTCTTAATAGAGATGGTCTATTGCCTGGCACTTGTGTGGCACCAATGTTACTTGCCACTTGTCAGCCCAAGCCTGAATGTTGTCCAGGTCTTGCAGCATTTGGACATGGACATAAAAACTTTAGAGGTGTGTATGAACAACAGTTAAAGAGTCATCTGGACTTGAAACGTTAACTCTTTCTCTCCACAGATGCTGTCAGGCCTGCTGAGTTTTTCCAGCAATTTTTGTTTTTGTTTTAGTTAAATTTGATGCTGATCTACATAAGGAGATATTTGCTGAGGTGACCAAAAGCTTTACCAAAGAAGTAGGTCTTCGGGAACAAAAACAATAAATGCTGGAAAAACTCCGCAGGTCTGACAGCATCTGTGGAGAGAAAGACCGAGTTAACATTTCGAGTCCATATGACTCTTCTTCAGAGCTCCAGGGGCTAGTCAACCCTTAATGTTATGGGGTAAGGATATTTGTTGTCCAGAGGGAGTATTGCTGGAAAAAATAGGAATAAGTGGGATTCATGGAGATGCTAATCTATTCCATTGCGAAAGGTAAGTTTAAAAACTAAGTTGAAAACAGGTGAATTCGGAAACTACCCTCCTGGATTATGTGTCAAACTGCAGAGAAAGATTAAACAGGGCTTGTCAGTTAGCTAGGGAACATTTACAGATATCGCAGCAGATGATGAAACCTCATAATTTAGTTGCTGGGGGAAAAGTGTTAGTTTTGTTATGAGTACTAGGTGATTCATTAAAGGCAAGGTTTAGTGGACCTTACAGGATTGAAAAGAAACTGAGTGAAGTACATTATTTAATAAATACTCCAGCTAGAAGAAATAAGCAGAGAGTGTGTCATGTAAATATGCTTTGACAGGGAAGGAAACCAAAATGAGGTATTAGCGGTGGTATATAAGGAGAAAGAGGTAGAAACGAAAGATACTGAAATTGATTTTCCTTTTCGTCAAATTGGACAATGAGGAGGTGCTTAACAATTTAAATGTACTATTGAGTTACCTGCCAGATAAGTATCAAAGTGATTTGGAGAAACTATTGCAGTCACAAAAAGCTATTGGTGGGAATAAGCTGGGCAGGGCAAATATAGCTACACATGATGTAGATGTGGGTGATTCAGTTTCAATAAGGCTTATATAATCTCTAATCTATAATCCTTATAGATAAAATCCTGTGAAGTTATCACAAGTACTGAAAGAAATTGAATTCATGCTTAAAATGACATCATTGGGTCTAGTTTCAGTAACTGGAGTTCGCCTATTGTGATAGTACTGAAGCTGGCTGGAACACAAAGACTATGGGCGGAATTTTCCATGCCCGTTGGCGATGGGTGTGATAGGTGGCATGAGCGGTCAATATGGCGCAATCAGTTTCACGATGGCAGGAAGGCAAGTCGTGATTGTCCGCTCAGCCCACCAATGACGGACTGCATTTCCCGTCAACGGTCATCAGGACCCTCATTGTAATACATCAGCATATCATTATCAGGCTATCCCGCCAGGCTCTTGCACCCCCGCCGGATCATCCGTCCACATCGGTGGGAAAGCACGCCGACGTGTTTCACAACAGCACAGAGATGACATGCACTTGACAGCCTGCACTTTGGGTGAACGGGAGGTGAGTACACAGCAACATTCTGCATAAGACCATAGGACATTGGAGCAGAAGAAGGCCATTTGGCCCATCAAGTCTGCTCTGTCATTCAATGAGATCATGGCTGACCTGATAATCCTGCAGAGCTTGCCAGGGTCGCCTGTTGCTTTGAAGGTTTTCAGGGTTGCCGGGGGTTCGGGTTTCAGTGCCGTCCTCCCTGACTGGCGGCGGGGTGGGGGAAGAGGGGACAAGTGCAGCACTGCCTCTGAGGCAACTTTTGAGGGCATGGGTGAGTGCTGTAATGGGACTACAGGGAGGGTGCCTCCAGATTCCTCTTCAGGAGTTCCTTCAGGGCTTGATTGGAGGCCCTGGGTCATGGACTCTGTCGGCTGTTTCCCAGATGTGCCTGTAAAAGCAAGGAGAGATAATTAGTGCATGAAAGTGGCCTGTGAAACAGGACACATCACTCACAGCATGGTTGTCTGATGGATGTTGCGCTGCTGGATCCTCACTTGGTAGAGCAGCACCAACCTCACCGTCAGCACAGGATTGGTCCAGATCATGGCTGGCCAGCTGGATGGCTCTGTTTCCAAAGTCCATGAGGTTCTTTATTTCGGGCATTCCGCCTCTGGTCAGCGACATCTCCCTCTTGTTGTGTGCCAGCTTGTCCTGCATGGATAGAGACAGAGAAGGTGTAAGCAGGACGCCTGTCAGGCCAGGTGACAAGTATGCCTGGCCTGGGTGAGTGTTGAGTGGTCCCGTGGACGGGATGAGGATAGTGACGGCAAGTGTGAGACAGTGAATGGTCATGTCCCTTAAACCGGCAGTGAGTGCGGGCACTATGGACGTGTGGTGGATTTGTGTGGTGTGCGAGTTGAAAATGATGAGAAGCGTGACTTGCCCTGGCTGAACAGAGGAGATCATTCACCCTCTTGCAGCAGTGGGTGGCTGTCCTCTTTTGCAGGGCGTTGGCACTGATCACCATTGCCACCATATCCCAAGCTGGGTTAGTGCAGTTGCTGCCCATCCTGCGGCCTGGGCGGGGGTAGAGAACATCCTGACGGGCCTCCACAGCATCCAGAAGTTGCTCAAGAGATGCGTCGCTGAAGCATGGGGCTGCAGTCTTCTTCAGTTTCAGGGCCATGTCTTCTGTGCAGCAGTGGTGAGCTGGAAGCACTGAGATTTGTACTTGCGGCTGGACTTTAAACATGGCGCCCGGAATGATGTAGTGGTGGGGTGATCACAGGCGGGCAAATGAGACCCCGCCTGCCATGAAAACAGCCTGTTTCCCAGTAGTGCATAAATAATGAGACGAGTTCGGGCATGAAATTCCGTCATCGCAGCCGGCAAGTAAAACATTGTTTTACCCACCCACTACTGCACTTAGTCCAAGTTTGGGAAAATTCCAACCTATATGTGGATTATAGAAGAGTAAATGTAGTGACAAAAGCAGATTCATATCCTAGTCCACAGTTGGAAGATTGCAATGAGAAAGTGGGACAATCAAAGTTTATCACAAAGATTGACTTGCTGAGAGGATCTTGGCAAGTACCGTTATTGGAGAGAGCAAAAGAGATATTGGCTTTTGCGATACCAGATGGACTATATCTGTTTAAAGTTATCCCATTTGGTATGAAGAATGCACCAGCAACATTTCGAAGGCTGATAAAATCATTGCAGGACTGAGCAGTCATGCAGTTTAAATCAAAGACTTGGTATTTTTCAGTTAAACGAGGGAAGAGCATTTACAACGTCTGAAAAAAATCTGTTTGATCGACTGCAAGAACCTAATTTGGTGGTGAACTTGGCTAAGAGTGAATTTGCAAAAGAGCAAGTTACATATTTAGGCCATACCGTTGGACATGGTAAGGTGGCTCCAAGAGAATTGAAAGTAAAAGCCATTGTGAATTTCCTAAAGCCTACAGCAAAACAAGAAATTTTGAGATTTCTGGGCATGAGTGGGTTTTACAGGAGATTTGTACCAAATTTTATCTGCATGGTTGCTCCATTGACTGAACTGCTAAAAAAGAACAAGAAATTTCAATGAACACAGGAGTGTCAGAATGCATTTGTCGGGAAGATATAATAATTTTCATAATGTTATTGGAATTTATTATAAAGTAGAGTAATTGTGGGGCCTGTGTCTATGGGTCTGTGTGTGTGGGACTTAATTGAATTAAAGACAGCTGGTCTGAAGGCTTTCGTGTCAGAACAGAAGCTGAGTTTGAAGTGCTAGACAGGTAAACATGGGTGAAATTTTAGAATGTGAGGTATAAAAGGGACATTTGCATTTTTAAATAAACCAGAGTAGCTTGAATTCAAATGAGGAGGTGAAATGTTATACCTAACCAGAAGATGTTAAGAAACAGTGTGTTTATTTTTCCCAACAATTATTGATAAAATTGGTACTATGATAGATTTTTATTATTAGAGAGATAAAGACCAAAGACAGAGTGAAACAATGGGAATTTTCATTCAAAGGGAAAAATACATATAAAGGAGAGAAGGCTGTTTGTAAAGAGAGGCATTTTAAGATCTAACACAAGTGTGGAAAGCCTCCATAATCTAAGCCTTAAGCTGCTGTCTACAAGGAACTGAAGCTGAGAAAAACTATGAATTTGACTGTCCAGGGTGCATGCTTTGCCTGGGTCTGTTTAAATCTATGTGTTTTATTGTTGCCTTTACAGAGGCATAACTGGGAGTTAGATTAATCGGGGGAGCTAGGAGTTATCATAGTAGCAATTTGTAGACCTATATATGTACTTAAAATTATATTTTTTATTAATAGATGTTTAATTTAGTTTTGTAAAAACCCTCTATGACTCGATGGACTTATTATTATTGAACTGAAGGTATGGATCTTGAAATAAATATACAAATTGCAAAAAAGTTCTGGCAGTTGTTTAGAGTTTCCCTTTGGGATTTGAGCAACTCAGCATTTACCATCGGCTGTGCCATAATACATTTGACAGGTTGAAAACTGTATTAATTATGACAACAGTTTTGGCAGTACCTAATAATGCAAAGCAGTTTAAGTTGGTGATTGATGCAAGCAATGTAGGTATTGGTGCTGTACTGTTACAAAAAGTTGAAACTGGAATTGAGAAACCGATAGGATATTTTTCACGAAAGCTGAATGTACATCAGAGAAGATATTCAGCCATTGAAAAGGAGATTCTAGACCTGTGTTAGCATTGCAGCATTTTGAGGTTTATGTTCATAGAGTCACAGAATCACACAGGCCCTTCGGCCCATCGAGTCTGCACCAGCATGTGAGAAACACCTGACCTACCTATCTAATCCCATTTACCAGCATTTGGCCCATAGCCTTGAATGTTATGACATGCCAAGTGCTCATCCAGGTACTTTTTAAAGGATGTGAGGCAACCCGCCGCCACCACCCTCCCAGGCAGCGCATTGCAGACCGTCACCACCCTCTGGGTAAAAAAGTATTTCCTCACATCCCCCCCTAAATCTCTTGCCCCTCACCTTGATTGTGTCCCCTCGTGACTAACCCTTCAACTAAGGGGAACAGCTGCTCCCTATCCACCCTGTCCATGCCCCATATAATCTTGTACACCTCGATCAGGTCACCCCTCAGTCTTCTCTGTCCAACGAAAACAACCCAAGTCTATCCAACCTCTCTTCATAACTTAAATGTTTCATCCCAGGCAACATCCTGGTGAATCTCCTCTGCACCCCCTCCAGTGCAATCACATCCTTCCTAAAATGTGGCGACCAGAACTGCACACACTACTCCAGCTGTGGCCTCACCAATGTTCTATACAACTCCAACATGACCTCCCTACTTTTGTAATCTATGCCTCGATTGATAAAGGCAAGTGTCCCACATGCCTTTTTCACCACCCCACTAACATACCCCTGCACCTTCAGAGATCTATGGACACACACGCCTAGGTCCCCTTGTTCCTCACAACTTCCTAGTGTCATGCCGTTCATTGAATACTTCCTTGTCAAATTACTTCCACCAAAGTGTATCAACTCACACTTTTCAGGGTTAAATTTCATCTGTCACTTATCTGCCTATTTGACCATCCCGTCTATATCTTCCTGTAGCCCAAGACACTTAGCCTCATTGTTAACCACCCGGCCAATCTTTGTGTCATTCACAAACTTACTAATCCTACCACCCACATAGTCATCTATGTCGTTTATATAAATGATGAATAATAGGGGACCCAGCACAGATCCCTGTGGTACGCCACTGGACACTGGCTTCCAGTCACTAAAGCAGCCTTCTGTCATCACCCTCTGTCTCCTACAACTAAGCCAATTTTGAATCCACCTTATCAAATTACCCTGTAACCCATCTGCATTTGCCTTCTTTATAAGTCTCCCATGTGAGACCTTGTCAAAGGCTTTGCTGAAATCCATATAAACTACATCAATTCCACTACCCTCATCTACACACCTGGTCACCTCCTCAAAAAATTCAATCAAATTTGTTAGGCATGACCTCTCTCTGACAAAGCCGTGCTGACTATCCCTAATCAAACCTTGCCTCTCCAAGTGGAGGTAGATTCTCTCCTTCAAAATTTTCTCCAATAGTTTTCCTACCACTGACGTGAGACTCACTGGCCTGTAGTTCCCTGGCTTATCTCTAAAACCCTTCTTAATTGGCGGCACCACATTAGCTGTTCTCCAGTCCTCTGGCACCTCCCCCGTGGCCAGAGAGAAATTAAAAATTTGGGTCAGAGCACGTGCGATCTCCTCCCTTGCCTCCCTCAGCAGTCTGGGACACAAGTCATCCGGACCTGGAGATTTGTCCACTTTCAAGGATGCCAACAACTCCAATACCTTGTCGCTCCCTATACCAATTTGCTCAAGAACCTCGCAGTCTCTGTCCCCAAGTTCTATACCTTCATCCTCATTCATGTTGCAAGAAAATCGTCAGAAACAGTTGTTTATACAGCCCATAATCCATAAAAATTTCTGAACAAATTTCAAGACTGAAATGCAAGATAAGCAAATGGAGTTTATTACTGCAACTATTTAATCTATAGATTATACATGTGGCTGGATGAGAAAATCTAACTGCCGATGCATTGTCAAGAGCTGAGAGTTCAAAAGAAATTGGACATTTAAAATGTGGACACTGGACTGAAGTGACCTCTGTTGATACAAAGGATTTCGATATGTTGTTATGTTAATGCATGCAGCTGGTAAAGTAATAGTTTGTGTATATAGTTAAGTGCAGTAAATAAAGTAAGATGGATTGAGGAAATGAAGCCATCTTTTAAAATTATGACGGTTCAATTTTCCAAAAGGATGGAGGTGAAACGAAATGATCATATTTTACACAATTTTATTGTAGGCTTATGGGTGTGAGTGTGGATGGTTCTGTCGTGTGACTGATTTAATTGAATTAGAGTCAGATAGACTGCAAGGAAGAAATTATCAAAAGGCGTAGGTGTAAAAAGGGTATTTGAAATGCTAATGAGCGAGCTAGAGGAAAAGAGTCAGTAGATAAGGTGCGAATGAAATTTTCATTTCTAGATAATTGGGGAGTTGTTTGATTTTCCAAAGCACGGTAGGATAATTGCAATTAACAAGATAAGTAGAGCAATATTAATATGTTTATTTTTCCCAAAAGGAAAAAGGGCCATTTTGACAACATGAAAGAGTTTGTTATTATGGGAAAAGTAAATTTCCAAAGACATGTAGAACAATGGGATCTTCCACATTAAAGAGAGGGAAACACATATAAAGAGGGATGGAAGGCTCTATGGGGGTGGCTGTGTAAAACCTTGACAGATACACTGTGGGAAGAATTTTCCCATCGGCGAGCGGGGGCAGGGCTCGCTCACCGACGCATAAAATGAGGCCCGGTGACATTGGGCGTGCATCCTGATGTCACCATGCATCATTTAGATTGTCAGTTCGGCGGGTGTGCAGCTGCGTCAGCTGCACACCCGCCGAACTGTCAAAGGCCTATTAAGGCCATTTACGAAGTAATTAAAGTTGTTAAGAATGCTGCCCGTCCAACCTTAAGGTTGGCGAAGAGCCCAGGCGACCTTCACATTTTCCATGGGTTCATTAATTAGATAAAATTTTTTGAAAAAATTAATGGACATGTCCCAGCTCATGTGACAGTTTTACATGAGGGGACGCGTCCTTAAAAATTTTTTTAACATTTTAAAATTTTCCAAGACCTAAGCTAATCTCCCTGAGGCACGGATGTCTGCGCTCTTTCGTGCGCATACGCGAAAGAGCACAGGCCCTGACTCAGGGAATCCCCCCCGCCTGCACAGGGAGTGTACAGTGCTTCCAGGTGTACGTCACGCTGGGCAAGCCTTAATTGGCCCGCCCACGTTAAATGGCAGTGCAGACCTGATCATGGGCGCCGATTGGGTTCACACTCGTTCCTGCCGTCCCCACACAATCCCCCCGACGGGGGGAAAGTTCAGCCCTGTGTGACAGACTTGGAAGAAGACCTAGCCACTCTGATGAGGTGCTACTCCGGTAACTAGAGATGTGTTAAAAGCCTTTAGAATTCCACTATCGAGTGGGTGCTGTGGCAACCATGCTGGACCGCTTATTTAAATTTAAAATCTATTTCGGACTGATGCCTTAAAAGGGGTGTGTAGTTGGGAGTCAGGTTAATTAGGAAGTGTAAGATTTGTTGTAATATCAAATAACTGTAATCACATGAACGTGTCTGAATTCTTTTCTTTTGTTACTAAATGTTTAATTTAAATTCACTAAGGGTGCTAATGGACTCATTGCTTCTGAATTCAGTGCAAAAATCTTCTAGTAATAAATACAAATTGCAAAACTGTTGTGATAGCGTGGCCCTTGTGGATTTTGTCCATCTGGCATATATCACCTGCCACATCATAACACATATGCCTGTCTTTTTGAAATGTTGTGTCCCAGAATATTTATTTCCCAGCCTTCATCACCTTGTAATCATGTCTCTATAATGGTGATTGGATAAAAACCATTTATCTTCATTTGTGCTACAAGTTCATCTATCATATTGGGGATGCTCCGCGCATTCAGATCAAGTGACTTCAATTTTATTTTATTACCTCTATTCTGTGCATGGACCTTACTCTCTGATGCACTACTACCGTTAAACTCTCTGTCCCTTCCTGTCCCACTCAGCTTGTCTTGACCCACATCAATATACTTTTCTATTGCCTCAACTTTTATCTTTGGATTTCTAAATCCCCCTTCGCCCAAACCCTCCTTCCCCTCTGTTAGCTTAAAGCTATTTTTCCCTACTCTGACCATATTTGCTGGTCCATACTTATGTTTGTAAGCTCTGCCCCTTCCTGTCTCATTTTGATTACCATTACCCGTATTGCTACTCTGCACTATTGCCTTATCCTTTCTCTTTAACTTTCCAAATCTTCTCTCATGTGACCCCTCTCCCTCCCTCTCCCTTCCTCTCCTTCACTATTTGGTATAAAGTCTTTGTTGCAGCCCTAGTTATATAACTCACCAGGACTAGTTCCAGCACGGTTAATGTTCCAACAGTACAGCTCCTTCTTTCCCCAGTACTGGCGCCAGTGCCTCATGAATCAAAACCCATTTTTCCCAGGAGAATCTTAGAGCTGTACATTAAACTCTCTGATTTTATGCCAATTTGTTTGTGGTTCAGGTAGTAATCTAGAGATTATCATCTTTGTGTTTTGCTTATTAATTTAGCCCCTAGCTGCTCATACTCCGTCAGCAAAACGTCTTCTTAGTCTGACGTATGTTGTTGGTACCCACATGGACCGTGACAAATGGATCCTTCCCTCCTACTCCAAGTTCCTCTAGAGCCAAGAGGAGATGTCCTTAACCCTGGTACCAGGCAAGCAACACAGCCTTCGGGACTCATGCTCTTCTCTGCAAAGAACTGTATCTATCCCCTTAACTATACTGATCCCTACTACTAAAACATTCCCTTTCACTCCCTCCCTCACCACCCCCCACTCCTCCCAACTTGAATGGCTCCCTACACCACAGGGCTGTGGTCAGTTTGCTGATTGTCCCTGCAGTCTCTGCAAGAACTTTGAATCTGTTGGACAATTACAGGGGCTGAGGCTCTTCCATTTCTACCTTCTGGGTCCCCATGCCTACCTTACAGAAAGTCACACCCTCATGCCTCTGACCACAGGCCAAAACCAAGTCAGAGGCTAGGAAGCGTGCAATGAGTAACTCACCTCCTGAATCCCCAAAGCCTGTCCACCATCTACAAGGCATAAATCAGGTGTTTGATGGAATACTCCCCACCTGCTTAGATGAGTGCAGCTCCCACAACACTCAAAAAGCTTGACATCATCCAGCCCGCTTGATTGGCACCACATCCACAAACATTCACTCCCTTCACCACCAAAGCACAGTAGCAGCAGTGTGTACCATCTACAAGATGTGCTGCAAGAATTCACCAAATCTCCTTAGACAGCACCTTCCAAACCCATGACCACTACCACTCAGAAGGACAAGAGCAGCAGATAGATGGGAACACCACTACCTGGAAGTTCCCCTCCAAATAACTCACCATCCTGACTAGGAAATATATCACTGTTCCTTCTCTGTTGCTGGGTCAAAACCCTGGAATTCCCTTCCTAACAGCACTGTGGGTGTACCTACACCACATGGACTGCAGCAGTTCAAGAAGGCAGCTCACCACCACCTTCTCAAGGGCAACTAGGGATGGGCAATATATGCTGGCCCAGCCAGCGAAGCCCACATTCCGTGAATGAATAAAAACATAAAATCTGAAGTACCTAGCTTAAGAGATGTGATGCTTCCTGGAACAAAGTGTCCAGGTAACTTTACCCCTCCTTTGGTATACCGCAGTGTCTGAAACTTGGAGTCCAGCTCATTAACTCTGAGTCGAAGTTCCTTGAGCTGCAAACACTTACTGCCAATGTGGTTATCATGGATCACACTGGAGGCCACCAGCTCACACATACTACAGCTACAACACATCATCCTGCCATGTGATCTTTATTGTGTTTTATTTAACTAACTGCAAGTCAAGTTTAGAAATGTCTCTCAAAATTTATATGCAGTTATAGTAAGTAGTTTAACTAGTTAAGCTATAAATGTAACACAATATTTATATCTACTCCATACCACATAAACCTACTGCCCCAGTAAGTTAATGCCTCTAGACCTGTTCTGTTCTATAGTCTTGTTTGCACGCTTCGTATTATAGACTCCCGATTGAACTTTAATTTCTCAGCTTCAAGTTTAGAATGAGAAGAGGAAAATTACCACTAACTTATCTATATCTCTCTAACGTTACACTAGGATTTTTTGCAAACACAGTCAGTAGACTCTGAGCCCGCACACCTACTGTCCTTTTATCTCCCTCCTGCTCCCACGCTGTTTCTGCTCTCAATGCTGCCGCCCCCTCTTTTACCCTTCCCACTGATCTTGCTCTGTTCCCCTTTCTGCAGCTGCCACCACTGCTCTTTTATTACCTTGCTGGTCCCACTGTGTTCCTGCCGCTGGTCTCACTCTATTAACTGCTGCTACTCTCGCTGTCTTCCAGCTACTGGTCTCATTTATACTGTGTCACATTCACACAATTATACTCGTGGATATTTGGAAAATGGACAGAAACAAAATGAACATGGACATTCTGATCTTGGACCAAAATGGAGTTGAGAGGTCAGGTGACCTTTTTCCTTTTCAGTCAATATACGTGGAACTACACAAAGCCCTTGAAGCTAGCCTGCCATTCTAGACAAGACTTTAAAATGAAAATTACCTTTCAGGATATTTCATTCAGAAGGCATTAAAATGCAACAGATCATTCCTGTTGAATTAAAGGCTGCCCTTTTTCAAATAATTACATAAAAGTTCACAATGGACTTCCGAATTCTCAGCTGTGGTTCTTTGCAAAGAACGGGCGTGAAGTAAACCCATTCTATCACAAACATACATAAATGAGTGAAACTTGAATACTATTGAATGTCAATGGCCAAGGCATCAGAGACCATTCATGTGTGAAGGCAACGAAAAACAAATGGCCATGTGACAGAAAGCAGGGGCTGGATTTTATGCACTTAAATGTTTTCAAAGTGGGGGGCATGTAAAATAGGGTGGGTGTCCACCCTACGACCTACCCACTCACCCCCAAGCTCACCACCATAATACAAGGGGTGGGCAGACACACGAAATCAGCAACCCACCCACCATATTTAGGTAGATAATCAAGGGTCAATTGTGCTGGTTACCAACCCAGTTGACCCCGATAATATGCTGCCCATGTCATAAAACAGTTGGCATGGGCTGTCAGGTGGTAGTGGGCAGGCCGATTTTTTAAAAAATTCTTCAAAGGGCAGGAAAGAGGCTATCTTCAGAGGCTGTCCTTTGTGGGTTGGGGAGCGGACCTCCCCCAAGATAGTACCCCTTGTTTCTTTCTGCCCACCTGCTGCATTAAACATACCCGCCTCCCCCAAGACCTCCCCCCGTTCCTTCCCTAATTTGCCCAAACCTCCCCTGCCCAACACCTGGGACTTATCTGCTTCTGGGGATCCATTGGGCCTTCTCCTGCTTCCTCATTGCAGTCCTGGCAGTGCCCACTAATGTGCTCCTGGTGTTATCGGGACTGATGGAGCTCCCAGCCAATTGGATTGGTCAGCAGCCCCCGATCGTGGGACGTTCCCCCCCCGCCCCCAACCCCCGCCAGTGAGGGGTGGATTTAAGGCTGCGGGGCAGGCTAGCATGGAGCAGGTCGTCTCCATGCTGACACTGCTTTATTCCACACCAGGTTTCTGGTAAAGGACATTTAATAAGATATTATTGGAAGTAGGAACAGCAGAAAGGGAGGAGCAAGGCCAGCGTAGGAACAGGACCAGGCCTGAGATCCATCAAAAGGCAGAGAATTCACGCTGGCCTAATACCTACCAAACCAGGTTTTCGCAGCAAGGGTTCGACTGCACCTCAGTCGAATGAGTGGATCCAGAAAAACCTGCCAATGCAAGCAGCAAGACACTGCAAATCCATCTTCATAAACCTCCAATCTCTATTTCTTCAATGGACCAAAAGGAATCAAGGACATTCAACATTCCAAGATTTAATCTTAAAGGGAGCAAGTGTGACAGCAAACTCTTGCACTTTTAAGACCTAAGTGCAGGCTGCTTCTTTTATAATCACCGTTTCTTGTGTCTGTGTGAGTGTGACTGTGTGTGTGTGTGTGTGTGTGTGTGTGTGAGTGTGACCGCGTGTGTGTGTGTGTGTGTGTGTGTGACTGTGTGTGTGTGTATGTGTGTGTGTGAGTGTGACTGTGTGTGTGTGTGTGTATGAGTGTGACTGTATGTGTGTGAGTCTGTGTGTGTGTGAGTGTCTGGGTGGGTACTGTTGTGTTTACATTTCAAGTGCTGACTAATAAAGATTTATCCCTCTTTGTAAAAACCTATAGAAAACCTGTCATCGTCCATTTTTAGCATGCACAATATTCAGCGCTAAAATAATTTTTTGCCTTTTAAAATACATATGCCTTTGGTCAGTCAAGAGGTGGAAAACTGGGCAACAATCAGGCCATCAACCCCGGCCTGTAACAAATTAACTGCTACCACTCTCATGTTCCCGCCACTGGTCTCACTCTTTATACTGCCGCCACTCTCACTGCTTTCCCGATACTGGTCTCACTCTTTACACTGCCGCCACTCTCACTGTGTTCCTGCTGCTGGTCTCACTCTTTACACTGCCACTACTCTCACTGTGTTCCTGCTACTGGTCCCACTCTTTACACTGCCGCCACTCTCACTGTGTTCCTGCTGCTGGTCTCACTTTTTATACTGCCGCCACTCTCACTGTGTTCCTGCTACTGGTCCCACTCTTTACACTGTCACTACTCTCACTGTGTTCCTGCTACTGGTCCCACTCTTTATACTGCCACTACTCTCACTGTGTTCCTGCTACTGGTCCCACTCTATATACTGCCGCCACTCTCACTGTGTTCCTGCTGCTGGTCTCACTCTTTACACTGCCGTCACTCTCACTGTGTTCCTGCTGCTGGTCTCACTCATTACACTGCCGCCACTCTCACTGTGTTCCTGCTGCTGGTCTCACTCTTTACACTGTCACTACTCTCACTGTGTTCCTGCTACTGGTCCCACTCTTTACACTGCCGCCACTCTCACTGTGTTCCTGCTACTGGTCTCACTCTTTACACTGCCGTCACTCTCACTGTGTTCCTGCTACTGGTCTCACTCTTTACACTGCCGTCACTCTCACTGTGTTCCTGCTACTGGTCCCACTCTTTATACTGCCGTCACTCTCACTGTGTTCCTGCTGCTGGTCTCACTCTTTACACTGCCGCCACTCTCACTGTGTTCCTGCTGCTGGTCCCACTCTTTACACTGCCGCCACTCTCACTGTGTTCCTGCTACTGGTCTCACTCTTTATACTGCCGTCACTCTCACTGTGTTCCTGCTGCTGGTCTCACTCTTTACACTGCCGTCACTCTCACTGTGTTCCTGCTACTGGTCCCACTCTTTATACTGCCGTCACTCTCACTGTGTTCCTGCTGCTGGTCTCACTCTTTACACTGCCGCCACTCTCACTGTGTTCCTGCTACTGGTCCCACTCTTTACACTGCCGCCACTGTCACTGTGTTCCTGCTACTGGTCCCACTCTTTACACTGCCACTACTCTCACTGTGTTCCTGCTACTGGTCCCACTCTTTATACTGCCACTACTCTCACTGTGTTCCTGCTACTGGTCTCATTCTTTACACTGCCGTCACTCTCACTGTGTTCCTGCTGCTGGTCTCACTCTTTACACTGTCACTACTCTCACTGTGTTCCTGCTACTGGTCTCACTCTTTACACTGCCGTCACTCTCACTGTGTTCCTGCTACTGGTCCCACTCTTTATACTGCCGTCACTCTCACTGTGTTCCTGCTGCTGGTCTCACTCTTTACACTGCCGTCACTCTCACTGTGTTCCTGCTGCTGGTCTCACTCTTTACACTGCCGTCACTCTCACTGTGTTCCTGCTGCTGGTCTCACTCTTTATACTGCCGCCACTCTCACTGTGTTCCTGCTGCTGGTCTCATTCTTTACACTGCCGCCACTCTCACTGTGTTCCTGCTGCTGGTCTCACTCTTTACACTGCCGTCACTCTCACTGTGTTCCTGCTGCTGGTCTCACTTTTTATACTGCCGCCACTCTCACTGTGTTCCTGCTACTGGTCCCACTCTTTACACTGCCGTCACTCTCACTGTGTTCCTGCTGCTGGTCTCACTTTTTATACTGCCGCCACTCTCAATGTGTTCCTGCTACTGGTCCCACTCTTTACACTGCCGTCACTCTCACTGTGTTCCTGCTACTGGTCCCACTCATTACACTGCCGCCGCTCTCACTGTGTTCCTGCTGCTGGTCTCACTCTTTACACTGCCACTACTCTCACTGTGTTCCTGCTGCTGGTCCCACTCTTTATACTGCCGCCACTCTCACTGTGTTCCTGCTGCTGGTCTCACTCTTTACACTGCCACTACTCTCACTGTGTTCCTGCTGCTGGTCTCACTCTTTACACTGCCGTCACTCTCACTGTGTTCCTGCTACTGGTCTCACTCTTTATACTGCCACTACTCTCACTGTGTTCCTGCTACTGGTCTCACTCTTAATACTGCCATCACTCTCACTGTGTTTCTGCTACTGGTCTCACTCTTTACACTGTCACTACTCTCACTGTGTTCCTGCTACTGGTCCCACTCTTTATACTGCCGCCACTCTCACTGTGTTCCTGCTGCTGGTCTCACTCTTTACACTGCCACTACTCTCACTGTGTTCCTGCTGCTGGTCTCACTCTTTACACTGCCGTCACTCTCACTGTGTTCCTGCTACTGGTCCCACTCTTTATACTGCCACTACTCTCACTGTGTTCCTGCTACTGGTCTCACTCTTAATACTGCCATCACTCTCACTGTGTTTCTGCTACTGGTCTCACTCTTTACACTGTCACTACTCTCACTGTGTTCCTGCTGCTGGTCTCACTCTTTACACTGTCACTACTCTCACTGTGTTCCTGCTACTGGTCCCACTCTTTACACTGCCGTCACTCTCACTGTGTTCCTGCTGCTGGTCTCATTCTTTATACTGCCGTCACTCTCACTGTGTTCCTGCTACTGGTCCAACTCACTATTCTCCTGCCACTTTCATTATTTTTCTGCTACTGGTCTCACTCTTTATACTACTGCCACTCTCGCTGAGTTCCCACTGCTGGTCTCGCTCTTTGCACTGCCACCACTCTCATTGAGGAATTTCAGTCAAATTTTCAATTATTCTATTCAACATGGAATCATATATCAACAACACTTGCTGTGCAAAAAAAAACAGCTTTCCATATCATCATTCCATATTCCCTGGATGGCCTCATCTCACAAAAATTTCTCAATCTATTAACTGACAATTCCAACTGACCCAGCATCCAAGTTTGGGAAGGACGTTCCATATTTCACATGACGATTTGCCTGAAAAAGTGTCGCATTCACTCCCAAATTGTCTGATTAATGTTAAGATCCTCTTGCTCTGAATTCCTCCACCAGGAAGTGCCAGCAAAAGCATCATCAAAACCATATTAGGTAAAGAAACCTGAGTTCTCAGGAATGAGCAGTGAATCCAATGGTGATAAGTGGGCAAATAGGAAATGAATCTCAGTGTGAACTCACCAGAGGGAGCTGTTGTATCAATAATGTTAACTTTGCCATCGTGTTTTTGGCTACAACCCATATTGAAGTTGCTTATTCAATCCCACTGTCAAATAGCACAGTCAAAGATTAGTCAAAGTCTAAATGTAACAAGAGCTTTCATGCCCAATTAGCAATGATATGTTACAGATAATTTATTGGAAACCTGGGAGTTACAGTTTAAAAATCCTTCAGTTTTCTTGGGAGTTCCCTAATTATCCAAATACCAGACCAATCCAGTTTTGTCCTGATAGATTAGGGATCAGCTAAAACCTGGAACTTGCCTGATGATAGCTCGCCAGCCAGTTGGATGGAACTGAACTCCTCCCCACACAATTGGCCGAAATGTCCTAGCCCTGGTTACTATCTGGTGACTCGTGCTGGAAAATGCACATTTGTGAACTTCAGGAGAAGACAAGATCAGGCCAAGCCCTCCTAACAAACTCCCCTCTCCACAGCTCAAGGCCAGTCACCACTCACCAACAAGGTTCATTTTGTTTTTTTCATTCATGGGATGTGGATAACACTGGCTAGGCCAACATATATTGCCCATCCCTAATTGCCCTTGAGAAGGAGGTGGTCAGCCACCTTCTTAACTGCTGCAATCCATGTGGTGTAGGTATACCCATAGTGCTGTTAGGAAAGGAGATCCAGGATTTTGACACAGCGATAGTTAAGGAACGGCGATATAATTCCAAGTCAGGATAGAGTGTGGCGTGGAGGGGAACTTCAAGGTAACGGTGCTCCTATGTGATGTCCCTTGTCCTCCTGGATAGTGGCCGTGGGTTTGGAAGGTGCTGCCTAAGGAGCCTTGGTGAGTTGCTACCGTGCATCTTGTAGATGGTACACACTGCTGTTACTGTGCATTGGTCATGGAGGGAGTGAATATTTGTGGATATAGTGCCAATCAAGTGGGCTGCTTTGTCCTGGATGGTGTCAAGTTTCTTGAGTGTTGTTAGAGCTGCACACATCCAGGTGAGTGGAGAATATTCCATCACACCCCTCACCTGCGCCTTGTAGATGGTGGACTGGATTTAGGGAGTCCAGGAGGTGAGTTACTCACCACGGGATTCGTAGCCTCTGACCTGCTGTTGTAGCCACAGTGTTTATATGGCTAGTCCAGTTCAGTTTCTGGTAAATAGTAACCCCCAGGATGTTGATAGTGGGGCATTCAACGATAGTAATGCCATTGAATGTCAAGGGACAATGTTAGATTCTGTCTTGTTGAAGATGGTGATTGCCTGGCATTTGTGTTACTTCTCAGCCTAAGCCTGGATATTGTCCAGGTCTTGCTGCATTTGGACATTGGGACTGCATCAGTATGTGAGGAGATGCGAATGGTGCTGAACATCGTGCAATCATCAGCGAGCATCCCCACTTCTGACCTTATGATGGAAGGGAGGTCATTGATGAAGCAGCTGAAGATGGTTGGGCCGAGGACACTACCCTGAGGAACTCCTGCAGTGATGTCCTGGAGCTGAGATGACTGACCTCCAACAACCACAACCATCTCCCTTTGTGTTAGGTATGACTCCAACCAGTGGAGATTTTTCCCCCTGGTTCCCATTGACTCTGGTTTTGCTTAGGCTCCTTGATGCCACACTCAGTCAAATGCTGCCTTGATGTCAAGGGCAGTCACTCTCACCTCACCTCGGGAGTTCAGCCCTTTTGTCCACCGTAAGGCTGTAATGAAGTCAGGAGCTGATGTGACCCTGCTGGAACCCAAACTGTCAGTGAGCAGGCTATTGCTAAGTGCTGCTTGAAAGAATTGTTGCTGACCTCTTCCATCACTTTACTGATGATTGAGAGTAGACTGATGGGGCAGTAATTAGCCGGGCTGGATTTGTCCTGCTTTCTGTATACATGACATACCTGGGCAATTTTCTATATTGCCGGGTAGATGCCAATGTTGTAGTTGTGCTGGAACAGTCTGGCTAGGGGCATGGCAAATTCTGGAATACAAGACTTCAGTACGATTGCTGGAATATTGCCAGGGTCCATAGCCTTTGCAGTATCCACTGCCTTCAGCCATTTCTTGATATCACGTGGAATGAATCAGATTAGCTGAAGACTGGCATCTTTGATGCTGGGGACCTCCAAGGGAGGCCAAGATGGATCATCCACTCGGCACTTCTCGATGTAGATTGTTGCAAATGGTTCAGCCTTATCTTTTGCACTGATGTGTTGGGCTCTCCCACCATTGAGGATGGGGACATTTGTGGAGCCTCCTCTGCCTCCAATGAGTTGTTTAATTGTCCAGCACCACTCACGACTGGATGTGGCGGGACTGCAGAGCTTAGATCTGATCCGTTGGTTGTGGAAATGCTTAGCTCTGCTAATCGCTTGTTGATTATGCTGTTTGACACTCAAGTAGTCCTGTGTTGTAGTTTCACCAGGTTGACACCTCATTTTTAGGTATGCCTGGTGCTGCTCCTGGCATGCCCTCCTGCACTCTTCATTGAACCAGGGTTGATCCCCTGGCTTGATGGTAATGGTAGAGTGGGGGTTATGCCAGGCCATGAGGTTACAGATTGTGGTTGAGTACAATTCTGCTGCTGCTGATGGCTCCCAGCCCCTCATGGTTGCCCAGTCTTGAGTTGCCAGATCTATTCCATTTAACATGATGGTGGTGCCACACAACATGATGGAAGGTGTACTTTGTCTCCACAAGGACTGTATACTGATCACTCCTACTGATACTGTCATGGACAGTTGCATCTACAGCAGGCAGGTTGATGAGGACAAGGTCAAGTATGTTTTTCCCTCATGTTGGTTCCCTCACCACCTGCTGCAGACCCAGTCTAGCAGATTTGTCCTTTAGGAATTGGCCAACTCGGTCAGTAGTGGTGCTACCTAGTCACTCTTGGTCATGGACATTGAAGTCACCCACCCAGGGTACATTCTGCGCCCTTCAGTGCTTCTTCCAAGTGGTGTTCAACATGGGGGAGCACTGATTCATCAGCTGAGGGAGGTGGTACATGGTAATCAACAGGCGATTTCCTTGCCCATGTTTGACCTGGGGCCATGAGAATTCATGGGGTACGGAATCACTGTTGAGGATTCCCAGGGCAACTGCCTCCTGGCTGTATATCACTGACATCACCTCTGCTGCCACCTCTGCTAGGTCTGTCCTGCCAGTGGGACAGGACATACCCAGGGATGGTGATGGTGGTGTCTGGGACATTATCAGTAAGGTATGATTCCATGAGTGTGACTATGTCAGGTTTGACTATGCCTGATTACTCTGTGAGACAGCTCTCCCAATTTTGGCACTAGCCCCCAGATGTTAGTAAGGAGGACTTTGCAGGGTTGACAGGGCTGAGTTTGACATTGTCCTTTCCGGTGCCTAGGTCGATGTCGGGTGGTCTGTCCGGTTCCATTCCTTATTGACTTGTTGTTAGCAGTTTAATACAACTGAGTGGTTTTTGAGGTCATTTCAGGGGACATTTAGGAGTCAACCACATTGCTGTGGGTCTGGTGTCACATGTAGGCCAGAGCAGGTAAGGACATTAGTGAACCAGATGGGTTTTTACAGCAATTGACAATGGTTTCATGGTCATTATTAGTCTTTTATTTCTAGATATTTATTGAATTCAATTCCACAATCTGCTATTGTGCAATTTGAACCTGGGACCCTCGAGCGTTACTCTTCGTTTCTGGATTACTTGTTCATAGTCATATAAGAGTAATGACCATTTGAGCAAAATACCAGTGAGTTACCATAAAGTGACCAATGAGAAGCTAAAGAGAGACCAGTGAGATTTATAGAATGACCAGTGCGGTGCTGTAGACTGACCAGTGAGGTACCATACAGTAGAGTGACCGATGATGTGCCATAAGACTAGTGAGGTACTATACGTTGACCAGATGCTCTGGGGGGCATAGGCCTATGATACTGAGTTCCAGCTGTGAGAGAAACAGGGAAAATTAAAGCAAAACTTTATAAATCATATATTGAGACTGTTTGATAGGATGCATTCCATCCAACTGAGCAAACATGCTTTGCAATCAGGTCAGGGCAGAGGAAGAGTGATCTATGACAGAGTTTTTAAAGCTACACCATCTGGAGTTTCTCAGTTTTTGATCCAGTCCATCCCAGCCGTCTCCAGATACTGAAATCAAGAAGGCTGTAGTACAACTTTCCTCTCAGGGTACTTATGATCATGATCAGACAAGAGCAGACCACAAGCATGTCAATCAGCCTCCCCATTACTTCCACGTCAGGCTTTTTGTGCATGAGACCTTGTCTTAAACAAAGACTAAAGTAGATTTGTACTGATTGTGAAAACCATCAGCGCTAACTTTAGGTCAGCTTCCAGAAGGTTCCTACCACATCGCAGACAGCAGACAGATCTCTAGTCTGTACTGTTAGCTGATCTCACCTGGGGTGCTGGTCCAGGTTACTACAATAGGCCACACCACCATCTGCTTAGAGAAAGAAACATTAGTTTGGCTCCCCATTCCTGATCACTGTACTGCCACTCCACTGAAAATGCACAGGAAAGGGTTCACAGAATCACAGAATTTTAATGGCACAGAAGGAGGCCATTTGCCCATCGTGTCTGCATCTGCTCTCTAAATGAGCATTATGACCTAGTGCCATTGCCCTGCCTTTTCCCCATACCCCTGCACATTGTTTCCATTCAAATATTATCTAATGTCCTCTTGAATGCCTTGATTGAACTGCCTCCATCACACTTCCAGGCAGTGCATTCCAGACCCGAAAAACTCGTTGTGTGAAAAAGTTTTTTCTCATAACACATCTGCTTCTTTTGCAAATCACTTTAAATCTGTGCCCTCTTGTTCTTGATCCTTTTACAAGTGGGAACAGCTTCTCCCTATCTACTCTGTCCAGCCCCCTCATAATTTTGAACATCTCTATCAAATCTCCTCTTAGCCTTCTCTCTAAGGCGGACAGTCCCAACTCTCCGATCTATCTTTGTAACTGAAGTTTCTCATCCCTGAAACCATTCTTGTAAACCTCTTCTGCACTCTCTCCAATGCGTTCACATCATTCCTGTAGTGTGATGCCCAGAACTGTGCACAATACTCCAGCTGAGGTCTAATGAGTTTCTTAAATAAATTCAGCATAACCTCCTTGCTCTTGTATTCTACGCCTCTAATAATAAAGCCCAGGACACTATATGCTTTATTAACTGCTCTCTCCACCTGTCTGCCACCTTCAATGGTCTATGCACATATACACCCAAGTCTTTCTTCTCCTGCACCCTCTTCAAAATTTCAACCCTTATTTTATAATTGTCTGTCCACATTCTTCCTACCAAAATGCATCACCTCACACTTCTCTGCATTGAACTTCATCTGCCACCTATCTGCCCACTCCACCAACTTGTCTATGTCCACTTGAACTTCTACACTGTCCTCCTCTAAGTTCGCAATATTCCCAAACTTCGTATCATCTGTAAACTTTGAAATTGTCCCCTGCACACCAAGATCTAGATCATTAATATATATAATCAGGAAAAGCAAGGGTCCCAATACCAACCCCCTGGGGAACTCACTACAAACCTTCCTCCAGCCCGAAAAATATCCATTGCTTTGTATTTTTCAGCCAATTTTGTATCCACGTTGCTACTGTCCCTTTTATTCCATGAGCAATAACTTTCCTCACAAGTCTGTTGTGTGGCACTGTATCAAATCCTTTTTGAAAGTCTGTGTACACCACATCAACAGCATTACCCTCATCGACCTTTTCTATTACCTCTTCAAAAAACTCCAGGAAGTTAGTTAAACATGATTTCCCCTTTAGAAATCCATGCTGGCTCTTCCTTATCAACACATATTTTTCCATGAGACTACTAATTCTATCCCGAATAATTGTTTCTGGAATCTTGCCCACCACTGAAGTGAAACTGACTGGTCTTTAATACTGGGTTTATCCTTATAACCTTTTTTGAACAAGGGCATAATGTTTGCAATTCTCCAGTCAGCTGGCACCTTCCCTGAGCCTAGGAAAGACTGACAAATTATGGCCAGTGCCCCTGAGATTTCTAATGTCACTTCCTTCAAAATCCTTGGATGCATCACCGGTCTCGTTGCCTTGTCAACTTCAAGTACTGGCAGTCTATTGAACACTTCCTCCTTGTCGATTTTAAAACCTTCTAGTGACAGAGTTCCCTCATCTGTCACCATGATCTGGGTAGCATCTACCTCCTTGGTAAAGACGGATGCAAAGTATTCATTTAATACCTCAGCCATGGCCCCTTATGTGTAAATTCCCTTTTAGGTCCCTAATCAGCCCTACTCCTCCTTTTACCACCTTTTTACTATCTAAATGCCTATAGGAGACTTTGGGATTCCACTTTATGTTGGCTGCCAGTCTTTTCTCATAATTCCTCTTCGTTTCTCTCATCTGCTTTTTCACCTCCCCTCAGAACCTCTTGTATTCCTCTTGGTTCTCAGTTGTATTTTCCGCCTGACACCTTTTTCTTCTTCATCTTCATTTCGATCTCCTTTTTCACCTAGGGAGCTCTGGATTTGTTTGTCCTACCTTTCCCTTTCGATGGAATGTACCTTGGCTGTGCCTGAACCAATTCTTTTTTGAAGGTAGCCCATTGTTCAGCTACAGTTTTTCCTGCCAATCTTTCATTCCAGTATATCTGGCCAGCTCTGTTCTTGCCCCATCGAAGTCGGCTCTTGTCCAGTTAATTATTCTCACTCTGGATTGCCTAATGTCCTTTTCTATCATCATCCTAAAATGTACAGTACAATGGCCACTGTCTCCTAAATGTTTCCCCACTGACACTTGATTTACTTGGCCCATCTCATTTCTAAGAACCAGGTCCAACAGTGAGTCTTTTTTTGTTGGATTGAACATGTACTGCCATAGAAAATTCTCCTGAACACAATCTAGGAACTTAGTCTCCTCTCTGCACTTTACACTACCACTGTCCCAGTCTACATTCAGATAATTAATGTCCCCCATTATAACTACTCTATAATGCTTGCATCTCTCTGCAATTTCCCTGCAGATTTGTTCTTCTACATCCTTCTCACTGGTTGGCGGCCTGTAGACTACACTGAGCAATGTAATTGCATCCTTTTTGTTCCTTATCTCAAGCCAAGTTGATTCTGCCCTTGAACCCGCTAGGATACCCTCTTTCCCCAGTACTGCAAATGCTCTCCTTAGCCAATACCACCACCCCTCCTATTTTCCTTCCTTTCCTAACTCTTCTGAACACCTTGTACTCGGGAATATTTAACACCCAGTTCTACCCTTCCTTGAGCCAGATCTCTGTTATCGCCACAACATCATATTTCCACATGTCAATCTGTGCCTGTAACTCCCCAATCTTATTTACTATTCTCCGTTCATTCACATACATGCTGTATAACCCTGATTTAGATTTTATTGCTTTCTCCCTTACCCTGACTTTACCTATTAACTTACTATATTCTCTTTACTAATGCTATCTGTCCCTCCCAGTATTTTGTGCACCTAGGTATTCCTCTATAATATTCTCTCCTGGTTCCCACACCCCTGCCTAGTTACTTTAAGGCCCTCCCAACAGCACTAGCAAAAAGCCCCAGAAGGAACCCAGTCTAAGCCCTGTTCAGTGCAACCTCTCCAGCATGTACAGATGCCACCTTCCCCAGAGCCAGTCCCAGTGTCCCAGGAATCTAAAGCCCTCCCTCCTGCACCATATTTTTAGTCATGCATTCATCTGCCTTATCCTCCTATTCCTGTACTCACTGGCATGTGGCATTGGGTGTACTCTGGAGATTTCTATATTTGAGGTCCTGCTTGCTAATTTTCTACTTAGCTCCCTAAATTCTGATTGCAGGACCACATCCTCCTTCCTACCTAAGTCATTGGTACCAATGTGGACCATGGCCTCTGGCTGATCACCCTCCTCCAGCAGACTGTTCTGTAGCCGCTCTGTGACATCCTTGACCCTGGCACCAGGGAGACAACATACCACCCTGATGTCACGTCTATGGCCTCAGAAACACCCGTCGGTTCCCCTAACCAATGAATCGCCTATCACTATTGCTCTTCCTTTCTTCTTCCTCCCCTCCTGTACAGCCGAGCTGTTCATGGTACCATAAGCTTGGCTCTGAAGAACCAACACCCTCACCAGCTTCCAAAACAGAAAATTGATTTGTGAGCGGGACCCCCAGGGGACTCCTGCACTACCTGCCTAGTTCTCCTGGACTGCCTGGTGGTCACCCATTCCCTCTCTGTCTCCAGGCCCTTAAGCTGCGGTGTGACCACCTCTCTGAATGTGCTACCCATGTAGCTCCCAGCCTCACAGATGCGCCACAGTGACTCCAGCCGCCGCTCGAGCTCTGAAACCCGGAGCTCAAGTTTCTGCAGCTGACAGCATTTCCTGCACATGTGGCCGCCTAGGACACCGGTGGCATCCATGACTTCGCACATATTACAGGATATGCATTCCACTCTAGTGAGTTGCCCTGCCATGTCTTAACTCTTCTTCCCTTACGTTAATTTTATTCTACTTTGGATTTTTTATATTGGCCCTAAATTTCCCTTATTCCTGGCGCTTCTCAGTTAAATATAGTACAGCAACTTGTTTAAAAGTATTACACTTTTCTAATTTACTCACCTGGAGCACCTCCTCCATCCTCACTGAACTCGCTCAGTCACCTCTGCTCTCGAACTCTCACTGCTTCTCGTGCTGTTTTTATACCTCCTCAGCTGTCCTCTCATTGCTGCTGACTGCCTGTCCCAGGCTCCTCCTCTCACATTCTCCTCTAGGTGCTGCTGACTGCCTGTCCCAGGCTCCTCCTCTCACACTCTCCTCTAGGTGCTGCTGACTGCCTGTCCCAGGATCCTCCTCTAGTTGCTGCTGACTGCCTGTCCCAGAGTCCTCCTCTCGCACCCCCCTCTAGGTGCTGCTGACTGCCCTGTCCCAGGGTCCTCCTCTCACACGCTCCTTTATTTCTTATTGGGCTCAGAGATTCTGCACAGGGTGGTGGCCTCATTGACTCTTTGTCTAAGCTCCTACATATGATGGCCATTTGGGCAAGGAACTGGAGAACAGGCCACTCAGTGATTGTAAGTGGGGGGCAAAATAATTGGAGACAGATTCAAATGGGAGGTTATCATTTGGTAAGTGAAGCTTCTCTCACCTTCACTTTCCAACACTGATCTCTCCATTGCAATACTATTATTAACGCTGTTAATGTCCCTAACCTTTCAACTTTCCTCCATTTTGACTTTTAAGCTCCTGCTATGTCCTGTCCTACACCGTCTTCCTCCTTCCTGATCCTGGCCATGTTGAAAGCAAGGCCGTAGCCCAAGTTTTTAAATCTAACTCATGCTCTGTGTGTGCTATCCAGTTCTTTCTGCTTCATTCTCTAAATCCCTTCCCCCACTCCAGTTAGGCTGTCTCTGAGATGCTGTTTAGGAGGGATGAAGTGGGCAGTGGTATTTGTCATGACCTTCTGCATGTGCCAGGTGTACTGGGTGGGGTGGGGGTGTGTGGGTGAGGGTGGGCCTTCTTCCTCTGGTATGTCTAGAGGAGGAAAAGAGAAAACAAGGTTCAAATGGCTTCCTGAAGAGCAGAGTCCATGTTACTACTTTCGAGGTTCATGCAATGACTTAGTGGAAATGAATGCGATAAGCAATAGGTTGAATAGGAAACCCAATAGGAAAAAACAGTTTGGACCCGTACTCTTAGTTCACAGTTTTTGCTGATGTTCAATTTTAAGGTATACAAGACCAGTTCAGACCAGTATCCTTATTTCCCAGTTTTTACTTTTTTTTGTTCTGGGAGAGAATCTAGGTGGGATTTTCCACCTTGGCAGAACTTCAGTGAGAAGCCAGCCTGTCAGTCATTGCATCTATCCAACTAGGTTACTGAAGTATAAAGGTCTGGTATATCGAAGGTTAATGTGGGGCTGAATACAGTACCACCCATACAGAAGGCACATGACCCAGAGCTAGGGTCAATGTGGTGTTGGCCAGAGACATGTTAATATCTAGACATAGAGTTAGCTCCTTGCCTAGACCCTTTACTGTATATATGTATATAGTTACAAGTAGTTAATAAAGACGTGGGCCAGAGTTTTACATCTCGTGGGCGGGCACATGCCCGACCCAAATGGATATGAAATAGCGCAAGATGATGTCGGGCGAGCTCGCAATGTCATCCCACATGCGAGCAATCTTCAGGTCAGCGGGCACACCCGGGTATCAGAGCCACGCTTGCCAACAATTAAAAAGCCACTTACAGCCATTAAAGGGGCAATTGATCCCAATTTTATGTTGCCCGTGTGACTTTGCACTCATCGCACGGGCAAAATGAGCAGGTGGGCAGCCCACTTTTAACAAAGCCTCATCCAAGGGCTGAATAAAAAGAGTCCGCAGCACTGCCATTGTGAGTAGTGAGGAGTTTAGGAGATAGTTTGCTGCTGGTTGCTTATTTGAACTTGACAGCTTCATCTCAGCTCTGAGCTTCAGCCTTATTATTTCTAGGCTTCATTTCAGGACTCATTGGTGTTTAAAAGGCCCCCGGAGGGTTTTGACCCTTCCAGGCACCAGACACCCTGGTAATCGGGATTGTGCTCTCCTGGTGGCACCATCTCTGAGGAGGAAGAGAGAGGCAGAAGGGACAGGAGGCTATGTGTCCCTATGCAGCTTCCCAGGGAGCAACCTGTGGGAGGAGAGGTGCAGGTACAAGGGGCGCATGGCCAGCAGGTAGTCCAAGGTGTAAGGAACTGCAGAAGATGCCATTATCCTGCTGTCAGGGTTTACAGGTGGAGATGCAGCTACCTCAATGTGTCTGAGATGCAATGCTGAAGGATGCTCCGCCTCGCGAGGGAGACAGTGACCTCCATCCGTCAGATGATTGGGCCTGAGATCAGCTCCAACTGTGTGGATGGACACCCCATGCCAGTGGCACTGAAATCACAGTGGCCCTCAACTTCTATGCCTCCAGCTCTTTCCAGATGTCAGTGGGGGATCTTTGTGGAGTGTCCCAGTCAGCTATCCACAGTTGCATCAAGTTGCTGACTAATGCTCTGTTCAGGCAGGTAATGAAATTTATTCATTTCCATATGAATGAGGCCAGGCTGAACGAGCCAGAGGCTTCGCAGCCATTGCTGGCTTCCCCCGTGTCCAGAGTGCCATCGACTGCACACATGTGGCCATCAAGGCACCAGCAGGTCAGCCGGGTGTTTTTGTCATCAGGACGGGATTCCCCTCCATGAACGTGCAGATATTGTGTGATCACAGGATGCAAATTCTGCAAGTGTGAGCAGGGTACCCAGGCAGCTCCCATGACGCTTACATCCTGAGACACTCCCAGGTGCTGGAGCTCTTCAGTGCTCCAGCCTGGCTGGATGGATGGCTGCTGGGCGACAAGAGCTATCCCTTGAAAAGGTGGCTCATGACACCTCTCTGCCACTCAGGAACAGATATAATAGGAGTCATGCCTCCACGAGGACGGTGATAGACAGGACAATAGGTCTTCTGGATGCGCTTCCAATGTCTGGACCATTCAGGGGTTGCACTACAATACCCCCAGGGCGGGTGTCACTGATCATGGTTGCATGCTGTACTCTCCGCAATCTGGCGCTGGCAAGGGGGACCCACTGGAGGAAGAGGATCTTGGAGCAGCTCCATAGGCCACAGAGGGTGAATCCAGTGTTGAGTCAGAAGAGGAGCACAGTGAGGAACATGGTGAGGAGCATGGTGAGGCAGACCTCTAGATCCTGCAGCGAGGCAAGGACACCAGGGACACCTTGATCCAACACACCTTCAGCTAGGCTGCCAAAGATCAGCTCCTACCTCATGCCAGGGCTGCTGCCTCGATCCCTGATGTCTGAAAGGACCCTTTCATTTGAACCCAAAGTCCATTCAGTGACTGTGCAATAAAGTTTAGAGCCACTCACATCCAGCATTAGATACTGGTGTACCCTGCACCTACAAAACAAGTGAAGCCTACTCAGGCCATTAAGACAAAATCAAAATTTATATCATGTTGGCACTCACATCAAATGAACATAACTACATGAGGTATTAATGGCCACAACAGTAAACATATTAACAAAACATCGGAGACCAGAAGAACATCTGTGGACAGTACCTCTTGTGCTCATGGTGCCTTAAACTTATGTTTATGATTGCTGCGAGTGGTTGCTTCCCCTCGCTGGCAGCAGCATTGGGGACAGCCTGCTGACTCTGCTGTCTTGTTAGCCTTGATGACCTTGGCAGTTGTCCTCTGGCCCGGGGAGACTGTGCTGGCCCCGCCTGGGAGGGAGCAGCCAGTTCCACAGCTGGCACCTCCCCAGTCATCGCAGCCTCACTGGATGCAACGGTCACTGTCAGAGGGGCAGAGGAGCTGCTGCCCTCATCCAGAGCACCCTTAAAGGAACCGCAGGGATGACAAACAGCTCATGTGCCAACGTGAGGTCGCTCTGGACCTCCCTGCTTGCCATTGATGGACGGGCACCTAGCTGGGATACTGGGTGCCTCATCCATCTCCCACATTGACACTGACCATCTGAGGTCATTGCCTGTATGAGGGTTTGCAGGTCCGAGTGCAATCCCAGGATCTCCTGATCCTGTTCCTGGAGCTGCCTCTCCATTACAGTCACCACTCTCTCAATGGAGGGGCCAGTGCACTCAGCCATGAGGTTCAATGCAGTGCTCATGTTCTGCACAGACTCCTCCACCACAGAGACCATGGCACGCCTACCCCCATGGATCTCCGCCAGACCCTCCCACACATCCCACTGGATGTCCAGCATCTGCCACCTGATGGACAATGCCCAGAGGCTCACCCTCTGCCTTCGGATCAGCATCGTCCTTGTCTCCAGCAGCCCTCCGACTGCTGGTGCCCTGGGCACTGTCTGCCTCCACCTGCCCCTCAAGCGAGTGTGAAGTATCCTCGCCGCTATTACCAATGGATCTAGCCGACGATCTGATACCCACTGAGGTGCTGGGTGCTGGTATCTGCACTGATTCTTGGTGCAGTGAGCGGGTGTGACGCAGGTGCATCTAAAGCCCAGCTGGTCCTCCGGTGTCGGGGTTGGCTCTTCAGGGTCGTGTGCGAGCTGGCGATTCTAGGGAAGAACAATAACATGTCTTTAGTTAAAGTCATCGCACTGTCACTGTACACGCCAGGCACCCTGGTGAGACAATGGAGATCTGCATCATGGTGCCATCGTCTTTCAATGATCAATGGGGACTCCAGGTTTGAGGCTCCCATTAATGATAAGACTGCACAAGGGTGTTTGCACAGTCCGACACTCTCACCTCTGTGCACTGCACTCTTACCTTCGGCAGAACTTCCTGTGTCTCCACGACCAGCTGACTGAGGTGGGTGGCGGCTCTCCAGATCTAAGGCATCCATCTTGTACCTTATGAGGGGGTTTGGGGAGCCTCAGCCTGTCTTAGTTCTTGTGTTGTTGTTGTGGCTTCTATTCTCCCAACAGAGGAGCACTGATTTGTCCACTCCCTACCTTCAGCGTCATTGCAACCTAGCAAACACCCACACTTCTGGGACACCTTGCAGGGCACATCCGAGTCATGGCCCGCAAGACAATCAGGCCAAGCAGCCAGGACTCACCTCTTTGGCCGCCGCCAGTGTCAGTGACAGTTGGCACTCAGACTCTACCACCCCTGAGCTCCACGGTGGGGGGCAGCCAGCATTTAACACTTGTCCACACTGATCCATGTCAACTCGGTACTCACCCTTGCCAAGTGCAATAGATCATTGAACCTTGTGCGACGCTGCACCCATGTGTGCCACACAACATCGCGGCTGCTGACCTCGGCTGCCATCGCCTCCCAGGCGTTTTTTGGTTAGGTGCAGTGACCTCCTCCTGCCATCCTCGGCAGTAGAGTGTCCCGCCTGACACCGGCCTCCCTCACAAGGGCCGCGATGCACCCATCCAAGAAACGGCGAGGAGGGGGTGGGGGGCCAAGTGCCCTCCTGCCTGACATCTCCAACCGCTGGTGAGGCCATTGTCTGAATAAAATGGCATCCTGGACAGACTCCAAGGATCCTCCCCGACCGCCTTCAGGGAGCTGCCTCTGCCGGTTTTAAAGCTCCCGCCGGGTCGCCATTGGACCCAGTGCCCGACAGGCCCCAGCCCCCGCCCCGCTCAGCCCGACCATTGCGAGGGCACATTTCATACTGGGCAGACCTTAATTGGCCATCCAGCATGAAATTGCGTTTACTGTGCGACTGCGGCCGGGAGCAGATGCCACACCTGCTTCCGCTTCCGCCAACTTGGTGCACATGCCAAGTGTGAAATTCAGGCCTTGCTGTTAACATAGAGAAGACTATGAAGACTTCCTTAACAGACGTATTCTGTAACCAACACTAATACAACAGTCACCAAGGGAATTCTGAAGCTCAACCTCATTATAATATTTCCTATGGATTCCTGGCAGGCTTAGTGCAGGAACATGAGCACTGCAGGTGGTGGTGTTCCCATCTATCCGCTGCCCTTGTCCTTCTAGGTGGTAGTGGTCGTGGGTTTGGAATGTGCTGTCTAAGGAGCCTTGGTGGATTCCTGCAGTGTATCTTGTAGATGGTACACACTGCTGCTACTGTGTGTCGGTGGTGGAGGGAGTGACTGTTTAAGGTGGTGGGTGGAGTGCCAACAAAGCAGGCTGCTTTGTCCTGGACAGGGTCGAGCTTCTTGAGTGTTGTTGGAGCTGCACTCATCCAGAAAATTGGAGAGCATTCCATCACACTCCTGATTTGTGCTTTGTAGATTGGGAGTCAGGAGGTGAGTTACTGTCCACAGAATTCCCAGCCTCTCACCTACTCCTGTAGCCACGGTACTTATATGGCCGATCCAGTTCAATTTGTGGTGAATGGTAACCCCCAAGGATGCTTTGGATATACTGTTTTATCCAATTAATTAAATTATACATATCCCTATTCAATTCAGTTTATTCGGTAAATATATTGTCCATATGGAAACTCATATCGTGTGTTCATTCAAATATTACGTATGTAGAAATAATAACAATAAAAAGAAAAAGAATCACTCTATCTCAAAAGTCTAACTTTGATTAAAATACATGTTTAAAGCTATTCCAGTACATTAAAATAATCAGTCTCATTATGAGTTAAGTTCCTCTTCCATTCATCAAACTCCTGTTGAAAGTTCTTATAGAGAAAGGCACGAATGAGTAAAGAACTGATTTTTAAATTCTTTCACTGGGAATGTGGGCATCGCTGGCTAGGCCAACATCCCTAATTGCCCTTGAGAAGGTGGTGATGAACTGCCTTCTTGAACCAATGCAGTCCATGTGGTGTACATACACCCACAATGCTGTTAGGAAGGGAGTTCCAGGATTTTGACCTAGCGACAGTGAAGGAACGGCGATATATTTCCAAGTCAGGATGGTGTGTGACTTGGAGGGGAACTTCCAGGTGGTGGTGTTCCTAAGCATCTGCTGCCCTTGTCCTTCTAAATGATAGCGGTCGTGGGTTTGGAAGGTGCTGTCGAAGGAAACTTGAGCGTTGCTGCAGCACATCTTGTAGATGGTACACACTGCTGCCACTGTTCGTCGGTGGTGGAGGGGGTGAATGTGGATGTGGTGCCAGTCAAGCGGACTACTTTGTCCTGGACAGTATCCAGCTTCTTCAGTGTTTCGGAGCTGCACTCATCCAGGCAAGTGGAGAGCATTCCATCACATTCCTGACTTGTGCCTTGTAGATGGTGGACAGGCTTTGGGGAGTCGGGAAGTGAGTTACTCGCCACAGGATTCCTAGCCTCTGACCTGCTCTTGTAGCCACAGTATTTATATAGCTGGTCAAGTTCAGTTTCTGATGTTGATAGTGGGGGATTCAACAATTTGTCTTGCATCTGATGGATTGTAGCCTTTTCCCAAATGCAGCCAACTGTAATACAAGAGGTGATTCTCACAGTTCAAAAGGATTTTTACTTTCATCAAGATTCTTCAAGAACAGATTTCATCACAAAAATCTGCTCATCAAATACACTTCCTGTCTAGTTCAATAATTTCTGTATCCTTAAAAAGTCTATTTTCCTAAGGCAACAATAGCAGGAGAGACATTCGGAAAGGATAGGACTCTCAACTATAACCCTATGGAAGAGTTTCAAAAGTGTTCCTTTTACAGCTCTATTTTTAAGGCTGAAGAACATTATGTGAAAAGATAATGATAGTTTTACATTTTCTTTCAATTGCGAATAATGTAACCAAAATGAAGAGAGAATTGGCCTGACCACAAGTTCTAGCTTAGATACGCCTTCCTTCAAGCATGCCTATTGGTGTCACTCTACCATATTAATTTAACTTACTTTAATTTAGTTACCCGAAACAATTTTCACTCCTGATAGCTGATACAACATCTTTAACAAACGAGCTATAATAGTGCAGAAAGCACTGTTTTAGGATAACATTTCAACAGTTCCCACTAAGTTCAAGGGGACCCCTGCCCAAGAGGTCATGCCCTCTGTGGGGCTGCAATAAGGAAGTTCCTCACAAAGAGCACTCGAGTTAATGAGCCTGAAGGATCTGCCAGTAATGTTCTGAGTGGAATTGATATCAGAAATTTTAAAGATTGATAAAAGCGTAGTGACAGTGTCATACATTCCCTGTGACTTCAGACTCCCCCATGTTTAAATCGAGCAATTGTTTAAGACGGCCTTAAAACGCTATCCCTATTTCATTTCCATTATATAAAATTGCTGCTTATGGAGAGTTGAGCTCTTTCTCTTTTTCAAAAAAAAAATTAGATTTATATAAATGCCTTTCACATTGTAAAGTGGCCCAAGGTGCTTCACAGAGGAGTGAATCAGACAAAAAAATTGCCACTGAACCAAAGAAGGAGACATTAGGATAGGTGACCAAACACTTTGTCAAAGAGGTAGGTTTTAAAGCACATGCTAAAGGAGGAGAGAGACACACAGAGGTTTATGGAGGGAATCCCAGAACTTAAGGCCTAGATGGCCGAAGGCACAGCCACCAATTTTGGGGAGAAAAAGGTGTAGACTAGCTCAGTAAATTAACTTGTTCGATATATACTACAAATCAATGGAGCATGGACTATGATTAATTCATCTTGAGGTTGTTTGATGAACTTATCCAGTTATTGCTTGAGAGCAATTAGTTTTTATACCTCTCAGGTCTCTTTCCTTTCTCCTGACCCAGAATTCTCATTAGTTGATTTAATCATCCCAACCCTTCCAGTTTTGCAGATTCAAATGGATAAAGTAGACAATGAGTTTATCTATTCACCACCAAATCTGGCTGGACTACATAAAGCACTATCAGATCCGGCTCACCTTCCAAATATGCTCATTATCCCTGGATCATCCTGAAATATAAAGATAACCCCAACTTCTTAAGTTGCAAACCATCTTCTTAAACCCCTCTCCTCCATCAGGGACAGGTGCGAGGTGTAGGATTGAAATAACTTCCAACTGGGAAATTTATGTATATAATTTCAAACCCATGAACATGTTTTGATCTCATGCTTGGAACTATAAACTACAAAAAAGATAAGCTGCAATCAGCAGTACAGGACCGGGCTGCAAGAGGTAATTCGGACATGTAGTAAAAAAGGTGACTCGTCAAAAGGGTTTGGGCATTGATTGCCTGCTATCAGGGAACAATGGTACCAGGGGAATACCATTACCTGCTACCAGAAGTCTGGTTACCCAATGCAATGGGACAAAGGACATATCATCAATACAATGCACTCAAGGAATTATGCAACTAAGGTCTGCACCACAGACAGTACTGGAATAGGGTCATTCAAACCATCATCACTTTGGAGCCAGGTGCTCATACTGTGTTTCTAATGTGCCATCTCAAACAGCAGGAGAATTGCTCTTACAATGAGAACTGATAATATTCATCTGGATACATCTTCCATGGAAAACCCCGTATTGTTTCAACCAGCAGGAGCTGATGGCATGTGTGTGAACTTTACGTGGAATCAACTAAATGGATATTGGAACTAAAGAAAATATGTTTTGGGATGTCTGAGTTAAATTATTATAAAAGAAGAGCAGATCTGAGTATCTTGGCTGCAATTGGAAGAAGGGTCGAGTTTGGTCACCTTGACTCAGGTCTACAGTCAACACCGGACAGACCAGCCATGTTGGGGATTGTAAGTTTCAGCCAAATCGTAGGGATTTTGGTCTGAGGGTTTTGTGAAGTTTTGGGGTGAAAACTTGGTGCTTTTTGCTGGTGCCTTGTAACTTGTTTCAGCCATATCTTGGTGATATTGATCTGAGGGTTTTTTTCTTATGGTTTCAGGACAAGACGTGGTCTTTTGCCTGTGTTTTTGTAAGTTTAAACTGAGTCATGAGGACGTTGTGTGGAGTTAACATTTTTGCAAGTTTAAGCCTGAGCTGTGGTGGCTTCATGTTGGGTACTGGGAATAGGTTGTTTTAAATTTTGGGTTTTGTACTGTGGGGTTGTGGGTGATTCAATAAAGCAATTGTGAATTATCAGAAGAAACTTGTCTCGCTGGTCATTCTATTCAAGCCATACACTTGTGAATCCGAGTCATGAACTTGAAAGTGGGGACCATCTCTGAGAGAAAAATGAGAATTTTACAACTGTAAGCTAAGTTAAGCAAACAAGAGTAGAAAAAAAACAGTGCTGCTGCCTAGCAACAGGGGTCTCGAGAGGCAAGTGCCTCACAGACACACACACACACACACACACACACACACACACACACATACAAACAGCAGTTTGATTTGGAAGCTGTTTGAGTTAAGTTGGTTTTGATAGCAGCTGCCAGGAAAGACTGGAGCAAAGGGGACAGATAGCCACTCCCAAGCTAAAGAAACGACCTCAAAATCCAGGAGAGTGGAACAGGAGAAAGTCCCAAGAAGACCTTCTTGTCAAAAGAAAGACAGGAATCTGGAAAAAGTCCTGTTAAGTGAAGTTAAGAGTGAGGGGCAGAGAGAAAAGCTCCAAGCTTCAGATTTAAAGAGACAAAAGCTGCAGAAAACAGATTTAAAGTGAGAACATGTTGCAAGAGGCAAGAAGGTCCAAAGAGACAGCTAAAGGTCTGTAACTCTTTGCTATAGGCTTGTGAAGCAATGGTACTATTGACAGCTAAGAGATAGAGAGCATGTGGAAGACAGCTTGAATGCACGCGGTGACCCAGAGGTGAGGAATATCAGAAGGAGTGTTCATAACCCCGGAGTTCAACCCTTGCGGAAGGCATCTGAGAGAAAGCTATGGTTTGGGAGAAGATTCCAAAGCGAGTTCTTGCAGAGTGAAGATTGGAAACCCTCGTGTGAAAGACAGAGTTCAGTGAGACTGATTGGCTCACAGTGTGACAAGCATCTGGGGGGAGTTGAGGAGAGATCCATAGCATCTGGTTGAGGTGGCATCTGTCATTTGGTTTCAGAATGAGGTGCGTCTGACCACAGGTCACCTATTGGAACATGGACTGTGTACTTACTGTGAACATTAGAGTATAAGGAAGCTTTTGTAACTTGGGTTATCCTTGCAAATCTGTATATATCTGTAAAAGTATAGTTGTGGGTGAAGAAATATTGTAATATAGTTCATCTTTTCTTGTTTAATAAATATTTTATTTTGTTAAAAGTTCATCAGCTGACTCCTGTGACTCCGTTCAGTAGTTACTCTCCACGAATCTAAACAAACAAATAAAAGTTAGGATCTAGTTAGGATCTGTCAAGCTGGGTTCCACCCTGGGATCAGGCTCGTCCAGGGGTATAAGTACAAGTCAGGATGACATGTGACTTCTAGGAGGACTCATACACGATGGTGTTCCCATGATGCGGCTGCTCTTGGGGCTGAAAACTGCTGGCAAAGTTAGCACGATGGGTTCTGGTAGCAGGTCTTTTACACTGCAGCCACAGTACGCCGATGTGAACGAGGTCGACATTGAGTCTGGAAGCAGATGTGCTGATCGAGCAGATTCTTCTGTCCTGGAGAGTGTCGAGCTGTCTGAGTGTTGTTGTAGCTGCACCCATCCAAGAGAGTGGTGAGTATGCCACCACTCCTGGCTGAAGCTATGGAGACAATGGAGAGGCTTGGAGTGATCTGTATGCGAGTCACTCTTTGTAGAGTAACCAGCATCTGCCTATACTGCCTGTACAAAATGCCCCTTTTTTTGAGCTCATTGATTTTATATATGTAGACATGTCACATGTCTTTGGCATTTTGTTTGTAACTTATTATTTTTCAGTTTTCTTCACTTCCCCCTTAAAGCTGAAGATTGATACTGAGTTATGGATCTACAGGCACTAGTGTCTTCTAATCGAGACCAGATTGATATAATGAAAGTTCCCTCTTCAGACTGGCATTAATAGTCCTACATTGGCATAGCTGTACAACAGCAACTTACATTTATGTAGCACCTTTAACCTAATAAAACATCCCGAGGCACCTCACAGGGGCATTATGAACAGAATATGACACATAAGGAGATATTAGGGTACGTGGCCAAAGAGGTAGGTTTTAAGGACTATCTCAAAGGAGGAAAGAATGGTAGAGAGGTAGCAAGATGTAGGGGGGATTCAAGAGCTCAGGGCCCAGGCAACTGAAGGTACGTCTGCCAAAGATGATGCAATTAAAATTGAGGATGCACAAAAGGCTAGAAAATGGGAGGATAGGAACAGCCCCTTGGCTCTGTTCCATCAATCAATAAGATCATGGCCAGTTTGTGACTTAACTTCATATGCCCACATATCCCTTAAGACCTTTGGCTAACAAAAATCTACCAATCTCAGTTTTAAATTTAACAATTGATCTGGCATCAATTGCCTTTTGCAGAAAGAAGTTCCAAACTTCTACAACACCTCACAAATTAGAGGGGCAGATATCTCAGAGGGTTATGCGGCTGGAGGGATTACAGAAATAGGGAGGGATGAGTCCAAAGAGGGATTTGAAAACAAATTCAAGACATTGCTTGACTGGGAGCCAATGTAGGTCAGGGAGGAGAGGTGTGATAGGGGAATGGGACTTGCTCTGAGTTAAAACGGACAGCAGAGTTTTGGATGACCTCAAGTTTTCAGACGGTAGAACAAAGGATATATCATGAGATGTATACGATATAAAACTATGTAAAATTGGCACGAACAGCTATTCTGTTGGAAGTCTTAGGCCAAACAAGTTCAGTCCAGGAAGTAAGTGGTAATGTCATGCTGATGAACCAATGTGCTGTTACTCTGAAGTTGGTGACTGAGGGCGGATTGGGAGAAGGCGACTGGGTGGCTCACTGAGTTAAGGTCAGTAACCCATCACTTTGCAACCAGGTTCCAAATCCAGGGTGGCCTTTCTCAGTGACAACGTCGACCTGCTAACTCAACAACACTGTTGCTATAATATAAGGATCTTCATATAATGGCAATTGCCATTTAAAAATAAAGATAGAGGAGTTTCTTTGGCATGAGGTTGACATTATTTTAATTAGCAGAAGATTTAGCTCAATTACCTTGTGGGGTCAAAAGAGCAACCATCAAATTTCACTTTCTTCCAAGTCTTACCTGTAGTAATGTTCTCAACAAAAGAGCTTGTATTTATGGAATATGTTTTACAACCTCAGGATATCCCAAAATACTTTACAGCCAGTGCTTTTGAAGTATAGTCACTGTTATACTGTGAGAAGCACAGCAGCCAATTTACACAGGGAAATTTGATAAGGTTGACAGGACCTCAGTTTAATGTCACATCTGAAGAATGGCACCTCAGACGAGGCAACACTCCCCAGTACAGCACTGAAGTGTTAGCCTAAATTTTATGCTTAACTGCCAGGTGTGGGACTTGAACCCCCTAGCTTTCTGACCAAGATACAAGAGTGCTACCCCCTGAGCCCACAGCTGAAATCTGTGAGCCCCTCTCTGTACCAAAAGAGACAAATTAGCCTTTTGGAAGCCCAAGTGACCCAGGCTTGTTCGGCATTTCATGTCCGTATGAAGAAGAGATCCCAGCAGAGTAAAATGGCAGTACTGGAGCCGCTGAGACACAGAACTGCACTAAATTATCCCTCAGCGGTGTCAGGAACTGGTTTGGTCTAGTTCCTTCCCTAGTGCAACAATGCCAGCAATAGTGTCAAGTCAGTTTTAGATTCATTAACCAGTATGAACAAATCCTAAATAGTTGGATAAACAACACCTGCAGAACATGGGAACAAATATGCTGACCACTAATCACGCAAGTTGGAGAAGGATTTTGATCCTTTTATTGGCTGCAGCATAGTGTTATTCATTCTGGGAGTGAACAGCTGCAGGATAGCTCGCTGTGCTCTCTCCTGCAAGCACATCCTGCACTTGTACTGGATGTGTGCCAGGAAGTAAAACATTGATTCACCACTCCCATATCTCCAGGCATTTCAGCAAAAAAGGTTTATCTGTTCAGTGGCACGAGAAGGAGCGCGAGAATAATATTGAGAAACCCAGGTGAAGGGCCAAGCTTTTGAGGACAGGGTATCAGGTTTGGATCAAAACCCCTCCATCACCTTGCTCCTCCTTATCTGTAACCCACTGAGAACTCTGCATTCCTCCAATTCATGTTGGTGTTGTATAGAACCTTGGTGAGGCCACAGCTGGAGTACTGTGTGCAGTCCTGGTCGCCACATTATAGGAAGGATGTGATTGCACTGGAGGGGGTGCAGAGGAGATTCACCAGGCTGTTGCCTGGGATGAAACATTTAAGTTATGAAGAGAGGTTGGATTGACTTGGGTTGTTTTCATTGGTGCAGAGAAGACTGAAGGGCGACTTGATCGAGGTGTACAAGATTATGAGGGGCATGGACAGGGTGGATAGGGAGCAGCTGATCCCCTTAGTTGAAGGGTCAGTCACGAGGGGACATAAGTTCAAGGTGAGGGGCAGGAGGTTTAGGGGGGATGTGAGGAAAAACCTTTTTATCCAGAGGATGGTGACGGTCTGGAATGCGCTGCCTGGGAGGGTGGTGGAGGCGGGTTGCCTAACATCCTTTAAAAAGTACCTGGATGAGCACTTGGCACATCATAACATTCAAGGCTATGGGCCAAGTGCTGGTAAATGGGATTAGGTAGGTAGGTCAGGTGTTTCTCACATGTCGGTGTAGACTTGATGGGCTGAAGGGCCTCTTCTGCACTGTGTGATTCTGTGATTCCAGCCTCTTTTGTATCCCCAATTTTAATCCCAAGGCCTCTTGTTCTGGAATTCCCTCCTTAAATCTTTCTACCTCTCTCCTTTAAAACTCTTCCCAAAACCTAGATCTTTGATTAAGCTTTTGGTCATTTGCCCTAATATCTCATTATGTAGTTCATTGTCAAATTTTGTGTGATAACACTGCCTTGAAGTGCCCTGGGACATGCTGCTCCATTAAAGGTGCTTTATAAATGTACACTGCTGTTGTTACAGAGTGATAAGGTCCTCATTGTTAAGTTTAAATAGAGTAGGAGTACACTGAGCAATGAATCTGATTTTAAAACAGTTACAAGGGCATTTGTGCAAGGTAGCACTTTCGCAAGCAAAGATTGACGGCCACATTGATAACATTGTGAAATGGCAGAAGGTTTGCAACGAGGGTAAAGCGAGGATCAGGCTTCAGGGAATTATGTTGGGACTTAGCCTGTTCAGCCACATAACAGCGCTGGGTGTTCAGCGGACACTTGGCTTGTGCACAAAAATGGGGTTTTCACTGAAATAATGAGGAAAGAATGAGAAAATCTACCCACAAGCTTTCTCTCTTATTCCTGCCCAGTGCTATGAGTGAGGTGTGAGACAAGACTCCCATATATGGGAGCAGTACTTCAGTTTGAACAATGCCTTCTTCTTCAGTTCTCGGCTTGAAGGCAGGTCCTTGGTAGTGATTATTTGTTGAGCTGTCGTAAAATGCCATGATTTTTCCCTACATGTAGGATGAGAAAGCAAACTCTATCTCTGCTGGACTAGGGAGTGAACCCTGGGCTGCCTATAGTTAACCTGACCCACACACTAGCTGTCCAGCCAACTGAGCTAAAATGCCCCTGTTGAGTAACAGACCAGACCTAAATGGTTAAATCTCCTTGACTGCAATATTCAAAGTGTCGCATGCAGTTTAGAAAGCAGACGTCTTCAGCAATCTGATTACTAGGGTCTTCCTGTGATATAAGGAATTGGCTTGCACTTTAGGAAGGATGTCAAACCAGTTGACTCATATACTCTGGTCTTGTGCACCCAAATTGTTTCTTACCTAACTCATGTCACATTTTGTGTTCTGCTTGAATGGAAAGTTTTTCTGCTTTACCTGCACCTGAAAGAATTACCATAACAGAATAACAGATTGGGGAGATGGAGATGTATGATGGTGGAGCATGTCTGTATACACCCAGATGAAAGTTTTTGACTTTTCTGTAGTGGCTTTGATGCAATCCACAGTGACACAGTGGATTGGTTTGCATCCTCTTTACAAAGGCAGGGCATGTACATAACCAAAACAGGAGAGTAGAAGTAGAGGCAACCGGCAAGTCGGTTAGTAAGTGTGAGGAGAAACCTCCACAGCTATGTGTTAGATAAACTGGGGAAGGCAGGGGGAGATGGAGAAGTTGGCGGAGAGCAGGCTGGTAATGGGATGGAGGGTTTACAGCACTGTGAACATTTACTATCGTCGGCCATCCTGAAGGATCGCTTACTGTAGCTCTGTCACACCTTCAGATTCCACAAATGCAAATTAAAAATACATGTCCTGTGTGTCCCTCAGATGTGCTGAATGCTTACAGATCAACTCACCTGCTATCAGCCCGGCTCTGTCAGGGAAGTCACTTCTGCAGCCGATACACCAATTCCATCATGTCACCTCACACTTGTTCAAACAGCAGGCCAGGAAAAATCACTCAAATGAAGTAATTAATGTGGCAGAGGGTATATCACAATGTGCATCACAGAGTATCAGCGAGCAAGAGATAACTGGGAGGAAATGATGAGCAAACATGCAGGTCAACAGGCTGCGTATGTAGAAAAAGCTATGCTCACTGAGGAATACAAGAATCAAGAACACAGAAGCCCATTCTTTAAAAGACTATAAATCAGGAGCATAGATCTCATGAGCAGACAATGGATACGGTCTTCCCTGATGCATTGCAGATACTGGATAAGTCCACATACCACATCTACCTTGAAGGAACAATGGTCTGATATGAAGAACATGCTAGTGCATGTGAAAATTCAGGAAATATGCCAGGAGAGTGTTCCAAGGTCAATTGTTGCTTCCAACATCAACTGAAATAGATGCCTTGAAGGACACCCTTGATCAGGGCTTTCAGAATTCAGTTAGGTCGATTTGGCTGCCTTTCAGAAAAGTTGGGGAGATGGTGGTGTATGTAATGTCACTGGACTAATGATCTTGGGAACAAGGCTAATCCTCTGGGGACATGGGTTCATGTCCTGCTATAGGAGTTGGTCAAATTTCAATTCAATTAGTAAAAGAAGATTTGGAATTATAAGCTAGCCCTTGAACCTGTCACTGACTGTTATAAAACCCATCTAGTTCACCAATGCTCTTTAAGGAAGGAAATCTACCTTTCTTACATGGTCTGGCCTACATGTGACTCATGACTCACACCATTGAAAAGTTTGAGTAGAGCAACAACCTGGTGATAATGGCAGCTTTGTGGAAGATCCAGGCCATTATCTCCACATTCTGTGAATTAAATTTCTGCTGGTTCATGAAATTAATGATGTTTTCCGGTGGGGACTTTATTATCACATAGGGGCCATTAATGGAACTCTGCACTTGGGAAGACTAGCCACTAGCGAGAATTGGTTTCTCTCACTTTCTTTTACACACACATACACCCATGAGCGCACACACCACCACCTGATGGGTACGTGCATACACATACACACATCCACAGACACACGCCTGTGAGCATGCACACACACACACACACACACACACACCTGTAGGCACACAGACACAACCACAGTCTCTCACATACACACATCTGCAGACACACACACATCTGCAGGCACACACACACACACACATACGCACAGGTACAAATACAAACCAACCCATTCTCTCTGCTTTTGTGGTTCCATGGGGAAGTTAGTGATTTTGAAACTGTAATGGTAGTAGTGTGTTATGAGACAGATTATCGTATCCCTTGGGATATAAGCAGACATCATGATTTGAGTAATTGTATACAGAGTACATTGTGAGATTGATGGGCATAATTATTATACACAGTGGTATCCTCAGGGTTCAGTACTAGGACCACTCCTCTTTTTGATCAATATTATTAACCCAGGCTTGGTGTGCAAGGCAGAATTTTTAAAATTCCAGACGATGAGACTCAGAAATATAATAAACAATGAGGAGGACAGTAACAGATTGCAGGAGGACATAGGCAGACAGCTGGCAGATGAAATGTAATGCATTGAATTGTGAGGTGATATAATTGGTAGGAGGACTGAGGAGAGAATGCCAAATGGTGCAGTTTTGAAGAGGATGTGTGAACAGAGAGACTGGGTATGTGTACATAAATCTTTGAAGATAACAGGACAAATTGAGAAGACTTTAAAAAAAGCTTATGGAATCTTTGGATCTTTAACATCTTCCACTTTGTCAGTGGCTGGACTAACTTCTTCAGAAGTATTATGCTGGTGTTCTCCACCTTTATCTTCCCCCAGAGATTTTCTTTGAATCTGTGATCTGCCTAGCAACTCCACTAGCTCCAATTGGCCTCAAGTGGAGTATTGCCTCCAATTCTGGCTACTTAATTTAGGGAGGATGTCAAGGCCTTGAAGATGGTGCAGAAGAGACCTACTAGAGCAGTGCAAGGGATGAGGGGCTTCAGTTCTGTGGAAAGACAGAAGAAGCTAGGTTTGCTCTCTTTAAAACAGGGAAGATTAAGAGGGGATTTGGTTCAAACATTGACAAAAGAGTTGAATTGCCGAGGTGAGGTGAGAGTGACTGCCGTTGACATCAAAACCGCATTTCACCGAGTGTGGCATCAAGGAGCCCTAGCAAAACTGGAGTCATGGGAATCAGGGGGAAAATTCTCCACTGGTTAGAGTCATACCCAGCACAAAGGAACATGGTGATTGTTGGAGGTCAATCATCTCAGTTGCAGGACATCACTGCAGGAGTTGCTCAAGGTAGTGTCCTCAGCCCAACCATCTTCAGCTGCTTCATCAATGATCTTCCTTCTATTATTAGGTCAGAAGTGGGGATGTTCGCTGATGATTGCATAATGTTCAGCACCATTCGTGACTCCTCAGATGCCGAAGCAGTCCATGTCCAAATGTAGCCAGACCTGGACAACTTTCAGTCTTGTGCCGCTAAGTGGCAAATAACTGGGGACAGGTGAATTATTGATAGATTTTAAGGGGGGTTTTGAGCCTGCAAAAAGATGTGCAAGGCAGAAAGGTTAAGGGAGAGAATTGCAGTTTGGGCATGAATGGGTCAGAATATTAGTTACATTAGTTATTATTAAATGGAGAGAGACTGCAGAGTGCTGCAGTACAAAGGGATCTGGGTGTCCTTGTACATGAATCACAAAAAGTTATCATGCAGGGACAGCAAGTAATTAGGAAGGCAAATGGCCTTTATTGCAAGCGGAATAGTATACATAAGTAGGGAAGTCTTGCTACAACTATATAGGACACTGGTGAGGCTGCACCTGGAGTACTGTGTATAGTTTTGGTCTCCTGATTTAAGGACGGATATACTTGCATTGGAAACAGTTTAGAGAACGGAGAAGGTTTGCGAGGTTGATTCCAAAATGAAGGGATTGTCTTATCAAGGAAGGTTGAGTAGCTTGAGACTGTACTCATTGGCGTTTAGAAGAATAGCGATCTTACTGAAATGTACAGAGCCAGAGCCTCTGTGGAGTGGCAATCGCAGTCACGTTGCTGCTCCGCGCCTTTTCACTTACCTTAGTCGGGAGCTGCACATTTCTCAGCCAGACTTCTGACCCCAGCCTGGTGAGAAACATGCAGCCTACCTGGTTCCTGAGCCCTACCAGTGCAGAGCAGCAGTGGTGGGGGAAGTGAAACCACGCCGCACCGCCGCCCCACCCCCCCCCCCCCCCGCCCCCAACTTTTTACAGCACCAGCTGCAGTAAACCAGGTAAGTTTAAAGATCCCAGCCACTTTGAGAAGTGAGGGAGAATAAGTGGTTGAGGAGCTAGGGTGGTTGTGGTGTTGGCGGGTGAGTGGAATGGAGCAGATGGTCGTCACGGCTGTGGGAATTTGGGGTGGGGGTTAGTTGGGGGTGGGGAGGGAAGAAGCGATGGTAGTCAGGGGTCCGCAGTATATGGTTTTAAGTCTTCTAATTTTCCCTGGATAACTATTCTGCTAAGAGAGTCAGAATTTTCCAGAGTCTCCAATTTAAGTTAGAGTATCGGATGGTTCCCAGTGCAGAGTAAATGCTCATCACGAGTTTAATCTTCCCAAGCAATTGCTGTGCAGTCCTTGCATGGGGATGGTTGGTGGGGGCTGGGAGGCCCAGTGCCTCTTCTGGGGTACCTCTGGGTGCAACAGAAGTTCTGGGCCATAAGATTGCGAGGGGGGCTTGACAGAGTAGATGCTGAGAGGATGTTTCCCCCCATGAGAGAATCTCGAACCAGAGGGCACAGTTTCAGATTAATAGGGTTCCCATTTAAGATAGAGATGAGAAGGAATTTATCTCCTGAAGGCTTATTAGTTTCTGTAATTCTCTTCCCCAAGAGTCGTGGAGGCTGCATCACTGAATATATTCAAGGCTGGATTAGACAGATTCTTGGTCTACAAATAAATAACGGGTTATGGAGGGTTGGCAAGAAAATTGAAGATAAGGCCGCAACCAGATCAGCCATGATCTTATTGAATGGCGGAGCAAGTTTGAGGGACCGAATGGCCTACTCCTGCTCCCATTTCTTACATGAAAGGGTGAGCATGGCAAATGGGCAGGCTCTGCACTGACAGCACATTTTTACAAATACAATTCCATTGGAGAAAGCTTTCCTGCAACACAAATGCCTGCTTCAGCCGACAGGGAAAAGTACATGTCTCAGAGCAGCTTTTGAACGTGGCCGCAGGAGAGGAGGAGTGGGAAGGTGAGAACAAGGGGAATCCTGTCACGATTCTGGGAGTGAGGGGGAGGGACGAGGTATAAGTATGAAAGGTTGTACCATCCAAACAGAGGTGATGGAAAAACTGGGAGAATGGAATGGAATCCTTACAGGAAGCAGGGTGCGAGGGCGTTTTTGTCATTGCTTGGCTCAGCCCGTTACAATTCGGAAAGAAAGAGACCCTCGACAGGTGAACATTTTCCTTCCGGCAATAGTTGGATCCCAACTCAAATGCAATCTATTTACGTGGCTGTGTGTAAAATTGAAACTGCAGCATAAACCCACTTCCTGCAGTAGATTGAAGGCTGAATGCAATGTCTCAGTGCATCTAGAGAACGATCAGCATGAATTCAGGAGACAGCAATAATCTAAAATATTGATTTGTGGTTTAATAAATACTGACACATACAATTTTGAATAGCAAAAGTAGACCTGACTTAGACTTTTTTTTAAACAATTACTCATATCTTCTTTTTAAAAAAAGAACAGTTAATCATACAGATTCACAATTTCTTATCACGGTCCCTGTGAGAGAGATTGCAGATCTCAATAATGCTTTTGGAGCATTCATCCCTGTTATGATGCTTATTGATCTCCAGTCCTTCCAGCACAGCACTGGTGCCCACGGAGACAGTCTTATCACTTGAGTTCAGGCCCATTATGGTCCCTTCTGTTCCTGCAATTGCAATATTCATACATTCTAACAAAATCTGGCCCTGTTGAGAGTAACTGAGCTCTGCACTGAATCAGACATTTACAGCACAGAAGGAGACCATTTAGCTCCACATCTTCATCTTAGAGAAATCTGACTCTCTGGGTTCTCCATCCCAAGATCTCAAAATCTGTGGAACTCCTCAACTCGCTCACTCTCCCGATCACCTCCTCTTTCTCAGCCTTGGTGGTGTCCTGTACAATGGGCATTTGCCACTCACCAAGAGTGTTGAATAAACCACAAGACTGCACCATGCTGTGCACGCAAGATGAATGTGCTCAGAAAATCCATACTAAAATCAAATGTTTTCTCACCAAAATCTCCCTGAAATATTTATAACAGATGGGATCCCAAGACCATCCGGTTTTTGCTACCTCTCTTGGTGCAGCCATAACCCCCACAGCATTGCTGCAAAGTCTTGGTTTTCAGTGCACCCAGCACAGTCGCAGTGTCCCTCGTTACCCCTTTGTAATGCAAGCATTAAGTTAGCTCTGGTAACAAGCCTCAAGAGTTGAGTGTACTAGCAAAAGCTCCACACCACTCTGCACACTTGCAGACCTTCCGTATAAGTGCTAATGATATAATTAAAGATGAGATGAGCTGACTGTCCTACAGTTCTCACTTGGATGCTGGCTGACCCACTGTTCACCTCCAGCAACTCTTCTTATTCCGGTTTTCCATCCTTCACTACTTTTCTTTAACTTTATTACATGTCACTCAGGGCTAGGCACTTCATACAAATCATAGAGCATCTGGGAGGACCTGTAAGATCTCATTATTCTGGACACACTGAGGCTCGTGGGGACTTGGCCATTGCATTCATGGGTCATTTTATTTATTTTTTTACTAATGTACAAAGCAGTGGCTATATTCTGGTTGTGTTCACTCTCTGATACCATCATGTTGTTCATCTATTCTGGTCACCCACTCACCTCAAAAAGAACAATTTAAAAAAAAAAACAACAAAATGTGCTGATGAATTCTTCCTTTAAATCGACCTGAAATAGAGGCCCTTCTATTTTTGTTGTCTTTTTCTCATGCTTCTCCTCCTCAAATCATGTAACTGTAATCCTCGCCCTAAAACGACGACCTGCTCTAAACATACATCCAAAGGCACAGCTTGGTGTCTCAAATTGACCTGCCCAAGGCAGCAAGCAAGATCTTTGCTTGGTCAAGCGAGGACATAAGGTTAAGTAAGTCCACAGTGAATACAGGTCATTTGGCCCATCAAGTGCTGATCCATAATACAACACAATGGCATTACACACCATAAGCCGCCTCAGCTAAGAACAGCCAGTTCACTGTGGGCATAGGGCATAAGTGTGGTTCAGCTGCTCAAACGAGCAATCGAGAGAAACTTCCTCCTTCAGATTTTCAAATGACTCAGCTTCAAAAAGATGTACATCCTTTGGGCCCAATGCCCCGGCGCACACTATAGGATAGATAGTAATATCTCCAACCACCACCCACCGCTCCCCCACCTCCCCCCACCCACCCCCCCACCGCCTGCAAGTCATAACATTTCCCATTTCCTTTTTTACTTACTGTACACACTAAACTAGTACAGTCCTTGCTTGTCCAAGCTTTTCTCACTGATTCCTTCCAAGTGTCAAACCTACCACCGAACACGTACTTCTGGCTCCTCTCTGCATCCTCACCCATGTCAAAAGCAAGATCATTGCATCATCTGTTACTCTGAACTAATTCTCTTTTATGGATCTCAGCATGTGAAACTCCTCACCTTCTCAGTCTTCGCCCTCCCTTCCTCCCTCCCAGAATCAATTGGTCTATAAAATTCAAGCCTGATACTACCTGATTCCTGATTCTCCTTTCCACCCTGTTCCTGTCAGCCTTGTTGGTGTCCTGCACCATGATCCTTCATGCTGGCTTCTCAACAACAAAAATATATTACTGTAGGGGAAAACTGAACATGGGAAAAGCAGTTTCCTTTGAACCGAACTCATTGTAAATATCGAGGTACGGTTTAGAAGATGAAAGAAGCCTTCTCCAGGGTTATTTTCTGACTGTACTCCTATAGGAAGTCTTGCAATCTGGAAGCATAAAGCCAATGGCCTTTAGTTGCAAGGTCAGCATGGATAATATTAATTTGGGATTGCTTTTCCATATGGAAAATATCATTTGCTGCTTTCGAGCAACAGGGATCAGGAGTATGCCATTAATAAGCGGAAGTGTAATCTGTTGCTAGGAAACAGGGGAACTTGGGACAGGCCGTGACACCTCGAAGATGATCAGGAGCCCTCACAAACCGATAGGGCACACTGGTTGGTTCCATCTCAAGTGGAAGATCAAAATTATGTTAAAAGTCTTGGATGCAGTGCGAGACACACTCTCAATGGGCATGAGTTTCCCTCCCCCTCTTCAAAAGTGTGGTGTAAATGTCAGGTCAATGTGTGCCCTTCTCGGGACTGACCCACCAAATCAGAAAACTGTTCACTCTTGCCCACTTACCCTGAATGGTCTATCAACCAGAATAAGTTTAGAGCGCTGACGTTAGTCTCTGGCAAACTTGGGCCAAACGGGAAAATATGGTCCTGCTTTCCACTCTGTTCATTCTGTCTCTCTCCCCCCACATCTCTCACCAACTTCGACCCTACTCCCACCCCCACCCCATTCACAAGGAGCAATGCCACAGGAGGTCAACTAGTACAATATAAAACCAGTGTAAAACTTTTGTGTCAAAATTACTAATTCATTGGAGACCTGCTCTAACTGTAAACAGATTATCTACTACGATCTTTTTAAATTCAGGAAATAACAAGAGCTATAAATATAATTTTAAGATGACTTTAAATAAAAGGCTGGAAAAGTGTCTGCTTTGGTCACTGCTGATGTCTGCGCAGGAATCTGCGGGATACTGCAGACTGCCCACACAGCAAGCGGGTGGTTCCATTCAACTACAAAGGGGTGGGAAGGAGAGAGGGTGAAAAAAGACCACGGCTCACTCTCCCTCCCTCCTTTAATTCTGTGTACAGGTATCCATACCTCCCAGCAGCATGATGTAAAGAAGCAATTGGGTTTATGTTCTGCCATTGCTAACAGGGGGTTGGGGGGGGGGGTAAAAAAAACATTGGTACCATTATTAAAGATGGGTTCTGCCAATTTTTCATTGACTTTTTCATCGCATTGTTAACAGGGGGAAAACGTCTTGGGACATCCCCCTTTTTAGGTAAACTTAGAATGGCAATAAAATGTGGTGCTTGTAAAAATCCAACATTCTCGAGCCTTTGAAGAAGAAAAAAAAATTTCAATGATTCATACTAGGAAACCTTTCTTTTTCAAAAACAGTCAGTTTGCCTGACAATCCAGTCAGCAAGTGAACAACCCAGACCTTTCTAAAATCAGAGACCGATAGCCTGAGTCTTTTCAATAGAAGTCCATTCCTTTCACTTCAGAGTCAGGGAGCATGGGTGTTCCATTAGTTCTGATGGCATTTTCAATATTGATGATGGGAGGTCCCTTGGTCTATCTCAGCACATCCATTCCAGAAATAAATGCTCGCACAATCCCGTTACCTCATCTGACTGACCCTTGCATGGATCAAAAGTTTATTTTTTGCTGCTGCTACCCTACCGAAAGGCTATTCCAAGCGTCGATCACTCTGTGCGAAAATGTCCTGCTGGATATTGGCCCTTTTGCCAGTTTAGCCTAAGCCTTACATTCCACTGCCTTTGTAGTAGTGCTCAATTTATCTTTAGACACACACACGCGACTTCTCCTTTTAATACTAATGAATGCTAGCTTTTCCACTCTTCCTCTCCTCAGTAGATAAGCAAACCTTAGACTTTGAGCCAAAAACCTACACCCTGCCCTGCCTTCATCGGGCCTACAATCCTTTATGTTCCAACCTGAAGCTTTTACAGTATATTTCCATTATTCACTTACATTTTTTTAAAAAATTATAAATACTAAAATTAAGGTCAGAAGGCTAAAAGGCAAAAGGATATAAGGTTGATGTTGGAAGGACACAATATAATCATCCTACTGTAACATTGTGATACAAATCCTTTTGCTCTATTAATGCTGAAATCTGACAGGTTTCGACAGCAATTCCAGTATTGCAGAAATTTCCATGATATTACTGAGTAAGCGTCACAAAGTAATTTGTTCTTTACAGTACAAGAATGTCATGTTAGAGAGCGTTTTTCAATTCCAGACCTTGCTGGAAATGAAAGGGTTGCAAATATGGAGATAGCACAAATTTTAAAACAAAATTACTGCATGGTCCAAAAGAATATATATATATTTATATACACACCGTGGGTCAGCAAAATGTCGCTGTGTAGTAAATACTTTTGAGGAAGTAAAATCAGGAAAATAAAATGCTTTTAAACAAAGTTCAAAACGTAGGCTTCCCCCTTTGCTTGGCGCTGGTCAACTGTGAAGCTGCCCACTGCTGGAAGGACCTATCTATCCCAGCAATGGCCATTGCTGTGGTAACAGCTCCCTTACGGCTGCCGTTTTCCCCTCACCCTAGGGCCACCCGCCAGCACAGAATGTCATTGACAGAGTCTATACGCAGTGATAATGGCCACGTTTGTGTTGCTTGAGCAAACCCCCACCCATCCCAATCCCGCAACCCCCGTGAGTCTGAAGTGTTTAGAGATAGTTTCGATTCCATAAGTTCCAGTCGATAAAAAGAAGTTCATTTTCGTTAAGAGGCAGCCCTCGCCCATCTCCCTCAAGTGCCTTCCCTAGGCCACCAGCCACTTCCTCAGAGTGCTAGTAAGGTGGGGGAGTTCAAAGAGTCCGAGGACTGGTCCCCGCTGCTGCTGCTTCTGCGGTGGGCCTTGGAGCAGGACTCTGATGCAGGCTCTTGGTCAAGGCTGGGTACATTGGGGTAGGTGAAGACCAGGCTGGCAGCGCAGGGGGTGATGTTGGGCGCAGGCGTCGACGTGACCACCACTGGTGTGTTAAGGGGCTCGGCCTCCAGGAAGTAGCTGTTAGCTATGGAGATCTCGGTCACTGGTTTGATGACAGATCTCTGTGTTTTGGACAGGTTGGAGATGGCCAGCTTTGACTCTTCTTGTGGTTCCTGTTTGACCACCACTGCATTGTGCGTGCGGCCAACCCGTAGATCAGGGGATGGGGAGCATCTCCTGCCATCATTCCCAGGTGCCATTTTACAAACAGGTTTGTGAGCAACTAGCATGAACTCCAACTTCTCTTTCTCTTTCTGCAATACAGCTATTTCTTTCTGGAGACCGGATTTTTCCTCTTCAAGTTTCTCAGTTTCCTGAAAGAGAGAGAGAGAGAAAACAAATCAATCTTTCCTTTCACATGTGAGCAAATTCCTTTCTGACTAGCCCTCTTTCTGGTACCTTGAACTCATGGGTAAAGAGTTGGATCCGAGATCAGCTTCAAATTAACTTAAGTGGGAATTACGTCACAAGTGTCAGCCACGGTTTAGTTGGTAACACTCGTGTTGCAATGTTCCAGGTTCAAGTCCCACTCCAGGGCTCGAGTACACAAGTTAAGGTTGACACTCCAGTGCGCTACTGATAAAGAATTTCACTGTGGAATTGCTATCTTTCAGATGACAGTTCAAAAAAAGGGCCCCCTCTGCTTATTGGGGGTGGATGCAAGTGATCCCATGGCTGTTTCAAAGAAGAGAAAGGGGATTTATCCCTGGTGTCTGGGCCAATATTTACCCGATTATCTGCTTATCATATTACAGTTTGTAGGATTTCGCTGAGTACAAATTGGCTGCTGCATTTGCTACATTAAAACAATGGCTACAATTCAAAAATACTTCATGGGCTGTAAAGCACTTTGAGATATTGGTGACCATGGGTGTTTTATCCAGGACAGTTGAGTTTCTTGAGTGTTGTTGGAGCTGCACTCATCCAGGCAAGTGGGGAGTATTCCATCACACTCTTGACTTGTGCCTTGTAGATGGTGGACAGGCTTTGGGGAGACAGGAGGTGAGTTACTCCCTGCAGCCTCTGACCTGCACTTGTACCCCCACTGTCGACATCCCTGCAGGTTACCACAAACTGAACTGGACCAGCCATATAAATACTGTGGGTACAAGAGCAGATCAGAGGCCAGAAATTCTGCTGCAAGTAACCCACCTCCTGACTCCTGAAAGCCTGTCCACCATCTACAAGGCACAAGTCAGGAGTGTGATGGAATACACCCCACTTGCCTGGAAAAATGCAGCTCCAACAGCACTGAAGAAGCTTAATACCATCCAGGATAAAGCAGCCACTTGATTGGCACACCATCCACCATCTCAAACATTCGCTCCGTCCACCACTGATGTAGTGGCAGAGTCGTACCTTCTACAAGATGCACTGCAGCAACTCACCAAGGCTCCTTCAACAGCATCTTCCAAACCCACAACCTCTACCTCCTAGAAGGACAAGGACAGCAGACCAACATCACCAACTATTAGTTCCCCTGAAAGACACGCACCATCCTGACATGGAACTATATCACCATTCCTTCACTGTCGCTGGTCAAAATCCTGGAGCTCGCAAACAGCACTGTGGGTGTACCTACACCACATGGGCTGCAGTGGTTTAAGATAGCAGCTCGCCACCATGTTTTCAAGGACAACTAGGGATGGGCAATAAATGGTTACCTCGCCAGCAGTGCGCACATCCCACAAATGTTTTTTTTTAAAATGATCCAATTCAGTCTCTGGTTAATGGTAACTCCTAGGTAGTTGATAGTGGTGGATTCAGTGATGGCAATGCCATTGAATGTCATGGGGCGATGGTTGGATTCTCTCTTGTTGGAGACGTTCATTGCCCGGCACTTGTGTGCCACAAATGTTACTTGCCACTTATCAGTCCAAGCCCGAATATTGTTCAGGTCTTGCTGCAATTTGGACACAGCCAGTTTCAGTATCTGAGGAGTTGCAAATGGTACTGAACACTATATCATCAGCCATCATCCCACTTCTGACCTTATGATGGAGGGAGCTCATTGATGAAACAGTGGAAGATGGTTGGCCTAGAACTCTACCCTGGTGAACTCCTGCAGTGATGTCCTGGGCCTGACATGATTGGCCTCCAATAACCACAACCTTCTTCCTTTGTGCTAGGTATGACTCCAGCAAACAGAGTTTTCCCCCCGATTCCCACTGATTCCAGTTTTGCTAGGGATCCTTGACACCAAACTCGGTCAAATGCTGCCTTGATGTCAAGGGCAGTCACTCTCACAATTTCACAATTTCCTAACTTGTGTGCTTTGAGCCCCTATTTATAAAGCTCAGGATCCCACATGCTCTATTATCCGCTTCCTCAACCCATCCTACCACCTTCAATGATTTATGCACATATACACCCAGATCCCTCTGCTCCTGCACTCCGCTTTAGGATTGTGCCCTTTATTTTGTATTGCCTCTTCTTGATCTACCAAAATGAATCACTTCATACTTCTCTGCATTAAATTTTATCTGCCACTTGCCTGTCAATTCCATCAGCCTGTCTCCGCCCTTTTGAAATTTATCACTATTCTCCTCACAACTCAATATTTCCAAGCTATGTGCCATCTGCAAATTTTGAAACTGTACCCCATACACCCGAACCTAGGTCATTAATATATATTGGTAAAACAAACAGTCCTAGAAGTGATCCCTGGGGAATTCCACTACAAACCTTCCTCCAGTCTGAAAAACAACCATTTAGTACCACTCTGTCTCCTGTCACTCAGCCAATTTTGCATCCAATTTACTACTGTCCCATTTATTCCATGAGCCCTGACTTTGCTCAAGTCTAATGTGAGGCACTTTTTCAAATGATCTTTGAAAATCCATGTACACCCCTTCAACCCTCAAACCTCTCAGTTACCTCATCAAAAAAAAACTCAAGCAGTTAGCTAACCATGATTCACACTTATATCCATGCTGGCTTCTTATATCAATACAAATTTGTCCAAATGGCTGTTAATATTGTCCCTAAATAATATTTCTAAAAGATTTCCTACCACCTAGGTTAAACTGACTGGCCTTTAATTGCTGGGCTTATCTTATACGTTTTTTTGAACAAGGACATATGTAACATTGGTAATTCTCCATTTGTCTTGCACCACTCCTGTATCAGAGGAGGACTGGAAGATTATGGCCAGTCCCTCTGCAATCTCCCTCCACATCTTCAGATGCATCTCATTGGGTCCTGATGACTTATCAACTGAAGTACGGCCAGCCTATCAAATGTCTCCTTTTCATCAATATTTAACCCACTCAATATCTCAGATACCTCCTCTTTTGCCATGACTCTTGTCACACATTATCCATTGGTAAAGACAAATGCAAAGTACTTATTTAGTATCTCAGCCATGTCCCCTGCCTCCATGCAAAAATCCCCTTTTCAGCCCTAATTGGCCCGACTCTCCTTTTTCCCGTTTATATGCCTATAGAAGACTGTTGGATTCCTTTTATGTTAGCTGCCAGTCTCTTCTCATACTCTCTCTTATTTGCTTTTTCAATTCCTCTCTGAACCTTCTGTATTCAGCCTGATTCTTAGCTGTGTTCTCCATCTGACACCTGTCACATGCACCCTCTCTCTCTGCTTCGTCTTACTCTCCATCTCTTTCATCATCCAGGGAGTTGTAAATGTGCTTGTCCTGACTTTCTCCCTTATAGGAACGTGCCTCATCTATACCTGCACTCTCTCCTCTTCAAAGGCAGCCTATTGTTCAGTTATGGCTTTGGCTGCCAGTCTTTGATTTCAATTTACCTGGACCAGACCCATTCTCACCCTACTGAAGTTTGCCCTTCCCATCACCTGCTCTATTTTTTTTTCTATACTCACTTGCACATGATATGGTAATCTGGAGGTTATGACCTTGGGGACAGATGAGCAAGCAGGATCTCGGAGCTCCCAAAATCCACCTCCAGTCCCTCATCCCTCTTTCTACCCATGTCATTGGCACAGATACGGAGCACGACCACTGACTGTTCCCCTTTCACCCTCAGAGGGCCCTGCAACCACTCAGTGACATCCTTGACCTGGCACCAGGGAGGCAACATGCCATCCTAGATTCATTTTAGCAGCTGCAGAAACACCTTTAAAGTCTCCTAGCTGTCAAATCTCCTATAACTAGTGCTTTTTCAATATCCCTCCTGTCCCCCTATACAGCCGAGCCAGCCATGGTACTGTGGGCTTGGGTCCGTCTGCGTGACTTGGAGGAGCCTTCCCTCTCAGAATGGAACATTGGTTGAAGTGAGATGCACTCAAGGCACCCCTGCACTACCCAGCTGGTCTTCCTCGGCTGCCTGGCGGTGCCCCTGCCTACATGCCCTCGAACTTCATGGTGACCACACCTAGAAACATATCAATCATGCCAGTCTCAGCCTCACGAATGCACCACAGTGACTCAAGCTCTGAAACTGGGATCTCAAGCTGCAGCTATGATGACACTCTGTAGCTGAACGCTGTCTATTAGGGAATGGGATCCTGCCACCCTAACCTCTCTGGCCTATAGTGATTCCAAAGAAACGTGGCGACTATCCTCTAAAATGGTTGAGGAAGGGTTGTAACAAATCAGCTGGGATGGACATTAACTGTTGCCTTTTCCAGCAATGTCCCCAACCCAAGAACACAAAGTAACCATGGAGCCTGGTATTCGATAGGTCTCAAAAAGGAAATTTAATTCTCTGGTGTTTTCTATCTGACCTACTTACAAATCAAAAGGAATCAAGGATTGTGGGACAGGGCAGGAGAGAGTGTAATAGTAGAGGATCAACTCTTATCATCCTGAATGGTGTAGCTTGTTTGAGGGGCCATATGGCTTACTCCAGCTTATGTTTACTCACCCCTAAAATGCAGCGATCTGTCTATACTTAGCACTTGCGCAACACACTCCAGCCTGGGGCCTGCCCTCAGTGACAGGCCCCAGCCTGGGGGCCCACCCTCCACAACTCCCCCCCCACCCCCCCCACCCCCCCTTCAGTGACAGGCCCCAGCCTGGGGGCCCACCCTCCACAACTACCACCCCCCCCATCCCCCCTTCAGTGACAGGCCCCAGCCTGGGGACCTGCCCCTCACACTCCCCACCCCTCAATGACAGGCCCCAGCCCAGGGGCCCACCCTCCAAATGACACATTCCTACCATCACCCACCCTCAGGGAAACACACTCCAGCCTGGTCGCACACCCTCAGTCTAATATATCTGGCCTCTACATAATTCTGTGTCTAACACATTCCAATCTGTGTTACCCTCGGTGTACTGCACCTCAACCTGCAACCTTGGCCTTGGATTGACACACTCTAGCCTGCTTTTTAATCCCGAGTGACATGCTCCTGCCTGCTTATTGGCCTCATTGTAAAATAATGCAGTCTATGTAATTTTTTTTAAAAAATTACACTTTTGCTTTGAATAATGAACAGAAATCGCTTCCAGCCAATGAAACCAAATGAAAAATTGTAACCCCAGACCAGCAGTTACTTAATGAATGGGTCAATCATTATGAACAAGAATAAGCCATTCCATCTAACAATCCATCTCTTTCCACACACTGGAGCAGTCTCTCCTCTCAAGGGCCTAGCAATTCAATGGCACTGCCCAGCCCATTCTCCAGCCTCCAGTATAGTAGGTGGGAAATGTTCATGTTCATTAACAAGCTGGGCTAATGCCACCCACCATGTTGGTATGGATAATAAACTACTCATCCAGAACCTAAAATGGAAATTCGGAGATTTGTGTAATAGGATCCCAGCGGCTGGTAAAGCTCTCAGCCCAATTAGGACACCTTGGGTGTAGTCGTCACCAGGGAAACCAGGTCCTTTTTCGGCCTAATCAGGGGCTTGGGGTCAGGGACGTGCAAGGAGTTGCTGCCACCAAAGGCAACTTAGTTTGTCACTCTTATCTCCACACCTGTCCATTCTCCCCAAACCACCCCCCGCCACTGCTCAGATTTCGGACGAGATGGGATGAGAGGGGGAAAATTCGGCCCATGTTGGATTGTGACTGGGCTTAAAGTGGCAATCGCCAAGTAAAAATACGAGGCAGGAAAATGTCATCGTGGTCACAGGGCATTTACTAGAGATTCCGTGTCATTCTACCAAGAGTTAATGCGGTGGGAACAGAGATCAGAAGCTTTTTTGGTGGGATATGGCCCAGGGATCACTGAAGAGGACAGCAGGGCCTGAGAAAGCATAGCACATGGGCTGCAGGCACAGAGCAGAAAAAGGATTGCCTAACAAACTGCAAGTTTCTTCTTGTTTGTGCTAAACAATGCTCGGATCTGTTTCTCAATGTTGTTGTTCTTTGCAGGCTGACCTGCTTCTGGCACAGGCTTCCTCTTTTTGCAAGATTCTACATGTTATTTCAGATGGCACGAAAATGCTTTGCAACATTGATATTCTAACCAAACTCACACCTATTCTTGATCTCAATCTTCTCTGCACAGTGCAAAGATGCTGACTGTCAGGCTTTGACCTAAGCCTTGAAATGTGTGTTGCACATAGGATACTACAGAGCAGAGATGGAGAGCTCACACTGGTTTGGCACACATGCAACCCGATCAGTATGTTCCGAACGAGATCACTACGCTAGGTACATTCCAAACCGGAGCAGTCTGCCCCCCAAAGGCACTGCTGCCAGACATGACTCGATGCTACAGCTCTGTTACATTCCCCAGTGCAACTGCATGGATGGTTATTTGATGGAATATCATTCCCCATCCAGCCTGCAGATTGTAATTGAGAACGAGGCTGGCTCGGTTCACAAGGAATTGCTGCCCGACACATCAATCTCGGGTATTGACGCTTTATAGGTTGAACAGTCACAAGTGCCACACTGATATGAGTGGTAGATCACAGTAGCCAGTTCTGGTCAGATCTACTGCATGTGGTCCCCACCCCTTGACCTCTCACCTCACCACCCACACACTTGCACCATTGGTGGCCTGACATGCCCTTCCTCACAACATAGAGTCTTCCCATCAACTGGGAAGAGACCAAGCTCTGTTGTCCAATTGCACGAACCTTGATGTCAGTCAATCGTCCTTCACCATCACACCCCCCCAACCGCTAGTACATGGGCATTTGATAATTTAAATATAAAGTAAATGAACCAAAAAAAAACCTAACAATTTAGTTTGATATCCCTGGATTTTTTCCTCCTGGATTGTTCACAGCCGTGTGTTGGAGATCACCCTCAAGAAAATACTGAAAGGTGGTAACCCTTAGGCAGTTTTAACAGCCCTCTGCTAAGATTTGGTTCACACTGTTCTATTTAAATCCCATTGCACTTACATCTTGAAGCCTCTCCGTCAGCTCCCGACGTCTGTTCCGACATTTTGCCGCAGCCAGCTTGTTTCTCTCCCGCCGTACCCTTCTCTTCTCTTCCTCCTCTGGAGTCAGCTGTTCAAAGGATCAAGAGTTTACATTAGCAACTGGAGCAGATTTTGTTACCTTATCATGACAATTGGCGATGGTTTGGGGGAGGGGGGTCGGTTGGGGAGTGGTATAAGTGACTGCTAGTGACAGCTTTAACCCAAGGTTACTAAGCACGGACCTACTAATGAAGTCAAGCGGACTCTTCTCAGGTTCAAGATGCTGACAGGCCTGCTGTGTATTTCTGGAATTTTCTGCACTCAAAGCACATTTTCAACAACAACATTTTTTTTTTAAGTCCATTGTACAAGAACTCATGTACCCACGCCTCTACACCCTAATCCACAGGAGAAAGAGAGAGACAGGCAGACACTAGCTCAGGATATTAATCCCAAAATAAACAATGTTCTCAGCACCACTTAGACAGATATGAGAGCCAACTTGTGTACAGCAAGATTCCAAAAGCAGCACTGAAATGAGTGGCCAATTAACTAATTCATGGTGATTTTTTTTTGAAGGAGGAACGTTGAAGAGAGAACTCTCTTCAAATGCACCCCCTGTGCGCCTCCAACAGTTAGTGCTCCCTCAGTACTGCACGAGAATGTCTAGTAGAATGTGGGACTCAGCTCTTGATACGAGAGCGCTGGTGCCAGGCCAATGTGACAGCCACATAGATCAGATAAGCTCCACTGGAACACATTCGATAACATGCAGTCTGTTGGTACTATTTGCCTGCAGTTACAAAGAAAGGAACAGATCACTATTGAGAACAGCCTCTAATTACACATTGAGCCTTATTGGCACCTGGGATTTTGAGGATGTGGAGCTGGGATTGGGAAAAAGATTTACAGCACATTTCACCTGCTACACATTAGAGAATACCAGACTCTATCGATCTGAAGAAGGTTACTTCAAGGCAGCAACGTGGAGGAGCCATGTTTCAAAAGTGATTTGGGACAATGACATTGGCCGAGACTCTCTGTTCTAGTGACTCCAGTGACTGATCTGCTGCGGGAACTATCCTTTTTCCGTTCCTTCTCTTCCACCCTCCTGAAGGTGCTGCCTCAGGCCAGGATAAGATTCCATGGGTGACACCAGTCAAATGGTCTTGTACCACACAGTGTCACTGGGCTATTCAGGCAAGGGAGTCGGGGGTGTTCATAAAAAAAAAATGATGATCCTGCTGTGACTCAATGTGCATGCACACAATTTCCAGGAGGGTCACCAGATAGTGAACAGAGACACAGTCTGCTTTTATTTTCCCCTCTGTAACTCACAGATACTGAGCTGAATTGTATATATGAATCTATTAACTACAGAAAGGGTCAGTGTAGATAGCCAGATTGAATAGGGTGTCCATTGCTATTGTTGGGGTGCTGAATAAAGAGAAGGTAGTCTAAAGTGTAGGAATAGGAATCTACTGGTACATGGGGTGGATCAATCAATGGTTGGTCAATCAATCACTCCACACACGCGAGCGTTTCAATAGAGTAAAGAGGAGAAGCTGTTTCCTGTGGCAGGAGGGCCAGCAGCCAGAGAATCCAGATTGAAGGTAACTGAGAAAAGAACCAGAGGTGATATAAGGGAAGAAATTCCACAGTGAGATATTGGGATTTGGAATGCACTGTCTAAAAGCGTGCTGGAAGGGGAATTGCAGAAATACTTGGAATGTAAAATCTTGCAGATCTATTGGGACAGAGAGCAAACAAATAATAGGAAGCAGAGAGACACTCAGAAAAGAGAAAGTGTGAACAGAGGCACAGTCAGGATGAGAAGGGATGAGAACAGGGAGAGAGAAGAGTGGAAGAGAACAGCGAGAGAGAGAGCGCGCAAGAGAGAATACAGAGAGAGAGATCGAGAGAATACAAAGAGAGGGAGAGAGAATACAGAAAGAGCGAGAGAGCGAGACAGCAAGAGAGAATAGAGAGAGAGAGAGAATACAGAGAGAGAATACAGAGAGAGAGAATACAGAGAGAGAATATAGAGAAAATATATACAGAGAGAGAATACAGAGAGTGCAGAAAGAGAGACCGAGAATAGAGAGAGCGAGAATACAGAGATAGAATACAGAGAGAGAGAATGCAAAGAGACAGAGAGAATACAGTGTGAGAGAGAGAATAGAGAGAATACAGAGACAGCGAGAGAGAGAATAGAGACAGAGAGAGAGAGAATAGAGACAGAGAGAGAGAGAATAGAGACAGAGGGAGGGAATAGAGACAGAGAGAGAGAGAGAATACAGAGACACAGAGAGAGAATACAGAGACAGAGAGAGAGAGAATACAGAGACAGAGAGAGAGAGAATACAGAAAGGAAAACCAGAAGATATTGGCAGATGGAATACAATGTGGGAAAATGTGAGGTTAGGCACTTTGGTAGAAAGAATAGAGGAGCTGAATATTATTTGAATGGAGAAAGACTGCAGAAAGCTGCAGCAGAGAGGGATTTGAGGGTCCTCATGCATGAAACACAAAAAGCTAGCATACAGGTTCAGCAGGTGATAGATAAGGCAAATGAAATGTTGGCCTTTATTTCAAAGGGAAAGGAGTATAGAAACATAGACGTCTTGCTAAAACTATAAAGGCACTAGTTAGACCATACTTAGAATACTGTGAACAATTTTGTCCCCTTATCTAAGGACAGATATATTGGCATTGGATGCAGTCCAGAGAAGGTTCACTAGGTTGCTCCCGGGTATGGAGGGATCTTCTTATGAGGAGAGGTCAAGTAAATTGGGCCAGTACTCATTGGAGTTTAGAAGAATGAGAGGCAACCTTATTCAAACATATAAGATTCTTAGGGGGTTTGACAGGGTAGATGCTGACAGGTTGTTTCCCCTTGTGGGAGAATCTAGGACCAGAGGACATAATCTCAGAGTAAGGGGTTGCTCATTTAAAACAGAGATGAGGAGGAATTTCTTCTCTCGGAGGGTAGTCAATCTGTGGAACTCTTTAACGCAGAGGGCTATAGAGGCTGGGTTGCTAAGTTTATTCTAGGCTGAAATAGACATTTTTAATCAGTAAGAGAATCAAGGGTTATGGGAAAAGGCAAGAAAGTGGAGTTGACGATTATCAGATCAGCCATGATCTCATTAAATGGCAGAGCAGACTCGATGGACCAAATGGCCTAGTTCTGCTCCTTTGTTTTATGGTCTTATGATAGCAAGTGAAGTTGGGGGACATAAGGAGACTGAGGTTACTGCAAATATACACGTACAGACCAGAAGAGCACAAAACAGTCAGAACCAGCTGTTAGCCGAGACACATATTAGTTGCCAGGCCACCAAGTTGGAAATGGTTCACAGGCAACTAAATAATCGTTTAAAAACGAGGCAGATGAAAATAAAACGAGATCAACAAACACATAAGCCAAAACCTCAGTTACACACTTCGATGAGAAATATTAGAATTCACACAGAAATATCTCTCAACACCGATTTCGCAAAATAAGACGTTGGATGGAAGAGTCGGGGGTACAGATCAAACTTTTTTTAAAAAAATCAACAAGGATGGTTAAAGAGAAATGCTTGTTCGCCCAGCCCATTAGGCGGAGCAGCCCCACCTGTTGGGCAGGAGAAACTGGCAGGAGCAGACCTACCCTGCAGAAACATGTCAGCTCTTGGTCACTCCCGGAGCAGCACTGACGATGGCCGTTGGGAAGTCCACGGCCCAGGCCATGCTGCCCTGTTGGATGGAGAAAGTGCAACGGCAGAGGCAGGCGACAGTGGATAATCTAAATAGGAGGGAAGGAGGTGGGGGGGTGGGATGGGGAAGGGAATAAAAAATACAATTTAAAGAAAAAAAAAACAGGCAAATAAAATCAAACCAACGAAAATGACTTTCATAACGCAGGGCCTTCCAAGCCTGTGGAACTCTCCTCTCAATGTTCCACAGAATTCAGCAGGTTAAAAGCAGGCAAAAGCCAACCAAGGGGTTCGGACAGGGCCAAACAATCCGACTGTGCGGTTCCCTGGTGATGCTGCACCACCGCAATAAGCTTAAATATCACGTCCAGCTTTGGGAGGCAGGTGTTTCAGTAGGACGAGGACTGATTTTGGATGACACCACTGCCTGTGGTTGAATGAACAAGGTGATTTGGATTTCAAAAAAAAAAAACGAGGGACAGCCATTGCTTAGTTGGTACCGCTCTCAGTTCAAGCCGTAAATCATGGGTTCATGACTCGAAGCACAAGAAATAGGGGTAGACTATATGGCCCATCAAGCCTGCTCCGCTATTCAATACGATCATGGGCTTCAACTCCATTTTCCCACCTGTTCCCCATAGCGCTTAACTCCTGGAGACACCAAAAATCTGTCTACCCCAGCCTTAAATGTAGTCAGTGAAGGAGCATCCATGACCCTCAGAGGTAGAGAATTCCAAAGGTTCACAACCCTTTGAGTGAAGAAATTTCTCCACATCTCAGTCCACTCCAGGAACCTGAGCACAAACTATAGGCAGACACTCAAGTGCAGTACTGAAGGATTAGTGGCAGTGTCTGCCCTCTCAGGTGGACATAAATGATCCCATGACACTATTTCAAAGAAGAGAAGCGCTTCCCTCGCTGTCTTGGCTAATATTTACCTCTCAATCAACATCTAAAAAAGGTGATGTGGTCATTTATCCCATTGCTGTTTGGGATCTTGCTGTGTGCAAATTAGCTGATGCATTTCTTACATGGTGACTAGATCTTCTTAACTGGCTGTTTTTTTTTATTCATTCATGGAATGTGGGCAACAATAGCTAGGCCAGAATGTATTGCCCATCCCCAATTACTCTTGAGAAGGTGGTGGTGAGCTGCCTTCTTGAACTGCTGCAGTCCATGTGGTGTAGGTACACCAACAGTGCTGTTAGGGAGGGAATTCCAGGACTTTGACCAGCAATAGTGATGGAACGGTGATATATTTCCAAGTCAGGATGGCGTGTGACTTGAAGGGGAACTTCCAGATGGTGTTGTTCCCATGTGTCTGTTGCCCTTGTCCTTCTGGATAGTAATGGTCATGGGTTTGGAAGGTGCTGTCGAAGGAGCCTTTACTATATAGTGCTTTAGGACATCCTGAGGGTGTGGAAGGTGCTACATAAATACAAGGCAGTCTTAAAATCTGACAAAGGTAAGGAAATTTGCTCTGTCTGTTTTTCCTCTCTCCTCATCATTACATAGATGGATTAGAGCCCATCAAGCAGCCCGAGTACATTTTGTACAAGTTTAGAGTGAGATGACCAACTGTCCACAGATTCGAACAGTTTGTGTGGATGAACCTTGGTGCATGTTAGGGACCTTAAAGTAGGAGGGAGCTGGTACGGCTAAGTGTCAATTGCCCTACACAGACCCCCTCACAAACGGACCATATTGGATCAGGTTAATTCACCTCAACCCTTATACAATAATGGAACTGATAATGTGAACATAATTTAAATCTAACCCACCAAGGGAGAAGTAGGCAGGGTCACGTCGACCACTCACTTTGCTTTAACATCAGTCAAGCTGGATGTGGGAGTAAAATCAGGCATCATATGCAAACCTGGAGGGTTAGGGTGAAATTATATTTGTGTCTCCATTGTGAGGTAGGTACAGGTTCAATCTAATAAAGAGGGGACTTTGGGTTCATGCCAAAAGGAATGACCAACGCAACAAACTTCCAAATAGGGCAGTGGAGGCAAAAATATTTGGATGTTATAAGTGTCAGTGGATTCGGTGATGAGAATGGGAAGCAGACTGTATAATTGTATGGAATTGGAGGAGGTAACTAGAAGAGAGCAAATGGTCCCCTTTCGCTTATTCATCTTGTGACTTAACTGAAGATATAACAGTTGGACTGGCAAACGAACTACTTTCTTGAAAAAGCAGCAATACAAAAAAAAAACATTGTTCTCGTTCAACTCCTCTCCTACTTTCCATTCTTTCCTGAAGCCACAAAACTCCTAACCTCGCTCAGTCTCTTCCTTCACCCTATAAAACCTCCAGAGCTTTTAAAAACCCCAACCTCGCTCTTACCTGCTTATTACTTGTCAATTTAGCTCACCGACACTCCTACCTTTTAACCTTGGTGTGTCGTGCACTGTGGCCCTTAGCCCTTCAAGGTTTCACAATAAAAAAAGATAACTCGCAATCCTGTAATACCTGCTCAAGAAACTCCCGTAAACATTCCAGAAAATTCCACAAGGTTTAATCATTGAAGGATTTCTCCCTCAGGGTGACAAGTGATTCTGTGGCTTCTTTATTTCATATCTCATTGTTCACAAGTCCCACAAAGCCGCCAATGCCATACGTCCATTAATCAGAACCTTCTTGCTGCGCGTTCCTTTTGCCAGCAGAACAAAAACTACACAGCCAATTAATCGCTTGTTTGAAGTGAAGAACTTCGCTGAGCGTCTTGAGGGTGTGAAAGGTGCCATACAAACGCAAGCTCTTTCTTTCTACATGGTTGCTAGGTCCCAGTAAAACACCTTCATTACTCAGATATCAGATACATGAGCACCATCTCATGCCAGGCGAGCCTCAAGTGGCAGGCAATTGCACACACATCACTCCAGCAAGTCATCCACTAGATTGTGCTTCAAGCAGATTTTGGGAGTGCACCTGCACTTATTACATACACACGCAGCCAATGACACAGACAGATACCTTTACCACCTGTTAATCCCCAGGCTCCCAATTCCAATTTATTCTACTCCAGAATCTCAAAACTATTGCGCAATGTATCTCTAGCTTCCTGCACACCATTATCCCAAACACAGAATCAACTAAATTCCTACTTCTCAATTAATCTGTGCTATTCTGCCATAATGCAAGTAGACTGTGCTCTTTCTCTGTAATGTATCCATATGGTGTTTTTCTGCTGTCATGTCCAGTGTGTAATTCTCTATAATATGTACAGAGATTGTTATTCACTATAACATTTTGGATGCATTTACAATACAAGACATACATTGTGAAATCATCTTTAATATTCACGTATGTTATTCACTGATATTCCGAGGCAGCTGCTGTTCACTGTCATATACACAGGCATTTGTGCTGCAATATACACGGCATGAGATATTCCTTATAATATGCACAGCATGAACAGTTTATGCTATTCTCTACAACATACATGGTGTCTTATTCATTGTACATAAATAATGCCCCGTCCGAAGTATTAAAAATTTTTGCACTGTCTGCACTTTGTTGTCTTTATTTATACTCGACTTTATTTCAACAATCTTCAAAATTACAATTTCAAATTTTATTTCCATGGTAAATTGCTTTATCAAAATTTAAAACATGTCTATATCCTACATTCAAAAATAACATGCATTCATACAGCACCTTCAACATAGTAAAATGTCCCAAGGTGCTTAAACGACAAGGGCTATGTTCTAACTAACCGTCAAAAGCACAATAAACTGTAAAGATGCACTTGGTATACATATATGGTGTATATATGGTGTAATATATACTGGGTGTGCTGCTTCCTTACAACAGGCTTAATTACACGTTACAACAAAACTTAACACAGGTGATGCGATTCGATTACAGAAACCTGGCCTGTGTGATAGTCCAACAGAACATCCGATGTGGGAAGAAACCCAAAATCCTGACTGCATAAAACAATCTGCGATTCAGTTTTGTCGTACACCCATATATGCTGTGCTCTACACATCCTCTATTAAAAAGACCTATATATTTGTAACTTTATTTATTTTTCAGAAAAGGATTTTATACGTAGGTGTTTTGAATATAAAAGCAGGTGAGTGATGTTGAATTTGTACTGAACTTGGCTGAGTCAGAGGTTGAGGGCAGTTTTGAGCATCCCATTACAGGGAGGATATTTAGGTCACAGACGGGGTATACTGACGGATACCAGGAATGAGAGGTTATTATAGTGGGAAAAAACAGTTGAAAACATGGGTGGGGGGATGAGAGGTATAGAGGCACACTTTCTTGACTGAAGCAGAAATAATTAAGGAGGCATCTAAATGGAGAATTTCAAAATGATAACAGGTTTTGAGAAGATAGTGAAGGATTTGTTACTAACAAGTAGAGACAGTTGCAGGTTTCTTTTCTTTATTAATTCATGGGGCGTGGGTGTTGCTTGCAAGACTAATTGCCTTCTCCAGGGCAATAGGAAAGGGCAGTAAATACTGGCATTGCAAACAACGCCCACATCCTTTAACAAATAAAAAGATGGAGAAAGATCACCAGGAGGAAGTTAAGAGCAAGGAACTTCTTTTTTTTTTTCTCCCCCAGATAAAGGATTATTAGAACGTGGAATTAGGAGCTACTGAGGTAGAGGCTGGAATATAGCTTCAAAAGAAATTGGATAATTCAAGAATAGTATGTCAGGAAAGAGCAAGAGTAGTGGATTAAAGTGGATTCCAGATAAAGAGCTGCCACAAGACATCTTTTGCACTGGAAAATCTGTGGTTCCTCAACCTTCAAAATAGCACACACGCCGTTGTCTCTGCATTGACCTCTCTATGGATTATGCTGACCCCCACCCATATTCCCTCACCCCCACCATCCCTGTCTTGATTACACTAGTAAAAAAAACATTATCCTACTTTAGTACTAAAGTGAACTTTGCAGAGGAGCCTCTCAATCCCAATGCAAACTGGATGACAACAGAACCTTATATATTGAAGCTGTGCTCCAAGCTACTGATATTTATTTAAAGAAAGTTCTTGATGTGTTATTTTAACTCATGTCCTTTAATGTGAAATCTTTGTTTAAAAAAAGTGGAAAGATGGGGTTTAGAAGGGAACTTTGGACCTCTGGTTCCCAAAGCTCTCCATTACTAGGCTTTTCCTCATCTTATGTCTGGGTCTCTTGTTGATTAGATGATTGTCATGATTATTCACCACCTCCATTAACATTGTATCATGAACTACCAGGACGGTAGAAGGTGAACCAGATGGAACTTGATCTTTTCCATCCAACACTTCCTATGAGGTGATTCACATAAATATCTTGATTACAAAGATTAAAGGGAAGAAAGTAAATTGGAGAAAAATGATTATAAAAAGTAAGAAAAGCAGGAAATTGGATAAAATTTCAGATAGCTAAATGAATGGGACAAGGATTGATACGTTAATCTCTGCAGACACAGGGCTGCAATCTCACCTGCTCGTCTCTTTTTCTTCGTAATACTGTTGCTCCGATGGTTTTAATAACCCCCGGTCGGTGTAAAGTGGTGGAGGAAGGTGATGAGATGCTGGCCCCAGGTAGACTGTAAGGGTGCGACCGGGAGTAAGGGCTGGACATTGAGGTTATAACTGTGGGCTGAACCATCCACTGTAAGTCCTGGCTGGTAGTAATGGCGGTGATTGTCGGAACAAAGGCACTGCTGGATCCTGGCATGTCTGATCTATATTTCTGAGGAGGTTAAATAAAAACAATAAAATAAGGTCAGTGAGTGCAATTGCTGCAGCCCCACAATGATGCAATCGAAAATGTATCCATAAACATCTCACAAAAGCCATGGGAAACTCTGCTGCTGGTACAGGTGGAGGAAAACCATTTCTAGTTCCCAATTTTCAGCCTCAAAAAACTCTTATTTTAAGCAACATTGTTATAACCACGTAGAGCCCAACTCCAGCTTGCATTAAAAAGCTGCATTTATATAACGACTTTCATAACCATAGAAGGTCCCAAGTCCTTTACAACCAATGAATTATTTTAAGTCAATGTTGAAATGTAGGAAATCATACCTTGTTCTCCATTTTCTCCTTTTTTCCTTATCCATTTTATTCCTTTGTACATAACTCGAACTTACAACTGGTATGGTAACATATCAGTTATGTTACTGGTTTGGTAATCTAGGAGGACTGGATTAATAACCCTGGGAACCAGAGTTCAAATCTCACTGTGGCAGGTGGAGAATTTGAATTTAGTTTAAAACGTCTGGGAATAAGACGTGGAACCAGTAAAAACATAACAAAAAAAAAATCACCAAGAAACTGTTGGATGATCAGAAAAACCCAAAGGCTTCATTAATTTTCTTTAACAAAGAAAATCTGCTGTCCTTAACCAGTCTGACCCCTGTGATTCCAGCCCCACTTATAAACATAGAAACATAGAATATAGAAGCAGGTCATTTAGTCCTTCGAGCCTGCTCCGCCATTCATTATGAACATGGCTGATCCTCTATCTCAATGCCATACTCTCTCGTACTCTTAGATATGCTCCAAAGTGACCTAGTAGCCACTCAACTCTGTGATGGGCAATAAATGCTAGCCTTGACAGCTAACCCACATCCACAGAATGATTAAAACAGCTACTGACATTAGCACATCCTGCTGTTCTGATTCTGATTTTAACCGCCAATAATGCAAAAAGTCTTTTCCAAATATCCAAGCCCACAGAATTCAAATAGGACAAACAAGAGCATGAAAAGCACAAATAAGGCTGATTTTCCAGTGCTTGTGGAAGGCTATGTCATAGACAGGTTACAGAATAGACAGATCTGATCTAGATCTCTATGCTGCATGTGCAAACCTGAATGTGAATGTTGAACGACGATTGTATCACAGCTTTTAACTCCCAGATACAACTAGCCATGGTAGCAGGCAGTTAAGAGTCAAGTAGATTAATGTGGGACTAAAGTCCCATATATGTGACTGGAAAAGCACTGAGATGCACTAAAGTCCCATGTAGACCAGAGGGAGCAAGGACAGCAGGTTTCTTCCCATAAAATATATTAATTTTTTGACAATCCAACAGCTTCTGGCCAGTTTTACTGACAACAGCTTTTTAGCTTCAATATTTTTTAAATCCCAAAGTCTTGAACTGCATGGTGGAACTTTAATTCTATAGTTCATATGCCCAAGTTTCAGATTACTAACCCACAAACATAACCTCTATTCTTCTGTAACCTTCTTTCATTTTTATTGTTCTGCAAAAGGAAGCAGCAAAAAATAACTTGGACCACACTGACTCAAGAAACACAGAGAAGCTACCTTGAAATTGACAACCAACATGGTTTTAAGAGTTAACCTGACAGCTGTAATATAGAAATCAGCATTCCCATAGATGTCTAATGGAGAAGAAATTCAAATAGGATTGCATGAAGGAAAGGAGAGTTGGCCACCACTGCTTAGGGATACCCTCACCAACCAGCATTCATGTCATACCTACAAGCATGTTGTATTGGCAGTAACCTCCCTTACTGAGGAAAGGGAATGTTAATGAATGGTCAAAAGGCTGGCATTTATATGGTATGTCACCGCATCACACACTGCCTTGTATTCAATATTACTTTGTATATACACAGACAATAAACTTGGGCTTTCTTTGTATCTCCAGTGGCCCTGAGATGCTAGTGGTGGGCCACTTCCTTGAACCATTGAATCCTTGTGGCAATTACACTCCCACAATTTCATCACTTAGCAATTTCCAGTAGTAGTGATGAAAAAATAATGATATATGCTCAAGACAGGACAATGTGTAACCTGGAAGCGATTCCATTCTTACAAAATGGAAGGTGGCGCTAATTTAAATTCTAAACTGTGAACCGTGAAACTTCTTTTGAAAAAGATCAAAACATCTATTGCTCAAATCAGATGTTGGTTACAAGTTGAAACTGACCAGAGTATGAAATATGGAAGGTATCCATTCTATAATGGATGTTTTCTTTCAGATTCATGATGGAGTTCATCTATGCAAACAACGCATAATAGACACACACCAGGGAAGTCTCGATATTGTAACCAACGTTAATGGCTATTTCCTGCCTTGCTGTGGTATATTGAGCTGTCATCTCACCGAACTATAAATACCAGAAGACTATGGATAAAGAACAACTTAATAGGCCAATGAAATAGGAACGCTAATGTATGTTTTTTTGTAGAAATTACAATTATAGTAGATCTATCCAGTGAAAAATGACCAGAACTGCATACAAAAGGCAAAAAATATATTAATGTAGGGGAATCTTGTCATGGCAAAATCTGTATTAAATATACATAACTTGCATGCACACACAAACACGTGCAATACATATAAAGCTGTGATACTCAGTATTATGCAATATAATTTGCCAGAAGTGATTTGACCATAAGTGCTGTGTCTCACTTTGCCTAACCTAAAGAGGATGTCTGAGGTACCTCGGCATGAGAACATTGCTTACATTGTTTCTATGCCATGGAGCTAGGGGCTTTAGGCTGGACTCCTTATCCGTGGGCTTCTAAACATGGTACTTTTCCTCCAAAGGGAGAGTGTACAAAAAGACCAGAAAAAAGTTGTGATAAAATCCTTGTTAAATTAATCAGTCACTTACGGCAATGGTTCTTACTAAGGAAGCCTAGAACAAGCTATAATATAACCTTGCTCTTAAACGTTCAAGATTGTATGTCAGTCGGCCAATAAGGCTTACTTGCAGTTGGGTTGCCAGTTGCCCAGTTTTAGAGGAGATCATGTGGTTTGTTGAGCGAATCAATTTGAAAAATAAAATCAAATGGAATCTGGGCACAAGTCTGGTGGCAAAACCAAATCCACCCCCTAACCACCTATCCCCACTTCCCCCAACATACTCTTCCTCTCAGCCATCCAACACCATCACCCTATCCCCACTCCCTCCCACACACACTTGCTGATGCAGAGGTTGTTATTAGCATTTACAATTGTCTTTTCTCAGCAAACATCAGAATTTAAATCTTAATCCCATTCCCTGACCCACCCACCTAGGACTTGGCAAATGGTGGCAGCCAAGCCTAACTTTTGGATGAGGCATTAAACCAAACCAGCCCCCTCCTTCTCCCCCCACCCACCCTCTCATAGGACATAAAAGATCCTACGGCACTCTTTCGAAGAAGAGTACATTTCTCCCTGGTGTCTTGGCCAATAGTTATCCCCCAACCAACATCACTAAGGCAAAATACCTGGTCATTATCAGATGCTGGTTTTGGAAGTTTGTTGTGCATCAATTGGATGCTACATTTTTTGCATTACAGCAGTGACTGCCCTTCAAACAAATAATCCTTAAGTGGCTGTAAAGCCCTCTGAGTTACCCTGTGGTTCTGAAAGGCACTACGGAAGTGACACTTTCTTTTTCACTTCTGTGGATAGAGGACACTGAATTAGGGCAACTGGCAAAAGAACTAAAGGCAACATGAGGGAAATTTTTTTTTTTTAAAATGAAGAGTGGTTAGGATCTGGAATGCACTGCCCAAGAGTGTGGTGCAGGCAGATTCAATCGCAGCTTTCAAAAGGGAATTGGATAAGCATCTGAAAGGGAAAGAATTCCTAGGGCTATGGGGGATGGGAGGGAGAGTGGGATTAGCCAAATTGCAATTGCAGAGAGAGAGGGTGTGGAGCTGATGGGCTGGATGGCCTCCTCCTCTACTGTGATTCCATGATAGAGGGAGAGAAGCTGTGCAGTATTGGTAGGGACCATGCAGGGAGCTCTCTTGTCACAGAATCACATCCATTATCCACTAGTTTTGATCTTCACAATCAGCTGCCGAAATTCTTAGGAACAAGGATCCCAGACAGTGAACTAAAGAAAAAAAAACAACACTGGAGAAAAAGATAGCTGGAAACAGAAAGGAACCCGAGCCACCGTTGTCAAAGGACCTCTGGCAATACCCAAAGTCCAGAGAGATGGAGAGACACACAAAGCACACACAGTTAGTAGACGAAGTATCACAGAGGTACATTTAATTTTCTAAATATAAAAATGTGTAATAAAAGCTAGAAACATTCTAATCCGGTATGGTTTCAAACCACAAGCTATGCAGCCAACAAAACGCCCACTGTGTAAAATAAAGGGGGCGGGCAGGGAGGGTGGGGGGGGGGGGGAGTTGGGGTGGGGCCAGAAAGCTGCCTTGTAGCAGCGTATTTACAGTAAGTCAGTACATTAAACACACTGACACAGCTAAGCCCCCGGGGAGCAGGATGAAGTTCGCGGCCCACGATTGGTAAAAGCGGGGTGGGGCTGACTGCCCAAAAGAACAGTCAGTACAAACGTTGGCAAGAATTCCAGTTAAGAAATGAAAATAGCTAAGCAGCAGGAGGAATGTCGCCAACTACTACCCGGAAAGAGTTTGGAAATTACAATTTCGAGAAATGTTATTTGGCCATGGAGATGGCGCGGTGGGGGGGGGGGTGTCGGGTGGGGGGTGGTTGGTGGTGGGGGCGGTAAACAAAAGCCCCATCTCTTACACGTTATCATGTTGGCACCAGGATTGGCTAATGACTTCCGCCACTGAGCTGGAGCAGAAAAGTCCAGAGAGTTTTTTTTTTTAAAAACACAAGAGTTACGAAACCGATTTTGTAATCCCAGCCAACTCTGGCCTTGCGCAAGCTTCCCTCCAGCTCGCCTCATTTCTTCATCAACCTTAAAGGCAGGAACAATGCGTGAAGGATTGCGTTAAATAAACAGGGAGAGGAAAGTTACATCAGACCAGCTCTCCAATTAAAGTGACAGCGCCCTAGATTTAACTAAACCGGAGAGAAATGCACTGTTCTTTCATCGATGATAAATTATAATCATTCGTTTTTTTAAAAAAAGTGGGGAGGGGGTCCAATAATTGGTGATTTCATTACAGTGGAATAAGTTATTTAAAAGTGACATTGTTGGACCAGCTTTGGGTTCGTTTGTTTAATTGAATGCTGCCTCTTTCCAAGGAAATCTGTGCACTTGGTGGAAAATCTGACTGCATCGGAATTCTATTCCCTCGCTCCCGCCTTGCCCGGCAGTTTGGGAGAAAAGTGACACTTCTTCACGTGAAATGGACCAAGAGTACACGAAATTTGCCCAGGGAGAAGGAGGGAGAGAGAAACCTTAAGGGGGGAGGGGGGGAGGAATGGGGAGACTACACACTTATTTTTGGAAAAGGACTCGGCAAAGAGAAAAATCTCCTCCCCGCGGATGTAAATCCAAAGAGTAATCAAACTCATTAAAATGAAAGTGTCGTTTATTCAGCTAAAAAGACCACCTGTACACACAGTGGGAGCAGGGAGACCATCTGACGCCGCTCCGCTAGTACAACCTGGTGATTCACACTTGTGCCAATGTTTTAACAAGCCTCTCACTACACACTGGGCAAACACACAGTCCCAACTCTCACAGACAACCGCCGACCGGGATCAGGAACCAACACACAAGCCACAGACTGGGTCTAGGGCAGGTAAATGAAAGAACTATAGCCTCTCTCTCTCTCTCTCATTCACACAAACACGCCAGATCGCCTCACTGGGTATGCGAAGGAAGTAAAAACGGCGACCGGTTACCGAAATCCGTACGTTTAAAAATAATGACAATTTTACAATAGTGGCACACTATAAGCTATTTGGAAAAATCCATAGGTTTAATATTCTTAAACGAAATAGATTTTTGAAGGGAGGATGGTGGAGATGGGAGGGAGATGTGTTTCGGGGTGGGGGGGGGGGGGTAAAGTATCAGGAATCTTCTCTCTCTCTCTCTCCCTTCCACAGGGTGCCGAGCCTTACCTGGGAAGCACTGAGGGAGCCGCTGCCGAACACGCTGTCCTGGTGAACTGGAGACGCGCTGCTGCGGGACGATGTGTCGTAGTTCACGGGATAATCTTGGTACATGTTCCCCCGCGGAAATGTTATTTTTTTAAGCGGGACCGACCGTAATTTCTCTTGCGTAGATTTGCTCCTATGTATATATATATATATAATTGAAATATATATATATCTGTGTTAATATAATTCCAAAAAAACGCAAGTCCGCTTAAAACGTCTCCTTCAGTTATTTCCAAGATACACAAAGCGTTAGAACAAGTTTTCCTCTCACACTCTGCTCTTTTCTGGTCTGTTTCTCTTCTTGCAGCTGATAGAACTGCAAAAAATCCATAAAACTTCCTGGATTCGTTTTCCTCCCCCCAAAAAAAAACTTGCTTCCAAACTTTCACCCCCAACACCCCAGCTTTTCTAGAATGAAACTTTAATTAATATTTATAATTTAAAAAGAGTCACAGTCTCTTTTGTTTTCGCACACACTCCCTTTCGCGGGTCTGATAGCCTTTGCAGTGACTAATAATTTTTTTTCGCCATGCGCCGCCCCCCCCACCATCCCCCCCCCCAGTCGGATAGTCTCCGAGTTGCTGTTCGCTGTTTCCCCGAGGTTGATGAGTCAGTCCTCTGGTATTAAAGTCTGGTCTTTTTATTTCCAGCTCTCCCGCAGCTAAGAATTCACGTCAACGCTGCTGGACCCGCCCAACCTCCAGCAAACGGGGAGGGAGCTCAGAGAAACCTTGCCTCTGACATTCAGGAGCTCACAGCTTTCCCCCACCACCCTACCCGATCATCCAGCCCATTGCTTTATTTCCACCCTGACCTTTTCCTTTCGCACGTGTCTTTTTTTTTTTGTTGTTGTTGTTGAAAGGAACTTATTTGTAAACGACCCAGTTGTGACATAGGATCGGTGCGAGCTCCTTGCTTCTCCCTCTCTCTCTATGACTAAGATCTGGTCGATGGTACCGTCCATTGACGTAGCGTGTTGCCTAAAAATGGGTATTTGCGTCAAATGATGCGAGGTGTGGGTTTCCTTGGTTAATGTGACGTCTGTTCGGAGGGATTCCCTTTTCGTGTGTTGCAGAGAGATCTAACCGCCCCTCTACACACATTCCCACTCACACAGACCCCCCCACCCACCCACTCCCCACTAACTGTTGCAAAGAGTGAAGATGCCCACACCGCTGAGGTGGGGGGGGGTGGGGGTGTGGAAAGGATATGTTGCAATTTTAAGGGAAGGTTAACGTGTTAGCGCCGCCTGCTTCCGACACGAACCAAGTGACTTTTTTTTTTACTTCAGGGGTGCAAAACGGCTGGCACTCGCTGTCCGGTGTCCGTATACACCGGCTGCCCCTCATGTCAGAGTAGAGTGTCGCCACACACCCGGCTCAAGTTCACACCCTTTTCTCCCCCACCCCGAAGCGGGCGAAGGCTGCGGAAGGAAGACAGCGTCCACAAGGGGAAGTGAAATCTTTAGCGTTTGAAGTGAAATCTTAGCGGGGTTGGAGGGAGGCTGGGGAAATGTTAAAGTACCGAGAGTACACAGATGCTTCTTCCCCGTTTCAAGTAAAATCAAGATAGATCCCCTTTTTTTTTTGTTTTCCAAACTGTTACCACAGAAAACTCTCCGGAATTAAAAATCGTTTTTTTTTCTTCTTTCGTTGTTGAGATGTTTTCTGATGGGTTCGTGAAATCCATAACTGCTGTCCGATCAAAGGTGCGGCTTGCAGTTTCCGAATCTCGAAATAATTGCAACTTTTTTTCCAGTGAAGTTATCAGGTTAACAATAAATGAGTTTTAAAATCAGCTTTCTTCCAATGTACCATGCTGTTGGTGGGGGTGGCGGGAGGGGGGCGGGGAAGATGTGCTAGTGTAAAGAAGGACTGAAGCCAACGCAATTTCCTACAAGTCTCTATCCAAATTAAATTCGGGTTCCTGCATCTGGCCATATCAAGACTAGTGAGGTACCCGTCCCCCGCATTGGCTCGAAATCCCCAACAAATGGGATAATTTCGCTCCACAATGTAACATTAATCGCTTTATGGCCAGAAATGACATACTGCACGTACTACATACGGGGGGGAGAAGAGGGCGGTTCACGCCATCTGGCCTGTTTCCATGTGGAAAAAAATATGCCTGGCAAAGACTCTCATGTGTTGGAAACCCGGCATTTACGCGATGCTTAAAAATAAACATTTATTTTTACCATTTCTTTGTGCTAAAGGTTATAATACAATGAGCGATATTTTCCACTCCAAAAAAAAACGCTACTCGGCATATCAGCTGAATGCTTTTTCAGGCTTGCGCTGATGTATCTTCTCATGTGTGCGAAATGTCTCAAAGCCTTTCACACAATGAACTACAAGGAATTGAAGCAGGGTGTCCGTTGTTAAATAGGCAAGGTCAGTCAGGAGATGATGAGTGAGCTGCTGGTTGTGTTTTTATTTTAAATATAGTTTTGGTCCAGGCAGGTGTGTTGTCGGAGACGCTCTCTGCTTGTGTTCCAAGAGCGGGTTCTTTAACATTATCAGTTGATAATGGGTAAAGCCAGCAGAACAGACCGGGGGAGGTGCCTTATGTCTTCCCATTAAGGGGAAGCTAGAGGAACACGTGAGGGAGAAAGGGTTAACCGGATTTGATGATAGGAAAATAGGAACAGGAGTAGGCTATCTAACCCCTCGAGCCTGTTCCCACATTCAGTGAGATCATGGCTGATCTGCGACCTAACTATAATATAGCCACCCGGCTAACAAAAGTCCAACCATCTCAGTACTAAATCTAACAAGTGATCTAGCATTAATTGTCATTTGTGGAAGAGAGTCCCGATCTTCTACCATATTTCGTGTGTAGAAGCGTTTCCTAACTTCACTCCTATAAGGCTTGACTCAAATGTTTTTGACTGCCCCCTACTCTTAGACTCCCCAACCAGCAGTTTCTCCTGACCGACCCTACCTTTTCCTCAATAACTTGGAAACTTTGATCAAAACACCTTCTAAGATTCAGGAAGTATAACGCTAGTTTGTCTAATCGGGTTCATTGAAGAGGAGGAAGATCATGTGACTGGCATAAATCAGTTGAACTGAATGGTCTGTTTTCTGTGCTGAATACTGCAAAGGCTATGGGTCCTGACAACATTCCTGCCATAGTGCTGAAGACTTGAGTGCCCTTAGCCCCAAGACCTGTGCTCCAGAACTTGCCACACCCCTAGCCAAGCTGTTCCAGTACAACACTGGCATCCACCTGACAATGTGGAAAATTGCTCAGGTATATCCTGGCCATGAAAAGCAGGACGCCTGGCAATTACCACCCAATCAGTCTACTCTCGACCATCAGCAAAGTGATGGAAGGTGTCATCGACAGTGCTATCAAGTGGCACTTACGCAGCAATAACCTGCTCAATGACAGTCAATTTGGGTTCTAGCCCATTCAGCTCTGATCTCATTACAGCCTTGGTCCAAATATGGACAAAAAAGAACCTGCTGACACACCAGCGAATTCACAATGGAGAGAGGCCATTCACCTGCTCCGAGTGTGGGAAGGGAGTTGAAAGTGATAATCCTTGATATTAAGGCAGCATTTGACCGAGTGTGGTATCCAGGAGCTCTAGCAAAAAGGAAGTCAATAGGAATTGCTTGGCATCATACCTAGCACAAAGGAAGATGTTTGTGGTTGTTTGAGGTCATCAGAACATCGCTGCAGGAGTTCCTCAGAATATTGTCCTAGACCGAACTATCTTCAGCTGCTTCATCAATGACCTTCCTTCCATCATAAGGTCAGAAGTGGGGCTGTTTGCTGATGATTGCACAACGTTCAGCACCATTCACAACTTCTCAGCTACTGAAGCAGTCCATGTCCAAATGCAGCAAGACTTGGACAAATTCAGGTTTGGGCTAATAAGTGGCAAGTAACATTCACACCATACAAGTGCCAAGCAATGACCATCTCCAACAAGAGAGAATCTAACTATCGCCCCTTGACATTCAATGGCATTACCATGGCTAAATCCCCCACTATCAACATCCTGGGGGTTACCATTGACCAGAAACTGAATTGGACCAGCCTTATAAATACCATGGATACAACAACAGGCCAAAGGCTAGGAACTCATCTCCTGACTTCCCAAAGCCTGTCCACAAGTTGCAAGTCAGGAGTGTGATGGAACACTCTCCACTTGCCTGGATGAATGCAGGTTCAGCAACACTTAAGAAGCTTGACACCATCCACGACAAAGCAGCCCATTGGCACCCCAATCCACCACTTTAAACATTCATTTCCTGCACAACTGTGCACAGTGTCCGCATGTTTGTGCCATCTAGAAGATGCATTGCAGCAACTCATCAAGCCGCCTTGAGGAGCACCTTCCAAGCCAACAATATCTACCATGTAGAAGGACAAAAACAGCAGATGCATGGGAACACCATCACCTGCAAGTTCCCCTCCAAGCCAAACACCATCCCAACTTGGAAATGTACCACCATTCCTTCAATGTTGCTGGGTCAAAATACATACAAACATATGAAATAGGAGCTGGAGAAGGCCACCAGGCCCCTTGAGTCTGCTCTGCCATTCAATAAGATTAAGGCTGATCTGAACTTAACCTCAACCCCACATTCCTGCCTATCCCCAATCACCTTTCACCCCCTTGATAATCAGGAATCTAGCTCTATCTTAAAATTTTCAAAGACTTTGCTTCCATCATCTTTTGAGGAAGAGAGTTCCAAAGACTCACAACCCTCTGAGAGAAAAAAATTTACCTCATCTCTGTCTTAAATGAGAGACACTTATTTTTAAACAGTGACCCCTAGTTCTAAATTTTCCCACAAGAGGAAACACCCTCTCCACATCCACCCTGTCAAGACCCCTCAGGATCTTAAAGGTTTCAATTAGGTCACCTCTTACTCTTCTAAATTCCAGTGAATACAAGTCTAGCTTGTCCAGTGTTTCCTCATAAGACAACCTGCCCATTCCTGGTAGTAGCCTAGTAAGCCTTCTCTGAACTGCTTCTAACGCACTTACATCTTTCTTTAAATAAGGAGACCCGTACCGTACACAATACTCCAGATGTGGTCTCACAAGTGCCCTGTACAACTGAAGCATAACCTCCCTACTTTTGTAATCAATTCCCCTTACAATAAGTGATAATAATAATAAATATTAATAAATAAATTTTGTTAGCTTTCCTAATTATCTGCTGTACTAACCTTTTGTGATTCATGTACTAAGACACCCTGATCCCTCTGGATCTCAGAGTTCCTCAATTTCTCACCGTTTAGATAATAAGCTTCTTTTTTATTCCTCCTGCCAAAATGAACAATTTTGCATTTGCCAACATTATACTCTATTTGCCAGATCTTTGCCCACTCACTTAACCTTTCTATGTCACTTCTTTATCTTCCTTACGTCCTCTTCACAATTTACTTTCCTACCTAACTGTGTCATCGACAATTTTAGCCACTATTCCTTCGGTCCCTTCATCCAAATCAATTACATAAATTTTAAAAATTTGAGGCCCCAGCATTGATCCCTGTAGCACACCACTCGTCACATCCTGCCAACCAGAAAAAGACCCATTTATGCCAACTCTGTTTCCTGTTACCTAGCCAATATTCTATCTGTGCCAACATGTTACCCCGCTACACCATGAGCTTTTATTTTCTGCAATAAACTTTGATGTGGCATCTTATCAAATGTCTTCTGGAAATCTAAGTACAGTACATCCATCGGTTTCCCTTTATCCATAGCACATGGAACTCCTTCAAAGAACTACAATAAATTGGTTAAACATGATTTCTCTTTTACCATGTTGATTCTGTCTGATTGCCTTGAATGTTTCTAATTGTCCTGCTATAACATCTTTAATAATAGCTTCTAACATTTTCCTGATGACAGATGTTAGGCTAACTGGCCTATAGTTTCCTGCTTTTGGTCTCCCTCCCTTTTTGAATAAAGGGGTTACATTTGCTATTTTCCAATCTTTCTCTGAATCTAGGGAATTTTGGAAAAGTGAAACCAAGCCATCAGCTATCTCACTTGCCACTTCTTTCAAGACCTTAGGGTGAGACCTAGAGATTTGTCAGCCTGCAGCCCCAACAATTTGCTCAATACTACTTCCCTGGTGATTGCAGTTTTCCCCGAGTTCCTCCCTCCCTTCCATTTCCTGATTTACAGCTATTTCCAGGAGGTTACTTGTGTCCTCTATAGTCAAGACTGAAACAAAATACCACTTTAATTCATCAGCCATCTCGCTCCTTTCCATTATCAATTCCCCAGATGCACTCCCTATAGGACCAACTTTTGTTAACTTTTTCTTACTTAAATATCTATAGAAACTCTTACTATCATCTTTATATTACTAGATAGCTTTCTCTCATACTCTAATTTTTCCCTTCTTCTTAATCTTTTTCTCATTCTTTGCTGTTCTTTATATTCTTTCCAATCTTCTGACCTGCCACCCATCTTTCTGTAATCATATGCTTTTTTTTTAGGTTTGATGCTGCCTAAAACTTTTTCTAGTTAACCACAGATGGTGGGCCCTCCCCTTGGGATTTTTCTTTCTCATTGGAATGAATCTATTCTGTGTATCCGAAATATCCCTTTAAATGTCTGCCACTGAACTTCTATTCACATCCCTTAACCTTGTTTGCCGGTTCATCTGCTTTCATACCTCATAATTGTCCTTATTTACGCTTAAAATATTAGTCTTGTACACACTCATTTCTCCCTCAAAATGAATGTAAAATTTAATCATATTATGATCGCTGCAACCTCGGGGTGACTTCACCAGGAGGTTATCAATTGATCCTATCTCGTTGCACAATACTAGGTCTAGTATATCCTGTTCTCTGATTGGCTCCAGAATGTGCTGTTCTAAGAAACTATCCCAAAAACATTCTGTGAACTTCTCATCTACGCTATCTTTGCCCATCTGATTTTTCCAGTCTATATGTAGATTAAAATCCCCCATGGTTATTGCTGTACCTTTCTGGCAAGCTCCCATTATCTCTTCTTTTATACTCTGACCTGCTGCATAGTCGCAATTAGGGGAAAATCCTGGGACTCCCTCCCTAGCAGCACTATGGATGCACCTACGCCACATGGACTGCAGAGGTTCAAGGGCAATTAGGAATGGGCAATAAATGTTGGCCCAGCCAGCAAGGCCTTTGAAAGAATTTAAAAAAAACATTCAACCTTCAAAAGTCAGAGTGGCATTAAGTGAGGCAAGTTGTCATGTTTAAAACATTTTTATTTTTTTAAAATACTTACCAACATAAGGCATGAACTTTAAAAATCTTATGCAAGCTGTGACCCAACAACCACTTGCATGCAAAATTGCCCCACTTAAGCCATTTAAAACGCTAAAGATTCAAGCAAGAACCGACTTGCAGGAAATCAATGAGGTAGTAAGTGCGTAAGGCTGAATTTCTGCTGGAACACTGGTGTTGCTCCCCACCCTTTATAATGACGAGAGTTCAGACCAGGCTTGCCTTTACCTTTAGGGGATTACATATTATTTATTGTTGTGTTTCAGGTGACGAGTGTCTGAATCCATTTTTTTCCCTCAGTTGAACATAAGCACGTGTTATTGTGCTAGGTTTTTTTTGTAGGTGCGTGCGATCCGTGAGCTGCACCATGGAAAATAAAGTAGGAAAATCGAAGGTATATTAGGAATTGAAGCCCTCTTGTCTTCAGTCCCTGGACAGATGACGCGCCAGTGACCGCTCACGTCAGATAGACGTGTCTCCAGCCTGCAGAAACAGCGTTTAAAGTGAATTAGCTGCAGGTTAATGGGAGATTGATTTGAGAGGGGAAATAAATACAAGTGAAGTGGAACACAATCCCCAGTGAGATAGGGCGGTGTTGTATCTTTGCTGTGTCCTAGTTTACACGTGACCGCAGCTTCTCGAGTGTCGCTACCCCACTGATAGAACAAGCTGACAAAACACAGTCTTCACTTAAATGCATGATGCATTTTAATACCCGCTGGTTGACCCATTTTAAATCGTTCTTATTGCTGTTCGTCTTTTCAAAATGTTAAATACACACAGCGTTCGCAATTATATATCACCTTTCACGACCCCGGATTATCCTAAAGCGCTTATACAACCATTGAAGTACTTTTTGGAGCAGTCACTGTTATAATTTAGAAAATAGCCTCATGAAGATCCAGTTCCCAATATCTTGCCACTTGTTCTACAAAAAAAAAACCTGCATTTGCTGTAGATTCACTTTATCAAGGACTCATAGTTCGTTAGAACTAACACTCTCCGTCTCTAGTGAATCCTTGAACTATGCTGTGCAGACACCAATTTTAACACACCTACATGAAATTCCTCCGCTGTTTTAATGACGGTATTAAAGTTAGCGCTCCTGATTAAAGAAAAAGGGTTCAGAAATTTTAAGTATCCCGTGCCTAATATAATTCCAAGGCCGTGGTGTTAGCAGACGCATCAGAAGCAATAAAGGATGCCAGCTTTACCGACTGGTGTGTCAGTGCTGTTTTTCTGATCAGTGCAGTACTGAAGGAGTGCTGCACTGTGGCTGGCGCCACCTCTTGAAAGAGACATGAAAGCCTGGCCCCATCGGCCTCTCAGACGGACGTAAAGATCGCATGGAAAAAGTTCAAAGAAGTGCAGGGAGTTCTCCTGATTGATGCTCTTTATCTTTCAGCCATTACCTAAAATCTAACATAAGAATTTTTTAAAAATTCATTCATGGGATGTGGGCTTTGCTGGCTGGGCCAGCATTTATTGCTCATCCCTAGTTGCCCTTGAGAAGGTGGTGGTGAGCTGCCTTCTTGAACCGCTGCAGTCCATGTGATGTAGGTACCACCCACAATGCTATTAGGAAGCGAGTTCCAGGATTTTAACCCACCCACAGTGAAGGAACGGCGGTATATTTCCAAGTCAGGATGGTGAGTGACTTGGAGGGGAACTTCCAGGTGGTGGTGTTTATATGTATCTGCTGTCCTTATCCTCCCAGTTGGTAGTGGTCATGGGTTTGGAAGGTGCTATCTAAGGAATGTTGGTAAAATCCTGTAGTGCATCTTGGAGATAGTATACACTGCAACTACTGTGCGTCGGTGGTGGAGGGTGTGAATCCTTGTGGATGTGGTCCAATCAAGCGGGCTGCTTTGTCCTGGATGGTATCAAGCTTAATGAGTGTTGTTGGAGCTGCACTCATCCAGGCAAGTGGAGAGTATTCTATTGCACTCCTGACTTGTGCCTTGTAGATGGTGGACAGGCTTTGGGGAGTCAGGAGGTGAGTTACTCTGACCTGCTCTTGTAGCCACTGTATTTATATGGCTAATCCAGTTCAATTTGTGGTGAATGGTAATGCCCAGGATGTTGATAGTGGGGTATTTAGTGATGGTAATGCCATTGAATGTCAAGGAGTGATGGTTGGATTCTCCCTTGTTGGAAATGGTCATTACCTGGCACTTGTGTGGCACCAATTTTACTTGCCATTTGTCAGCCCAAGCCTGGATATTGTCCAGGTCTTGCTGCAGCTGAACATGGACTGCTTCAGGAGTCGCAAATGGTGCTGAACATTGTGCAGTCATCAGCGAACATCCCCACTTCTGATCTTATGATGTAAGGAAGGTCATTGATAAAGTGGCTGAAGGTGGTTGGGTCGAAGGCATTAACCTGAGGAACTCCTGCAGTGTCCTCCAACAACCACAACCATCTTCCTTTGTGCTAGGTATGACTCCAACCAGTGGAGGCTTTTCCACCAATTCACATTGACTTCATTTTTGCTTGGCTTCCTTGATGCCACACTAGGTCAACTGTAGCCTTGATGTCAAGGGTAGTCACTCTCACCTCACCTCAGGAGTTCAGCTCTTTTGTCCATGTTTGAACCAAGGCTGTAATGAAGTCAGGAGCTGAGTGGCCCTGGCAGAACCCAAACTGGACATCAATGAGCAGGTTATTGCTAAGCAAGTGCAGCTTGAAAGCACCGTTGATCACCCTTCCATTACCTTACCTTGATGCTCGAGAGTAGACTGATAGGGCGGTAATTGGTCAGGTTAGATTTGTCCTGCTTTTTGTGTACAGGACATAACTGGGCAATTTTCCATATAGCCGGGTAGATGCCAGTGTTGTAGCTATACTGGAACAGCTTGGCGAGGGGCACAGCAAGTTCTGGAGCACAAGTCTTCAGTGCTATTGCCAGAATATTGTCAGGGCCCATAGCCTTTGCACTAAGAATGATTAGATAGAGATGGATAGGTAGGTCAAAAAAAGACTTTCATTTCTATAGTGTCTCTCACAACTTTGTCATCTCAAAGTACTTAACAGCCAATGAAATACTTTTGAAATGGAATGTTAGAAAAGATATGGCTGCTGATTTCATGCAAAGGGCACCCCCCAATCGTGCCCCCCCCCCCATCCCCCAAACAAAATGTGATAATAACCTCATCATCTGTTATTAGGTGTTCAATGAGGAGCTAAGGGAAGGTGGTGGTGTAGTGCTATTGTTACTGGACTGGTAACCCAGAGACCCAGGAAAATGCTCTGGGTGGAATGATGGTGGAATTCAATAAAAAATCTGGAATTAAAAGTCAGTCTGATGCCATGAAAGCATTGCTGATTGTTGTAAAAACCCATTTGGTTCACTAATGTCCTTCAGGAAGGAAATCTGCTGTCCTTACTTGGTCTGGCCTACATGTGACTCAAGACCCACAGCAATGTGGTTGGCTCTTAACTGCCCTCTGAACAAGGGAAATTAGGGATGGGCAATAAATGCTGGCCCAGCCAGCGACCCCCACATCCCATGAATGAATTATTAAAAACCAGGACACCAGGGCGGACACCCCTTCAAAACAGTGCCGTGGGATCGTTCATTTCCCCGTGCACCTCTGATGTTGCAGATATTCCTCAGCACTGTAGATTTTGCACTTTGCACTCAAGTCTCCAAAGAGAAAGCAACAGATGGTCACACAGGAAGGAATTAGCAGAATCCGTGCCAATTATCTAAGTAGTTTTGCTTAATGTGTATCCCGAGACTGAGAGTTAGGAGAACTGTGGAAATGCAGCCTTGATGTCAAGGGCAGTCACTCTCACCTCACCTCAGGAGTGGAGGGCCCAATGGCAACCAAAATTGTGTTCTCATCCAATATCCATATATACAGCCACTTCAAAAAGGGACACTGGATAGTAACACTGTTTAAGAACTAAGGACGTTATAGCTGGGCACTTAGAAGAGATCAAGATTATCAGGAAGAGCCAGCATGGCTTTGTGAAAGGAAAATCATGTTTAACCAATTTATTGAGTTTTTTTGAAGGCGTAACAAGCACAGTGGATAAACGAGAGCCTGTATATGTACTGTACTTGGATTTCCAGAAGGCATTTGATAAGGTGCCACATCAAAAGTTATTATGGAAAATAAAAACGCATGGTGTAGGGGTAACATATTAGCATGGATAGAAGATTGGCTGGCTGGCAGAAAGCAGAGAGTATGCATAAATGGGTCTTTTTCAGATTGGCAGGATGTGACAAGTGGAGTCCCACAGGGGTCTGCACTCGGGCCTCAACTTTTTACGATTTACGTCAATGACTTAAATGAGGCGATTGAAGACATGGTAGCTAAATTTGCAGATGATGCAAAAATATGTAGGAAAGTTTGCAGTGAAGATGACATGAGGAGGTTGCAGATGGGTACAGATAGGCTGAGTGAGTGGGCAGAGATCTGGCAAATGGAGTTTAATGTGGAAAAATGTGAATTTGTTCACTTTGGCAGGAAGAACAAAAAATGCAGAGTATTACTTAAATGGAGAACGGCTGCATAATCCTGAGGTGCAGAGAGATCTGAAAGTTTTAGTACATGTGTCTCAAAAAGTTAGTATACAGGCACAGCAATTAACTGAGAAGGCTAATGGAATGCTATCCTTTATTATAAAATGGGTTGAACATAAAATTAAGGATGTTATGCTTCAGTTATACAAGGCATTGGTGAGACCGCACCTTGAATACTGCGCGCAGTTTTGGTCATCTTATTTAAGGAAGGATATAAATGCATTGGAGGCAGTTCAAAGGAGGTTTACTAGATTGATACATAGTGGTTGGGTTGTCTTATAAGGAAAGGTTGGACAGACTGGGCTTGTTTCCACTGGAATTTAGAGGAGGGAAGGGTGACTTGATTCAAGTATACAAGATCCTGAACAGCCTTGACAAGGGGTACATGGAAAGGATGTTTCCTCTTGTGGGTGAGTCCGGAACTAGGGGGCAGTGTTTTAAAATTAGGGGTCACCCTTTTAGGACAGAGGTGAGGAGAATTTGTTTCTCTCAGAGTGTTGTGCAACTTTGGAATGCTCTGCTCAGAAGGTGGTGGAGTAGGAGGTCATTGAATATTTTTAAGGTAGAGGTAGAGAGATTCTTGTTAGGTAAGGGAATCAGAGGATATCGGGGTTAGATGGGAATGTGGAAATCGAAACACAAGAAGATCATTCATGGTCTTATTGAATGGCAGAGCAGGCTTGAGGGGCCAAATGGTCTACTCTTTTTCTTATATCTTATGTTCTTAACTTTCTGCTTCCTAGGCCAGCTCTAGCATTCTTATTATCATAGTGGCAGAACCAACTCAGCATAGACAGTGGATTGAACCTGGAATGTCTTGTTCTGTGTAGCTCAAAACTATTATATACAAGATGCACTGCAGCAACTCCCCAAGGCTCCTTCAACAGCACCTTCCAAACCGTGACTACTACCACCTAGAAGGACAAGGACAAGGACAGCAGATGCATGGGAACATCACCACCAGCAAGTTCCCCTCCAAGCCACACACCATCCTGACTTGGAAATATATCACCGTTCCTTCACTGTCACTGGGTCAAAAACCTGGAACCTCCTTCCTAACAGCACTGTGGGTGTACCTACACCACATGGACTGCAACAGTTCAAGGCTGCAGCTCACCACCCTCTTCTCAAGGGCAAGAGGGATGAGCAATAAATGCTGGCCTTGGTTGTGACAGCCTCCATCTCATGAAAGAATGAAAAAAAGATTATTTAGGAGATGTTAGGGATGCTACAAATATATTCAGTGCCCATGGCTAATGTGGGGGGAAATCAGTCAGGATTCCTGCTCCTCATTGTCACGTGGAAAGCAAACAATTGAGTTTGGATAATACTGGGATGAGCTGGAATATCGCAAAGTTCATATAGCTCTTGGGCACATCATCTGGGTGATCTTTTGCCATACTCCAGTATGAGCTATTCTCTGGTTAAGGGAGAAACTACAGAAAATCATACTGAGGGATTAGAATTTTATATCTTGAATAAATTCCTATTTTTTCAACTAAAAAGATAATTATTTCCATTGTGATTTGTGTATGTGTTTTGCCATTAATGTGTAATGAAAGTTTGTCACCTTTCAATTGATCATTTGAGTAGAACTCAAGAAATATTAGGTTTGTGATGCAGGATTTCCAGAATTAGATTTGTTTTGACAGTGACGTTCTATTTTGGCTCACTGACACACATAAATTACATTACATGGATCTCACTCACTTCTTTTCAGGTTAATTAGAAAGAAAATACATAAGATAGACACAAATGAAGGAGGTCATTGTCTTGTCTTAAAAAAAACTTGCATTCTTCCATCACCTCATCCAATTGCATTTTGATTAGGTAGGTTTATTGCCCTTGCTTTCATTATATAGGATAAAGAGCAAAGAAATAGGCCAAAGATAAAAAACAAAAAACTGCAGATGCTGGAAATCCAAAACAAAAACAGAAATACCTGGAAAAACTCAGCAGGTCTGGCAGCATCGGCGGAGAAGAGCAAAGTTTGCGTTTCGAGCTGGTTTGGGGGGTGGGGAAGAAGGTGGGTGGGGTGGGGGGGGGTGTTGTTGGGACAAGCAAGCAGTGATAGGAGGAGATAACCAAAAGATGTCACAGACAAAAGAACAAAGAGGTGTTGAGGTGGTGATATTACCTAAAAGACTGTACTAATTAAGAGTGGAGAGCAGGACAAGCAAGGTAGCTCTAGTGGGGGGTGGGGTGAAATAAGCGATGGGTGGAATACATTTAAAAATAATGGAAATAGGTGGGAAAAGAAAAATCTATATAAGTTATTGGAAAAAACAAAAGGGAGGGGGAAGAAACAGAAAGGGGCTGGGGATGGAGGAGGGAGTTCAAGACCTAAAGTTGTTGAACTTTATATAGATTTTTCTTTTCCCACCTATTTCCATTATTTTTAAATGTATTCCACCTATCGCTTATTTCATCCCACCCCCCACTAGAACTACCTTGCTTGTCCTGCTCTCCACTCTTAATTAGCACATTCTTTTAGATAATATCACTACCTTCAACATCTCTTTGTTCTTTTGTCTGTGACATCTTTTAGCTATCTCCTCCTATCACTGCTTGTTTGTCCCAACAACCCCCGCCACCCACTTCTTCCCCCTCCCCCTTAAACCAGCTTATATTTCACCCCTTTCCTAATTCTATTTAGTTCTGTGGAAGGGTCATGAGGACTTGAAACATCAACTTTGCTCTTCTCCGCCAATGCTGCCAGACCTGCTGAGTTTTTCCAAAGAAATAGGCCATTTGGCCCAACCACTCCACATTGTCATTTATGCTCCACTCAAATCTTTCTTTTAAGTTACCTTTCCAAGAAAAAGGAACTTGCAGTTATATTACACCTTATATTTCACAACCTCAGGGTGTCCCAAAGCATTTTACAGCTAATGAAGAACATTTGAACAGTAGCCACTGTTATAATACAGGAAACAAGCTGTCAGTTTGCACAGGCGAATCTGCAAGGGCAGACAGGGCTTTGGTTTAACATCAGTTAGCAAATTCCCATGAACAGCAATGTGATAATGACCAGATTAGTGATGTTGATTGAGAGATAAATATTGGAGAGCATATTGGGAAAAACTCAGTCTCTTCAAAATGGTGCTGAGGGATCTTTATGTCCACCTGAGAGATCAGGTGGTGCCTTGATTTAACATCTCATCTGAAGGGCAGTACATCTGATAGTGCAGCACTCCCTCAGTATTGCACTGGAGTGTCAGCCTGGATTTTTGTACTCAAGTCTGTAGTTATATTATTCCAAGTGCTGGACATTCTTGGTGCATATGTTCTTGACCTTTCCTCAGTACTGACCTTGCTCCTCATTCTAGTATCCTGGCATACCTTGATGTATTGCTCCAGATTAACTTTAACTGTGATGTTTTATATCTTGTGTCATGAAAAACCGATTACAGCAACAAATTACTCATGGGCATATTGAACTTTTTAAGGAATACTTATGTGTTTTTAAGGAAATACAAGCAAGGACACTGAGCAAAAGATGGCTGATAATGTAAAGTAACCACTTTCTGAAAAATTCTTATTTGGATTATACAGACAGACCTGTCCTGAGAGAACATGGAATGTCGCACCTGTAAAGGTGTCATGGCCTTCTTCAAATAGAGACACTTGAAAGGGAGATAGGAAAGATGCAAAAGACTGAACTTTAATCTCCTGTGGTTGCAGAGACAAAAGACTGATTACTAGATCTCAGCAGGCATCTAAAATCCATCTCCTGTTGATTCATTTCCCAGAATGTGTAAAATGATCAGAGATGAAAGAAAACAGACTCTGAGCTCAAGATATGTTTTTTTTCCCCTTACAAGAATACACAGGGAAAAATGAGTTAAAAAGCCAGCTGCAAAACAATGCAGTGTGTGCTGTGAGAGTGATAGCACAAGAAAACCAACTAGTCACCCCTGCAGTTATAGGTGAAGTCTCTCTCTCTCCTTCTCTCTCTCTCTGTGTTGCTGGGGGCAAGGCTCAGCAGAAGCTACAATCAAAAAGGAAATAGGACAGCCTTTTCAACTACCCTGCAGAACCAAGTGTCTCCAACTGCGAAACTGCCAAAGGCAGCGCTACCAGAATCAAGTAATTTAAAGGCTGCAACATACCACCATCTATACCTCACTGACAACTGACAAGCTAAAGACTGATTTGGATCTCATTTTTTAACATTTATTTGGACTCTTCTCTTTTCTGATCCTTGTGTATGTGTGTTGCATTTTTATTATTTTTCTCGGGTTTTTAGAAACTAATAAACTTACCCCCTCTTTGACTCAAGGAAGCCTGGTTAAATTGGCTCCTTCTAAAACTAAGTAAATTTGGATTGGGAAAAGGTATCCACAGGAGGAAGGGATCCCTTTCAAATTAACCTTGTTGTGATTGACTGAGAGCGTTGAATCAAGAAGGGGAGCCTGCTCGTTCCTCCTCACCCGGGAGCATAACAGAATTGGGGTCCCATTCAGAAAGTTAACAAATTGGGGGACCTCGCCCAGATAGCAACACTTTTATAATTGTGGAAGGTGCTTCAGAATCACTTGTCTTCAAGGATAGAGAGATCCCAGTTTCTCCAGTGCCTAACTCAATTATTTGTTCCTAGGAACTAATTCTATTACTCTCCTCTTACGTGCTTCAAAGACTTGACTATTTCATTTATATCTTGTTAACTAAAACTGAATACAAAAAAACTGATTATGATCTGACCAGATAACAGCTTATTCTTGCTTGAGTCAACTGGCCAGGCCACCAGGAAGACGGCTCACCACCACCTTATCAAAGGCAATTAGGGATGAGCAATAAATGCTGGCTCAGCCAGTGACATCCACATCCTGTGAATGAATAAATAAGCAGCATTTCACTTGCATTTCCCCCAACTTAGTCTACTGCATTCGTTTCTCCCAATGTGGTCTCCTCTACATTGGAGAGACCAAACGTAAACTGGGCGACCGCTTTGCAGAACACCTGCGGTCTGTCCGCAAGAATGACCCAAACCTCCCTGTCGCTTGCCATTTTAACACTCCACCCTGCTCTCTTGCCCACATGTCTGTCCTTGGCTTGCTGCATTGTTCCAGTGAAGCCCAACGCAAACTGGAGGAACAACACCTCATCTTCCGACTAGGCACTTTGCAGCCATCCGGACTGAATATTGAATTCAACAACTTTAGGTCGTGAGCTCCCTCCCCCATCCCCACCCCCTTTCTGTTTCCCCCTTCCTTTTCTTTTTTTTTCCAATAAATTATATAGATTTTCCTTTTCCCACCTATTTCCATTATTTTTAAAAAAAAAAATTTTTTTTTACATCTTTTATGCTCTCCCCACCCCCACTAGAGCCACACCTTGAGTGCCCTACCATCCATTCTTAATTAGCACATTCGTTTAGATAATATCACCAACTTTAACTTTAACACCTATGTGTTCTTTTGTTCTATTGTTGTTGACATCTTTTGATGATCTGCTTCTATCACTGCTTGTTTGTCCCTACAACCACACCCCCACTCCACCTCTCTCTCTCTCCGCTCCCCACACACACACCTTAAACCAGCTTATATTTCAACTCTTTCTTGGACTCGATCTCAAGTTCTGTCGAAGGGTCATGAGGACTCGAAACGTCAACTCTTTTCTTCTCCGCCGATGCTGCCAGACCTGCTGAGTTTTTCCAGGTAATTCTGTTTTTGTTTTTGAATAAATAAAAAGCTTTGCTTTCTCCTGTTCCAACAGATCTAACAAGTCAAGTGCTAAATCTACTATCGCTCCAGACCCCATTCTGCTTCACCCCCGGCTAAATCTACACCATACCTATTATCTTTGGGACAGCTATTTTTCCTTTCACTCTGTAGTGCCTTACACTTGTCTGTATTTCATTTCATTTGTCAACCAGTCACATATTTGTCTACTTCCTCCAAGTAGACTGCTCCCTTCTCTAAGGTGTAAATTTGACCAATGTACATTGCCTTTCTGAGTCCACAGCTGTGAATGCAAGTTGGGAACAGTTGGGGCCTTAGTGCTGCTTCCCACTGCATTCCACTCTGTACTTTGCCCCCAAAGTGACACTGCTGTCCTAACAGGTACCTTCAACATTCTGGGGATCACCATTGACCAGCCACTTTACTAGACCAGCCATGTAAATGTTATGGCTACAACAGCAGGTCAGAGACTGGTCATTTTATGGCGAGTGACCCACCTCTTGACTGTCCAAGGCCTTTTCACCATCAACAAGGTGCAATTCAGGAGTGTGATGAAATACTTTCCACTTCCCTGGATGAGTGCAGCTCAACACTCAAGAAGCTCACATCATCAAGGACAAAGCAGCCCACTAGATTGGCAGCCCATCCACCATCTTAAACATTCACTCCCTCCACCACTGATGCATAGAGGCAGTGGTGTGTACAAGATGACTCAAGCAACGCTCCAAGTCTTCTTCAATACCACCTCCCAAACCCATGACCTCTAACACCTAGAAGAAGAAAGGCAGGATCTGCATAGGAACACAACCATCTCTAAGTTCCCCTCCAAGCCACACACTATCCTGATTTGGAACTATATCGCCTTTTCTTCACTGTCACCAGGTCAAAATCTTGGAACTCCCTCCCTAACAGCACTGTGGAGGAACCTTCACCACATGGACTGCAGCAGTTCAAGAAGATGGCTCATCACCATCTTCTCAAGGGTAGTTAGGGATGGGCAATAAGGTTGGCCTTGCTAGTGATGCCCACATCACATGAACACAAAAAGAGCTACAGTTTCCTTAACCACATACAGGTTGTATCTTGAATTTCTACAGCTGCTGGTTCAGTAGCAGATTTTCCTGAAAAACATTTCCAGATGCTTTCTTTGAAAGTAAACAATTTTATATGGGACTGGCCAACTGGATGATGGTGAGATGGTGGCATAGTGGTAATGTCATTAGATGAGTAATCTAGAGGCATAGGTTAATGCTGTAAGGACATGGGTTCAAATCCCACCTTGGCAGCTGGTGGAATTTAAATTCAATTAAATTAAGCTGGAATATAAAGCTACTCTCTGACATGGTGACTATGGAACAATCATCAATTGTCAGGAAAATCCATCTGGTTCACTGATGCCCTTTAGGGCAGGAAATCTGCTGTACTTACCTGGTCTGGCCTACATGTGACTCCAGACCCACAGCAATGTGGTTGGCTCTTAACTGCCCTCTGAAGTGGCCCAGCAAGCCACTCAGTTAAAGGGCAATTATGGATGGGGCAACAAATGTTGGCCTAACCAGTGATGCCCACATCCTGTAAATGAATAAAAAAATTGAATATACTAAATGTTCTGTGCTAATTTTCAGATAAGTTAAGTTCATGTATCAGGCATAGTATCATTCAAAGTACTTCCTTTGCTGATTTCATGACAGATGCTTATATGAGTACAAGCAAATCTTTCCTTTCATTTTTGAAATTGTTAGTCTGCATATACAGTTTAATAACCATGTTACAGCTGAACCGATTGTGGCTTACTTAAGAAGAGAGCACGTGCACAATGTTGTTTGGTGTTGGTATTTCAAAAAATGAATAAAATAGTTATCCTCATTCAACTTCAATAAAGAAAACACTGCTGTGCTCTGCTAAATGTTTCATTTCATGCTCAAGATCATTTTATTGAAGATTTGGTTGCATACAGATTAAATATGGCACTTTGTAACCAGTGAACATTTTATTTTATCATGTCCTAAAATTGAATAGCAGGCTTCTAGTTTAAATTTATGTACTTATTTATTTAAGAGGAGGCAGTGGCTTATTGGTACTGTCACTGGCCTAATTTTCCAGAGACCCAGTGTAATGCTTTGAGGCCCTGGGTTCAAATTGCACCATAGCAGATGATGAAATTTGAATTTAATAAAAAGAATGGAATTAAAAATCTCATGATAACTGCAAAATCATTGCCAATTGATGTAAAGGCATATCTAGTTCACTAATATCCTTTGGGGAAGGAAATCTTCCATCCTTACCAGGCCTGGCCTACACGTGACTCCAGACCCACAGTAATGTGGTTGACTCTTGTTGCCCTCCAACAAGGGCAATTAGGGATGAGCAACATCCCATGACCAAATTTTTAAAAAAGTGACAATAAATCAATGCAAGGACATTAAAGCCTAGAAAATATGTTGTGTGACGTTAGCCTATGAGTACTTAAAGGTAGGAGAACCTTTTTTGTTTTATTTTTACTTGGCTGATTTAATCTCTTTCAGGTATTTTGTAAACAGGGAGAGCTGATGACATTATCAGAAGTTCTAGTTTGAGTGAGTTACTAAGGCCGATAAGAGTGAAGGATCTGGATTAACATGAGTTAATTATTAATCCCAGGTATTACAGCAAATCTGTCTATTCCAATAATGCCTTGGCTCAATGGCTTGTCCAAGAAATTAGCAGCTCCCCAATTGTCAGTGCCCACTGTTACTTCAAAAACTTCCAACAAAATTTACAACTAGCGAGAAAAAAAGTAAAAAATCTCAGTCTCTTAAAATCTTTTTAATCTTTAAAAGTAATTTTGATGGACCAATTCCTTCCTTAAAAAGAATTCAACTATGTTTAACCATTAACCCAGTATTAATCTCGCTGGAGTCCTTTAAGTTTTTTTGTGATATTGCACAACTCAATGTTTCCAGGGTTTGCATAACGAGCTCAGCTGCTGATTTGATATTAAACAGAGGTTAATGGGATTATGTGCCCCAGATGCATAGATAGCAACATTTAACACAGATTAATATATTGGAAAAATTGATGTCAGATGAAATGTAATGTGAAGAGGTATACATATGGTAAATGTTAAAATTTATAAGCGGTAGATAAACAGAGACATTCAGAGATTGAGATACATAAATCTTTGGAAACAAGAGGGTGAATTGAGAATGCAATTAAAAGAGAATATGGATACATTCTATGAATAAGGAGACAGAGAGGAAAAGCAAATGTTAAACTTTACAAATCAGGCAGGGTTTCAAATATCCTTTTTAGTTTTGGGCATTTTACCTTAGGTAGGATGTTAAGGCCACAGAGAAGGTATAAAATAATTCACTTAAATAATACCATGGATGAGAAGCTTTAGTTTTGAGGAATGACTAAAGGGACAAAGGCTTTTATAATTAGAACAAAACTGCCGAGAGGAAATCTGATAGACATATTCAAAATTATGAGGGATTTTGCAAAGGTAAATAGGGAAAATCGACTTCTACCTAGTGACTGACTAGGTCAGTTTAAGATAATCACCAAAAGAATAAATAAAAAGAGATTGGGAGAAACTCTTTTATGCACAGGGTTGCTGTGATATGGAATTCCCTGTTAGAAACAATGGTAGAAACAGAAGCCATAATAACTTTTAAAAGTGAGGTGGATAAATATTTGAAAAAGAAAAAAAAATAGAAGCAAATGAGAGGAACAGCCCAGCATGGGACCAAATAGTAACTTGCCCTAAGAGACAGCACTTATACAATGGGCTAAATAGCCTTCTTCTGAGCTGCAAAAACTCTTATGGTTGTGCTTCAATACCTGAAAGTTTGTCTTTAATTTCTAAAAGTACACTCCCTGTTGTCATAAATAAGCCAGGATCAGCTGCTAGCAAAAAGCAGGCAAACACAACAATCCCATCCGAAAGGAGACCCAGTTAGCATGTGAGCACCTAGTACCAAGACCTCAAATAATTATTTCAAACTCCTTTAAACACACATTCACCCATCACAATGAAAAGTAGCGTAGTCTTTGCAACAAACACAGGGCACTAAAAATGTGCAATGGCTCCACAAAAATATGGAAGCACACCACTTTCTCTGTGATGTAATATCCAAAATATATTTCCTGTTTAACTTTGTAAAGATAGATCACCTACCACATAAGGTCCTCTACATACTTTGAATATGTATCCAACATACATTTTAGCAAGATAGTCTAGCTTATATCATTCACTTGCTGAATACAAATGAAAGTGTCAACATGATATTACAGATGGAATGTAGCATTTGTGATCTGTTTCTGCAGTGCATGCTGCTGAACCTGTTTCATTGCACCAGCGGGTTTTGATTTGAAGCTAAAGTGAAACTAACTAACCACTGCCACATCCTCTCCCCAAAACCATGCCTATTTTTCAGCACTGATCTAGCAAAAGTTTGGTTATGTGCTGCTGTTACAACTGAACAGTAATTGTATGAGGATTTCTCCATATGCACCAACTATAAACAAGATCAAGTGCTGTCCAGGAAACAGCCATGGTTTGGGTCATTTACCCTTTAATCTGCTGATTGGGCTTATTTCTTTTAAGATAAGAGGGATGCATTCAGCCATTTGTTTGGATATCTGCTGTTTAGTCATTGGTTCGCCTTGGTCCCTTGCACTATTGGAAATGAATAACTGTGTAGCCTGTCTCAGTTGCTCATTGTGAGACCTAAGGCTTGAGTGAGGAGAAATGGTGCTCCAGTTGTGATGTATGTGACGTTAGATAAAGAGCAATATTTTCACTGGGAAACAAACCGGGAAATTTCAGTAAAAGTTCAAGGGAAATTCCAAAAACTGCCCTGTCTGAATCCCAAGTCAAACACAGCTGGTCTGGAATAAAGATTTGCAATTTATTATCTTAATGAGTCAAAATGAATGTTTAAAACAGTTTCCCATTCAAGAAACTTAAATTCATATGTTCACAGAGGTTTGAAGTTCGGGTATATTAATTTGTGAAACACTAAAATAATGGACTGGATTTTACAGGGAGCTGTCTTTCCTGCGCCCCATCTCCCCCACTCTCCGACTAAAAAACCAGTCAGGAGCCCACCCATGGAAAAGCCGGTTGCACAGCAGCCATCTTACACTCAATGGGACATTAGTTGGTTCAGATTGGCTGGCAGCTCTGTAGCCCCACCAGTGCCATGTTCGAGTGGTGGCCACTGCTGGGTTTACAGCCTATCCCCAAAGAAGAGGATGTTATGGAAGCTGGACTTCAGACAAGTCCTGGTGTTTGTTGGCAGGGCCTGGCCGGTAGGCCCCAGTGAGGGGTGGGAGGGGAGGGGTGAGGGAAGGCGGAGTGCTGCGTTTGAAAGGCTGGGTGGGGGGGAGGGGGGATGGGGGAGGGGAGTGAAGGTGGTATGACCATGAGGCAGGGGATTGCCTTTGATGGGCACAGGGATTCCCCAAAGGTATCTCTCCCTTTTTGCCCAATGCCAGCTCTCCCAGTTAAAGCTGCCGGGCTCCCCGCTTGGCCTAGGCCTAGGCCTTCCCCTGCCATGGGTAAATTAGTGGTGGCGGGGAGGGGGGGGCGCAGGGTGAGGCACTTAAGTGGCCATTAATTGGCTCAAGGGCGAGCGGACCACCTGACACCTCCACCTCCCCCCGCCCCGTAAAGTGGAAGTTAGGTTGGGGGCAGGGGGGGAAGACAGTGAGCAAGCCATGCGCTGTCTTCAGATACACTGGCAGATGGCCATAAAATCCAGCCCAAGTTCTTAATTAACTGGGCATAATTTTCAGGTAGTTTACATTAGATGGGTCATCAAGTTGTGATTATCTAGCAATCGTAATCAAAAGGCGGTATAAAGAATTGAGACAGTCACTACATACAGCCAATTAGAACTAGGTATTAGATCAGTTTTGAAGAGATTCTGCAGATGATTGAGGCATCAAATGACATAGGGCTAACAGATTTAATATCAAAACCATTTTCCAAGAATAAATCTTTTCTACTCCGTGCCTCTATATTTGAATGATGTTTCTGCCCCCACTACAACCTTAATCAAATAGCCCTCATCAAAGTCACAAATGACAGCCACTGTAATTGTGATCACGGTTCACTAACTCTCCTTCACTTTCTTATTAGCCTCTCTGAAGCCCTCAGAATAGTCAGTCAACTGGACTGTCCTCCTCCAATGCGCAGTCCAGTGTGACTGCCCTTGTTTGTTTCCACTCTTACCTATTTAATCATCCCAAGAGAATCTCCAACAATGGCCTCCCTTTCCAGCCTGGGATCATTTTTGTCCCCTGCTTCTTCCTGACTAATATACTGCCCCCTGGCAATGTCATCCAAAGACATGTGGACTGATGTCATGCAGCCCTTCCATCTCTCTTGACTATCACTCGGTTATCAAACTACTTGTCTGGTGTATAATCCTGAAGAAGCCATAATTTATTTCAGTTAAACACACCACATCATTGACCTCCACAACACAGTCTATATCCTCAATAGTGAGGCCATCTCCCTCCCCAACTATTGTCGCCGGCTGATCGAGACTGTTTGCAAGTTCAGTACTCTGTTTGGACAATCTCTAGAGTTAGCCTTTCTACTCAGTTCCAATTGATTGATATGCCAGATTTAGGCATTGTCCACTTGCTTTGAACCCAATTTACTTTCAGATGCATGTCCCAACTTGTCAGGAATGTATTTATGACTGGTAACTGTAAGAGCGGCTGTGTGCAGGATTTACTGTAATGCATTATCTCTCAATCACCATGAGGACCAGACCAGACCTGAGACCTGATTGCTTCCTATGGGGTATAATAGGGAAGCTCTGCAGGACAGCTGGTTGAAGTGTTTGCATGAACCTGTCCACTTCTGCCCCTAGCTCTTCCTTTCTATTTCCCAAACACTAACCCTCTATTATAAGGCTTGACTTCTCCAAAGCACTTGCCAGGCTTTATCCTCTGCAAGCTACTAATTCTAAATACCAAGGACCATATCACTTCCATACAAAGCACTGCCATTCCAGCACCACTTGTGCCCCCATTCTTGCCAAGATTCTCTGGTTTTCTGTGCGAATTGATTTCAAAATCCTTATCTTCATTTTCAAATCTCTCCATTGTCTCACTCCATCCCACCTCAGTGTTTTCCAGTCTTGCAGCCTTCACTTTTCCAACACCAGTTTACTCCATGTTCATCTTGTCTTCATTGGTGACCATCCTTCTGCCATTTGGAACTCATTCCCTAGTTTAAACTAAAAGGTGCCAAAGAACAGCAAGACATTTAGGCCCCACTTTTAATTATGAGTATGATTGTGGCGGATAGTTTCCCAACAGCAGTGGGGTGGGATACTGGGGGTGAAGGTAGGGGTGGAAAGAGAAAGCCAGGCTAGGTATCAAAAAAACAAGAGCTAACAGTGAAGGCAATTCAGGGCTGTTCACTCTAGTATCAAAATAAGGAATCTGATGATAGGTTTGGAAGGGGAGACTAGACTGGAGAAGGGGAAAAAAACAAATTACTTGGTTAGTATCACATCTCTGTGCGGCCATGCTGTGCGCAGATTAGCTGCCACATTACAATGTTGACTTACTTCAGGCAACACTTAATCAGCTGTAAAATATTTTGGGTTGTCCTGAGGTCACCGTAGAAAAGCACCCTGTATTTTTATAGCACCTTTAATGGAATGAAATGTCTCAAGTTGCTTCACATGAACATTATGAAACAAAGTATGACACTGATTCACATAAGGAGATAGTAGGCCAAGTGACCAAAAACTCGGTTAGAGGTAGGTTTTAAGGAGTGTCTTAAAGGAGGAAGGCTAGGGAAAGAAGAGGGAGGGAATTCTAGAGTTTAGGGTGGCAGTAGCTGAAGGCAGCCCACCAATTAAAATCAGGGATGCTCAAGGATCCAGAATAAGAGGAATGCAGCTTTCTCAGAAGGATAACGAGGCTGGAGAAGATGGCAAAGGTAGGGAGGAATGAGGCCATGAGGGAATTGAGCCCTGAAGAAGAGTAATACAGACTCGAGACGTTAACTCTGCTTCTCTCTCCACAGATGCTGCCAGAACTGCTGAGATTTTCCAGCATTTTCTGTTTTTGTTTCAGATTTCCAGCATCTGCAGTATTTTGCTTTCATGAGAATTTTAAAATTGAGACCCTGCTTAACTGGTTGCCAGTATAGGTCATAGGTGAAGAGGATTTGGTGAGAGTTAGAGCACAGGCAGCAGAGTTTTTGATGACATCAAATTTACAAAGAGTAGAATGAGGAATGCTGACCAGGAAAGCATTGGAATAGTCAAGTCTAGAGGTAAGAAAGGCATGGATGAGGGTTTCACCAGCAGATGAATTGTTACAGAGCTGTAAAAAGAAATGTGAACTACTTATTACCCTATTCAAAATATTACTGGCTTACTTTGCCTTTTGCATTCTCACTAACATCCTAAAGGCCTTTCTTTTGAACTTTTCAGCCCCTCATTTTCCATTTTCCTTCCTGCTCAGTGAGCACCTTCTCTCTCCATTCCACTTTGAAGTGTTTTTGTGTATGTGTGGAGCATTATGGAAACATTTGTTGTTCTTGAGTTATTTATTTTTGTCCATAACATTTCTGGTTCACTACACGATATATAATTGATCTTGCTGCATAATGCACCAATAGTGCTGGAAAAAAAGATATAAAGTTATTTGCTTACTTAGTGAGTAAGAACCTTTTGAAACCCCCAAATAAACCTGTTGCCCCATCAATGGCTGTTAATTTTAATGAGGAAAAAAAATTGCATTAATTTATTTTATTCCTGTTTCCTTTCTAGTTTCCTTTTCCTGAAGGTAATGACCCCGACTTGAGTCGTATTCTTTTGTCACCAACTACACTCTAATACTTTACTCAAGTGGACATCCTTCATCTGCATACTGAAGTGAAAGGTATTAAGTGGCTATATGACTGTGGATGGTATTGCAGCTGAGTTTGATTCTGGCCTTACCTGAAACTTCACTACACACACTATATACGTACGAGAAGTAGGAACATTGACTAATTTCCCCCCCCAAATTTCATGGGTGCTTAGACTAACACCAACTGCAGTCAGCTAAGTGAGCACATAGTAGGTTCACCCAGTGAGTCATCAGGGTTAGCATTTTGTTTCTTACAGAGCTAGTCAGTGGGGTAGGGAAGCATTTCACCCAACTACAAAGGCAGAGATACCAATGGAGAATACAACGAAATAAACTATGACAGAGAGATAAACACTCTGATATTACTTAGTCATCTCAAGTTAGCTGGCTAAGCAGAATTTACCAGAGCTGATAACAGTGTGAACAGAGCTGATCCACAAGATTGTCTTAAAGCCTGAAGATCACACACGTAGTTACTTTACTGGAACACGAAGGATATAAATTGGGAACTGGAATGTATAATGCAACTAATCAACAGTAGTCCATTGAGTTGACAAGTCTCACATCTGGGATTCACTGTATGGACAGATGTGATTTTTCAAGACAGTCACAGTAGCTTTCATTAAACAGCAAATAACTGTGATTAACATCTCTTATTTTCTCTTTGTGTCTGTTCCTTTTGATTTCTTTGGATGCTTTTGCCTAAATAAATGAGTGTTGTCAATATCATGGCTCATGAAAAAGCGAGCTGGTTGAATCAAGCTTGGTCCAAAAGGACTGAAGCCCTCAGGGTTAATGGTGCGAATGTCTTTGCTGATGTAATTCGGTTCCCTTGTACAGTCTACTTCAGCAACTCCACCAGGCCAGTTTCATCAAAGATGTCCTCAGCACTGTTTCAACAAATAATACTGATAAAAGCTGAACAAAATAGGTCAACAACTCAAAAGGTTGTAAAGGTTATTCTTTCACGTAATTTTTTATGCCATTTCCCTAAGTCCATCCTATCAACTGCTCCCTGCCCCCATGATTTAAAACACCTCAGTCTTCTTTCCAAAGGGAACAAATCTAATTCCATTAAACCTCTTAATAGTTCATTACATAGAATATGCAGTACAGAAACAGGCCATTCAGCCTAACCAGCCCATGCCAGTATTTATGCTGCCTCCTCCCATCTTTCCTCATCTCTATCAGCATAACTTATTCCCTTCTCCCTCGTGTGTTTATCTAGCTTCCCCTTAAATATATCTGTACTATTTGCCTCAACTACTCCCTGTGGTGATTTCCACATTCTTAATACACTCCGAGTAGCTAAATTTCTCTTGAATTTCTTATATTTTTTTTATTGTACTGATGTAAGGTCCATTGTCATCCTGCTTCCTCCCTCCCAGCCCTTGCCAGCAGCTTTTTCCCTGGGCACGTTGCTGAAAGTGCAGTCTCCCTGATGCTCTAGGCTGCCAGGACAATTTCATTGGACTTAAGATTCTTTGACTGCAGGCTGGGGGTAGATTTGCATTTATGTTTTGGATTCCTGACTGTACCAAGAGCCCCAAGGATTGGCAGGAATTGGTCCTCAGGCCTCATCTATTTTCAGGCAAGCTGTCGGCAACTGTCCCGCCACCATAGGCAGCTCGTTCGAGGAGAGAAGTCAATTTCAGACCACTTTGTGAGACTGGCAGCCCTCAGTTAAGTCTGGGGCTGGGAGTGTTGGAGTGGGTTTCCAGGGAGGAGGCAAGGGGTAGGGGTGTGAGCAACCATTTTGACAATGGAAGCACTCCTGGTTCCGCAAGGTGCTTTCTTTGGGAAAAAAACAATTTGGAAAAAAGTCCTATATTTTGTTGGTAGTTCTAGGGGCCATGGAAGAATTCTGAGCAGGGCAGGCCCCTTTTGAAGAATTGACTGATGAGATAGATAATGGGTTTGAGGTAGATGAAGTGTGTATGAATTTTTAGAAGACCTTTGATCAGGTCAAAGTCGAGAAAAAAATAGTGCCAGTTATTTTTGAAGTAGTTCTTCAAATGTCTGGCTGTAACTTCAGTGGGAACTTTTTGGAAAATCCATAGAAAGAACTTGAAACAGCTGTTCTTGCTCCTTCTAGAATCTTTCACTGACGTTTTAGTACAATTCCTGTCCAAAATTGAACTACAGCTATCTGTTGAAAAGGGATTTGCCTTCTCAATAATGATACTTGCCTGACCTTTCCCTGGTCTTAACTGAAGATGAAGAATTAGCTGCTCCCCCATCTGATTTAAGTACAATATTGTAAATTTATTTAATTTCCTGCTTCACCCACTGGTGCAAAGTTGTGTCTCAGAATTCATAAATTAATGTGTTACCTATAGGAGCAGACTTTTTGTCTTCTCACCTTTGACTTTTTGCTTTATTTGCACACGTTTCTTATCAAAACAAAATGATGTGCATAAAACAAAACCCATGGAGACAACTACCTGTGAGTTAAGGTGGAAAGGTAGGCCAATCAAGATAATGGTTTGGGCATTTTTCACTACCTTGGTCGTGTGCAAGATGGTTTGATGCCTGCTATACTCTAATACAACTTTAAGATATTCTGTACAACAAAAACAGCATAGCACCATAACATAGTAAAATGTTCCAAGATGCTTCATAGGGGCATTATAAACAAAATTGACATTGAGCCACATAAGGTCATATCAAGACTGGTAACCAAAAGCTTTGTCAAAGAGGTAGGTTTTAGAGTGTTTTAAAGGAGGAGAGAGAGGTAGATTGGTGGAGTGGCTGAGCATCATGGAAAATGTATTTGCCTATGTTGCCCTTGTCAGGCTGCAGATCATGGCTGAACAGATCAATCCCAAATCTCAATATGGCTTCAGAACTGGAAGAGCTACAATCTGCATGATCTTCTCAGTCGGCAACTGAAAGAGAAATGCCGTGAACAAGGGAGACCATTGTATGTTGCCTTCATTGACCTCACCAAAGGCATTTGATCACGTGAGAAGAGGCTGATGGAGAAAACTGACTGCCTGCCGAAGCTGCTCGGTGTGATCCCCATGTTCCATGACAGCAGGATGGGTAATGTGAACTATGATGGGGCTACATCAGAACCCTTTGAGATTCATAGTGGGGTGGAATAGGGCTGTGTTCTGGCACCGAAACTCCTTGACATATTCTTTTCTTCGCTGCTGTCCTATGCCTTCAGGTCATCGATAGAGGACGTCTACTTACATACCAGAACTGACGGAAAGCTGTTCAGCCCCACTCGCCTGAGACCCAAGACAAAGGTGCGCCAAGTCCTCGTCGGAGAGTTGCTCTACGCTGATGATGCAGAACTAACAGCCCATACTGAGAAACATCTGCAGAGGCAAATGGACAGACTCTCTCACACCTGCAAAGTGTTTGGTTTGACAATCAGCATTAGGAATACAAATGTCAAGGTGCGGAACATTGCCATACCACCATGTAACATTGGAAGTTGTTGATAGTCTCACATATCTAAGTTCCACAATCACCAGCAATCTGAAACTTGATGCGTAAATTAACATACGGATTGCAAAAGCTGCAGCTGGCATGTCCAAGTTGAGTAAGAGAGTGTGGAACATCAGGAACCTGACTGAGAACACCAAACAGTGAGTCTAGTAAGCTTGGGTCCTCTGTGCTTTCTATAGTGGAGAGACCTGGAAAATACATGGAGAGAAGGCTGAACAGCTTCCACCTTCACTATCTCAGACATAAACTCCACATCTCTTGGCAGGACAATGTCACTAACACAGGTCCTGGAGCATGCTAATTCCATCAGCACACAGACGTTGCTCAGCCAATAGCATCTGCACTGGCTTGGCCATATTCATTGAATGGATGATGGCCCTATATCCAAAGACCTTCTGTACAGTGAACTGGACTCCTGGGCATCCATATTTCCACTGCAAAGACACCTGCAAGTGAGGTATGAAGATGTCTGACATTGACACTGACAATCTGGACTGACAGCTGTGACCTCTGGAGGCTGATTGTTTGGAAAGGCCTTGGAAGAGGTAAGTAGAAATGAAAAGCTCAGCTAATAAGGCTAATCAGAGGGCCTAGAGAAAACAGAGGCCAGTGAATTGTGCACCTTCTCAACCCACTGTCTTCCTCTGCAGCAAGTGTGCCAGAGACCGTCATGCCAGAGTGGGGTTCCTGATCCAAACCAGGTGATGCTTAACACAGTGTTGACCACCACCGTGCAAACCATTGCCTTATGAGACGGAACGCTGCCACATTTAAAGGAGGAGAGATAGAGATAAGGAGAGATTTAGGGAAGCAATTCAGGAGCTAGGACCTAAACAGCTAAAGGCACAGCCACCATTGGTGGGGTGAAGGAAATCAGGGATGTGCAACAAGCCAGAATCAGCAGAATGCAGAAATCTCGGAGGATTGTAGGGCCACAGGAGATTACTGAGAAAGGGAGGAATGAGGCCATGGAAGGATTTGAGATCAAGGATGAGAATTTTTAAATACAGTAGTGATTTTGCCAAACTGGGAGTCAATATAGGTCATTGAGCAGAGCTGAGATGGATGAACAGAGTTTGGCATGAGTTAGGATACAAACACAGGGCTCTTGAGCTAATGTTTATGGAGAGTAAATTCTGAGTTATGTGGTTCGTATTAAGCGTTATCTTTAGCTTAACCTGTTGATATTCCACCTAATATGTGAGAAGAGTGATAATTCACAATGATTTATCAGGAAGTAATTGTCAGCTACACTTTGTAGTACAGTTATGCTTAAAAGCTCAAGCAAAGTGTGTGCAATGTGTCTGCACCCAAAACATTACCACGAACCTTATCTTTTTATAATGGATCTACTATGATGTATTTCTAGCATTTATAATGTTTCTTGTTAGCCCCAAAATACATTTAGTCTTTGACTTGGGTGACACTATTTATTGAACACTGGACTTCCGTTTGGAGGAATGACAAAATTGTGAATCCTGATTGATACTTGAACCCTGCTGCTCTTAATAGCCAGTGGAATTAGTTGCACCATGTCTCTAATGGACACACCTATCAATTACAGAACCTTACTGATTGTGGTTTAAGCATGACGGTTTGGTTCCGCCTTCTCATTCCTGTTGAAAGAGGAAATGCAGAGGTGGATGACCTCTTGTGGGGCTTTAAGGGGAAAAACTATAAGACTTGTAGACAGCTCATTTTGAAATCACGATGCCACCTTTACAATAGGTGCCAATTCAGCTTCTTTTCTCCCCCTTCATGGTACAAGATTTTCTGAAGCTCTATTTATGGGACGGTGTAGTAATGATGAATAGCAAACAAATCGAGCCAGACTGGACAGCTACAGTTGTAGTGGTGTTGGATAAGAGGAGAAGATTGCCAGAGGCTTGTTTAGAAGTAAATATGCAAGTTTCATAACAGTGAAAAGAAATGGGATTACAGGATCATAAAATGTTACAGAAATAGGCCATCTAGCTCATTGAATCAGAGCTGGTGTTCTCCATAGGAGCCATCTCATTTAATTCCCTTGTTCATCTTAACTTTCTTGTTCATTTCCCATAGTCTTTAACATTTGTCTTTCATAAGCCACTATTGAATCCCTTTTTAATAGTGTTTGAATATGTACTTTTTTTGTTTGTGATGGAGAACGCCACATCTATAACCACTCTCTATACAAAGAAATCTTTCCTTAACTTCCCACATAATTCCTTTTGCAGTTACATTTCCATCTCACAGATCAATAGAAATGATCTATAATTATTTAACCCATCAAAACTTTTCATAATCATTGACCTTTATACCATAGGAGGAGCCCATTTGGTCTAACACACCTGCACCTGAAGTCTGTTTACTTAGTTCTATTTGCATGTCCTCACTCATACTTTGCTCCCACTGCTGTTTCTGATAGACCATCCATGCCCTAGCAACTATCGGCATATAAAAAATTCATCTTTTCTCTTTGCTGATGATCTTAAAATTATCCAAAAAGCAGACACAGTGAACTTGAAGACTTATATCAGCTCATCCAGCAACCTCCTCTGTTCCACTGAAGAAAGTGTGATATGTGGTTTGCTGTCAAATTTTGCTTGATAACACTTCTGTGAAGAGTCTTGGGATATTATAATACTTGAAAGGTTCAATATAAATACAAGTTGAGTTGGTCAAAGAGATGAGGGAGAGCATGGGTTGGGGCACAAAAGTAGGGAGAGAGATAAGAACAGGAGTAGGCCATTCACCCCCTTGAGCCTGTTCTGCCATTTAATTACGGAGACGATAAAGGAGAGGGATTTGAGAAGGGAATTCCATAGGACAAGAGTGTAATGGTCAGAAAGGTGGGCACTGATGTTAGGGCAGAGGGGAGAGATGTGAAAAAAATGAAGGTTATCTGTTGGAAGTTTAATTTGTTATTTCTTTAATTCTTTAACTTCTTTAATTATTACTTGGTCTATATGATTTGGTAACTAATTTCACTCACTTAAATCTTGTCGAAGCTTAACACAATACAATTTGTGAGGATTGCTCCGTTGGTTGCTAGGCAGTTCAGTTGAGGAAGGAGCCAAGCCACTTAATTGAAATAAGTGATTTATTTGAAATAAAACATGTTAGGTTGGATTTCCCCCTGATCCTTAGTGGCAGGAATGGCAGCAAAACTGACCTACAGCCAGCCCTGCCACACCTTCCCCATCCTCATCATGCACATGTTGCAAGGGTCTGAGTTCTCAGATTCCTACTCATCTGTCCTTCTTACTACATTACAAAAGTGACTACACGTGAAAAGCATTTCATTGGCTGGAATGGGGTTAGGATATCCTGAGGTTGTGAAAGGTATTATAGAAGTGCAAGTCTTTCTTTCCCCTACTGCTTTTCGCTGGAACTACCTGGTGGAAGATGGTAGTAGGTCCACCAGTAACAACACCACTGTTCAAACATGGAAGGCGAAGGCCCAGTACAGGTCGCTGTCCCTTCCAGTTTAGCAGCCTTTGTTGGTCTCAGTCACTGCTACAGCTATGCTCCAATCTCTTCCTCAGCCTTGGCAGTTTTCTTCTTGATGGCAGAAATCCTGCTGGGAGCCTGCCTGGCCAATGATCCACAACCTAGGATAATGGTCGTGACAGAGTTAGAGGGGCTGCAGCAGTCCTGCTCTGCCATATTCCACTCCAAATGAGGCAAAGGCAGTTCACTGTGTGATTTGTTCAGAGCTATGTCTGATTGACAGCTTCTTGAAATTACTTACTTAAATAACTGTTTGGCTTTAGCAACCATTTTCAGGGATAATTAAAATCAAAAAGTTTTTATCTGGAATTTATAAGACTGGAACTTCTGAAGAGAATAACTTGCATAGTTGACAAGGAATTAACAAGACAGGCATATAAGTACAACTATTTATTATTTCCTACTCTGCAACTAGTAGAGTTTAACTACTGTTGTACAAATTATGCTTCTGCTGTTATCTACCTAAACAAGGCCAAACGTTGGTAAAGCTCTGCTGGTTTAGGAAGGCAAGGAAATTGCATTAGACGCAAGGTTAGAGTAGCAGCCGAAGTACTCCAAAAATAAGATGCCATGTCTGTTCTTAGTGGGCCAGGGTATTTTATCCAAAAAGTGGAGTGAGAGTGGTCTGAAACACGATGGCCAAGACAAAAAAAAGGAATAAAAAGATTTGAAAGGGAAACAAAACACTACAGAAGTAAACCAGGAATCAACTTGTGTTGGTGAATGGAGAGTAGGCTGGAGATGGCTAAGCTCATGGAGAAATTTGAAAGCACACTGAAGATGTTGAAATAAAAGCAGAAAGTGCTGGAAAAATTCAGGTCTGGCAACATCTGTGGAGACAGCAACAGAGTTAATGTTTCAAGGCCAATATGAAGATATTGGAGGTGTTGAAGTCCATTTATTGGGGTAAGGGGAGGTGGTGGAATTTGACAAGAATGATGGGACCATGAGACTTTGTGCAAGGTGAGGAAGTGGGGAGTGGTATTCTGAATGAGTGCTTCATTTGTGCATATTGAAAGTAAAGAAGGCCAGTGCATTGAATAATAAACCCCTTAAGGGGTTGCAGGCATTGTTTGCGGATATGAAAATTGTTGGCTGAGGTGGGGAGTTGGAAAGAGTTAGGGGAAAAAGCAGATACTGTATGGAGGTGAAAAATTAAAACCTTGGTGGCCAATACCTTGGTGGCGAGTAAAACAAAAGCAGAGTTTAATGTTGATTGGTATATTTAGGTTTTGCACCTTTACTCTTAGCCTGAGATGGCAGTTAGGGAGGCCAACACAGGCAAGTAAATGTTGGGGAGAGCTGGAGAGGATGGCCTTGATCTTGTCTACATTAAGCTGGAGGAAATTATGGCTCATCCAGGCCATAATGACCGAGAAGCTATTGGAGTGGCAAGCTGTAACTAGTGGGATGCCACCGGGTTCGGTCCTTGGGCCCCAACTATTTACAATCTATATTAATGACTTGGATTCAGGGATAGAAGGTACTATAGCTAAATTTGCAGATGACACCCAAATAGGTGGGAAATTAAGTTGCAATGAAGAAATAAGAAATTTACAAATGGATATGGACAGGTTAGGTGAATGAGCCAAAATTTGGCAGATGGAGTTTAACGTGGATAAGTGTGAGGTTATCCATTTTGGTCAGAAGAATAAAAAGGAGACTTATTATTTAAATGGAGAGAAACTTCAGAATGCTTCAGTGCAGAGGGATCTGGGTGTCCTTGTGCATGAATCGCTGAAAGCTAGTATGCAGGTACAGCAGGTAATAAGGAAGGCAAATGGAATTTTGGCATTTATTGCTAAAGGAATAGAATATAAAGATAGGGAAGTGTTGTTGCAACTATACAAGGCATTGGCGAGACCGCACCTGGAGTACTGTGCACAGTTTTGGTCCCCTTGCTTGAGGAAGGAGGCAGTTCAGAGGAGGTTCACTAGGTTGATTCCAGAGATGCGGGGCTTGTCTTATGAGGAGAGATTGAGCAGTTTAGGCCTATACTCACTAGAGTTTAGAAGGATGAGAGGAGATCTAATTGAGGTATATAAGATACTAAAGGGGATAGACAAAGTAGACGTGGAGCGTAAGTTTCCCCTTGTGGGGCATTCTAGAACAAGAGGCCATAGTTTTATCCTAAGGGGTGGTAGATTTAAATCAGAGATGAGGAGGAATTACTTTTCTCAAACAGTCGTGCATCTGTGGAATTCACTACCTCAGAGTGCAGTGGATGCCAGGACGCTGAATAAATTTAAGGAGAAGATAGGCAGATTTTTAATTAGTAATGAGTTGAAAGGTTATGGGGAGAGGGCAGGAAATTGGAGTTGAGGCCAAAATGAGATCAACCATGATCATATTGAATGGCAGGGCAAGCTCGAGGGGCTGAATTGCCTACTCCTGCTCCTGCTCCTGGTTCTTATGTTCTTAACAATTTGTACCAATATAGTGTCTCCAACGAGAAAATGAAATTGATGCCAGCCGCTTCAGAGAGCCATAAGAAAAAAATGGCACAGAGCCAAAGAAGGGGATATTAGGAGGGATAGAAATAGGTAGATTTTAAGCAAGCCTCAGAGGAGGAGAGGGAGTTGGAGAGGCTTGGAGAATAAATTCTAGAGTGTGCAGTATAGGCAGCTGGAGGAAGCTGCAGTTTGCTTGGAAGAAGGCAGAGGCAGAAAGATTGAAGAGGTCAGTGACGTTGACACAGGTTATCTGCAGGCATCCTAACTGTAAATACAGCTCTAGAACTGGCTTTCCTGTTAAACTGGAACCAACGCTCCACAGTCAATGCCAGGTAGGTATGTGTGCAGACATGTTTTGCTGGGTGTGGTGAATGGGGCTGTACTGCTCGTTGGTCTCCCTGACAGCTCTCCTTATATCTAGCTCCACTTAATGCTTAAAATACCCTGACTGGGCACTTTCAAAGCAATCTCCTGCACTATGGCTGGTGCAACCTAGGTGATACTGGGAAAGATCATCCCCAAATCTTGTATCTTTTAAGGATCTTCCTATTCTGCTGAACTCCTTGAAAAGAGATTCTTTTTAACCTTATTCTCTATAATAGTTGGTAACTATGATTTTATATTTCCTCCGTGCCTTGATTTTGCAGGCACGTGAAAAATCCATTCAGACTCAGCTTCAAAATAAAAATAAACAAAAATCATCCATTCAAAATTACTACCGTAAAAAAAAAATTCTATAGCTTAGAAATTCGATTGCGTTTGAAACTGGCAAGCTGGGAGTTGGATTGGGTAGGATGGGCAGGTGGAGGGACACAATTTATACCTTTTTTCATGGGGGTGCAATGACAATGTGAAATTCCTGATGGCAGCTCATTATCATGACTTGGGCATGTAGCCAGCGCTGTTGCTTGAATCTGCTTGAACCTGCCCCCCTCACCACCCCTCTTGGGCAGTGCATTCCACAACAACTCTGGACCTACTTGATTCTTACAATAGGTTATTGGCAATGAAGAGAAGGGGCCTGCTGAGATCACAATATAAACAGGGCCTGGCTTGGAAATAAACACAGTTTCTCATGGAGCTAAGTAATTTGCCTGGGGAAACAATTCCTAATCATTACAGTGTAAAGTAACACCATCCAATCTTTGATGGGCATGGTTGCCATTTCCTTTATTTCAGGAACCTGACTTGGGCTATAAGGGGTTTCAATTTTAAATTAAATGTATATTTCATTACTTGAGCAATAATAAATAAGAACCTGCAGTCTGCCTGAAGCAAAGGTCCATTGATTGCTTTGGAATGGGCTGAAGGCAACAGCTAAAATGAATGCTGGTATAGTTCAAACCACAATACCCATGAACATTGGTGATCATTATTATTAAGAGAGGTAAGTATTAAGCATCACTTAAAACCAAAAATTATTTACATCAATAGTGAGAGCAAAAGATCTACAGGCAGGACAAGTAAAATTTTACAGAAACATTTGGAGTGATAGCCAGTGATACGGTCACTATTTTTTGCATACTTGTCTGTCCTTGATTATACAGCTGGTGGTTTTACCATTTTATGTCTTTGACTACATCATATGCTTTTAAATTGCGCAACATATTCCTATGCTACAAGGGTGAATCACCTCCACAGATACAGTCAATACCTTCATGAGGCATAGGGCCAGTAGCGCCCCAATCCCCACCAACCCCTCTCACCAATTTAATCTTCTCTTCCTTTTCCATGTGAGCTGAACCTGGCAAATTCAGTCCCGGTGAGATGTGAACCTCTGTGTTCTGATAAGGATTTCCTTTGGTGCCTTGAATTTTAGGGAACATACTGTAACACTGCTGGACTATTTTTTTTTTAAATCAAAGATCAATTTGCTTATTCAAACGCATAGTTTCGCATTTCCTAGCCACCACAAATGACATCAATTATACTTCAGCTGATAAAAACTGAAAGCCACATCTTTCATTAGATGAATAATAGATACTGGATTTGTCTGAATGACAAACTGTTTTCCATTTTTATACCTTTCAGGGCCCTGGTGCTTTTGCATTGCTTTATCCAGAAACATTAGAAGTGTCTTTTCTCTTAACATATTTGAAAGGTTTCACTTGTTTTTTTTTTGGAATAAATCTCAGTTGGTACATTACAACAGAATGTTCATTTTTAGAATCTGAATTGTGTCCTTGATGCGGATCTGCAAAAAGGTTTCGTTGTCATGGGCAATGCAATTAACTTTTTCTAAGTTAAACATCATATTGATATCCCTTCAGCTCTTTCAGCTAAATACACAATTAATATCAAGCAGTAATCAATTTATTTTTTAATTTCAGTTTTTCGAACAGCTATACAGGTCTATTTATAATAATGAAGAAGATGGTGTGTTTTTCCTTCCTGAAAACTTTTCTAAAGCTGGTTCAAGGATAAGAAACAATGGATACTTATTGCAAGAGTTATGCCAGAGGGGAGTGGGGTACCGAACAGGGTGTCTCAGGGGTCACTGGTGGGAAAATTACTGTTTTGAATTTACATAAGTGACCTAGATTCAGAAATTCAATGTAAAGTAGTGAAATTTGCAGATGATATCAAACAAAGCAGGGTAGTGAAACCAGAAGAGGCAATTCAGAATAAGTAAGCTCACCAGAAAGATGGTAAATTAGCTTTAAAAAAGCTAGGTGGAAAACTAAGCTGTGAGGAGCCTGTAAAGAGTGTGCAGTTGGAGACCAGTTAAGTGATTGGACAAGATGGCAGATGGCGTATAATATAGAGAAGTGTGAAATTAAAAGCAAAATAGAATATTTTTCAAAAAGGCAAGGGGCTAATAAATGTTGGGATTCAGAGCCGTTTGGCATACATGAATAACAATCTTTATTGCAAGGGGGTCAGAAAATGAGAGTAAAAAGGTCTTGCTGCAATTATATCGGGAGTTGAATATGACTCTTCTCAGATTTCCAGCATCCACAGTATTTTGTTTTTATTATTATACAATTATATAGGGCTTTGGTGAGACCACGCCTGGTGTACCATGTACAGTTTTGGTCTCCTTACCTAAGGAAGGATAAACTTGCCTTAAAATGGGTGCAACAGTGTTCCCTGCATTGATTTCTGGAATAATAGGACTGTCCTATGAAGAGAGATCATAGAATGGGCTGATATTTATGGAGTTTACAAGAATGAGAGGTGATACCACTGAAATGCATAAAACCTTCAGACAGCCTGACACGGTAGATGCTGAGAGGCTGCTTCCCCTGGCTGCAGTCTAGAGCTATGAGTCATAGTTTCAGCATAAGGAGTGGCCATTTAGGACTGAGATGAGGAGATGCTTCTTCAGAGGCATGTGAATCTTTGGCATTCTCTACCCCAGACGGCAATGGATGCTCAGTCATTGAATATATTCAATGTCTTCTCCCAAGTCAGATTGTCCAGCATTGAGGCGCTAATCACTCAACTGCTGGGCAGGACACGTTGTTTGTATGCCTGACAAAAGACTCCCGAAGCAATTGCTCTACTCGAACTTGGTTGCAGTAGGAGACTCCCAGGAGGACAACGGAAATGCCTTAAAGATGCCCACAGAGCAACCCTGAAGAGATAAAACATAACTGTCGACTCATGGGAGACCCTAGCTGGTGACACACCAACACAGAGAAGGCTCAGTCAGGAAGGTATCAAACACATTGAGAGACTTTGATGGGAAAGTGCAAAAGTGCAAAGGCAAAGTCGAGGCATCGGAGGGAGACCACAAACCTCCAAACAACTCACCTACTGACCCTCCTGCCTCACATGTGCAGATGGTACATTAGACTTATCAGCCATCTCAGAACTCATCGAACCGAAAGCAAGTTTTGGGGGACTGCCTAAGAAGAAGCTATTCAAGACTCAGATTAATAGATTTTTGGGTACTAAGGGAATAATGGGATATGGGGACAGGATGCAAAAGTGAAGTTGATGTAAAAGTGCAACAATTATCTTACTGAATGCTGGAGAAGGCTTGGGGTGGGGATGTGCTGTGTGGCCTACTTCTGCTCTTCTTTCTTATGTTCTTATCTTGAATGCAGCCAAATGTAAATTACCACACAAAGGAATAAAGAAAGAAAAGTATATGCCATGAATGAATGAGCAGCCAAAGATGACTGTGAAAGTGACACTGTAGTTTTAGTGGATTCAAGGTGCAACATATCCAAGGTATGCAGTCAGTAATATGATGAATTACACAGCATAGAATGTAAGTCAGAGGATATAAAACTTTGGTGCTCTCGTCAGACACCACCTTGAATATCGCTTCTACTTCTGGTTACCAAGAAAGAAGAGAGACACTCAAATGCTAGAAGCAATGCAGAGAAGAGCTGCAAGACTGATATCCAGTTCATAGATTTGTGTTACTTGGAAAGACATGGCCATTTCAACCTTGAAAGAGATAACTGAGAATCAATCTTATCAAAGTATTATTTAAGGTATAGAAAGTTAATTCAGAATATTACTGAACAGAACAAGGGGACCCAGGGTCATGATAGAAAAGGTACATTTAAGAGATAAAAACTAAAAACTGCAGATGCTGGAAATCCAAAACAAAAACAGAATTACCTGGAAAAACTCAGCAGGTCTGGCAGCATCGGTGGAGAAGAAAAGAGTTGACGTTTCGAGTCCTCTCCCTCATCACCCCTTTCCTAATATTCGCTCAGTTCTGTTGAAGGGTCATGAGGACTCGAAACCTCAACTCTTTTCTTCTCCGCCAAGGTACATTTAAGACAGATTTCAGGATTTAATTCTTCACCAGAAAGAAAGATCAACATTTGGACTAAACTTTCAGGTACAGTAAAGGAGGAAATCACCTCAGAAACAATTTGATGGTATAATTGGTGAGGGAGAATGTTAAGATTATTCTGGATTGATGAATGAAAATAGACCAAATGTCCTTTCCTCATATGCAATTATCTTGTGATCATAATTAAAATATAACCATTAGCCCTCATTCAGTTCAAGACAAAGGGTTACCACGATATTCTCGAGGGCAACTTGGAATGGGCACTGAGTGAAGACAAGTTTGAAGCATTTGCAACAATCATCAGCCAGAAGCATTGAATGGATGACCCATCACAGCCTCCTCCGGAGGTGCCCAGCATCACAGATGTCAGTCTTCAGCCAATTTGATTCCCTCCATGTGGCATTAAAAAACTGCTGAGCACACTGGACACAGCAAAGGCTATAGACCCAACAATATCCTAACGATAGTGCTGAAGATTTATGTTCACAAGCTAGCTGCACTCCTAACCAAGCTATTCCAGTACAGCTACAACACTGACATATACCCAACTAGGTGGAAAATTGCCTAGGTATGCCAGGTGTCTACAGAAAGCAGGACAAATCCAATCCGGCAATTATTGTGCCATCAGCATCCTCTCAATCATCAGCAAAATGATTAGGGGCAGAACTTTCTGCCTGTCGGGCGGAGCGGGAATGGGCATGGGTCCAATTGCCGCCCATGCCGCCATTTGATGCGGGCGGGCCAATTAAGACTCCCCCGGCGTGAATCGCGGCTCCCGAGGACAGCGGAGAGGGCAAGCGGTGCCAGGACTGCAGCGACCGCCAGGTCCAATGGCGACCCCGGTGGCCTGTTTTTAAAAGTTGCTCCAGCCTTTCAAAGACTGTGAATCATGGCAAGTGGAAGGGATCCCCAGAGTGCTGCTGGTGAGCAGGCCAGGCAGGAGGGGGGCAATGTGCCCCTCGCTTTTCTGATGATTGCCTTGCTGCCCTCCTCGAGGAGGTGGCAGCACCGTGAGAGGTCCTGGTACCCCAGGACAGGAGGAGGAGGCCCCCTCCACATGACCAAACGTGCCTGGGAGGAGGTGGCGCAGGTGGTGAGCTCCCACGACGTGTTGCGGCGCACCTGGATCCAGTGTCGCAAGCACTTCAGCGACCTGTTGTGCTCAGGAAGAGTGAGAAACATGTTGGCATTGGTCACATAACCCAGCAGGTTGGCTTTCCCCCCCGCCGCCTCCCCCGCCCCCGCCCCCGGCAACCCCCTCCCCCACATCCCACCAGTCTGAGTGTAGCGACTGCATTGAATCATTGACGCATGTGTCCTTCGCTGGGTGGGCCAGCAGATATTGCCCATGCCAAGGTCACCCGGAGAGGGTGGTGATGTGATGGGTTCTGCCCCCACAGCACGTGGTACACTGAGACCCACATGACTGTTTTGGGGGCAACCTGGAGGAGCTGCACCTAGGTGCAGTGCTGGAATTCCAGGACATGTCCAAGTCAGGGTGATGACATGCTCGGAGGGGAGCTCCAAGGTGGCGTGGCACCGATCGATCTGCTGTCCTCTGTGCTCCACATGCTTGCGCCTCCTTGCTAAGGAAGGTTAGACCATGTGGTGCCTAATGTGACGTAGGCAGCATTTAACCGTGGCGAGGGGGGTGTGGAAGGGCCTAGAATCTTTGTGTTTGTGAGTGTTTGGCAGCAGCGGGGTGAGGAGGCACTGGAGCCCTGATATGTCCCACTCTGGTTGGGGTGGACCATCCGCGTAGAGAATCCAGGTACAAGTAGCACTGATCAATGCTCTTCTTTCCTTTTCAGGAGAAGAATGCACATAATGCAACTGAGCGTGCGAGGACTGGCGGCGGCCAGCACAGTTGGTGATTCTCAGCCGCTTCGAGCTGGAGGCCTTAGATTTGGAGAGGCGCGCAGGTCCACCAGTGTCGGTGAGGCTGGAGTGCCACTAGCAGGTATGTTAGCCCAGCAGTGAGGTCACCATTGTTCTCCCAACAGCCATGGCAGTGCTGAATGTTCAGTGATTGAAGTTTGCAACATGGCTTGATCATTGCTTATGGAAGGATGAGCGCATAATGATCCGGGGACAGGGATGCGCATTGACATTGTCTCCATGTTAACTGATCCAATTCCTTGTTCTTCCTTTCAGCATCAGTGGAGCAGGGCTGGGAGGAGGAGGAGCAGGGGCCCCCTCTCACACCTGAAGGCCCTGAAGTCACGGACTCACCAGTGTCACACCATCTATGTCAGGCAGGCACCAGCGCAGATACAAGCACCTCGGTGGGAATTAGAACATCGGCTAGTGTTCCGGAGCACAGCTGTGAGGGCACTTCACAGTTGCTGGAGGAACTGGCAGAGACAGAGAATGCCCATGGTGCCAGCAGTCAGAGGACTGCAGAGGACTAGGCACATGCTCAGTTGGTGCCTGATGATGTGCCTCTGGAGTTGTGTCCGCGATGCAGCAAATGCTGGAAATGCGGTCGGGTGTGCGGGAGCATCTGTGGAGATACATGTGGCTATGTTTGGCTTGGTGTCCGTGGTGGAGGAATCTATGCAGACCATCGCCGAAGCAATGAGTCTCATGGCTGAGCGCCGTACGTCGTCCATGTAGAGAGTGGCGACTCTTGTGGAGAGGCTCCTCCAGGAGACCAATCAGGGCTTCCTGGGGATGTGCTCGGACCAGCAAGCCCTCACATCAGCATCGACCTCAGTTGGACATTGCCAGTGTGGGAGATTGACTGGGCACTAAGCTTCCCAGCTCGGTGCCAATCCATTCACGGTGAGCAGGGAAGTCCAAAGTGACCTCACATCGGTGCAGCAGCTGCCTGCTGTCTCTTGTGGGGGAGGAGGGGGGTGGTGGTGGGGGGGGTGGGGGGCCCTCTCAGGGCGCTCCGGATGAGGGCGGCAGCTCCTCCGCTCCTCTGCTAGTGACCGTTGCATCCGATGAGGTTGTTATGTGTGGGGAAATGCCAGCTGTGGAACTGGCAGCTCCCTCCCAAGGCGGGGCCAGCACAAGCTCCACGGGCCAGAAGATGACTGCCAAGGCCAGCGAGGCCAACAGGACAGCAGAGTCAGCAGGTTGTCTCACATGCCACTCCCAGAGAGGAGTCAGCACCAAGATGTAGCACCTGAAAATGTAAACATAAGGCATATTAGGCACACCAAGGGTTTATCACTGGTGTTTTTATGTTGGCACGCAAAGAGGCCTTTATGAGTTGGTGTGATTTTTAACACCTTTGTATTTTGTTTTCTTAAGTCCCTTTGGTTGTAATATTAAATTCAGACATGTCACCATGGCTGAGGGTGTCTCTTTTCTTCTGCAGGTGGATAGTTTCCAAAAATGTTATGAGGATTTGTGGGACATTCAGCTTTATTAACAAGGCCCATAGTTGATGTTCCTATCCAGGTAGATTTTGCACTTAGGCATCAGTATAGAGCCTGCAGACCAGGTTTGTCCTGGAGATCCATATGTGGTGTGCTAGCTGAAGGTTCATTGGATTAAAGCCTCCCGGGTGTCCCTGCCTCCCTGGAGTCTGCCCGGGTCAGTGTCTACCCCCTCAGCATTTCCCTGTGCATGCTCGTCCTCAGACTCATTGCTGGACTGATCGTATACAGCAGCAGCCACTGCATCTATGTCTTCATTGTCCACAGCATCCCCCTTTCCATCGCAAGATTGTTGAGAGTGCAGCATGCAACCACTATGAGCGACACACAATCTGAGGGGTACTGGAGTGCGCCTCCTGAACGGTCCAGGCATCGGAAGTGCATCTTGAAAAGACCAATGGCTCTCTCCACCACAGCCCTTGTGGAGGCGTGGCTCCTACTGTAGCGCTGCTCAGCTTCTGTTCTTGGATGGTGGAGAGGCATCATGAGCCAGCTTCTGAGGGAATACCCTTATCACCCAGCAACCATCCATCAAGCTGGGCTGGAGCACTGAAGAGCCCCGGCACCTGGGAGTGTCTGAGGATGTAGGTGTCGTGGGAGCTGCCTGGGTACCTTGCACAGACTTGTAGCATCTGCATCCTGTGATCACACACTATCTGCACGTTCATGGAGTGGAAGCACTTCCTGTTGACGAAGGCACCGGGCTCATCTGCTGGCGCCTTGATGGCCACATGTGTGCAGTTTATAGCACCCTGGATGCGGGGGAAGCCAGCAATGGTCGCAAAGCCTCTGGCTCTCTGTGTCTGACTTGCCTGGTCACAGCGGAAGTGGATGAAGGTCAATGCACGCCTGATCAGAGCACCTGTAATCTGCTTGACACAAGTGTGGACAGCTGATTGGGAAACACCACAAAGATCACCATCCGAGCCCTGGAAGATCCCAGAGGCATAGAAGTTGAGGGCAGCTGTGACCTTTAGAGTCACTGACATGGGGTGTCCACCCCTACAGTTAGGAGAGATCTCAGGGCCAATCATCTGACAGAAGGAGGTGACTGTCTCCCTTGAGAGACGGAGCCTCCTTCGACACACCACCTCCGACATATTGAGGTAGCTGCTTCGCCATCTGTATACCCTGGCAGCAGGATAGTGGCATCTTCTGCGGCCCCTTCCGCCTTGGACTACTTCTTGGCCCTGCACCCCTTGTGCCTGCGCCTGGCCTCCCAAAGGAGGCTCCCCTGGAGGCTGAATGTGCACTCCTGGCCTCTTCCCCCTTCTAGCCCTCCATTCCTCCTCACAGGAGGTACCTCCAGTGGAGTTCAGCTCCCATTCCCAGGTTAAGGGAAGGCTGAAATCTTTAGGCCTGAGAAAGATTCCTCACTGCAGAGTGCTGACCTGAAGGTTCAGTCCAGACCAAGCAGCTGGTATGCATTTTGTAGTATTGCAGGTCACACAGACAAGTAAGTATCAGTAACTTTGAAAAAACAATATTTGAGAGTGCAAACCCGCGACCCCACTGAGCCCTCTTATCCCTCCCATGGATGAGTTTTATACAAATGTGTCCTATCTGCCTGCCCATTGCGCCTGTGCGCCAACCTGAAGATTGCATGGGCACTGAAAAATCGCCATTGATTGGCGCCTCAAGGGGCCGGTTAATTAATGGCAGGGCGCATTGGAGATTAACGTGTGCTTGCCCAACGAAATATCGCAATGGCACGCGGTAATGTCGGGACTCTCGCCCGACATCACCACACATCATTTTTTGTGCGGGTGGGCCCCGCACGCCAATGGGAAAATTCTGGCCTAGGTGTCGTCAACAGTGATATGAAGTGGCACTTATTCACCAATAACCTGCCCATTGATACTCAGTTTGGGTTCCGTCAGGATCAGTCAGCTTCAGGTCATTACAGCCTTAGTCCAAACAAGGACAAAAAGAGCAGAACTCCATAGGTGAGGTGAGAGTTACTGCCCTTAATATCAAGGCAGCATTTGATCGAATATGGCATCAAGATCAAGTAAAATTTGAAATCATTGGGAATCAGGGCAAAATATTTGAGTGACTGAAGTCACACCTGGAACAAAGAAATACATTATAGTTGTTGGAGGTCAATCACATCAGTCTGGGGACATTACTGCAGGAGTTCCCTAGGGCAGTGTCCTGGACACAACCATTTTCAGCTGCGCCATTGATGACATTACCTTCCAATCCTGCGATCTCTACCACTAAGAGGAATAAGGACAGCAGATACATGAGAATACCACCACTTGGAAGTTCCCCTCCAAGCCACTCACCACCCTCACTTTGAATTATATCACGTTCCTTTCCTGTAACTGGGTCAAAATCCTGGAACATTTTTTTTTATTCATTCAAGGAATGTGGCCTTCGCAGGCTAGGCCAGCATTTATTGCCCATCCCTAATTGCCTTGAGAAGGTGGTGGCTTCTTGAACAAGCTGCAGTCCATGTGGTGTAGGTACACCCACAATGCTGTTAGGGAGGGAGTTCCAGGATTTAGACCCAGCAACAGTGAAGGAACGGTGATATAATTCCTTTCCCAACAGCACTGTGGGTGTATCTACATCATGCAGACTGCACTGTGCAAGAAGGTAGTTCACCACCAGGTTCACAAGGGCAAGGAGGATGTGCAATAAATGCCAGAGATGCTCATATCCTGAGAACAAATTAAAAAAACTCTGGGAACATTACGGATTAAGCAATTGGACATTTGCCTTATAAACCATGTTTAGCAGAAATTAAAATATCAAATGAGTAGCCTACCAGAATTCAAACTTCCAGACAATGTCATCATCACATTTGGAAATGTTCAGAAGGTTTACACAGAAAAAAAATCTTTTCCATAAACTTACACTAATTACAATTATATTGACTTCCAGTACAGCACTGATTAGTCTTCCACACTGCCACATTATTCTGTTAATAATATAAGCAGCCCTTATTGTGGTGTGCCTGTAGAGTGTTTGTAATTACAAACACTGTGACTTGTGGGTTGTAGAATTTACAGTAAGTTACCTAGAAATACAACTCAGAAATTCCAATCTGGGTAAAAGTATACCTGTTATCTAAACCAAATGGAAATACTGTACAAACATAAAAACTTACCACTGAAGAGATCTGGAAAATGGATTCATATTTTCTGAGGAGTGATGTTATTCAGATTTTCTGCACAGCAATTATACAGTGCCTCCCACTCGAAAACAGAGGATTACAGCAATGAATTATCCCTTTTCATTTCCTGTGTAAACCCCATGTATATTTCCAGTTCAACTCAATATGTATGTGTGCATTGTCCCCTTATTTACTTGGGATTTTGTCTGCTGTCCATTCCTGCCGATTCATTTCTAGGATGTGTTGCCATTTCATCTGAGGATCTGATTTCTAACAAAGCTGTTATTTTACTAGCACAGAAGTGGATCTCCTGTGGTGCTGCTCATTTGTGGTTATATTGTTGAATGGCAGTATGCTTTGGTACTTGACATGGTTTTGCTCTGCAGTCTTCCACCAGGGAATTCTCACAAAAGGTGCACAATGAGTGCGGTTGATGGTCACATGTTCAATAGATTTTCCTTAAATTAATCCATAGAGGGTATGGAGATTAAGGTTTGTGGAAGATTGTTCTAGTTCTTAATTGTTAGCAGGATATTGTTTCTGGGATAAAAAGTACACTAGAAGGAATTGCAAAGATCTGAGACAGTGTAATTTTTCAAAAAAGTATTCAATGCTAGAAAGTGTGAGCCAGTTAAGAATATTTTGTGCAACAGACATATTGAGCTGGATTTTCAGAGTCGGGGAGACTCGATGGAGATGTAAAAATGGCAGCCAGGACTCGATTCTGGCATTCCAAATCCCATTCCGGGCACCCCTGTTTTCTCCACTGCGGGTTAAGGATACGGGCTGGTGCAGCTCGCAAGTCCACATCCTGCACTCCTGACCTGGCTGGCTCCATTGCAGGAATAGCCATGTTCTAGTCCTCCAAAATTTTCATGGACTCTGGCCAGCTTTCAAAGGGCTCATGGTTCCAAGGCACCTCAGAGATGTCACGAACCATATCCAGGATGAGGGAATCTTTTGAAATGTGAGACCCCCCATGCCTAGCTATGCCTCTCCACCCACCTACCATGGCCTCTCATACTCTCAATGTCAAGATATGATCAGAGACCAAGAGCTGCCAATCAAGCCATGTTTTCCCTGGGATAGAGCTGTATTAATAGTCTACTGGATGTCTGAGCTCTCAGCCAAGCCTAATTTTGCGTTCTTTATCTATTCTTTCAATTGCACAATGTTTACTTACACAAGATAAAGAGGTTTCAAGTGTTTGCAATTTCAGCTATTGATACTTTGAAGGGTCTGGATGATTGACGCTTTTACAGGGCTCTTTAGAGAAAGGAGGGTTTTTTTAAAGGAAGTTATGACTTTTAAAAAGCCTTTTCACACATCCTATTGTTTCTATAGGATTCATTGGTTCTGTACAGAGTATATGGTGGGTTAATGGAGCTGGAAGTGCCATAGCTTGGCACAGAGAGTATGAGGGGCCATGGGGGAAGGGTGTTGTGGATATAGGGGTATATTTTAGTATCAAGGATATGAGGGGCCACAGGATGGGTAGAAGGGAATGGCTTGGCATGGAGGGTACAAGGGGGCATGGTGGGTGGAGACACATAGCTTTGCATTGAGGTTATAGGAGTAGGTTAGGGGCATGAGGTGGCATGGATGGGACATGGGGTTGTGAAGCCTGGGGGTGTGGGGATGAGGGCTATTTGTTGTTTTATTGATTTTATCATAACTGGTATGGAACCCCAGAGCACTGAGGTAGGCCTTTTGAGCAGCTGGCTCATTACTTGGCAGCCTTTGTGGCTGCCTCCACATTCTTTCCAGGGATGGAGGGCCTGACTCCTATTATCACCCATCCCCTCGCTCAGGACAAAAATTGCGTCTTTGTTGGCACTTTCTCCTGGGGCAGGCAGGCAGAGCCTGGAAATTTCCTGACTCCTGCTAGCTGACTCTACAATGAAAATCCAACCTGTCACACATTGGTTGTAGTTGAGTCAGAAGTTGTGTTGTCACAAAGTCAGTTTGCTGGGTATGGAAGAGCAAGAGGGCTTCACCTCTACAATTTACAAAGAATTCTTGCCAGAGACAATGAAGTGTTTTTTGATTGGTTCCTAGAACTATTTCCTTATTCACTGAAGTCACATAAATGCACAGCTTCAGAATTATCACTCTCCCTGTAAGACGGGATTGCTTTTGTTTACGTTTACTATATTTGCCTTTCTCGGTGTCCATAGTATTGAGACTTTCCTGCTGAAAGTCACAACTACCATACTTTGTACATTATCCATCCATCCTCCTTCCCTTCTTTTCTTCATGATCAGCTCTGCGAAACTGCTCTTGCTGGATTCTACTCCCAGCACTCCTAATGTAACCACCACATATCTAGAAATAGATTAAAAATGAGTACAGTAGCCGAGTGATTATGGTACTGTGCTCACAACCCTGAAGCCATTAGTTTAAATCTAACCATGACAAATTGTGAAAATTGCTTTCAATAAATATGGTAATTTATCGCTGAAATCAGAAATGACCATAAAAGCTACAGTGAAATTCCAACTGGTTTAATAACGATCTTTTGTGAAGGAAACCTGCCATTTCTCCATGGTCTGACCTACACGTGACTCCAGTGCCACAATATATGGTAGATGCACAACGCCCAAAGGTCATCCAATAAACTAATCAGTTGTCATGGAGGCTGCAGATGGGCAATGAACACAGCTTTGTAGTACCACACACAGAACAAAATATAAAAATGGCTTTTCCCTCTGTGCTTAAATGATCACCAATACTGTACCCCAAAGGCTGCTGTTCCCCACTTAAACACTACCTCTCAGTGATGTTATGCACAGACATAGGATCAACATGTCGATAACTGAGCACCATTCACTGCTGCTCTGTCTGCGTTGTTAGTCTGTGCATTCAACATCAACACTTGTTGTGAATAAATTCGTTGCCACGTTTCTTACACTTCAGTGAATACAGTGCAAAAATAATTCATTGGCTGTGAAGCATTTGAGATGTGCTGAGATCACGAATGGCGCTATATGTATATTTTTGTTTCTCTTTCAAGCCTTTTTTTCCCATCAAGATGCAAAAACTTTCAATTGAAGGCCAACTCCATCTTTTTGGGCTTCCCCCAAAATCTCTGTATCCTTGTCACTAACTCTTAAGTTGCTCATTTGTCTAAAGCAGAGAGAATTAACTTTGGTAACCCTGTTCAACCATGAAGTGAGCTTCAAATTTCACATCTGTTCCATTACAACTTAATTTTACCTTTGAAACACAGCTTCTACCATCCTTACCTCAAAATGTGCTGTCAAAACCCTTATCTGCTCTTTTGTTACCTCCACACTCCACATGTGCAACACCTGCCCCCTGAGCTACACAAACTCGAACTTGTCCAAACCTCTGTCACAATTGTCCTGTCCCATGCCAAACCAGTCCACCGACAACATTCTCAGCAATTTCCATTGGCAACTTAACAGAATGAATTCAAAGTCCTGGTTTATGTCCCTCCATATTATATTATGTAACACACACCACATTATTCCACTAAAGTGGATCTGTGTTCCTTCAAGTAATTTAAGTCTAATTGTTGTTAAGTAAATGAAAGCTCAGGTTAGAGTTTAGTTGTTCTTTGATCAGGAAACTTTGCAGATTGAGTGTACTTACCTGTAACTGTGTCAAGTTCCTTTTTAAAGTATACAGATAGCCTGAAAGTATTATTACTTTACCTGACATCGCCATCTAAATTGTTTTCTAACTATTGCAGACTAAATTATCAGTGGTTGCTGTTTGGGATGTCCTTGAGTCAGAAGGTAAACAAGTTTAGGGTTCAGCAGTGTCTGAAAAATTAGAGGGCTAGACAGATCTTGAAACAAATTGCTGAAGCAAACATTGCTTCATGTATAATCTTATTTTGGATAAAATGATCATGGAGGTGTGCAAAGCTTTTATAGGTTCCAGTTGCACACAATCTACATATAAGCATCACGACTCGTGTAAATATCAGCACGAAGCAATAATTGTTGCTCATCAGACACCTCTAGATGGAACAGCAGTTTCGTCTCCAATTTGAGCACGTAGGTCCATTAAATTCCAGTACAAGCTTGTAGGGCATGTTGAAATCTAAGCACAATTCAGTACAAAAATAAAATGCCTGTAAATGGGCAGACAACAGTAGTAATGTAACAGTGGGAAATGGATATTCAGGCAACAAAAGACACTACATTGGCACACTGAAAATCCTGTCAGTTTATAACAAGTTTGCAAGTCCTAGCAGCACATCCATAAATTATGCTTATATATAAGGTAAATAGAGTGTAATGCCCCAATGTTTGCAGGTCCAGACTCAAAAGCCATGTTAACAACACAAAGAAAAGATGGTGCTGTGTGAGGGGGCATGTGATGGGAACGGACGGGTGGGGTGGGGTGAGGTTATGCTTCCTCTGATAATTATGAAGGGTCAAAGATGAAATGAGTTTTGAACTTCCATACCAACGCCCAGCAAGGGTCTCTTTTCTCGACTTGATGGGGTGACATGATAGATATCATTCCAAGATTATGAAAGTGATTGGTAAGATGTAGAGCAGTTAAATGTAGAAAAAAAAACACTTTTTGGGAAAAGTCTAAAACTAAGAGTCATAAATATAAATAGTCATCAATAATTCCAACAGGGAAGTTCAGGGGAAGATTCTTTACTCAGAGTGGTTGGATTGTGGAATTCACTACCACAAGGTATAGTTGAGGTGAATAGCCCGGATGCATTAAAAGGAAAGCTAGAATACAGAAGGTAGAACAGAATAGGTTATGCTGATAAGAGTTCAATGAAGAGGGGAGTTAAAGGGGCTCAGGTGGAGCATAAACACTAATGTAAAATGTCCTGTTTTTGTACTGTAAATTTTATATATAACATGTAAAAGATTTAAACCAAGAGCACAATACTACCCAAAAATGATTGTTCACCGTAGCATTCCCATGTGACAGGCTTGAAAAATAAAGCCTGAGGTTTGTGCATATGTACAAATAGAAGGTGCTCTTCTGAGGCAAGGTAAGGTAATAATACATTGTCAGGTCAAGAGTAATGTCCCTCAAAGCCCATGTCATCTCAAGAGTGCTGACATGTGGAAAGCGTTCCATTCTATAATGCTCACTACAAAAAAATTCAGTACTTTAAAAAAATATAAATTGCACAAATTTCAAGTTTGAAAAACCCAAAGCAAACAATCAACCAACCACTACTCTCCTTTAAACAACTGAAACTGCAGATTTGTTGTATTAATTGCTTTAATTTCTATCTCTGTAACATCGCCTGACTTCATCCATCTCAGCTCACTTGCTGCTGCAACCCTCCTTCATGCTTTTGTTACGCCTAAACTTGACTATTCCACTGCACCCGTGGCTGGTCTACCCTTTGTAAACTTGAGGTCCCTCTTTTTACTCACGCCAAGTTCCGTTCACCTATCGTCCTTGTGCTTGATGTACACTGGCTCAAGTAATGCTTTGAAAATTCTAATCCTTATTTTCAATTCCCTCCATGGTTACATCCTTCCCTATCTCTGTATTCTCTTCCAGCTCCACAACCCTCCGAGATATCTGCGATCACCTAATTTTGAGCATGCCCGATTTTAATTGTTCAACCATTGGTGGCCACGCCTTTGGTTGCCTAGGCCCTAAGCCCTGGAATTCTGTCCCTAAACCTCTCCACCTCACTTTCCTCCTTTAAGGTACTCCTTAAAAACTAACCCTCGACCAAGTTTTTGGTCAGCTTTGGTCTACTTGGTTTGGTATCATTTTCTGTTTTACAATGTTCCTGTGAAGGGCCTTGAGATACTTTATTATGTTAAAGGTATTATATAAATGTAAATAGTTGTTGTTACATAGCACGAGAGAAAGGCCCAGCTTACTGAAACTGCCCACTTCCCAGGTCAGGGTCCTTTAAAATACACACACCCCCACCTATCTCCTCCTCATCCAGCCCATCCAAATGCCTTTTTCCAACAGGACAAGATGACACCTCCGAAATCTAGATCTAAATCAAGGCTGCTATGTAGTGCTGAAATTCTTCTGCCTTGCCACCTGTAATTGTTCTATGAGGACCAGATTTGGGCACTCTTAGGTTAGTTGTTAAAAGATCTAAGTTCACATCACAACATAATCGGCATAATTTTGTACTAAACCGCCAGTGTTATCCAGAGAGAGGTCTTAAATATGTCTAGTATAGGGCATGGGAAATTTAAGGTTTGTTCCAGCTCAGAGTAAGACTACAAAACAGTGTGAAGGTATAATTCAGGGAGCTTTACTCTGTATCTAATTAATGTTATATCTAACCTGGGGTTGATTAATATTGATTTCTTAGCATTAAATCTGTCACTATGGTTGAATAGGATTCACTTTTTGAAAGAAATGAATTCCAAAACATGGGGGAACGGGAAGAGGAAGATAATTGCACAGTCATTTTAACAGCAGCATAGACCATTCAAGCTTTGCAATGGAAGTATTTATTGTAACTTGGAACATTCTTCTCATTCATTTGAAACATTTCACGTTACTTGCAATATAAACTTGATCTGGCTTATATTCGCTGAACAACTTAAGAAAAGACCTTCATTTATATAGGATAGTTTAGGCACACTTCAATGAATTGCAGCCAAATAAAAATCAATGCCCTTACAGTTAGACTTCAGCACACAGGAGGAAGAATGAAAAATTGCAAAAGACTTCCTAAAATAAACAAATGCATTTGTCTGATTGGCTTCCTTCTGGATTCTGGTGTCAACTATAACTTCCCATTAGCGAAAGCTGCCTCCTGGAACTGAGGAACATAGGTTTTGAAGTAAGCCCTAATGAATAAAAAAGAGAGGGAGCAGTGGTTAAAAATGAAGAGCACAAGGACATAGAAAAGACAATTAAATTTTTGATGATTGAACAGTCTCTGTAGTTTACTACATATATTTTATTTTAAAACTCAAATTTTATGTAAAACTGAAAATTAACATTTTGTCATAAGAATTTCCCCTTTTTACGTTTTCCCTCTATACCGAACACTGTTCTTACTTTGAGAGAGCTAGCCCAGGCTGCTGCATTGCTATTCTTAACCACCTGCAAAGAGCAATTTTTCTCTTCTCTTGTCAGAAGGCACATACTTTCTGCCAAGTGATAACCCAGCAGAGATTGAACTCCTTCTACAGTGAAGTCACAGAGACACCGCCCATCCTGACATTCCATGGTATAGCATGTTGGTACATAAATTGACTGTCATTGTTCAAGTGCAAAATATTTTGTAATTTTAATGAAATAGAGTGGTGGGTAAAACATTTCTTGGCAATAATTTTATTGAAATCTATATACTCCATGAGTTTTTTGTTAAAATTATCAGTAGGCGGAGCTTCAGCTGCAAAGTTGCGTCCATGATAAGGTTCGGATTATGGCCATCATTATCTAGCAAGTGCAGAATAGGGAAAAGATATTTTGGGCCTCGCTTGTACATCTTATAACATATAACTCGAGAGTTATTCAGAACAAGCCTAGTTAAGAAACCATCCAGGGAGACATAGGAAACAAAAAAAAATAAAATAATTAATCCCTCCCTCCAGATTTCAAAGACAGAGAAACAGATGGGAATGAATAAAAGACACAAATGTCATGGAGTCTTGCTTCCTCCCATCTTGTTAAAGAACAGCTCTTGGTTATTCAGCGAAAGACAATTTCCATGGAAATAGTTCTGCTCCTCCCCATTTTCAAGACGCAAAGGTGGCAGTATGTCAGTGGGGGGAGGATGGGTGGAGAAAAGGAGAAAATGCGTTCCCTCCATGTAAAAGTTCAAACTTTCTGCAACTTTTCCCTTCATTTAATAATTTACTGCTAAATAAATTGGTAGAAAGACAGACAATGGATATAATTCTACTTAAAAGGCATGATAATCAATTAACCTTATAAAAATTCTCCTAAGAAAAATTGAGTATAAAATGGCTGATGAACATGATAACCACAAGGGTTCAGAACACCAAAGCAAACTAATTCCACTCTGACAAAGATTAAAAAGATAACTGAAAAATTAGAGTTGAGTTGAAACATTGGAATAGCAAAGTAAATATCACATTACTCACAAACTTCTGCTATGAAACTGATCTTTATTTATTACTATGAGGCATTTCCTGTTACACAATGAAACCGGCATTTTCTAAATAATTATTTGCTATTTCATTATAAAAGCCTCACTCACTGATATCCAGGTAAAAACATCCCTGATGGTTTCTCTTCCATGCACAGACTCATGTCAATTTTATAAACAATCATTATGGTCTCTGTCACCTGAAGATACACAACAAAAGCACCAAGCCAGTCTATTTACATCGTCTGCCTAAACATAGTGCAACTTACAATGAAATTCCTTCCTCTAATTTAAGTAGGTCAAAACTTCCATTAAAACAACGAAGGAAGGATTTGATTATAAATGTGTTTGGTACCCCAATACATAAGAACATAAGAAATAGGAAGAGAAGGCCATTTGGCCCCTCAAGCCTGCTCTGCCAGTAAATAAGATCATGGTTGGTAATTTCAAAATCATAATTTTGTTTATTTTTCCTAGTCAAAATGACAATAATTCAGGAGATAAATGTTTCTCAACAAGTGGCATATTACTAAAATTAAAACTTTCCCCTTAATGGAACTTAATTGATATGATTAGTAAACTACCACCATTATTTTTAAGTACAAAAATTAAAACAGTGACAACAAATATTCTGGGACACACTGAAGACAGCCATATGTGCAAGTACTAAACTATGTTAATTGCTTTATTTTGAAGTCACGATGTCATTTGATAAGAGAAAAAAATTGGAAACCAAAACAAGGAACAAATAAAAGCAATGTAATGGAAGGAGTTAGCTGTAGCAAACAGCACTAAAAATGTTAAGATTGTAAAATTAGAGCTAAGCATCAAAATTGACTGAAACAGAACTAGTTAGTGAGATTCCTGCTAATTACACCTGGGGATGCTGAGAGTTATCAGAGCGGTGGACTTCAACTCCTACTCCTTTTGTAGCTTTCACTTTTCTTTCTCAGACAGCTTGGTATGTTCTAACACCAAATATTACATGCAGAATTTCAGAAAAAGACTAAGCCACAGAATGCTTTACTAATTCACAGTAAAAAAAATTATTTCTCCTTAAATGCTACTACAGGTGCCCGAATATTATAGGAGTCGAACGTGTGGTAGTTCCAAAAAGAACTACTCTCCTCGCTTAATTAACAATTTTTTAAAAAATGTACATTTTTTGATGAATCATTATTTGCAACCAAGCTGAAGGCAACATCAGTATTGGCACTCAGTTTCAACCTCATGCATTCTTAGGTCAGGGAATGCATACCTAGATGCAGAGTAAATCTCTGCCCCAACACGTCTGAGCTTGAACCTCAGGAAAGAACCTCAGACTGTAACAGTGTGAATGTTTCGATTTTCCACAATCAGTAGCTCCTGAGACTGGCAATTTCATATTAATTAGCAAGCAGCTTTGTGCTGTGCACCCACAGAAAAAAACTGGATTGAGATTGGACAAATTTCTTTTACTTAGAACCACAGACGTTCATTACCTCAGTTGGAGCTGTACTGATGAAAGACACCGTTCTAATATAATGTGGCACCTTAGCCTTTTTATAGAAAAAAAGGGTATTGTAATTTACTGAATTTTATGGACAGCTGCCATTTTGGACCTCCTGGCTTGTCAGAGTCACCAGTGCATAGTAATGTCAAGTTCATCCTCAGATATCTGGGATTATACAAGTCTTACAACAAAGAATGCTAATCACTGTCTGAAGCCACTCATTGACCTGTGGCAAGTTTGGAGAGCCAAGAAGGATAAGTCTTTGCTGGTCTGGAAAATTAAATCTCAGCTGTAAGATGAGATTGATATTGAAAGATTTATGAAATATGTTTACATTCAGCGTATTGCATCTCAGTGCTTACTTTCACATTTAAGATAAATTAGCTTGCACTGTCATTAAGATGAAAAATATTGTACAATGAGGGCAACTAACAGCAAGTACAAATATATTTCTTACATGGATTTGATTTTTCATTTAATTTTAGAAATTATCAGATATACAAAGGCAGCATGTGGGAGAAATACACAAAATTGCACAACAAAAGTAACTAAATTCAAGGTGTGCCTAGCATAAAAATGATGCCCTTCAGGCGTTTATGATTTTTTTGCAGAAATAATACTGATATCCTCAAGGGGTTAATAATGGGAACACAAGGTAAGAATTAAAAGGATGTCTTGGGTCAAATGGAATGGTTCGCTAACAAAGTGCCTATAGATGTTCTACTTTTGTTAGCCAGCCTTGAGCTATTGACAAAACTCTGGTAGTGAGGTTTTCAAACCCATCTCTCAGTATCCTGGAACTCCATCTGCTTCCTCAATGTAGATGCAAGCCACTTAACCTTCACAAACACACTGAGGATATTGCATTGCAGCTGAGTGCAAATTATGGATTTGCCCACCTGCTTGCTCTCTGCAATGGTTTATCTTTGTAGACAGTAGTTAAGCTAATGTTCTTGCATTGTTTAAGAGGGGGAAATGACATTAAATTCGTAACAATAATCGATGCTTAAAACAGAAGAATCAGGAAAGAAAATCTAGCACATTGGCTTCAACTCATAGCAAATGTGATTCCCATGGTAACAATAAATCTAAGCTCTGTTATTTTTTAAAGACACTTACTTTGCTCTTTTAGCCATCTCATTGCCATCCCAGCGCGGACTGTATGGGTAAGATTTCTGTATCTGTTGATAGAGTTGTCCACTGTTGGTAAAATGGTACACCGACTGGAACGTCAAGGTGGGTTGATCCCGTGGAAAATATAGAGGCAAATCGACTGCAGGTGAAAGGAAAAAAAAAGTGAGGAATATTTTCAAATGAGGGGAGAGGAAAAAAGCAGCCGTTACTCATACTGAAACAGGCAGACATAAGTAAGGATTGAATCATTCCTGCTGTGGTTGTGTCAAACAATGGTGGATGAGTCATTTCACCAAGACAAGAATCAAGGAGAGTAATCGGTGCTTAATTTTAATTTGCTAGGGCTAGCTTGTAAGATCCAATGAGTTTACTTTCAATACTTTATGTAATGTTAATTAAATTAAAATAAAATTTAACACTTAGCCGAATATGCCTTTTATGTTAAACATGCTGAAGGGAAAATGAATAAACAGTCCTTCTCTGCACCACACTGTTTTACATCTTTTTATTCATTCATGGGATGTGGGTGTTGCTAGCTGGGGCAGTATCTATTGCTCATCCCTAATTGCCCTTGAGAAGGTGGTGGTGAACTGCCTTCTTGAAACACTGCAGTCCATGTGGTGCAGATACATCCACAGTGCTATTAGGGAGGGAGCTCCAGGATTTTGACCCAACTGGATACATTTTTAGTGATACCTATATTTTCTTTCTTTGTTTTGTGCTTCTAGCTAGTTGTGGATCAAAAAAAAAGGCTCTACAATTTATGCACTTCTATGTTAAAAAAAAATGTTCGTGAGGTGGGTGACACTGGCATCCATAACTTCCCTAAGAATGTGGTTTTGGGTCTTTTTTTTTGAATCAGCGCAGCCCATGTAGTAATGGTGCTCACAATGGTGTTAGGTTGTGAATTCCAGGATATTGATCCAGCAATGCCTTTGAACAAAGAGGAAGCCTGTCACAGTCTGTTGAAAAGATGAACGCCAAGCATTCCTTTATGTACAGAATTAACCATTTAAAATCAAATCTGCACTGCACTCTTATTTATGTTTTTGCTGTTGATACCTCTCCTTGCTTATGTTTTCATTAGCTGAGAGGACAGAGTGGAAGAGGCCAGAAGCATTTACCCTAACCACCATTAAGCTCAGCAAATGGCACGAGTGCTGTTCAGTGCAGTGAAAGTGAGTGGGCAACTGCATTACAGTAGAAGAATTCTATATGGCACAGCAGTTAACAAGACTACATTTTGTACCCCTTGGGCCTTAATCTGAACTGTAGCTGATAGCACAAATCCTTCTTCCCTTTGACCTCTGTGAGAATTTAAGTGAAATATGTCAGCACATTTATCCTGAGAGTCCAAAAAGACCTATGTTGTACTCTCATGGGGCAGAATTTTCCGGTCAGCCTGTGGCGGCGGGCCCGACATACTGACACATAAAATGACGTGCGATGACATTGTGCACCATTGCGATACTTCAATCGGCAGGCATGCACCGGAGTCAGCTGTGCATATTCCAAAGCGTAAAAGACCTATTAAGGCCATTAAGAAATTAATTTAAGCACTTATGAATGTTGCCCGTCCAAACTTAAGGTTGGTGGGCAGGCGAAAAATCCAAGTGGCCTTCACATTTTTAGGAAATCTCAACCATGGGAGGGATGAGGTTTCCTGAAGCTTTTATTAAATAAATAAATAAATTTTTATAAGTTTAAAAACATGCCTCAACTCATGTGACACAGTCATATGAGGGGACATGTTTAAATAAATTTTATCATTTATTCAATCCTTTTAACATCCATTCAATCTCCCTGAGGCAGTTCCGTGCCTCAGGGAGATTGCTGCGCTCTTTCACGTGCGTGCATATTACGCTGGGTGGGCCTTAATTGGCCCACCCACGTAAAATGGCGGTGATCAGCTCCGCGCCCACCCCCGGCCAGCCCGCCCGCCATAGGAAAATTCCTGACCATGGTTTCTGTCTTACATACAATATACAGCAGAAAAACAAGCCATTCAGCCCAATTGCTCTGTGCTGGTAAAATCATTTTTCAAATTAATTCCCTTGGTGATGAGTCAGCTTTTTGAACTGCTGCAGTAAATCTGGTGCAAGTAGTCCCACAGACCTGTAAGGTAAGGACTTCCAGGATTTTGACCCAGCAACAGCTAAGGAATGGCAATATATTTCCAAGTCAAGATGCTGTGTGACTTGGAGGAGAACTTGCAGGTGACAGTGTTCCCACGTGCCCTTGTCTCTCCAGCTGGTAGGGGATGTGGCTTTGGGCGGTACTGTGATAAGGACTGCTGGCATTTGCATAAGATGCCAAGTTGTGTACCCAAGTTCGTAGTTGATGCCTTCAGAAGAGATGGGGAAAATCTTATAGAAAAAGCTGACAAGAAAAATACATCTTTTCAATCACTCATGCCTGTGCTTCTGTTTTATTGATGTGTCATTATCAACTTGCAATTTTAGCAACTTTATTCTAGCATGCAGTTCCTTCGGCATTGGGGGAGGCGATGGCGTAGTGGTATTGTTGCTGGACTAATAATCCAGAGACCCAGGGTAATGCTGGGGGGGGAGGGGGCTGATGGGTTCGAATCTCACCATGGCACATGGTGGAATTTGAATTCAATAAAAATCTGGAATTAAAAGTCTAATGATGACCATGAAACCATTGCCGATTGTTGTAAAAACCCATCTGGTTCACTAATGCCCTTTAGGGATGGAAATTTGCTGATCTGCTGTCCTTACCTGGTCTGGCCTACATGTGACTCCGGACTCTTAAATGCCCTCTGAACAAGGGCAATTTGCGATGCCCACACCCCATGAATGATTAAAAAAAATTAATATGCATCTGCTGACTTTGTTATACAAATAGCCAAAGCTGTCTGTCTCTCAAAGATAACTGATATAAGAAATAGACAGATATATGAATGGGGGCTTTACTGATGGTTAGCATTACAGAGTCAGCGTACAAAAGCAAAATAAGGCAGGTGCTGGAGATCTGAAATAAAAATTGAAAATGCTGGAAATACTCAGCAGGTCAGGCAATATCTGTGGAGACAAATAGAGTTAATATTTCAGTTCAATGACCCTTCAGCTGAACTGTTGAACAGTTTATGTTTTATGCTGTTAAACCATTGATATTTGACACCAACATTGAAGCCAGGCACTTTCTGTTCTCCAAAAGTGTCATCCCTTATTATGATGAGCACAAGTTACAATAAAAAAGTGCAATTCTTTTAAGAAAAAGATTTCCTCTTTCCTCCACTTGAAGGGAGAGCAATCTTCTCCCAGCTCTGCATCAATGCTGTTCTGTCGGAAATGTATAGGAAAACCATTCCTCCAGCTCTCCTTCTTTCCCTGTGCAAGGCAAATCCTCTCCTCCATTTGGCATTCACCATAACAACAGTGTTAAGGCTGGAAAGAAGTGTGTAAAATTTGGGACATAAATCCATAGGCCAGAATTTGCTGCCAAAATAACGGTTAGGTTAATGTCACTCATCAGTATTTATGGGTAAATGATAGAGCAACATCAGTCGAAGACCATCTATGTGGTTAAATACAAATATCTAGAAGTCACTGTCAATTGTACTGATCTGCTGTTAGCTTCACAAAACAGCATTTGTTGTCTAACTCACCAAGGGCACCCACCACAGATATTTAAGCTACTAATTAGGAGCTCAAGCACCCTTTTAATTACATAATAATTGTTATTCACTGCCAATCAATCTCTTTGGCACTGAAAATTAACTATTATAAGTGTAGAGCCTCAATCCTTCAGGTTTTGAATTTATGAGAGAGATTTTAACATTTTACATTTCCCCCCTTTTCCTTTCTTTCTCTTTTACCTTCTAATCTGGTCTTTCTGTACCTGATTTGGCATTGAATTGACCCTTCTTTTTGGACCTTCTGCTGTTTATTTCCAAATTGGTTAAGCAGAAACCTAGTTGGTTGCCCTGTTCACTCATGCTGGTGATTCTATTTTTCTTGATGTGTCATTATCAACTTGCAATTTTAGCAACTTTGTGGACATACAGTTTTTGAGCAGAAAGATGCAGAGGCAATTTTAGTTAATGGCAGGTATTGTCAAACGCCCTGCTACAGCAAAATCTGGCCCAATGTCACTGAAACCGGGAGCTGCATGCAGAATCTGGGGCATGAATCCATGTTACATAACTAGTGTGGGATGCTAGTGTTCCAACAGTTGTGCACTAGCTGTATATTTGAGCAGAAACTTGGTCAGTTGCATTCAAATGTTATTTATCTTTACCAAATCTCTGCTAGTTTCTCATAGCCAGTAGTGGCTGGCCAATATTCTACAATAATGTGTTCTTCAGAAATGATACTTTCACGTTTCAAAGCATAGTTTAGATAAACTAGTAGTCTCAATTGCTACTTGAGCTGAGTATTTCTAGCATTTTCTGTTTTATTAACTTTAATTAACCTTTATTTTAAAGTCCAAAATCCAAGTGTCACATGATTGCACCTCTGCATATGGCACATACATCTATGATCTAAACATAAATAATTTCTAAAACAAAAACAGAATTACCTGGAAAAACTCAGCAGGTCTGGCAGCATCAGCGGAGAAGAAAAGAGTTGACGTTTCGAGTCCTCATGACCCTTCGATAGAACAGTTCTGTCGAAGGGTCATGAGGACTCGAAACGTCAACTCTTTTCTTCTCCGTCGATGCTGCCAGACCTGCTGAGTTTTTCCAGGTAATTCTGTTTTTGTTCTGGATTTCCAGCATCCGCAGTTTTTTGTTTTTATCTATATATATATATATATATATATATATAAATAATTTCTAATCTACCAATTAAAAGAAACAGCAAAAGAAACAATTAAAAAACAAAATTGCTAAATAACAATATGGCTTCAGAAACAGAAGCTCTGCTTATGCACAATTTTATTCATCTTTAAGAGACTACATTGTGATTTCCAAACGTCACCCACAACAGTATCATTTTAAACTACATGATCCAAAATCAGAATCTGTATTTAGCTATCTGTGCTTCTCTAAACCAAGATGGGCATCCGTTAATGATGCATGTATTTTGTTATATTATTTTTGCCTTCACCTGTCCGTAAAATTTCCTCAATACATAGGGAAATAATACTTTTTTTTAATGATTGGAACAAAGCCAAACAAATATGTGCACATATGGAGATGTATATTTGCATTGCGCTCTGGGGAGATTGTAGTCTCATCTGCCCTTTGATTGGTATAGTTAGGCTTATATACAATATTTGTACCATGGAGCAGGGTGAAATAAGTACTAAAAAGAGGGTTTTAGTTTCCTGAAATCCACAAACACAGAACAAGAACTGCAATTTGGCTCATTCAGACTGCAGTCCTATTTTAATTCCAATTCTTTACCTTTTCTCCATATCCTTCAAAACTGTTACTTTCCATATAGATATCTATTTTTCTGTGAGGTAATTATTTTTGCTAAGAAATAGCAATGCAACTCAAACTGGAAAATGTATTCTTCATCAGCTTATGAAGAATGTCATTAAGCCTTTTACATGAGTGTGCTAGCTTCCCCATTAAGAGTGGCCTATTCATAAAACTCTTGCACATCACTGAAAACAAGGTCTAAATCTCCAAAGTTTTTTTCTGAGCAGTACACTCACTGTCAACAATCACTTAAAAAAATAACAAAATTAACTAAAATAAGCCCCGCAATTATCAAAAGTGTACCCCAGGAGGTTCTAGACAGAATCATGAAGCAGTGCATCTTCAAAGACACCTGAGGCAGGATTTTCCTGTTGGCGAGCGGGCCCTGCCCCCCCGGCTCGACAACGTGTAAAATGACGCGAGGTGACGTTGGGTGGAACTCCGGATGTCACCGCGCCCCATTAAAATTTTCAGGTGCGGGTGGGGGGGGGGGGGGGCCAGCGAAATCAGCTGTGTGCCCGCAGACCTATCATTGGCCAATTGAGGCCATTGACAGAGTCAATTAAGTAATTAAAGGAAAAACAGAATTACCTGGAAAAACTCAGCAGGTCTGGCAGCATCGGCGGAGAAGAGTTGACGTTTCGAGTCCTCATGACCCTTCGACAGAACTTGAGTTCGAGTCCAAGAAAGAGTTGAAATATAAGCTGGTTTAAGGTGTGTGGGGGGTGGGAGAGAGAGAGAGAAGTGGAGGGCGTTGGTGTAGTTGTAGGGACAAACATATATACCAACCCCCTCCACTTCTCTCTCTCTCTCTCTCCCCCCCACCCCCCCACCACACACCTTAAACCAGCTTATATTTCAACTCTTTCTTGGACTCGAACTCAAGTTCTGTCGAAGGGTCATGAGGACTCGAAACGTCAACTCTTTTCTTCTCCGCCGATGCTGCCAGACCTGCTGAGTTTTTCCAGGTAATTCTGTTTTTGTTTTGGATTTCCAGCATCCGCAGTTTTTTTGTTTTTATCTAAGTAATTAAAGGACCTGCCTGTCCAACCTTATGGTTGGTTGGCTGGCAGGCCAGGAGCCCTGGCGCGAATTAGAAAAAGCATGAAACCTCATCCACAGGCGGGATGAGGTTTCATGTAGGTTTTAAAAAATGTTAATAAAGTTTTGGTAAAAATTATGGACATGTCCCAACTCATGTGACAGTATCACATGAGGGGACATATTAGGAAAATTTTATTTTTCTATTTTGAACTTTTTTATATTCACAGCCGATCTCCCTGAGGCTGCACTTAGCCTCAGGGAGATGAGTGTGCTCATTTATGCGCACTCTCGATTTTGGGATTCCCCCCACTTCCCCCACCCCACCCCCGCCCGCACAGGAAGCACATAGCACTTCCATGTGGACGTCACACTGGACAGGTTTTAATTGGCCCGCCCACGTAAAATGGCGCCACCCCATTGGAAGCGCACCCGTGCACGCCCTCCCTTCAGCCTCGCCCCTGTCGGGGGGAAAATTCAGCCCCTAGGTGTTGAAATAAACCATATTGATCTTACAAAGCAACTTTGGGGTATTTCGCCCTCTCAAAGCAATATTTCCTATGTTTTCTTCCCCATCAAATATTACAAATTCGTAAAATTGTTCATATCTAATCCTGTTTCCTTTCTCCAATTTAAGGTATGTAAGTATGCCAAAATGACTTATCTAACAGGAGACAATTACAAAGGCAGTGGCTGGAGATTTTATACCCAGTGAAAGTCCACCAGAAGACAACATTTACATCAGGTGAAGGAGCCAGCTACAGCTGATGTGCTGCAGGGTAATTCTTTGATGTAATTAACCTGTCTAGCACATTACTGTTTTCCCCAACCATTTGTTCTCAATGTTATCAATGTCTGTCAATTTTGTCTGCAACATTTAATGTGCCCATACCTCAGTTTACAGAAGGGACTAATTGGAGCATGTCAGTTTGGCAGTACAATTTAAACTCAGTGCAGGTCTCCAAAGTTCATAAATACAGGGAAAAAAGTTTACATACCAGGAAACGCAAATTAAAATTTAAGAGGTTAGGAGTAAGAAGGGAACCTGAGCAAAACCTTTCAACCAAATGATAACTGTTTTGTAGGATACGGAATGACACACTATTTGCATTTCTGGAGATGGAATGAAGTCGAGATATGGTGAGAAGGCAGATAGGCAAGGTTGAGGTTATAAAAGCAGCCCATAACCTTCCCTCTCTATATAAATAAAGTCACCTTTCTGGTCTGCCTACAATTTTTTTTAATGAAAGACCAATCTTCTTTATTGGAAAAGTTTTGTGTATTTATTTGCAGAATACCTTAGGCATACTCAAGTCTATCAAGAATAATCCATTAGCAATTTGTCCCTCTCTAGGACCAGTATTTGTCCATTACAGAATCACAGAAGCACACAGTGCAGAAGAGGCCCTGCACCGACACATGAGAAACACCTGACCTACCTACCTAATCACATTTATCAGCACTTGGCCCATAGCCTTGAATGTTATGACGTGCCAAGTGCTCATCCAGGTACTTTTTAAAGGATGTGAGGCAACTCGCCTCCACCACCCTCCCAGGCAGTGCATTCCAGACCGTCACCACCCTCTGGGCAAAAAAAGTTTTTCCTCACATCCCCCCTAAACCTCCTGTTCCTCACCTTGAACTTGTGTCCCCTTGTGACTGACCCTTCAACTATGTAGCAACACATATATTTACAGTAAAGACAGTTCCAGACTGGTTTAATTGGCTGAATGGGAGAGGAGTCTGTGTCAGTATCAGACAGATAGATCTCTCTCTGAAAGTATATTATAGCTGATATGGATCATCATGGAAAATAGCTATTGAAAAGTATGCAGCCCAGATTATCCTAACTGCCCAGCTAAAAGCAGCTGAAAGATGTTTCTGATAAGAAGCAAAGGTGTCCTCATGATTTATCATTTGACTTGCATTATTTGAGATACTGACACAAAAAAATTCATAGTATTAAGGGAAGAAAAAAAGACAAACCAAACAACAGAACTTGGTATTATTCTGACAGCTTCCACATAAACAAATTGAACCAATGAAGGGCTTAATGAAGAGGACTTCTAAGACTGCTTTGAGTGACACAGGCAGCAAACTATCTGCTATCATATATTGTTATCAAGTAAAATAGCAGAGTGGAATGAAACTCAATCAAATGACATGTCTTCCTACAATAGCCTCAGACATCACTGGTACCTTGCACTTCTTAATGTAATTTAATTTTGAAATTTGGTTTCATATCATGATTACTGGTGAATCAACTAACTGAAAACGCGGAAGACAGAAACTGACCAAACACTCCCTCTAAACATAGGTGGAATAAACGTAATCATTTATAACATGGATGGGATAGTGTAGAAGAACTCCTACTTTTAAAAATTACTTCTTCACAATTTTAAGCTTTTTCTTTTTTTGCCCAACTGCTAAAAAGTTTGGTTACGTAAAATTGAAAACATTGAAAGATTGTAAAGTAATACAAGGCAGTTTTGCTTTCTTGACCACAGGTGCTACTTCTGAGTGCTGTTAAATCTGCACCAAAAATTGTGATGAAACCTTTCCACAGTAAATGTCCCTTCAAGTGGTATAGTACAAGATGCCCTGCCATCATTTTGTTCAGATTAAATTAAAAGAAAGTTTATAGGGTATAGCACAAATAGGCAGTATAAATAAATAATCCTTGAACTGATGTACAATCAAGCAAACACACAGAATACGCCTCCAATATCTGATCCAATTTTTATGTCACCACACAATAAAAAATAAGCTGCCAAATGAATCATTCCCATTTACAGAATACCTATTTTTTGTGGAGAGATGGCATCCACTCAGAGCCAGAACGGCAGAGAAAGAGGTAATTCGGCCCACCGAGTCCATGCTGGCTCTCTGTAGATTGCAACCTTGTGCCAGATTATTCTGAGATGAGCTTCGAACCACATATCACTAAAACCATCTAATTCCATCTTCGTAACATCGCCCATGTCTCAGATCATCTGCTGCTGAAACCCTCAATTTGTTACTTCTAAACTTGACTAATCCAGTGATATCTTGCCTGGTCTCCCTCCATTAAATTGTCATCTGAAACCATGTTCTGCATGTCCTGCCTCACGCTATGTCCCATCCAGCATCCCCCTTAGACAACACTTTCCAAATCCACGACCACTACCATCTAGAAGCACTAGGGCAGCAGATACATGGGAACACCACCATCTGGAAGTTCCCCTCCAAGCCACTCACCATCCTGACTTGGAAATATATCACCGTTCTTTTACTGTTGCTGGGTCAAATCCTGGAACTCCCTCTCTAACAGCACTAAGGGTGTACCTACATCACATGGACTGCAGTAGTTTGAGAAAGCAGCTCACCAACACCTTTTCAAGGGCAATTAGGAATGGGCAATGAATGCTGGCCTAGCAGTGACGCTTACATCCCATGAACAAATAAAAAGAAATCCTGTATTTGCCTACCTACAATGACTTCCAGTTAAGCAATGCCCTGATTTAAAAGTTCTCATTCTTGCTTCCAAATATGTCTGCGGGCTCGACCCTTCCCATTTCTGTAAATGCTTTCCCCCACAACTCTCCTAGATACTTATGCTCTATTTATTCTTGGGCATTCCTTACTTTAATCTCTCCATCACTACCAGTTTACCTTCAGCTGCCAAACCCCCAAGTTCCAGAATTCCCTCCCTAAACTTCTACCTGTCTTTCTCCCTCCTTAAAATCTACCTCTATGACTGTAAGGGCTGCCCTAATATCTCAATATGTGGCACAGTGTCAAATTGATAATGTTCCTGTGAAGAACCTCGGGATGTTTTATTGTGTTATAATACCATATAAATTCAAATTGCTGTTGCATCATTAGCATACATGTGAAATCTGACCCGATGGCTGCAAATGATGTTTTAAAAGGCAGCAAGGAAGAGGAGGTGGACAAGGATTTTTTGGGGACTCAAGGTGACAATGGAGGGGTGGGAACAGAAGCCATTGGCAGGAATATTCTGATTATTATTGCAGAGTTAAGAGTGGACCAAGCAATTGCAGTTGTACAGAGCCGGACAATGAATAAGATATTAATAAGGTTGCTATTATTTACCGTTTTAAAGCCTGCATGGGTCAAATAGGGATAAAGCTGCACAATCACAGAGAATGTGACTTTAGAAAGGCCTTCTCAGAGCTGTTAGAGGGATAGAAACCCTAATTGTAAGTATTCAAACAGTGAGTTATGGGAGGGATAAGCGTAGGTCTAGGTGGTGAGAAAATCTCTCCTTTGGAGAGGAAAGAGAGGTTGGAGGAGACAGTTTCTTATAAAGAGGGAATGATGTCAATTCTGAAAGACAGAGAGGTAGCATTTGAGGAGAAGAAGAATTTTTCTGAAAAGAGATATTTAAGATGAATAGGGGAGGCAGGAAAGTTGAGATAAAAGGTTGGATTTTTGCAGAGCCAGGCCAACTTTGGAGACCTTTAAAATGGCACACGGGACCTGTTTGCGGAAGTCCCACCCCTATTTTCAACAGATCCTATTTTTGCCAACAGGGGAAGGGGTGGGAATGAATCACACGGGTGGGAAGCCTGAACTCAGCAGGGCCATTTGAAATTAGCATTGAGTTCAAAAGACCCCGTTTTCACTGTTCCAAATGCCTCAACTTGCAGTGTGGGAAATCACAAATTCATGGTATGGATGTTAACAGATTTTATCCTTCAAATGCATTTAAGTGTCACGAGGCTGGATTTTTGTGCCATTGTCGAGACTCTGGGGACCTTTAAAAATGGCAGATTAGTTAAAGGTTGTTAAATTAACAAGTGGGCTGTTGAGTTGAGTGGTCAGGTGATGCCCGAGGATGCTTTTCATTTGATTTTTCATCCTCACAAATAGGCAGAGGTGCCTGAAACAAGGTGCCATGTGGGACACCGGGATCTCCAGTGACAATAACCCAGTGGTTCAAGTCTTCTTCAGCTCGATGGCTATCGATGGCAGTGATTTCATGCTCTCTTCCAAATGCTGTCCAGAAGGAGTATTTCTGAAGTGCGGCTAAAGCCTGATTTGTACGGGTATGGTTGATAAGTACAAAATTCTGTCTCCATTTTCATTTGTAGGGGAAAGGGGCTGGGGTGAAAGTGTACATGTGCAGATTATGAGTTGGCTGGGCCATTTAAACTCAGTGCACAGGACAAGCAGACCAGAGTTTCACTCCAGGAACAGCATCAACCAACAGTATGTGCTCCACAACTTCACAGTGGAGATGTAAATACTTGCGAAGGGTGGATAAGGTATGTAGAACTGTCAAGCTGTCAAGTTATTTAAACCCCTGCCTGTGTCTCTGAGTTTTGTTGACATACACCTATCATTGTAGTATTATTGCTGGTTGACAACTTCCACAACCTACTGTTATCATGTTGGGGCTGTATGTTCACAGTTTAATTGACAGCTCCAAGTGGTTATTAAAGGATTAACTGTCTTTGTTGTAGGGTTATGAATACAAATGCTTGTTTTTATAAAGGATGACAAACTTGAAGGGATTTAAGTGCATTGAATGGGCTTTCATGAATGAAAGTGATTTTTCTTACATAGTGGAATCTGTAATAGATAGGATTTTATTTCTTTTCAGCATGGGTCCTGAGGCCTGACCATGTTGAATACTAGGCATGTAGGATACTAGGCATATTGGCATGGAGGGTATAAGGGCAAAGGGTGGTAGGGAGCATGGGTTGGCATGTATTGGCACAAGGACTATAAGGGGCCATGGGAATAAGTGGGGGGTCATGAATTGGCACTAAATTGGCATAAGGGCTAGAATGGTCTGTTGGAGGTAGGTGGAGGATCGTGGATTGCCATGGAGGGTAGCTCAGGTCAGGAAATTTCCAGACTCTGCAAAATTGATTTAAAGGGCTCCCTTAGCCCTAATTTTCGCTATGGGGAGGGGGCGGGATAGAGTTGGACCTGCTGACCCCAAAGCAGATTGTCGGCTGCTACAGACAGGCGAATGCCAAGGCAGGCTGGTTAGAAGGCTTGGTTTTCTAGAACTTCATCCCAGTTGTATAAAGGGCAGTTGTGTCCTCTAGACCACGCCCATCATATCCCCTTACCCCTACCTATCTCCATAGCTACTCACCAAGTATCCATTATGGGCAGACATCAGGAGCCATATGGAGATGAAAAATAATTAAATCTCTAACAATCTATTGCAATCCTCACGTATGTACACTTGACATGGAAATAAAACTCCCATTCAAAACTTTTAGAACCATAGAAAAGTTACAGTGCAGAAAGAGACTATTCAGCCATCATGTCTGTGCTGGCCAAAAAGAGAAAAATGAAACTAGCAGCTCATTTTAATCCCACTTTCCAGCATTGGTCCATAACCTTGCAGGTTACAGCACTTCAATGCAGATCCAGGTACCTTTTAATGAGTTGAGCATTTCAGCCTCAACCACCAACTTAGGCAGTGAATTCCAGACACCCACCACCCTCTTGGGTTAAAACATTTTTCCTCATGACCCATCTGATCCTTCTATCTATCACCTTAAATCTATGCGCCCTGGTAATTGACCCCTCAGCTAGGGGAGGCAAGTCTTTCCTGTCTACCCTATCTAGGCCCCTCATAATTTTGTGCGCCTCAATTAGGTCACCCCTTAGCTTTCTCTGTTCTAAGAGAAACAAGCTTAGTCTAAGCAATCTCTCCTCATGGCTCCAATTTTCAAGCCCTGGCAATATTCTCATAAATCTCCCCTGCACTCTCCCCAGGCAATTATGTCCTTCCTGTAATGTGGTGACCAGAACTGTACACAAAATTCCAGCTCTGGCCCAACCAGCATTTTATACAGTTTTAAATCCCATCAAGTGTTCCACCTATTAAAAACAAAGTTCTATTTACTAACCACATCAAAGACAGATAATTGTTTAATCTGACAGTTTAAGCCTGTTTTTTCATGTGTAAAGGGCTGGAGATTTTGAACAAAAATCTTAAGGTCACGGCCTGGATTTTCATCTTAGAGACAGGTAGCTGGAGTCGGGAAATTTCTCAGCTTGGCGTACCCACTTCAGGAATAAATGCCTTGAAAAGCATGATTTTTGTTATGGGGAGGCAGGCACGAGATGGATTCTGGCCCACCGCCCCCAGACACAGATTGGAGGTGGCCACAGGGGCTGCTGAATGCCAAGGCAGGCTAGTTAAAAGGCCCCCTCGGTTCTCTTGGACTTCATCCAGTTGCTTTGTTAAATATAAGGCCCTCTAACCTTCACCGCCCCCCCAGACACTTCACATGCCCCATCCATGGCAACTCATGCCAACCCATGCTCCCCACCCACCCCAATGTCCCTCATACCCTCCATGCCAACACATGCCCACCCACCCCAATGGTCCCCCATACCCTCCATGACAACCCAGGACCCTCCACCCATCTCCAACAGCCCCTTATAGCCCCTGTGCCAACATGGTGTTACACAATAAGTGCTTGTCATGGAAGAGCAAGTCCAAAACTAGTCTTTTACCTCAAGCATGTTTATTCTGAAGACAGCACTGCAGTGAAGCAAACTCTCCCAGCCCCTTCCACACCAGAATGTTTCAGCTGTACACATTTATAGGTGAGCCAACGCCCATGACCTGTTTTAACAATCCAATTGTCTAACCAATGTAAGTGCTATACAATGTAATTGCTAGTCAACAAGATGATTGTTATTGGACCTTGACAATATAATTACTGATACATTGACACTTAGTGCCAATTCATGAGTCCCCTGTCATCCCCATGAGATTGAGTCTCTACTTAACAAATAGCATGAGAGTAGAAAGGGGCAATATCGAAGGGAGAAACTTTGAGTGGGCTGTTAAACAATGAAAGATTAAAAAAGAAATATTTGATTGAAGAGATAGTGTCAAAGAGAAGAGAAAGGGTGTGATTTTGCCATAACAGTTATGGTGCCACTGGGGTTTGGTTCAGGCATGGTGAAAAATAGAGCCAGGCAAGGAGGCTTCAAAAAGGGGGAAGATGTCATCACTTATGTGTAAGGAAAACGTGATGGGAAAGAAAATTGAGTGGAGTGTAATACTGGCTGCTGATTTGCTATCTCCCAAGGCGAAGTACACCCCTTAGCTCTAAAAGATAGCTTTACAGAACTAATATAGTATACTGAATGACAAAATAAATAGGGGTGTGTTATTGAGAGTAGGATCTGTATTAGCACAAAGCCTATGAAACTTATCTGCAGAGTTTAATGATTATGAAAGTTGTGGTGAAAATTGGTGGTATTAAAAATGCAACTGTTGCACAAATCTTGAAAAGTTATCTTTTCAAACAATTTCAAAGATAGAAATCAAATTAGTTTTTCTGAACCAAAATGGTAGCTTTAGAATGTTACCTACCGAGAATTATGTTGTTTAAAATCATTTCTGTCCTTGGGTTATCAAGACTGTGGGTGTGCATAGATTCCTAAACTAGAAGCCTATTAGGAAATTCTCCAGCCCCACCTTAGTTTATCAGGTTCAAGGTAGTTTGCTGACGACATACTTTGCTAACAGGCAAACAAAGCAGAAGACAATTTAAAAGAGTCTTATACAAACTGTACAGTTTGTAAAAGAAAACCAAAATAGCACCAAAGGTTGTGTAGAATAAACAACAGTGATTTTAAAGTTAAACAGCAGAGAATTATACAAGGAAGTGAATGTTTGAGATACATAGGGCTGAATTTTCAATGAGTAGCGATGATTTGGGGGCCCTTTAAAAAGTGTAGGGGCAGGCTCCAATTCTGGGATTCCGAAACTCATTTCTGGGGTGCCTTTAAAGGATGCAGGCTGGTTCCTGTCAAAAGTTCACACCCAGCATTCCTGACCTGGCCAGCTCCACTGCTGAGATATGCATGTCCTACTCCATCGCAATTTTCATGAGAGTCAAGGCCAGGATTTTAAAGAGTTGTGGTTAATGGCCCCTCAGAAGAGTCGCAAAGCCTAGTCTGTACGAGGGGATCTTCTAAAAGGTGAGTTGCAAAGACAAGGCCCTCCACTGACACCCCCCTCCCACCAACCACCATGGCTCCTAAGCCAAGGTAAGGCCCCACAACCTATATAGCCCCTCCTGCCCCATTATGCTTGGCTGACAGTCTAGACATCCATTACTCTTGTTGAAACAGCTCTGCCCCAGAGAAAACATTGCTTGATTAACTCTGGCTCTTTGATCTCTGCGATCAATTTCACAATGTTCATTTACACAAGGTTAAGTGAATTTAAGAGTTTCTAGTTCTGTTATTGACACTTTAAAGGGTCTGGCTCATTGACACTTTTATTACCTTGTTGTGAAATGACTTTTTTTTAAACATAGTGGAAAGTAACGAATGAATAACTTTTATCGAGTTTTTTTTTACACATCCTACTATCACTATAGGGCTCATTGGTTCAATAAAGTATATAGTGGGTCAATGGGCATGGAGGTGCCATAGCTTAGTATAGGGTACATGAGGGGTGATGGAGGGGTGTGTGGAGTGCCATAGCTTGGCAAAGAGAGCATATATGAGACGATGGGGATTGGAGGGCCTTTGTGTTTTTATTTTAACTGGGATGAAGTCCCACAGGACTGTGATGGGCCTTTAAAACAGCACATCTCTGCACCCATCAGCCCCTGTGACTGCCTCTGAACTTCTTCTTGGATCAGCTGGCCTGACTCCAGCCTGCTCCCGCTCCCTGGCAATGAAGATCCTGCCTTTCCAGGAACTTTGCCCCAAGGCAGGCAGGCCAAGCTGGGAATTTTCCTGACTCCCACTCCCTGACTCTAGAATGAAAATTCAGGCCATAGTTTATAGCCATTGTTATCCTGACTAGATAAAAATATTCTGGTTTAGTACAAATGATTCCTGTGAAAGGAAAAAAAAAATGACAATTATGGTTACGATGATGTTGCACATGTATTGATTAGTAATACGCCTTAATTTGAGGGCAGGAATTGGGTTACTGAAGGCCAAAGCAGGGGCAAACCTTTTGCACAAAACAAGAAACTTTAACTCTTAATCTAATTAAGATTTCCAGGCACTGTCTCCCACCCAAAACCGAAGTTCACAAGGGCCTGGCTCCCTGGGACGCAAAGAAATGGTGCCGACAAAGATTAGAAATGAAGGCTGGGATGGAGAAGTGGAGAAATCCTAAAAGTCTGCAATAGTGGTAGCAAGCCTGGGCCAGGGGAAACCCAAGGTGTTCTTGTGGGGCCAGGAGAAGCACTCATTTAAAATTTGAAAAATATTAAATTTACCCAGGCATGCTGTGACCAGAATGCTGGTGCGTTGGAGACAATGTGACCAATAGCTGGACCTTGATTAAAACAGCATGATATTATTGGGATACACATGCTAGTTAAATATGGCCTCAGCTCTTCTGGGTGGCCTTCCTGTGTTTAATCTCAGGCTAGTTAAAATGCTAGCAGCAACTCATGACAAATTCCTTGCCATGCTGTTCTTCACTGTGTAAGATGGGGTGTAGGGAAAATGTGCTATCTCATGAATCCAGAGTGGTAAATCATCCTGATTCCAGTGTGGAATACTCAGAGGCAACTTGTTTCACAAACCTGGGCTAGGTCTATAAGCCTAGTGCTTTGTTAAAGCAGATTTTTAAAACGCTTAGCTATGTTCTGTTAAAATTTATCAGCTGGACATGAATATACATATAGAACTCCACTAGCATAAAGCAGGTACTGCCAGATTAGAATTAACTCTGTTGCCAGTCTTAGACTGGTGGCTCTACATTTTAAGCACAGCCTTGAACAGTAAATATTGTCCAGTTCCAGAATGGTCCTGGCCTTAAATACAGACAGTTTGTGTAAAACGGTAATTTCTAAATTACTGAATTGTTCACTTCTTTATTCCAAATAGAAACCTAGGTACAAAACCGCAACAGTTTTTTTAACAACATAACAAATTATTCCTCTGCTTATAAAAACAGAAAGTGCTGCAAAGACTCAGCAGGTCTGGCAGCATCTGTGAAGAGAGAAACAAAGTTAATGTTTTGAGTCCAATATGACTCTTTGGAACTGAGTTGGACTTATCTTGGATTTGAAATGTTAACGGGCTCCCTACCGATTTTTTAATAGCTTTTGAGCAATGGGTGGGTGGGAAAGGGGACAAAAGGAAGATCTGTGATAAGGTAGAAGACAGGTGGATTTGAATTAAAAAATATATATTTTACATAATAGGAAGCAAATTAACTGTTTACTGAAATTTTATGATTGGGCTAAGAACTTTTGTTTCAGAGCCATAAAATAAATACTATAGGTGCTGGAAATCTGAAGTAAAAACAGAAAATACTTAGCAGGTCTGGCAGTATCTTTCAATTAGGCACTTTACAACCTTCTGGACTCAATATTTGTTGAGATCACCAATTTCAGACTGTAATCTCTGTCTCTATTTTGTTTCCTTTTCTTCACATGTTTCGGTTTTTCTCTTACTTTTGCTTTCAGACAGCAGCACACCTGCTCGAGGCACATCTTTTGTTTCTTAGCTTTTTTTTTGTTCCATCACCATTTCCTTTGACTCTTTAAGATTAACTCTTCTGTCATTTAATCCCTCTTGTCTTCCACCCTATCACAGATCTTCCTTTTGTCTCTTTTCCCACCTACCCTTTGCTCAAAACCTATTACATGTTTATTTTTTTTCAGTTGTAATGAAAAGTCATTGACCTGAAATACTGAGCTGGGTTTTACAGGGCACCATATTCCTCGTCCCCCGCTGACTGAAAATGCAGTAGGGAGCCCGGCCACCAAAAAGCTGACTGCCCCACAGCCGTTTTAAGTTAGAAACAACATTAATCTCCTAAAATCGAGACTTCTGCCCCCATCTGGGGAGGAAGTCAGCTTTAGAGAGCTGCCGCCTAATCTGATTACACCAATGTGATTGTACCTACACCACATGGACTGCAGCGATTCAAGGAGATGCCTCACTACCACCTTCTCTAGGGCAATTGAGGATGGGCAATAAATGCTGGCCTAATCAATGATGCCCACATCCCATGAAAGAACAAAAAGGATTGGCATCCTTTGGCACAAAATTTTGAAGCAACTCCAGCATTGCTAAAAACTCAAAATCACATGCAAGTTTTCCATATAAAAAATACTTACTATGGACTAAAAAACAAAAGTCCTTCCACATTAGTAATAACGTAAGTTTGGTAAATCCTTCAGCATCATACTCCACAACACCTCTGGAAAAGAAAAGGAAAATTAGTACCACTGAATCAAAACAATATAAAGGGTGCAAAATAGATTTACAAGGATGACACAAGAATTGTGAGGTTATACCACCAGTACAGGATGTGGAAAACTGAGGAGTGACCTAATAAATGACTTTAAAATTATGAAAGATTTTGGCAAGTAGACTCAGGGAGCAGGAGTTTTAGATTCAACTGGGGTCAGGAATAAAGGCAGCCAGAGGTATGGTGGGGGTGGGGGTTGGGGTGGGGGTGTTTGGCGGGGGGGGGGGGGGGGGGGGGGGGGGGGGTGGGGGTAGGCTGGGCAGACTTATAGGGCTACCTGCCCATAGCCAACTGAACTAATTAAAGACTCATTGAAACCTGTTGTGGGAAACTGGCTAGAATTTTAAAGTTCACCTCAAGGTCCCCACAAGACGGTGTGGGACAGCACAGCTGCCCGGAGATGGCCTCCCAGTGCCAGGCTGGAGGACCAGATCTCCAGGCAGACTCTGGGGACAGCCCTATGGCCAATAATTAGCTAATTCGGGGAAGAAAAAAATCACAGATGAGTGACTATTTTCCACACAGCGCATGTTTTGACCCTGATGCTGGACTCCTAAAGCCACAGGAAAATGCTTCTCAGAGAATGTGTTTCCACTTGTGGGCAAGCACAAAACTAGAGGCCATCAATATAAGACAGTCACAAAGAAATCAAACTGGGAATTCAGAAAAAAACTTCTTTACACAGAAAGTGATGAGAATGTGGAACTCAGGCATAGGTGCGGCAAATAGTATAGATGCATTTAAGAGAAAACTAGATAAGCAATGTGAGGAAGAAGAGAATAAACATTTACGCTGATTGAGTTAGATGTGGAAGGATGGGAGGCGGTCAAGTGGAACATTAAACACTAGCATATGCTGCTTGGGATGAATGGCTTGTTTCTGTGCAGTATAGTCTATGCAATTCTATTTAATAATCATAGTTTGTACATAATGTAAGGAAATGACATTCAGAATATAAATAAAGCTCTATTTTACACCATTTTAAAAATTCAATTTATATAGTAATATAGTGGCAGAACTATAAATGGTAGGAAATTAACGAACCATAGGGAAAGATTTCCTCTCTCTACAGTTTATAGCAAAATATTTATAATTAACATGCTTATAACATCAATACACCTATACATGGCAATAAACTCTCACCTGATTATATGTAACCCACATGGTCAAATTAAGTACTGACACTTTGGTTTACAAATCCAGCCAGATAGGCAGCTAGATTTTCTTTAACTTGGTAAAAAGTTAACTTCCTTTTCAATGAACACGATGCTTCCATTCGAAGAATGCACTCTGTGAAATGTGGTGTTTTACTAATTGCTTAAGGAAAATTCTTTACAAGCTACAAACTTATGGGACTGAATTTTACAACCCACCCCACTGGTGTATTTGAAAGCGGGGAGCTCATAAAGCAGGTGACCAGCCCGCTGGACACGGGACAGACTTCCAGGTGGTGGTGTTCCCATGTCTCTGCTGCCCTTGTCCTCCTAGATGGTAGAGGTTGTGGGTTTGGAAGGTACTGTCTAAGGAGCCTTGGTGAATTCCTGCAGTGCATCTTGTAGATGGTGCACACTGCTGCCACTGTGCATTGGTGGTGGAGGGGGTGAATGTTTGTGGATGGAGTGCCAATCAAGCGGGCTGCTTTTTCCCTGGATGGTGTGGAGCTTCTTGAGTGTTGTTGGAGCTGCACTCATCCAGGCAAGTGGAGAGTATTCCATCACACTCCTGATTTGTGCCTTGAAGATGGTGGACAGGCTTTGAGGAGTCAGGAGGTGAGTTACCTGCCACAGGATTCCTAGCCTCTGACCTGCCCTTGTAGCCACAGTATATATATGGTTAGTCCAATTCAGCTTCCGGTCTATGGTAACCCTAGGATGTTGATAGTGGGGGATTCAGCGATGGTAATGCCATTGATTGTCAAGGGGTGATGGTTAGATTGTCTCTTGTTGGAGATGGTCATTGTCTGGCACTTGTGTGACATGAATGTTGCTTGCCACTTGTCAGCCCAAGTCTGGATATTGTCCATGTCTTGCTGCATTTGGACATGGACACTGAGAAGTTGTGAATGGTGCTGAACATTGTGTAATCATCAGCAAACATCCCCACTTCTGATCTTGAGCAGCAGGACTGCTGTTCAGTGTTCCAGCTGCTATTTGGCACCTAGCCCCAACAGAAGTTTTTCTAGAGGCATTAATAATGCACAGACATGGCAATGCTTCTGGGGCAGATTATCAAGCACAATGGACATCAAGTGCTCTATAGGTCTTCATGGTTATCCTTCTATTTTTCAAATGTTCAAGGACATGAAGGAGGAGGGGGAAAAGGAGGAGGAGGAGAAGTTGTTAGAGTGAGAAGGAGAAAGGGGAAGTGGAGAAGGATGGGATCAGAATATTGCATTATCAGCTCCTGTAGGACAATAATTTGGTCTGATTTTGGGTATTCTATACCTTTACAAAAATGATATGGAAATCAAGGTGAAAGTATTTTCCATTCTGGCTGTTATTTGTCCCTTTTCTCACAATTATAAAGTCTTTGCTTAGATTATCCTGTTGGAACAATTAATGGAATCCAAATATAAACTTACGTTCCAAAGTGACTCAGAAAAGCTGCAATGTACTCTCTTCGCCTGTGGTAACCCTGAATGATATACTGCACCTTGGGTTAAATAAAGCAAAAACAAATGTAAATCAAAATAGTTAATATATTAACAAGACAAATGAGGATGTCATTTCAAACTCAGAGATATGGTACATTATTTGAAGCAAGATATTAGAGAGCCCTTTTAAGATTTATATCCATTCCATGCTTTATTGTCTGTGTTTTTAAAACTTGCTGTGCTCACTGCGATGGGCAATGTTAGTGTGGGAGAATAGTACTTCTTCATTTTGCATGTTCTCAGACTCTCTGTTTTAATTGGAAAGAAACTCAAGGGAGAGTGGTGGCGGGGCTGGGGGAGTGGTGTGGGGTGTGTGAGGGGCCGTGTGGCAGTGTGTTGAAGTCTAGGTGTTTTTGTTAATGGGTGAGGTAGATTAAGCATCCCCCTAAATTTAAATTGGAATTTTTTTTAAAAAAAGCATACAGGTAGAAAATAACCATTCTCAAGGAAGATTACATACTAGAATATTATCCCTACACACCACAGTACTGGATATGTGGAACATATTCTAAATAAAAGCAGTTGATTAACTTATTTAGAAAAAATATAGATTTGTGTAACAAAAGGATTGAAGTTAGTGAGGGCAAGTATAGTCAAAAATGATTAAACACTCATGAAGTTTCTGGCTGCTACCATACTAACCAAGATAAAGGATATTGTAAAGTAGGTGGGCATTAGTATGATGGCTTAGTTCCACAGGTTAGTAAGGTAGTAACAAGAGGATAAGTTTATGATAAACTACAAGAAAAATTGGTGCACAAGTCTTTGAATGTGGATTTGCTGCTCAAACTATTGTTTGAATATTGAATTTATAAATTCCTTTTTAACAAAAGATAATAAAAGATATGAAGGCGTGAGCAGGAAAGTGAGATTAGAATAAGAGGCTCATGTGGAGAAAAACAACATTTCAATCATACTGCACAGATGAGAAGCAAATGCTTCCACTTCAGCAATTAATTTCTGCATATTTTTAAAAAATATTCATTCTTGGAATTTTTTTTATTCAGTGACGGGACATCCATAAGTGCCCTTGAGAAACTGACTGGCTAGGCAATTTCAGATGACATTTTAAGAGTCAAAGACATTGCTGTGGATCGAGAATCACATGTCAGCCAGGCCATGTGAGGACAGCAGATTTTCTTCCCTAAGGTGAACCAATTGACAATGGTTTCATGGTCATCATTAGACTTTTAATTCCAGGCTTCTTTTTTTAAATTCAAATTCCACCACCATCCAGATTCAAACCCAGGTCTCCAGAACATTACCTTAGGTCCCTGGATTACTAGTCCAGTGACAATACCGCTACGCCACTGCAAGGCTTGTATTTATTACCCATCCCTAGTTCCCTTATGGTGGTGCATCTTCATCTTGAATCATAGAGTCATGGAGGTCTACAGCACAGAAAAAGGCCCTTGGGCCCATTGTGTTTGCGCCAGTCAAACAAGTACTTAACTATTCTAATCTCATTTTCCAGCACTAGGCCCATAGCCTTATATGCCATGGCATCGCAAGCGCGCAACCAAATACTTCTTAAATGTTATGAGGGTTTCTGCCTCTACCACCCTTTCAGGCAGCAAGTTCCAGATTCCCACCACCCTCTGGATGAAAAAATTCTTCCTCACATCCTCTCTAAACCTCCTGCCTCATACCTTAAATCTATGCCCCCTGGTTTTGATCCCTCCACCAAAGGGAAACGTTCCTTCCTGTCTATTCTATCTATCCCTCATAATTTTATTAACCTCAATCATGTCCCTCCTCAATCTCCTCTGCTCCAGGAAAATAACCCCAGTCTATCCAATCTCTTCTCATAACTAAAACTCTCCAGCCCAGGCAACATCCTGGTAAATCTCCTCTGCACTCTCTCTAGTGCAATCACATCCTTCCTATAATGTGGATTCCAGAACTGCATGCAATACTCTAGCTGTGGCCTAACCAGCATTTTATACAGTTCCAGCATAACCTCCCTGCTCTTATGTTCTATGCCTTGGCTAATAAAGGCGAGTATCCCATATGCCTTCTTAACCACCTTAACTACCTGTCCCGCTACCTTAAGGGACTGGTGGACATGCACACCAAAGTCCCCCTGATTCTCGGTACTTCCCAGGGTCCTACCATTCATTGTGTATTCCTGTGCCTTGTTTGTTCTGCCCAAGTGCATCACCTCACACTTATCCAGGTTAAATTCCATTTGCCGCAGATCAGCCCATCTATATCCCCTTGTAATCCAAGGCTATCCTCCTCACTATTTACCACCCCACCAATTTTTGTGTCATCCGTGAACTTACTGATCAACCCTCCTACATTCAAATCTAAATCATTTATATATACCACAAACAGCAAGGGACCCAGCACTGATCCCTGTGGAACTCCACTGAATATAGGCATCCAGTCACAAAAACACCTCTCAACTATCACCCTCTGCTTCCTGCCAATTTTGGATCCAATTTGCCAAATTGCCCCGTATCCCAAGGGCTCTTACCTTCATTATCTGTCTCCCTTGTGGGACCTTATCAAAAGCCTTGCTGAAGTCCAAACAGACTATGTCAAATGCACTGCCCTCATCTACACACCTGGTCATCTCTTCGAAAAATTCAATCAAATTGGTCAGACATGACCTCCCCTTAACAAAACCATGCTGACTGTCCTTGATTAATCCCTGCCTCTTCAAGTGTAGATTAATTCTGTCCCTCAGAATTGCTTCCAATAGTTTCCCCACTACTGAGGTTAGACTGACTGGCCTGTCGTTCTCTGGTTTATCCCTTCCTCCCTTCCTGAATAACGGTACCACATTGGCTGTCCTCAAGTCATCTGGCACCTCTCCTGTGGCCAGGGAGGTATTGAAAATTATTGCCAGCGCCCCTGCTATCTCCTCCCTTGCCTCACTCAATAGCCTGGGATACATTTAATCCGGGCCTGGAGATTTATCTACTTTTAAGCCTGCCAGACCAGTTAGATCCTCCTCCCTTTCTATGCTAATTTCTTTAATTATATCAAGTCCTTCTGCCTGATTTCCATATCCACGTCGTCCCTCTCACTTATGAACACCGACATAAAGCATCTCTGGAGTCTTTGTAGGTTTCCTTCCCTAACGGAAATTTGTGAACGCATTGGATTTTTACAACAGTTATGGTCACTTGTACTGCTACCTGCTTTTTAGGAACAATAATTATTTATTTCTAGCGAATCCTCCTACTTAATTTACCTCTATCCAGAAAGCATTGTTTTGAAGGTTTTTTCTGGGCAGTATTTGAGCAAAATTAAAAACATCTTCAAAAAAAGTCTTATCTTCACTGAGTTTATCTTCATTTATAAGACAAAAACAAATCATGGAAAGGAGTACTTTTAGAATGTGCATTCCTGTAAACAACTTGTGCTATTCCTGTAGGATCTGTTCATTTCAAATTTCAGTCATCCAAAGTGAGATTATCCTTTTAAGTACTTTGGGCAGAATTTTCTGTTCCAGAGACTAAGTCCGGTGGCAGAAGCGGAAGTTGGAGTGACTTCCGCTGGATAGTGAGGGGGCTGAATATGAGAGACCTTGTGCTGTTCAGCTAATTAATTATGCAGCCACGAGGAGCACATCGAATATTGTGGCAGGGCAGGCAGGAAGTGGCCCGCCCTGCTGTCATTTGATAAGCTCCAACGCCTGAGCACCATATTTGAATGGCACCTGGATAGCCATTCACTCTTTCACTCGGCTCCTTGACTGCCCCCAGTCCTGCCTCTGTCTCACCCCTCCCCTGTGCTCAGCCTTGTCACAGCTTGTGTGACAGGCAGCTGATACCTCTTAGTGATAGTGCAAAAGCAAGACGGAAATGGGCCCTATTAACCTGAAAGTCCAGGAAGAAGTCTACCATGCCAGGTGCACACCACTTATGTACAGTTGTGAAAGTGAATGTTCCATATGCCCGCTGGCGAGGTGCATAATTTGGAGAGGGGAAAAGGTTCTGGTATGTTGGGCTTTTAATGAGCATTTGTAAGATACAAATGGGGTTCCCGTGGGACACTTGATCTGCCTTTAAGCTGCCATGAAAGTTGCGTGAACAAGATTCCAAACTAATTTTCTAACTTTGGGAAACTGATTTTTGGCCTCCTGTCAAAGCTTGCTCACCCAATGCCATGATTCCTACTACTGGCAAGAGTGGAAATTTCTGCCCTAACTACTGTTTAAGTAGTTTTCTACTGACATTCATTTTGACTATTTATCTCAACTAGAACATCTATTGTAGACAGTCTTTCATCTTATCTTCCCTGACTGGCCTTAAACCTATATTTGTGTAGCATGAAAGCACACTGATGGCACAAATCATTTTCCAGATGACTGGAGTTTAAATATCTACATAGTAAGTTCCTAATTTTAATCACATTGTTTACTATGTGGTGCTGAACACAGACCAGATGATTATCAACAGAGCAACATTACTTTTGTGATTGGTTACTGAGTGGTGCTAGCAGAGCCTGTGGTCCTTAGGAATTGCTTGGGAAATGTAAAAGGAAGGAAGGGTTAATACATACACAATGTTAAATGCAAATGGATCTCAGAGGCTAAAAGTGAACTAATAATATTGCATAAGCCCTAATAATTTCTTCTATGGTTGGTTCTATACATTCAGCATGTGGTTTCCAATAGTAACAATCATCAAAGAATACAAGGCTGTATTGCAATTGTTTTTCATATGCAAATTAATGCATGAGAAAATATGTTACAACTTATGTACTTATTGATATCCAGCACATGGATACAAATAACTATCACTGTTTTGTTTAGCAAAAAAGATCTGTTTGGGAGAAATTGAAGTCTAAACTAAGACCAAATCACAGGCCAGCCAACAGCCTACAAAAACCAAAAACAATTGTTCCTTGACTTCTGTTCTTGAACTTTTCAGCCTACTGTAGGAGATAGTTCCAACTGAATGTGTTTAAACACTCTTTACTGTGTACATTCTAAGATAGACTACAACTGAGTAACGAACTGAATCTTATTTTTCTTAGTGTTACCTTATTGGTGAGTAATTGGCAAACTTGTGGCACGTAATCAATGAGACAGCCACCACTTGGAAATGGTGGGATATGGAGAGCAGAGGTCCCACCAAGTGCACTGTAAGGGGATAAGAAAAAAAATTCTCTAAATTAAAATTTCAAAACAGGGCATATTATTATGGAATAACTCATGTAAAAATCATCACAAACAAATCCAAAATTAGGGATAGTTCACCCCAAAAGAAACCAAAGCTTGATTCTCCTCAAGTGGTTTGACTCTGAACTGTGTGAAGTAAAAGTAGCTAGCAATTATCAAATTTATATTGGTTCAAAAGTCTCTGATGCTACTTTGTGTGATTCAACAAGCGACATTGGTGTTCACATTTTTTATCTGTATATAGCCTGAATTTCTTCCAGCTTGTAAAGACTAGCTCTTCAAAGCACCTTTTGCCATAAAGAGATTGTCACTTTTAACAACATTGAGAATTTTGTTTTATATCGCTGTAGCAAACATATTCCTTGATACTACTGAATGCTGTTGATTCAATGGGATGTGTACAATGTTTTCACATTTTAATTCTGTTTTGTTTGGTAAATCTAGATTATGACCTATATTTGAATGAGGCGAAACCTGTTCCCATGTTTTTTTATGATTGATGTTTTGATAAAGATAAAAGGCCTTGTAACAGTAAAATTGGATACAACTGTGTTTTTTATATGTAATTCTATTGTTTTTCAATCAAAAAATTCAGCATGAAGCTGTCATAATTCTGCTCAACACAAATTCCCTCCTGGTCTAATGGAAAGTGAAACATAGTGACACACATCTCGTAGTAAACTTGCCCTGTACTGTTTGGAAATTGAAACTGATACAGATAGTTGAAGAAACAGAAAACAACTCCCAATAAATTATTAGTAGCAAAATGAAAAGAAATCCCCAAATTTTCTAAGGAAAATACCCAAAAAGTATGAAGGAACACATAACAAAGGCAAAAAAGTACCATGATTAAACAACGTATGAGAAAAGCAAAGGAAATTAGCTGCGATAGAGCCAAATGTGGAAAACCCACAGCTCTCCCCAAGAGTCCACAAGGAGACAAACGAATGAGTTCTAAATGAAGCTATATATGCAAACTCACATCATCTTATTCAAGAATACTACCAATGTTCCCTTTAAGCTATGCAGCCATTTGGACACGTAAGTCATGCATAAACCTGAAAGTTCCTGCAAATTCCATGCCGTCAGTCTCCTTAAATTATTGTGCACGTGTGTCCAAACAAAAATATTGAAGGGCCTGCACAACTAATCAAATTGTCTGCATACTACAAAAAAAATTAGAGGTTATGTTGCCTATCATCACCCTAAGAAAACCAATTCTAAGCATACCATCTGGAATCAGTACCTTTATTTCTCATTCATAGGATGTAGCCCAGCATTTACTATCCATCCCTGACTGCCCTTAAGGCGGCAAGAAGGTGGCTAGCCTCTTTCTTATGCTGCTGCAGTCCATGTGGCATAGGTACACACACTGCGTTGCCAGGGAGTTTATTCTAGGAACTTGACCCAGTGATGAAGGAATGGCAATAAATTTCCAAGTCAGGGTGGTGTGTGGCTTGGAGGGGAACTGCAGGTGGTGGTGTTCCCATGTGTCTGCTGCCCTTGCTCTTCTAGGTGGTAGAGGTAGCAGGTTTGGAAGATGCTGTCGAAGGAGCCATGGCGAGTTCCTGCAGTGCATCTTGGAAATGGTACACATTGCTGCCATTGTGTGACAATGTGGAAGAAATGAATGTTTGAGGTGGTGGATGGGGCGCTGCTCAAGTGGGCTTGCTTTGTCCTGGATGGCGTTGAGCTTCTTGAGTGTTGTTGGCGATGCACTCGTCCAGGCAAGTGGAGAGTATTCTATCGCACTGCTGACTTGTGCCTTGTAGATAGATGGTGGACAGACTTTTGGGAAGTCATGAGGTGAATTACTCACCATAGAATACCGAGCTCTGACCTGCTCTTGAGGCACAGTATTTATATGGCTGGTCCAGTTAAGTATCCAGTCAATGGTAAGCCCCAAGATGTTGATGGTGGGGGGATTCAGCATTGGCAATGCTTTGAATGTTAAAGGAAAATAGTTAACTTCTCTATGGTGATGGCCATAACTTGGAACAAGTGTGGTGTGAATGTGACTTGCCTCTGATCAAGTTTGTATCTTGTCCAGGCCTTGCTGCATGTGGGTATGGACTGGTTCAGCGACTGAGGAGTTGTAAATGGTAGTGAACACTGTGGCATTTTCAGCTAACACCTCCACTTCTGACCTTATGATGGAGGGAAAGTCATTGATATAGAAGCTGAAAATGGTTGGGCCTTAGACACTACCCTGAGGAACTCCTGCGGTGATGTCCTGAGGCTGAGATGATTAGCCTCCAATAACCATTAGCCACCTTCCTTTGTGCTAGGTTTGACGCCTACTGGTGGAGAGCTTTCCCCAATTCCCATTGACTCCAGTTTTGCCAGGGCTCCTTGAGTCAAATGTTGCCTTGATGTCAAGGGCACCCACTATCACCTTAATCACTTGAAGTCAGTTCTTTTGCCAATATTTGGACCAAGGTGGTAATGAGTTCTGGAGCGGAGTGGCCCTGATGAGCATCGCTGAGCAGGTTATTGCTGAGTCAGTGCCACTTGATGGCACTGTCGATTACATTTTCCATCACTTTGCTGATGATTAAAAGTGGACTGATGCAGCAGTAATTGACCAAATTGGATGTATCCTTTTTTTTTTGCAGACAGGACATATTTGGGCAAGTTTCCACATTGTTGGGTAGATGTCACTGTTGTAGCTGTACAGCTAGGCTATGGGCATGCCTAGTTCTGAAGCACAAGTTTTTAGTATTACCGCCTGTACGTTGCCAGAGCCCATAGGCTTTGCTGTATCCAGTGCATTCAGCCATTTACTGCTACAACGTGGACTGAGTTAATTGGTTGAAGACTGGCACCTGTGATGCCAGGGACCTCAGGGGCCCGAGATGGATCATCCACCTGACACTTTAGGCTGAAGATGGGGGCAAATGCTTCAGCCCTGTCTTTGGCACTGATGTGCTGGGCTCCCCCATCATTGAGGATGTGGATGTTTGTAGACCCTCCTCCTTTGGTTAGTTATTTAACTATCCACCACATTTATGCATGGATGTGGCAAGACCGCATACTTTGATCTCATTCGTTGGTTGTGGGATCACTTTGTTCTTTCAATAGTATGCTGTTTTTACCGATTAGCATGCATGTGGCACTGTGTTGTACCTTCACCAGGTTGGCACCTCATTTTTAGGTATAGCTGGTAATGCTCCTGTCATGCTATCCTGCGCTCCTCATTGAACCAGGGTTGCTCCTCTGGCTTGATGGATGGTATAGTGCAGGATATACCGCCCATCAGGTTACAGACTGTGAACAAATAAAATTCTGCTGCTGTTTATGGCTTAAACTGCCACAAGGACGTCCAGTTTTGACTTGCTGGATCTGTTCTGAACTTAGCAGAGTGTAAGAGCCACACAACACCACTGAGAGTATCCTCAGTGTGAAGGCAGAACTTCGTCTCCACAAAGACTGTGTGATGGTCATTCCTACGAATAGTATTATGGACAGGTGCATCTATGTCAGGTAGACTGGTGAGGACAAGATCAAGTAGGTTTCTCTTTCTTGTTGGCTCTCTCACCAAAAATCTGTCTTATCTTATGACTTGAACATATCCAATGGCTCAGCCTCCACAGCTCTCTGGGGTAGGGAATTCAAAAGATTCATGACCCTTTAAGAAATTCCTCCTCATCTCAGTCTTAAATAGGTGACTCCTTATTTCTAGATTTCCACCCTTTCAGCATCTACCCTGTCAAGTCCTCTAAGAATCTTTTTGATTTTAAACTCATGCCTTTGCACCATCTGTCTCTTTCTTCTAAATTTCAATGAGTTTAGGTTCAACTTCTCCTCATAAGGCAACCCCTTCATCCCAGGAATCAATCTATTGAACTTCTCTGAACTGCCTCCAACGCCAGTATATTACTGTAATAAATATTTACTGTATGGCAGGTCAGCTCGGCCGAGTGGAAAGTCATGGACGCACCATGTGTCCTCGATAAACACATCTGCAGGAAGCATCGCATAGAAACATTGAAACATGAAAAAAAGGAGCAGGTGTAGGTCATTCGACCCTTCATGTCTGCTCCACCGTTCAAGACGATCATGGCTGATCCTCTATCTCAACGTCATACTCCTGCGCTCTCCCCATCCCCTTGATGCCTTTAGAGTCCAGAAACCTATCTATTTCCTTCTTAAATATATTCAATGACTTGGCCTCCACAGCCTTCTGTGGTACAGAATTCCATAGGATCACCACACTCTAAGTGAAGAAGTTTCTCCTCATCTCAGTCCTAAATGGTCTACTCCATATCCTGAGACTGTGACCCCTTGTTCCAGACCTCCCAGCCAGAGGAAACATCATCCCTGTATCTAATCTGTCCATTCCTGTCAGGATTTTGTGTGTTTCAATGAGATCTCCTCTCATTCTTCTAAACTCCAGTGAGTACAGGTCTAGTTGCCCAATCTCTCATCAGACAATCCTGTCATCCCAGGAATCAGTCTAGTGAACCTTCAGTGCACTCCCTGTATGGCAAGTATATCCTTTCTTAGGTAAGGAGACCAAAACTGCATACAATGATCCAGGTGTGGTCTCACCAAGGCCCTGTACAGCTGCAGTAAGACATCCTTGCTCCTGAACTCAAGTCATCTCACAATGAAGGCCAACATACTATGTGCCTTCTTAATTGCTTACTGCACCTGCAAGCTTGCTTTCAGTGATTGGTGTACAAGACACCCAGGTCCCTTTATACATCAACATTTCCCAATCTATCACCATTTAAATAATACTCTGCCATTCTGTTCTTCCTACTGAAGTGGATAACTTCACACTTATCCACATTATACTGCATCTGCCATGTATTTGTCCACTCACTCAACCTGTCTAAATCACCTTGAAGCCTCTTAACACCCTCCTTATAGCTTACATTCCCACCATGTTTTGTATCATCAGCAAATTTGGAAATATTACATTTGGTTCCTTCATCCAAATCACTGATATATATTGTGAATATCTGAGGCCCAAGCACTGATCCCTGCAGTACCCTGCTAGCCACTGCCTGCCACTCCAAAAAAGACCCATTTAGTCCTACTCTCTCTTACCTGTCTGCTAACCAATTCTCAATCCATGTCAATATATTACCCACAATCCCATGTGCTTTAATTTTACACACTAACCTCTTATGTGGGACTTTATCAAAAGCTTTCTGAAAATCCAAATGTACCACATCCACCGGTTCTCCCTTATCTATTCCGCTGGTTATGTCCTCAAAAGACTCCAGTAGGTTTGTCAAACATGATTTCCCTTTCACCGGCTGCAGAAGCTTGAGCTCCAGGTTTCGGAACTCCAGCAGAGGCTGGAGTCACTGTTGTGCATCCGTGAGACAGAGAGCTATGTGGATAGCATGTTTAGCGAGGTGGTCACGCAGCAGGTTAGGAGCATGCAGGCAGAGAGGGAATGGGTGACTGCCAGGCAGTCTAAAAGTACCAGACAGGCTGTGCAAGAGTCCCCTGAGACTCCCCCTTCTGGGGGAGAGTGAACAGCCAGAGGTTGTGGTCCACATTGGTACCAGTGAAACATAGGAAATGGGATGAGATTCTGAAAATAGGTTTTAGGGAGTTAGGAAGGAAATTAAAAAGCAGGACCTCCAATACAGTAATCTCAGGGTTACTTCCAGTGCCACATGCTAGTGAGCAGAGGAATAGGAGGATTAAATGATTGAACACATGGCTGGAGAATTGGTGTAGTAGGGAGGGCATCAGCTTTCTGAGGCACTGGAACTGGTTCTGGGGCAGGTGGGACCTGAACAAGATGGACAGGTTACACCTTAGTAGGATCGTTACTAACATCTTCGCAGGGAAATTTGAGAGTGCTATTGGGAAGGGTTTAAACTATCTGAGTGGTAGCTCAAATTGGAAGGAAGTAAAGCTAGTAACAAAAGGTAGAAAAGTAGCAAGCGAAATTAGAAGGCAGGTGAAACAAAGGTGAACATCATCTGGGCTTTAGAATGCAGAATAATGTTAGGAAGGCAACGTTAAGGGCACTCTACCTGAAACAGACAGCATTTGCAACAAGGTAGATGATTTGAAGACACAAGTAGAGGTAAATGGGTATGATCTAACTGCCATTGTGAAAACAAGCCTACAGGGTGACCAAGACTGAGAACCAAAGATTCAAGGATATTCAACATTTAGGGAGGACAGGCAAAAAGGAAAAAGAGGTGGTGTTGCGCTGATAATAAGGGATGGGATCAGTGCTTTAGTAAGGGAGGATCTCAGATTGGAAGGACGAAATGTGGAATTTGTTTGGGTGGAACTAAGAAACAGCAAGGGACAATAAACATTGATAGGAGTTGTTTATAGCCACCTAATGGTAGTGTGGGGCATGGTATTAATCAGGAGAATAGAGAAGCATGTAATACAGTAATCATGGGTGACTACAATCTGCATATTGACTGGGTAAATCTAATGAGCACTAACGCTGCAGAGGACGAGTTTCTGGAGTGTTACGGGTGCTTTTCTAGAATAGCATATTGAGGAACTGACTGGAGAACATGCTATTTTAGATCAAGTATTATGTAACGAGAAAGGGCTTATTAATGATCATGTTGTAAAAGAACCTTTAGGGATGAGTGACCATAATATGATAGAATTTTCCATTTTGTTTGAATGTGAGGTAGCCCAATCTGAAGTCAGGGTGTTAAATTTGAACAAAGGAAAACATGAAGGTATGAGGGGAAAATTGGCTGAGGTGGATTGGGAAAATACATTAAAGGATATGATGGCACATAGGCAATGGATAGTCTTAAAAAAATTATTCCATAGTTTACAGCAATTATACTCCTTCAAGGCACAAAAACCTAAAAGGAAAAGTCAGTCAACTATGGCTAACAAAGGAAATGAAGGATTGTATAAGATTGAAAGAAAAGGCCCATAAGGTTGTCAGAAATAGCAGGTAAGGTGTTCCCCCTGGTTGGGAGTCTAGAACCAGGGGATACAATTTCAAATTAAGGGGGAAAGCCACTTAGGAACGAGACAAGGAGAATTTTTTTAAACTCAGGGTTGTGAATCCTTGGTGTTGTCTACCCCAGAGGGCTGTGGAAGCTCAGTCATTGCGTGTGTTTAAAGCAGAGATTGACAGACTTCTAAATACCAATGACACAAAGGGATATGGGGATAGTGTAGCAAAAAAGGCATTGAAGTGGATGATCAGCAATGCCATACTGAATGACAGAGCAAGTTTGATGGGTTGAATGGCCTACTCCTGCTCCTATGTTCCTATTCTTCTACAGCTACTGTTGTCCTAGACGAGCACCTGTGCAGGAAGTGTCACCAGCTGCAAAACCTTAAACTCTAGGTTTTGGAGCTCGAGCAGTAGCTGGAGTTCCTGTGGTACATCTGCGAGGCTGAGAGCTACATGGATAACATGTTCAGAGAGTTGGTCACACTGCGGCTTAGGAGCCCCAATGCAGAATGGGAATGGGTCCCATTTGCTAATCGGTTTTCCATTTTGTATTCTGGTGGTTCCTCAGAGGACAGCAATCAGAGGCCAGGTTTGTGACACCACAGGTCGCTCTGCTGTACAGGAGGGAGAAGAGGGCAACAGCATTAGTGATAGCACATTCATTAGTTAGGGGAACAGACACACATTTCTGTGGCTGCAGGCATGACTCTAGGATGGTATGTTGCCTCCCTGGTGCCAGGGTCAAAGATGTCACAGAACGGCTACAGGGCATTCTTGTGGAGGAGAGTGATCAACCAGAGGTTGTGCTCCACGTTGGTACCAATGACTTAGGACCTCATCCCCTTTCCTACCTAAGAGAAGATATTAGGGAGTTAGGAAGGAAATTGAAAAGCACGGCTTCTAAAGCAGTAACCTCAGGATTACTCTCAGTCCCACATGCAAGTGAGTATAGGAATAGAAGATTAGAGCAATTGAACACATAGCTGTAAAGCTGGCGTAGGAGGAAGGGCATCAGATTTCAGAAGCCAGGGAGGAATAGTGGATGCTCTGAGGATCATGGTCCTCATTAGACACAGGCAAGGTTCCAAAGAATTGGAGGTCTGCAAGCATTGTACCAATATTCAAAAAGGGTGCAAGCCATAGGCCAGAAAATTATAGCCCAGTCAGTCTGACTTTGATGACAGGATAAACTGTCACTTAGAAAGGCACAGGTTGATTAGGAATAGTCAGCATGGCTTTGTTAGGGGAAGATCATGTCGTACTAACTTAATTGAATTTTTTGAGGAAGTAACAAGGAGGATCGATAAGGATAATGCACTGGATATTGTCTACATGGATTTTAATAAGACATTTGACAAGGTCCCACATGGCAGACAGGTCAGAAAAGTGAGATCCCATGGGATACAGGGGAAGGTGGTGAGTGGGATCCAAAATTGGCTTAGTGACAGGAAATGGTTGATGGATGATTTTACGAATGGAAAGCGGTTTCCAGTGGCTTTCCACAGGGCTCAGTGTTGGGGCCCTTGCTGTTTTGTTGTATATATTAACGATTTGGACTTAAATGTGGGAGGCATGATTGGGAAATTTGCAAATGCCAAAAAAATTGGTGTGTGGTTGATAGTGAAGAAGATAGCTGTTGTCTCCAGAATGATATCAACCGTTTGGTTGAGAGGGCAGAAAATGGCAAATGGAATTCAATCAGGAAAAGTGTAATGCATTTGGGGAGGGAAAACAAAGCAAGGAAATACTCAATAAGTGGGAAGATATTGAGAGAGGTTGAGGAAGTGAGAGACTTTGGAGTGCATGCCCACAGGTCCCTGAAAGTGGCAGGGCAGGCAGATAAGGTGGTAAAGAAAGCATATGGAATGCTTTCCTTTATTGGACAAGGTACTGAGTACAAAAGCAGAGATGTAATAATGGAACTGTACAAAATGCTGGTTAGGCCACAGCTGGAATTTTGTGTACAGTTATGGTTATCACACTACAGGAAAGACATAACTGCTCTGCAGAGAGTACAGAGATTTACATGAATGTTGGCAGGGATGGAAAATTGCAGCTATGAGCAAAGATTGGATAGGCTAGGGTCATTTTCCTTAGAACACAAGAGGCTGAGCGGTAATCCAACTGAGGTGTATAAAATTATGAGGGGCCTAGATAGGGCAGACAAGAAAGACCCATTTTCCCTAGCTGATGGGTCAATTACCAGGGGCCATAGATTTAAGGTCCCCCAAGAGGGTTGACGGGCGTCTGGAATTCGCTGCCTAAATTGGTGGTTGAGGCGTTCAACTCATTTCAAAGGTACCTGGATCTGCACCTGAAGTGCTCTAACCTGCAAGGCTATGGACCAGGTGCCGGAAAGTGGAATTAAAAATGAGCTGCTAGTTTCTTTTTTTCTCTTTTTTCGGCCAGTGCAGACGTGATAGGCTGAATGGCCTCTATCTGCGCCGTCACTTTTCTATGGTTCTAAATAAGGAAATCAAAACTGTACCCAGTACTCGAGGTGTGATTTCACCAGCTCCCTGTACAAATGTAACAAGATTTCTCTAGTTTTATACTCCATCTGCCTTGCTAGAAAGGCCAATATTCCATTTGCCTTCCTAATTTCCTGTATGAGGACTCCCAGGTCCTCTGTACCATAGCATTCTGTAGTCCCAATCCATTTAATAATAATTTGCTTTCCTATTCTTCCTACCAAAATGGATAAATGCACTTTCCCACATTATACTCCATTTGCCATTTTTTTTGTCCACTCAGTTAACCTATCTATATGTCTATATTTGTGTTCTTTTCACAACTTACTTTCCCACATCGTACTGTAGCTTCAGCAAAACTTAAGTATTTGGAATCCCAGCAATGCTTCCTCTGGCATCTCAATAGTTACATTTACCAACCCTAAAATGACCCATTTACCCCCACTCTACTATATACTATACTTTTGAAGTGCAATTGTTACTAAATGTACAAAGTGAAGCCTTGCAAGCAACTTTAGCGATGTTGGTTGAGTGATAAATGTTAGCTAGGATACCAACCGAACTTCTTTGCTTTTCTTCAAATAGTGCTGTGGAATCTTACAGCAATGCAGCACACCATTTTGATTATGTGCTCAAGTTTCTGGTGTGGAGCTTGTACCAATTACCTCCTGAGACAAGCTTGCGTCCAATGAGTCAAGGCTAACACACACACCACCTTAACAAATACTTAGCCACCCAAATGGTAAACACAGCTTGCTTATCAAAATGGGTGTGTGATATTTTTAACAAATATGAAGAACTTGTTATGGAGAATGCTGAATTATTTTGCAAAGTTTCAATGTGGGGTGGGGTGGGTGGGGGAAGGGATTACATTTGATAACTTTGAAAATGGTCAAGGGCATTGCAATGCGCAAATAACTTGCACCTGCTGACAGCAATTTTGGGAGCGTGCCAACTTCATGCTCTTGCACTTTTCAATGATTTCAGCGTCTAGCCAGCTTGAACTGTGCTGTTGATTGACTGGGTGCATGAGCAGGAGGCGAATATTGTAGGTGACTAGACAGTTAAAGCTGCAATTCTTAAAGCTAGCCTACACCTTAAAAGGAAGATGCATTGCAGTAGGAGCAGGATTGGCAGTCATAGAGCAAGTGAAACTCTAAAGAAGAGTCATACAAACTCAAAACGTTAAATCTGTTTCTCTCTCCACAGACCTGCTGAGTTTTTTGCTGCATTTTCTGTTTTTAATACAGAAATATGACCTGGGAAATACTGAATAAAGACACAGCAGGGGAGACAGCAGGCTCTCAGGTTTTCAGATGACGCAATGGAGGCCGGGTTGGAAGAATTGAAAGCAGGGGGCCGGGAGGCTCTCTGGACATGCACTTAGAAAACAGTGGGAGCAGAACTTGCATGACTTTACGAGTGGTCAAAGGCATCTTCAAATGCCATGCCCTACTGACTGCATGACTAGACTCAGACATTGCTCAATTCATTACATCCACATCATTCACCTACCAACAATCTCTAGCAATCAGGCCTCGGATCCGACATTCAAATGCTTCACGGCACACTCAGACACTTAATACCATTGCAAACCTTATACCCACATCTCAAAGCTTGCACGCTGCCAGCTATTCAACAATGACAGCCAAATCACCCAAACAGATGGCATAATACCTACTGACCCACTTTCCTTTCTCTTGCTGGACAAGGTGGAGCAAACCTGGAGCATGGCTGTATGTCCTAAGTCTCATGGAAGAGGGCATGCTGGCCATTGCTGGGACGATTGCTGAAACCATGGTCAGTGGCAGAGCTGAAACTGTCAAAGATCACTGTGTCACCTGCCAACGGAAGATGACCGCAAAGATGGCCGTCGCTACCCATCTCTGCATGCGCACTTGTCCGCGCATGCACAGAAAACCAATTTTTTTAAAGTCTTTTTTTAAATGAAGAAAACAAGAGCTGCATCATCACAGAAGAGAGAGATGCCTTGAGGATCAGCAAACAGAAAAAAGTTATTTAGGTTAATAGATAAATATAAGTGCCAGGAGCAATCTTGCTGTTTTGGAGCAGTGCTGTAATTCATTTGCATATTTTCACACAGGTTTTTTTCATAAGATAAAACGAAGGCCTGAATTTTCAGCTCGGCAGGCGGGCGAGATGGGTAGGCTCAGGAGTAGTCAGGAAATGGACTACCAGCTGCGATCGGCCAATTAACGGCCAGCCAGCTTGACAGACGGGATGGGGTGGGTGGACGGGCGATGATGTCAATACAGGCAGGTCCGAGCGCTGAGGGAAGGCTCCCTGAAGGCAGAGAGCTGCCTCAGGGAGCTGCAGATCTGAAAACCATGAAATAAAGCTTTGGAAATTAGGAAAAAAAATACCCAATCATCACAACCAGGCACCTGAACATATAGATGATAAAAATGCTGTCCATAAATTTTTATTTTATTTAATAATGGAAACCTCATCCCACCATAAGGTTGGACGGACCACGAAAAATCGGAGTCAATTGCTCCATTAATGGACTCAATTGCCCTCTTAATTGTTGGCGGGCGCACTTCCAACTGAAATAGCGTGATTTCACATCTGATTGGGTAGGCCTTGCGCCCGCCCAATCCACATAAAATTTTACCCTAAGAATTATTTTCTCTCAGCCACCAAGATATTCTTATTCAATTCTCTCCCCTTTTTTTCTCCTCTTCTGAAAATGCTGCTGCTTATCAGACTTTATATTTTAAGAGCAGAGACAGACTGTTTCAGTTCTCATTAGGATTGCTGTGAATTTTGCTTAAAGAAAACAAGAAACTAAACTGAGAGGATACGTACACTGAAGTTCTGAACTCCATTGCATGCAATGACATTGCATCAGTACAACTGCGCATGCACCATGTTGGCATCAAACACAGTCATCAAAAATACCCAATATCTAGTCTCATTAATCTTACATCCTATCTCCCTTTCTTTCCACACTCCCTTTCTTCTGATTTACAGGCACGCACCGCTTACTTTTTCCCTTTTCCTGCACCACAATCTTACGCTTATGCTTTTTTATTTCAGATGCCCAAGAGTGCAACCTGACGGGGCAATGGAGGAACAGCAAGATGACAGTGGTGAAGAAGACACACCAATACTCAATTTTGCACTCGTAGCCATCAGCTCAGATACTCAGAATCTTAAAGGAAAGCACAGAGGCGGGATCTTCACCTCTAAGGATCACTGCTGCCAAGGCAGGAGGCAAGGAAGGAACAGGTGCCAGCTTGTCAGAGGGAGATGTTGAACATGAGTTCTTCTGCAAAGAACTCAAAGGAACACTTTGATGGGGTAACTTACAGAACAATACAAATGGGTGTGCACAACAAAATGTTTGGTGTATTGGGAAGCGTGCCAGAAAGCCTGCAGTCAATGTCAAGAAACATGGAGGAATCTGTACTAACTTGGCACAGGGCTTTGTGCAGAGATTGAAGCCCATCCTTTTCAGTTTGGAAATAGTGGTCAAATACAATCGCACACTTGTGAACCTATTAATGATGCAGCAACTGATGACTGATATTGGAGCCTCCACTGCAGCACAACCAGAAACTACCCAACATTGGAATGCTGCAGTGGAAGCTCATCAGACTGCTGTCATGCAAGGTCAGCATGTGCCTGGCAAGCTCAGACAGCTGCTATCATGGCTGTGGATTACACTGTATTAAAGGGCTTGCAGGGTGTCACAGCAGCCACCAACAGATTACTAGGATTGCTGAGGCACCACCTGAGACAAGTGATAGTGGCTCCATGGACCAAGAAGCTGCTGTCCTTTCTGAAGTAGACAGCATTCATCCTCCCATCCTTGCCACTCTGGCAGTTCCCTTGCTATTGTCCATCAGTCAGTCTAGACTGTTGCCATGTATGCGAAGAGCTGCTCCAGATTGTTCTCTCAGGACATCTTAATATATTCTACTAAACGTCAGTAGCCTTCGACCAGTTTTACTGCAGCCACTGGGGCAGCACTTTGTAGAAGCAGGCACTAAGGGATTGCAAAGTGTTATCAGTTGACTTTTGTATTCAATACAGAATGATTACATTTTTAAATTTGTTTTGGAATGTTTATTTGGTGGTGGCTTTTATACTTGCATTGCGACCAAGGGGACATTGTGATGATCAGTGACAAAGGGAAGATAAGCTGTTGGATTGTTGGTGAATGGTTAAGTTAGGTTTGTTATAAAAGTATAATAATTTTCATAATATTTTTCTGGTTTATTGTGAAGTAGGTTTATGGGTGTGAGTATAGTTGGGTCTGTGAGACTTAACTACATTTGGGGCAGAATTTTGCCCTTGGCATGCAGGATCGGCAGAGGCAGTTGGGAAGCTGACCGCTGCCTGCGATTCATGTTGGTGGGCCAGTTAAGACCCACTCAATGTGATACGCGAGCAGCAGCGTTGAGTGCTGCCTGTATGGGCTGGGGGGAGATGAAGAAGATATTGAAAAATCAATAAACAACAGAAAAATGTAATAGAGCATGTCTCCTCGTGTGGCTCTGTCACATGAACAGGGATATGTTTTTAATTAAAAAAATAAGGTTTTCATTTTATTTGCATTTGCTTTTGGAAACCTCATCCCACCTGTGGATGAGGTTTCCAAAAAAATGCAAAGGCTGCTTGGCCTTTTCACCTGTCTGCCAACTGTTAAGTTGAATGGGCAGTGAAAAATTAACAACAATTGATAATTTATGGCCTTAATAGGGCTTTCAATTGTCAAAGGGTGTGCGCCGGAACTGGCAGGGCGTCCGCCAACTGAACTATTGCGCGACTGCGAGTTGACAAAAGCATGCTCGGCCAACATCATCAGGTGTCATTTCACACTTGGTCGGGTTGGGTGCGCACCCATCCGCCGAGCTAAAAATTCTGGCCTTGGAATCAGGTAGACTGCAAGTTTGGAATTATCATAAGAAGCTAGGTTTGGAAATGTGCTTGAAATGCTAATGAGTAAACTGGCTAAGCATATGAGGTGTGAAGGGTATTAGCATTTTTAGATAAGTAAAGGGATTGTTTGGATTTCAAAAGGATGTTAGTCTGTTTACAACTAGCCAGATAAGAAAGGCTAAGGAGTGTCTTTATTTTTCCCAAAGGTTACTGACAATATTGGCAACATGAAAGTTTTTACATTATGAGAAACATTCCAAAGACATATGAAACAATAGAATTTACATATTAAAGAGAGTGAACCATATCTAAAGGAGAATGAAAGGCTATGTGAGTAGAGGGCCATGTAAGATCTAACAGGAATGTGTTAAACAGCCTTCAAGAAGCCTTCAGCCATTTGTGCATAAGTCGGCTATGTCCAGTAACTGAAATTGGAGAAAGTCATTTGGAATTCCACTGTCATGTGGGTACTATATTAACTTGCTAGTTTTCACTTAACTCTTAAAATCTATTTTGGACTGCTGCTTTAAACTGGGTGTGTATTTGGGAGTCAGGTTAATTAGGAATTTTAGGATTTGTTGCATTGTTAAGTAATTGTAGTCTTATGTATGTGCTTGAAATCTTTTATTTTGTTAATAAATATTTTAATTTAAGTTTTAAAATCTCTCAAGGTCTTAGTGCTCATTATTTCTAAATTCAGCACACACAACTTCTCGTAATAAATACACATTGCAAAACTGTTGTGATAGCAGGACCAAGTTTCCCTTGTAGGTTTGGTCCACCTGGCACACATCATCAGCCACATCAGAACAGGTTAATTGAGTGGGCAAAGATCTGGTAAATGGAGTATAATGTGGAAAAATGTGAAAGTGTCCATTTTGGCAGGAAAAATAAAAAAAAATATATTATCTAAATGGTGCGAGATAGCAGAGCTCTGATCTAGGGGGATCTAGGTGTCTTACTGCATGAATCACAAAAGGCTAGTGTGCAGGTACAGCAAGTAATTAGGAAAGCTAATAGAATGTTATAGTTTATTGCAAAGGGAATTGAATACAAAAGTAGGGAGGCTATGCTTTAGTTATATACAGCATTGGTGAGACCACATCTGGAGTGCTGCGTACAGTATTTAAGGAAGGATGTAAATGCATTGGAAGCAGTTCATAGAAGGTTTACCAGACTAATACCTGGAATGGGCAGGTTGTCTTACGAGGTAAGGTTGGACAGTTTAGGCTTGTATCCGCTGTATTTTAGAAGAATAAGAGGCGACTTGATTGAAACATATAAGATGATCCTGAGGGGTCTTGACAGGGTGGATGTCGAGAGGATGTTTCCTCGTGGGAGAATCTAGAACAAGGTGTCACCATTTAAAAATAAGGGGTTGCTCGTTAAAGGCAGAGATGAGGGGGAATTTTTTCTCTCAGAAGGTCGTGAGTCTTTGGAACTCTCTTCCTCAAAAGGCAGTGGAAGCGAGCCTTTGGATCTTTTTAAGATAGAGGTAGATAGATTCTTGATAAACAAGGGGATGAGAGGATATTGGGGGAAGGCGGGGAATGTGGAGATGAGGTTATGATCAGATCAGCCATGATCATATTGAATGGCGGAGCAGGCTCGAAGGGCCAAGTGGCCTACATCCGCTTCTAATTTGTATTTGTTTGTTCGTATGTATGTAATGGGGCATTGGGGTTATGGTTACTCATGGGCTGCACATCGAAGTCATGTTATCATGGTGCCTAGTATCTACCTTTTCGTTTTCTGTGATGGCCCAAATTGGAGTTAGGAAATGAGCAGCATTTTTGGATGACTTCAAGTTTACTGAGAGTAGTAACTAGAATAGTCAAATATATGAACAAAGAGCAGGAGTAGGCCATTTAGCCCCTCAAGCATGCTCCGCCATTTAATAAAATCATGGCTGATCTGATAGTAACCTGAAATCTGCATCCCACCTACTGCCTATAACCTATCGCTTGCTTACCAAGAACCTATCCACCTCTGTCTTAAAGATATTCAAAGCTTAGTGGTAACAAAGGCATGGATGAGAGTTTCAGCATATATACTGAGGCATTTTGATCTGTTCAGCTCTTTAGGATCACCACTTGGAAGCATTGATCACTACAATGTTTTTATCTATAATTTCAACAAAGGACACAATGGAATAAATGAACAACTATCACACTTGGCAATCTTGCCATACAGAGCACATTTAAGGCGACGCATCACTGTGAAAAGAACAGGCCTTTCAAGGTTGCTTTTGTAATCTGGTGCTATTAGCTATTCTGTAGAGTCAGTACATTTGAAAAAGGAAAAACAGGTTACATCGTTTCAGCTCTAGTACTACAGGAAACCACATCAAACAATGTGACCACACATCCACCTCAAAAATCTCCTTCCTGTTTAAATCTGCCTGATGCTGAAAGTTTGATCATCTAGTAACTGAATCCTCATGATCAAATTAAATGTGGTAAAATGTTAATGTGAATGGAATCCTTTCCTGCATACAAAGCCAAGCTCTAAACAATCCAGGTGGATTCTGTTTAACCCTTTTGAGAAAGACGATGACTCTTAATTTAAGCCAGCAGCAAGCTGGTTTATGATAATTTGGGATTTTGATCAGATGGTTTAGAATTGCATCTCTAAATTGCCAGAATCAGAAGTCCAATGGTATTTGAATAATTTGAATGGAAACGGAAGATTGTTAATGGTCATGTTAAGGAGTTGCAGAATATACTGAAATTTGCAAGAAGGGGCTAAAACAGTTAAACTAAACATGTATTTATACCTTTCTGGTGATAATTCCTCCTTGCAGGTTGTAGACTGATGTTATTCCACAATAGGTCTGTTTCTGCACATATCTAATATTCAATTTGTCTTCTAGGACCTTGTTGAAAGTCCACATAAAATTGAATACCATATTAGGTGGACTGGGGGCCTGTTTAGTAGCCTGCTGGAAACCAAGGAATAGAAACTAGCAAATGGAGTGTGCGCATACTTTTGATAGTCTCCAGAAGTGCAGCAAAAGGAATTTAGGGATGAGTGTTTAGGAAAGCCTCTTCCTCAGCACCATAATTGGTGTAGCAAAGAGGTGCTGGTGGTGGGGATGGGAGGCGGGACAGGGGAAGGGGGACATGGGAAAAGTGATGATGACATTTCCACTGGAAAACAAGGCTTCTGCTACATTTGTTGCATTCCATGGAGGCTGATCTGGCAAATGCCCCAATGATGCCTTTGAAACATTAATTCAATGAGAAACCTGATCTTAAATTAAAAAGAGCTTTGCGGTACAAATTTTTATATATGGCCCTCAGCTAGTATTTTCCTTATCCCTTTAAACTTCTTTTTTCAAATATTAATCTACTTTTTGCTTGTAACACTGAGCGAACACAAAACAGATCTCAATGATTAATCTCAGTGTTGAAATCCCATTCTCTGGATTTAGTTTGTCAATACTACATGGGACTTGAGGCAGAAGTTAACAGTGTCTTGGTTCCAGAGTGATGCTAGTTTAAAACATAATTGTGGATAATGAGGGTTTCTTGCACCAGCATTAATCAATCAAACCTTCCATGACTGACTGGACTACAGTACTTAAAAAAAATCTTCTTCCTAGCATACTATAGATTATTCTCAGATGGCTAATTAGGAATCCAAGAGTGATTAATTGCATTTCTGGTTAGTAAACATAAAGTTTAATAAGGACTGTCGTTGGGCATGTAATCTCAATACTTACACTTGCATGATTATTAAGTAAACATACATATGGAATATATTTATTTTTATTGTGTGGGTGCAGGCAAGGCGTTAGTGCATCTGGCTAAAACCGTGTTAATGGAATCACACCTGTGGCCAGTCAGCATTTTCTATCAGATAACTCTGCACGAGTCCCAGGGTAAAAAATGGGTGGAAATAAAAGAAAGCCTTCTTCCAAAACTTTGTTAGTGTTACTCTGCTACTTGTTGCTGAATGGGTTGTGACCGTGGCTAAGGTGCTTCTTGTCCTGTGCGGATGCAAGTAAACCACCAGTTGCTGATTTGGTCTGATAACCTAAGATTGGAACTCAACTTCGTTAAATTTTCCCTGAAATCTGATTAAATGTCTAGGAGGAGCAAATCATATCAAATTGAACGAAAACTACATTTGACATTTTTTGGCAATACAGCATGCCTATTGCAGTTTTCTGTTTTTGTTAAAAGCTAAATTCATAACAGAATGAAAGTGCTAATGTAAAATAAGCATGAGGTGTGTTTGGGAGTTGAGAATTCATTTACTTACAAGCAAATATCTTTACACAGGAGATTTGCAGAAGCCCAAAGCACACATGATCTAGTGTCAAAAGCTGTTGTATTTTACCTCTGAGACCTGATTAAATCTCTAGGAGGAAGAAATCATCACAAAGCAAGTCTAATAGCACATGGAGTCCTCCTTGAAATTTCCGTGAGCATATGGATTGATTAATGCACAGCCCAGAAATGTTACATGCATTTCTTAAATTTACTGATTTCTGTTTGCCTGGGGTCAACTACAAAGCTGTTACTCAAACCCACTTGTTGACTAAAAGAAACAAGCCTGGGAAAGACTTCATTATTTGCAACAGGCCATTTTTGAGGGGAGAACAGATTCTAAAATCATTAGATCAGGTGTAGCCAATGCAGCACGTCACCTCACTTTGAAGGGATTGTGAATCATTCTAAAGGTAGCACCTAAGAAGTTCTGATATTTGTAAAAACAGGGCAACTGAATGCCCCGCCCAAGGTTTTAGTTTTACAGTCTCAGGCTCCATGGTTATTAAATAATCGATTTATCCATTTTTTTTAGCTAAGACTCCAGTGTACTGAATCAATACAAGACACTACATCAGCAAATGTGACATAAGAACATAATATGCTGGAAATACATCTGCAGATGTCAGCAGCGGAGAAACGAAAAGACAGGCTACTTAAGGGTATAATTCTCAGGTTCCAACACTGAATATTATATGGCACAATCTGATAAAAGGACTTGCTCCTTTATTGTAGTATTTTCCAAATGCAACAGAAATTGATGGCTTGTTAATTTTCACCTCAAAAAGGGTTCAAAAATGAAATTGTGGAATGATTTCTATGCAATAGAGCTAAAAGCCTGGATTCTCAGCTATTACCAACCAACTGGGTGGCTGTTTGCAAGAGGTAGATTCCCACCGGACTAGAGCAGGTTTGCATAATGATGCATTTTCCTGTGGGTGGGACCAGTGTTGGTAGGAATATATATTTTAATAACCATTTGGGTTCTGACAAAATATTTCAGGATTTATAGCATGCAGGAAGCCAGGCATTAATTATTTACTGCAAATATTTACTGCCCACCAGCAACCTTGGGTGTCTGTTTGTAATGTGCATAATATATTTTTCGCATGCTTTTTGAAAGTGAATTAGCGAGCCATCAATTTTTGGTATACCTTGAATTCTGATACAAAATTTAAGTGCGGTGATAATTACAAGAATTCACCTATAATGTAAGATGTGCATTTAGTACCTTTTTAATGATGTATTTATTTCTTTTTGCACACTCAGTACCAATGTCATGAAAAGTTGTGAGATCTTGCCAGTTTATTTTCATGTTTTTTTGCATAGTTTGCTGTTGAATGCTACATGAATGGAAATAAACTTTTAAGTTTTGAGAAAGTACATTTTATTTGACTGTTTTGGACTCTATTGACAGAAAGTTCAAAAAAGAGGGAACAGAATACATTGAGGAAAAAAGAGGAAGAAAACAAAGCAAAGAACATAAATGGAAGGAGTCAAAGAAAAGTAAACGGAACAATTTTTTTTAGCAAAATATTGCAATGAACACCACAAAAAACACATTTTGAGACTGAACGTGCTTTAGGGTCTAAACTTAAATTTGGAAGAAGTTGGCAGATTTCTACAAATCCACTGAAGATTTTCAACACAATATTTAACAATTCTAGTTACATAAGCATTGCTATTACAAGAGGGGAAATTGTTTGACAAAGAGTCAGAGTCAGCACTATGGAGAATTCCTGCCTGCCACTGTATTTTTTGGGAGTTTATTAGCCATGGGTGGTGCAAATAATGACTACTATGTCACCTTTCCCAAATACAAATCACAATTATGTCACCTTCTAAGTAATAAAATATTAACAATGCTGTGAACCACATTGACCTTGGAGTAATTTTTGCTGGTTCTTTATTCCAAAAGGATTGGGGAGGTGAGCTAGCACACTTGAACTGTAGCATAGGCAACGTTTGTACCCAGAGTAATTTTTTTAGCTCATTCCAAGGGCTGCTTGTATCAAGGATTACAGCTGCCCTATTAAAAAAAAAGGTCTATGTAGCAAAGCCAATTCTTATTATGGATACTGAAATGTGTATACATTCAATTTAACACCAGGAGAATCTTTATGAAATTATGTTGGTTAATATCTCCTCATAGTACTCCATTATCTCTCTTGGAAGGCAATAAGAAATTATAGCTAGTTATATCAAGAGTGAGTCCCAGCAGCCATTTTATATTGCTTTGATCGAAGAATTTATGTAGCAATACCAGAGGTAAAAGGTTGGTATTACTTTTGTATTCAGATGCTAGGGCAGAAATCAGACTGCATGAGAAACTGGCAAAAATCAGGATTTCAATATAACTTCTGTTATTGAATCAGAACATGTAAGAGTTAAATCTTAAGAGGCATAAAACTATAAGTGAACTTAAAGCTGAATCACTCTATTGCACTTATCACACCCCTCCTTGGAGCACCAAATCACAGCTGCCCTCTGCCAACTTCTATCAGTACTGCTTAGTTGACATTTTTTTCCCATGCTTACGCAAGTATTGGAACAAACATCAGCATGGAACCCTTCCACCATAATCCTTTAGAATAATTGTGGAGCTCTACTGATCCTCCTGCATGGACTGTACATTAGTACATTAGAGCTTACTGCCATGCTGTTAATGTCTGTGCGACAGACACACAGTTCATGAGTTTTTGGACCAAATCTTTTAACAAATTTAACTACTTTTTCTTGGTCTTCAGGTGAATTCAGTACTATTATAATTCAATTTACCCACATATAAAGTATTACTTTAATAGTATTTGATAATGATCATGACACCCAGCTGTGTGATCCTGGACTGCAAAGAGAAAATTCGCAGTTCTGGATTTAATCCAACACAGAAGGGACTTTATCATATGATTTATTCTTCCCTAGCCAGTCAACAAGAACTATTAAAAGTTTAATTTTTAAAATATATGGTTGTTATAAACAGGATGCTTGAGACTTTTTTTTATGTTCTGAATGCAATGGGTTTGTGAGGTGTTTACACTACAAAGTAATTATTTAGTAAACAACAAAGAAATGACACATATGGAAGGCTTAGCTTCACCATTACTGCTTAATTAAATCTGAATAACTAACCTTGAGTTTTCCCTTAACAAATTAAAATAACTTGCAATGTGGAAATTGTCAAGTTTGAAATCAACATTTTTCTTTCTGTTGCTTGAATACTGTCTGGGAATTTGACCATGTCTTGAATAAAGAATAGTGTTTTGTGATGAGCAGGAACCTGCAGACCTGGAAAAGCAGGACTTCTCATTAAATCTGTTCAGTTATAGTCGCTCATATGCTCTGCAGTATTAAAAATTTAGAAAAGAGCTGAAAATGTGATTTTTAAAAAAAATCAATAAGCTGTCCTTAAGAAAATAATGATTGTAAAATCTTAAATTTTAAGAAGATTCTTATTAGTTTAGAAAACTACAAGACTGGTTTTTTAGATGCAAAAATGCCTCCAAAATGAAATATCGTGCCATATTTGTCTCTTTAAAATTTAAGCTACATACTATTTACTAACAAAGGTTTTGCCGATTTATAAAGTTATATAATTCAAAATACAATGTTTTGTCAAGCAAGAAAATAAAAGTCAATAACAATTGGGATTTCTTTATGTAGGTCCAGCAAGATGCCAACTCTGAATCAGGAAGCTGCTATTCCAGAGATCTGTGCACTTTTTAAAAAATATTCATTTATGGGATGTGGGCATCCATCGCTGGCTAGGCCAGCATTTATTGCCCATCCCTAATTGCCCTTGTTCAGAGGGCATTTGTGTGAGTCTGGAGTCAAATGTATGCCAGACCAGGTGAGGACAGATTTCCTTCCCTAAAGGATATTCGTGAACCAGATGGGTTTTTATGACAATCGACAATGATTTCATGGTTATCATTAGACTTTTATTTCCAGATATTTATTGAATTCAAATTCTGCCATCTGCTGTGGTAGGATTTGAGCCCAGGCCCCCAGACCATTACCCTGGGTCTCTGGATTACCAGTCCAATGACAATACCACTCCAACACCACCACCTACATAGTCTAGGTTGAGACTCCAGTGCTGTGCTGAGGAAGTGCTGTAATGCTGGAAGCACTACCTTTTGGATGAGACATTAAACCAAATCTTCCCACTCAGGTGAAGGTAAAAGATCCCAAGGCACCAGAGTAGGGAAGTTCTCTGACCAATATTTGGCCCTCAATCATAACCAATAAAAATGATTATACACACTACTGTTTGTGGGACCCTGATGCTTGCAAATAAGCTGCCATGTTTCCTACATTACAACAGTGACTATACTTTACAAGTACTTAATTCATCGTAAAGCACTTTGGGACAAAATGCATGCTGTCCTTTTCAGAACTTTGGATTACCCAAGTTTCCGCAGTGGCTGTCTGTCAATTAATAATTTTCCTTTAGGCATACAAGATCCTGAGGGGTCTTAACAGGGTGGATGTGGAGAGGATGTTTCTTCTTGTGGGAGAATCTAGAACTAGGGGGTCATTGTTTAAAAATAAGGGATCGCCCATTTAAAACAAAAAATATGTTGATCCCAGGGATGGAGGGATTTTCTTATGAGGAGAGGTTGAGCCTGTACTCATTGGAGTTTAGAAGAATGAGAGGCGACCTTATTGAGAAATATAAGATTCTTACAGGGCTTGATAGGGTGGATGCTGAGAGGTTGTCTTCCCTTGTGGGAGAGTCTAGGACCAGACAGGATAATCTCAGAGTAAGGGGCTGCTCATTTAAAACAGAGATGAGGAGGAATTTCTTCTCTCAGAGGGTAGTGAATCTGTGGAATTCTTTACCGCAGAGGGCTGTAGAGGTTGGGTCATTAAGTATATTCAAGACTGAGACAGGCATTTTTAATCAGTAAGGGAATCAAGGATTATGGGAAAAGGCAGGAAAGTGGAGTTGAGGATTATCAGATCAGCCGTGATCTTATTGAATGGTGGACCAAATGGCGTACTTCTGCTTATGGTCAAAAGATGAGGCGAAATTTTTTCACTTAGAAGGTCCATGAGTCTTTGGAACTTTCTTCCTGAAAATATGGTGGAAGCAGAGTCTTTGAATATTTTATGGCAGAGGTGGATAGATTGTTGGTAAGCAAGGAGGTGATAGGTTATTGGGTGGTAGATGGGATGCAAATTTCAGGTTACTATCAGATCAGCCATGATCTTATTAAATGGCGGAGCAGACTCGAGGGGCTGAATGGCCTACTCCTGCTCCTTGTTCGTTTGTTCTTCCACTTATCCAAGTCATATCGTACTCCTACTCAAAAAAACTCTCAACTTGTCTGAGATTTCTGAATGTTGCCCTTTTTCAGACCTCCTATTCCTCTCCAAGGTGCTTAAATGTGCCATCGCCTCCCATCTCCAAAAATTCCTTATTTGAATCCCTCTCGTTCAGCTCCAATTCTCACAGCTGTAAGATAGCTCTGGCCAGTTAGACATATCCCATGACCACTTGCATCGTCCCACCTTCCCTTTGACACAGCATTTGACATCAATTATCCTTTAGCACTTCTCCTCCAGTATCCATCTATGAGAACTGGTCTTACATGGTTACACTAACTCTGAATCATGACAGTTTTATTTCCAGTCAAGTGAAGTGTATTGTCCCTGATGGTGTCAAACTTCAAATGTGGTTGGATCCATGACCCTGTCCTTCCTCAGCTACATGTTGTCCCTCAGTGACATCATTCACAGGAATGGGCTGAGCTTCCATATGGCACAAATAACACCTCAGTTTACCTCTCCACCAAATCTATCAGTCCCTTAACCACTTGTATGCAGATAGCCTGGGTGACATCAAATCATGGATGAGTCACAACTTCCTTCATCTGATCACTGGGAAGAGCTATTGGGTCAAATGGCCTCTTTTGGTGTCATTATGACTTCTCTTCAGCTCTGAAGAAGGGTCATACGGACTCGAAACTTTAACTGTTTCTCTCTCCACAGATGCTGCCAAACCTGCTGAATTTTTCCAGCATTTCCTGTTTTTGTTGTAGAAAAACTGTCGTCTAGCAACAGGGGTCCAGAGAGGAGGACCCACAGATGCAGAGAAACCAAAAGCAATTTAAGTTCAGTTGCTGATTATGCTCCGAGGTTAAGGGAGCAGTTTAAGTCTCCCTCTAGCTGGGTGTACTAGCAGATTGCTGATGAAAATAAGCATAAGAATCTTAGATGAGTTGCTGTAAAGTTAAAGTAGCAGTGAATGTCAAGTGAGTTCTGGATCTTAAGGGACATTCTAAATTGTCAGCAGCCTACTGGGAGAGGGAACTACAGAGAGTAGGTCCTAAAGGAAAAAGAGAAAGATCTCAAAAAGCCCTTTTCAGTTAAGTCAAAGGACAAGGACAGGAATCTGTTCAGTGGAAGTGAAAGTGAAAGCAAGGAGCAGAGAGAAAGGCTCCAAGTTTAGAAAAAGCTGCAGGAAGCAGGATCAAGTCAAAATAGGTTTGCGAGAAGCCAGAAGATGCAAGGAGACAGCCAAAGGTTGGTGACCTTTTACTATGGGCATGTAAAGCAGCGAGTTCTGTTGGCATGGCTGAGCATCTGAGAGTGCGTGTGGAAGGCAAAGCTTGAATAATAATTCTAATAATGTTATTGGAATTTATTGTAAAGTAGTGTTGTGCGTGTATGTGTACGCGTGTGTGTGCTTGCATGAGAGAGACTTAATTGGATTAAAGGCAGCTGTTCTGAAGGCTTTGAGGTAAACATGGGGCAAGTTTAGAATGTAAGGTGTAAAAGGGCATTTGCATTTTAAATAAACCAGACTAGATTGTTTTCAAAGGAGGGGTGAAATGTATCACCTAGCCAGGTGGAGTTTAGAAATGCTGCGTTTATTTTTCCCAAAGATTACTGGTAAAATGCGTACTATGCTAAATGTTTATGATCAGGAAGGTAAAGTCCAAAGACATAGTGAAATAATGGATATTCGCATTCAAAGGGGAAAATATGTATAAAGGAGCGAGGCTGTGCGTAAGGGTAGGCATTTTAAGAACTAATAAGTGTGAAAAGGTTGTGGAAGGAAAATACACTGTTGCTTACACAACTGAACAAATTGCCTTTCTACATATGGTCAAATCACTTGAAAAAGTATTTATGCTGTTTTTTCGCATCAGTGCAAGGCTTCCTTTCTTTTCATTTATTAAAACCTAATTCTAGCTCCATGTGCAGCAATATATTCTATTTTGGTCTATTCAATTTAATTATTCACTTCCACCAGAAGTATGGTGCCCATTTATTTTTGGTAAGGGTGGGGAGGTAGCTTACATGATCTATTCAGTGTTACTAATGATCATCCTGATTAATGATAACAGGAATATACAGTGAAAACTGTAAATGGATTTCTAAAATTTAAATTTAAAATTTATTCTATTTGTCAAAGACTCAAGTCACCTACAACTAAAATACTCATGAGTACTGGATCCTTCTTGCTCTGAATCAGCTTTCTATTTCAGGGAAGTAGCCTCCATACATCTCATACATATGTATCATTTTCGGGAGGGGGTAGAATGGAAAATATAAACATCCAGATTTTTGAATTATGACAATGATCACCCACAATTTCAAAGAAAATGTGAGTCAGTACTTCACCAATGAAGAGTGGTCATAGGTTCTAGGAAGTTGTGGAAATGAATGTATAAAATCATCATGATGAGGGAGTTATAAAGCTCTAAAACAAATCGGTGATTCATATGATGACATCCCCTTGTCCTTCTAGACGTTAGTGGTCATGGGTTTGGAAGGTGCTGTCTAAGGAGCCTTGGTCAGTTTCTGCAGTGCATCTTGTAGATGGTACACACTGCTGCCACTGTTCGTCGGTGATGGAGGGAGTGAATGTTTGTGGAAGGGGTGCCAAACAAGCGGGTTGCTTTGCCCTGGATGGTGTCAAGCTTCTTGCGTGTTGTTGGAGCTGCACTCATCCAGGCAAGTGGAGAGTATTCCATCACATTCCTGACGTGTGCCTTGTAGATGGTGAGGTTGATGATGATTTGGGGAGTCAGGTGGTGAGTTACTCACCATAGGATTCCTAGCCTCTGACCTGCTCTTGTAGCCACAGTACTTATATGGCTAGTCCAATTCAGTTTCTGGTCAACAGTAACCCCCAGGATGTAGATAGTAGGGGATTCAGCAATGATAATACCATTGAATTTCAAGGGGCGATGGTTAGATTCTCTCCTGTTGGAGATGGTCATTCCCTTAATTTGAGGTTCAAATGTTTCTTGACGCTTGTCAGCACAAGCCTGGACATTGTTCAGGTCTTGCCGCATTTGGATATGGACTGCTTCAGTATCTGAAGAACTATGCATGGTGCTGAACATTGTGCAATCACTAATGAACATCTCCATTTCTGACATGATGATGGAAGTAAGGTCATTGATGAAGCAGCTGAAGATGGTTGGGCCTGGACATTACCCAGAAGAACTCCTGCAGTGATGTCCTGGAACTGAGATGATTGACCTCCAACAACAACAACCACCTTCCTTTGTGCTAGGTATGACTCCAACCAGCAGAGAGTCTCTCCTCTCTCTCTCTCTCTCTCTCTCCTCCTCCTCATCCTCCTCTCCCCCCCCCCCCTCCACCCACCCACCCAAACCGATTCCCAATAACTCCAGTTTTGCTGGGGCTCCTTGATGCCACATTTGGTTAAATGCTGCCTTGATGGCAAGAGCAATCACTCTCACCTCACCTCTGGAGTTCAGCCCTTTTGTCCATGTTTGAATCAAGGCTGTAATGAGGTCAGGAGCTGAATGACCCTGGCAGACCCAAACTGGTGTCAGTGAGCAGGTTATTGCTAAGCAAGTGCTGCTTGATAGGATTGTTGATGGCCCCCTCTATCACTTTACTGATGATAGAGAGTAAACTGATTGGGCAGTAACTGGCTGGGTTGGACTTGGCCGGCTTTTTGTCTACAGAATATACCTGGGCAATTTTCCACATAGCCGGGTAAATGCCAGTGTTGTAGCTGTACTGGAACAGTTTGGCTAGGGGCGTGGCAAGTTCTGGAGCACAAGTCTTCAGTACTACTTCCGGAATATTGTCAGGGCCCATAGCCTTCAGCTATTTCCTGATATCACATGGAGTGAGTTGATTTAGCTGAAGACTGGCGTCTTAGATGTTGGGGACCTCCGGAGGAGGCAGAATTGGATCATCTACTCAGCACTACTGGCTGAAGATTGTAGCAAATGCCTTAACTTTTGCACTGATGTGCTGGGCTGCTCCATCATTGAGGATGGGGATATTTGTGCAGCTTCCTCCTCCAATGAGTTAACTGTCCACCACATTCATGACTGGACATAAGAATGCAGATCTGTGCATGTGCAGCTTGCTTCCAGACTGCACATGCGCAAAAGCTCCAAGGTCCATTGGGATTTGAAGTTCCCAACTTCTGCTCTCAACATTAAGGTAAGTATCATTTTCATAACATTACAGGGATTTAATCTGTACTGGATTATTGAGAGAAGAAAAATAGCTGTACATACTTTAAGTACTTTCAGACATCTAGACCTAAGGGTGATTATCCTTAACTATTTTTGGTACTTTTATACTATATAGTGTGATCTCACAAGTATGACACTGGAAAGGAGACCTGCGGCCTCTCCCCATTACTTTTTTGTCTTACTGAAACTCCAAGTCAAGCTCAAAAATCTGTGTTTCTTAAAGCTACAAGGAGGAAGTTCCATACTTTTAGCTTAAGTGCAGGCCCCAGAAAAGGTCTTGAGATCAATAATAACGTTGGCTTCCAATTCCTTTGGGTCTTTGAGGTTGTTTTTTATAAATATTTAACAATGGCTTTAACAGGGTTGTCAATGGTAGTAGTACCACACACTATTTGTTGTTATGATCACAGATGAACCCCCAATTTTCTAACAATTTTTGTTAAGACCAATAGTTTTAAAAAAAATACCTAAGATCCTTGTTATTTGCTGGATGAAGCCCAAAGATTCCATGCTCTAAACAAAAAATGTTTTACTTTACATGAGTCAAACAGAGCACACACTAAGTACTATCTTAGGTAACCATCTGTACTCTATAACCCAGAATCAACATAATTTAAACATGAATTAACAGGCAATTTGTGGTTGATTATAAACAATAAATTACTCATTAAATGGCAGATACAACCAAGACAGATTTTAGAGGCTGACTTGACAGTCCACTCAGTACATATGTCATCAATCTCTATCACAAAGTCCCTCAAAACTCCCCACGAAAAATATCAGCTGCTCTTCTCGGATTTAGCCTCATCCCCAGCCAATAGCAGCGCACAACCACCCAAGTTCTACAAGCACAGTCTTCACCAAATATAGCACGTCTGCAGAACATCGCAGTGGTCGGACAGGGTAGATCCAATGTTATCTTGAAGTAACAGAAACAGCTGCAGCAAAAGCCTATTCTCAGCTTCCGGATCTAGCCTCCATCTTCTTCAGCCTGCCTGTGCTGCACCACTGGGACCATTTTTTGAGCTCTGTTGGTTCTGTGCCCTTTTATATGGTTTAAACCAGCTTCAGTCTCCCCAGAAGTTTTGAGTTCTGATCAGAATTTCAGTCTTAGTTTCCTTAGAAACTGGAAAGTTCAGTTTCCCTTTTCAATTGTCTCAAAAAATACAAGCTTTGAAACCACGCTTCTATCACACTGTCAAAGGCACTTCATCAATGTAACACCACCTCTCATCCTATGTATAAGTTCCCAGTAAGTATGGAATAGGAAACCTAGAACTAAAGGAATAAGACCTGACTGTTCTTTCAAAATTTTAGTGGGCTTAAATTCTGCAATCCAGTTCTCTAGTAAAACCACCCGAAATCTTTTCCTAGTTTGGTAATTTAGACATTTCGAAGTCAGAAATAGTTAAATGCAATCTGTAACTAACAAAGCTGCGAGGGAATGCTGCTAAGCATTTTCTGACAGAGGAGAAAAAAAGGCAAAGAGCTAAGATGTTCCAATCGACGCCCTTCTTATGGGAATGTTACAAATCAATATAATGACCAGAAAGTCAAACATTTAGTCTCCCCAATAGAGAATGATAGCATCAAATGCCGAAGGGGTTAGATACACCCAAGGTAAGAATCCTCATGGATTGTTACAGCTCAGGAAGAGGCCATTTGGTATATTAAACCTGTTCTAGCTCTCTGAAAGAGCTATGTAATTAGTTCTACACCTTTGATCTTTCCCTTTAGTCTTTTTGAACATTTGTCAAAAATCCGTTTGCAAGTAATTTTAAAAAATTCATTCATGGGATATGGGCATCGCTAGCTAGGCCAGCATTTATTGTCCATCCCTAATTGTTCTTGAGAAGGTGGTGGTGAGCTTCCTTCTTGAACCGCGGCAGTCCATGTGGTGTGGGTGTACCCACAGTGCTGTTAGTGTGGGAGTTCCAGGATTTTGAACCAACAACGGTTAAGGAATGGCAATATATTGCTAAGTCAGGATGGCGAGTGGCTTGGAGGGGAACTTTGTGGTGGTGCTGTTTCCATGTCTGCTGCTCTTGTCCTTCTAGCGATCATGGGTTGGAAGGTGCTGTCTAAGGACCCTTGCAGAAGTGCATCTTGCAGATGGTACACATTGTTGCCACCGTGCGTCGGTGGTAGAGGGAGTGAAGGTTTATGGATGGAGTGCCAATCAAGCGGACTGATGTTGAGCTTCCTGGGTGTTGTTGGTGCGGCACTCATCCAGGCAAGTGAAGAGTATTCCATCACACTCCTGACTTGTGCCTTGTAGATGGTATGCAGGCTTTGGGGAGTCAGGTGGTGAGTTACACGCCACAAGATTCCTAGCCTCTGACCTGCTCTTATAGCCACAGTATTTAGATGGCTAGTCCAGTTGAGTTTCTGGTCAAAGGTAACTCTCAGGATGTTGTTACTGGAGAATTCAGCAATGTAATACCATTGAACATCCTGGGGTGATGGTTAGATTCTCTCTCGTTGGAGATGGTCATTGTGTGGCATTTCTATGGCACAAATGTTACTTGCCACTTGACAGCCCAAGTTTGGATATTGTGCAGATTCTGCTACATTTGGACATCGATTGCTTCTGTATCTGAGTCGTCGCGAGGGTGAACATTGTGCAAACATCAGCAAACATCCCCACTTCTGATCTTATGATGGAAGGAAGGTTGTTAATGAAGCAGCTGAAGATGGCTGGGTCTAGGACACTAACCTGAGGAACTCCTGCAGTGGTGTCCTGGAACTGAGATACTTGACCTCTGTTAATGACAACTATCTTCCTTTTGTGTTAGGTATGACTCCAACCAACAGAGTTTTCCCTCTGTTTCTCATTAACTCCAGTTTCGTTAGGGCTCCTTAATGCCACACTCGATCAAATGCTGCCTTGATGTCAAGGGCAGGCACTCTCATTCTATTTCCAGCACCGTTCCAGGTCAAAATTTGGTGTGTAATTTTTTTTTCTTCATGCTGTCTCCCATTGTTTTTCTAATCATCTTAAATATGTGTTTTCTAGTACCCGGCCCTTCTGGCACTGAAGACAGTTTCTCCTTATTTACTCTATCAAAACCCTTCCTGATTTTAAGCACCTCTCTGAAGCTGATACTGTAAATGTTACAGCAGTAAATCAACACAGAAATCAGGAAACTGGTGAAGGAACGCAAACATGGGACAAGTGGGGAGATGGTGGTTTAGTGGTACTGTTGCTAGACTAGTAATCCAGAGACCCAGGCTAAGGTCCTGGGGACATGGGTTCAAATCCCACCAATGCAGCGGGTGGAATTTGAACTCAATTAATAAATCTGGAATGATAAAGCCAGCTTCAGTAATGGTGACCATGAAACTATCACCGATTTCCGTAAAAACCCATCTGGTTCACTAATGTCCCCTAGGAAAGGAAATTTGCCAGTCTTACCTGGTCTGGCCTACATGTGACTCCAGACTCACAGCAATGTGGTTGACTCTTAACTGCCCTTGCAAGATCAGTTCAAGGGCAATTAGGGATGGGCAACAAATGCTGGCCTTGCCAGTGACACCCACATCCCATGAAAGAAAAAAAAAAGTTCCTCTTGTAAAAATTACTACACATCTGCTTATGTTGTGATATATTTGTATAATAGTTTGCACAATCAATGGGCAAGCTACTGGATAGATAATTTACCCCAATTGTGACTGACTTCTTTCATACCAGCTGTGCTTATTATTTTTCTGATTGCATATTCCATTTCCCAAATTTCACATTCTGTAGCTTCTCATTGAAGGCCATTGCTTGATTCAATCATTCATGAGTGCTGGAAAGCTGCATCAGCTACACTGAGGTCTCGAGAGATGTGGTGCCTATTACCATGAGTAACCATGCAGAAATTCATTTAGTCTGTTACTAACTTACATAAACTGCTTCTTGTGCCTGTATAATTTCTGTTTCATTGTGTCAAATACTTAGAATTTGAGATTAAATTGATATTAGTTTAATTTGTAACTTGAGAGTTGTATTTAGAATCCAAATTTGAGAGAAAATACCAAGGAACCAATGAAGAATGGCACCCTAAACTCATGTGACTATGAAAAAGTGGCTGTTGACAAAATTAAGCTAGGCATTTTCTTTTCTCTCTAAAAAAGAGCCGATGAGAAAGAAATTCTTTTGACCCTTGTGAGCTCACCATTTGCAAGGTGACCATTTCTGTTGACAATGAGGCTGTCTCAAAGCTTCTATGTTACACACACCAACAGGCAAGAGTTTAGTGCTCTGAAACACCCACTAGCCTTCATCGTACAACTTGAGCCAAGCATATGACTTATCCCATAACTGCTGTTGCACTTCCCTGTAAGGCCTGTTCTGCAAGAGTATTTTATAATATATAACTATTTGGTTTAAAATAAGAAAATGCAGGGGCAAAATATTGAAGGACTAGTCATGTCCAATGAATGGCACTCCAGCAGGAACCTCCATCTCCAAAGGCTGGAAGTAAGAAGAAAATCCAAGCAAAAATAGAACAGTAAAACATAAGCAATTTGAGAGATTTTTGGCTTTTCAACTGGGGCTACAGAGAAGTACTGCACTTACTGTTCAATCCTTGGAGACAGGTACAGTTTAGGAAACACTTGAGTAGCTTCAGTATCCTCAAAACTGACAGAAAGGAGAGCAACATCTTCTCCTGGGTCTATTACTGTGTCCTGGGAGAGGAAACAACAAATATTGTGAATGTAGGATGTACGATTTTATTGAACTGCTTTAGAATTGTCCTGTCAAATATTTGCCATTTATCCTTGTAGGCTGAGATATTTTAGTTGAGGGAGTAGACTTTGTGCTCACAAATGAGTCATGAAAGATGCTGACAGTTTTTAAGTAATAGGAATTTCTCCTTCTTCAAGGAGAAACACTGTCAGCATCACACTGCACCTGTGGTTAGTTACAGAAGACACTGGGATTCAAACCAAACAAGCATCTTGTAGGAAAGCTGCTAGTAAATTCCTTGAGCTTTGTGGAACTTTTGGATCTGAGACAATTTTAATTGCTCTTCAGCAAAGAATGTGGCTGAATGTAAAGGCCTTCTATGGTCTGCAAGAACCTACCTTGATCCAACCTCAGTAATGAGCTTTTCAGGCCTCCTGTACACTTTACATTGTTTTTATAAAGAAACTTGCTGGCTTTCAAATTTTCAAATTATCATGCTGACTCTTCCAAGCTATTACAGGCATTTTAATCCTGTAAGCATCCCAATATTCTTTACACAATAGACAAATGTCAAATCAAGACATTTTTTATTCCTGGAGCTTTCCAACTGACCCCAGAGTTTTTAACATGTCAGCCGGGCACTCTTGCCACACTCGTGAACCAGAAAACCTACTCTAGTACTTTCACACAAGGAGGGGAAAAAATTGAGCAGCTATGAATGACTGGCCACGGAGCTCCTTTGACCGAAGCTGTCTTGACTTCTAGGTTCAGAAATGATGAGCAACATGGAAATTTTTGGATGAAACAAACAGGTAAGAAAGGTTATACATAAGCAATATGAATAACTTTGTTAATATTCTGAAATAATGAGATCAGGAACACTCCATATTTGATTTAGGCATGGACAAAATGAGCCAACAACTAAAGTATTACAAAGTCACAGTGATACTAGTGTAACTTTTAAATGTCAGGTAAAAGGGGGCTCAGAAAACTGAATCAAGAATTGCCCAGGGTTGTATTTCATGGCAGTCAGCATGACTGCTATACATCTGAATGGATTACTTTCAGACCAACCACAACAAAAACTGGATTACTGATATTAGAGTGTCAGATTCATAACTAAAATAACTGTTTTGGTTAAATCAATCCTTAGCCAACTTGGAAGAACTATGACAGACTTTAAGATCAAAAACATCAACATAAATAACCCATTTGACTAAAAGCTCAACCTCCACACACACCAGTGACAAGTAACCATTTTGGACCATGTACAGCTAATGTGGTAAAATATCTCTATCGTTGGTATTTGAATTGAAGGAGGTATCCGCCCTGAGCAGCTTGCTAGGCCTTTTTAGAGGGCAGTTAAGGGTCAACTACATTGCTGTGGGTCTGGAGTCCTTCTCTAAGCCATACTGGTAGATTTCCTTCCCTAAGGGACATCAGCGAACCAGATGCGTTTTTACAACAAGCTGTGAGTGTTATGGGCTCATTGCTGATACTATTTTTTAAATTTCTGATTCATTTAACTAACTAAATTAGGAAACCAGTTGAAACTAAAAACAAGATCTTGAGGATCACTAATCAAAAAGAAACTGGTCTGGCAAGTAACAGTAGAACTCTGTACATTTAGCACATCATGTGAAATTCTGGTTCTAGTGTTTTATGGTGCAGGAAGTTCCAACTTTGTGTTGTAGGTGGTACTTGGTGAAAGAAGGGATTCCAGAGAGATTGTTTACCTGCAAGAGCTGATTAACTGCATTTTTTTTACTCATTCATGGATTGTGGCCGTCACTAGGAAGGATAGTATTTATTGCCCTCGAGAAGGTGGTGGTGAGTTGCCTTCTTGAATACTGAGCAGCTTGCTAGGCCTTTTCAGAGGGCAGTTAAGGATCAACCACATTGCTGTGGGTCTGAAGTCCAATATAAGCCATACTGGATAAGATTTCCTTCCCTGATGAACATCAGTGAACCAGATGGTTTTTTACAACAATCTGAGAGTATTATGGTCTCATTACTGCTAATATTTTTTTTATTTCCGATTCATTTAATTAGCTAATTTAGGAAACCATCTGCCATGGTGGAAACTGAACTCACATCTCTGGACAACCACTATGCTACTGTTCCCAGAAGACACCTGGCCTGGCAAGAATAGCTGCAGCCAACATGCACATACAATATTAGTCATGGTCAGCTAAACCGTCTATCTACGTCCCCTCCTTATCATTTATACCGTATAGCTGTCCTATGGGGGAAACCCTGGAGTAGCAAACAGAATCATCCTCTTTGCAAACACCTCTCATGCAGCACAACTCTATTTCGCCCACCATGAGACAGGAATCAAGCGTTCAGAGGTTCAGTTACTTGCCTGAAGACTACATTTTGTGCTTCCATGTTGCAAATAAAATTCAATTTCCTTACTCATTGGAACGTAAGAACAAGAGAAAGTCATTGAGAACCTCGAGTCTGTTCAGCCAGACAGTTAGATCATGGCTGATCAGTACCTCAATTCCATTTACACAACTTTGCTCCATATTCTTTGATACCCTTATATCAAACAAATATCCATGGAACCTAGTCTTGATAATTTCAATGGACAGTACCTTCTTGAGAGACAGTGTTCCAAATTCCCACTACCCATTATGTGAAAAGATGCTTCCTGATTTCACTCCTAAATGACAGTTATATTATGCCCTGCTGTTCTGGATTCCTCAGTTGCTTTGTATACACCCAATCAAATCCCTTAATCCCAATTAGTTCACTCCTCAGTCTTCCAAACTCTCAGTAATTCAATGCAAGTTTATGCAATTTGTTCTCATAATTTAACCCATTAATTCCTGGTATCATTTTAATGACTCTGCTCTGCATCTGAGGCTAATATATCTTTCTTGAGGTCAGATGCCTAAACCCGCGTGTGGTATTGCAGATGGAGTCTGTCCAAAGTTCTGCACAACTGACACATCACATCCTCATATTTGTATCCATATAACAGTGACCCAAGAAATTGTAGGTCTTGCTTTCCAGATGAGATACATTACCACAGATAGTACATAGCTCTACTCAACTGTCCAATCTGTGCTGAACCTAGCCTCATAGTTAAGCTCCCTTCCAGTGATGCAACCTTTGACCAGAAACTGAACTGCACCAGCCCATATAAATACTGTGGCTCTAAGAGCAAGTAAGAGGCTGGGAATTATGCAGAAAGTAACTCACCTCCTGACTCCCCAAAGCTGGTCCATCATCTACAAGGCACAAGTCAGGAGTGCGATGGAATACTCCCCACTTGCTGGATGAGTGCAGCTCCAACAATACTCAAGAAGCTTGACATTATCCAGGACAAAGCAGTCCACTTGACTGGCACCCCATGGACCACCTTCAACATTCAGTCCCTCCACCACCGACGCACAGTAGCAGCAACTCACGTAGGATTCTTCAAAAGAACATTCCAAACCTGTGACCTCTATCACCTAGAAGGACAAAAGCAGCTGATGCATGGGAACACCTCTATCTTCAAATTTTCCTCCAAGCCACGCACTATTCCTGACTTGGAACTATATCACCATTCCTTCAGTAGCTGGATCAAAACCCAGTACACATATCCTAACAGCACTGTGGGTTTACGTACACCACACGTACAGCAGCGGTTCAAGAAGATGGCTCACCACCACCACCTTCGCAAGTCAATTTGGAATGGGCAGTAAGTGAAGGGCAATAAATGCTGGCCCAGCCAGCATTACCCACATTCAGTGAACAAATAAAAAAAACATTATTGGTGCCTAGATGCAGGAACCTTTTCAAGATATGTGACCACTCACATAAGGTTGCTCAACATCCTCCAGTTAGAATGAGAATAATTGAGAAGACCCTATGCTGATTCAACTGAATTGAATAAATTGGATTGAATCACTTGGATGAATAATGTTGATAAAAGTCAATTGGGACGGCGAACAGGTGTCCCAATTCATGAAATTGGGCATTTAGATATATTATTTTTTTTATTTAAATACTGGCAAACTCAATTGGACAGGCAATTCCTCCAGCCAACATGACTTCTGGAGGAAACTTGCGATCATCACTTTCAGTGTTGGTGATCTTGCATTATACTTATGCCTTCCATTTTGAGCTCACTCTCTCCCAAAACCAGGTATAAAAACCTCACTAAATCCAGGCCAAAGTATATTATTTTATGCACCCCTCAATGTTGTAATCTCTTACTATGCTGGTGACAAAACAAGCAGTAATTATGGCAAACCATATTCGGTTTAATTATGTCTCTACCAAGATATTTTTAGTGCAGATATAATTGCTTCTTTGTATTACATTTAGGGAATATTAATGGATGATCAAAGTGCACAGGATGGGGTTGTTCATTTCTTTGGCAATCGAGTTTATAGTAAACTACATACATCGAGACAGTTAAGTTGGCAGGGTGATTATTCACATGGCTAATGAAAATCACTAACATTTTATTTGTATGTGAAACTTATCTAGTTAAAACTGACACATTATTATTTGCTATCCCTCATTAGTGAGGATGATTGTCTTCCATGAGTCTGAAGATGGCTGATGAGGCCAATTCAGGATCTGCAGACTTTATGGCACATAGGGCATTTGTTGTCATGTGGGATGTCTGGTCGCGTATCATCAGTTCAGGTCATGGCATGTTCTTTTCGCCACTTCCGCTTTTCCTCTTAATTTTGTTGTTGTTGTATCAAAACGCTACGATTCTTCCCCACAGACCTTGCTACCATCTGGTTCAGTCCAAGGTGATGGTCTCCCAGGAGTTGATGTCAATGTTGCATTTCTTCATGTTGGATATCAGCAAACCCTTGAATCGCTTCTTCTGTCCTCCTCTGGCATGTCTGCTCTGAGCTGGGAGAAGAAGACCTGCATTGGGAGCCTGGTATCTGAGATCCAAACCATATAATCAACCCAATGAAGCTGATGGAGGATGATTATAGCCTCGATGCTTGAGGTGCCTTCTTGTGATAGGACACTGGTGTTGGTGTGTCAATCCTCCCACTTAATATGCAAGATCTTCCACAGGCAGCATTAATGGTATGAATCCAATGCTTTGAGGTGCCTCCTATACAGTGTCCTTGTTTCAGCCCCATATAGCAAAGAAGGGATCATCACCACATGGTAGAGGCAAGAGCTTGGTTTCAGTTTTGATGTTGCAATCTTCAAACATTTGCTTCCTCAAATGGCCAAAGGCTGCTCCAACAGATTTCAGGCAATGCTGTATTTTTGCATCAATATCAACCTTGCGTGAAAGATAACTTCCAAGGTACTGGAAGTATTCCACATTTCCCAGGCACTCAACATGAATCCTAATCAGTGGGGCTGAGATGTGTACATTTGAAGCTAAATTGGTCTTCTGAATTTTGAGTGTAAGTCCCATCTTCTCATATGTCTCAGTAAATATGCCGACGATTCTCCAGAGATCCACTTCTGACACAGCACTTACTGCAGCATCATCAGCGTTTTGGAGTTCAATGACAGAGGTCGGAGTGGTCTTAGTTTTTGATTGAAGTCGTCTGAGATTAAATAGTTTACCATCCATTTGATAGGTAAGTTGCGCTCCAGCAGGGAGGCTGTCTCCAGTCAGACGGAGCATGGCAGCAAGCAAGATCGAAAAAAAGAGAATTGGAACGATGACACAACTTTGTTTGACTCCTGTCTTAACCTCTAAAGGGTCTGTAATGGATCCATTGTTAAGGATCACTGCTCGCATATCATCATGAAGCAGGCAAAGGACGGTAATATTTTGGAGGACATCCATACTTCGGCAGAATCTTCCAGAGTGCCTCACTATTTACAGAGTCAAAGACATTTGTCAAGTCAAAGAATGCTATGTAGAGAGGTGGATATTGCTCACATTTTCTTGTAATTGACGAACTGTAAAAATCATATCAACCGTGCCTCTTGATGGCCTAAACCCACAGAGTGTTTCGGGGAGTAGTTCTTCAGCAAGTGTAATAAGTCGATTCAGAAGGAGTCTTTTAATGATCTTCCCTGAAATGCAAAACAGAGGGATGCCTCTAATTTCCACAGTTGGATTTGTCCCCTTCTTGAAGACTATCACAAATATGGCATCCTTGAGATAATTTGGGACTTCCCCTTCATTCCAGATCTGTAGGATAAGGGCATGAAGCTGTAATGTTAGTCCCTCTCTTCCATGCTTAAAGATTTAAGTGCAGATTCCATCACCTCCTGTTGCTTTGTTGCTCTTCCTTTGCGTGATAGCTTCCATCACTTCCATAGGCGTTGCTGGAGTTCAGAGCTCGTCTCTAACTGGGTGTTGTGGGATGGAGTTGAAGACACTCTCATCATCAATTGACTCGTGTGAAAAGGTCTTCAGAACGCTCTCCCCAGCGGGCGTTGACTTGGTCATATCTTCCCCCATCCTTTGGCATCAGAGGAGCTGGCCCTTGAGCAGTTGGGCCATAAATGGTCTTTATGGCAGTGAAGAAGCCACAGATATCTGACAAACTGATAAACTGTAAGCTAAAAACTGATGGTAACTATGAAGTAGCAAATTTTGCATAAAAAATAAAAGACTTGCATTTATATAGCACTTATATGTCCTTTAGGGTAGGAAATCTGCCATCCTTACCTGGTCTGGCCTACATGTAACTCCAGAACCACAGCAATGTGGTTGAGTCTTAAATGCCCTCTGAACAAGGGGCAATTAGTGATTGGCAATAAATGCTGGCCTAGCCAGCGATGCCCACATCTCATGAATGAATATAAAAAACTTTCATGACAACCAGGTGTCCCAAAGGGTTTTACAACCAATTAAGTACTTTTGAAGTGCAGTGATTGTTGTAATGTTGGAAATATGGCAGTGAATTTGTGCTCAGCAAGTTCGCACAAACAGCAACTTGATAATGAGCAATGTTTTGTGATGCTGATTGAGGGATAAATACCAGTTCGGGCACTGGTGAGAACTCCCCTGGGTCTTCTTCAAAATTGTGCCACAGGATCTTTTACATCCATTTGAGCAGGCAGATGGGGCTTCGGTTTAATGTCTCATCTGGAAGACATAACCTCTGACCATACAATGGACCCTCAGTACTGTACCAGAGTGTCAACCTTAATTTTTCTGTTCAAGCCCTAGAGCAGGACTTGAACCTTGAACCTTGTAATTCAAAGGCAAGTTCGCTACCAACTGAACCTGGCTGATAAACATAAAATGTACTAATGTAGTCATTCTGTTTGTGCAGTTAGAGATGTATGTATGGGTCTGAATCACATGTTTCTGAATCAATTATTTCTCATCAACAAATAAAAGTTTCAATTAAAGTTGTCTGGAACAAAACATTGCAGAAACAGCATGTAAGGGAATTTTCGTGAAATAAAGAGGCTTAGGCATTTAATAAAAAAAGTACTGATGTTAGGTCAGAGATTGGAAATGTTAAGCCTGTTTTTCTCTCCACAGATGCTGCCAGACAAACTGAGCATTTCCAGCATTTTCTGTTATTATTTTTAAAAGTTTAATTTGTTTGTAAACTAGGTCTCAAAGTCAGAAAACAAAATAGTACAAATAGAATGACATAGCCCAAAAGGTATCCACGATGAATCTTTGATAGAATTAACCAACCCACTCCCCTGCTCTATCACCATAGCCCTGCAACTTTTTTCCATTCAAGTAATGAAGGAAATCTGAAATGAGAACAGATAACGCTGAAAACCCTCAGCAGGTCAGGTAGGAGAGAGGGAGGTAGGGTTAAAATTTCATGTTGATGACACCCCTAGTTAGACAAAGGTCATCAACGTGAAATGCTAATCCTACCTTTTTCTCTCCACAGATGCTGCCTTAGTTGCTCCAGCATTTTCTGCTTTATTGTCAGATATCAATTCCACTTTGATGCTAAAAATACACCGTAAACATTAAAAGAGAAGGTGAATGAGTGTGCATGTGCAGCAATTTCAACGTAAAGTACTCCCTGGGCTGAATTTTTCAGGGGATGCGGGATGCTGGTGAAATTATGCTCCTCACACACCAGCCCCACCCCAGGAAGAAAATACAAATTAGGAGGAGGAGTAGGCCCAATCAACCCCCTGAGCCTGCTCCTCCATTCAATAATATCATGGCTGACCTAATTGTGACTGCATTCCACATTCCCATCTACCCGATAATATTTGACTACCTTGTTAGTAAGAATCTACCTACCTCTGGCTTAAAAATATTCAGTGACTCCATCTCCACTGCTCTCTGGGGAAGAGAGTTCTAACGATTTTACATTCTTTCTTAAATAAGGAGACTAAAACTGTGCAAGTGGGCTCATCAACACCCTGTACAACTGTAGCAAAATATCCCTACTTTTATATTACACTCCCCATCCAATAAAGGACAACATTTCATTTGCATTCTGATCACTTGCTGTGCCTGCAAACTAACTTTTTGTATTCAGGTACCAGGATGCCCAGAGCCACTCACCCTTCCAAACACACACACTAATCAGCCCCTCTCCCTTCCACCCCCCCACACACACACTAATCAGCTCCTCTCCCTTCTACAAAAAAACAATCAGACCCTTTCCATTCCATAAGAACACACAACGTCATCAGGCCCTCTCCCCTTCCACACACAACATTAATCAGCCCCACTCCCCCTCCGCACACAATGGATGTAATCAGCCCCTATCCCCCTGCACACAGCAATCAGCCCCTCTCCCCCTTTACATACAGCAATCAGCACCTCTGCCCCTGTGCACAGAGCAATCAGCCCCGCTCTCCCCGCACACACAGCAATCAGCCCCTCTCCCTCCGCTCACACAGCAGCCAGCCCCTTGCCCCCTGCTCACACAGCAGCCGGCCACTGTCCCCTCCGCGCACACAGCCATCAGCCCCGCTTCCCTCCATGCACACAGCAATCAGCCCTGCTTCCCCTGCCCACAAGCAATCAGCACCGCTCTCCCCACACACAGGATTCAGTCCGTCTTCCCCGGCGGACAAAGCAATCAGCCCCTCTCCCCCCCACACACACAGCAATCAGCCCCGCTCCCCCCGCACATAAGCAATCAGCCCCTCTCCCCCCGCATAAGCAATCAATCAGCCCCTCTCCTCCCAGCACACACAGCAATCAGCCCCTCACCTCCAGCGCACACAACAATCATCCCCTCTCCCCACGCATACACAGCAATCAGCACCTCTCCCCCTGCACAAACAGCAATCAGCCCCTCACCTCCAGCGCACACAACAATCATCCCCTCTCCCCACGCATACACAGCAATCAGCCCCTCACCTCCAGCGCACACAACAATCATCCCCTCTCCCCACGCATACACAGAAATCAGCCCCTCACCTCCAGCGCACACAACAATCATCCCCTCTCCCCACGCATACACAGCAATCAGCACCTCTCCCCCTGCACAAACAGCAATCAGCCCCTCACCTCCAGCGCACACAACAATCATCCCCTCTCCCCACGCATACACAGCAATCAGCACCTCTCCCCCTGCACAAACAGCAATCAGCCCCTCTCCCCACACATGCACAACAATCAGCCCCTCTTCCCCCCGCACACAAGCAATCAATCAGCCCCTCTCTCCCCTGCACACACTGCAATTTAGCCCCTCTCCCTTCCACACACACAGCAAACAGTCCCTCTCCCTTCCACACCCACAGTCATCAGTCCCTCTCCCTTTCCCTACCTGCACATAGTAATCAGCCATTCTGCCCCACCCACATACGTTGTAATTAGACCCTCTTTTCTCCCCCACCCATATGCAGTAATCATCCCTCCTTCCACCTCCACCCTCTGCTTTTTGGCCCAGAGTTTGGGAACCCCTGTTCTAAATGGAGTGCTACCTGGAGTTTGGTGCCAACTGGCACAGAATTGAATTTGTCTTTTAACAATGTTTTTGAAGTACCAACATTGTGCTTCAGATTAAATAAAACAAAAATCTAAAAATATTTTTGACTGAGTAGTTTTGCCATCACTGGAAAATTGGCCTTCAAGACCAAAGGCAGCAGATCGAAATTTGTCTTTGGAACGTTTGCCTTTGGAATGTTTCATATATTTAATTTTGCTAAACCAAAAAAAACAAACAAGTCCAGATTTTTAGTTTTGCTCTCAAAAATATTTGTCAGAATGTCAATTCTGATAATCATGGGAAAACCACAGGCATTCCTTTGAGTGGGCAAATTTTCCACCATGAGTGTGGAGCTGTGATATTGTACAGAATCTTTGTATTTGCTACCTGAAATTAGAAAACATTGAATGTAACAGTTATAATATAGCATCCAAGGACATTTGGGCTGTGTAGCTGATCAGTGCCTGGATTTGACCCATTATAAATGTTGCGACAAAGAAAAAGTCAGAACAAAAAGACAAGATGATGCAAATATAAACCAAACACATTTGTGTTAAGTACTGTATGTATGTGAGCATCTGCTACAATTTCATAACAAGCTCCTTCTCTTTCTAGTAGCAGATTACATTTTAGATAGCAATAATTAATTATTCTACTGCCTTTTTTGGACCATTCACTTCACTCAAATTTATATTGAGGCATTCCTAACTTCTAGCACAAGATTATGCAAATAGGTATGAATTACTTTGAAATGCTCATAACTTAGAAACATAACACAAGTTGAAATGTCATAATTCTAGGCACAATATTCAGGTTTATTGTGCTATTAGTAGTTGCAGAAAGGAAATTGGATGTAACCTATTTAAAATGCTTCAAAGATTGATTTTTTTTCCTACATTTTCTTCCTCTGGTCCATTTCTTACCTTGACTTTCAGCTAAAGATGGGCAGTGATCCATTCCTAAGATTTGCCAGTATTGTTTTATAACCTCAAGTGGGCTTTCCTCTTTATTTACTTATGGGATGTGGGTATCACTAGCTAGGCCAGAATTAATTCCCATCCCTAACTGTCCTTGAGAAAGTCGTGGAGGCCGCCTTCTTGTATCTCTGCAGCCTGTGTGGTGATGGTGCTCCAACAGTGTTATGAGGTAGGGAGTACCAAGATTCTGACCAAGTGATGATGGAGAAATGGTGATATATTTCCAAGTCAGGATTGTGGCTTGGATGGAAACTTGCAAGTGGTGGCATTCCCATGGGGTTGCTTCCATATCCTTCGAGGAGATAGCAGTTACAGGTTTGGGAGGAGCTGTCAAAGAATTCTTGGTGAGCTGCAGCAGTACACCTTGGGGAGTGTACTCATTGCAGCCTTGGTGCATTGCTGTTGGAGGGAGTGAATATTTCAGGTGGTGAATGGGCTAATTTATCCAGAGTGGTTTCAAGCTTCATGTTGTTGCAGGTGCACTCATCCAGGCAAATGCAGACTATTCCAGCATATTCCTGACTTGTGTCGGGGAGGTGGTTGGAAAGCTCTGGGGAATCAGGAGGTGGGTCAGTCTCCTCAGAAAGCCCAACCACTGACCTGCTCTTGCAGCCAGTCTTTATGTGCTTAGTCCAGTTAAGTATCTGATCAATGGTAACTCACAGGTTTTAATACTGGGGGATTCAATATCGGTAATGTCATTGAATGTCATGGAGAAGTTGTAAGACTCTTGCTGGAAATGTCATTGCCTAGGACTTGTATCGCACAAATGTTACTTACACCTTATCAGTCCAAGCCTGAAAGAAGCCCAGGTTTTGCAGTATGTGGGTAAAAATGCTTTACTACCTGAGGAATTGCAGATGGAACTGAACACAATGCAATCATCAGCAAACTCCCCAACTTCTGCCCGTAGGATGAAGCAGCTGAATACGGTTGGACCAATGACACTGCCCTAAGGAACTACAACAATGTCATGGGACTGAGAAGACTGACATATAACGACACCATCTTCCTTTGTGCTAGGTATGACACCAGCTAGTGAAAAGTCTGCCTCTGATCCTTTACTTTTATTTGAGCTCTTTTCTGCCAAACTCAGTAAAATGCTATCTTGATGTCATGGGCTGTTACTCGTACCTCACCTCCATAATTCAACTCTTTTGTCCATGCTTGGATGAAGGCTGCAATGAGTTCTGGAGCCGAGTGGTTCTGGTGGAACCAAACAGAGCAGGTGAGCAGGAACCAAGGGTAGTAACAGGCCACAAGGACACCCCTTTCACAATGATGGCCTGACAGCTGTAGCTAAACTTAATTTTTATCATTTCATAATTCTTCAGAGGCAGCGTGCATCTTACGAACATAAGAAGTAGCAGCAGGAGTAGGCCATTCTGCTTTTTTAATTTAGCCCTGAGCTGTTCGTAGTCCCTCAGCAGAACCTCTTTCCTAGTGCTACCTATGTCGTTGGTACCTATGTGGACCATGACAACTGGATCTTTCCCCTCCCATTCCAAGTTCCTCTCCAGCCCAGAAGAGATGTGCTTAATCTTGGTGCCAGGCAGCAACACAGCCTTCGGGAATCTGTCTTTGTTGCAGAGAACAGTATCTATTCCCCTAACTATGCTATTCCTTATTACTACTACATTTCTCTTTTCTCCCTCCACACTTGAATGGCGCTTTGTACCACAGTGCTGTGGTCGATTCACTCATCCTCCCTGCCGTCTGTGCCCTCGTCCACACTGGAAGCAAGAACCTCGTACCTACTGGACAAGGCGACTGGCTGAAACTCCTCCAAAGCTAAATTCTGGATTCCCATACCTGCCTCACTCGCAGTCACACCCTCCTGTCCCTGACCACGGTTCACGTTTGATGCAACTAATCTAAGGGGTGTGACCGTCTCCTGAAATACAATGTCCAGGTAACTCTCCCCCTCCCTGATGTATCGCAGTGTCCGCAGCTTGGACTCCAGCTCATCAACCCTGAGCTGAAGTTCCTCAAGCAGCCAACACTTGCTGCAGATGTGGTCACCGTGGATCGCACCGGTTTCCACCAGCACCAACACACTACAGCTGCAAGACATCTCCTGTCCTGCCATCTCTATTCTATTTAATTAATTAATTTAAAAAGTGAGTTTCTTCAGTTCTGAAGAAGAGCCATACAGACACGAAACGTTAACTCTGTCTTTCTCTCCACAGATGCTGTCAGACCTGCTGAGTTTTTCCAGCAATTTTTGTTTTGGTTTCTTAACTGTACTCTTCAGCTGTAATAACATCTCCTGATTTAAACCGCTTGGCCAATCAAAAGAGACACGGAAGAGATACCCACCAATCACCCACCTGTTTTCCTTTGATGTCACACTTCGGCTCTGACAAGTAGAAATAGGTTGAAGGGGCCCTTGCCGCCGGTTTTTATCTTCCACTACTGCTGCCCTTCTCAAGCAGGTCCACTCTCCATGTGCTGGGTCTCCCTCTCTGCCGCTGGTTTTTATCAGCTGCTGCCCTTCTCAGACAGGTCCACTCTCCAGGTGCTGCTGACTGCCTGTCTCAGGGTCCTCCTCCTGCACTCGCCTATAGGTGCTACTGACTGCCTGTCCCGAGGTCCTCCTCTTGCATTCTCCTCTGAGGTGCCTCCATGCTCTCCTGCCTATCTCAACAGCAGCCAACCCTCCCAGTGCGGCTACTGGATTGGACATTGGTATGGGCCCTCCTTTTGGGCCTGTTGTTTTTTGGTCCATTGGTCATCCTTAATTGGATGCTGATCCTGCAGGCAGCTTCTTAATTGGCCACCTCTGGGAAGCTCGCAACTGATGTACCACTAACTCAGAATTGAAGCCGATGTTGGGATCGCGGCCCAGCTGGAATAGCCATGCTACTGTACCTGGAATAGACTGGCTTCTTATTGTCCTTTTGTCTCAGGGGACTGAATAACACCAGTTAGAGTGGAAACGTGCAATAAGAAGAATCTCAGACCCTATTCTCACTTTTACAGTAGAGTAAACACAACATGAAACCCAATACTGAATACTTCGGAAAGCATTACACTAAAATGAGGTGACCATTATCCTTTAAAAATTATTTATGGCATTGTCCTCAGCAAAATACCAGGTAGTATGGACTGAAAATGAACATACTGCCTCTGCGCATTGAAGGAATCTTGTCAAATGTGAAAAGAGAGAAACTACCATAATTCAATATCATATGTTCAAAGAAATATTTGGTGAAATCAGTAATATCTATCTGCAGTTGAGCATTTATTTACTATTTTCATTCACTGTTGAAATGTAGTCACTATTGTAACATGGCAGTAATTTGCACACTGCAAGGCTCTATAAACAACAGTGAAATAACTATCAGTTAATATGGGCAGAATCTTATCACCTTAGTTTCTGGTGGAACAGTGGGACCATTCTCGGTTCAGGAATTCAACTTTTCAATTTGTGTGCCATATGGTTGCTCTTTCCCAGAGCAAACCAATTAGCAGGCCGCCTCCAAGTTCCCCAACTAATCAGCGAGGGTGGACAGGATGACTTGCCTAATGCAGCAGTGAAGGGTCTCTAATTAAAAGGGCTCTGGCCAGACTCTCAATGGGGGGCTATGTCTGGAGTGAAAAGTCCACTGTTAGGGAGTAAAGATTTGCAGCATGGATACATTTGGAAAGGTCCCCCTTGCTCACAGATATACTGGAGGTGATGATTGAGGCAGGGTGGGCACAGAGAGAAGCCCCATTCACCGAGGATAGTGGGAGGCCAGCTAGCTTCGCCAAACAGGTGTGGCTTCAAGTTGCTGAGTTGATAAGCGGCAAGAATGTGGTGCAGCATTCCCAGGTACAGTGCCAGAAAATATTCAATGACTCTCAACTGGTAGCCATCACTCAAGAAGTCTTCTGCACAACATTCCTTTGACTGACACACTTTAATGTCATACAGACATTACTTTCTCTCTGGCCTTCTCCTCAAATCTCTGTCTCAGCAGACAACACTTACACTCACTGTAACTCGATTGCCCTCTCACTCTAATTCTTTACAGTCACTTTTCTCAAATGCTTACCCTTCATCCTCAGCAATCAGTTAACTCCTCACACTCCTAACTCTCAGTTTTTTCTCATTGAAGGAGAAGAGAGCCACACTCCAGAGAGAGACAGAGAACCAGAGGTGGAGTTGCAGCCATGGCCAATGTCATGAGTATACTAATGTATATAATGCTATTGGAATTTATTTTAAATTGGTCTTGTAGTAGGGTCTATGTCTGTGGGTGTGAGTGTGTGTGCTTTAATTGAATTAAAGCCAGCTAGTCTGGGTGCTTTGCTGGATAGTAGTTTTGAGGTGTAAACAGTAAGGTAGAGGGTACATTTGCATTTTGTTGAATGAACCATTCAAAGATTGGGGATGGAACCTTGCACCTAGCTAGGGGACACCAAGCAATATGTTTATAATACTAATAAAATTGAATTACTATGAAAAAGGGTTGTGTGTGAAAGTCAGAGGCATGTAAGATCTCAGCCTGTAATCCTGCCTCTGTGTCTGCAAAGGAACAAATTGAAAGAAACCTCATTTTGAATTTGTAAGATAAAATGTGCTTTGCCTGGTGTCTGTTTGGTCTACAGGTTATTGTTGCCTTGGGGAAGATTACCTGAGAGTGATTAACTTGGGGGTTTGTTTAATAGTTATTATGGAAGTAATTTGTAAACTTTTATGAGTTTAATTTCTCATTAAAATTAATAAATGTTTAATTTATATAAAAAACCTCTGGCAGCTTGTTGGTTTCCTTTCTGAATTCAGAGTTGCATCTCAAACATACCAATTGAAAATATAGGTTATGACAATTGTTTTTATCTCCCTCTGGGATTTTAAATAACTCAGCCTTTACCAACTGCTGTGTCATAACAGCCACCCTGACATTGATGAAGGAGAAAGCCCTTAATATCATCAGGGTAGGACAAGAGCAGGCTACTAGCAGTGGAGAGATAGGAGTGGCCAGAGACCTGGTGACAGCATTATACCACATTGACACTTATCATTTAACTGTCACTCATGATAAATCAATGTCGCCAATACATTAAATGTCATGATCTGCATTGACATAACTTGGGGCCCTATTTCATCTAGGCCCAGTCACATTGCTCTACTCTCTTGAACACTCTCCCCAAATCCCTTCAGATTTAAGCAAAAAACTGCAGATGCTGGAAATCCAAAACAAAAATAAAAATACTTGGAAAAACTCAGCAGGTCTGACAGCATCTGCGGAGAGGAACACAGTTAACGTTTCGAGTCCGTATGACTCTTCAACAGAACCTTCAGATTTAATTTGGTAGGCACATTGCTTCTTATTTTTATTCCCATTTAAAAGCCTTCTCTAAATCTTTTTAGGTGTCAACTGTAGCTCAGTTGGTAGCACTCTCACCTCTGGGTCAGAAGATTGCTGGTTCAAGCCAAAAATCAAAACTGACACTCCAGTGTAGTACTGAGGGAGTGCTGCACTGTTGGAAGTGCTGTCTTTCGGATGTGATGTTAAACTGAGACCCTATCTGCCTCCTTGCATGGATGTAAAAGATCCCATGACATTATTTTGGAGAAGAGCAGGGGAGTTATCCTCAGTATCCTGGCTACTTTTTATCCCTCTGTCAACAATACAAAAGAAATGATTATCTGGTTATCAGATTGCTGTTTGTGAGAATTTGTTGTGTGCATATTGGCTGTGTGTTTCCCACATTACAACAATGACTACACTTCAAAAGTACTTCATTGGCTGTAAAGTACATTGAGACATTAGGTGGACATGGGAAGTATTATATGAATGCAAGTTTTCTTTTCAATCCTTTTGACCTTGCTTTTGATCACCACTTGCACTATTTGGTATCAGTTCTTCCTTCGAGAAGAAGCTCAGGACCCATTACAGTGTTAAAGGTGCTACATAAATGGAAGTTGGGTCAGAACAAAAAGCTTTCATATGTATTCCCACTGTTATCAATAGCCCTTCCACAGTTTCAATGGGGCTATAGGTATCTGTAAGTCAGTGAATGACAGCTCAGCTGTATATGCATAACTTTAGTTCATTGACTGCAGTATCCAATTCACTTAAAAGGCTCTGAAAAACATGGGAAGTTATTAGAAAAGGATTTAATTTGCTTAATCAGTACATTTAATCATCATGTCTTCAATTGTGTGGGCTGCATTGAATTTCTTGCCAGTCACTTTGTTCATTTGGGTTTGCTCGTAGTTGAATTCTTGCCAAAAGACACACATAACATAGAAAGTATGATTATACAGCTCTAATCTATTACAAATCAAATAATGCATAAATGGAAAAGTGAAGCTTAAGTTGTTCATACTATGTCTGAACTCCAATGCTGAACTCCAGCATGTGTGTCTAAGTTAATTGGTTATCTATTGTTGTGGCACAGCTGATGGTAAATGCTGAATTGTTCAAATCCCAAAGGGAAACTTGAAACAACTGCCACAACTTGTTTTGCAGTTTGTATAAATTTCGATATGCGTGTTTTGAATTCAGTTGCGATAAGACCACCAAGCATTACAGGTTTTACAAAACCAGGTTAAACATTTATTAATAAGAGAAATGATTTTTAAACACGTACGTAGATCTACAAATTACTACTGATAACTTCTAACTCCCCTAATCAATCTAACTCCCAGTTACAATTTCGTTAAGGCAACAGTATGACCCATAGATTTTAAAAAACCCGGGCAAAGTAACATGATACCCTGAACAAGTTGAATTCAAAGTGATTTTCTTAACTTCAGTCCTTTGAAGGCAGCAACTTGAAGCATAGATGCTGAAAGCATTTCACACTTGTAGGATCTTAAAATGTCTACCCTTACACGCAGCCTTTGCTCCTTTATATATATTTTCTCCTTTGAATGCAAATACCTATTGTTTCACTATGTCTTTGGACTTTACCTTTCTGATAATAAAAATCTCTCATAGCACTAAATTTTACCAGTAATCTTTAGGAAAAATAAACACACTAAACTTCAGCTGGTCAGGTGGCACATTTCACTCCCTGTTTTGAAAACAATCTAGTCTGGTTTATTTAAAAATGCAAATGCTCCCTTGACACCCATATTTCTAAACTTCCTCCATGTTTACTTAATCAACATTTCAAACCTAACTTCTCTTCTTACAGAAGAATACCCAGACTAGCTGCCTCTAATTCAATTAAGTCTCACACACCCACACACACATAGACACATCCCACTATCACTCTATTTTACAATAAATTCCAATAACAAAATGGAAATTATTATACTTTTCTGACATCTATAACACATACTAGATTCATCTTTGCTGTTCATGTGCACTGTACCTGGATACATTGTGAGGGAAGAAATCTGTGAGACACTTTAATGTCAGTAGTATTATTCCTCGTTGCTCTGCTGTCAGCAATTTTCCTTCTCACCAACAAAGGCAATTAAAAATGAAGGCTGATAGGAGCAGAGGATTTTAAAAGTTTACTTGACAAAAATGTAAATGAAAGCAATACTGTAAGACCATGTGGAATTGTATGGTAAACTGACAACTTTGATCAGTACAGCATGGCTTCACAGCAAGGTACATTACCGCAGATTTAAACCAAAATAATGTGAAGTTGATTACATAGAATACACTGAAGATACAATTTCCAACCACTATTAAAATGTTGGTGACATTAAGAACTTATTGGATTTTTAATGAAAAAAGGAAAAATATTCTGATTGGTTGCTGTGTGGAACTAGTTCTGCTTTTAACTCTTGTTTGGGGTCACAAGCCCTATTGTGGTCCTCGATTAGCTTTCTACAGATTGGGAAAAATTATATGCTTGTTAATAGCAGTTCAATTCCTCACAGCTAATGGTCTAGGTGCCATAAATAGAAGCCTCCCAATTTTTGGGTTTAACCAACACCAATGTAATTTTCACTACAGAACAGTAATTTTTAAAACTCAGATTAAGCCTGACAAAATCTATAGGGTAGGCTTCCACTGTTTAATGCTCATTCTGTAAAATTATAAAGGTTTATGTAAACAATGTATTTACTATTTTGTAAACTGGAAAGCAGGAGAAATCTTCTCTCATAATAGTGTCCTAGGCTCAAGCATCTTCAGTTGCTTCATCAATGCATTTACAATTAACTACTTTTGAAGCAGAAACAGAAAATGCTGGGAAGTTAGGAGGTCAGGCAGCATCTGTGGTTTTCACCTCTCTCTACAGATGCTGCCTGACCTATTAAATATTTCCAGCATTTTTTGTATATTTCAGCTATCCAGCAACCATGGCATTTTGTATCAAGTATTATAGATATAGTTACTACTGTAATGCAAAGGGATGTTGCATTCAAACTAGTATATGAGAAGATAATATATTTTAAGTGAAGCAGTCCATGTCCAAATGCAGCAAGACCTGGACAATATCCAGGCTTAGGCTGACAAGTGGCAAGTAACAATTGTGCCACACGAGTGCCAGGCAATGACCATCTCCAACAAGAGAGAATCTAACCATCACCCCTTGACATTCAACGGCATTACCATCACTGAATCCCCCACTATCAACATCCTGGGGGTTACTATTGACCACAAACTGAACTGGACTAGCCATATAAATACTGTGGCTACAAGAGCAGGTCAGAGGCTAGGAGTCCTGCGTGAAGTTACTCACCTCCTGACTCCTCAAAGCCTATCCACCATCTAGTAACTATATTCACTACCCTCAGAGAAGAAATTCCTTCGCATCTCGGTTTTAAATGAATGACCCCTTATTCTGTAACCATGTCCCCTAGTTCGAGATTCCTCCACTAGTGGAAATATCTTCTCAACATCTACCCTGTCAAGCCCCTCAGAATCTTGTACGTTTCAATAAAATCACCCCTCATTCTTCTGAACTCTAATGAATAAAGGCCTAACCTGTTTAGCCGTTCTTAATAAGTCAACGCCTTCATCACAGGAATCAGCCTAGTGAATCTCTTTTGAACTGCCTCCAATGCCAGTATATCCTTTTTTAAATACGGGGACCAAAGCTACACAGTACTCCAGGCCTCACCAACACCCTGTACAGTTGTAATAAGACTTCCCTATTTTTAAACTCCAGCCCCCTAGCAATACAGGACAAAACTTTTTGTGTTTCATGCACAAGATCACCCAGATCCCTCTGTGCTAAACTTTTTTGGAGTCTCTCTCCACTTAAATAATAGTCTGCCTTTTGATTCTTCCTACCAAATGCTTTCCTATATTAAGCTCCATCTGCCAAGTTTTTTGCCCATTTACTCAACCTATCTATATCCCCTTGCAAATTCCTTATGTTCTCATCACAACATGTCCTTCCCAACTATTTTTGTATCAGCAGCAAATTTAGATACGTTACACTCTGCCCCGTCCTCCAAGTCATTAATATAGATCGTAAATAATTGAGGTCCTAGGACAGATCCTTGTGGCACTCCACTAGTTACGTCTTTACAATCTGAAAAAGAACCATTAATCCCGGATCTCTGTCTTGTGTGTGTTAACTAATCCTCAATCCATGCTAAACTAACTAGTGCAATAATCTTTTATGTGGCACCTTATTGAATGCCTTCCGGAAATCCAAATACACTACATCTACCGGTTCCCCTTTATCAACTCTGCCTGTGTTATATCTTCAAAGAAAACAGAAAATCTTACAGAAAATTTGTCAAACATGATTTCCCTTTCACAAAACCGTGTTGACTCTGTTTGATTTTGTTAAGCTTTTCTAAATGTCCTGCTATTTCTTCCTTAATACTGGGTTCTAGCATTTTCCCAACAACAGGTGTTAGGCTGACTGGCCCATAGTTTCCTGATTTTTGTCTCCCTCCAAGGATCCTTGGACAGCACTTCCAAACCCATGACCACTACCATCTAGAAGGGCAAGAGCAGCAGATAGATGAGAACACCACCACCTGGAAGTTCCCCTCCAAGTCACTCACTAGCCTGACTTGGGAATATATCTGTTTGTCGGTAATTGTGCGCGGTCTGCTCTGTGTGGGCGCGTCTCACTCATCATCTTGGCAACACACCCTATATTGCCTGCTTGATCCCATGTGCCGACTTATAAATTGAGTATAACCCTAAACATATGCCTCTGAACTGAAAAATTGAAGTCAACTCCTAATGCGAGCATAGCCCTAAACATACATTTCGGTGCTGAAAAATGGGGGGCTTGGCTTATACACCGAGTATTGGCATAAACATGCGTTATACACCAAATACAGGCCAAAATGCATGTTTAGGCCTATACTCGGGTATAAGCTGAATACCTATTTTTCAGCACAGTGAAATGTACATTTAGGCCTATGCTGGTGCTGAAAAAACGGGACCAGCTTATATGTTGGGTTGACTTATATGCCACGATGTAGGGTATTGGCCAGGAAACTGGAAAAAAGCCTCTGCTTTTGTTCAGATAATACTATCTACAAGGGCCTTGGCCCAACGACTCATCTAAAAGATGGCAACTCCAAAATTGCAGTAGTGTACTGAGTATCAAGCCTAGATAATAGTGTGAATCTCTGACTAAGATGGGAGATTTTTTTTATTCACTCAGGGGATGTGCGAGTCGCTGGCTAGGCCAGTACTTATTGCCCATCCCAAATTACCCTCGAAAAGGTGGTGGTGAGTGGCCTTGTTGAACCACTGCAGTCCATGTGGTGTAGGTACACCCACAGTACTGTTAGGGAGGAAGTTCCAGGATTCTGACCCAGTGACAGTGAAGGAACGGCGATCTATTTACAAGTCAGGATGGTGCGCAATTTGAATATTGCACAATCATCAGTGAACATCCTTACTTCTGACCATATGGCGGAAGGAAGGTCACGGATGAAGCAGCAGAAGATGGTTGGACCTAGGACACTACTCTGAGGAACTCCTGCAGTGATGTCCTGTAACAGAGGTAACTGACCTCCAACACGCAACCATCTTCCTTTGTGCTCGGTATGATTCCAACCAGCGGAGAGTTTTCCCCCGATTCCCATTGACTCCAATTTTGTTAGGGTTCCTTGATGCCACACTGAGTGAAATGCTGCCATGATGTCAAGGGCTGTCATTCTCAACTCTCCTCTGGTGTTCAACTCTTTTGTCCATGTTTGATCCAAGGCTGTGATGAGGTCAGGGGCTGAGTGATCCTGGTAGAACCCAAGCTGCGCACCAGTGAGCAGGTTACTGCCAAGCAAGTGCTGCTTGATAGCATTGTTGATGATCCCTCCCATCACTTTACTGATGGTTGAGAGAATACTGATGAGGTGTATTTTTGGGTACAGGACATACCTGGGCAATTTTGCACATTGATGGGTACATGTCAGTGTTGTACCTATTCTGGAACAGCTTGGCTAGGGGCGCTATGAGTCAAGGCTGGCATCTTCCCTTTCCTCGGAAGTTGGAACATTTTTTGGGGCACAGTCCCATGGACTTTGACACTTCCAGTATCTCATGAAAGTGGTTATTGTGACTGTGTGAACCGAGGCAGAGAGCACCAATAAGTTATTAAAGGGGCAGGGGGGAGGGCGGTACGTTAAATGGCAAACCAAGCCTGATCCCAGCAGCTGTGGCCAGATAAAAAAAGCAGGAATAGTAACCCTAATTTAAAGGCATCAAGATCAACGAAGCATGAAAATTGCCACTGAAGCCAAAGGCCTACTATAGATCAAAAAATGGACGTAAAAGCTTTTGGTTAAGGGTATTGTTGATCCTTCCTTTAACTTTCCAGCTTATCTGCTCTGGTACATTGGAATGAAATGTCATAACAGTATATATTGCATTTAGTTATAAAGCGATCTCATTTATTGAAGTGACAACTTTATGAGAAATAATCAGAAGTAGAGAGAAATGTACATGGAAACATTTAGAAGTACTCCAGAGATGGTATTAATATTTATTATACTTGGTTGGTCAAAATAACTGAGCAATTAATATAATAGAGAAAAATAAATTGCCACAAAAAGCTACTGACATTAATCAGAAAACTGTGTCACAGTTGCAGGTTCCACATATGTACATATTAATTTTAAAACTTCAGATACTTCTTACAACAATTTTAAAATAAATATGGGACATGGGTTGTAACCTACATTAGTGAGTACTGCCTTAATTATTCCACCACTTTCTTTTAATATTTTTGAAGTTCATCCACATCTATAGCAGTTTCTTGCAAAAAGAGGACCATTCTTACCAATTTGATTCTTCTCCTTCATGTGCATGCAAGTAAGTGCTTTCAAAGACAGTAATACATCTCCAACAAGTTTGTTTTTTTATTCCAGAAATCTATGCAAACATTCTTATCTCCCTTTATTACTTTATTTAACATGGGTGTGGAATAATTAGTTGCAGCACTCATGAAAGTATTTTGGATTATTCAGAAAGAATCTCTCATGAACTCACTGACCACAAAGTTTGAGTTCTGAACAGGGCAATGTCACTATTTGGCAACATGCCAAATGCACTAATGGGTTAAATGCATAATTTTTTTTCCCCATTGCGCTAATTGCAAACCATAATAATGTTAAATGTATTTTGACTTTGGTAATAACATATATGCAAGGCACTGGATCTTTTTGTAACCAAGTGCAAAATAAATAAACAGTAGGAGTGGAATGTACTGCAAGCTTGAAACTCAATTTAAATTATTGTTTTACACGGTATCTTGTAGTTCTGTTGTTATATTGCTTTAACTTCTGTCCATCATGACAATTTTCTAAAGATAGTGCTGGGACAGAGACATAACATGAATTAAAAAGAGTTGCATTCATATACAGCCATTTTAGAAATATCCGAGTACATTTCATCAATTAATCTGAACGGGAGCAACTTTGCTGCACAGGCAAAAGCAGATGTTGCATGTACCAAGGTAACACAGATAACACAATGGACATTTAATCTATTTTGTGATATTAATTACGAGAGGATACCTGAAGGATCCTCTGCCTTTCAAGTACTGGCAGGTATGGCATCTTTAATGCTCACCAAATGCTTAGTGGAATAGTGGTATTGTCACTAGATCAGTAATCCAGAAACCCAGGGCAATGCTTTGGGGACTCTGGTTCGAATCCCAGCACGGCAGATGGTGGAAATTGAATTCAATAAAAAAAATCTGGAATTAAAAATCTAATGATGACATGAAACCATTGTCAATTGTTATAAAAACCCATCTGGTTCACTAACCTCCTTGAGGGAATGAAAACTGCCTTCCTTGTCTGGTCTGGTCTACATATGGCTCCAGATCCACAACAACGTGGTTAAATATCCTCAAGGGCAATGGGATGGGCAATAAATGCTGGCCTAACCAGCGATGGTCACGTCCCAAGAATGAATAAAAAAAAAATAGCTTTGGTTCAATATCTCTGATCGCCTGCTAATGCAATTTTATTCATCCTTGAGCCAAACGTGAACCCACAGCCAGGTATGTCAGTTATGAGAACAAGGAATATCAAATGAATGGAAGGATCCAATGACATCTGAATTTGTTTTTTTTAAACTAAATTTGCCATGGAACATAATCAGTCATTATATTTTACAAATTTATATTATCTTTATTTAACTTACAGAGTCTATCATCTTTGAAATTACAACTTGCAAATTATAAATTACACTTGCCTGGATGAGTGCAGCTCCCACAACACTCAAGAAGCTTGACACCATCCAGGACAAAGCAGCCCGCTTGATTGGCACCACATCCACAAACATTCACTCCCTCCACCACCGACGCACAGTAGCAGCAGTGTGTACCATCTACAGGATGCACTGTTGGAATTCACCAAAGCTCCTGAGACAGCACCTTCCAAACCCAAGACCATTACCAACTAGAAGGACAAGGGCAGCAGATAGCTGGGAACACCATCACGTGGAAGTTCCCTTCCAAGTCACTCACCATCCTGGCTTGGAAATATATCACCGTTCCTTCACCGTCACTGGGTCAAAATCCTGGAACTCCCTTCCTGATGGCATTGTGGGTATACCTACGCCACATGGACTGCAGCAGTTCAAGAAGGCAGCTTGCCGCCACCTTCTCAAGGGCAACTAGGGATGGGTAATAAATGCTGGACCAGCCAATGAAGCCCACATCCAGTGAATGAATAAAAAAATCCCCACCATTGCTTAATACTCAAGCTGCTATCAGCACTTTTTCTATGCATGCCCAGTCTTCACTAGGTGAATAATTTCCCAAAGGCTCACGACCAAAACTGGATCAACAAAAAATATATTTTTGAAGGAAAAATTAATAATTGTGAAATATTGTAGAAGCAGAACTCAATGGGTGTAGGGTGGCGCAATGTATTGAAGTACCAGCATGCAGTGTTTATACATACTCTCATCTAGTGGTTATGATAATAGGCTAGCAGCCAAGAATATGCCATGGCAAGTCAGGAAACTGAATTCATGAAACAAAGCGAAGTAAAACCCTATGTTTCAAGGATATAACATCAAGGTTTAGGTAACCTGTTCAACCAGGGATAAATTCTAGCTTTGATGGGTGTTGGTAGAATTTGTGTTATGTTCAAATCTTGGATGAGTCCTTTTCTTTTTAAGTACAGTGAGTTGTAATGATCTGAAGTGCACTACCCAACAGGGTGGTGCAGGCAAATGTGAAAATATGCTGAAAAGAAAAAGAACCTGATATTAATATATTTAAGTGGCCTAATGTCTGATTTAGGCATTCACCTGACCCAACAGTGGTGGTCTATACCTGCCTCACTTGTAGTGACATCGACAACCTCCTGTCACTGACCATGGGTCAAATCTGTAGTACCTAGCTTAAGGATGTGACTGCCTCCTTGAGGGAAGTTTTTGGGTAACTTCCCTCTCCATGATGTATTGCAGTGTCTGAAATTTGGACTCCAGCTCACCAACTCTGAGCTGAAATTCCTTGACATTTACTACAGATGTGGTTGCCATGGATCACACAAGCGGGTCTTCAACGAGAAAAGTGAGATGAGAAGTGGAAAGGTTTAGGAAGAGAATTCCATAGCTTAGAGGCCGAGTAAGTAAAGGCACAGCAACCAGTGGTGGAGGGGTTAAAATTAGAGACATTCAGGAGTCAGGAATTAGAGGAGTACAATTATCGCAGAGGATTATGGGACTGGGGGAGATTACAGAGATGGGGAAGGGCCACGCCATGGAAGAATTTGAAAATAAGAATGAGAATTTAAAATCAAGGTGCTGCTTAACTGGGAGCCAGCATAGGTCAGCAAGCACAGGAGTGTCAGGTGAACCAGATGTGGTACGAGTTAGGAGATGGGCAGAAATTTTGGATGACCTTAAGAATACAGAGGATAGAAGGTAGAGGGCTGGCCAAGAGTGCATAAGAATAATCAGTGGCAGAGATAATAATCAATTTTTGCAGTTAGAGTCATAGGGGTCTACAACACAGAAAAAGGCCCTTCGGGCCATCGTGTTTGCGCTAGTCAAACAAGTACTTAACTATTCTAATCCCGTTTTCCAGCACCAGGCCCATAGCCTTATATGCCATGGCATCGCATTTGCGCATCCAAATACTTCTTAAATGTTATGAGCGTTTCTGCCTCTACCACCCTTTCAGGCAGTGAGTTCCTGATTCCCACCACCCTCTGGGTGAAAAGATTCTTCCTCACATCCTCTCTAAACCTCCAGTCCCTTACCTTAAATCTATGCCCCTTAATTATTGATCCCTCCACCCAGGGGAAAAGTTCCTTCTTGTCTACCCTATCTATGTCCCTCATAACTTTATACACCTCAATCATGTCCCCCCTCAATCTCCTCTGCTCCAAGGAAAATAACCCCAGTCTATCCAATCTCTCCTCAGAACTAAAACTCTCCAGCCCAGGCAACATCCTGGTAAATCTCCTCTGCACAATCTCTAGTGCAATCACATCCTTCCTATAATGCGGATTCCAGAGCTGCACGCAATACTCTAGATGTGGCCTAGCCAGCATTTTATATAGCAAAACCTCCCTGCTCTTATATTCAATGCCTCAGCTAATAAAGGCAAGTATGCCATATGCCTTCTTAACCACTTTATCTACCTGTCCCGCTACCTTAAGGAGCCGGTGGACATGCACACCAAGGTCTGTCTGATCCTCAGTACTTCCCAGGGTCCTACATTCATCGCGTATTCCCGTGCCTTGTTTGTCTTGCCCGTGTGCATCATCTCATGCTTATCCGGATTAAATTCCATTTACCACTGATCAGCCCATCTGACCAGTCCGTCTATATCCTCTTGTAATCTAAGGCTATCCTACTCACTATTTACCACCCCACCAATTTTTGTGTTATACGCGAACTTACTGATCAACCCTCTTACATTCAAGTCTAAATCGTTTATATATGCCACAAACAACAAGGGACCCAACACCAATCCCTGTGGAACCCCACTGACACAGGCATCCAGTCACAAAAACACCCCTCGACCATCACCCTCTGCTTCCTGCCACTCAGCCAATTCTGGATCCAATTTGCAAAATTGCCTTGGATCCCATGGGCTCTTACCTTTGTTATCAGTTTCCCTCGCGGGACCTTATCAAAAGCCTTGCTGAAGTCCAAGCAGAGTACGCCAAATGCAATTGCCCTCATCTACACACCTGGTCACCTCTTCGAAAAACTCAATCAAATTGGTGAGACATTACCTCTCCTTAACAAAACCATGCCGAGTGTCCTTGATTAATCCCTGCCTCTCCAAGTGTAGATTAATTCTGTCCCTCAGAATTGCTTCCAATAGTTTCCCCTGACTTTTAAACTGACTGGCCTGTAGTTCCCTGGTTTATCCCTTCCTCCCTTCTTGAATAATGGTGCCACATTGGCTGTCCTCCAGTCCTCTGGCACCTCTCCTGTGGCCAGAGAAGTATTGAAAATTATTGCCAACGGCCCTGTGCTCCAGAACTTGCCACGTCCCTAGACAAAATTATTCAAAATTAAATAGTGATGGCTACCACATGCACAACAAAAAGCAACATACCCTGCGGAATTCATTCAAGTCTAGGCCACAGTTGAAAGACATGAGTGTGCATTAAATAAATCAAAGTAAACTCCATCATTTTAGTTAGTATTCTCCCAATCTATGAATTCAAACAACATTTTGGGATGAAAATATGACTATATGAACATGCGAATTAGGAGCAGCAGTAGGCCATTGGCCCCTTGAGCCTACTCTGCCATTCGATAAGATCATGGCTGATCTGATTGTGGCCTCAATTCCACTTTCTTGCCTACCCCTGATAACCTTCGATTCCCTTCTTAGTCAAGGATCTATCTATCTCAACCTTAAAAATATTCAATGACCCTGCCTCACTGCTCTCAGTTCCAAAGACTCACAAACCTTGGAATAAAATTTCTCTTCACCTGTCTTAAATGGGGGACACCTTATTTTTAAAATGTGCATTTTTAAACCAGAGGACCCCAGCATCACAGGTGCCAGTCTTTAGTCAATTTGATTCATTCCACATGATATCAAGAAACGGCTGAAGGCACTGGATACCGCAAAGGTTACGGGCCCTGACAATATTCCGGCAAAGGACTGAAGACTCGTGCTCCAGAATTTGCTGCACCCCTAGCCAAGCTGTTCCAGTACAGCTATAACACTGGCATCTACCTGGCAATGTGGAAAATTGCCCAGGTGTGTCTTGCAGGATAAATCTATACCAACCAGTTACTGCCCCAACAGTTAAGTGATGGAACATCAACAATGCTATCAAACGAAACAAGCTTTGCAATAACCTGCTCACTGACAATCAATATGAGTTCCACCAGGGTCACTCAGCTCCTGAACTCATTACAGCCTTGGTTCAAACATGGACAAATGACCTGGACTCTAGAGGTGAGGTGAGAATGATTCCCTTGATATCAAGGCAGCATTTGATGAAGTGTGGCATTAAGGTGTCCACGCAAAATGGGGGTCAATGGGAATTGGGGGAAAACTGTCCGCTGGTTGGAGTCATACCTAGTACAAAGGGAGATGGTTGTGATTGTAAAAGGTCAATCATCTCAGTTCCAGGACATCACTGTAGGAGTTCCTCAGGGTAGTGTCCTAGGCCCAACCATCTTCAGCTGCTTCATCAATCACCTTCCTTCCATCATGAGGCCAGAAGTTTTGTTGTTCGCTGATGTTTGGACAATGTTCAGCACCATTTGCGACTCCTCAGAGACTGAAGCAGTCCACGTCCAGATGTCACAAGACCTGGACAATATCCAGGTGTGGGCTGACAAATGGCAAGTAACATTCATGCCACACAGTACCAAGCAATGACAATCTCCAATAGGAGAGAATCTAACCATCGCCCCATGACATCAATGGCATTACCTCAACGGCAACTAGGGATGGGCAATAAATGCTGGCCGAGCCAGCGAAGCCCACCTCCTGTGAATGAATTATAAAAAAAATTACCAGTGCTGAATCCCCCCAACATCAACATCCTAGGGGTTACCATAGACTAGAAAATCAACCGGACTAGCTTTATAAATACTGTGGCTACAAGAGCCTATCAGAGTCCAGGAACTCTGTGGCGAGTAACTCACCTCCCGAGTCTCCAAAGCCTGCCCACCATTTCAAGGCACAAGTCAGGAGTGAGATGGAATACTCTCTGCTTGCCTGGAAGAGTGCAGCTCCAACAGCACTCAAAAAGCTCAACACTATCCAGAACAAAGCAGCCCACTTGATTGGCAGCCCATCCACAAACAAATTGCCTATTCCTACTCCTGTGTTCCTATACACTCCCTCTACCACTGAGGCACAGGGGCACAAGTGTGTACCATGTACAAGGTGCACTGCAGTAACTCACCAAGGCTCCTTAGACAGCACCAACAAACCCTGATCACTATCATCTAGGACAAGGGCAGCAGACATATGGGAACACCACCACCTGGAAGTTTCCCCCGATGACACTCAGCATTCTCACTTGGAAATATATCGCCATTCCTTCACTGTTGCTTGGTCAAAATCCTGGAACTCCCTCCCTAACAACACTGTGGCTGCAGCGGTTCAAGAAGGTAGTTCACCACCACCTTCTCAAGGGCAAATGAGGATAGGGAATAAATGCTGGCCTACCCAGTGGCTCCTACATCCTATGGATGAATTTAAAAAGTTCCCTTGTTCTAGTCTCTCCCACTAAGGGAAACATCTTTTCAGCACCCACCATGTCAAGTCCCCTCAGGGTTTCATGTGTTTCAGTAAGATCCCTTTCATTTTTTTTAAACTCTAGTGGATACAGGCTTGACCTGCCCAACCTTTCTTCGTAAAATAACCCCCATCCCAGGTATCAGTCAAATGATACTCTGAACTGCTTCTAATGCATTTATATCTTTCCTGAAATAAGGAGACGAGAACTGTACACCGTACTACATCCAAGAACATCTGAAATTCTTTCCAAGGAATTGAATTGTCACAACCAGGACAGGGACAGCACTGGTGTCATCTTCTGAAACTAAACAATCACTAAAGTAGGCCAGCTATTCACCTGTAATGGCACAAACTGAGCATTTTAGGAATTGACTGAGTTGGGCTTTGAAATAGCCTCTTGTCTTAATGATAAAAAGGCTGAACTAGTTGATGTTGAGATTTGGTATTTCAACAAAGTAGAGTTAAATCATCCAAAGATTCCAATGTAATGGTTACCAAAGATGACTAATACTCAAGCAAGCACTAGTCTCTTCTATGTGGGAAAAACTTTGCTGTACTAATGCAACGGACAAGTCAGCTTGCAGATGCCTGGGCTGACCATATCCCACAAAGTCGTGGTCATTTTAGTGAGAGTAACCAGGCTTATGTTGAGGACCTTCTTCCTCAGAGTATGTGTTTTCTGAGTACTTATATGATGATTACCAGGCCTGAGGAATAGTATTTTTAGATGTTTGCACTAAATCCAATGCCATTTATTTCTGCTGGCTGGTTTCCATATGTGGATGTGAAGAGGAAGACTTGTGCCGGAACAAGATATACTTAACTAAGTGGAACACAATTTGAGCTCTCGTGTACTTGAGTCAACTTCTCAAGTTCTCATGCCGAGTCTCCAAGATTCCCTGGAATCTTTAACAGAACAATAGCAAGGCTTTCCTGCTGTTGATGCAGACTTTAAAAAGCACAATTTGGAACAAATCAAATAAAAAGTATCAAGCTAATCTTAAAAATTTATTTCAATACATGTTAAGTTCTGTAGGTCAAACCTGGATATAGTATTGTCTGTAACAAATTTATTTTTCCATTGCAGCATCAATATTAAAACCAGCAGATCCCAAAAAACGAAGATGGCTGTTAGCACAGGCAGGAGTGAACCGAGTTCTGATGAAAGGTCACTGCTTTAACTGTTTTTCTCTCCTTAGATGCTGCCAGACCTGCTGAATATTTCCAGCATTTTCCATCTTCATTTGCAGGAGTAGATCATATTGTTCTAGATGAAAAAGGTTTTAAAGGGCCTGGCATCCTTAACAACATCCTCACTAGGATGCTGACTGACAGCCACAGGATTCTCAGGTATCAGCTTGGCTCAGTTGGCAGCATTCTCTCCCCTGAATCAGAGGTTGTCTTAAGTCAGCATTTAAGCAAATAATCTTAGTCGAAATTTCAATACAATGCTGATGGAATTGTACACCGCTGTTCGTGCCCACTTTCGGAAACATTAAACTGAGGTCCACCTGCCTTGTCAAGTGGACATAAAAGATCTCAAAGCACTATTTGAAGAGAAGCAGAAAGTCCTGACCATCTTTTTGTTGTTATAATGATGGAACTCTTTCTAGCTGTTATTCTTATCATATACAGCTGTACTTATTTCCAGTTTGCCTTTAGCCCTCAAATTATCCTTCTGGCACCCTCAAGTTTTTTCGAGACCCTGCTTTCTTCTTTAAGCAGGCAAACCATTGCAAAGCTCATTTTTCTTTTATATTCCACTTTTGATTACTGCATGCTTTCTGTATACCTATTTGTTAATCTTAGGCATATATTTGTCCTGCATGTTCGTCAATATGCCTTTGATGCCATTTTCTGTATGGTGTTTGGCTCATTGATAATTAGCAAATCAAGTTAAGAATCTCTTGGAAGATATCATTGTAATGGTTTGATTGAAAATAGGAATTCACTTCAAATGGCTAAACGTTTTAATCAATGCATTAAATTTGTTCCTTTTAATTAAGTGAAAGGCAAAAAGAAAATTGTGGAGAGAACTTATGCATGAACCACCACTCTTGCCATATATTTTAAATCTATATTTGTATAAATCAAATATTTACAGGAAAAATAAGACAGCCATAGAAGAGCTTCAAGGTTCAGTTGGAATGCTTGTTTTGCAGAATTGGGCTAGTGTCTGAAAAACATTCGTCATGATGCAATAACCTGCAATTATTCTATAGCATTGACATTCCAATGCTCTTACTTGATGTTTACAGCAATGCAATCTCACTCCCACTAATTGGAGTAGCTAGCTGTGCAACAAAACGAGTCACGCAACACAATGTGTTTATATGACCATGACCCTACTTATATATATTACATATTAATATCAAAATTTATTGTAATAAATTGTTGACCTGTATGGCATTTTGCACCAGAGGTCCCAAAATGGGTATAAGTGACCTTTAACTATTCTCAGCTCAGTAAAAATCCTGCATTTAAAACATTCTTAAATCTATTTTATGAACCTATAGTACTTCAAGAGAAATTAAGTCCTGGTGAACAGTTAGGTTCACTTTGTTAGTTTTATAGCACTTGAATGCAGAAGTCTGCTAAATTAGACAGCTCACAAATCTGGAGACTGGTAATGTTAATTGGGAATCTTCAATTTAGGGAAGTGACCATCAAGAACTGTTCTCGTATTTTAAATTTGGTTTCAGGTGCTGGTCATCATAAATCTGTTGGGCTATGTAAGACAGAAACCAATTTCACAAGGGTGCATACTTTTATGAAAGGTCATCAACCTGAAATCTTAACGCTGTTTCTTTCTCCACAGACAGAAGATCCGCTATGTGCTTGCAGCGTTTTCTGTTTTTATTTCAGATTTCCAGCACCTGCAGTATTTTGCCTGTTGTACTTGCCTGTATACTTCGAATACAACCACGAACAAAACTGTGAATGCACAGCTCTGAAATGTTGTTTGTAACTCATTATTTAGGAATAAAAGCAGATATTTCTCAATTTTTTTTACATGTAATATCGCTTATACTGTTAAGCTTTTATACATTAGCATGTTTGACGTTAATGCTCCAAACTAATTTTACCTATATTAAAAAGTAACTAACATTTCCCAGGGTATAATGGGATTTACTGAATTACCAGTACCGCTATTCTACTGCCCAAGCTCCTCTTTTGAGCGCTCGATATATTTATGCTCCTTTAGTTGGAAGAGTCAGCAAGCGACTGACAAATCTGAATTTCTATAAGTGAAAAGGCATGCTGGTTGATGGGCAAAAGCCATTTGGTTTTCTTCTTTTCTGAAGGGAAGAAATCCCTTGTTTAAGAAAATGAGAGCTGTGTCAAGTGAAGTTCTTCTTCTTATATTTAATAGCTTGCTACCGCCTGGGATCGACTGAAAGGCCTGGAGGGAAGCTCTTGCTATACTGATACTTACAAAGGGCAAAAGGTTAGAACTGGGAATTTATAAACTCAGTTTATCAGTTATAGCTGTTAGAAGGAATCATTAGGGATATTCTGTTTTGAAGACCTTGACAGAGAAGACTCGCAACATGGTTTCCAAAAAAGGTCATGACTTATCAACACGGCTGAATTCTGGAAAAAATTATTGGGTTGATAGATCAAGGTAGCCTGGTAAATAAACATTGTGTGTTTGCTTTTAATGTAAATGAGAATGGAAAGGGCCTACGTCTGGCAAATGATGTTTTATGTCATTTATGTATGTAAATGTAGTGTTATTCAGGCAAGTAGAGCTTACCACCTGACTCCCCAAAGCCTGTCCACCATCTACAAGGCACAAGTCAGAAGTGTGATGGAATACTCCCCACTTGCCTGGATGAGTGCAGCTCCCACAATACTTAAGAAGCTTGACACCGTCCAGGACAAAGCAGCCTGCTTGATTGGCACCACATCCACAAGCATTCACTACCTCCAGCACCGACACATAGTAGCAGCAGTGTGTACCATCTACAAGATGCACTGCAGAAATTCACCAAGGCTCCTTAGACAGCACCTTCTAAACCCAAGACCACGACCATCTAGAAGGACAAGGGCAGCAGATACATGGGAACACCACCACCTGGAAGTTCCCTTCCAAGTCACTCACCATCCTGACTTGGAAATATACCGCCATTCCTTCACTATCGCTGGGTCAAAATCCTGGAAGTCCCTTCCAAACAGCACTGTAGGTGTACCTACACCACACGGACTGCAGCAGTTCAAGAAGGCAGCTCCACCTTCTCAAGGGCAACTAGGGATGGGCAATAAATGCTGGCCCAGCCAGCAAAGTCCACATCCCATGAATGAATAAAAAGAAGTGAAATATATGCATATCATGCTGGGTTCTGAATTCATTTCTGTTGAGCAGGAAAGAGACCTAGATATTATAGTGTGTAAATCTCTGAAGTTTCATTACCAGTACTGAAAGGCTGTAGTAAAATAGCTTTCCATTGTTTAGTAGGATGATCAGAAAGGAAACTAAAAGCACTACAACATCCTTTTACATGGTTCTGGTTGAACCCCTTCTAGATCATGGGAGAAAGAGGCCCTGGAAAAAATTAAGCAGAGAGCCATTGGATCGATACTGAGTTTAAGAACCGTTAGTTATCATCTAGAAAGATGTAGACTGAGGAGATTTGACTGATGTAAAAAAATGGTTAAGGGCATCTTAGTTTTGTAATCTACACTGTCTCAGACACACTCCAAACTATGTATTATCCTCTGTATTTGCTGCAAGTCTTTCAGTGTTTTGGGTACTGCATTCTTTAAGCACATACACCTTTGAAACCAGTGTGGTTTTTCTGAAGGATGAGTGAGGTCATGACCACATAGGTAGCTGATCTCATGTCTAGACAAGGATACTAATAATGTCTGTGCACTTAAGGTCTATGACATCAATCTCAACAGCAAACCATGTCTGGACAAACTATTCTTTACAGGCAATGCTACCTTATATTGGAATTTTCAATGAAACATTCAGAAACATATAACCTAACTTTTTTTTAAAACAAAAATAAACAGCAATCAGGCAGGATTCCTTAGAGCCATGCCAGTCAGACAGCACATATACTTCCAGTCCATAACATGCTGACACAGAAGTCATAAGAATATAAACCGAACAACAGCAACCCTGAATCACTACAAGGACTATTTCAGTACAATATTCATAAACAATCAGAGCTTGGAAAATTCTATTTTCTGCAACTGGACCATAAATAGAAGCGTGTTTGATGTTTTTCCATGATTGGTTCACATTGTATTCTGTTCGATTCAGCATTATGTCTGCCACTGTGGTCAATATTGTACAGAATCAGTTAAACTCTTTTAGCCAATTCTTACCACAATCACTTGTATTTCATTAAAACTGCTCCCATTATTTCTATGTCAGAAAGTATTTTTTTTCCAAAACAAATGATTCCTTGTTACTCATTGGTTGTAATGAAGGCTGAAACAAGCACAGTCACATCTACTGCCAGAAGCGCTCTATTAGTTAATTATCTGAGTATTATGTGAGTGCTTGTAATGTTCACCATGCACCATTTATCCATAACTCTTGGCATAAAGTTACCAACTTAGGTTCTTCCATGCCATTCCACTGTTGTTAGAAACTTAAATATCAAACAAAGTGCATGACAAGATCACAAGAAAATCAGTAAAAATAAAGTTGTAAAACTGAAAATGAATGTTCAATCGCTCACATTAGAAACTAACCATTTGGTTTGACCATCCAAAGCCCATAACAGTGCCTACAAAATAGCCCCTATTCCATTGTTATATTTTCCTATCAAAGCTTATATGTTGAGGCACTTGGTCATTTCTCAAATGCCATTGAAATTCTGGCAGCCAAAGCTTGCTGGTTAATATGGTAGAAAACAAAAAGATTTTTTTTAAACTGGAAGTGAAGCTCTGTTGTTACATAATAGGAAAATAAATTGGCAAAGAGTTTTTACTTTAGGCACAGTTGGTGATCAGGGTGCAAACTGTGCCCACGATTGTGATAGTTTTAAAGGTTGCTTTTTTGCTTATGTTTCAAATATTGCCAAACAAAATCTTTCAGTGAAATCAGACACCATTTTAGAATATAATTTTCTTTAAAAAAAAACATTAAAATATTCTTTGATATATTTAAGTGGTAATGTGGTGCTATTTTATTTATACAACTGAAAATGGGTTTATGACAAAAAATAAGTATTATTAATCAGTGTCTAGGCAACCAACTGAGCAGCTAGATTTTAAATAACTGAAAATGACACTATATAGAACTATTTACTAGTCAGTTCCTTAGTAAATTAAAAAAGCTTGTAAAACGTGCGCGTTAGGGCCCTTGTTTATGTTAAGAGTCACTGCAATTGGCTCAGAAACAGGCACAATTACTGGAACCTTGCAATGGCAATTCATTTGATATGGGAGTGAGGCCGGCTTCTAGCCAATGTTCCTTGAATGAACGCAAAAGATCATGGAAACTCAGCTTGTGCTGGAAATGATTTTGCACTTGAAATTCCTCAATTATTTCTGCTGGTTTGGCTGATTTCAGAGGAAACGCGCTGAAAAAACATTGGCCTATTCCCTATCGTGTATACATATTGTTTCAACACAATTCACAATAGGCTAAAAAAAATTCAACGATAATCATACTGGAATGCTATTTTCTAACATATTTTTCAGTGTTGCAAGCCAATCAGACAGTGAGGTGTGAAAATTGGTCAGTAACACAAATCAAGACTTGATGTTACTAAGAGATCTGTGGTCCTATCAATTTAGAGAGACTCCATTGGGTGAGGAGGAGAGAAAACTTGGAGAAAATAGTTCCAATGTTTACAAATCTTTGGCCCTTAAGCATTTGCTCATAATTTACACCCAACCTTTACACCTGAAATCCAAGAATGCCAGCCAATCGTTCATGTTATTGTGACTGGCACAAGAGCAAAACTTCCGATACAAGCAAAAGAAAGACTTGCAAAATGATATTTTTTGAGGGGAAAATTGAAATATTAATGAGTAACCTATTTGCCCATGGTACATACCATAACCAAGTTTTTCTGAAACATCTTCCTCTTGCTTCCCAGTCAGAATTACCAACTAGTGAACAAGTATGTGAAATCTGGCCTGATTTATTAACTGGACAGTAGGCAAGGATTCCAGCTGTATGCCAGGAAAAATCATAAAACTGTTCCTCATAAAAAGCAACTTCAATTGCAATACTCCCAGTGCAAACTAATTCTTCCTTGAATTGAGGCCAAGTTTAGTGCCCTAAACCTGTCTCAACAGAGATCACCAGTTCTAAACACAAAATTTTAACTGCAAGTTAACTGCAAAGATGCAGGAAAGATGCAGGTAGTAATGATGATTATGAGGGAAGGTTGGAAATATTGTAACATTGTCTATTTTTGAAAAGCTAAAAGTTAAACTATTTCCTTTCAGCTTATCGTCTTTGCAATGGTTTAAGCTCACTGTTGCAAAACATTTCCTATGCCCTTCTGGGCAGACAGTGATATTGTGTAATAAGTATGTCTTTGCTAAATAATAGTATGATATATTTCAGAAGGCATTTCAAAACTCAGTGGTCTTTAATAATTTCCAGATTTCTAATTAAGGTTGATGGATACAATGCCTTATTGATGTAAAGTGCTTTCTCAACTGTGGAAGGGATAGAAAGAATTGGTAAACTCTTCTGAAAGCATGGTTCCCAACAACTGTTTTTTTGAAGTAACATTATAGCACTGTCATGTCAAACTTTAGATTCTACTCATTCTTAGAAAAGCTGGATCCCATGCTTGATACTGTACATTTGGTAAGTTCTTGTTCTTTCATTATTTTTAGTGGCCAAGTCAGCCTGCAAATGGCAGAAACCACAGGGAGCTGACTCTTTAAGAGTCTAATATTTCACAGTAGTCATCAGCATGGGATTTCTCAGGCCTCCAGATAGAAAAAGTCTTAGGCTATCATTGAAACTCTCTTCTTTTGAAATAAATGGCAACAATTAAATTTGTAACAGGATATAGGTCTTGAATTCAGTTACTGGCACTGACGAAAAAAGGGCTGACTAGATTCAGCCAGGAAAAAAAATCATCTTTTGAAACTGGAGTCAGAGACTCTGCAAATATTTTTTAAAACTCTTAACTTTGGAAAAGGACTGTACGATAAACATTACACCATCAGAAAACTCAGAACTTTTCTTCATATTTACCATAAAGAAAAAAATAAGAGAACCGGTATAAACTATGGTAGAACATGTACTAGGGGCTTGGAGTAGACAAAGACATGTATCTGTAAAGCTGCCTAAGAGGACCTTGGTTTTCCAGTATTTCATTGTCAGTCTGTTGATATGAGGTCAATCATTGCAAATGGGGAAACATAACAGATGACATTTAATGTAGACAAATATAACATACTGCACATAGGAGGAGGAAAATAATGGCAATCCAGAAGACCATGAAAGTTGATGAAATAGCTATGGGTCAAATGGAAAGAAATAAAGACTGCAGTGTTTATCCACATAAAAGTAACCAGAATGTAATTCATTCTATAAAGTGCTTTGGGACATTTCTGAAAGATGTAACAAGCTGCTACACATGTACCAGTTCATTTTCTGGGGGCTTTAGTACATTTGGAATTCAACATGTACAATCTCAGAATGCCAGCAAACAACATGCCAAATAAAATGCTGATCCAAACAGCGAAAATAAGTCATAATTAAACTCTTGCCTCCTGATCAGAGCACACCTAAAGCAGTGTCCAATTCCAACAAATGAAACAGGCGAAAGACATTCAAGCTCTAGGTGCAAAGAAGAACCCAGAGACTGATCCCAAGTGAAGGGGAGAAGAGAAAGAAAGTGGGGGTGAAGGAAGAGAAAGAGAGAAAATGCTTGGCGGCAAGGGAAAAAGAGGAGCTAAAGGGATAGGGCCAATGGTGTAAGAGTGTAATTATAGTATGAGCTTACATTGGGAATTTTCACGATACATGTAGACAGAATTTCTAATAGCAATATACAAAATATTTTGTGAAATATCACCAGAAATTTATCAGTACTATTTAGGTGCTTCAAATAACACATATGACAATAGTTATAATAGAACCTTTCCATGTAAACATTTCAACAGTGACCAAGAGAAGACAGGAGGAGAGAGAGAGAGAGATAAAGAGAGGAGATGGCAGATTACAAATCTTTACAGCTTTTGTTGTGCTCCTAATACTTCAGAAAGCGTATTAAGCTGGAAGTCTTTTCTCATCCTAATTTGAATTCATTAGCATTTACATTAATTAGCTAATGCAAAAATTACAATTTGTGAGACACAGAGAGCAAAAGACAGAGTTGCTTTCATTTTTAAAGAATTCTGAATATTGAAAGTTAAGGGAATGCCTCTATTACCTGAGTTTTGCTGATAGTTACAAAATGCAAAAATAAAATTGCTATCTGCTTCCAGGCATACAAACGTAGGGACACTGGGTTAATTTTCACCGAATATGCCTGACAAGATCAGTTGCCTGTTTTACACTCTACCTATCTTATATTAGGATCAGTTGCTTGTTTCGCACCCTACCTGATTTTACTTTCCAATGAAGCCAAAGGAAACGAACCTCAGTCGAGGTGAAAAATGAATTTTCAACCCTGACTCAATTGTAACCTTTTATTCTTTCATAGGATATGGGCATTGTGGGAAAGGCCAGCATTTGTTACCTATCCCTAATGCCCTTGGGAAGGTGGTGGTGAGCCAACTTCTTGAACCACTGCAGTCTATTTGGTATACCTACAGTGCTGTTAGAAACGATGTTCCAGTATTTTGACTCAGCAACAATGAAGGAACAGCAATGGCTGTGGGTCATCAGCAGCAGCAGAACTGTACTTGAACACAATCTGTAACCTCATAGCCTGGCATATCCCCCACTCTACTATTACCATCAAGCCACGGGGATCAACCCTGGTTCAATGAAGAGTGCAGAAGGGTAGGCCAGGAGCAGCACCAGGCATACCGAAAAATGATGTGTCAATCTGGTGAAGCAAAAACACAGGACTACTTGTGTGCCAAACAGCATAAGCAGCAAGTGATAGAGAGAGCTAAGCAACCCCACAACCAATGGATCAAATCTAAGCTCTGCAGTCCTGCCACATCCAGTCGTGAATGGTGGTGGACAATTAAACAACTCACTGGAGGAGGAGGTACCATAAATATCCCCATCCTCAACCATGGAGGAGCCCAGCAAAGCAGTGCAAAAGGTAAGGCTGAAGCATTCGCAACAATCTTCAGCCAGAAGTGCCCAATGGATGATTCTTCTCGGCCTCTTCCGGAGGTCCCCAGCATCACAGATGCCAGTCTTCAGCCAATTCGATTCACTCCATGTGATATCAAGCTGAAGACACTAGATTCTGCAAAGGCTATGGGCCCTGACAATACTCTGGCAATAATACTGAAGACTTGTGCTCCAGAACTTGTCGCGTCCCTAACCAAACTGTTCCAGCACAGCTATAACACTGGCAACTACCCGGCAATGTGGAAAATTGACCAGGTATCTCCTGTACACAAAAAGGACATATCCAGCCTGGCCAATTACTGCTCCATCAGTCTACTCCTGATCATCAGTAAAGTAATGAAAGGCGTCATCAGTGCTATGAAGCGGCACTTGCTTTGCAATAACCTGCTGGCTGATGCCTAGTTTGAGTTCCGCCAGGACCACTCAGCTCCTGACATCATTACAGCCTTGGTTCAATCATGGACAAAGGAGTTGAGCTTAAGAGGTGAGGTGAGAGTGACTGCCCTTGGCATCAAAGCAGCATCTGACAGAGTGTGGCATCAAGTAGCCCCAGCAAAACTGGAGTCAATGGAATCAGGAGGAAAACTCTCTGCTGGTTGGAGTCATACCTAGCACAATGGAAGGTGGCTGTGGTTGTTGGAGGTCAGTCATCTCAGCGCCAGGACATCACTGCAGGAGTTCCTCAGGGTAGTGTCCTAGGCCCAACCTCAGCTGCTTCGTTAATGACCTTCCTTCCATCTAAGGTTAAAATTGGGGATGTTCACTGATGACTGCACAATGTTCAGCACCATTCACAACTCCTCAGATACTGAAGCAGTCCATGTCCAAATGCAGCAAGACCTGGACAATATCCAGGCTTGGGCTGACAAGTGGCAAGTAACATTTGCGCCCCATACAAGTGTCAGGCAATGACCATCTCCAACAAGAGAGAATTCAACAATCACCCCTTCATGTACAATGGCATTACCATCGCTGAATCTCCCACTATCAACATCCTGGGGATTACCATTGACCAGAAACTGAACTGAACTAGCCATAATAATACTGTGGCTACAAGAGCAGGTCAGAGATTAGGAATTGTGCGACGAGTAACTCACCTCCTGACTCCCCAAATCCTGTCCACCATCTACAAGGCAAAAGTTAGCAGTGTGATGGAATACTCCCCACTTGCCTGGATGAGTGCAGTTCCTATTACACTAAAGAAGCTGGACACCATCCAGGACAAAGCAGTCCGCTTGATTGGCACCACATCCACAAACATTCACTCTCTCCACCACCAGCGCACAGTAGCAGCGGTGTGTACCATCTACAAGATGCTCTGCAGGAATTCACCAAGGCTCCTTAGACAGCACCTTCCAAACCCACGACCACTACCACCTCAAAGGACAAGGGCAGCAGATAGATGGGAGCACCACCACCTGGAGATTCCCCTCCAGGTCACTAACCATCCTGACTTGGAAATATATTGCCATTCCTTCACTATCACTGGGTCAAAATCCTGGAACTCCCTTCCTAACAGCAATGTGGGTGTACCTACACTACATGGACTGCAGCATTTCAAGAAGGCAGCTCAACAGCACCTTCTCAAGGGCAACTAGGGATGGGCAATAAGTGCTGGCCCAGCCAGCGAAGCCCACATCTCGTGAATGAATTTTTAAAAAATGCCGTTCTAAGTCAGGATGGTGTGTAGCTTAGAAGGGAACTTGCAAGTGGTGTTGTTCTTTTGTGTCTGCTGCCCTTATCCCTCCAGGTGGTAAAGGTCATGGGTTTGGAAAATGCTATTGAATGCATCTTATAGATAGTACATACTGCTTCCACCGTGTGTTGGTGGTAGAAGGAGTGAATGTTTAAGGTTGTGAATAGGGTGCCACTCAAGCAGGCCACTTTATCCTGGATGGAGTGGACCAACGGCAAGTATAAAACACACACGGATAAAATTTTGCAGTGGTTCTCCCAAACATCTGCCATAATTTTTGGTGGATGATTTGTATATGCTCTGTAAAAATAGCATTTACACTGTTTTCCCATGCTTTTGTGGCTTTTCTGCTAAAGCTACAACAGAAAAGCAAAAGAACCACAGTGGAAATTCAGTTCCATAGTTTCTGGACATTCAGAGACTAGGTATTAGCTACTGCAAAACTACTGAAGGAAGTTCAGAAATTTTAAAATATGAATTCTAAAAGAGACAAACAATTCTTAGTATTGTTTATTCTTTCCTGGTGGGAACACAGAAATTCTGCCCCAAAATCCACTAAATAGAAACTCACCCAACAACTCTGATCTAATTATAGATAGCCAAAATCTTTTTCATGTCACATACTAAATTATGTATAATGTTACAGATAGTGGTCTGAAACACTGAATAGTAGAAATACAGACCTCAAATAGTCATACTAGAAAAGGGAGTTAAAGAGAAACGACAGGAGTCAAAGTTTCTGAGTGGGCATAAGGATGCACCAGCAGCAGAACAATTGGGGCATGTAAGCTCAAATAGGAGATGCAAGCTGGTTCCATTGTTGCTCCAAAGGCAGTTAGGGAAATGGGAAACCTATTAATGTCTTTAGTCTCCTTCTTTTGGAGCAGCCAGTCCCTAAACACTGTGGTTAAATACGCTTGAAAATTCATGTTTTTCCTATAAAACCTTAAGGACAAACATCCCGGACAAACTGTAATATGGACAGTATACTTCCCAGCCCAAAGCAAACTGCCTTGATCCTAGGATTTGAGAGGATAAAACGTTGCCCTTCTACACGTCCAGTTACAGGCAAGAATCTTGGGCTTAGATTATTTAAAATGCGAATTATACTGCAAGGTTGTACAATAATCAAATCAATAGCTGATATTTATATGTAGTTTAGAACCACAGCCCACAAAAGAAACTCATTTGTTTCCCAATGTGCCCATTGTGTCAGCGGCAGATCTTCACTAGAACAATCCAGAACTGTTCCATAATTTTGCTCTCTACCCATTGTTCAGCATCAACTATATTCAACTATTTCCTTTCTATGCTGAATAAACCTACATAAAAAGTTGTCTCCTCACACAGTGTCATTATTAAATTGCTGACTCCTTGTCATCAACTCCCTATTCAGAGCAACAAAACTATTCATAATTAAAACTATAAATTGTTTTCATAGCTATAGTTTTTGATCACTGGCATCATTTTAGTGAATCTATGCTGCATTATCCTTCTGTCCCTTCTTAACGGATTTGTTTTATTAGCCATCCTAGCCCCCTACCACAATTGGCATATCTAAGGAAGACTGACAAATTGTGGATCAAGTTCACTGCTATCTCCCATCAGATTTTCTTCAAAGTCCTGGAGTTGCAGATCAAGATCGGTAACTTAAAATATAGTAGCATTCAAAATTGATAAGAACCAATTCCTATTTTTCTGCACCTTCTTCCTCCAAAACCAGATCCCTCCCTTTATCCTACACATTCTTTAATTTATTTTTATTGTTCATTATGCTCATAAAAGCCCTAACAACTTCCTTTGTTATACAGGCCTTCCTCATCTTCCCTTCCAATCCCCCTTTTCACCTCCTCATTACTCTTTCTATATTCCTCACAATTTTCTTCTGCAAAATTTTATCAGGCTTCCAATTTTCAGTTTAGTTTCAATCTCTCGATTTGTCTACAGAAATCTGTCATTTGATATATTCCTTTTCATTTTCAGGAATGTATCAGTTTGGGACTCACACCCTCATGTTTGAAGATTCCTCACTGGTAATCCATTTGTGCTAACATAGCCCTCCACCCACCCCAGTGATTTTACGTCAGATCTTCTTAACCATCTGAACACTACCCTTTTCCAGAGGAACACCTCTATCTCTGACATGTTATTATCCTCCAATTTTGACTATAAACCCAACAAAGTTATGGGCTTTAACTCAACTAAGATATGGTTGCTATTTTCCAATTTAAAAAAAAAATCATTCATGGGATGTGGGCTTTGCTGGCTGGGCAGGCATTTATTGCCCATCTCTAATTGTCTTTGAGAAGGTGGTGGTGGGCTGCCTTCTTAAACTGCTGCAGTCCATGTGGTATAGGTAGACCCACAGTGCTGTTGGGTGTGTGGGAGGGTGGGGGGGAGTTCCAGGATTTTGACCCAGCGACAGTGAAGGAACAGCGATAAATTTCCAAGTCAGGACTTGGAGGGGAACTTCCAGGGAGTGGTGTTCTCATCTATCTGCTGCCCTTGTCCTTCTAGGTGGTAGCGATCGTGGGTTTGGAAGGTGCTGTCTAAGGAGCCTTGGTGAATTCCTGCAGTGCATCTTGTAGATGGTACACACTGCTGCTATTGTGCATCAGTGGTGGAGGGAGTGAATGTTTGTGGATGTGGTGCCAATCAAGTGGCCTGCTTTGTCCTGCACAGTGTCCAGCTTCTTCAGTGTTGTAGGAGCTGCACTCATCCAGGCAAGTGAGGAGCATTCCATCACATTCCTGACTTGTGCCTTGTAGATGGTGGACAGTCTTTGGGAGTCAGGAGGTGAGTTAGTTGTCGCACAATTACTGGCCTCTGACCTGCTCTTGTAGCCACGATATATATATATATAGCTAGTCCAGTTCAGTTTCTAGTCAATGGTAACCCCCAGGATGTTGATAGTGGGGGATTCAGTGATGGTAATGCCATTGAACATCAAGTGCGATGATTGAATTCCCCCTTGTTGGAAACGGTCAAGGCTTGCCACTTGTCAGCCTAAGCCTGGATATTGTCCAGGTCTTGCTGCATTTGGACATGGATTGTTCAGTATCTGAGGAGTCACAAATGGTGCTGAACATTGTGCAGTCATCAGCAAACATCCTCACTTCTGACCTTATGATGGAAGGAAGGTCATTGATAAAGCAGCTGAAGATGTTTGAGCCAAGGACACTACCCTAAGGAACTCCTGCAGTGATGTCCTTGAGCTGAGGTGACTGACCTCCAACAACCACAATCATCTTCCTTTGTGCTACATATGTCTCCAACCAGTGGAGAGTTTTCCCCGATTCCCAGTGACTCCAGTTTTGCTAGGGCTCCTTGATGCCATACTTCATCAAATGCTGCCTTGATGTCAAGGGCAGTCACTCTCACCTCACCCCTTGAGTTCAGCTCTTTGTCCATGTTTGAGCCAAGGCTGTAATGTGGTCAGGAGCTGAGTGGCCCTGGTGGAACCCAAACTGGGCATCAGTGAACAGGTTATTGCTAAGCAAATGCTGCTTGATAACACTGCTGATGACCTCTTCCATTAGCTTACTGATGAACGAGAGTGGAATGATGGAGCGGTAATTGGTCAGGTTGGATTTGTCCTGTTTTGTGTGCACAGGACATAGCTGGGCAATTTTCCACATCACCAGGTGGATGCCAGTGTTGTAGCTGTACTGGAACAACTTGGCCAGGGCGCAGCAAGTTCTGGAGCACAAGTCTTCAGCACTACTGCCGGGATGTTGTCAGGGCCCATAGCTTTTGCAGTATCCAGTGCCTTCAGCCATTTCTTGATACCACGTGAGTGAATCAAATTGGCTGAAGACTGGCATCTATGATGCTGGGGACCTCCGGAGGAGGCTGGGATGGATCATCCACTTGGCACTTCTGGCTGAAGATTGTTGCGAATGCTTTAGCTTTATTTTTTCCACTGCTGTGCTGGGCTCCTCCATCATTGAGGATGGGGATATTTGTGGAGCCACCTCCTCCAGTGAGTTGTTTAATTGTCCACCACCATTCAAACTGAATGTGGCAAGACTACAGAGCTTAGGTCTGACCCATTGGTTGTGGGATTGCTTAACTCCGTCTTTCACTTGCTGTTTATGCTGTTTGGCACGCAAGTAGTCCTGCTTTTCTATAGCTTCACCAGGTTAACACGTCATTTTTCGGTATGCCTGGTGCTGCTCCTGGCATGCCCTCTTGCACTCTTCATTGAACTAGGGTTGATCCCCTGGCTTGATGGTAATGGTAGAGCGGTAGGGTAGTATCAATAATGGATTCTATCACAGCAGTAAAACATTAATTTCTAGGGTGTTGGCATATGGGTGTCCACATGGATAAAGTTAAGGAATACAAAAGGGAAAAGGTACAAGAGGTCAGGCTAAGAGGTTACAGATTGTGTTCGAGTACAAGTCTGCTGCTGCTGATGGCCCACAGCGCCTCATGGATGCGCAGTATTGAGTCACCTACTCTCACTTCAGCTATATGGCACACTTCGTGAACTGGAACTAAAGCCAGACATGCTTTTTCTCTTCTTGACAAGCAGACTTGGATGGGTTTAAATGAAAATCCACTAACAGCTTTCACCACATGCCTCAACTTAATCGCAACCTATTTTACAATTGTTAAAATTAATGTTTTTTTAAACTTGTTGAACTGTAAGCAAATCATCCCAATTTCATCTCTATGCATAATCACAATTGTACCTTTTCCCTTTTGTATTCCTTAACTTTATCCATATGGATACCCATATGCCAACATCCTAGATATTAATGTTATACTGTGATAGAATCCTTTAGTGATACTACCATACCACTCTATTCCTTATAATTAGAAATATGGAATTCCAAGTCCTGGTCAAACATAAGCTATGTCTCCAATATAGTTACTATATCATGACACTCCACGGTTATTATCGTTTTTAACTTGGCCATTTGTTTTGAAACATTTTATTCAGGAATTCACCCACATACCATACAACGTTGATCCCAATTTTTATCTTAGTAATATTACACCTTCATTTTTCTCATAAGCTGTACTTTATTAGCTCTGTTTTCTCTTTGTTGCCTTCCTTGGATTTTTTTAAAACTTTCCTTTCTTTTTTCTGTCTCCCCAAGCCCATGAGTTAAACTTTTCCCACAGCACAACCCACCCAATGAGTAAATTGGTATCAGACACCACAACAAGAATCCATCCAAAATAAATTTTCTTGCAAAAAATATACCTGATTTAACTACCTTATGATGTTTGGGCTGATCAAGGGTAAAACCAAAGCATATGGCAACTTATCTGAAGTATCAATTTTAAACACAACTTGATTTTGTCCTTAATATGTAGAGGACTTTACCTTGAGAAGGTATGTTGGGATATTGCTGAAATCCACTGGAAGCTTCAAAAGGAAACGTGCGGAAAATTCGCCAGTCTGTAGAATTGACAGGAAAAAATGATTACATCACCTTCAATTGTAGCTCTTGTGTATCCATTATCACCAAAAGTAAGACTGTGAAATATAGCAGTATGCATCATGTGGCTATGTATTCACTGGATAACATTGCATATAATAACTTCTGAGAGCACAACTTTCATTCCGTATATAAAAAGCACACCAAACAAATTGAATAGATGAAACATAAATAATGTACACTCTTACTAATTTCATCAACACATTTAGGACTTTTTCTATTATAAATATACAAAACAAAGACCCCCAGACAGTTCATTTTTATGAAAACCTAAACTCCTCTAAATGATACGAAAGTATACTACTTTTCATATCATTTTTCTGGTTGATTGTCGAGTAGGTATATGAATATGAGTGTATATGATTCTGTCGGTATGATTGATTACTTTTGGAGTCAGGCAGATTGCAAGCTTAAAATTATCAAAAGAAGCTAGGTGTAGAAATGTGCTTGAAATGCTAATGAATGCTGTCTTAGCATGTAATGTGTGAAGGGAATTTGCATTTTTTAGATGAGTGAAGGGATTGTTTGGATTTCAAAGGGAGGTTAGACTGTTTACAACTAGCCAGATAAGCAAGGCTAAGGAGTATGTTTATTTTCGCAAAGTTTTATGGACAATATTGGCAACATGAAGATTTTTATGTTATGGGAAAGGTACAATTCCAAAGGCATATGGAATAATGGAATTTACATATTAAAGAGAGAGAAACATATATAAAGGAGAATGAAAGGCTATTTTGGGGGCCATGTAAGATCTAACAGGTGTGTGTCAAACAGTCTTGAAGAAGCCTCCAGCCATTTGTGCATAAGTCTGTCGTATCCAGTACTAAAGTTGGAGAAAGGCATTTGGAATTCCACTGTCAAGTGGGTGCTGTGTTAACTTGCTGTTTTTAAAAAAAATCTAAAATCTATTTTGGACTGTTGCCTTAAAGAGGGCGTGTAACTGGAAGTCAGGATAATTAGGGATTTTATGAGTTGTTATAGCACTAAGTAATAGTCTTATGTATGTCCTTGAAATCTTTTATTTTACTAAGAAATATTTTAATTTCATTTTTAAAATCTATAAAGGTCTTAGTGGACTCAATACTTCTGAATTCAATGCACACATCTTCTCATAATAAATACAAATTGTGAAACTGTTGTGATAGGGTGACCAAGTTTCCCCTGCGGATTTGGTCCGCCTGGCACACATCATCTGCCACATCATAGCACTAAGCAACATTCTACATCTAAATGGACAGTTGGTTTCAGAAACTGGAATCCAATACCTGAGACATCACTAATTATGCTTAACACAATCAAGTTGACTCTGTTGTATTTAAACTCCTCTTCAAGGTGCACATACCTTTTTTCAAACAAAAGTTATAATTCTCCACTTCTCTTCAGTAGGCTGGATTCAAAGCCATATCGCAGATATGAATAAATAACTTTCTAAGAAAGTCCTGGTGTCCTGCCTCAACCTATACCACCATAGCTACCTTGATTTGCTCTGACCAAAAATTGCATTCTGAACCTTGGATTCCATTCCTTGGCTGATCACTTGCATGAATCACAGTGCACAATCTCTGCAGCTTATTTGACCCCAAGCTGAGCTTTAAACCCATGCCTTATTCACCTTGAACATTGCCTAATTTCTCTTTTGCAAAATTTTGGGGCAGTTACTACTTTATAGTTGTTATACAAAAGCAAGTTATTGCTGGGTTCCTCCACTCATCCGATAGTAATTTCTCTATTCATTGTAAGGAAGCATAACTACAATAGGTAGCAATTTGAAATGGCTTTGACAATATGAATTAATGACTTACAATACTTTGACATTTTTCATAGGAATAAATTTATTAGTGTTTTCAGATCACACAGTACAGCAGAATGTAACAAAATGTTCAAATTATAGAAAAAAATTAGGTACAGCAGTGTAGAAACACACTTGCAAAGGGAATTACTGAAACAGTCTCTATTTTTTCTGGGTTTCTGCAAATGAGTGTCCAACTGACTAACAAATGTGCTGTGTTACCACAATTCTGAACAGGGTACTGGGTTATCACTTTATCACAAACTTGGTACAAGTAAAAGTGTTGAGTTATTGAATAGAAGTGTCAGACTGTTCTAATATTAGATAGTCAGATAATTGTTTACCTATTTATACAAGCAAGACCTTGTACCTTTGACTCCATCACCACCATTCTTCAAATAAGACATGTCAGAAGCAATTATTTCATAGGATGACCTGATTTTATTCTTAAATGGGTTTGGAATAATTTGAACTATTGCTTCTGCCTTGGAATTTGATGCATTATTCCCATTCCCCATGACGTGGTCCTCCTGGGCGGAATTTTCTAAGCCCGCTAATGGCAGGCATGATAGGTGGCGTGTGCGGAAAATATGGCGGGATCCACTTCACGACGGCGTGAAGGCAGGTCGCAATCCTTCGCTCAGCCTGCCAATGGTTGGCCATGTTTCCCACCACTGGTCGGTGGGGAGCTAATTGTAATACATTAGCATATAATTAATTAATTAAAAGTCCATGCCGCCAGGCACTTGGAACCCCGCTGTATCACCCGTCCACGTCAGCGGGAAAGCACGCCGATGTGTTTCATAACAGCACGCAGGCGAAGTGCATTTTGCGGCCTTCACTTTGGGGAAACTGAGGTGAGTGAGCAGCTGCCATCTCCATAGCTTGCCCGTTGTTTACAGGACTCAGGAGCGCCGGGGGCGGCAGAAACTGATGCCTGGGGCCCTGCAGGTGACTGATGAGGGGAGGTGTCTGGGCGCAAGTGCTGGCCAGCCTCGGAGGTGACTGCTGAGGGGTGAGGGTGTCTGGGGGCAAATGCTGGCTAGCCTCGGAGGTGACTGCTGAGCAGGCGGGTCAAGTGTTGCCCTAGCGCTGCATCCCGCGCACAGCCAATCAAGGTGGGGGGCAGGGTAAGCGAGGGAAGTGGCCATGCATTAGGGACACTTGTATAAACTGACCATATCTCTGCAACTAAGACAGGTCTGGCACAGTCACAGTGATACGATTGGGGTCAGGCTCATAGCCTGCCTGCCCATGCAAGCAATGCGGAGGCACCAAAGGGCCACCAAGCGCTCCATGCCTCCCCCCCACACAGTCTTCGATTCCGCCACCACTTTATTGGGCCACAGAGCAGTTGGACTGCACAAATTGTGCAACCTCCTCGCCAATGCTGGCCATGTTGCAGTCACTGCTGAAGGCACTCACATCCCCTTGAAATCTCAGCATCCTGGTTTTGACCAGTGTTCCCCATGTCAGGTTGACAGGGCAGCCATGCAACACATTCATCTCTGGCCATCCGAGGGGTGACCAGCACTCTCTGGTAAGCGTTAAGGGGCGGTCACACAGGGCCAGGAAAGGTGCTAAGTACAGCCATGATAACCATGTTTCTCTCTCTCTTTCATGCTGCAGGAGGACCACGTCAAGAGCATGGATCCTGGTGACCTAGCTGTATGCCCGATGGCCTACAGAGACTGTAGGAGTCAGAGGAGAGAGCAACTGAGGCACCTGGCCGCCCAAAGGCAGGAGCAGCAACCTCATGAAGAAGGGGCAGCAGGGGCTCCCACACACTCTGCCCAGGAGTGACAGCGAGCTGTGGCTGATTGGTGCCTAGCCACACCCAGGGTCTATAGACCCCGCCTTCCATTCCTGCAGATGACTGAGAACTACTGTTGCCGATGACTGCACATGTCTAGGGACCTGGTAGCTCACATCTGCCACTTACTGCAGGACTTGGCGCCAAGGGGACATGGAGGGCATCCACTGCCAATGGCTGTAAAAGTGACTGCGGCACTCAATTTCTACGCCAGTGGCTCCTTTCAGGGCTCCACAGGTGGCATCTGTGGGATTTCACAATCCACCACCCACAAATGCATCCATGAGGTCATGGATGCCATCTTCTCCATGGTACACAACTTTGTTTACATTTCGTCTGGGACTGGGACAGCCAGGATGCAAGGGCCATTGGATTCGCTCTGATTCAGGATTCCTACAGGTGCAGGGTGCGATTGACTGCGCTCATGTGGTGCTCAGGTCTCCATCACTACAATCAGTGAACTTCATCAACCACAAGGGCTTCCACTCACTGAACATGTTGCTGGTATGTGAACACCAGAAACACATCCCGAAGATATGCGCAAGGTTTCCAGGAAGTGTGCACGGTGCCTGCATCCTGAGTCACTCGCAGGTCTCTGCAGTCTTCCAGGGTCCACAAAGGGTATGGGGTTGGCTCCGAGGGGACAAGGGCTACCTGCAGAGGCCGGGGCTGATGACACCTGTGTGGCGGCCTCAGATGGCAGCAGTGCAGCGCTATAATGAGGCTCATACAGCAGCTCGCAACTTTGTGGAGCAGACCATTGGGATGCTGAAGATGCGGTTCCGGTGCCTAGACCGGTCTGATGGAGTCCTGCAATACAGTCCGGAGAGGGTGTCATGCATCGTCATCGTCTGCTGAGCCCTTACAGCTAGGCGCTGCAATGGGGTGAGGAGCTGGCTGAGGAGGAGATGGAGGAGCTGCACGTCTCCTCTAAGGAGGAGGACACCAACAGGCATGAGGGTGAGGGGGTCCTTGGTGATGGCGATGACAAGAGATGAGGCTGTCCCACTGGCTAGACGAGGCAGGCGCACTCGGGAGACCCCTAGATTTGTGGAGGATGATGACGACATGCGGTGAGGTGTCCCCATAGATGCTCACTTCGCAGTTGTGAATGTTTGACTCCAGGCTGGCTTATTGCAGCACCAATACCCTCTGTGTGGATGCTCCTGTCATAGAGATGCAGTGGAGGCCCTAATAGTTGCTCGATCGCAAGAGGATGATGACAACATGCAGTGAGGACACACCATAGATCTTCACATAGCCTCTGAGAATGTCGGACCCCTGTCTGGCCGAAGGCTTAAGCTCCATGATCAGGGCCATCTCAGAGACGCAGCCATGAAACTTTAGATGCATCCGAAGCTGTGTCCCCCTTCAGCACCTCAGCCCTTAAGGAGCTGGTGCACAGCATCACTGGTCGCAGATGAGGGTGTGATGGGGGCCAGCCCTACCTTAAAAGTGCTGAGAGCACACAGAGAGTATGAGAGAACTCTGTGGCGCCTGCCCACTACATACTGGCAGCAATGACCAGCACTGCCGAGGTGCAGGCATCAGTAATGTTCCAAGGAGTGTGAGGCTGAACCATTACTGTGGTCTGAAGGCCGCACAGAGAAGAGGCCCTGGACTGAGGCACCTGCCTTTTATCTTGTGCAGAAAGGTTTCACATCTGAGTGACAAGAACACTGCTCATCAGAACAAGGAGCCACAGGCAGGGTGACATTCTTAGGAGTGTACTGACAATGGTGAACAGTATTTACAAGTGATCAACACCCGTGGCCTGGCTGTGCAACTACTGTTACCTAACTTTCCTAACCCTGCTGCTACGTCTTGGTGCTCCCCGGATGTGTACAGCAGAGGTGGAGGTAGCCTGCTGACTGTAAGGCAGGCTCAGGAAGATACAGTGTGAAAACCTGCCATTTTCATCGGCGGGTAGGACTCCATTTTACCCAGCTGCTATTGCACTTAGTGGAATTCTGGGAAAATTCAGGCCAGCGTGGTAAAATAGAACAATTACAAACCTAAACTTACTTCATAGCATTAGTCTCTCAGAAATTTGGACAGTATGCTCTTTCAAGTTTTGTTGATCAGATTAGTTAAATCCAGAGTGTCTGAATTTGTTGAAATGAGTCTATTCATTAAAGCAAAGGAAATCATTTAGGTTTAAACTTATCATTCATGACAATACAGGCATCCTAGATTTGGCATAGGTCAGGCATTTTCTGACAAAGCTCCCAAACCTTTGCTTCAGCCAATTTGTGCACAAAATTCTGCAATTAAATGTAAAACTAGGAAGTAACTCTGGTCGAGGCAAAAAATTTTCCATTTTGTATGTAGGATTCAGCTGTGTTCCACGTTTTCATCAGAAGTGACAAGTGACATTTTGAAACAGATGAAATAGAAATTTTGGAACAACTCAATTGAACTGATACAAGAATTAAACAAGAAATTCATCTTTGTCCGGGTAGACATTCTAGGTTCAGGACGGATCAGGTATTTGCTGAAAGTCTTGAAACATCACATACCCATCTCTAACTTTTATGGATGATTATTGACCAGACACATAGTTCCAGGAGTTTCTGTCTATAATTTAAGAGGGACTCAAATTCTGAATTAATGCAGTCAGCAAGAAAAGCAAACTTATTTGGAGGGGCTGAGAGTGGGGAGGGTAGGGTGGCTGGAACAGCATGAAAATTAGCTCCCCAATGCTTTCCATTCTGAGAGCAGCTATATAGAAATATGTTGTAGTTTAGTGGACAGATGTTGCATATCCTTTGATGACAGCAGTTATATTTAAATATGAGATTTATATAATTACACTGACTGGGAACACCATCTATGCAGTTAAGTGGCAGAAAACACGGGTGGGACTTATTTATAGGCCCCTAACAACAGTTGTAATGTAGGGCGGAATATAAATCAGGAAATTAGAGATACAGGAGACAAAGATAATACTGCAACCATGGGGGGGACTTTCATTTCATATAGACCGAACAAACCAATTTGCAATGATACCACGCAGAATGAGTTCATGGGATGTAAACAAGATAGTTTTCTAGACCAGTATATCAAGGAACACAAACCCAACACAAACCCTATCTAGTGTCAATGTAAACGCTAACACAAACGCCATCAATTGTCAGTGTAAACCCTAACACAAACCCATCGATTGTCAGTGTAATCCCTAACAAAAACCCCATCGAATGTCAGTGTAAACCCTAATGCAAACCCTATTGAGTGTCAGTGTAAACCCCAACACAAACACCATCGAGTTGCAAGCTATTTTGGATCTAGTGCAATGAGAAAGGGTTAATTAAAAATCTTGTAGTAAGGGGGCCTCAACGGAAGAATGCCATAATATAGAAATTTATATTGAGTCTGAAAATGATTTAGTTAAATCCAGAGCTATGGTAGACTGGGAAACTAACATTAAAAGATATGGCAATAGACAAGCAAGAGCTCGATTAATAAATTATTTGCACCAAAAACACATTTTAAGGCACAAAAATGCCACTAAAAATTGCTCCAAATATGGCTAACAAGAGTTAAAGATATTATTAGAATGAAAGGGAAAAGCTTACAATGTTGCTAAAAAAAAGGGGAATAAACCTGAGGATTGGGAGAATTTTAGAATTCAGAAAAGGATGACTAAGAATTGATATGGAAAGAGAGAGGAGAACAAGAGAGCAGACTAGCAAGAGACATAAAAACAGATTGTTAACTTTTCTGTAAGTATGTAAATAAGAGATCAGTGGCAGTAAACGGGGGGGGGGCCTTTTGAGGCAGAGAACTGAAATTACAATGGAGATGAGGGGATAATACAGATATTACTTTGTATCTATCTGCTGAAGACAGAAAAAACATTCTGGAAGTAATGGGGAAATACAGAATCGAGTGAGAACGAAGAGCTTAAAGAAGTCAGGATAAGGAAATACTACTGGTGAAATAATAGGGCTAAATGGCAACAAATTTCCTGAACCTGATGATATGCATCCTAAGGTTTAAAAGAGGTAGATACAGAGATAATGGATGCATTGCTTTGATTTTCCAGAATTCCTTAGACTCTGGAACAATTCCCAAGGGTTGGAAGGTAGCAAACATAACCCAATAATTTAAGAAAGGAGAAAGAGAGAAAATGGTGAACTAACTATAGGCCAGTCCAGTTAGCCTCATCTCAGTCATAGGCAAAATGCTAGATTCAATTATTAGGTATTGTGGTAACAGAGTACTTAGAAAATTATATGACTAGGCAGAGTCAACATGGATTTAAGAGAGGGAAATAATGTTTGACAAATCTGTTAGAGGTTTTTGAGGATGCAACTGTTAAGATGGATAAGGAGGAACCAGTGGATGTAGTGTATGTGAATTTTCAAAAAGCATTTAATTAGAAGTCACATAGGAGGTTATTACATAAAATGAGGATTCATGGTATTGGGGGTAATAAACCAGCATGGATTGAGGACTTATTCATGGAGAAAAACAGACAACAGGAATAAACTGGATATTTTCGGGTTGGTTGGCAGTTAACAGTGGACTACTGCAAGGATCAGTACTTGTTTCTCAGCTATTTACAGTCTATTAATAACTTAAATGAGGGGACTGAGTATAACGTCTAGATTTGCTGATGATACAAAGTTAGGTGGGAACGTTAGCAGTGAGGAGGACAGAAAGAGGCTGCAAATAGGTATATGCAGGTTGAGTGAGTAGGCAACTGTGTGAGGTTATTCGCTTTGGTTGTAAGAATAGAAAAGCAGATTTTTTTTAAAGGCGTGAAACTTCTAAATGTTGACGTTCGGAGAGACTCAGGTGTGCTTGCACAGGAGGACAGAACCTGAGCATGGTGGTACAGCAAGCAATTACAAAGGCAAATGGTATGTTGTTTTTTAATGCAAGGGGATTGGAATTCAAGAATAAAGGAATCTTGCTACAGTTGTATAGAGCTTTGGTGAGACTTGGGATACTCAACACAGTTTTGGTCTCCATATCTAAGGAAAGATATACATGCTTCAGAGGCAGTACAGCCAAGGTTCGCTAGATTGATTCCTGGGATGAGAGGGTTATGTGCTATGATGAGAAGCTGAGTAAATTGGACTGAAATTCTACTAAACTTCTTCCAAAGAGTGAAAAGTGATCTAATTGAAAGGTATAAGATTCTGAAGCAGCTTTACAGGGTAGATACAGAGATTGGGTGGGAAATTCCGCTCCCGCCAACAGCGGGAATCATGGCGGGCAGGGACACAAAATTTGGCGTGATGGCAAAAGTCAGTGTTCCGTTGACAGGAAAATAAGTTGGAGAATTCCCCTCCCAACTTTCATGGCAGTTCAAGTTTCATGCTGCTCCATGTCAGGAACTGCATTTGCATCTCATGAATGCTCATTAAAAGCCCAGTTTGTCGGAATTACATTCGCACTCCAAATCTAATTGCTCTGCCAGCGGATAATTAGGCCGGTCTGATTTACTAACAGATGTAAGTGGTGTGCACCCAGTGACCTGCACTTCATTCGTGACTTTGAGGTTTGTTCACTGCAATTGGGGCAGCTCTGACTCAGTGCCAAGGCTGTTCAGACAAGACCAACGGGAAGGCAAGGGTGAAAGGCAGAAGCTTGACGGTGGGGGGGCTAACTGGATAGAGGCAAAGGAGGAGTAGAAGGCAGGCACTTGATTGGGGGGCATAATCAGACAGAGGCAAGGAAAGGGGTGGAAGGCAGGAACTTGACTGGGGGTTGGGGGGGAAGGGTGCTGGTGACTGCAGCCTGGGAATGAAGGGGTGGACAGCGAGACATGACTGAGGGTTGGTGGGGGGGAGCGCGCGGGATTAAAGGAAGAGTCAAGGATAAGTGAGAGTCAATCCTGAGGCAGTGTGTAAAACAGTGTCAGGGCTATGATTTAAAGGCAATCCTGGGGATGTGCGCAGCATATTGTCGAGAGCAGAATTTAAAGGTAGTCCTGAGACAGTGCGCACCACATTGTCGAGGACAGAATTTAAAGGCAATCCTGCCTTTATGGTAGCACGAACATGCTACCATAAGGCATAGGAGCAGAAGTAGGCCATTCGGCCCAACAAGTCTGTTCCACCATTCAATGAGATCACGGCTGATCTGATAATCCTTAACGCTTCTTTCCTGCCTTTTCCCCATAACCCTCGATTCCCTTGCTGATTAAAAACTGTCTATCTCAACCTTGAATAAACTTAATGACCCAGCCTCTACAGCCCTCTGCGGTAAAGAATTCCACAGATTCACCACCCTCTGAGAGAAGAAATTCCTCCTCATCTCTGTCTTAAGTGGGTGACCCCTTACTCTGAGATTATGCACTCTGGTTCTAGACTCTCCCACAAGGGGAAACAGCCTCTCAGCATCCACCCTGTCAAGCCCCTTAAGAATCTTATATGTTTCAACAAGATTGCCTCTCATTCTTCTAAATTCCAGTGAGTAAAGGCACAACCTACTCAACCTCTCCTCATAAGAAAATCCCTCCATACCCAGGATCAACTGAGTGAACCTTTTCTGGACTGACTCCAATGCTAGTATATCTTTCCTTATATATGGGGGCCAAAACAGTTCACAGTATTCTAGGTGTGATCTAACTAGTACCTTGTATAGTTTTAGCAAGGCCTCCCTATTTTTATACTCCATTCCCTTTGAAATAAAGACGAACATTCCATTTGCCTTCCCTATTACCTGCTGAACTCGTATGCTACGTTTTTGTGATTCATTCACGAGGGCCCCCAAATCCCTCTGCGATGCAGCCTTCTGCAGTCTTTCTCCATTTAAATAATATTCAGCTCCTCTATTCTTCCTGCCAAAGTGCATAACCTCACATTTTCCCACATTATATTCCATCTGCCAAGTTTTCACCCACTCACTTAACCTGTCTATATCCCTCTTTGTATCATCCTCACCACTTGCCTTCCCACCTATTTTTGTGTCATTTGCAAACTTGATGATAGTACATTCAGTTCCCTCGTCCAAGTCATTAACATATATTGTAAATAATTGTGGCCTCAGCACTGATCCCTGTGGCACTCCACTTGTTGCAGGTTGTCATCATGAAAATGCCCCCCTTATCGTAACTCTGTCTTCTATTAGTTAGCCAATCCTCTATCCATGCTAATATACTACCCCCAACACCATGGGCTCTTACCTTTTATTGAACACCTTTTGGAAATCCAAATATATTACATCTAATGGTCCCCCTTTATCTATCCTGCTCGTTACCTCCTCAAAGAATTCTAATAAATTTGTCAGGCATGATTTTTTCTTAATATAGCTATGCTGACTCTGCTTGATTATATTATTCATTTCTAATTGCTGTTATTACATCCTTTATAGTAGACTCTAACATTTTCCCAATGACAGATGTTAAGCTAACTGGCCTATAGTTACTTGTTTTTTTGTCTTCCTCCCTTTTTGAATAAGGATGTTGCATTGGCAGTTTTCCAATCCTCTGGGACCTTTCCAGAATCTAAGGATTCTTGGAAGATTACCGCCATTGCATCCACTATCTCTTTGGCTACTTCCTGTAATATCCTAGTACACAACCCTCAGGTCCAGGGGACTTATCGGCCTTTAGCCCCATCAGTTTCCCTAATACTTTTTCTCTAGTGATAGTTATTGTATTTATTTCATTCCCCTCTTTTACCCCTTGATTATTCAGTATTTTTGGAATGCTGTTTGTGTCTTCTACCATGAAGGCTGATGCAAAGTATTTAGTCAACACCTCTGCTATTTCCTGGTTCCCCATTATTACTTCCCCAGCCTCATTCTCTAAGGGGCCTATGATCACTTTGGCCTCTCTCTTCCTTTTCATATATTTAAATAAGCTCTTATTGTCCGTTTTTATATTGCTTGCTAGTTTACCTTCAAAGTTTATTTTCTCCCTCCGGCTTCTTTGTTTTTTTGGTCATCTTTTGTTGGTTTTTAAAATGTTCCCAATCCTCTGGCTTACCACGAATCTTTGCCACAGTTAACGTTTTTTCTTTCAATTTGATATTATCCTTAACTTCCTTGGTTAACTATGGTTGGTTTACGCCCTTCCAACTATCCTTCCTGCTCACTGGGGTATATCTTTGATGTGAGTCATGAATTATTTTCTTAAGTGTCTGCCATTGTTCAACAACCGTCTTTTCTGCTGAACTCCTTTCCCAGTCCACTCCAGCCAACTCTGCCCTCATTTCTTTGTAATTACCCTTGTTTAAGTTTAGCACAGTTGTTCCCGACCCAAGTTTCTCACTCTCAAGCTGAATGCCAAATTCTACCATGTTATGGTCACTGTTTCCTGGGGGATCTGTTACTCTGAGGTAATTTGTTAAACCTGCCACATTACACATAACCAGATCCAAAATAGCCTGATCCCTGGTTGGATCCACAACATATTGTTCTCGGAAACTGTCCCAAATACACTGTAAAAATTCGTGCTCGTGGCTTCCTCTACCAATTTGATTTTCCTAATCTACATGAAAGTCACCCATGATTAAAGTACTGCCTTTTTTACATGCTCCCATTATCTCCTGATTTATTCTCTGTCCTACACTATAGCAACTGTTAGGGGGCCTATAGACTACTCCCACCAGTGTCTTATTCCCCTGATTATTTCTTACCTCCACTCATATGGATTCTACATCTTCTGATCCAAGATCATTTCTTGCTATCGTACTTAACCCATCCCATACTAACAAAGCTATCCCACCATCCTTCTCTTCCTGCCTATCCTTTCAAAAGGTCACATACCCCTGAATCTTTAGTTCCCAGCTTTGATCTCCTTGTAACCATGTCTTTGTAATGGCTGTAATATCATACCCATTTACCTCTATTTGTGCTATTAATTCATTTATTTTGTTCTGAATACTGCATGTGTTTAAGTAAAGACCCATTAATTTTGCCTTTTTACCATTTTTCCCCCTTTGACCCTATTTGCTGCTGTTTATTTATGTTTGTACACTATGTCCCTTCCTGTCACACTCTGGGTATCATTACCTAAGTAGCTGCCCTTCAAAGCTGCCATATCCTTTTGCTTTGTAAGCCTACGTATTCCCTCTCCAGAACCCTCCTCCCCTCCACATACTTTAAAGCCCTCTATACATCCCTAGTTATAAGGTTTGCCAAATGAACTCCCCTCGCTCTCCGCGTGCTATTTAAAATGAACTCCCCTCAGCTCTCTGCATGCTTTTTAACATGGACTATGCCTGGCACCCATGTCTTGGTCCTAGTCCAGTGAGACGGGAGGGCCTGTCTGTACAGTATCATTCGTGTACAGCATGGTGCACAGGGCATGGTCAGAGCCTCACACATTTAGGTCCTGGGGGTTGGTGGCTTGGCACTAGGTTGCAGGTGGCATTACTAGGAGAGGCATCTTCAACCCATAAATGAGGAACTCGTCAGTAAGAGAATGGTAGTTGATGGTCTCAATGTGGGGGGAGGGGGGAGTCAACAAGGGGCATGGGGATATCCACAGAAAACAGTTCTGGGGGCGTGGGGGTGGGCGGGGCATATTGACGACAATGACAATGGGCTCCAGGGTTCAAGCAAGAGGCAGGAGAGTTATTAGAGGGAGGGAAACTTGCAAATGATGAGCTTCAAGAGCAATAGGAAGGACATTTCGGACATTAACATGAGCAGGTTGGAAGCTTGTCTCGAAATAGAATTGGAGCAGCACCATTTCGACAGCCCGATGTAATGACACAGATGAAAAATAACCTTGGAAAAAAAAAACGCTATAGTCTGAGGACTTGTAGGAATGGTTGACTACTACACTTTTGGGCCGATTGATGGGGCATCCTAACAATTACTAGTTTAGGACATGGAGATCAAGGTTCCACTGAGACATACTCAGAAGGCTCAAATGGTAACTGATGGATTTGGGCACTTTAACTCGTGGTGCACATTCTTACTAGAATCCATTAGAATTTGGGCAAAATTTTGATTTGGTATGATTGATCATTTGCCCCTCACAAAGGAATGTGAAAAGGCAAGAAGGATCAAAATATAAAGGGGCCACGGCTATAGTACACATGCAACATGCTGCAGATATCCTTACACATTGCAGTTGGGTTGTTCAGGGTTTACACAGCTCAATGATTTCAGCCATTAAATTAGTATTCGGCTGGGCTCTAGTCTACTTATAAGCAGACAGCCTGACAGTACCCTGACTGAGGCTTATAGCACAAGGCTGTACTCATCCTGATCCAACTCCTTGCAGGTTACAGCACTTCAGGTACTGGCCCAGGTACGTTTTCAATGAGTTGAGGGTTTGTGCCTCAACACCAACCCGGCCAGCGAATTCCAGACACCTACCCACTTTGGGTGAAAAAGTTTTTCCTGATCTCTCTTCTAATTCTTCTACCAATCACCTTAAATCTGTGCCCTGTGGTAATTGACCTCTCAGCTAGGGGAAACAAGCCCTCTCTGTCTACCCTATCTAGGTCCCATAATTCTGTGCACCTCAATCAAGTCACCCCTCAGCCTCCTCTGTTTTAAGGAAAATAACGCTAGCCAACCCATCTTTCATCGTAGCTGCAATTTTTCAGTCCTGGCAACACTCTTGTAAATCTCTTCAGGGCAATTATGTACTTTCTGTAATGTCATGACCAGAACTGTACGCAAAACTCCAGCTGTGGCCTAACCAGCGTTTTATACAGTTCCAGTAATACATCCCTGCTTGTGTATTCTACACCTCTTGCAATAAAGGAAAGCATTCCATATGTCTTCTTTACCACCTTATCCACCTGTCTGCCACCTTCAGGGACCTGTAGACATGCACTTCAGGGTCTCTCACTTCTTCTACCCCTTTCAATACCCTCCCGTTTATTGTGTATTCCCTTGCTTTGTTTGCCCTCCCAAAATGCATTACTGCACATTTCCCTGGATTGAATTCCATCTGCCATTTTTCAGCTCACTCGACCAAACCATTGATATCATTTGAGTCCAAGGCTATCCTCTTCACTATCAACTACGCAGCCGATTTTTGTGTCATCTGCAAATTTCCCAATCATGCCTCCCACATTTAAGTCCAAATCATTAATATAACCATAAACAGCAATGGACCCAACACTGAGCCCTGTGGAGCACCACTGGAAACGCTTTCCATTCGTAAAAACATCTGTTGATCATTACCCTTCGCTTCCTGGATCCAACTCGACACATTCCCTTGTATCCCATGAGCTTTTACTTTTCTGGCCAGTCTGCCATGTGGGACCTTGTCAAATGCCTTACTAAAGTTCATGTGGACTGCATCCATTGCACTACCTCCTTGTTACTTCCTGAAAAGATTCAATCAAGTTAGTAAGACATAAATTTCTCTTAACAAAACCATGCTGACTATCCCAGATTAATCCTTTTCTTTCTAAGTGACAGTTTATTCTGGCTCTCAAAATTAATTCTAATAATTGGCCCACCACCAAAGTCACACTGACCAGCCTACAATTATTGGCCTATCCCTTGCACCCTTTTTTAAACAATGGTACAACATTAACAGACCTTCAATCCTCACTTCCCTCACCTGTATCCGGAGAAGATTGAAAAATGATCTTCAGGGCATCTATTTCTTCCTTGGCTTATTTTAACAGTTTGGGATATAATCCATCATGCCCTGGTGATTTATCCACCTTCAAGGATGCCAGTCCCTCGAGTGTGACTTCTCTCAGTATGCTTATTGTAACTAATATTTCACACTCTTCCTCAATAACTAGAATGTCTGCATCATCCCTCTCCTTTGTGGGTGCAGAGACAAAGTACTCATTGAAAACCCTGCCCACGTCTTCTGCATCAACACACAAGTTACCTTGTACGTCCCTGATAGGCCCTATCCTTTCCTTAGTTATCTTTATGCTCTTATTGTCGTGATAAAATATCTTTGGGTTTTCCTTGATTTTACCCGCCAATATTGTTTCATTTCCTCTCTTTGCTTTCCTGATTTCCTTCTTTAGCTCACCACTTCATTTACTATACTCCTCTAAGTTTTCCAATGTATTTTCTTTTGTGACCATCATAGGTTTCTTTTGCTGCTTCATCTTGCCCTGTATGCTTCTAGATAACAAGGGGGCTCTAGATTTGGCAGTACCACCCTTTATTTTTGTGGGGACATGGCCACACTGTGTCCATAGAATCTTATTTTTGAATACTTCCTACTGATTTTCCTTCAAGTAGCTGTAACCAGTCCACTTTGACCAGGTCATCTCTCAGCGTCGTAAAATTAGTCTTTCCCCAATTTAGAACTTTTACTCATATTCCATCTTTATCCCTTTCCATAATTATGCTAAATCTATTATGGTCATTATTTCCAAAATGGTCACCCACTGCAACTTCATCCACTTGCCCAGCTTCATTTCCTAAGACTAAACCTAGAATTGCACCCCCTCTCATTGGGTTTGTTACATGCTGGCTAAAATAGTTCTCTTGAATACAGTTCAAGAATGTTGTGCCCTTTCATTCATTCACAGGATATGGGATTTGCTGGCTAGGCCAGAATTTATTGCCCATCCCTAGTTACCCTTGAGAAGGTGGTGGTGAGCTGCCTTTTTGAACCGCTGCAATCCATGTGGTGTAAGTACACCCATAGTACTGTTAGGAAGGGAGTTCCATGATTTTGACCCAGCGACAGTGAAGGAATGGAGATATATTTCTGAGTCAGGATGATGAGTGGCTTGGAGGGGAACTTCCAGGTGGTGGTGTTCCCACCTGTCTGCTGTCCTTCTACATGGTAGCGATCATGGGTTTGGAAGGTGCTCTTGTTGGAGATGATCATTGCCTGGCACCTGTGCAGTGCGAATGTTACTTGGCATTTCTCAGTCCAAGCCTCGATATTGTTCAGGTCTTGCTGCATTTGGACATGGATTGCTTCAGTATCTGAGGAGTCACAAATGCTGCTGAACATTGTGCAATCATCAGTGAACATCCCCACTCCTGATCTTATGGTGGAAACAAGGTCATTGATGAAACAGCTGAAGATGGTTGGGCCGAGGATACTACCCTGTGAAACTCCTGCAGTGATGTCCTGGAGCTGAGATGACTGGCCTCCAAAAACCACAACCATCTTCCTTTGTATAACTCCAACCAGCGGAGAGCTTTCCCCTTGATTCCACTGACTCCAGTTTTGCTAGGGCTCCTTGATGCCACGCTCAGTCAAATGTGGCCTTGATGTCAAGGGCAGTCACTCTCACCTCACCTTGGGAGTTCAGCTCTTTTGTCCATGTTTGAACCAAGGTTGTAACAAGGTCAGGAGCTGAGTGGCCATGGCGGAACACAAACTGGGCGTTAGTGAGCAGGTTATTGCTAAGCGAGTGCCACTCGATAGCATTGTTGATGACCCTTTCCATTACTTTACTGATGGTTGAGAGTAGACTGGTGGGGCGGTAACAGGCTGGGTTGGATTTGTCTTGCTTTTTGTGTACAGGACATACCTGGGCAATTTTCCACATTGCCAGGTAGATGCCAGTGCTGTAGCTGTACTTGAACAGCTTAGCTAGGAGAGCGGCAAGTTTTGGAGCACAAGTCTTCAGTGCTATGGTTGGTATATTGTCAGGGCCCATAGCCTTTGCAATATCCAGTGCTTTCAGCCAAGTCTTAATATCACATGGAGTGAATCGAATTGACTGAAGACTGGCATCTGTGAGGCTGGGGACCTCCAAAGGAGGCCGAGATGGATCAGCCATTCGGCACTTCTGGCTGAAGACTGTAGCAAATACTTCAGCCTTATCTTTTGCACTGATGTGGTGGGCTCACCAATCATTGAGAATAGGGATATTTATGGAGCCTCCTCTTCCAGTGAGTTGTTTAAGTGACCACCACCATTCACGACTGGATGTGGCAGGACTGCAGAGTTTGGATCTGATCTGTTGGTTGTGGGGTCACTTAGCTCTATCTATCACTTGCTGCTTATGCTGTTTGGCAGTAGTGCTGTGTTATAGCTTCACCAAGTTGACATCTCATTTTTAGGTAAGCCTAGTGCTGCTCCTGGCATGCCCTCCTGCACTCTTCATTGAGCCAGAGTCGATCCCCTTGCTTGATGGTAATGGTAGACTGGGGGATATACCTGGCCATGAATTTACTGGTTATGTTCGAATACAATTCTGCTGCTGCTGATGGCCCACAGTGCCTCATGGATGCCCAGTCTCAAGTTGCTAGATCTGTTTGAAATCTATCCCATTTAGCATGGTGATAGTGCCATGCAACACGATGGAGGGTACCCTCAATGTGAAGGCGGGACTTTGTGTCCACAATGACTGTGCGGTGGTCACTCCTACAGATACTGTCTTGGACAGTTGCATCTACAGCAGGCAGGTTGGTGAGGATGAGGTCAAGTATGTTTTTCCCTCTTGTTGGTTCTCTCATCACCTGCTGCAGACCAAGTCTAGCAGCTATGTCCTTTAGGATTCAGCCAACTCAGTTAGTAGTGGTGCTACTGAGCCACTCTTGGTGATGGGCATTGAAGTCCCCCACCCAGAGTACGTTCTGCACCCTTGCTACCCTCAGTGTGTTCTCCAAGTGGTGTTCAACATGAAGGAGCACAGATTCATCAGCCGAGGTAGGGCAGTCTGTGGTAATCAGCAGGTTTCCTTGCCCATGTTTGTCCTGATGCCATGAGACCTCATGGGGTCCAGAGTCGATGTTGAGGACTCCCAGGGCAACTCCCTCTCGACTATATGCCCCTGTGCCACCACCTCTGCTGGGTCTGCCCTGCCGGTGAGACAGGACAGGGATGGTGATGGTGATGTTTGGGGCATTAACTGTATAATATGATTCCGTGAGGATGACTATGTCAGGCTGTTGCTTGACTAATCTGTGAGATAGCTCTCCAAATTATGGCACTAGCCCCCAACTGTTCGTGAGGAGGATTTTTCAGGGTTGACCAGACTGAGTTTGCCAGTGTCGTTTCTGGTACCTAGGTCGATGCTGAGTGGTCCGTCCAGTTTCCATCCTTTTTTGAGATTTTGTAGCGGTTTGATACAACTGAGTGGTTTGCTAGGCCATTTCAGAGGGCATTTAAGAGTCAACCACATTGCTGTGGGTCTGGAGTCACATGTAGGGACAGCAGATTTTCTTCCCTAAAGGACATTAGTGAACCAGATGGGTTTTTACAACAATTGACAATGGTTACATGGTCATTATTTTTTTTTTGGAAATTTGAACCCGGGTTCCCAGAGCATTACCCTGGGTCTCTGGATTACTAGCTCAGCGACAATACCTCTATGCCATCGCCCCTTACATAGCTTAAAGACTCTTGGTTGTCAGGACAGACTCAGATGCTTACTGTTAGATCCTTTTACCATGGGTAGACTTCAAAAGGATATGATTGAGATCTTTAAAATAACAAAATGAGTAGATTCCAACCAAACTGGATAGGTTATTTGAGCAAGCAAAGCAGGGGTGAACTAGGACCATCAGTGTAAGTTACAAAAGCCAAGGTTAGAAACTAGGAAGCACTTTCCGCAGAGTTGCTGACTTCAAGAATAGGTTGAGAGTACATGCCATGAGCATGGGTTTACTGCAACAATTCAAAAGGGAGATGGAGGGCTCTTGTGAGTGGAAATAATGTTGAGTTATGATACAGAGGTGCTTAGAAAGTCCTAGCAACATCAGTCACTGTGGTATCCTGCAGCATGTCCGGTTGGTTTTCAGTTTCAGAGTGGAATTTTATTGGTCAATTTAGGTAAATACTTTAAGGCTTTTACTCTTTTCTAGTCTCTTCTATGAAATTGTGTGATGGTAAGGGGCGGGTAGTTGGGATGGGGATAATGCTGTATGTAGGTGAAGCTGCATTGGTGTCATGGACCAGATGGACTTTTGCTGTCACTACTCTTCTAAACACCAAAAAAGGCTCTTTTAATAACAGATTTTAAATAATCCATTTAGTTGGTGTTAATTCACAGGAATGTTGGCCAAGGGACAGAAGATCTCCCTCCTTTTCTTTCAGAGTTCCCTGTGATTTTGTTTTTAATATTTCATCCAAAAGGCAAGTTCTTTAGTACTGCATCGCATTCATTGTTAACTTACATTACATGTTCAAGTCTGAGAATGGGGTTTGAATCCATAGCCTACTCAAGCAGAGGGAAGAGTGCTATCAACTAATGCAAGGTGAGATTTTTGAGGAGTCATTGAGTGGCAGCTATACTGCTTTCTCCCAGCTCCACCACACACACCTTCTCTTGGTCAGATAGGTTGGAAGCCGGTAACTCTTTAGGTATCTTATCATCCGAAGATATTTTAACAGGGAGTAGGTAAAAGGAATTCTGTACATTATAAGCGTTGCTCATAAATTCTGAGAAAGATTTGTGCTTTTTAAGTTGCATCAAGAAAGAAGCACCTTTAATGTAGAGAAAACATCTCATGGCACTTTGTGAATATTTCATGAGAAAAAAAGACCTACAGCTAAAGATGGATATTAGGAAGCGTGACAAAAATTTTGGTTAATGAGGTGAACATTAATAAGGAGAGAGTTAGGGAGGCAGAGATGTTTGGAAGGGAGTTTTGTGAACAGGGCTGAAGATAATAGTTTTGGTCTTAACAATATTTGCCCATAGGAAATCAACAATGAAATCCAGATAAGCAGTATGACATTATAGGCATATTGGAGCAGCACAGCAAGATGGCAGAGAAGTAGAACTGAGCATCAGCAGCGTAAATAGGGAAGCTGACTCCATACTCAAGGATTATGTCATCATGGGGTAGTGTGTAGATAAGGAAGAGGTGAGAGTTCAAGGATAGATCATTGGGCGATTCCCAAATACTGCCTTGGAGGTTGGATGGAGAAGTTGTGTGTGTGTATATATATAAAAATATTTATTTATATATTTTATATATACATTATTGTTAATAAATCTTCTACTAAAAAGTTTCTATTTATGTGATTTGTGTAGCTACTAGTCACACTGTAGTATAATCCTGTTGTTTATTGCTCTGAACTGCTTTTGAATTTATCCATTTCCTTTTTCTATTAGTGACTTCGTTTTATGAAAAATCTATAAGGGAACATATAGTTCAAAGGAAACACAATGGGATGTGAAAAAGTGCATGCCACAGTTTCAGAAGACTTATAGGCAATTTGAAACATTTATGAGCAGAAACATATTTTATAATTTTCAAAGAACATTATGTTGTTGGCAACTCAACAAAGGAAGTAATTTGGTATTTGCCAAGAGCCTGAACAAAAGGAAGTAGCATGTTATTTTTTTTCTGGAAATTTTTTACTTCTCCAAGACTATAAATCTAAACAGGCTTAAACAAAACTTCTCTGACACAGCATGTAAAACTTGTACATTGCCTATCATGTATCTTAGAAATATATCAAAACACTTTACTTAAAATTAATTTTAAATGCAGTGACTGTTATGGACAATGCAGTATTCCCTCAGCTGAAGGAGACTATAAATTAGATAATACGATTAAGCATAGAATAATGAAGAGCTGAGGATTTTTTTTCTCTCTTATTTGCATTGTACTAAAAAGATGACAAGTTTACTGAGGAAATATTTGGAAACTAAATAGTTTTCATATTTTCCTTAGTATGCAGAAAAATTACCAAACTGTTTACTCTTTTCACAGTAACAAATGCAAGGCAATCCAAATAAATTGCCTGACTAAAACATCATTAATTCTGCATATGTGGCAAACTTATGGTAACTTCCATTTTTAGGATACTGCAAGTGTACAAATTTTTTTGCAATACCTATGACCCCTGTAGGTCTCACTGTGATGAGACTTTTATTGTTAGAAGTGTCACACCCTAATTGCCACAGAGCACATAAGTGTAAAATGAAGGACACAACCACTCTTAAAAACCTGTAATATAGAATTGAAATGTAGGGAAGTTATAGTTAAAACTGTGTCAAATTTTACTTAGACCATACTTTGAGTGCCATGTGCAGTTCTGGTCACCATATTTTAATAAGAAGGTAGAGGAAATGGAGAGGGTGCTGAGAAGCAGTGAAGAGTTACAAGGATGATATCAGAAATGCAAGGGTATACATATCAAAAAAGGATGGACAGGCTGGGTCTCTTTTTCTCTTGAAAAAAGGTTGAGGGGTGACCTAATAGGTCTTTAAAGTTATGAACAATTTTCATAAGAGTGAATACAGAGAGAATGTTGCCTCATGAGGAACAGCATAACTAAAGTAAAGATAATCAACAAGAAATCTAATATGGAATTCAGGAGAAACCTCTTTACTCTAAGAGTGGTAAGAAAGGGGAAGTCGCACACCACATATTTGAATGTCATTCTTCCCCCGTGATCAAGTAGTGGAGAAACAACTCTCGTTTGATCAATGCATCTTCTGTTCCTGCTTCAAACGCTAAAGGTGAGAAGCTCATGGGCCTTTTCAGATCGAAAAGGGAATCTTCTCTGCTGCCCTGCCCATTCCCATACGTAAGTATAACACACACTAAAATATTTACATCTGGACACTGATGGTTTATTTGGTATTGAAGTATCACAGAAGGCCTGGCAAAACTGTTGTACCCTTGACCATGTCTGATGCACCTTATCAAAAATACTTTCAAATGCTAAACTCTGTTTTACAAAAATGGCATGTAAATCCCAGCTGAGACACATGTTGTAAACAACAAAACCTCAGTGTGTTTCTTTTTAGTGTTTGCGTTATTATTAGGTATGCCCATGTGACAGTATTTTCCTGTGTCAGCAACAGATCACCCTTCAGGATCAAATATGGGTGAAATAGTAATATTCAGGAATTATAATTTATTTTGTTTCAACGTTCAGCTTTTGTTTATTGCTTGCTGTTTCACAACGAAGATCTCCTAGTGACCAGGCCAAAATCTATCCCTCAGTCAACAATTTAAATAGATAATCTGCTCAACTATTTCACTGCTCTTATGAAACATTGCCATGTGCAATTGACTGCAGTTTTTCCCTAGAATACAACAGCGCCTATACTTCAAAATTAATTAATTTGCTGTGAAGTGCTTTGGGCCATCCTGAGGATGTGAATAGTGTTATATAGCAAGTTCTTAATTTCTTTATATTAATTAGAATTGAAAATCTAATATTATTGTACATTACTGTTACGGTAAAAGAAATATGTACAGACACCTTTGATATGCAAATTTAATGCAGAACTTTGTGGACTGGTGTTTTTAAACAGAAATAAGTTCTTTGGTTAGTCAGTCAGTGGGATGAACAAGGGCTTTAAGATAATGTGTTTCAGCAGTCTCAGTCAGTTGAATTTGTCCTGTTACTAACCCCCTTTGCTGTGCACCATCATCCCATTTTGTTATTTAATCGCTCCCTGCCTTCCACCTTATCAAAGACATAGCTTTCTATGCTTTCTTCCCCTCCACCACCCCCTTTCAAAGGCTCCGTACTTGCTTAAAACTCGTTACATCTGTAACAATTTCCAGTTCTGACAAAAGGTCACAGATCTGAAATACTAAATCTGTTTTGCTATCCCCAGAAGCTGCCTGCCCTGCCGAGAGTTTCCAGCATTTCTGTTTATATTCTTTACTTGACAATCTCATTCAGACATGCATAGGACAGCTTGTGTGGTAAATGAAAAAAAAAGCATGCTGGTGTAGCAGGAGTTAGTCTTCTCAGTCCGACTGTTAAAGTAATATTCTCTCTATTGTACCCTGTGTCAAACTATGTTAGGCCACTAATGGGCCAGATACTGTTGGGAAAATAATGGTGTGTTAATAATGTTAATGTGCAAATTAGTCAGCAAGTTTATGGGATTGGGACATACGATGCAAGTTGTGTATCTCCAGAACTCACCGTTCCATTTATGCTGCACAGCTGCTACTTGCTTTGAACAGATGCATCTCACCCTTAGCCTCCCTGTTATTAAGAACTTGCTTGATTTACACATTATTTGCCCATTAAACTTACTGCAGAGAGTTAGGTCTTGTAATTAAGAGAGCAAGTACCCTTTTAACGATGTGATAACAGTTAACACAATGCAGAGCAACCTCACAGGCCCAGATGGGAACAATTTAAGGTGTTCAATCTCATTTCTGTATGTAATAAATAATTGCTAGAGATTTTAAAAATATTAAATTTTAATTTATTTTTCTTACTTTCCCTTTCTGACCTTTCACCCTTTTAATTTAATTTCTTTCCTGCTCTTCATTTCTGTCTTTACCCGGTCCTTCTTCAATGCCTATTTCTTTCTCAATCCTTAAACCTAGAACAAAGGAGCATAATTTCAGAATAAGGGGCCGAGCATTTAGGATGAGGAAATATTTCTTCACTCAAAGGGTTGTGAATCTCTGGAATTCTCGACACCAGAGGGTTATGGATGCACCATCATTGAACATAGTTAAGGCTAGAATAGCCAGATTTTTGGTCTCTCAAGAAATCAGGCGGTATGGGGAGCGGGCAGGAAAGTGGAGTTGAAGCCCAAGATCAGACATGATTGTATTGAATGGCACAGCAGATTGTCTTCTCCTGCTCCTATTTCTTACATTCTCACTGGTTAAGGAGATACATTGTTAGTTCCACTGTTCACTAAGATCCCAGATGTTTGTTTTCCTTCTAACACTGTTATCAGCTTGCACTTCCAACAAGTTATGATGAGCTGAAGGATGCAGGAAAAAGTGTAACTAATGGGCCATACCATGACATGTCCCGTTTCAGCAAGATCCAGTCACGATCTTTCACCTTGATGAGTACAGGTTTCACATTAAAAAAGTCATCAAAATGAATCAGGACTCTGAGATGGAGAAGACATAGACATAAAGAGCTCTAGGCTAATGATTGGTAAAAACAAAAAACTGCAGATGCTGGAAATCCATAACAAAAACAGAAACAGAAATACCTGGAAAAACTCAGCAGGTCTGGCAGCATCGGCGGAGAAGAGCACAGTTGACATTTCGAGTCCCCATGACCCCTCAACAGAACTAAGTAAAAATAGGAAAGGGGTGAAATATAAGCTCATATTTCACCCTTTTCCTATTTTTACTTAGTTCTGTTGAGGGGTCATGGGGACTCGAAACGTCAACTGTGCTCTTCTCCGCCGATGCTGCCAGACCTGCTGAGTTTTTCCAGGTATTTCTGTTTCTGTTTTTGTAATATACAGAAGCCCTCTTTATACCTGAAGTTACTATTAAAATCAAAAATTATTCATACTAGTCGCTCTTTTAGTACCTATTAAACAACAAATTTACCCAGTTATTCTTTCTTCCTGCATAGATTTCCATGTTGTCTCCAAATTCAGGCCCCTCCTGTAGGGCTGTATATTCAAACATAAGGCGTGAGCTCTCGTGGAGTCGATCACATTGGTATTTGTGGTACTGCTGCACCAGTTCTTTAATTACAAGCAGAAGACAGTCTGGATTCTGGGAGTTCCAGTCATTCAGATGCTGCACAATGTGGCAAAGACAGAGACAGAAAAAATATTTGGATTAGTGTTCTGAAGCTCTCTGCAGACCTCAACACAAATTTATTTTAAACACTTATATTGGGTTTAGACCACACCATGCTTTTCTATCCACAGGTGCTTTTACTTTACTAAATATTTTTGCTGCTTCCATGATAAATGTAGTGCTCTGCTCCCAGTTCACATTTGTATTCAATGCCAGAGCTCTGTAGGGCTGTTGGGTTCCACAGTGCAATACAGAGACTGTGGCACAATTGTACAGACAAAAAGGGATCACTCTGATAGCAGATTTATCGATCCAAATTTGAATAGTCATTTCCCTGTAAGACCAGTTTATACTTAAGAGAACTCTATACCTGCAGCTGGCTGCACACTTCTATTGTAAAATACCATGGAGAATTGCAGAATCTTGCAGCACAGAAGGGACCATTCGGCCCATCATGCCTACAACTCTTTGAAAGAGCTATCTAATTAGTTACATTCCTCCACTCCTTCTCCGTAGCCCAGCAACACCTTTTCTTTTCAAGCGTATATCAAAATCTATTAGCATGGATTCAGGATTGGTTAACACACAGAAGACAGAGTTGGAATTAACGGGTCTTTTTCAGGGTGGAAAGACGTAACTAATGGAGTGCCACAAGGATCAGTCCTATGGCCTCAATTATTTACTATTTATATTAATGACTTGGAGGAGGGGGCAGAATGTAATGTATCCAAATTTGCTGACAATACAAAGATAGGTGGGAGGGCATATTGTGATGAGGGCATAAGGAATCTGCAAGGGGATATAGATAGGTTGAGTGAGTGGGCAAGAACTTGGCAGATGGAGTTTAATGTAGGAAAGTGAGAGATCATGCATTTTGGTAGGAAGAATCAAAAGGAAGACTATTATTTAAATGTAGAGAGACTCCAAAAAGTGCAGCAGAGGGATCTGGACGATCTTGTGCATGAAAGACAAAAAGTTAGCATGCAGGTATAGTAAGTCATTAAGGCGACAAATGGAATTTTGGCATGTATTGCTAGGGGGCTAGAGTTTAAAAGTAGGGAAGTCTTGTTACAACTGTACAAGGTATTGGTGAGGTTGCACCCTGTGTAAAGTTTTGGTCCCCATATTTAAGAAGGGATATACTGGCATTGGAAGCAGTTCAAAAGAGATTCACTAGGCTGATTCCTGGGATGAAGGGGTTGACTTATCAGGAATGGTTAAACAGGTTAGGCCTTTATTCATTGGAGTTTAGAAGAATGAGGGTGATCTTATTGAAACATACAAGATTCTGAAGGGGCTTCACAGGGTAGATGTTCAGAAGGTGTTTCCGCTAGTGGGGGAATCTCGAGCTATGGGACATAGTTACAGAATAAGAGGACACTCATTTAAAATGGAGATGCAAAGGAATTTCTTCTCTCTGAGAGTAGTGAATGTCTGGAACTCTCTACTCCAGAGAGGTGTGGAGGTTAGATCACTGAAAGAATTTAAAGAGAAGGGAGATAGATTTTTGAAATATCAGGGAGTTGAGGGCTATGGGGAGCTGGCACGAAAGAGGAGTTAAGGCCTGGGGCAGATCAGCCATAATCGCATTGAATGGAGGGGCAGGATTGAGTGGCTGAATGGCCTACTCCTGCTCCTATTCTTATGTTCCCTTTGAAAGTTACTGCAGGGTCTGCTTCCACAACCCTTTTTCTAAACTTGGATAGACAAGTGAAATATGCAGATCAAGTAGTGGGTAATGTGTTCAAAAGAAAGATATGTTTCCAGAAAGTTTTATGAGCATTTAATAATAGAAATAAGTTGCTCTTGTAATTCAAACCTTTCACAGGCATTTCAATAAAATAATTTGAACAGTTATTTGAATGTGCAGAAACTATGGTAAATCTCATCACAATTCAGCAGACATAGTTTTGGGCAGATAACTCATCACATGTACAGAAGAAATAAAAACAGAAAATGCTGGAAAAACTCAGCAGGTCTGGCAGTATCTGTGGAGAGAGAAACAGAGTTAATATTTCAAGCCCATATGACTTCTTCAGAGCTCAGAACAGAACTGTTCTGAAGAAATTGCTAATATCATTATTGCTATAAAATTACACTAAAATACATTACTTTTAGACTATTATTTGAGCAATGGTAATTAGTCATATGGATGATACTCAGTTATTGAAGATTAACATCACCACCTTATTCAAAGATGTACATACACAGGTTTGGCCTAGTTAAAATGATTAGCCTATAAATAGCTTGGCACAGCCTTCTTTGAACTACCCTTTTAAACTCCTACAGTGATAATGACCATTATATACTCAATTACTCTTTCAATTCCATTCATGATTTCAGCACCAGCTGATGCAGAAATATTTGAGCTTCTGCTGCGCAAGCTCCAAGTGCCCAGTGAGCTTCCATGCAACTCTCCTTCCCATATCAAGAAAGACTAAGTACCATTTTTCAAGATTGAGATTACATTCAATTAACACCTTTAAAACTATAGTAATGAAATACCCACCATTTCTGTGTATTAGCAGAAACAGCTATCTCTTCACAAACATCTGCAATTACTTTAAAAATCGATTCTTTTGGTCGTCAAGTGTCAGTGGTATCAAGCCACCAAATTTGATAATGATTTAGAAAAATCAGGTATTTTACATAAATTACAGGCTCAGGCTTTCCATGCCATCTCTGGGGAAAACTGCAAGGGACAACGGGCTTGATTTTCATTTTCCAGGTGGGTACTGGGAGTCGGGAAATTTCCCAGCTCAGCCCACTTGCCTTGGGAGAAAGTGACAGGATGCTTCATTCAATCGGTTTGGGGGTGGGGGATTGCTGTGGGCTGCAGTTGGGCCAGCCAAACCAGGAGAAAGTTTGCAGGAAGCCACAAGGGCTGCTGGGTGCTGTTTGAAAGGCTCGCCTCATTGCTTTGGGACTTTGTCACTGTTATAATGAGAAAAGTAAGGCCCTCTAGCTCTCACCCCTCCTCAGCCCCCACACACTCCCCATGCCCTATTAATGCCACCCAAGGCCCCTCATGCTCCCCACGCCAAGGTATGCCCCCAAACAACCCCAAGGCCCCTCATGCCCCCTATGTCAAGCTATGGCACTTCCATGCCCACTCACCCACTAAGACACTATATAAAACCAATGAACCCTATCATGACAACAGAATGTGTAAAAAAAAAACCTTTAAAAAAGTCAGTCATTCATTGAACTTTCACTTTCTTAAAAAAAAACCTCCTTTTTACTCCTGGCCCATAAAAGTGTCAATCATCCAGACCCTTTAAAGTATCAACAGCAGAAACTGTAAGCACCTGAAACCTCTTTATCTTGTGTAAATAATAATTGTGCAATTGACAGAAGATATCAGAGAGCAGAGCTGTCAATCAAGCAATGTTCCCTCCAGGGATCAGCTGTTCAACAGTCAAATGGATTTCTGGGCTCTCAGCCAAGCCTTGTTATGCATTCTTGGCTCCATGAAAATCTAGCCCAATGTCTCTCTAAAACATTTGTGAAAACCATGATGTTCTGGTACTAAAAATCTTCTTCCAAGGGCAGAACTTCAACTCATTTCAAATCAAAGAAAATGAGTTGTGGAAAGCAAAAAAAAAACAGAGGACAACTAAAAAAGAAATAAGGATAGAGAAGATTAATATGAGGGTAAACTAGCCAGTAATATAAAAGAAGATTGCAAGAGTTTTTTTAGATATATAAAGGGTAAGAGAGAGGCAAAAGTGGACATTGGGCCGCTGGAAAATGACGCTGGAGAAGTAGTAGTGGGGAACAAAGAAATGGCGGAGGAACTGAATGGGTACTTTGCGTCAGTCTTCACAGTGCAAGACACGAGTAACTTACCCAAAGTTCAAGAGAGTTGGGGGGCAGAGGTGAGTATGGTGGACATTACCAAGGAGAAGGTGCTAGGAAAACTGAAAGGTCTGAAGGTGGATAAGTCACCTGTACCAGATGGACCACACCCCAGAGTTCTGAAGGAGATAGCTGAAGAGATATTGGAGGTGTTAGTGTGATCTTTTAGGAATCACTCGAGTCAGAGAGGGTCCCAGAGGACTAGAAAATTGCTAATGTAACCTCCCGTTTAAGAAGGGAGTGAGGCAAAAGATGGGAAATTACAGGCCGATTAGTCTGACCTCAGTCGTTGGTAAGATTTTAGAGTCCATTATTAAGGATGAGATTTCAGAATACTTGGAAGTGCATGGTAAAATAGGGCAAAGTCAGCATGGTTTCATCAAGGGAAAGTCATGCCTGACAAATCTGTTAGAATTCTTTGAGGAGGTAATGAGTAGGTTAGACAAAGGAGAACCAATGGATGTTATCTACTTGGACTTCCAGAAGGCCTTTGACAAGGTGCCGCACAGGAGGCTGCTCAGTAAGATAAGAGCCCATGGTGTTAGAGGCAAGGTACTAGCATCGATAGAAGATCGGCTGTCTGGCAGGAGGCAGAGTGGGGATAAAGGGGTCCTTCTCAGGATGGCGGCCGGTGACTAGTGGAGTTCTGCAGGGGTCAGTGTTGGGACACAACTTTTCACTTTATACATTAATGATCTAGATGAAGGAACTGAGGGCATCCTGGCTAAGTTTGCAGATGATACAAAGATAGGTGGAGGGACAGGTTGTATTGAGGAGGCAAGGAGGCTGCAGAAGGATTTGGACAGGTTAGGAGAAAGGGCAAAGAAGTTGCAGATGGAATACAACGTGGGGAAGTGTGTGGTCGTGCACTTTGGTAGGAAGAATAGAGGCATAGACTATTTTCGAAATGGGGAGAGAATTCAGAAGTCTGGAGTGCAAAGGGACTTGGGAGTCCTAGTCCAGGATTCTCTTAAGGTTAACTTGCAGGTTGACGCAGTAGTTAGGAAGGCAAATGCAATGTTGGCATTTATTTCAAGAGGACACCGGCCGCCATCCTGAGAAGGACCCCCTTATCCCTACTCTCTACCTCCTGCCAGACAGCCAATCTTCTATCCATGCTAGTACCTTGCCTCTAACACCATGGGCTCTTATCTTACTGAGCAACATCCTGTGCGGCACCTTGTCAAAGGCCTAGAATATAAAAGCAGGGATGTGCTGCTAGGGCTTTATAAGGCTCTGGTCAGACCACATTTAGAATATTGTGAGCAATTTTGGGCCCCGTATCTCAGGAAGGATGTGCTGGCCCTGGAGAGGGTCTAGAGGAGGTTCATGAGAATGATCCCAGGAATGAAAGGCTTAACACATGAGAAACGTTTGAGGACTCTGGGTCTATACTCGATGGAGTTTAGAAGGATGAGGGGGGGATCTGATTGAAACTTACAGAATACTGAAAGGCCTGGAGAGAGTAGACGTGGGGAAGATGTTTCCATTAGTAGGAGAGACTATGATCCGAGGACACAGCCTTAGAGTAAAGGGAAGACCTTATAGAACAGAGATGAGGAGAAACTTCTTTAGCCAGAGAGAGGTGAATCTATGGAATTCATTGCCACAGAAGGCTGTGGAGGCCAGGACATTGAGTGTATTTAAGACCGAGATAGATAGGTTCTTGATTGGTAAGGGGATCAAAGGTTACTGGGAGAAGGCGGGAGAATGGGGTTGAGAAACTTATCAGCCATGATTGAATGGTGGAGCAGACTTGATGGGCCGAATGGCCTAATTTCTGCTCCTAAGTCTTATGGTCTTATAAAATCAACATTCTCAGCAAACCAGGTGAGTGGGAGGAATGCATATAGTGCATTGAAGATGCTTCAATTTAAAGAACATTTGCAGGCCTTTCCAGATAGCTAATCTTATTTCTTTATTCTCCACACAAGATAGGAGATTGACTCAGTTGAGGCACAAAAAAAATGAGAAAGCCCTTCACAGTGAACCAAAATTCAGCAACTAACAGACTTGTTAAAAACATAGCTACCTCACAGATAATTTTAACTGAGAACCAGATAATAACTGTCCATGAAGCAGAACTTTACTCTTAACAGAATTTGAACATTCTGACACTTGAAGTTTATTTAGATTTTACAATGAAACTATGGGTCTCAACATTCTAGTGTCAGGTTTTGATAGATCTTAATGTGACAGAATCTTAATCCTGGAATCTAATCTCTCAGTGCAACAGCAAAAACACTTCCAAACAACAATAAATTTTCCTACACTTTGCTAATAAATTTTATAAAACTAGTTCGTCTTGTAAATAGCAATTTATGGGTCCAGAGCGCTATAGGGTACAAAAACCTAACAACTCATTTGAATGACTGTATAATCTACAAAAACAGACTGAGCTTTGCAAGACCTATATTACAACAAAAATATTCAGGCTGGGTGTCAGGAGGACAGTCAAATAAAATTATGTAATGACCACTGGCTTCTGAAAGTGGAAATGTTAACAGGAGAAAATGTGTGTGAAATGTAAGGATCATTTCATCATTTTGCTGGAATAAATAAATAAGACTGTTCAGTGATTAATAACTGGAGTTACTCATTGGCCCAGAACATCTGTTCCCTGGACGGCTGTGTGCGGAGGTACCCTAGAAGATGCAACGGGGGACTGCTCCACACAGGGGCTGCAAGGGAATTGCCCGGGAAGTTTAAACTTTCAATGAGCAATTACCCTGCACCTGGAACCATCCTATACTCTGATTTAAATCGGGGACATCGGATGGTTCCATCTCTCTTAGCAGAAAAGTTACCCAGGAAAAGTTAGAAGGATTAAAATCACTTCTAACTCTTGGGTAACTATACTACTGACCATCGCCTCAGCCTGACCCCCAACTGGACCCCCCATTACCCCCACCCAACCACTCTCCCAAGCCCGCAACTACCCTCCCACCCCCGCCAATCGCCTGGGCTACTCTTCCGACCCCTTGACTACCCTCCTGACTGTCCCCAACCCCGACTGCCATCCTGACCCCCCAACCTCCCCAAACTATCCACCCACACCCTGACCAACACACACCCCTCTCCCCCTCTCCTGACCCCCCATCCCTCCCAACCACTCTCGCCCCTACCCCCTCACCCTGAACACCTGACCCCCCTCCCAATTCCTCCATCTAAACCCCCAACCTCCAATTATATAGCTGACACCCTCTGACCCCTGTCAACCTTGGCTCAGATGTAGCAATTTCCTTCAAGTCAGAGTGTTATGGCTCAGGTCCCATTTCACAGATTTAAGCATATAATCTAGGCTGACATTTTAATACAGTCCTGAGGGAATGCTGAACTGCCGGAGATGGCCTTTTTCAAAAGAGAAGTTAAGGCCCTATCTGTTCTCTGAGGTGAATATAACATTATTCAAAGGACAAGCAGCATGACCAACATTCATCCCCCAAACAATGCCACCAATATTGATTATCTGGTCATTTATTTCAGTGCTGCTTTTAGGACCTTGCTGTGTGCAAATTTGCAGCTGTATTTCTCTACATTATAATGGTTATTACACTTCACAAGTATGTCAACTGGCTTTCATATTAAGGTCATAAAGATAATGGAAAACAATATTCATGCAGTGGATGTACAAACTGAAGTACATGCTGTTGATTAAAAATGGCCACAGTAATAAAGGTGAGCCCTCTGACTCTCATCTCATTTGATTGAGCATCACAAAGTGACCAAACAGCAGATAAACAACAATTGACAGAAACTAAAACTTTTCGTATGCTTGAATTTCTTGATCTTTCTCAAGTTAGGTTGATTATATTACATTGTGGGCATCGTACGAGCACTTCATTTGGGCAATCAGACAAATTTTCACAATAGTCGAATAATACTTGATTTCTGATGACTAAACTGTATTTCTAGTTTTAAGTTTATTATTAGTTCTGATCTTAAGTTTGATTAAGCAATGATTTGTATAACATCATGTCTCAATTTGAAGATTAAATGTCATAATTACCATAAATCTAAAAATATTTTAGTGTAAAATTTGGCATCTGAAAAATTCTTTGTTTAATTTGATCAGTCCGTACTTTTAAACATTTCAACAGTGCAAACAGGAAAGCATGGATTTGACTGGCACAATCCCAGATTTGGCTTTATTGTCTATTGTCCCTGTATGGATTCAACTGAGCCAGGCTAAATGCTCAAAAGTCTGGACTGAATTACATTTGATGAATGACAGGAATAAAACTATTGTTTCTAGCAAATTGCTCACCGTGGAATATATATACTGTGGTGTTGCACAGGGAGTCAAGACTAAGCAGGCATGGAAGGTGGCGGAATAATTGGCCCATGCGGTGGAGGGAGTCAGAGAAGTAGGTAGAAGGCAAGTGGGAGGAGAAAGCAGAAAGAGAGAAGGAAAGGGAGAGAAGGAGAATGGAGGAATACTATGATCAAGCATAGGGGGAGGTAAGAAAATGGGAAAAGCTAAAGACAGAGTGGAATGGATGAGGTTGGAGTGACGGAGCGGGCAGGAGAGAAAAAATAAAGGACAGGTGGAGGAGAGGGAAGACAGCAAAAGAGATGGCCAAAACTGGGTCAGAGACAACTCTTCTCTAAGTGGAAAGCAATGAGTCAGAATCCATCATTATTGTTATGGGGCTAACGGGTTTTCTTCTAGGGAAGGGAAGAGAACAGGGTACGACAAGGATTGTATTTAGTATGTCTTTGCCATGATCTGTAAGTTTTCAGATGAAGTTGTCACAACTCCAAATTATTTAGTTCGAGGACTGGCTCCGAGTCCTATCTCTACACAACAGACCCTACCATCCAGCCATTTATATAGACTCTCTGCATCCCTTTACACAGCCATGCTTTGATGTCGCAGTGCCTCTGCCAATGCCATGCCTGCTAATCTTCTCTACTAATTTTCTATGTAACACTTAATTAAAAAATAATTCAATCAGGTCATCTCTCTCCCTCTAAATTTGTTTTTATTGATATGTTTACTCATTTACGACTGCTTATTTTCATAAATGCTTTGCAGTTTCAAATTGGCAGTTTCCTCACCTCATTTGTTTCCCACTTCTTGAGTTTTGATTTCTTGCTGGTTTGCTTTAAGCCAATCAACAAAATGTACAGGCAAAACCATGGCCAACAGGAGGCATTCATTGAAGACAAGACTTGCAATATTTTTGTTTCCTTTATAACAATGTTTTTCCCTTCAAACCACTCAAAAATGTAAACACAATGAATTGCCTATTTTTCGAAGTTAATTTTATACAGGACACTCCTGCTTTCTGGAAATGACTTAACTGTTGGCAAAAGGCATTCAATCTATTCTCTTTCCACAGAATCACAGTGCAGAAGAGGCCCTTCGACCCATCGAGTCTGCACTGACACGTGAGAAACACCTGATCTACCTAGCTAATCCCATTTACCAGCCCATAGTCTTGGATGTTATGACGTGCCAAGTGCTCATCCAGGTACTTTTTAAAAGATGTGAGGCAAGCCGCCTCCACCATCCTCCCAGGCAGTGCATTCCAGACCGTCACCACCCTCTGGGTAAAAAAGTATTTCCTCGCATCCCCCCTAAACCTCCTGCCCTTCACCTTGAACTGTGTCCCCTCATGACTGACCCTTCAACTAAGGGGAACAGTTGCTCTCTATCTACCCTGTCCACGCCCCTCATAATCTTGTACACCTCGATCAGGTCACCCCTCAGTCTTCTTTGCTCCAACGAAAACAACCCAAGTCTATCCAACCTCTCTTCATAACTTAAATGTTTCATCCCAGGCAACATCCTGGTGAATCTCCTCTGCACCCCCTCCAGTACAATCACATCCCCCCTATAATGCGGCGACCAGAACTGCACACAGTACTCCAGCTGTGGCCTCACCAAGGTTCTATACAACTCCAACATGATCTCCCTACTTTTCTAATCTATGACTCGATTGATAAAGGCAAGTGTTCCACATGCCTTTTTCACCACCCCACTAACATGCCCCTCCGCCTTCAAAGATCTATGGACACAGACGCTAAGGTCTCTTTGTTCCTCGGAACTTCCTAGTGTCATGCCATTCATTGAATACTTCCTTGCCAAATTGTATCATCTCTCACTTTTCAGGGTTAAATTCCATCTGCCACTTATCTGTCCATTTGACCATCCCGTCTATATCTTCCTGTAAGCCAAGACACTCAACCTCACTGTTAACCACCCAGCTAATTGTTGTGTCATCCACAAACTTACTAATCCTACTCCCCAACCCCCCCGTAGTTATCTATGTTGTTTATATAAATGATGAATAATAGGGGACCCAGCACAGATCCCCGTGGTACGAAACTGGACACTGGCTTCCATTCATTAAAGCATCCTTTTGTCATCACCCTCTGTCTCCAACAACTAAGCCAATTTTGAATCCACCTTATCAAATTACCCTGTATCCCATGTGCATTTGTCTTCTTTATAAGTCTCCTATGTGGGACCTTGTCAAAGGCTTTGCTGAAATCCATGTAAACTACATCAACTGCACTACCCTCATCTACATGCCTGGTCACCTCCTCAAAAAATTCAATCAAATTTGTTAGGCATGACCTCCCTCTGACAAAGCCATGCTGCCTATCCCTGATCAAACCTTGCCTCTCCAAGTGGAGATAGATTCTCTCCTTCACAATTTTCTCCAAGTTTCCCTACCACTGACGTGAGACTCACTGGCCTGTAGTTCCCTGGCTTATCTCTACAACCCTTCTTAAATAGCAGAACCATATTAGCTGTTCTCCAGTCCTCTGGCACCTCCCCTGTGGCCAGAGGGAAATTAAAAATTTGGGTCAGAGCCCCTGCGATCTCCTCCCTTGTCTCCCTCAGCAGTCTGGGACACAAATCATCCGAACCTGGATATTTGTCCACTTTTAAGCCTCCTCCAATACCTTGTCACTCCCTATATGAATTTGCTCAAGAACCTCGCAGTCTCTCTCCCTGAATTTGATACCTTCATCCTCATTCTCTTGGGTGAAGACGGATGTGAAGTACTCGTTCAACACTCCACTGATGTCCTCTGGCTCCACCCATAGATTGCCCCCTTGGTCCCTAATGGGCCCTACTCTTTCCCTGATTACCCTCTTCCCATTGATGGATTCAAAAGCAGATCCTATTAGGTGAAAGGGTAATGATCTTGTACACAGTGCCGCTCTGCCTACTTGCATCAGCCAACTTCTGTCTTCACATGACAATATTCTGATTTCCAAGAACTACGCTCAATTAATCTGTATATCTAGAGCAACAAAAGGGGCATTGTCTCTTTCAGGGAAAAACAGTCAACTCTATTTCTGGGGGATTATATCATAGTAAATTATCTGCATCTTGTCTACCACTAATTCATCCAGCCAAAAAAAAAACAACAGAATACCATCATATAGCACCACTCCATAGGTTACAAAAAGGAATTCCATTGTTCTCTTTGAATGGAATAGAAACAATTGCTGCTGTGCTTACTGACTTATCTCGGTAATATAAAGCCTTACTGCTGTGTCGAGAATTAATTATGTTGCAATTCCCACCCACATTGTTTGGTAAAATCTTTTGTCTTTGTAAAGTCTTACCTGCTGAAATTTAGTCTTCTGCATAGAGATGTTTTACTAATGAGTTATTACAGTTATCAGGAAAGAAAGGAAAAAGCCTTGAGAGTAAAACAAAGTTGCTGGTGCTTTTTTTTCATTTTATCTACCACAATGAGATACTGGTCCCTATCTTGTTGCTTTCAACAATAGCTTTTTTAATATAGCACCTTTAAAGTTAAAGAAACGTTCCAAGGCGCTTCACAGAAGCATTATAAAACAAAGTATGACAACAAGTCACATAAGGAGACATTAGGTTAAAAGACCAAAAGCTTGATCAAAGACACAGGTTTTAGGAGTTTCTTAAAGGGAGAAATTATGGTAGAGAGGTGGAGAGAGATGGAGGGAATTCCACAGTTTGAGGCCTAGGCAACTGAAGGCACAACCACCAATGGTGGAGCAATTATGATTAGGGATGGCACGAGAGGCCAGAATTAGAGTAGCACGAATATCCAAGGGGGTTGTGGCGCTGGAGGAGATTACAAGCATGAGTAGGGGTGAGGCCATGGAAGGATTCCGAAGCAAGAATGAGCATTTTCAAATTAAGATGTTGCTTCACTGAGAGCCAGTGTAGGTCAGTGAGCAGAGGGGTGATCAGGGAACAGGGACTTAGCACAAGTTAAGAGACAGTCAGCAGTGTTTTGGATTATCTCAAATTTACAGTAGGTAAGAAGACGAGATACCAGCCACGAGTGTGTTGGAATAGTTGAGTATAAAGGTAACATGGCTTGAATGAGGATTTCAACAGCAGATGAGCTGAGACAGGGGCAAAATCAAGCGATGTTACAAAGGTGGAAATAGTTGAAAGCTTGACAATGTCTCTGTAACCAAACTCTTGTTTATACTCCACAAGCTTAGTGGAGAGGTGGAATCTAAACTGCTTTAAACAGACACTAAGCTAGGGGGCCTAAGTCGGTTGCTAATCAGAATTGAATCTGAAGTGAAATGAACTACGATTCCGTCTCCCAGACGGTCTCAATTTGTTCAGTGTCAAGTTGGGATTGGATGCTGGACACAGGATACCTCTATACCATAAATCCAGCATTGATGCAAAGCAAAATTACTGACAGACTCCACAGCCCAGTTTAGCCTCAAAGGTGGCAAAGTTTTTAGAAAGGATAATCCACAATAAAATAATAGTTACTTACATAAGAATAGATTAATTAAGGAAGTGAAGGTGAATCATATTTATCCAACTTGACTTCAGCTTTTGATGGGGTAAAAGAGGGTTGATGTGGCATATATAGGCTTCCAAAAGGTGTTTATTAAGTCCACATAATAAGCTTGCCTGCAAGTTGAGCCCAATCTTCAGATGGCTGTGGAATTATCCAAAGACTGTAGAATTGACTGAAATCTTTAAATTCCCAGGATTAAATGAAAGGGAAGTGCAACCTTTGGGCAGCTTGATGGATCAGTACAAGACTGAAATGCAAGTTTACAGTTATATTTTATGCTTTCATGGTGCCACATGTTTGGCATTAAGGCTTTAATGCCTTGGATACAAAAGATATGCCAAAAGTATAAAACATGCCCCAGCTCATCTTTCATGTCTAATAATAAATCAACTAAATCAGGGGCATGGAGGCAGAGGGCTTGGCTGTTGAGTACTGCCAGAGTCATGGTGAATGAGGGGATAGTTGAAATGCTGGACAGGTTAAAAACTGATGGGTGTACCTGAAGTTGGTAAATAATCAGGACCAGAGGGGATGCACCTGAGGGTGCTGACAGAAGTTAGTTAAGAAACTGCGGAGATACTGGCCTTAATCTTCCAAAACTCTTTAGAGAGGACTAGAGAATTAGAAATGTTACACCTTTGTTCAAAACAAAGTTTAAGATAAACTCAAAAGCTACAGGCCAATCAGTTTAGCCAGATCTGTTTAGCCTCAGTGAGGGTAAAGTTTTTAGAAAGGATAATAAGTGATAATAGTCACTTGCACAAGAATAGATTAATTAAGGAACTGAAGGCAAATGACATTTAACAAACTTGATTTGAGCTTTTGATGGGGTAAAAGAGGATTGATGAGATTGATCAATATATAGACTTCCAAAAGGCATTTAGCACAAAGGAAGATGGTTGTGGTTGTTGGAGGTCAGTCATCTCAGTTCCAGGACATCACTGCAGGAGTTCCTCAGGGTAGTGTCCTCAGCCCAACCATCTTCAGCTGCTTCATCAATGACCTTCCTTCCATCATAAGGTCAGAAGTGGGGATGTTTGCTGATGATTGCACAATGTTCAGCACCATTCAGGACTCCTCAAATACTGAAGTAGTCCATGTCCAAATGCAGCAAGAACTGGACAACATCCAGGCTTGGACTGACAAGTGGCAAGTAACATTTGCATCAAACAAGTGTCAGGCAATGAGCATCTGCAACAAGAGAGAATCCAACCATTGCCCCTTGATGTTCAATGATATTACCATCACTGAGTCTCCCACTATCAATATCCTTGGGGGGGAATGGGGGGGGTGGGTTTACCATTGATCAGAAACTGAACTAGGCTAGCCATATAAATACTGTGGCTATAAGAGCAGGACAGAGGCTAGGAATCGTGCGATGAGTAACTCACCTCCTGACTCCCCAAAGCCTATCCACCATCTACAAGTCAGGAGCGTAATGGAATATTCCCCACTTGCCTGGATGGGTGTAGCTCCCACAACACTCAAGAACCTTGACACCGTCAAAACAAAGCAGTCCGCTTGATTGGCACCACATCTACAAACATTCACTCCTCCACTACCGACACATAGTGGCAACAGTGTATACCATCTACAAGATGCATTGCAGGAATTCACCAAGGCTCCTTAGACAGCACCTTCCAAACCCACGACCACTATCATCTAGAAGGACAAGAGCAGCAGATACATGGGAACATCACCACCTGGAAGTTCCCCTCCAAGTCACTCGCCATCCTGACTTGGAAATATATCGCCGTTCCTTCACTGTTGTTGGGTCAAAGTCCTGGACCTCTCTTCCCAACAGCACTGTGGGTGTACCTACACTACATGGACTGCAGCAGTTCAAGAAGGCAGCTCACTGCCACCTTCTCAAGGGCAACTAGGGATGGGCAACAAATGCTGGCCCAGCCAGTGAAGCCCACAACCCGTGGATGAATATAAAATAAAATGCCACATAATACGCTTGCCTGCAAGTTGAGCCCAATAGAATAAAGATGACAGTAGAACCATTGATTTTCTTAATTTGTAGTAATAACTTGGACTTGAGATTAGTGTAGAATTGCAAAATTTGCTGGTGACACAAAACTCTGTAGTATTCTGAATATTGATGGAAAATGAGAGACATACTATCAGGGCAGGAACAGAGACACCTTGGAACATATGTGCACACATTGGTGAATGTGGCTGGGCAGGTTGAGAAAGTGATTAAAAAGGCATATAGGATCCTGGACTAAGCAAGAAAATTGTAATGAATCTTTATATAATATTTTTTCGGCCTCAAATGGAGCAGTGTGTCTAATTCTGGGCTCCAGACTTTAGGAAGAATGCCAAGGTTTTAAAGAGGGTGCAGAAAAGATTCCTGAGAATAGTTCCAGGATGAGGTGCTTCAGTTACATGGGTAAATTGGAGATGTTGGGATTATTCTCCTTGGAGGAGATTTGATAAAGTTATTCAAAACCAGGGGGGGTCTAGACTGAGTAAACAGAGAGAAATTGTTCTCATTGGCAGAGAGTCGAGGACTATAAGGTGGCAGAAGAACCTAAAGTGACATGAGGAAATGTTTTTTTATGCAGCAGTTGGTTAGGATCTGGGATGCACTGTCTGAAAGGGTGGTGAAGACAGGTTCAATTGTGGCTTCCATATAGGAATTGGATAAGCACCCGAGGAGAAAGGATTACAGGGTAGGGGCGAGGGAGTGGGACTAGCTAAATTGTCTTGCAGAGAGCTGGCATGGATTCAAACAGACCAAATGGCCTCCACTTTTGCTATAATCAACTATGGTTCTAGGAGATTGAGTATCACTGGCATTTATTGCCTAGACTGCAAAATGACTTATCATTCCATCACTTTCAGCAATTGGGTTGTTAAAGATACTGTATAAAACTCAGCAGAACCAAAAACATTTAAAGCACTAGGAGGGTCTGCAGTCTCTTATCTAGGTGCTTGCTAGAACAATACAAAATGAAGGCACTATCCTGCTTTCTTCCCTTAATGCTGTATTTTATTCTGCTTCATAATTTTACTTAATTCATTTAAAAGATGCAAAAACATCTGCCTCAAACTTTTCTGCATGTTATGGTTTTCCTAGATCACTGAAAAGATTTTTCTTACTTTTAGGGGAAGCAGGTTTGTTATATACAATGCAAAACATATTGTATCACAAAAAGCACCTACACGCTACAATGTATAGAGGGAGGCGGCGGTTTAGTGGTATTGTCACTGGACTAGTAATCCTCCAACTCTCCGGTTGCCTGTTGAGGTTTGTCACCATCCTGAATCGCCTGCCATGGTCCTGAGTGGAGGATCTGAAACTGATGCCTTTCGGACCGGGGTCATACAAGGTTGCGTGATCGCCCCCACCTTGTTCACCATTTATCCGACTGCCATCATCCACCTCATCAATGATCAGTTACCACTTGGTGTCAGCATTCAGTATTGTTTGTACAGGAAGCTCTTCACCTTTGGTCGCTTCCGGGCAAAAAGAAAACTCATCACCATGGACATTCACGACCTTCAGTTTGCAGATGACTGTTGCACGATGGTTCACTCTGTACAGAACATGCAAAGGATGCTTGGCCTCTTAAACACCTTGTATAAAAGAGGCATGGCCTGAGCATAAACATCGCCAAGGTGAAGATCCTTCACCAGTCTTCCCCGGGCCAGTTGCGCATCCCCTGTGCCATCCACGTAAATGGGGTGGCTCAAGTATGTGCAGCACTTCCTTTATCTTGGAAGCCACCTCCCCCAAGGGACTACCATCGATGAGGAAGTCCAACACCGAGTCAACTGTGCCAGCACTGCCTTCTTCAAGCTGCTGTAACTTGTCTTTGACAACAAGGACTTAGAAGGCAACAAAGGTTCTGGTTTATAAGGCCGTTGTGTTGACCACCCTCCTCTACTGCAGCAAAACATGGACTGTCTACTGACGCCACATTAAGATCCTGCACAGCTTCCATCAGTGGTGCTGGTGTCGAGTCCTAGGGGCCAAATGGGAGGATTGCTGGACTAATGCAAGCATCCTCTATGAAGCTGCATCTACCAGCATTGAAGCCCTGCTCCTGCAAACCAACGCTGATGGACAGGTCTTTGCGTCTGGATGTCCGAAAACTGCCTCCCTTGGCAGGTTCTCTTCTCACAGCTGTCCGTTGGCCAACACTCAAAGGGCAGCCAAAGGAAAAGGCATAAGGAAACGCTCAAGGTTGCCCTAAAACGCAGAGACATTAACACCACTGACTGAGAGGAGAATGCTGCCAATCGCTCGGCTTGGCATCATCTGGTGCCATCAGAGGAAGAAATTATGAGAGGTATAGACAGAAAAAATGCGAGTAGGCTCTTTCCACTTAGATTAGGAGAGATAAACACGAGGAAATGGCTTTAGGGTGAAAGGGGAAAGGTTTAGGGGGAACATTAGGGGGAACTTCTTCACTCAGAGAGTGGTGAGAGTGTGGAATGAGCTGCCATCTGACGTGGTAAATGCGGGCTCACTCTTAAGTTTTAAGAATAAATTGGATAGATACATGGATGGGAGAGATCTGGAGGGTTATGGACTAGGTGCAGGTCAATGGGACTAGCGGAATAATATTTCGGCATAAACTAGAGGGGCCGAATGGCCTGTTTTCTGTGCTTTAGTGTTCTATGGTTCTATGGTTCTAAGGAAGCCAACCCGGAGCTGCGATTTCAACTATCCTGTGCAGCAATGTGCCCCCACTGTGGAAGAACGTGCTGATCTAGAATTGGGTTCCTCAGTCATCTGAAGTCTCATCAAGCCTGACGGACATCATCCTCGATTCTGAGGGACCACCACCGACAAATCCAGAGACCTAGGTTAATGTTCTGGAGCGATACAACATATACTGTATGTGACAAATCACGGCAGATGGTGGAACCTGAATTCAATTAATAAAAATCTGGAATTAAAAGTCTAATGATGATGAGCATGAAACCACCATCAATTGTCATAAAAACTAATGTCCTTTCGGGAAAGAAATCTGCAATCCTTACCTGGTCTGGTCTACATGTAAATCCAGATCCACAGCAACGTGGTTGATTCTTAAATTCCTTCTGAAATGATATCAAACCGCTAGAAAGGCAAGGAGGAATGAAACCAGACAGACCATGTGGCATCCACCTAGGCACTGAAAACAAGCGCAGCCTTGTTGAACCCTGTAAAGTCACCCTTACTAACATCTGGGGGCTAGTGGAGAGCTGCCTCACAGACTATTCAAGTCTGACACAGTCATACTCACGGAATCATACCCCAGATACCAACAGCACCATCAGGGATGGCAGCACAGTGGTATACAGTTGGGAGGGAGTTGCCCTGGGAGCCCTCAACATTGACTCCGGACCCCATGAAGTCTCACGGCATCAGGTCAAACATGGGCAAGGAAACCTCCTGCTGATTATCACATATCTCCCTCCCTGAGCTGATGAATCAGTGCTCCTCCATGTTGAACATCATTTAGAGGAAGCATTGAGGGTGGCAAGGGCACAGAATGTACTCTGGCTGGGGGACTTCAATGTCCATCACCAAGAGTGGCTCGGCAGCATCACTACTGACCGAGCCCTAAAGGACAATGTTATTATACTGGGTCTACAGCAGGTGGTGAGGGAACTAACAAGAGGGACAAATATACTTGACCTCATCCTCACCAACTTGCCTGCTGAAGATGCATCAGCCCAAGACAGTATCGGTAAGGGCAACCACCACATAGACCTTGTGGAGACGAAGTCCCATCTTCACACTGAGGACTCATCAATAACCTGTTACGAATGCTGAGTTTGGGTTTTGGTAAAGGCTTAGAGTTCATTGCAGCCTTGGTCTAAACATGGATGATAGACTAGACTTCCAGAGGTGAGATAAGAGCAAATGTCCTTGATTTTAAGACAGCATTTGGACAATGTAATACCAAGGAACCATAATGAAATTTAAGTCAATGTGGAAAACTATTTCTGCGGCTGGTACTATACATGGTGCAAGAAGTAGTTTTTCAAGGTATATAGTCTCAGCCCCAGACTGGTTCGTCAAGACAATATCCTAGGCTCAACTATATTCAGCTGCTTCATAAATGACCTTACTTCCATTGTAAGTCAGAAGTCCAAGCTTGCATGCACCAGCAACTGGATAGCATCCAGATTTGAGCTGATATGTGGCAAAAAACATTTGCAACATCCCAGTGCCAGGCAATGACTGTCTCCAACAAGAGACACCTAACCACAACCTCATGACAACCAATATCATTTTAAGCATTAAGTTCCCATCCTGGGGGTGGCAACCATTGACCTGAAGTTTAACTGGTGCAGCCACACGAATATTATGCCAACAAGAGTGATCAGAAGCTGGGTATCCTGCAGCAAGTAACTCATGCCTTGACCTCCCCACCATCTACAAGGCACAATGTGCTCCACTTACATGGATGGCTGCAACAGTCAAGAAGCTCAGCACCAGCCAGGGCAAAGTAGTCTGCCTCATTGTATAGCACTTTCAGATATCTGAGGGTAGTGATGGAACAAAAATCAGGTACAAATTTTCGTTTCTTTAACTGTATAAAAAAAAACAAGCAATGGCCTGATGCTCCTCTCTGGTGGTTAACTAACCCACGATAGTCAATGCGGGGAAGACAGGGAGAGAGATCAATATAGTAGGGAAACAGATTGTGGATTTCTATAACTGTTTTTCATTATACACAAGATGATGAGTGGAAAATGAACCAATCTCATAGCTAAATGATATGTCACACAGCCGTACATACTCAGGTTTATCTACTCTATTTATGCAATGGATGGACTGAAAAGGTTAATATTCATGCTGTTGATAATTTTTGCTGTTTTTGATAATACATTTTCCAACAAAATTTACTAATTTTCTTCAAAAGGTTGTAGTAAATAAAAACATTTCATGTGGCTTATCCAATCTAAAGATTCCGAAACGACCGAAACATTTTGAGAAGCAGAAATGCACCAGAATATTTCACTGCCAATAAACTAAAAACATTACTTTTGGGTTACTATATAATTATAAGCACCAATATTATAATTAGACACTGCTGTTCTTTTCCTGAATTGACCACACAAGTTTTCCTGGCTTCAGGAAAGAGTAGATTATGTTTCTTTCTCCCAATCTCATTTCATTTTACTCAGAGATTAATTTTCAAAAATGTTGGAAACTAGATGGTGTAGTGGATTAGACCCAATTCTATTACTAAGATAGAAGTAAAATATTGTGGATGCTGGAAATCTGATATAAAAACAGAAAATGCTGGAAAAACTCAGCAGGTCTGATAGCATCTGTGGAGAGAGAAACAGAGCTAACGTTTCGGATCTGTATGACTCTTCTTCAGAGCCTCTTGGTTTAAATCCAGCCCATCATAACATGAAGAGCATACTTGTTTGCTGCAAGAGTGTAAATGAGTTTGGACAGCCTTAATCTAGTCCTGCGTATAGGTTTGCAGCATAAAACATTCCTTAACTATCAATACCATTCACTCAGGCAGGCCTAAGAAGAACTAATGTGAAAAATGAAAGGATGCACACTGGTGCAGTAGGGATGTTCTTCTGTATGGCTGTGAAGGATGCTGTCAGACCAGAATAGAGGACGCTTTAATTGTCTTTGCTATAACTCATCTATGAGGGCTTGATGGTGAATATCTGAAAGTGCTCCATTCCCAACACTAAAATGAAGATAGGATCACTCAAAGAGGGAATCTAATCATAAAGAAAAATGGAGGTGGAAATATTAAATCAATATTTTCCTTTTTTTATAATTTGATAGAAAAGAGAAAACTGATGTATAGAGGAAGATATGGACAAGGTAACTGTAGCAAAGTAACTGATTCTAAAAAATTAGCATAATTCAAGATGATTAAGTCACCTCTCAACTTTTTCTGAGGTAATGTGCACATTACATACTAATGTCCTGAAATTACAGTCAGCAAATACAAGATAGCTGAATATGGATATAACTGAGGAGAAAACAAAAGAATGAGAGTGGATTTGTTATGTTTAATATATTCTAAATTGTTAACTGTAGCTATAGCTCTTGCATGTTTACACGAAGAACTGCTATTTTTGAGTAACATCTAGTTTTGAAGGGAGAGAGCTTCTGAGTAAATGAACCCAAACTAAAATGGTTCCCAAAAGGTTCTGATTAATAAAGCAAGCGCTGGTGCAGAAATATTGTTAAAGAAAATAAAGCATAGAATCATATAACACAGGAGGTTTTTCAGCCCATTCCATCTATGCCATCTTTGAAAGAGCCACGTAATTAGACCCATTCCCCTGCTCTTTCTGCATAACCCAGCCAATTTCGCCTTTTCAATAATTTATTCAAATTCCTTTTGAAAGCTATTACTAGCATTGATTTGCGGTCAGTGACAAAGTAATGGTGCTTGTTGTTCATTTTTCTGCTAACTGCCCACAAAGGTTCACAGGCTTTTGAGTGCACACTTGTTAAAATCAGGCCTCTGAATCTGTGCAGTGCCCTCTACAGGACACCTGTAGTTTCCATAAGTTGGTCAAGAAACAAGAATCTTCAAAATAGCCAAATTGAAGAATCCTCACATGTAGACTTTTAAACCAAAACTGTAAAGTTTTAAGTGTATTAGATTTAAATCTTGTACAGAAAGTGAATAAATATTGCACACTGTGGAGGAGCTGGGTATCTCCTACAGCAACTTTCAGATTACGACATTTAAGTGCACACGTATAGACGCTGTAAGTTCTCTCTGATTTTCTCTCTTATCACAGTGAGTGCTGATCGCTTCACTGTTATTCTCCACACAAAAAATCTTTTTGCTGTTCTTTCAGGCAGTGCATTCCAGATATCAACAATGCACAAAATGTTTCCGCATGATGCCTCTCATTTTTTTTTGTCATTGATCTTAAATTCCTGTCATTGGATTAGCAACTCTTCTGCCAACAGAAGTTTCTCCTTATTTATGCTATCACCCTTATTTATACTATCAAAACTCTTCAAGAGTTTCAAGGCCTCTATCAAAACACCCCAGGATCTTCTCAGCTCTAAAGATAACCCCAGTTTCTCTAGTCTCTCCACGTCAAGGAAGCTTTTCATCCCTGGAAACATTCTGGTAACCTCATCTGTGCCCTCTCTAGGAAAGATGTCAAGGCCTTAAAGTGTGGTGCCCACAATTTCTACAATGCTCCAGGTGGGGCTTAACCAGTGATTTAGAGGGGGCTGGCATAACTTTCTTGTTTTTTATACTCTGCCCCGATCTCTAAAGCTAAGAGTCCCAGATGTCTTCTTGACAGCCTTCTGAACTTTTTCTGTTACTTCCATGCCTCCAGGTTTCATGTATTCCTCCATCCTGTTTTAAAATGCACCTTTCGCTTTATATCTGAGGTTGATAGATATTTAGATACTAAAGGGACCAAGTATTGTGGAGAAGGTATAACTGAAGTAAAAGATCTTGCCGGACGGCAGAGCAGGCTTGAAGGTCTGAGTAGCCTACGCCTGCCTTATTCATGTTCTTATGTTGACACTGAATCACTTCACATTTCTTTGCCTTTAATTCTTCTGCCACGTGTCTGCCCCATTTCACTAGTCTGTATATCTACTGATGTCTGTAACTGTTCTCATTGTTGACTACATTTGCAATTCTCTAGCCCTCTGGTACCACTCCAGATTTTTGGAGGATTGGAATACTTTGGCAGGAACCTCAACAATTTTCATCCTTACTTCTGGCAGCAACCTCGGTGAATCCCATCTGCACCGGGTGACTTTTCTACTTTAAATGCTGTCAATCTTTTAAGTGCCTCCTTTTTATCTATTTTTACCCTATCAACTTCTGTACTACCTCCTTTACTGCGACATTGGCAACAACCTCTTTTTTAATGCAGACAAATACAAAGTACTCATTTAGTACCTTAGCCATGCCCTCTATTGCTGTAAGATGTGCTTAATGGTTTCTTATTGATCCCCTCTTCCTTCAACCATTTATTTAATATTTTTACAATTATAACCTGAATTGTTACCTGCTAATCCACTGTCATGCACTTATCCTGTCCCTCTTATTTCCTTTTTCTGTTCTCTCTTGTAGCTTTTGTATTAGGTTTGGTTCTTCAATGAGTTATACATTAAACATTTATCATAACCTTTCTTTTTCAATCTCACTTTAATTTCTATATATTTTATCTATTGCGCTCCAGCTATGGCTGTCCTTTTACACACTGTGGAAAAGTCTCTAGATTGTACCTGAACTATCTCCATTTTGAAGACTTCCCATTAAAGATATAAATCATGCAAGATTTGTATGTATCTTGATTATTTGCTTGATTATAAAACAGGTAACATGAAAGGTACAATGCCACTCCTCATATATTCTGATTTATTTACTTATGCATAGATGGTATGGATCATTGAGCGTCATGTTCATGAGATCCCAGATGTATCATTAACATTGTTGGGCCAGTATTGCTGTGACTTTTCAGCAATATGTGGTACAAACGTACTGCATTCTGATTGGTGAAGTAAGAAGTGCAAATAATGTTGCTCACCACTGCAGCAATTTCCTGGGTCAGTGTCGATGCTTGAAAAATGTCAAGTGATCCCACTCTCTACTCAATTATCTTTCAAATGTTACTTTGTGTATCTCAAAAAAATGTTCATTTCTTCCACTGAAGTTCATCACAGAATGTCTGTGACAGGCAAATTTCTGTACTTGACAATTTTCTACTCTAGTGAATACTATTTTGAGCTTGAAATGTTATTTCAATTGCATGATAAGCTACTAAAAAGCATGAAATTAGAAAAACAAAAATTAGAAGCGTAACTGAATAAAATTGCACTACAAATTGCACGTAACATTGCGCAGTTTCATCATTTAAAATCAGTATTAAGTATCAATAGAAAGAATAGCATTTCTTGCCAAGTTGTTCAATTATTTAAATCAGCTACTTGCAAAGGCCCAGAATTTTCTCTTCCTGTGCATTACTGATAATATACTAATATTCTTAGAATTTGCCCCTCGAGTGATATTTACAGAATGACGGTACTCTGTCTGTCAACCCTTAGCTACTTTGGTTATTCAATTATGTCAGTTGGGCAAAATGGTTGCCATGGAACAATGACTCACTACACACAAAGCATTTAAACAAGCAGGTGCTGGTTTCAATCGAAAAAACAGAAACAAGTCATTGGCTGGTTTGAACTAATACAATAAATTTCACTGAAGCATGGTCATGGGTGACTCCTGTAATAAGACTCCAGAAAAACCACAATGGTACCACAATACAAAAAACTATTTTTTGTTTCTGCACAAACTGAACTAACGTAAATTCCTTGGAGATTTGAAAAGAAACCAGTCACAAAATGGGCTTCAGAACTTTCTATTGTATCCACTGAATCAACACCTTCCTAACAAGAATTTTGACATAACGCCCTCCGGTCTTGGCATGATGCCACACCAACAACAGTAGTTCTTCTAGAATCAAAGACGCATTGTGAAATATACCAAGTTATTTACTGCCCCACCAAAAGTCATTAAAATATATGACAGTTATAAACAGAATCATTAGTAATTAGTACTTAAATGTACAATGCTTTAACAATTGGAAGTTATTAAGAGAGGGTAGCAAAAATTTGGATATAATTCTTCCATCCAGGACTAAGCCCCAAGGCGGGGACGGGGACAGATGTGGGGAGTGTTTACCACTGCGGAGGCCAGCGGGAAATCCCGCGGTATCTTCTGGCCCCAGCATAATTGCGGCGAGGCAATGGAGCAGTGGTACTGTCGCTGGACTAGTAATCCAGACACCCGGGGTAATGCTCTGGGGACCCAGGTTCGAATCCCGCCATGGCAGGTGGTGGCATTAAAAGTCTAATGACCATGAAACCATCGCTGAGTGCCATATTTAAAATGTGCCTGGACATCCTCATCATCAAAACGAGCCACGGAGGTGCCTGGAAGTGGAGGTGAAGGTCAAGGTCCAGCGCCGAAGTTCAGTGATATCTCCCTGCGTGTTCTCCTGGACCATGTCAAGGTCCAGAGGAATGTACTGCACCTAGCTGATAGGAGGAGGAGGCCAAGCAGGAGGCTGCGGGGGTGCAGGCGGCCAATGCCGTCAATGCCCAGGCTGTCCAGAGAAAGTCAGTAATACAATACCACAAAAGGATGGATGACCTCATTCACTTCACCAGGGTAAGTAAAGCTTCAGCTGCTAGCACTGACTATAAAGAGACCAATATGTCAGGGTGCATGGGTCTCATAGTCGTGCTTCATAGCCTCACTGCAGCACATCCACTCTGTGGTGAGGTGATCACTGTGCATCGTCTACACTTCAACATACAGAGATCACTATATGGAAGAGAGTGGGGGAGAAGCAACGAGGCGCAGAGGGCAGCAGCAATCTCTGCAAATCAGATGCCTGCTCAGGCCTTCTCCATGCATGCGGATGGGCTGAGTGCTCTGGAGGGAGCTGGACACAACCCTTTTGGACAACTTCACACGCCTGAACATAATGCCCTCCACCTGGACATAACACCCTTCACAAATCTGGACTTAACCCCAGCCCCCCCACTTTACACTCCTGGTCATAACCCTCCCCCACCGCCTCCTTCACACACTTGGACATAACCCTCCTCCCCATCATGCCCTTCACACACCTGGACATAACCCTCTCCCCTGTCCCCTTCACACACTTGGACATAACACCCTATTCACACCCAGCAACCAACCTCCCCCTCCATTTCCTTTACCACCTTGCTACACCCCTGTAAAATGTTTTCCTGCAGCCCGAACCACCAACACCCCCCCCAGGCCTCCACACCCCCACCACATCTTCAGTCCTCCTAGCTGCCTTTAACCCACCCCTCAACATTCCATCGCTGCCGAATTGTATATCCTGCTACTTTCCATCCTGCAACTTGAGGATCTGATCCCATGGCAACATCCTGGAAGAATGTCCAATCTCATGGCAACGTCCCTGGAAGAATGTCCGAATCCATGGCAACGAACCTGTTAGGCAAGGGTGTAGCAATATTGTCACTGGACTAGTATTCCAGAAACCCAGGGTAATACTCTAGGGACCTGTGCTCGAATCCCACCAGGGAAGATGGTGGAGTTTGAATTCAATAAAAACTATAAAACCACAGCCGATTGTCATAAAAACCCATCAGGTTCACTCATGTCCTTGAGGGAAGGAAATCTGCCGCTGGTCCGGCCTACATGTGACGCCAGACCCACAGCAATGTGGTTGGCTCTTAAATGCCCTCTGAACAAGGGATGAGCAATAGATGCTGGCCTAGCCAGCAGTGCCCAGATCCCATGAATGAATAACAAAAAAAAGTCTAAACCCATGGCAATGTCCCTGGAAGAATGGCTGATCCCATGGTGAAGTCTCTGGAAGAAGCTGGTGTGAAGTCCCTGGAAGAAGGTCCAAAGCCTAGCTGAGATTACTGCGCAGAGAACTCCCACCTTCTGGAAGCCGCTTTGTGGAGAAGCCACATGGATGAAGCTCTACCTACCTTGTGTGCACATGGTGCTCCAGGGTGCAGTAGCTGGAGGCCTCCACCTTGTCGTCAGATGTCTGCAAGCAGGCCATGTTGGTCCAGATGTGTTCTGGACGGGCGTGTTTTCCCACAGCAGTCATGGAGAATCTGGCAAGGCGAAGATTCCAGTCGGGCCTTCCTCTGCATCCCAGTAGAGGGATGCAAATCGGTTTCATGCCGGCCTCTGGCAGGAATCTCAATCCACCATAGCAGGCAGTATCAGAAGATCCCGCTGTCATTTCACGCCGGCGTGAAACCGATTTTTGGGCCTCCTGCCAAATTCTCCCCCCTGCCCGCTTACAGGTGACTTTGGCGTCAGCCGGAAAATGAGTGCTAACAGTTATTAGATTATTGTAGGCAGTGTTTAATTTCTCAAATCAAAAAGACACTCCTTTAAAACAACACTTACACCTCGTTGTTACAGAGATCTAGGCTTTGTCAAAATCGCTAACAATTTGAGAAGTATTGGATGTTTTTTTAAAAAGCAAAGAATAACATGCTTTTCCGAGGTGGCAAGAATGCCAGCCTTCTGCAGATCAAGGCCAAATAGCAAGTGCAGTTAAGTGATTGGAAAGAAAATGCAGGGTCAGAAGAGGCCCAAACAATTAAGTTTCAAAAACTTAAAATAAAAGCTTCCGTGGAGCCAGGAGGCCATGCCTGAGGCTTGCAGTTCCCAAATCCCCGAAGCCTTCTCCTTCGGTCCTGTTTGGCAGCATCTTGCCACCCAACATTTTGTTCCTCCCACCTGCTAGCTGCCTTTTCCCTCCATTTCAAGCAGACAATTGACCAGGAGGATGCCGGTAAGGCCAGCAAGTTACAAATATCCCCTTTGTCTCACCTATCCTGTGGTCAGAGAGAGAGTGGAACAAGATATCTAGCACATACCTTGCTTCCCCGATCCAACCACACATCAACTAAAAGTATAAAAATGTCTTAACTGACTAATTAACTTTTCCCAATTCTAGATCGGGACATATGCCATAACAAAGTATGCATATCTTTTCCAACTTTCACCAAGGAACAGGAAAATACTATGATACTAATTGTAGATTAGATGTCTTCGTCCACTATGTCACCATAATCTTTCACCTTTGTTGTAACAGCTGCCCGCGAGATGGTCATAAAATTTCACAGTCATGGATATCACCATAGAACTTCATTGCACAGAATTAGCTAATCAGCTCATTATGCCTGCATGGGACACTATATCCTTACTACATTTTGCATCATAGCAAGCTCCGAAACTTTCCTTTCACTCTTTTGATTACCCTAATTTCATATGCTCTAATTAATGACTCACTAACTGTGGAAATAGCTTTGTTTCCAAATTTATCTTATCAGAAGTCCTAAGAGAACTACTCTGCTCTTCTATCATACATAAAAGAAAGATTTGCGTTTATATAGTGTTTTTCACCACTGTGCACAGTAAACTCCCACAAACAGCAATGTGATAATGACCAAATAATCTGTTTCTGTGATGTTGATTGAAGGGTAAGTATTGGCCAGGACTCCAGGGATAACTTCCCTGCTGTTCTTCTAAATTGTGGTATGGGATCTTTTACATCCAGACATGTAGGTATATCGAGCATCGACTCAACATTCCATCGGAAAGAAGGTATCTCCTAAGATGCAGCACTCCCTCAGTAATGATCCTTGATTTTTGTGCTCAAGCCCTGAAGTGTGACTCAGAGGTGAGAGTGCTATCATCTAAACCAGGGCTGACAGTATTGGCACCCATCACCAGATTCAACATCCATCCTATAATTCCGACATTTGACATCCAAGAGATCCATCACTGTACTGTACCTCCAAAAAGTAACTTAGATAGCATCTCCCTCCACCTCTACTTTCACAACATCACCTCCAATTTGCCCTGTGGATCTATATCACGATTTCTGCATTGTCACTGTGCACCAACAGCACAATTATTGCAGCCTTTCAAAGAGAGAGGGCTTTACCAACTTCTCAGGACAATTGCAATAGGCAATACTTGTGGCCTCATCAATATCATCCTCAGAATAAAAAGAAACACAAAAGTTAACAACTTACTCAGTAGACAATGCTGGTAAAAAATGTTTAGCTGTCCTTTCCAGTCAGTAGGTTGACTTTGCATCAATTCAACTTCAAACCACTGAGAACACCTTTTCAACAAAGCCACAACTCAATGAGTAACCTCAAATTACTTTAAACATGATCACAACTATGTTGGAAAGAAAAAGCTGAACCTTTCAAATAAGGTATTTGTTCTGACTCAAAATGAAAATGTCAAGCTGCAGGACAAGTTTAGCGCAACTCTCCCCTAAACCTTGTTGGTATGCAGAACAGAGTACTGTAAAAATACATGCATCAGACTGCTATAGAATGCTCTTTTAAAAGCCTTTTTCACACATTAAAAAATGTTTATATCAAAAATTGAGGGTTCACACAGCTTTAAATTTTAATCTATTAATTTAATAATAGGCTTCACAAATACTGGCATAATTTCAAACACGGATCACATGACAGCCTGAAGGTCTTGCTGATGTCAGCTCATTCAGAGACCATATTCCAAAGCTACTGTGCTGTAAGCAAGAACCAGATAATTTTAATTCTAAATCAAACTCACATGGAGCATTGTGGGTTCAGGCAGAAAATCCACATCTTCTCCAAAGATGAAATCTGGAGGCAGGTCTGGGTAATGACAGTTGAAAATAATGTCCCCTTGACAAAACAAACAAAATCCATAATTTATGTTAATATTCATGATTAAAGTATACAGATAATCTTTGCTAAATCACAGCACACAAATAATTTCCAATTAACTCTGAATAATTGTTTCCAGCTTGAATAAAGCAAAACATGCTTTAGGCAAAATTAAGTTTAAAAAATGATTCTTTCCTAATGAGTTTGCTCCTTTCTCCAAGATTGATGGCAAAATTCCACATGTGCATGTCCAGCAGGGGTAACTGGATAGTGATCAGGAATGGAAACCAGAGCCAGTACTCTGCATCCAGAGGCACGGAGATCAACTGTGGCTCTCCTGTTGTCATCCTGGCTGAGATCAGGGAACTCATCACAAACTGAGAGGTTTAACCTGGGATTGTCCCAATTTGTATGGTTCAGCTGCCGACGAGACAAATTTGCTAAGGCAACAAAGTGGTATGTGACCTATTGAAATTACAGATGTTACAAAAGACTTTTAATATAGCAATAGATATTAGCAGATTTCCTGTGGTGTTGTTCATGGTAAATCAAATGATACAATGTTTGTAAGGATTAGGTGTGTATGCCATTACCATTTATTGTACAATATATTAAATTGTTGCTAACAACATATATTTATATAGAAACTTTATAAAGCACTTCACAGGAACATATTAAAACAAAATGTGGCACTAAGCCACATATTAGGTCAGATGACCTAGATTAGGACACATTAATCTGTTCTGCTTTATTAGTCTAATTGGTATTAAGTGAGGGTAGATCAGAAGATTCTTGAAATTTTCAGGCTGCCAGTACAATCCTAGATGCTGAGTTTCTTACCCAGTACTCAAAAATTTGAGGTTGGCATGGTCAGTCAAGGGCAGACACCTGTGTAAATCACTATATTCATGTTGTTAGGAGGGGCTTTTCTGAACCTTGCAAATCAGTGTTTTCCATCTCAATTTTTAAAAAAATTTGAGGTGCAACAGAAATTTTCTCAGCCATATGTAGCTAATATAATATTCATTAATATATTCACTCATATCGATATATTATGTATAATATTGGGTAGATTATAACATTATAGGGACGGATTTCCCTCCACTGTCTCAATCTTACATGGTACATCAGGTGCACACTTCTGTTAGCTACATCATACCTGATAAGTCAAATCAATATGAATGCACTGCACATTTTTTTTAAATTCATTCATGGGATGCGGGCGTCATTGGCTAGGCCAGCATTTATTGCCCAACCCTAATTGCCTTTGTTCAGAGGGCATTTTAAGAGCCAACCACGTTGCTTGCCGTTAACCACTTGTGAGCCAAGTGTAACTTGATAGCAATACAATAATACAACTTAACACCAAAATTCCTTTCCTACAAAATAAGCATTGAAATTCAATAATCATACTTACTTGTCACAGCTTTCCATCAAACTATTTTTGTTATATGAACATACAAATTAAGAGGAGTAGGCCATTCGGCCCCTTGAGACTGCACTGTCATTCAATAAGATCATGGCTGATCTGATTGTGGCTTCAACTCCACATGATGCCTATCTGACAACCTTTGACTTCCTTGTTAGTCAAGAATCTATCTATCTCTGCCATAAAAATATTGAATGACCCTGCCTCCACCATTCTCCAGGGAACAGAGTTGTGAAAAAATTTCTTCTCATCTGCATTTTAAATGGGAGACCCCTTTTTTTAAACTGTGTCCACTGTCTCACCCACAAAGGGAAGCATCCGTTCAGCATCCACCCTGTCAAGTTTTCTCAGGATCTTATGTGTTTCAATAAGTTCACCTCGCATTCTTCTAAACTCTCCAATGGATACAGGCTCAGCCTGTCCAACCTTTCCTCATTAGACAACACTGCCCCACTCCAATCCTAAGTATCAGTCAAGTGAACCTTCTCTGAACTACTTCTAACGCATTCATCTCCTTTCCTAAATAAGGAGACCAAAACTGTACGCAGTACTCCAGATGTGGTCTCACCAATGCCCTGTACAACTTTAGCAAATCACCCCCTACTTTTATCTTTCATTCTCCTCACAATAAACCACAACATTAGATTTGCCTTCCTAATCACTTGCTGTACCTGCATACTAACATTTTGTGATTCATGTACCAGGACACATAAGTCTGCGATCCCTCTCCATTTAAATAATATTCTCCTTTTCTATTCTATTCCCACATTATAAACCATCTGCCAGATTTTTGCCCATCAACTTAACCTATGTGCCTTTGCAAACTCTTTATATCCACCTCACCACTTTCTTGCCCTATCTTTGCGTCAACAGCAAGTTTAGCAACCATACATTTGGTCTCTTTATTCAAGTCATTGACAGAAATAGTAAGTAGTTGAGGCCCCAGCACTGATCCCTGTGGCATTCCCCTCGTCACATTTTCTAACCCGGAAATGGCCCAATTACACCTATTCTATATTTCCTGTTAGCTAACCAATCCTCTACCTATACTAATATGTTACCCCCTACACCATGAGCTCTTATTTTGCATAGTAACTTTTGATGTGGTGCTTTGTCAAATGTCTTTTGGAAATCTAAGTACAGCACATCCACGGGTTCCCTTTATCCACATTGCTTGTTACTACCTCAAAGAACTCCAATAAATTAGTCAAACATGATTTCACAAAACCATGATGGCTCTGCTCGATTGCACTGAGATCTTCTAAATGCTCTACTATAACCTCTTTAATAATAGATTCCAGTTATTTTACTATGACAGATTTTAAGCTAACTGGCCCGTAGTTTCCTGCTTTCTGTCTGCCTCCTTTCTTGAATAGAGGAATCACATTCGCTATTTTCCAATCTGATAGGATCTTTCCAGAGTCTAGGGTACTTTGGAAAATTAAAACCTATGCATCTACTATCTCAGCAGCCACTGACTTTAAGGCCCTAGGCTGAAGTCCATCAGGACCCAGGGACTTGTCTGCTTTTAGTTCTAATAATTTTCTTAGTACCCTTTCCCTGGTGATTGTAATTGTTTTAGGTTTCTCCTTCTTTTTCATCTCCTAATTCACAATTATATATGGGATGTTAGATGCATCCTCTACAGTGAGCACAGATACAAAATAGCCCCCATTTCTTTATTTTCCAGTATTAATTCCCCATTCTCACTCTCTAGAGGAACAACGTTCACTTTACTTCCTTTTTTTCCTTTTAAATCCTGTAGAAAATCTTACTACCTGTTTCTATATTTCTACCTAGCTTTCTCCTATACCTAATTTCTCCCTCCTTATTAATCTTTTAGTCATTCTTTGCTGTTCTTCATATTTGGTGCAATCTTCTGACCTGCCACTCATCTTTGTGGAATTATACATTTTTTCTTTCAATTTTATATTTTTAACTTCCTTAGTTAGCCACAGATGGTGCATCCTTCCCTTCCTATCCCTTAACCTAATTTCCCAGTTCATATTAGCTAGCTCTGTCCTTGTGCCTTCATAACTGCCTTTATTTAAGTTTAAAACACTGGTCATAGACTCATTCCTCTCTCCCTCATTCTGAATGTGAAATTTAATCATAATCTGATCACTGCTACCTAGGGGAGCCTTCATTATGAAGTTATTAATTAATCCTGTCTCATTGCACATTACCAGATCTAGTGTAGCCTGCTCCCTGATTGGTGGTAGAATGTGCTGCTCTAAGAAATTATCGCAAAAACATTATACAAACTCATCATCCAGGCTACTTTTGCTAATCAGATTCATCCCTTTTTAAACTATTTTTGATACCTTTCAAAAAGTTCTTCTAATCAAAAGAAAGTGGCACTGTATCAATGACCTGTGCACGTGCACACGCACGCACACGAACACATACACACCATTATGAGATGAGGTGGGGTAAAAGATGACCTTCCTTCTCCTTTTCCCTTCCAACTACTCTGAACTTCACCCTTCTTCATATGTATTTCCACCATGTTCCTTTTTTATTTCATTCTTGGCTTAACTCTAAAAGTTGACATTTAAAGCTCATCCCAGTTGCTGAGCAGCTGGTAGTGGGCCTCTTTCTTACAACTGAATAAGCTAGTCAAATGGCAGTTAAAAGTAAACACATTGGTGTGCGACAGGAGTTACAAAAAGGCCAGGCCAAGCAAGGACGTTAGTTGACCAGTTAGGTTTTTCCTGCAATCCAAGAGTTTTATGGTCACAAAAAATAGTTTATGTGAATTTTGTTTTTTAAAATCAAATCCATGAATTCTCAAAAAGCCAAGACAGAAGTTGAACTAATCTTCAATTGGTTATTAATCAAGTACTAAAACAACAGTATCCTCTCTCCTTGTTTTTCCTTAGCTGCTGTCCCCCTCTATTTTTATTTTGCCTTTCACTTCCTGCCATCTGTTTCTGTTCTAAGCACATGGCAATTCACCATCCTACCATCCAAAAACTGAATGTCGCAATCTCATCTGCCACTGACAAATCAGCCTCAAGTTTTGCTATCAAAAAGTGAAAGGAAGGGACAGAGTGTGTGAATGCCATACTGCACCAAAGAATCAAAAAAGAGTAGGGAAAATTGACAATAGGGCAAACTTAAAGGCTTTGTATCTGAATGCACGTAGCATTTGGAATAAAACTAATGCGTTAACAGCGCAAATAGAGATAAACAGATTTGGTGGCGATTACTGAGAGGTGTTTACAGGGAGAACAGGTTTGGGGGTTGAATATCCAAGGGTACTCAGTGTTTCGGAAGGATAGGCAGGAAAGAAAAGGGGATGGTGTAGCTTTGTTAGTAAAGGAAGAGATCAGTGCTATAGTGAGGAATGATAAATGCACTGGAGAGCAAGACGTAGAGTCAGTCTGGTAGAAATAAGAAATAGCAAGGGAAAGAAGCCCCTGGTGGGAGTAATCTATAGGTCCTCAAACAGTAGTTCAGCAGCAGGGCACGGTATAAGCCAGGAAATACTGGGAGCATGTAAGAAAGGCACGGCAATAATCATGGGTGATTTTAATATGCATATCCACTGGATTAATCAAATTGGCTAGGGAAGGCTTGAGGGAGAGTTCATAGAGTTATTAGAGATTATTTCTTGGAGCAATATGTTGTGGAACCAGCCAGGGAGCAGGCTATTCTGGATTTGGTTTTGTGTAATGAGATGGGGTTAATTAATGGTCTCATAGTAAAGGATCCTCTAGGGAAGAGTGATCATAGCATGCTAGAATTTCAAGATCAGTTTGAGAGCAAGAAACTTGAGTCCCACACTAGTGTTCTGGAGTTAAACAAAGGTCACTACACAGGTATGAGGGCAGATTTGGCCCCAGTGGACTGGGCAGGAAGACTACAAGGTAGGACAGGTAATGAACAGTGGCAGATATTTAAGGAGATATTCAATTCCTCCCAAGTAAAATATATCCCAATGAGGAATAAAGACGGTAAGAGGGGGAAAAAGCATCCATGGCTAAGCAAGGAAGTTAAAGATAACATAAAGGCAAAAACTAAGGCATACCAAATTGCAAAAGTCAGTGGCAGGCTGGAAGATTGGGAAACTTTTAAAGATCAACAAAGGGTTACTAAAAAAATAATAAAAAGAGCAAAGGTAAATTATGAAAGAAAGCTAGAGCAAAATGTAAAAACTGAAAAGCTTCTACAAGTATATAAAAGGAAAGAGAGTAGCTAAAGTGAATGTTGGTCCCTTGGAGGACGAGACTGGGGAGTTAATAGAGGGGAACGCAGGAATGGCAGCGACGCTTAATCAATATTTTGCTTCAGTTTTCACAGTGGAGGACACTAGTACCACCCCAATAGTACTGAGGATATAGAGGAGGAACTTAGAACAATCACCATCACTAGAGAAAAAGTACTGAGCAAACTATTGGGATTAAAGGGTGATAAATCCCCAGGACCTGATGGCCTACATCCCAGGGTCTTAAAGGAAATGGCAGGGGAGATAGTGGATGCATTGGCTATAATATTCCAAAATTCCCTGGACTCTGGAAAGGTTCCAGTGGATTGGAAAAATGCTAATATAATGCCCTTATTCAAAAAGGGCAGGGAGGAGGCAGAAAGTAGGAAACTATAAATCAATTAGTTTAACATCTGTTGTTGGGAAATTGTTGGAATCCATTTTTAAGGAAGTAGTAATGGGGCATTTGGAAAGTCAAAATGCAATCCATCAGAGTCAGCATGGTTTTATGAAGAGTAAATTGTGTTTGACTAATTTGCTAGAGTTCTTTGAAGATGTGACAACCAAAGTGGATAACGGTGATCCTGTCGATGTAGTATATCTGGACTTCCAGAAGGCCTTTGGTAAGGTGCTGCACAAAAGATTAATACACAAGATAAGAACACACGGAGTTAGGGGTAATGTATTTGCTTGGATATAGGATTGGCTAACCAACAGAAAGCAGAGAGTCAGGATAAATGGGTCTTTTTCTGGATGACAAGCTGTAACTAATGGGGTGCCACAGGGTTCGGTTCTTGGGCCCCAACTATTTACAATCTATATTAATGACTTGGATTCAGGGATAGAAGGTACTATAGCTAAATTTGCAGATGACACCAAAATAGGTGGGAAAGTAAGTTGCAATGAAGAAATAAGAAATTTACAAATGGATATGGACAGGTTAGGTGAATGGTCCAAAATTTGGCAGTTGGAGTTTAACGTGGATAAGTGTGAGGTTATCCTTTTGGTCGGAAGAATAAAAAGGGGACTTATTACTTAAATGGAGAGTAACTTCAGAATACTTCAGTGCAGTGGGATCTGGGTGTCCTTGTGCATGAATCGCTGAAAGCTAGTGTGCAGGTACAGCAGGTAATAAGGAAGGCAAGTGGAATTTTGGCATTTATTGCTAAAGGAATGGAGTATAAAAATATGGAAGTGTTATTGCAACTGTACAAGGCATTGGTGAGACCGCACCTGGAGTACTGTTTTGGTCCCCTTATTTGAGGAAGGATGTAGTTGTATTAGAGACGGTTCAGAGGAGTTTCACTAGATTGATTCCAGAGATGCAGGGCTTGTCTTATGAGGAGAGATTGAGCAGTTTAGGCTTATACTCGCTGGAGTTTAGAAGGATGACAGGAGATCTAATTGAGGTATAAAAGATGCTAAAGGGGATAGACAAAGTAGACGTGGAGCAGATGTTTCCCCTTGTGGGGCATTCTAGAACGAGAGGCCATAGTTTTAGGCTAAGGGGTGGTAGATTTAAATCAGAGATGAGGAGAAATTACTTTTCTCAAAGGGTCGCGAATCTGTGGAATTCACTACCTCAGAGTGCAGTGGATGCCAGGATGCTGAATAAATTTAAGGAGGAGATAGACAGATTTTTAATTAGTAATTGGTTGAAAGATTATGAGGAGGGGGCGGGAAACTGGAGTTGAGGCAGAAATGAGATCAGCCATGATTGTAATGAATGGCGGGGCAGGCTCGAGGGGCTGAATTGCCTACTCCTGCTCCTAGTTCTTATGCAAGTTCTTTTATAGACCTGCTGAGTTTTTCCAGGTAATTCTGTTTTTGTTTTGCTTTTATTTACCATGTTTGCTAAGAGAGCTTCCAGATCTTAATAAATTCTGACAGCTGTACACTTTTTATCTGCACCATTTAACTTCCTGTTGCCATATTTTCTGCACACTTTGTGTGACTTCTTTTTGTCCCTTCCTCCTTTTTCCCTTAATATCCACTCCTTCCCCCAGACTTACTCACCTTCCCCAGTGCCTACATTTCCATTCTTTTCCTTTTCGCTACTCTTCTTGCTCTTTCTCCCTATCTCCACTCCTGCTACCATTTCCATCTGCTTCCTATATGAACTCTCTCAACTGCCATTCCACTGTTGGCATAGTCTAGTTCCACTCTACCACTACTGATAACCTAGCAGGGTTTTGGTAATACCACATTTTGGATATTGTATGCAATTTTGGTCTCCACATTTAAGAAAGGATATACTTGCACTGGAGGCAGTACAGCAAAGGCTCACCAAATTGGTCCCTGGGATGAGGGGGCTGTCCTATGACAAGAGGCTGAGTAAACAGGATTGGAGTTTAGAAGAATGAGAGACAATCGCATTGGAATCTACAAAATTCTGAAGGGGCTTGACAGGGTACTCAGAAATTGTTTCTGCTGGTTATGGAATCTAAAACAAGGGGTTACAATCTCAGGATAAGGGGCCAATTATTTAGGACTGAGATAAGGAAAAATTACTTCAGTCAAAGGGTTATGAAGCTTTGGAACTCTCCACTCTAGAAGGGGATGTGGATGCTCCATCATTTAATACATTTAAGGCTGGGATAGATAGGCTTTTGGTCTCTTGAGGAATCAAGGCGTATGGTGAGTGGGCAGAAAAGTGAGGTTGAAGGCCAAGATCAGCCATGATTGTGTTGAATGGTGAAGCAGGCTTGATGGGCCACGTGGTTTACACCTACTCCTCTTTCTTATGTTCTAACAGGACATGCTACACTGCATGATTAGAGTTTCCTGTGAAATTTTTACCACATCCCAGTCCACTGACAGCAGTCAATGGAAAAAGCCAGACAAAAATCACTGTTGTATATCAACAATTTTATTGTATAAAACCCCAATTCTTCACTGCGCCTTGCTTACAATTAACAAAAATGTATTTGCAACAGAAAAAACTTGCAGATGTCATAGAGGACCAAATGCAGCTCATCAATTACTGAATTTTGTGAAATTGCCGTATGACTTTCAATTAAAAACTAAGTGACCGTATTGCAAACAAAGGCTATGGGCTTTGGAGCTCCTAAAGATATATAAGACACGAATACTTCTACTGCAATCTGCTCTAACCTGAAATTCTGTTGCAATTCACAGTTAAATCACATGCAAGGGGACTCATAAAATGCCATGGCACCAGGTCTGCCACGCCGCAATTTTACCAGTGGCAAGGGAAGAGTCAGGTGGCTCACCCGTCCACAGGCCATTTCGGCTCCTCAAGTGCTCAATTAATGGCTACATAAGGATCTCATCCAACCACTGCTCGGAAAGGCCCATGCAAGCATTCAACCTGGCAGCTTTCACTGCATGAGGTGGTGGTGGGCAAGGCCAGTGGGGGTGGGTTCACCTTAAATGTCCCTTGGATCCATCAGAGGGACTCCCTTTTCCTGGACCACCCCACAACCCTTCCCCTGCCTGGCCACCCAGGCTCCCACCCCCCTTTCTGGGGCCTTCTAGCCTGCCTCCTGCCAATACCCTCCCACCTGCACCCTTCACCTTTAACTCCGGCTCCATGCCATTGGGGGCTGGATGCAGACCCAGCAGTGGCCATTATTCCCTCTCGTGCTCCTGGGACCAGAGAGCCGTCGGCCATTTAATTGACCAGCAGCACTGAGGCAGGACTTGCTGCTCCTGGCTTTGTCGCCAGAGACTTGGGGACCCCGGTGCACCATTAAATCCAATCAATTAACTCGATTTCTCTCTCCAAAGATGCTGCAAGACCAGCTAAGTATTTCCAGGATTTTTTGTTTTTATTTCAGATTTCCAGGAACTGCAGTAATTTTCTTTTGTTTCATCACTGGTAAAGAAACAGTTTTCAACAAACTTCAGTAGTTTTCGGAACGTATGTCATATAATTTGCATTTAAATGATGCCTCTAATATAGAGGATACATTATATTCAAGGTGCTTCACCGGGGCATATTCAAAAATAAGGACACAATGGGGATATTAAGAAGGGCAACCAAAAGCTTGATCAAAGAGCTAGGTGTTAAAGAAGGTCTTATAGTTGGAGAATTGAAAGAGCTTAGGAAAAACCTAGATGGCTGAAGGCACAAGAGGAGAAGGTTATGCAAAGGAGCCCAGAATCAGAGGAATGGAGGGGAGTGAAACATGAATACAAAAAATTTAAATTGAAGGCGTTGGGGGTCCAGCAGCCAGTATAGCCTGGACCTGACAAAGGCATGGATGAGGATTTCATCAGCAGGGAGGATGACATAAGGGATGAAGCAGGCTATGTAAAACAGGTGGTAGCAGAAGGTCTTTGTGGCGAAGGGAATAGGGGTGGTAACCTCATGTCGGGGTTGTATAGAACGTCAAGACCGCTTGCAGTCTGATACAGCCTGAGACAATGCCTGAGAAAAGGATGGCATATTCAACTACAATGTGGCAATGTCTTTAGTCTCCCCGGTATTTAACAGAAGAACAAGCTGACTGTCAGAAAAGCATGCCAATAAAGAGTCAATGGCAAACTTGAGAGATATGGTGAAGAGGTACAGGGCATCATCAACACAATGTAGAAACTGACTTTATTATTCGTAGATGAAACTGTCAAGGGCTAATGGAATTATGTTGATCAGATAGAAGAGGAGGCCAAAGACAGATCCTTGGGAGACTCCAGAGGAAAGGATGCACGTAGATCAGTCATTGCTGGATTTACTTTAGTTATGATCAGATTATTAAAAGTAGAACTGTGAGGGCAGCCCCACTGAGCTGGACAATGTCGGAGTAATTGATGGAGGAGGACTGTGTCAAAGAGCTTGCATTGGGATAATGCAATGCAGTCACAATCCAGGTGGTGTCATGATGATTTTATTAGGAGCTATTTCAGTGCTGTGGTGGAGGTGGAAACCTCATTGGAGCGATTCAAACATAGAGTGTGGGAAAGATGGGCACACATACATAATTGTGTAATTTTATGTGCTTTACATTCTGCCATAATTTTTAAGACAGTTTTAACCACTTCATTCACTTTCAATACACAACTCAATTCAAGCAACCATTTTAATAAACAAAAGAAAAAACTGGGGACTGTAATATACATCCAAGAGTCAGACCAGATAAAATGCAGACTGCTGCATAATCAAAAGATTAATTGGTAGGGCACCTCCAATAAATACTGTATACAATTAAAGACACTTGGAGCTGGAGCACTCTTGATATAGGCTCAGGCATACAATGAGCAGCACATATGCTAAAATGCACAGATGAGTCACAGGTGGATCAGAAATTCCCTTTTTGTCAGAAAGATAAATTCACTCATTGTATCAGATGAAACTTGTGACAAGATATTCTGTGGCTGGAGCCATGTTCTGTCTTTAAACTTTTTTTTGCATTGTATCAATTTTTTAAGCCCGATCTTCAAAGTGAATCTTTGGTTCCTCTTTGCTGCCTAACAATTGAGGCAATGGATAAGTTGATCCACCATTTGCCAATGGTGCTTTGTCACCAGTTATGCAGTGGCAGAATAGCATCCAAAATCATTTGCTCTCAAACTGTTCCCACCTGACTGGCAAATTCGTTTTGATGGAGAAATACCTTTGACCTCCTTCACAGTACCATTGAGAACAAGAACTCAATTTGAAAGTCACATGCCAAAATGCAACCACTTTTTAACTATATTATGCAAGTAGTGTTCAACCCAGCAGGACTTTTGTTTACTTCTGTTGGTGAGAACCTCACCATCTGATTTCAGGGGAACAACTCTGGCAATGGTAGGACCAAGTGCTTACTTGATCCCATCTTACATAACGTGGAAATTTCCATTATCACAAGCAGTTTTGATTTCTTTACATAGGTTGATCCAGTACTTATTTGCGCAACATCTCTGTCTTTTGCAATAACTGTTAGTCATGGCTTGGCTAGATACTCCTGTGAGATGGACATCACCCAGTCTTTGTTTAGTGCTCTTCTGCAGCTTGCTGTCATGTTTGAGTTAGATGAAAAACCCTCACCACTTGAACTCAAAAAGGCCATTAATTGCTTTGAGAGCAGAAAGGTACTGGCAAGGATAGAATTCCAGCCAAACTGCTCAAGCATGGAAATTCCCATCTACTGCAACACCTTCATGACCTCATTCTCTGTTGGAAGATAGGATCTGCTGCATTCCACAGGACATGCGTGATGCAAAAATCATCACATTATACAAAACAAAGTTGATAGAGGAGTTTGCAACAACTACCTTACTCCTTATTGTTACTGGGAAGGCCTTTGTAAGGGTCATGCTTGAAAGGCTCCATCTAGTTGCAGACCGAGTGTATCCAGAAGCACAATACGGTTTCCATGCAAGTAGATCTACAGTGCACATAATCTTCTCCAAATGATAGCTATAAGAGAAGTGTAGGGGACAGGATACGCGTCTTTACCTTACTTTCATAGATCTCACTGAAGCATTCAACACCATCTGTAGGGAAGGAATCTAAAAGAGAGAAAATTGGCAGTCCAAAGTCCTCAGTCTCATCCACTCCTTTCATGACATGCACTGTACAGTTTGACGGCTCCACTTCTAACAGTTTCAGGATGAAGAATGGAGTGAAAGAGGGCTGTGTCCTATGTCCTGCTTTGTTTTGTATTTTCTTTTCCATGCTCCTGACCTTTGCCTTCCCTGTAAATATGGTAGAAGTTTACCTGCATACCAGGCCCAACAGCAAGCTTCACAATCTGTCCAGAATGAAAGTGAAAACAGAAATGCAGCATGTCTTGATCAGAGAACTCCTCTACACTGATGATGTGCTAGTCACTCACATGGAAACACCGCTACAAAGGCTCATGGGTTGTCTCTCCCATGCCTGTAACTTGTCCTCCTTACTATAAGCGTCAAGAAAACCATGGTTATGAGACAGGGTGTCACATCTCTGCCCTTGATCATGTTAAATAACACCCTGCTGAAATTGGTTAGCAAATTCTGCTACCTTAGGTTCATGGTGGCAGACAATGTCTCTTGATGCAGACCTCAATACATGCATAGGGAAAGCAGGTACCACCTTTGGCTGACTCACAAAAGGTGCAAGGAATAACATCAAGCTGACTTTTGGGACCATGATGCAGGTTTATGTGGCCTGTGTTCTCAGCACCTTGTTGTATGCTGTGCCACATGGATAACTTACAGCTTTTAAGAAACAAAACTCAACAACTTTCACCATCTCTGTTTGCAGTGCATTCTAGGCATCTCATGGAAGGACAAAATCAAGAATGCAGCAGTCCTTTCAAAGGCAAATCCCGAGTATGTTGACACTTGTCAAGCAGAGGCGACCACTGGTTCTGGGGACATTTGCAGAATGGAAGGAGGTCGCATACCCATGGATTTTCTGTATGGTGAGGTATCTGGAGCCAGAAGACCAGTAGGATGCCCAAAGTCTGCTTCAAGGAAGCTTGCAAAACAGGAAGGCCCGAAACACCGATTTCCACACCTGGGAGACACTAGCTGACGACAGAAGAAAATAGCAACGTGACCCGTGGGCCAGCTTATACCACCATGGTGGTCAGCAGTTACAGCAGCTTGGCAACAGGTGGCAACACTGAAAAGAGCAACCCACAACAACTGATAACCGCTCTATATGCAGCACTTGTGGCAGAACCTGCCTCTCACGAATTGGTCTTTTCGGTCATTAGCAAAAGTGAAGCCACCCCATTCGCAACAGATTTGATTTGCTGCATGTCTATCATCTTACGTAGATGGAAGAATAAGAAAACTATTGTGTAAGTGAAGGAGAGGTGTGTTGTAACCTCCTTTGTCAGTCAATAGTAAGGCAGACTTGATGCCTGTGAAAAAGGTTGTCCATCACATTCTAAGATAGGTGGCAATGGTAGACTACAGTGAATAAAATAACGTTTTTGCCCTTTATATATATAATACCCCTGAAAATGCAAACCAGGTAGCTCCGAGTACAAAACCAGGCCAACAGGATGGCCTCAGATTTCATTTCTTGTCTGTTAAGCTAGCTAATCTGATCTCTGTCAGGAAAGTAAAGGAAGTACTAAATGTTATTCCAGCATCAATGGATGAAGAGAAAGGGAAAGGTAGTGAGGGCTTCAGTTCTTTAATTTTGGGTAGCATTAAAGATCACAGTCAGCCTAAGCCTTTCTATACATCCCTATCAGATTACCTGAGAGCAAACAATTTTCTTGCCCATATGGTTAGAGATTAAGGAAAGAGAGAAGAGAAGAAAGGAAAATAAAGGAATAAAAATACTCTCTCATGTAGATACTGCCTGACTTGCTGAGTAATTCCAGCATTTCCTGTTTTCAGATTTCTAACAATTGCAGCATTTTACTTGTGTGAAAATAAAGAGCCCTTCATTAAATACAAACACTAAGGGTACTTGCTATTTTATGGACACCAGGCAAAAAAAGTGGAAACAAAGTTGTTCTTGTTAAAAAGCTTATTAATAGCAATAGTGAAAGGCAACTGGCTATGCTCCAGTGAGCTTATTTTATAAATCTAACTTCAGCTTTCCTATCTTCGCGTTCATTATCCAGCTGCCAAACCTGGCTTCGGCTACCCTCAAAACTTACAACACTATATTCATATGTTTTCTAAAATTAATCCCTTTTAGTGTAAAATATATATTATATATATGTATATAGATTATATAGACATATAGATTATATATATAGATAATATATACACACTAATTAGAATATCACGCTTCGAATTTAGAGCAGAAAATGCATGATTATGCACGCTAAAAAAGAAAATTTGTGTCTAAGTTTTTTAAATTTATTATGACCTCCTGTATCAGGAAATGTTGGATCCTTATAATAAACGTAGTGTTAGGATATGAAGGAAAGGTTTATTTATACAGAAGAGTTGTGAGGCTGTGGAATTGACTTCCAGGGTTTAGCAGTTGTTACAGAAACTATACTAACATACAAGGTTAGACTGAATAAGTGAATGAAGACAAAGAGGTTGAAGGTAAATAGGAACAGGGTGAGTAAATATAATTTGAATTAGTTGTTTGCATAAAGGGTAAATGCCAAAATTAAATGAATTGGTTTTAATAACCTGTTGTGCAGTAACATATTTCTGTGAATACATTATAGCAAATGGTTCTGATTTTGACAGAACTAGTTATTATGACAGGAAATAAGAACTATTAATACTTAATATTAAATTGCACTCCAACTAATATGACAAGGAAATCATATCAAAATGTGGCAAATCTTGTAACTTTTTATCCAAACCATCTACAAAAGCATTTTCCCTTCATAAAAAAAATTCAAACAGTATAAATTCAACCTACAGGTGCTTTTCCCCCAAAAAGAGCTGTCGACCACAATTAAAGCTTTTTTCTCAAAAATTTGTTCTTAAACATTAATTCTGACTAAAACAGTTTAATAATTGACCCTCCATCCTCCCAAAATTACCGCATTTGACATTTTGGAATTAGGGTTTTAAGCAACTCAGCTATTTACAGTACAAGTTGGTTAACTGACCTTTTCTTTAACAATCAGGCATCAAAGAGCAATATCACAGGATTCTAACCTTATGTGTTACGTGCTTAAAACACCCAATTTCAGAAAAAGATCAGTAAGCTGATTTCCTGTACATATATGGACAATGTAAGCAAAGAGCAAAGCCGCAAAAGGTCCACAAGGTAAGAACTCTAGCTCAAAGAAATTCTCCTGTATCAAAGTGTATTGCCACTTTGCTATTTACATCTTGTAAAATAGTTAAAAAATGTTGCAGTATTAAAACAAAGTTCAAAACATCCCGAGTAAGTAAAATGCCTTATCAAGGTTTAGTGATCTTCATTTCTCAATGTCTGGTGTTTTACAAAAGCACCAGAACAATTTACTCAATTCCATAAAAAATAACCTTTGTTAGGACTGTTCACGTTTTGTGATCCAAAATTAAATACAGTTTAACTTTCATTTCTAATATTAGAAGTCTTCAGGCAGTACGCTGTTGCATGTATATGTTACATATGAATAGGGAGGACTGGTTTGAATGCATAATGTTTTATCAGTGGAAGCTCGCAATATGCGCCAAGCTATCAGAAAGGTGTGGAGCAGAGTTGGAGTTTATTAGCCAAACACCAAGATTGCTACAGGATAGAATGAATGGATGTTTTTTCCAACTGGAGAGATGTATGCAGTAAGGTTGCACTCTCACCCAACTCAAGGGTCAGTTTTAGGATCATTGTTTTTCTTGATTTAGATAAATGATCTGGACATGGGTATGGGAAGTACAATTTAAAAGTTTGCAAACAATACAATACTTGGCACAAAGTAGTGAGCAAGATAGTACCAAACTTCAGAAGAGCATAAACAGGCCAGTGAAACCTGCAGACACATGGCAGATTCAACTGAATGTGGTTAAGTGTGAAGGGATGTACTTTGGAAGGAACAACATCGAGAGGCAATATAACTTAAATGGTACTATTTACAGTGAGGTGGGGAGTGAAAGAATAAGGGGGCCTGGAGGTTCATAATCACTAATCTTTGAAGATGAGAGGGTAAATTGATAAAGGGGTTAAGACAGTGTACAGGATATTTGGCTTTGTAAATAGAGGCATCACCATACATAAACCAGGGAATCATGTTAAATATTTATAAATCACTAGTGAGGCCTCAGCTGGGGTACTGTGTGTGATTAAATATAAAAATCTGTTTATACAGATATAAAAAATAAGTAATGAGCTCTACTCTGTGTCAACTTTTTAAAACAGGCTGTATATAAATGTACAGACATTGGCTTATAATCTATGACTGGATTGTGTTGAAGTGCATCATACTTCAGGAAGAATGTCAAGGCCTTGAACAGGGTACGGAGGAGGTTTACCAGGATGATAAAAGCAAAATACTGTGGATGCTGGAAATCTGCAATGAATGCAGAAAATGCTGGAAAAACTCAGCAGGTCTGGCAGCATCTGTGGAGAGAGAAACAGTTAATGTTTCGAGTCCAATATGACTCTTCTTCAGAGCTGTGAACAACAGAAGCTTCACCTTCCCTCCTAATTCACCACCCCTCCCTCCCACCTCATAATCTGCTACCTAGGGGCACATTAAATTCTGACCTATGATTCTATCTACGTCCACTGCCAAAGCCCTTACCCACACTTTCATTAACATATGACTCAGCTTCTTCAATTACTCCTCGGCAGCTCTTCCAAGCTCTTGTTTTCATAAACAATAACTTGTCAAAACTCTGCTACCCACATCCAGTCCCACTCACCCTGCCCTTGCCAAATTTCATTGGCATTCCAAACTGCCTTACTCCTCTGCAATTTCCTCCATGATTATCGTATCCTACCTTCACAATCTCTTCCAGCTTTATATCCTATCCAGTGTCCTTTTGTTCGCATTTATTGCCTCCTGTGTATTCTCATTCTTTTCCATTTCACCATCAATGGCAGAGCTTTCAGCCACCCTGAGCTAACTCTCTGGAAGTCCCTCCTTATACCTTTGGCTTTGCCACCACTCTCCCCATCTTTAAAAGTCTCTTAAAACTTCTGTTGATTACTTTTCCTAACTCTTACACTAATGCTCAGCATCTATTACTTTCCTCTATGTAAAGCACCATAGGGTGTTTTTCTATGTGAATTCAAAACGCTCAAATAATAATGTTGAATAAAACAAACTGATTATCAAGGTTTTTAAGCACTCCTTTCAATTTTTTTTAGTGGCGAGTTACAGATCATACTAGCACAGAACAATTCATCTGTCTTCCTGGCTCATAATCAAAGAAGAATGCATAACATGGACTGTATAAAAAACGGATTTCAAAAATAAGTCAAATAAAACGACAACAAAAAAAACCAATATCAGCAAAATACCTAGGTAATTACAGCCCATCAACTACAACTACACTTTGAACTTTGAAAAAAAGTTACACACTGGCTCCTTCCAACCAGTTGAATAAGGCAACACAAACCATGGATTCCTCCATGAGTGAAGCCCTTCAGACTGCAGAGATTACTTGTGTCCCATGTTTAGTCACAAGTCAAACAATATATTTCAGCTGGGCAGCTGACTTTTTGCAAATTCCATAAGAAACAGGAGCAGTTGTGCTATGGACCTCTATGACTCTCTGAGTTGGCCATTTGGTCTCTTGGACTTGCTCCACCAATCAATAAGATATTGGCTAATCTGATTGTGAGCTAACTCCACTTTCCTGCCTGCTCCTTCGACTCCCTTGTTGATCAAAAATCTGTTTAACTCGGCCTTGAATATATTCAATGACTCAGCCTCCAATGCTCTCTGTGGAATAGAATTCCAAACACTAACAACCCTCAGAGAAGAAATTCCTCCTTATCTCCATCTTAAACGGGAGACCCCTTATTCTTAAATTGTGCCCCCTGGTTGGAAACGTCCTCTCTGCATCCACCTAGTCAAGCCCCTCAATCTTATATGTTTCAATAAGTTGCCTCTCATTCTTCTAAACTCCAAAGAGTATGGGCCCAACCCACTCAACCTTTCTTCTTAAATCTATCCCTTCATCTCACAATCAGCCTAGTAAACTTTCTCTAAGCCATTTCCAATGTAAGTAGGTGTCTCCATAAGTCAGGAGACCAAAACTAGACAATAATCCAGGTATGGTCTCACCAATTCCCTGTACAGTTGTAGCAAGGCCTCCCTACTTTTATCTGTCATTCTCCTTGCAATAAAGGCCAACATTCCATTTGCCTTCCTAATTACATACTGTACCTTCATGCTAACTTCTTGTGATTCATATGCAAAGATACCCAGATCCCTCTGCACTGCCACATTCTGCATAATATCTTCATTTAAATAATATACTGCTTTTCTATTCTTCCTGCCACAGTGGACAACCCCAGATTATAATCCATCTGCCAAATTCTTACCCATTCACTTAACCTATCAAGATCACTTTGCAAACTCTTTGTATCCTCCCCACAACTTGTTTTCCTACCTATCATTGTATTATCAGTAAATTTGGCTACAATACAGTTGGTCACTTCATCCAAGTCATTAATATAGGTCATAAATAGTTGAGGTTCTAGCGCTGATCCCCATGGCACTCCATTAGTTATAGGCTGTGAAGCTGAAAATGACCCATTTATCCCGAATCTGCTTCCCGTCAGTTAGCCAATCCTCTGTTCATGCTAATATATCACCCTCAACACTATGGGCTTTTATCTTGTGTTGTGGCCTTTAATGTGGCACCTTACTGAATGCATTTTGGGAATCCAAATACACCACGTCGACTGGTTTCCCCTTTATCCACCCTGCCTGTTATATCCTCAAAGAAGTCTAATAAATTTGTCAAACATGATTTCCCTTTCACAAAACCAGACTCTGCCTGGTATATTAAGATTTTCCAAATCTCCTGCTCTCTTTTTTTCTTTATTTTTTCCTGGGAGGTAGGCCACCCCTAATTGTACTTGAACTGAATGGCTTGCTAGGCCACGTCAGAGGGGAGTTAAGAGTCAACCACATTGCTGTTGGTCTGGAGTCACATGTAGGCCAGACCAGATAAGGATGGCAGACTTCCTTCCCTAAAGGTGTATTAGTAAACCAGGTGGGTTTTTATGACAAACTATGATAATAGTTTCATGGTCACCATTACTAAGACTAGCTTTACATTCCAGGTTTATTAACTGAATTCAAATTCCACCAGCTGCCATGATGGGATTTGAACCCATGTCCAATGTACAGGTAATCCAATGGAAGAGTGACAATTGCTATTGTTGACCAAGTGATTAGTCAGTAAGCACTATTACTGTCCCAAGACCAATAGCCTTGGTCTCTGATCTCAGCGACATTACCACCATCTCCCCTACTTCCTTAATAATGGATTCTAGCATTTTCCCAATGGCAGATGTTAGGCTAGCTGGCCCATAATTTCCTGCTTTCTGTCTCCTTCCTTTCTTGAAGAGAGATGTTACATTTGCAGTTTTCCGATCCACTGGTACTTTTACAGAATCTAGGGAACTTGGATAATTACCACCAATGCACGAGCAGTGTCGTGGAATAGTGATTATTGCCATTGTTGACCAAGTGATTAGTCAGTAAGCACTATTATTGGCATTGGCTTTGATCTTTTTGACCCTATGGCTACAATTTTGGAGACTTAGCTCTTCAAAAGAAATGTCAATCGATACACCAAAACTCTGTGGAAAGTTACTTAGCAAAATTAAACCTCATAAACAAGCCACAATGATATCAACAGAACACTGATGGAAGGAAACAATTTCCCTTCCCCAACCTGGTGATACAAAAAAAGACATGTTGGCAGATATATTTCTCAACAATCAGCATTAAATGGTTCAGAGTCCTCAGTAAAACAATGTGTTTGCAAATATATTTTTGATGTTCAAAAATAACAGTTGAAATTTTTGGACAATTAATGAATGGTACCAATACACCATTTCTACGGTATGTTTTTTAAAAAATCCTGCCACTATTGAAACATTTCATTAATGATCACCGAATATAAAATAATTCTCACATTTTAGGGTCTCTCCAGCATAAGGAATATGCAGTTTAAACCGGTCACAACAGGGTCCAGGTGTTAGTGATGTGCACCTGATAGGAGGAACCAAAGAGAAATTTCAACAACAACAAAAAAAAGGAAAACAATGAAGGAAAACAATGGCTGGCAACACTCATATCATAATAACCATCTCTAAAAATGCTGGAATTGCAATACAAAACAGGAATTTCTCTAGACAAAGCCCAAGTCTTTTATTCAGTTTGTTGTTAGTTAGTTTGCAAGACCAAAATGAAAAACTGCAAACTTTCAATACCAGGCAAATCGTGCTGAGATAGAATAACATTTCTATGAATTCACTTTTCACATTCCAAAAATAAGTTGTAATAACATGTCTCAGAAACACCTCACAGCATTTCATAAACAATAAATCATTTTTAAAAACTCTTTTCTTACGTACACAAACACAGTAAGCATGTTGCACACACCAAATGCCACAAACAGCAATGAATTGAATAAATACTTAAATTGCTTATGTGGAGAGAGGAACAATAACCAGGAGATCAGAAAACTCCCTTCTGCTCTTAGAATCATCATGGTTTAACATCTGGTTATTTGGTTGTGGGTATGACCACTTGCCAAGTACTGCAGACTTTGACGATGCATAGGGATATCTTGCCACTAGGACAAGCCTCTTGTTTTAGCTAACATCAGGTCAGCATGTTAATGCAAAGATTTTGCCATGCAGCAAGATTTGTATTTAAGTAAATTCAACATGTACTGCACTTGCAAGTGTTGCGCATCGAATAATGCTGTGCAATCCTTTGTGACCAGTAATCATTTAAACATATAAAACACATTTTTCTTTTATACAATTATTAGTAGCTAATATTACAATGCAAAGAAAGTATAATAATTAGAAAGCACCCTACAGGAAATAGAAGTACATAGCTGTGGACAAGTTCACTATTTTGCAACTTTCTTCTCTGAAACTGTTACTTAATTCCAAATAATTATTATTTTCAGTGATATAGTTGGTGATTATACTGTACTCATTCGTACAAAGATTGTACTTAAAGCTGGATCAACACATAGTTGGACTTCTCCACTTTGAGAATTCAGTATAAATGGTAGCCAACTTTGGGCCTGGACTACACAAACAAAACGTAAACATTAAGTACTTAAAAAATTCAATAATTAATACCATGCACACACACGCACACACGCAAGCACACACACCTGATAATCTACATCCCAGGAGTACTTAAGGAAGTGGCCCTAGAAATAGTGGATGCATTGGTGGTCATCTTCCGAGATTCTATAGACTCTGGAACAGTTCCTACAGATTGGCGGGTAGCTAATGTAACCCCACTATTTAAAAAGGGAGGTTGAGAGAAAACAGGGAATTATAGATCAGTCAGCCTGACTTCGGTAGTGGGGAAAATTCTAGAGTCCATTATAAAAGATTTAATAGCTGAGCACTTGGAAAACAGTGGCAGAATCAGACAGAGTCAGCATGGATTTACGAAAGGGAAATCATGCTTGACAAATCCACTGGAATTTTTCGAGATTGTAACTAGTAGAGTTGATTGGGGGGGGGGGGGGGGGGGGGGGGGTTCTGTGGATGTGGTTTATTTGGACTTTCAAAAGGTTTTTGACAAAGTCTCACACAAGAGATTAGCGTGTAAAATTAGAGCCCATGGGGTTGGGGGTAGTGTATTGAGATGAATAGAAAACTGGTTGGCAGACAGGAAACAGAGTAGGAACGAACGGGTCTTTTGCCGAATGGCAGGCAATGACAAGTGGGCCAGCTATTCACGATATATATTAATGATTTAGATGGGGGAACTAAATGTAATATCTCCAAATTTGCAGATGACACAAAGCTGGGTGGGAGGGTGAGTTGTGAGGAGGATGCAGAGATGCTTCAGTGTGATTTGGACAAGCTGAGTGAGTGGGCAAATGCATGGCAGATGCAGTATAATGTGGATAAGTGTGAGGTTATCCACTTTGATAGCAAAATCAGGAAGGCAGATTATTATCTGAATGGCTATAAATTGAGAGAAGGGAATGTACAACGAGACCTTCGTATACCAGTCGCTGAAGGTGCAGCAGGCAGTAAAGAAGGCAAATGGTATGTTGGCCTTCATAGTGAGATCATTCAAGTACAGGAGCAGGGATACCTTGTTGCAATTATACAGGGCCTTGGTGAGACCACACCTGGAATAATGTGTGCAGTTTTTGTCTCCTTATCTGAGGAAGGAGGTTCTTGCTATAGAGTGAATGAGCGAAGGTTTACCTGACTGATTCCTGGGATGGCAGGACTGACATATGAGGAGAGAATGAGTTGAATAGGATTATATTCGCTGGAGTTCAGAAGAATGAGGGGGGAATCTCATATGAACCTATAAAATTCTAACAGGACTAGACAGGGTAGATGCAGGAAGGATATTCCCGATGGTGGGGAGTTCAGAACCAGGGGTCACAGTCTGAGGATACGGGGTAGACCATTTAAGACTGAGATGAGGAGAAATTTCTTCACCCAGAGAGCGGTGAGCCTGTGGAATTCGCTACCACAAGAAGTAGTTGAGGCCAAAACATTGTATGTTTTTAAGAAAGAGTTAGATATAGCACCTGGGGCGAAAGGGATCAAAAGATATGGGGAGAAAGCGGGAGCAGGCTATTGAGTTGGCTGATCAGCCATGATCATAATGAATGGCGGAGCAGGCTCGAAGGGCTGAATGGCCTACTCCTATTTTCTATGCTTCACACGCACACAAAAAAATGAATAAAACTGACACAATAATAGGATGAATCAACTTGGAGCACTCAATCAGCACTTACCCTGATTTAAGGTCTGTTATTTTGAGATTGTTTGTAGCATCTAAGCCAATTTTTCCATTTCTGACAACATTGGAGATAAATGGACGAAGTGCAGGGGAAATTCTGTTTAAGGCAACTTCTGGTGACATTTCAATGCAATTACATCCACAGCGACACTGTCAAAGACCAACGAACAGGACAGCCTGCAGTGCTAAATATTCAATAAAGAAAAACAGTTAACATTTGGGGCAAAATCATACTGTAAAGAAAAAGGTGGCCTGGAAACAAAAAATACACTGGATGCCGGTGAATATAATAGAATTAGGATTGATTTTTTAAAATCAATCTTGGGATGTGAGTGTTGCTGGCAAGACTAGCATTTACTGCCCTCCTGTAATTGCCTCCAAGCAGCTTCAGAGGACATGCTAGTATTGGATTAGAGTGGTTTACAGGCTAGATCAGTTATAGACATCAGGTTTTCTTCATTATACGACATTACTGAAAGAGTTGGGTTTAATGACAATCAATAGTTTCAGGGCTACTTGCACTGTATACCAGGTTTTTATTCCCATTTACTGCCCATCCCTAATTGCCCTTGATAAGGTGGTGCTGAGCTGCCTTCTTGAACCATTGCAGTCCCTGTGGTGTAAGTACACCCACAGTGTTGTTTGGGAAAGAGAATTCCAGGATTTTGACCCAGCGACAGTGACAGTGAAGGAACGGCGATATATTTCCAAGTCAGAATGGTGTTCCCATCTATCTGCTGCCCTTGTCCTTCTAGATGTAGCGGTCGTGGTTTCGGAAGTTGCTGCCTTAGGATCCTTGGTGAGCGTCTGCAGTGCATCTTGTAGATGGTACACGCTGCTGTCACTGTGCGTCGGTGGTGGAGGGAGTGAATGTTTGTAAATGAGGTGCCAATCAAGTGGGCTGTTTTGTCCTGTATGCTATCAAGCTTTTTGAGTGTTGTTGGAGAGCTTCTCATCCAGGCAAGTGGAGAGTATTTCATCACATTCCTGACTTGTACCTTGTAGATGGAGGACAGGCCTCAGGGGGTCAGGAGGTGAGTTACTCACTGCAGGATTCCTAGCTTCTAATCTGCTCTTGTAGCCACAGTATTTATATGGCAAATCCAATTCGATTTCTGTTCAATAGTAACCCCCAGGATGCTGATAGTAGGAAACAGAGAGCAAGGATAAAGGGAATATACTGTAATTGATGGGGTGTGATGTGGTGTTCTGCAGAGATAGGTAATAAGGCATCAAATTTTCACCATATGTATAAGTATTTATATTGTATAAAATCAATGACTTGGATGAAAGAAATAGAATAGTATATCCAAGTTTGCAGATGACACTGTTGCAAGACACAGTAAATTGTGTGGATGGATTAAGATGTTAAAAGCGAGCATAGACTAATTGATTGGGCAAAACTGTGGCAGATGGGAGTTCAATGTGAAGAATATTTCCTTTGAAGTGAGAGACTAGGACATACAGAGGAACAAGGGTCTTTTCATTTACATGAATCGCTAAATTACCCAGGTACAAAGAACAATCAAAAAGGCTAAAGGAGCATTGGCTTTTATTTTCTGCGGGGGGGTGGGGGTGGGGGTGGGGGGGGGGGGGGGGGGGTAGGGGGGTAGAATACATAAGACGTAGGAGCAGAAGTTAGCCATTCGGCCTATCGAATCTGCTCCGCCATTTAATGAGATCATGGCTGATCTGATAATCTTCAACTCCACTTTCTTGCCTTTTCCCCATAACCCTTGATTCCCTTACTGATTAAAAAAAATCTAATATACTAACGACCCAGCTTATACAATCATAAGAGTAGGATAAGCTATGGTTCAGCTATGCAAAGCCTTGATCTGATGCCTAATAGAATACTGTGTTCTGTTTTGGGCCTTGGAAGTACAAATTCAACAATTATTTCAGGGCTTAAAGGATTCAATTATGGGAGATGTTGCACATCTCAGCCTATATTCCCTCAAGCTTAGTAAGTTAGAAACATCAAAAAATTTACAGCACAGGAGCACATTTTGCCCATCATGTTCTGCCAGCCGATAAAGAATTTTCCAGCCCAATCCCACATTCCAGTTCTTGGTCCGTAGACCTGCAGGTTATGGCGCTTCAAGTGCATAGCCAAGTGCCTTTTAAATGTGATGAGTGTTTCTGCCTCTAATACCCTTTCAGGCAAATTACCCATTAACTCCCCTCTAATGCTTCCACTGATTACTTTAAATCTATGCCCCCTGCTTATTGAACTCTAACAGAAATAGGTCCTTCTTATCGACTCTGTCAAGGGCCCCTGCAATTTTATACACCTCAATTTGATCTGCCATCAGCCTCCTCTGTTCCAAAGAAAAACCCTGGTCTATCCAATATTTAATCGTAGCTAAAATTCTCCATTCCTGGTAACATAAATCCTCGTGAATCTCCTATATGCCTTCTTAAGTGAGATCCCATCCTTCCTGTAACGTAGTGACCAGAACGGTACATATTAGTCTAGCTGCAGTCTAACCAGTGTTCTATACAGTTATAGCATAATTTCTCTGCTCTTATAGTCTATGCCTCAGCCAATAAAGGAAAGTACCTTCCTTTTCTTGACCACCTTATTTACCTGTTCTGCTCCCTTCAAGGATCAGTTGGCATGCACTCCAAGATCCTTCTGCCCCATTACACTTCTCAAAACCTTACTGTTTATTGTGTATCCCTTTCCTGGTTTGTCCTTCCTAAATGCATTACTTCACCTTCTCTAGGTTGAATTCTATTTGTCACTTTCCTGCCCACCTGACCAGTCCATTGCTGTCTTCTTTTTTACCATCAACAAACTTTTTAATTATGCCCACTGCATTTTAGCCTAAATAATTTATACCACTAACAGCAAGATCTGTCTGCTGCCCTTATCCTTCTAGATGGTAATGGCCGTGGGTTTGGAAGGTGCTGCTGAAGGAGCCTTGGTCAATTCCTGCAGTGCATCTTGCAGATGGTACACACTGCTACCACTGAGTCGGTGGTGGAGGGAGTGAATGTTTGTGGATGGGGTGCCAATCAAGCAGACTGCTTTGTTCTGGGCGGTGTGGAGCTTCTTGAGTGTTGTGGGAGCTGCACTCATCCAGGCAAGTGGAGAATATGCAATCAAATTCCTGACTTGTGCCTTGTAGATGGTGGACAGGCTTTGGGAAGTCAGGAGGTGAATTACACACCACAAGATTCCTAGCCTCTGACCTGTTGTTGTAGCCACAGGATTTATATGGCTAAGCCAAATGAGTTTCTGGTCAACGGTAACCCCCAGGATTCAGCAAAGATAATGCCATTTAATGTCAAGGTGCAATGGTTAGATTCTCTCTTGTTGGAGATGGTCATTGCCTGACACTTCAGTGGCACAAATGTTACTTGCCACTTGTCAGTCCAAGTCTGGATATTGTCCAGGTCTTGCTGCATCTGGGCATAGACTGCTTCAGTGTCTGAGGAGTTGTGAATGATGCTGAACATTCTGCAATCATCGGCGAACATCCCCACTTCTGACCTTATAATGCAAGGAAGGAAATTATGAAGCAGCTGAAGATGGTTGGGCCCTGGACACTACCCTTAGGAACTCTCGCAGTGACGTCTTGGGACTGAGGTGATTGACCTCCAACAACCACAACCACCTTCCTTTGTGTTAGGTATAACTCCAACCATTGGAGAGTTTTTCCCCCGATTCCCATTGACTCCAGTTTTGCTAGGACTCCTTGATGCCACACTTGGTCAAATGCTGCCTTGATGTCAAGAGCAGTCACTCTCACCTCACCTGTTCATCTTAACCTTCTGATACAGATGAGAATGTTACCACTGAGTCAAGTTTAAGACCTAAAAATCAGGCCCTCTGAATTAGAGGATTGCTAGTTTTTCATCAGTAGTAGAGAAGACGCTGGAACGCTTAAATGGGTGATTAGCTAGATTTATGGTCATGTGGAAAGAGTGTCAATTCTGAGAGCCACAGAGGGCTTTCACTAATGGATTCTCATTAGCCTGATTATAATCTTGAGCAACTGGCCAAATTAGCACACGATGGAAGTTCAGTAGATGCCTGCAGTTCAGGGAAGGTTTACTCGGCTCATTCCTGGGGTGAAGGGGTTGTCTTATGAGGAACGGCTGACCAGGCTGGGTGTATACTCATTGGGAGTTCATAAGAATGAGGTGACCTTATTAAAATATATAAGGTCCAGATGGTGCTTGACAGGCTAGATGCTGAGAGGATGTTTCATCCTCCTGAGGGAACCTAGAATTAGGGGAGACAGTTTCAAAATAAGGTGGAAATGAGGAGGAATTTCTTCTCTCAGAGGGTTATTATTGTTTGAAATTCTCTTGCCAAGAGAGCAGTGAAGGCTGGGTCATTCAAGGCTGTGTTATGGAGTCAAGGGTTATGAGGGACAGACAGGAAAGTGGAGTTAAAGCCTCAATGAGATCAACCATGATCTTATTGAATGGCACAGCAGGCTTAATGGGCCGAATGGCCTACTCCTGCTCTTGTTTCTTATGATCTTTCCAAGGAATATAGGAAATTGGCTGCAATCTTGTAAGGCAGTAGGTTGACACGAACGGGGTAGATTCATATGAAACTGCAAAGTTCAATGTTGGGACCATTTCTGTTCATCTTCATAAATGATTTAGTTAAGGGCACTATTGAGCAATTTACTAGGTTACAATGAATATAAAAATGTCAACAGGAATTAGTAGTTTAAGCCAAAGTAAGTAAGTAACAGGCAGATTGAAATACAATAAAAGAATGATCTCTAGCGTACAGAAGTTTTGACGTATGGTTCAGTGCAGCACGACACTTGGAGTTTCCTAGAGCTAAATGTGTGTATAAAATACAGGGTTAACATCTAAAGTTCCACAGAGGGATACAGGATTCAGTTGATAAATCATTAAAGATCTACATGAAGTATGACAAGGCCATTAAGAAGGCAATTAGGCTTTCATGTATTATCAGGGCATTACAATAAAATGCTAAGAATATTATATCTAGGCTGCAGTCGCTGCACAAAGTCTCAGTACAGCTGCAGCTTTGCTCTCCTCAGATGGTCTTTGAGAAGATACAGAAAAGAACAGCCAAAATGATACTCAGAGCACTTAATTATCATTATAGGTGAAATATGATGAGACTATTTTGTCACAAGACAATGAAGTGTGTGACAACACCATAGTCTGATGGACCAGATGGTCTTTTCGTATGTTAATTATTTTCTATTTTTAATTACTATCATATTTGCATCACTTAGGAATCTCAATTCTATTATGGTAATTGGAAAACTAAGATAATCAATAAGTAGAAGCAAAATGGCAGAGCAAACGAGGGAATTACCCCAACAATATGACTCTGGTATACCAAAGCTAAATTTTTTGAAGACATGGCATGCCAACTGATGGGGAAGGAAAGGTTCATGATATAGTATGTCTGGATTGCGATCTTGGGTCGTTCTGCCAGGCAATGAAGGTTGCTTGTTTTTGTTCACGGAGGTCACATATTTCACCATTGTTTCTGTTGAAACAGCCCTGGTGGCGACGATACTCAAAGCTAATGGTCTGGACACCAGGGCCTAGTACAGCTGATCCCACTGTTCTGGAATTGAGTTGGGTATGTGAAGATTTTCCAGATTGGAGGCAGGTTCAATCGAGGCACTGAAGAGGGAATTGGATTGTTATCTGAAAAGGAAGAATGTGCAGGGCCAAGGTGATAAGGTGAGAGAGTGGCACTAGGTAAATTGCTACAGAGAGTTGGCGCTAACATGACAGGCCGAATGGCTTCCTTCTGTGCTGTAACAATTGTGATCCTGTGGTCATGAGCTGCTCTTGGAATTCCTCTCTCCTGTTTGCTTTAGGGCTGGGACACATCTTTTTCCTCTTGGACTTTGGGTTCTTGCAATATCTTGGTACGAGGTGGATGCTCATCACTGATCGAGCAAGTCGATGATCTGTTCAGCAGGCATCAGTCCCCGCATGGATTGAGTAGTACAGACATCAATCATTTTTTTTCTTTGACTCGAGCAATGACAAAATACAGGAGATGACAGTGCTTTGATCTAGCTAGGATGCCTCCAAAAAGTCCTCAACAGTAGAACAGGTGTCCTTTGCCATTGTGATCACGTAAAATACAATAAACTCCTTCAAACGCATCACCAATCACCAAGTAAAATACCATTACCTACAAAGGTAACAATGTGTACTCCATGAGAAAATGACACACTTAAGACATGATTGGTGGTACAAATAACTTGGGGAGTTCGAGTTATTGTGGCAACATGCACTTTCCTCCTCCAACTGCTTTGATCTTGCGTCGCTCTCAGTGCCCTTGTGAAACTCGAGTCTGTTACTTCCATGATGGCTTCTTCCTATCCACACAACATTCTATACCTCTACCATTCCTTCCAGCATCATCTTTTCTATATCACTTCGTGCCATATGCCCAAAAGACTTCAACTTGTATCTGTCCACCACTGATAACAATCTGTCTGTGTTGTCAACTCCCACCTGTTATAATACCCAACCGTTTGTACATCTGAGTGCATTTCTCACACTGAACGTCCTTCGGAAACACTAAAGTTTTTTAAAGAATAATTTTTTCCTGGCTATCTTTTTTTGTGCTCCAACGTTCTGCACCATAAGTGGAAATAAGAAACACCAATGCTTTAAGAAGCTTAAGCTTAGTTGTTTTCCTGAGATTTCTTTTTCCAAATTCCAAATGTTATTTAGCGCAGTCATTGCTTGTTTGGTCATTCCAACCCTGCATTGAATTTCTTTATTATTCAGTTCACATCCTTGTTCACAGTAATACCCAAGCAGGTAAAGTCAGTGATTACTTCAACTTCCTTCTCGTTGAATTTTATTTTTTCATTAGGCTGTGCCTCTTGGTTTTTTTTTTAGCTCTCATCACTTTAATCTTTTTAACAATTAGTTTCAGATCTTTGTTTTTTCCTGCATTGTTTACTTCATTCACAATATTTCCTAGCTCTCTCAGGTTTCCAGTAATCAAGGCTGTGATTGCACTAGAGAGAGTGCAGAGGAGATTCACCAGGATGTTGCCTGGGCTGGAGAGTTTTAGTTACGAGGAGAGATTGGATAGACTGGGGTTATTTTTCCTGGAGCAGAGGAGATTGAGGGGAGACATGATTGAGGTGTATAAAATTATGAGGGGCTTAGATAGGGTAGACAGGAAGGAACATTTCCCCTTGGTGGAGGGATCAATAACCAGAGGGCATAGATTTAAGGTAAGGGGCAGGAGGTTTAGAGGGGGTGTGAGGAAGAATTTTTTCACCTAGAGGGTGGTGGGAATCTGGAACTCTCTGCCTGAAAGCATGGTAGAGGCACAAACCCTCATAACATTCAAGAAGTATTTGGATGTGTACTTGCGATGCCATGGCATACAAGGCTATAGGCCTAGTGCTGGAAAATGGGATTAGAATAGTTAGGTACTTGTTTGACTGGTACAGACTCGATGGGCCAAAGGACCTTTTTCTGTGCTGCAGACTTCTGTGACCCTTTTATTCTCCCAGTCAAAATGGGCAATTTCACATTTTCCCACATTAAACTCCATCTGCAAGATCTTTGCCCACTCACTTCACCTATCTATATCTGTTTGTAGCCTCCTTATGTCCTCTTCACAACTTAATTTCCTACCTATCTTTGTGTCATCAACAAATTTGGCAACCTCCCTTCAATCTCTTCATCCAAGTCATTTATATAAATTATAAACAGTTGAGGTCTCAGCACTAATCCCTGCGGCACATCACTCGTTTCATCTTGTCAACCTGAAAAAGACCCATTTATGCCCACTCTGCTTCCTGTTAGTCAGCCAATCTTCTATTCATGCCAATATGTTACCCTCTATACCATGAGCTTTTATTTTCTGCAATAACCTTTGATGTGGCACTTTATTAAATGCCTTCTGGAAATCTAAGTACAGTACATCCACCAGTTCCCCTAAAGATTTCTATATATTAATGACATGAAGTGATATGGGGATAGTGTGGGAAGATGGCATTGAGGTTGAAGGTCAGTCATGATCTAATTAAATGGTGGAGTAGACTTGAGGGCCAGAATGGCCAACTCCTGCTCCTATGTACTCGTCTATAGCAGGGAAAATTCTGACATGTATTCTCCAAATCACTTACTTCCAGTGGCTGGGGAAATCCTCCCAGAATCACAGTGTGGCTTTAGTCCTTCCAGAAGAACCTCTGACATGGGCTTTGTTGCCAGACAAATGCAAGAAAAATGTTGAGAACAACACTAGGAACTCTTCATTGCATTCAAGAACTTGACCAAAGCACTTAACTCAGTAAATTGCAAGGCTCTGTGGATTGTGCTCCAAAGATTTGGATGTCCATCACAATCCTAGAACTGCTTCCTGGTGATGTGACTACAACTGTCTTGGGTGGGAGGTTTGAAACAGGCACCTTCAAAATCCAGACTGGTGTCAAGCAAGACTGTGTGATAGCCACCATACTATTTACAATCTACCTGACAGTGATATTCATCTCAACAAAGATCAACTGCCCTCCAGTGCAAAGTAAATACCACCTAGATGGAAAACTCTTTCACCTCATTTGCTTCTATGCCAAAATTAAACTGACCACCATAGACATACATGGCCTACAGTTTGCAGATGACGGTAGTATCATTGCCCACTCTACAACAGATATGCAAGCCATTCTCGATCCCTTCAATTCTACACACAAGAAACCCGGCCTGTCCTTGAATGTTGCCAAAATAAATAACCCACACCTCGTCACTCAAATATTCCACCACCAATATATGCTGAAGGAAAGGCTCTCAAATATTTTGAGCACTTCCCATACCATGGCAGCCTCCTCTATCAAAAGGCCACCATTGACAGGGAAGATCCAACACCGGATAAGCTATGTCAGCTTGACCTACTACAAACTACCGCAGTGAGTGATTGACAACAAAGATCTCATCAATTCAACAAAAGTCCTAGTGTACAGGGCAGTTTGTTGTCACCGCACTCCTGTACTGCAGTGAGACCTGGACTGTGTATCAGGGAGATAAGAACACAAGAGAGCACTAGCAATCCCTCTGCCGCATCCGTCAGATTCTATGGGAGGACCGTCGAACAAACACTAGTATCCTTCTTGAAGTCAGCTCCACAAGCATTCAGGCAAAGCTCCTGAAAAATCAACAATGATGGACTGTACATTGTTTGGATGGCCAAAAACCATTTCCTTCGCCAGGGCCTGTTTTCTCAACACTCTAATGGCTAGCATTCCAGGGGAGGACAAAGGAAATGCTTCAAAGACACTCTCTCCTTGAAGTGCAGCAGCATTGACCTTAAGGACTGGGAACAACTTATCAGTTGCTCAGAATAGCAACTACTTGTTCCACCAATCTGCATCGCGTTTTGAGTCACAACATCTTTTGATTAACAGCAGCAGAGAAGGAGAGAAAAGGAAACAAATCCTGCACTCCATTAAAGTGTGGGACATCATGCCCCATGTGCTCAAAGATCTGGGGGTCGAGAATTGTCCTGTTCAGTCACATGAAGACCCATGTCTGAAACTTGTAAACTTGAGTAGATATCAGATTTTTGGGAATTAAGGGATATGGGGAGCAGGCAGGAAAATGGAGTTGAAGCCCAAAATCTGCCATGATTGTATTGAATGGTGGATCAGGCTCGATGGGCCATGTGGTCTACTCTTGCTCCTATTTCTTAGGTTATCTTGAAATTGAGGGGCAGCTAACGACAATGGCAAAAGACGAATTGCATGAAATAAGACCTCAATCTTTATTTAATAATTGTTGGAAATAGGCAATTGGTGATTGAACATCTAAAAAACAAAAAGGCAAATTAACATTCTGGGTGTTGGCATTTTGTCAACAATGGGTTGTAAAGTTTGAACTCACAACAGGACATCACTGCAGGAGTTCCTCAGGGTAGTGTCCTCGGCCCAACCATCTTTAGCTGTTTCATCAATGGCCTTCCTTCCATTATAAGGTTAGAAGTGGGGATGTTTGCTAATGAATGCACAATGTTCAGCACCATTTGTGACTTATGAAGCAGTCCGTACCCATATGCAGGAAGACCTGCACAACATTCATGCTTGAGTTGATAAGTGGCAGGTAACATTAATGCCACACAAGTGCCAGGCAATGACCATCTTCAACAAGAGGGAATCTAACCATCTACCCTTGACATTCAATGGCATTACCATTGTTGAATCCTCCACTATCGATATCCTGCGGGTCACCATTGACTGGAAACTAACTGGACCAGCCATATAAATACTGTGGCTAAAAGAGCAGGACAGAAGTTGGGAGTTCTGAGGAGAGTAACTCACCTCCTGACTCCCCAGAGCTTGTCTACCATCTATCTACAAGGAATAAGTCAGAAATGTGGTGGAATACTCTCCACTTGCAGCTCCAACACTCAAGAAGCTCGACACCATCCAGGACAAAGCAGTCCACCTGATTGCTACCCAATCCACCACCTTCAACATTCACTCCCTCCACTACTGATGCACAGTGGCAGCAGTGTGTACCATCTACAAGATGCACTGTAACAACTCACCAAAGCTCCTTTGACAACACCTTCCAAACCAACAGCCTCTACCATCTAGAAGGAAAAGGGCAGCAAATGCATGGGAACAACACCACCACCACCACCTGGAAGTTCCCTCACCATCCTGACCTGGAAATATATCGCCATTCCTTCACTGTCGCTGAGTCAAAATCCTGGAACTCCCTTCCTAACAGCACTGTGGGTGTACCTACACCACATGGAATGCAGCGGCTCATGAAGGCAGCTCACCACCACCTTCCCAAGGGCAACAAGGGATGGGCAATAAATGCTGGCCTAGCCAGTGACACTCACATCCCATGAAAGAATTTTTAAAAAAAACACCCCAGCTTTTCAGATGCTAACAGACGTACGGTCTATTTGCAGCATGGACCCACAAGAATATTTGATTATTTCTGACAAGGGAGTTACAGAGATGCACTTAGATAGATTTAAAATGTTGCAATAATGCACCAATCCTCATTACAGATTGATCAAGTGCCACTAATTAGAAGTGATTTAATTTTTTTGGCAAAAAGTTTCAATGAAGAAAACTGTGACCTGTATGTAGGTCACTCTGAAACCTAAATACAGCTTCCATACGCTTAGCAGATCTTTGCCATCTGCGTCAATCCTGCTGATGACAAAATGTCACGCCTTACGTTTCCAGGATGTTTGCAATACTGGTTGTAAATGCAGCGTGTTCGTCCTTTAAAATACAGGAAATGACACAAGGGGGTTTGTAAACAGACAGGGTCGCATAAACCTCCTCCTCCATACAATGCAAAGGCAAAATCTGTTGCATCGAGCTCCTCCCCGCCCCCCCCCCCCCCCCCTCCAAAACACTCTTCTCACTTTAAAAATAATCCTATCTAAAGTGAAAGCCGGGCTGTATGTACAATGAGCAATAATCAATATTATACACTTTATTAAAAGATAGGTGAACCACTGGGCCTCAAAAAAGCTCCGTAAGGCCCGGTGAAGAGCAATTGACGGTGATGAAATATATTTTACATACAGACAGCGAGCGAGCAGCATTTGAGTACCTGCCTGGGACCTACCCGCGAGTCCCATTAACACACAGCGTCCAGTGACCAGAGTCACACCGCCTCGCGCCGGCCGCTCCCGCTCTTCAAACACCAACGGTTCCAAGCGCTCACACCCGGCAACAGGGCGCTGCTGCCGTCCAAACAACTGCCTGATTCACACATTCATATTTTTAAAATATATATAGGTATTGTTTTTATTGAGCAGAACAATACGTTGTATTAAAGGGATCATTTTTACCTCGGTAAAGCTATTCCTTTCCTTTTGTTAAACCATCTAATTAGCTCAAATAATGCAGCCCGCTATGCGACGGGGTCCTCCCGCAACTATGGTCGCCTCCTGTGGACTTTTAACCTGGAGTTCCTGTAGCTGATTGCTATTGCTGTGCATTTCAATATTCGGTTGTTGCTGCTGTTCCTATCTTTAAAACATTTCCTAAATATGTCATTCCCAGCAAATCTTCCTTCTGATTCTGTGGTTTATGATGTAGTGGTTGTAGGATCCTGTATGACTGACTTGGTCAGGTTAGTGATATATATATATTATATATATGTATATCCCGTTTATCTTTGTCCTAAATGGAGGTTGGTACTCGTTATCTAAACTGCGCTGAAATTATATTATTAAAATGAACCCAAATGTCGTGAATAGGTTAGAGGAACTGTCAAATAGATTGGCAAAACTGTTTATAAATGTCCATGTGTATTTTTTTTATTTTGGAATACTTATTTTGAAATAGACATTTAATATGTTTCAGACAGGTGGTGTTGGGCTGATCCATCTCCTAAAGGTGTTTTTGGGTCGGGTCATCCTCACTATACAATTGGAGTCTGGTGGTAATGTGTGTTCTCACTGACATTAACTAATCCCTTTTTCTGCAGGGGTGTGTGGTGAACTTTGGGAGAACAAAGCTGTTTGTGTATATATCTCCAGGCTACAAGATGTTTTCCCTATACAAGGCAGCGAATTTGCATCATATCCTCTGACTGCCAACTCCTGTTGTTCTCAGAGGCTTATACCCCATCAGGACTGTGCATTTAATAACATGCACCTTCGCACATAACTGCCAATAGAGAATTGATGAAGATAAATAAATTCACAATAATAGTGTTTTCAGTAAATTGCTCAGGCTAAGTGTGTTATTTTGATGGATCTATTTCCAAACAAGACTGGATACACTCAAATTTGAAGAATGGTTTTGTGGAATGAGCAGAAGTTTAGTTATGGCTGGGTTACTACTTCGTACTAACTGAATAGTCTACCTTAACAATATTTGATTTGTTAAGATGTGCCTAAGTGAAGGAGTTGTGACTGCTGTTTTTAGGGGAGGAATCTAGATAGTGGAGAGGCACCTCACTTCATCTGTACCCCACCCCCCTCTCCCATCTGCTACTTTTATTGAATGATAACCCTTCATATTGTATTCATTCCCACTATAAGCTAATTGTTGCTTGGTTTGAATTTTGCTTAATTATATTTTCTGTGCTGTGCTCCTCTTTCTTTTACTTTCATCTTCCTTGAGCCTTTTCCTACTTGCAAATATCCTGGCCTGAATTGGGGTCCACCTTATTGGTTGGGGCACTATACAGTTAGCAGCTGCAAGTTGTCTTATTTGGTTTATCTTCATATCTGAACTAACGAGCACTTTGCCCCTGTGGTGGCAGCAGCAGGATGATGTTGGCTTTTGCTCACATGTGATGGGATTTCCTATGGCAATTGATGATGCATGTTCTTCACACACTTCATCTTCTGTCTGTAGCTGCCATGTTTTTGAGTGTGTGAGGAGGTAGTGCCACGTGGGAGTTTGGGCTGAAATACCCTGGCTGGCCAACTGACACCCAAGCATGATTCTTTATTCTTTCATGTGATATGGGCATCGCTGGGGAGGCCAGCATTTGCTGCCCATTCTGAATTTCCCTTGAACTGAGTGGCTTAACTGCCATCTGAAATGGCCCAGTAAGAGTCAACTATATTGCTGTGGATCTGGTGTCTCATGTAGGCCAGACTGGGTAAGGATGGCAGATTGCCTTCCGTAAAGGACATTAGTGAATCAGATGGGTTTTTGCAACAATCAATGTTAGTTGTCATGGTCACAATTACTGAGACTAACCTTCAATTCCAGATTTATTAGTTGAATTCAAATTTCACAAGATGCCATGGCCCTACAGAATTAGCCTGAGCATCTGGATGCCTAGTAACATAGAAACTAGGAGTAGGCCATTCGGCCCTTCGAGCCTGCTCCGCCATTCATTATGATCAAGGCTGATCATCCAACTCAATAGCCTGCTCCTGCTTTCTCCCCATACCCTTTGATTCCTTTCACCCCAAGAGCTATATCTAACTCCTTCTTGAAGACATACAAAGTTTTGGTCTCAACTACTTTCTGTAGTAGCGCATTCCACAGGTTCACCACTCTCTGGGTGAAGAAATTTCTTCTCATCTCAGTCCTAAATGGTCTACCCCATATCCCCAGACTGACCCCTGGCTCGAGATTCCCCCACCATCGGAAACATCCTTCCTGTATCTACTCTGTCTAGTCCTGTTAGAATTTTATAGGTTTCTATGAGATCCCCCCTCATTCTTCTGAACTCCAGCGAATATAATCCTAACTGACACAATCTCTCCTCATATGTCAGTCCAGCCATCCCAGGAATCAGTCGGTAAACCTTCGCTGTGCTCCCTCTATAGCAAATATTGATAAGGAGACCAAAACTGCACACAATATTCCAGGTGTGGTTTCACCAAGTCCCAAGCAAGACATCCCTGTTCCTGTACTTGAATCCTCTCGCTATGAAGGCCAACATACCATTTACCTTCTTTACCACCTGCTGCACCTGAATGCTTACCTTCTGCGACTGGTGTACAAGAACACCCAGGTCTCATTGCACATTCCCCTCTCTCAATTTGTAGCCATTCAGATAATAATCTGGCATCCTGTTTTTGCTACCAAAAAGGATAACCTCATATTTATCCACACTATACTGCATTTGCCATGCATTTGCCCACTCACTCAGCTTGTCCAAATCACACTGAAGCATCTCTGCATCCTCCTCACAGCTCGCCCTCCCACCCAGCTTTGTGTCATTTGCAAATTTGGAGATATTACATTTAATTCCCTCATCTAAAGCATTAATATATATTGTGAATAGCTGGGGTCCCAGCACCGATCCCTGCGGTACCCCACTAGTCACTGTCTGTCATTTGGAAAAAGACCCGTTTATTCCTACTCTTTGTTTCCTGTCTGCCAACCAGTTTTCTATCCATCTCAAAAACAGAATTACCTGGAAAAACTCAGCAGGTCTGGCAGCATTGGCAGAGAAGAAAAGAGTTGACATTTTGAGTCCTCATGACCCTGCAACAGAACTGGGTGAATCCAAGGAGAGGGGTGAATTATAAGCTGGTTTAAGGTGGGGGGAGAGAGGAGAATTGGAGGGGGATGGTGTGGTTGTAGGGACAAGCAAGCAGTGATAGGAGCAGATCATCAAAAGATGTCACAGACAAAAGAACACAGAGGTGTTGAAGTTGGTGATAATATCTAAACGAATGTGCTAATTAAGCATGGATGGTAGGGCACTCAAGGTACAGCTCTAGTGGGGGTGGGGAGGCATAAAAGATTTAAAAAGAATGGAAATAGGTGGGAAAAGAAAAATCTATATAAATTATTGGAAAAAAACAAAAGGAAGGGGGAAGAAACAGAAAGGGGGTGGGGATGGAGGAGGGAGTTCAAGATCTAATGTTGTTGAATTCAATATTCAGTCCGGAAGTCTGTAAAGTGCCTAGTCGGAAGATGAGGTGCTGTTCCTCCAGTTTGTGTTGGGCTTCACTGGAACAATGCAGCAAGCCAAGGACAGACATGTGGGCAAGCGAGCAGGGTGGAGTGTTGAAATGGCAAGCGACAGGGAGGTTTGGGTCATTCTTGCGGACAGACCGCATGTGTTCTGCAAAGGGGTCGCCCTTAGTCAGTTTTTATGTTCCCTGCAACTTGTACTCTATTTTCCCCTTCTTAATCAATCCCTTGGTCTTCCTTTGCTGAATTCTAAACTGCTCCCAATCCTCAGATCTGTTGTTTGTTCTGGCCAATTTGTATGCCTCTTCCTTGCATCTAATACTATCTCTAATTTCCCTTGTAAGCCATGGTTTGGCTACCTTTCCTGTATTACTTTTGCGCCAGACAGGAATAAACAATTGTTGCAGTCCATCCATGCGCTCTTTAAATGTTTGCCATTGCCTATCCATCGTCATACCCTTAAGTATCACTTCCCAATCCACCATAGCCAACTCGCGCCTCATACCATCGTAGTTTCCTTTATTAAGATTCAGAGCCCAAGTCTCAGAATGAACTATGTCACTCTCCATCTTGATGAAGAATTCTATCATATTATGGTCGCTCATCCCCATTACCACTATGCCACCATCTTCCCTAAAGGGCGTTAAGGGGGTTGGTTGACATTTTCAGTCTGATTAGATATATTCTGCGTGCAAACCTTTATTTTTGTAGTAAGTTTAAAATCTGCCACGTGACCCTGACGTGATCCGGCTGCTTGCCATTTTAATTCACCACCTTGCTCTCATGCTCATATTTCTGTCCTTGGCCAGCTGAAATGTTCCAGTGAAGCTCAACACAAGTTTGAGGAACAGCATCTCCCCTTCAGATTAGGCAGTTTACAGCATTCTCGACTCAATATTGAGTTCAACAACTTCAGACCATGAACTCTATCCTCCATTTTTTTTGCCATGTGCCAGCCTTTATCTTGCTTTCATGTTTTTTTCCTTTCACACACAGCTGTTTATTATTTTGCCATGAACACTCACTCTAGACTGATGCTTCGTTTCTTTACTACAACAATTACCACTCCATTTGCCTTTTGTCCCGTGACACCTTTGTCATTTAATCTCCTCTGCCTCTACCCTGTCCTAAACCTTCCCTTTTGTTCTTCCTTTCCCCACACCCCTTTCAATAGCATAAAATAAGATTTCTACCTCTCCTCAGTTCCGAAGAAGTCATATTTGACTTGAGACATTACCTCTGTTTCTCTCTCCACAGATGCTGCCTGACCTGTTAAGTGTTTGCAGCACTTTCTGTTTTGTTGCAGTCCAGCATCCGCAGTATTTCTCTTTTGTTAAACACTTTCAAGGTCTGGCGCAATCACACAGCTGAAGATAAAAATCTGCTGCTGCGGATTCAATTGTCTTGGCTCCAGCTTTGGCCTATGGTCTCTGTATTGAGACTTTAGTTCAGCATTGAGGGAGTGTTTCATCATTGGAGGTGTCTTCTTTTGAATGATCCATTAAACCATGGCCCCAAACAGGAAAATGGGACTGACTGGATTGCTCTACAGAGAGCTGGTATGGACTCGATGGGCTGAATGACCACCTTCTGTGCCGTAATGACTCTGATGTAAAAGATTCACGGCACAATCAAAGAAGAGCAAGGGAATTCTCCCAGTGTCCTGGCTTACATCGCTAAAAACAGATTGTCTGGTTATTAATTTCATTGCTCTTTGTGGGTCATTGCTGTGCACAAATTGGCTGCTATGTTTTACCTATATTTAAAAGACTGACTGTACTTCAAAAGTAATGGGTTGTGAAGTACTTTGAGATAATCTGAGATCGTGAAATGTGCAATATAAATGCACGTTCTTTTTATCTTTAATCAGAACTTTCTGTGTCTAGATCACAAAGTATCTTAAGCAATTATAAAAAATAATGGATAAATTACATTGTGAGGACTGCTATTTCTTACTTAAGGAGCATCTTCTATGACTTTAATAATTTTCTTACCTGTTCAATTATTTCAATTCAAACTATCATTATCACAAGCTCCTCAGAGACCCACATCAGCCTCTTTCCAAGTACTGCACTGTGTCCAACCTTCCCTTCCTTTCTAAGCTATTGCAATGCATTGCTGGCTTGCTTCTAGCCCTCCTAATTTGAGAAGACCAATCTGATTTCTTGACATATCATTGATATTTACCCACTACCCATTTACTGCAGCATGGCATCAGCCTTTATAATGCTGGCAGTACACAACTCAACACCTCTACCTCCTCTATCAGTCCACCCTGCCAATACCAAGATGCAGATGAACTGAAATTTCCTCCAACTTCTTGTCAGTAAGCCAAAGTCATTACCTTTGGCTCCTGCCAGCCTTAACTCTATTTACTTTGCTAGCTGCTACCTGAGACTCAAGTAGCTATGGCTTACGGCTTGGCCACAAGCCTTGCTTTCTCTCCATATTTGCTATTCTCCACATCATTGCCTGTCTCCACCTCTTTCTCTTGTGCAACCATCACCCCTCTCCAAATCCATGACTTCATCAGCTCAAAGCTCAAGGCTCAACTTCTCTGAAAGATAATTGACTATAAACCTATATTTCCATGTTGACAGATGCTGCCAAATGTGCTAATTATTACCAAAATTTTGCTTTAATTTTGGATTACCAGTACCTGCCAGTATTTTGCATTCAACATCTCTAATGGTATCCTGTCCAGCCCCCCACAAGTTACAATTCATTCAAAACATGGCATCCCAGATTCCCTGCCACACTAAATACTGCACTAGAAGCTCCATATGTATTAGCAAGTTGATGTCAAAATTCCCATCCTCATTTTCAAATTCTTCCTTAGCTATGCCTCACTAAACTTTTAGTCATCTCTTGCTTTATGTTCCCATGCACCATCTATTTGAACATCAGGCTGCATATTGTACACCTCCATCCCAATCTGTTGACTCCTTAGCTGGCCACTGTACTCCTATCATTTGCATTTTCTTGCCTAGGTTCATTCATCTTTTATCTTTCCTTCTGCCTTTAATGTTCTTCTTTTTCAGTTATTGTGGGTTCATCTCTAGATTTGTTGGCTTCTTACTCCAGAAGAGATTTTGCTGAAGGCAATGGTCTTTTGTTCAAAAATATTTGTTTACTTGCTCACTATTTACAACGAACATAAGAAATAGGACCAGTAGTAGACCATTCAGCCCCTCGAGCTTGCTCCACCATTCAATAAAATCATGGCTTATCTTCTTGTGTTTCGATTTCCACATCCCATCTAACCCCGATAACCTTAGATTCTCATTAGGCAAGGAAATCAATCTACCTCTGCCTTAAAAATATTCAGTGACCCCGCCTACCTCTGCCACCTTCTGAGGCAAAGAATTCCAAAGTCACACAAACCCCTGAGAAAAAAAAAATTCTCCTCATCCCTGTCCTAAAAGGGCATCCCCTAATTTTAAAACTGTGCCCCCTAGTTCTGGACTCACCCACAAGCAGAAACACCCATTTGACATCCACCTTGTCAAGGCTGTTCAGGATCTTGTATACTTCAATCAAATCACCCATCACTCTTCTAAATTCCAGTGGAAACAAGCCCAGTCTGTCCAACCTTTCCTCATAAGACAACCCACTCATTCCAGGTATCAATCTCGTAAACCACCCTTGAACCAATTTCAATGCATGTACATACTTAAATAAGGAGACCAAAACTGCACACAGTATTCGAGGTGCGGTCTCATCTATGCCCTGTATAACTAAAGCATAACGTCCTTACTTTTATGTTCAATCCCTCTCGTAATAAAGGAAAGTGTTCCATTAGCCTTCTTAATTACTTGCTGTGCCTGCATATGAACATTTTGGGATTCATATACTAGAACATCTAGACCCCTTTGCAGTTTAGAATTATGCAGCTGTTCTCCATTTAAGAAATACTCTGCTTTTTTGTTTTTCTGCCAAAGTGAACAACTTCACATTTTCCCACATTAAGCGCCATTTGCCAGACCTCTGCCCTCTCACTCAACCTATCTATTTCCATCTGCAACCTCCTCATGTCCTCTTCACTGCACTGGAGGTAGTTCAGAGGAGGTTCACTAGATTGATTCCAGAGATGCAGGGCTTGTCTTATGAGGAGTATTGAGCAGTTTAGGCTTATACTCGCTAGAGTTTAGAAGGATGAGAGGAGATCTAATTGAGGTATATAAGATGCTAAAGGGGATAGACAAAGTAGACCTGGAGCGGATGTTTCCCCTTGTGGGGCATTCTAGAACGAGAGGCCATAGTTTTAAGCTAAGGGGTGGTAGATTTAAATCAGAGATGAGGAGAAATTACTTTTCTCAAAGGGTCGCGAATCTGTGGAATTCACTACCTCAGAGTGAAGTGGATGCCGGGGTGCCGCATAAATTTAAGGAGGAGATAGACAGATTTTTAATTAGTAATGGGTTGAAAGCTTATGGTGAGAGGGCAGGAAATTGGAGTTGAGGCAGAAATGAGATCAGCCATGATCATAATGAATGGCGGGGCAGGCTCGAGGGGCTGAATTGCCTACTCCTGCTCCTAGTTCTTATATTCTTATGTTCACAACATACTTTGCCACCTATATTTGTGTCATCTGCAAATTTAGCTACCATGTCTTCACTCCCCTCATCTAAGTCATTGATGTAAATCGTAAAAAGTTGAGGTCCCAGTACAGACACTTATGGGATGCCATTCGTCACATCCCGCCAAACTGAAAAAGACCCATTTATGCATACTCTCTGCTTTCTGGCAGCCAGCCAATCTTCTATCCATGCCAATATGTTGCCCACTTACACCAGCGGATCAACTACCTCATTAGCCACCTCTTTTAAACCCTTAGGACGTAGTCCACCGGGACCCGGAAACCTGCCAGCCTGCAGCTCCATCAATTTGGTCAGTACCATTTCCCTAGTGATTTCAATTTCACCAAGTTCCTTTCTCCTGTTCACCTCCTGATTTGCAGCTAGAAGCAAAATATTTGTTCATTTCTAATGCCATTTCCTTATTATCTATTATTAACTCCACATTATCACTCTCTAGAGGACCAACTCTCACTTTACTTACTCTTTTCCTTTTTAAGTATCTGTAGAAACTCTTGCTACCCGTTTTTACATTTCTAGCTAGCTTCCTCTCATACTCTAATTTCTTTCTCTGATTAACCTTTAAGTAATTCCCTGCTGTTCTTTATAGTCTGTCCAATCATCTGTCCTGCCACTCATCTTTGCGAAGTTGTATGTTTTTTCCTTAAATTTGATGCTTTCCTTAACATCTCTAGTTAACCACGGATGGTGCATCCTCCCCTTAGAAATTTTCTTGATAGTAAGAATGTACTTATTCTGAATACTCTGAAATATCCCCTTAAATGTCTGCCACTGCTTCTCTATTGATCTATCCTCTAGCCTAGTTTCACAGTTCACTTCAGCTAGCTCAGCTTTCATTCCCACATAGCTGCTCTTATTTAAGTTTAAGATACTAGTCTTAGACCCACTCTTCTCCCTTTCAAACTGGATGTAAAATTCAGTCAGATTGTGGTCGCTGTTACCTATGGGTGCCTTTACTCTGAAGTCGTTAATTAATCCTGTCATGTTACACAATACCAAATCTAATATCACCAGCTCTCTGGTTGGTTCCAGAACATGCTGCTCTAAGAAACTATCTTGAAAGCCTTTTAAGAACTCCTCATCCAGGCTACTACTGCCAGTCTGATTTTTTGTGTAGATTAAAATCACCCATGATTATTACTGTCCCTATGTCACAAGCGCATAATATTTTCTCTTGAATACTTTGTCCTACACTGTGGCTACTGTTAGGGAGCCTGTAGACCACTCCGACTAATGACATTTTCCCCCTACTATTCCTCATCTCCACCCAAACCAATTCTACATCCTGATCTCTAACTATTGCACCAATGCCCTTTTTGATTAACAGTGCTACTCCTCCACCTTTACCTAGCTTTCTATTCTTGAATGTCATGTACCCTTCAGTATTAAGACCCAGTCTTTGTTGTCCTGCAGCCACGCCTCCGTAATTGCTATCAGATCATATTTATTTACTTCAATGTGGACGATCAATTCATTTACTTTGTTATGAATGCTACGTGCATTCGGATAGAGAGCCTTCAGTTTTGGCTTTTTGTTACTGTTGTAGCATCTAGTCTTGACTGTTGATGTATTCTTAGATTTTTTCTCTGTGACCCTCATTTCTCATATTACTATTTTGTGCTTCTGTCTTGACTCCACAGCTTGAATTGCTACCTCTACCCAAGCTTGATCCCTCACCCCTCTTGTTTAGTTTAAAGACCTCTCTACTTCCCTAGTTATGTGATTTGCGAGGACACACGTCCCAGCACGGTTCAGGTGTAAACCGTCCCAACGGCACAGCCCCCACTTTCCCCAGTACTGATGCCAGTGCCCCACAAACCGGAACCCACTTCTCCCATACCTGTCTTTGAGCCACACATTCATCTCTGTAATCTTATTTGTCCTATGCCAGTTTGCATGTGGCTCAGGTAATAATCCAGAGATTATTACCTTTGAGGCTCTGCTTCTTAATTTGGTACCTAGCTCCTCATACTAACTTTGCAGAACCTCTTTCCTAGTTCTACCTATGTCATTGGTACCTACATGGACCATGACAACTGGATCCTCCCCCTCCCACTGCAAGTTCCTCTCCAGCCCTGAGCAGATGTCCCGAACCCTGGCACCGGGCAGGCAACATAGCCGCCTGAACTATCGCTCTTTGCTGCAGAGAACAGTGTCAATCCCTCTCACTATACTAACCCCTACTACCATTACATTCCTTTTTTGCTCCTCCCGCTTGAACAGCTTCCTGTATCACAGTGCCATGGCTAGCCAGCTCATCCACCTTGCGGACTTCGCTTTCATCCACACAGGTTGTGAGCACCTCAAACATGTTTGACAATTGCAAAGCCTGAGGCTCCTCTCCTACTGTCTGCTCGGTCCCATTATCTGCCAGTCACAACCTCCTGTCCCTCACTGCTGACCAAAACAGATGACCCTATTCTAAGAGGTGTGACTGTCTTCTGGAACAAAGTATCCAGGCACTTCTCCCCCTCCCTTATGTTGCGCAGTGTCTGCATTTTGGCTTCCACATCAATAATCCTGATCAGGAATTCCTCAAGTTGCTTACACTTCCTGCAAATGTGTTTGTCATGGATTGCCTTGGCGTCCAAAAGCCCCACATCTCTCAGCTGCAACACAACACCTGTCCCGCCATTCTAACTTATGTTATTTAGTTAAGTTACTTTAATTACTTTCTTCTTTTGTGTGGTACAATTTACTGTGTTTATTGAATTCTAGTAGCATTAACAACTAAAGGTTATGTGCTTCTTAACTACAAGGTATGTGTTTTAGATGTTTGTTTAAATTACTTTATTTTTATTGCTTTTGTTTTATCTTTATTGTTTGATTTTAATTTAAAAGTTTTCAAATTTTGGTTTATTATGTTAAAGTTTTAGTTCTTTTTATTTATAGATCTACCTTAACTCACCTGTCCTAAACTGGTTTCTCACACACTGTCCCTTAGACTGAGCACTTACCGGCCAATCAACTCACTATCTTCCTGTGATGTCAGAGTTGCTTTTTTTCTTTTCCCCGGGCTGCAGCTTCCCAGCAGCTGAAACAGTGAAACAACGCACTCCTCCGCTCCCGACTGTCTCCTGCAGGTCCGCTCTGACTCCCAGCAAAGTACCCAAGATACCCAAATTGAAGTCCCCGCCGCTGTCCGCATCCTTTTTAAACTGATGTCTCTCCCGCCCTCCATGCCTTTTTCAAACTCAAGGTTAAATAAGACCAAGATATAGCTGGAGCTACTCTCTGACATGCTTCACATTCATCTCCTCTTAGTGACATCACTGTGACATAGTTTCTTACACACATGCTCAGCAGCTATCATTTGAGTTAACCCTTTACATCTCCTCCTGAGTCTTTATCCACATAGTATTATACACACGTTCTGCTACACCTCCCCCTCACTGTCTCTTGCGCCGAAGGCATCAATCTCCGATTGTGTTCTTAGCTCTCTTTGAGATGTATAGGATGTGTGCTTTCTGGAATCTTCTCCTTGGAAGGCACCAAGCTCCTCAGACAGAGATTTCTGCTTCTGGTCTGCAGTATAAAGGCAATGAACAGAGATTTTCCTTTACTTTTCTTATTTCACTTCTTCTTGGTACTTTGGGGAAAGGTTGGACTGCTGGCTGCTGTTGTTTGAAAGAATGAAGCTCGGTCAGCTCCTGTGAAGATTTGTGCAGCTGTAGAGGTTTTACAAACTTCTACTGCTGCAACAAATAGTGTTATGTAATGCCTCATCCATGAACGAATCAGATGGACAAAGAGTATTCCAAAGAAAGAAATGATGATTGTCCTGCTAATACTGTAGGAATTTCTTTTTCTGTAGGCAGTGGTTCAGCTTGCGCACACTCTTGAGTGTGAGTTTGCTCCTCAGTGGGCCTGAGCATCTCTGGAACTTCATCAGAATATATGCTGTCTTCAAAAACTAAAGCAAAGTTCAGGATCTTCTCCTGCAAGAATCATCAATGTCAGTGGCATCATCCTCTTCCACTCTTTCCCAAAAGAACAAATTAAGGTTTAGAATAAAAGCAAAATACTGCAGATGCTGGAAATCTGAAACAAAAACAGAAAATGCTGGAAAAACTCAGCAGGTCTAACAGCATCTGTGGAGAGAAAAAAAAAACAGAGTTAACATTCGAACCCTTGGACTCTTCTTCAGAGCTCTGAAGAAGAGTCATACGGACTCGAAATGTTAACTTTTTTTTTCTCTCCACAGATGCTGTTAGACTTGCTGAGTTTTTCCAGCATTTTCTGTTAAGGTCTAGGATGTCATCTTGCGGCTGGTCATCTTCATCTTTGGGGCATCTGTCTCCTGCTGAATCTAGCTTCACCTTGAAGAGAAATTAAAGATCTACGATTACCTCCTGTGTTAGTAGGGATGGAGTTTTGCCTATGAAGTATTCAGAGTAAATTTGACTTTTTTGAATGGAGGTTCCTTTAACAGATTTCTCCTTCTGACTTGTAAACACAGATTTCTGGGAACAGCAAACCACTTTAAAATGGCCTAACTTGCCACAGCCATAGCACTGCGCAATTTAAGCAAGGCATTCTTCCCACCAATGGACCTTCTTCCCACCTTTGTACCTTCTTCCTGTCACAGCAGGGACATTGGAAAATGGCAGTTAGTGCCTTTTCAGGGCGTTTCCCTGTTTTCTGCCTTGCTATACTTTCAGTTTTACAACCTACAGATGGAATGATTCCATCAAGCTGTCCTTGGAAAATTTTCCTTGCATCTCTGATAAAAGCATTATTCTGCCTCTGCCCTTTGTTGTGTCTGGCCAGTTGTACAGCTGAGCTTAAATTTACATTTTCCTGAGATTGTAAGAAGTCAGAGAGAATCTTGTAAAACATTAATGAACATCAATAACTGTCTCTGATCAGGTCGTCTTTTAGTGTTCAATACTTACAATTTCTGCTAAGCAGTCCAATTCGTTAACAAATGAGTTAGTCTCTTCACCCTGTTTTGAGTGTGCTGATTAAATTTTGCCCTCTCTATGACAATATTTTTGTAGGTATGAGTCAAAGGCTCCGATGACATCCTCAAAGGAGGCTGCCACTTTGTTCACCCCCTATCTGGCTAGTAAGTAATCTGCTATGCCCCCAACTGCAAATAACTTGATCTTTGTTTGCTTTACTTGCAAGACCTGAGGCATTTCAGTACCTGATAAAACGTTTTCACTAATGTTGCCATTGCTCAGCCTGTCTGGGGCCCTCTATATTTTGACCTGGAGGGCAGAGTAGAGGCCATTTCTCACCATGGTTTGACGTTTGGTTTTTCCCATGTTGCTTGTCTTGCCTGTGGCTGAGCTGCCCTTGTTATTTGGTTGTCTCCTGTATGGTTGCTGGATTGGCCTCCAAGTCCTTCACCCGTTGCTCTGCACTGTTGCTGGGTTTCATTTGAGTCATATTCTAGAAGAGATCTTGCTGGAGGCAATGGTCTTTTGTTCAAAAACATTTATTTACTTGCTGACTATTTACAAAGGTTAAATAAAACCAAGACGTTCCGGAGCTACTCTTGGGATGCTTTGCACTCATCTCTGAGTGAGTGGCATGGCATCACTGTGACATAGCTCCTTATACACATGCTCAGTAGCTAATATTAGAATTAACCCTTTACACTTTTGACTTTGCCTTCAGCTCCCCATTTACCTGTCCCCATTTCTTTTTTTTTTCCCCCAACCTACTCAGCATTCATTGTTTCTTCTCCTGCAGGAAGATTACTAGAGAACTGTAAGTTGTGTATTTTGGCCCTGGTTTCACCTGACGCACACTGACATTGTGAAAGGGCGACTAAATTAGAGGTTCTTAATTTCTGACAAAACTCTCACTGCTTGGGCAGCAGGGAAAGCATTTATGTCCTCTCTCTCCCTAACATTCGTGGTGGTCATGTTGCCTCAAATCCGATTCAGATTCCTATTCAACCCTTGAGTTGCGAAGTAGCACTAGATAAGTTTCTATGTAGATGTAATCTCGTTCCCCTAAAAAAGGACCAACCGCACTGCCAAACCTTTTGAATCTTTTGCACAACTATTTATCACATCATCTGGTCAATACTTGAGAGATATTTTGCTGGGTCCCATTATGACTCAGACATAATGTACAGGTACACGGCAGGCCATGGGGATACAAGGCCTGCCTACAAGGGTAACAGGTAATGCTGAACCCAAAAACGAATCTCGTGTAGGGGGAAAAGAGAAATTTACTTCTGAATTCTTTAAATTTTGATCATTTATGTGTTCAAATCACAATTTGGTATATTTGTATTATACATTCAGTCACAAAATGTGCTTTGTTTCACTTTGTTACTTCATTTTATCAACATATTTAAAATTAAATTTCCATATAAACTGTCCAGCTAGAGCAGATCTACCAATCTCCCTGTTTAGATTGGGTACATTCAAAACGAACTAGTGACAGGTTGCTCAGTTTAAAAAAACTGCCTGTTGTTTCATACCATTGTTAGGTAATGTTACATAAATGAGCAGATTGAGATTATAACTCTGGTAATGCATGCATTAGTTTGTACAGTGCACAATGTGTGAAGGGGCAAACCTTGAACAGCCTATCTGGCACTTCACAGGCATTAATTTTAGTTCTGTTGACAGTTTTGCTGATTAATTGACTGCGTACGAATTTTTTCAGATGAATGTAATAAGAAATGGCCCTTCCACTGAGGCAATATGTAAACTGCAAAAATGAACATTGTGTCTTATATTTTGCAGACAAATGCAGATCATTGCAATCCCTTTAGAAAACATTGTTAACCAATGTTTTGTACCAAAGTGGAGGTTTGGAAGCAGTTGTCTTCAGTGTCAATTATGAAAAAAAAGTCACAATTTCTGGCTGGCACTACTCACCTGTTTCAATAAACTTTACAGCTCCATATGTTCTGACACTTTATTACTCTGTTTCATCACATTCAGCAGTAGGAGTTCACAGAACATTACACCTGTCTTCTAGAAAATGCACTTGTACTTCTGAAGAATTAGGAGAACTACTTAATCCATTCATAATATGTCCAGTCGTCAGTGATTAGTGTATAGCTTTGGTTATTAGCTTATTCATTTAACTAATTAGAAGCATATTTTTTGAAAACTTACTGTCCCATTAGCAGTGAAAACTAATAATTACTAGTTCACTTCGTGACTTCTTTCAAGTCAACTGTATCAAACAATGCATTTGCTGTGCACACCAAGAGTTGAAGTTTATATCAAATTTAGGAATCCTAAATTTGTTGGGATTCTTTTCTCAGTCTAAGCCACCTATGTAACATTGCAAAAGGTATCATAAAATGATATTAAGAAGCTTTCTTTTATTCAAACATTTACTGTTTTTCTCTCTTTATTTTCAGAAGTCACCAGAAGTACTACATTTACTTCACTACATTTAAAAAAAATGTCTCGTAGTTAACCTATTGCCCTGATATTTCTTATTCCTTTGCTGTTTCTTCCTATTTTCCTGTGCTCAGATCTATTTGGTTTCTATTAAAAGTTCATGCATTCATCCCACTCATTCTTCAGCTGATTCAGTTGCTGACAATGTTTTAGAAGTACTTTTTTATATTGTATAAGCATTATACTGGCAGTACATCATTAAGAGACAGAATCATGTGCTAGTGAGACAATGCAGTTGAGAAAATAGCTTCAGATAAACTTCACAATGCATTAATTTGCCACATTAGCAAAATCCATTCCAGTCACGTTGTCATGATAATGACATGATAATATACTGTTCTATACAAAGAACACAGTGCTAATTAAATCACTGTACTCACAGTACCATGACTTATAATTTATTGGCCATGATGAATGTCTAAAGTTCACTGGTTGAAAAGATAGATAATACAATGTGACATCACCATGCATTTTAGCATTACAAACTGCTGTTGCTTCAACTGAAATATCTAAAATTTGGATTATTCCATTTTTTTTTACAAATACAAAGAAGCAATAGCATATTCTAATTTTGCAAAACTAATTTGCGCTGAAAATATAATTTAATACCTGCCACTGATATGAATCCTTTTTTTTTTTGCCTCGTCCTGTCCTGCCTGAACTTAGTAAGTGGTTGTGTAGGTTCAATAACAAGCTTTAACATTTTAAAAAAAAGTTATGGTGGGAAGACTGGTGGCTGATGATAGGCTCATAACTGGGTTAGCGTCCCTGCAGTTTGTGTTAGTGTTTCTAATGGAATTTTATTGATTGATTCATGCAACAACCAATCACATTCTATCAATAAGATCTGTATATTGCAGCTGACATAAGATTTCCCTGGGTCCAGGCCCTGTTTCCAAAGCTCAGTAGACAGAACATCATTTAACAACTAATAAATCACACTGAAATGGATAAATCCATAATGGAATTCATAGTCATCCATCCACACACTTCCTTATTTTATCGTGGACTGCCATCGTCATTTATTTCTTGGCCCTTCACAAAGCTTGTCGCTGACTGTGGCCTATGGACACGAAAGGTCAAATAGTGTCGCAGTGTATTTAATGCAGTGTAATGATTATAGCACTACGTAAATGAAACTGCTTTTACCCCCATGTACACTGTACCATTGTCATTTCCTGCTCAATTGCACATCTGGATGTACAGTGGCTACACAGAGGGACTATCAAGCTTCACAAACTTTCCCCTCGGCGATCATTTTCTGGAAGCCTCTGTTTAAAAATTTCATAAGCATAAAATAGGTTATGGAATGACTACCCTGTGCTTTCTTAGTATATGGCTTCTTCCTCTTTTTAAGTTATTTTCTACCCTTCCTCTTTCTGAAGCTCTTTTTCCAACTTGCCATCATCAGCTGGTAGGATGAGGTTAGCTCCCAGGACATGACACTTGGAAGCCTGCTGCAAGGGACTTGGCAAGAGCAGTACACTCCCCTTTGATTCCTCTGCCAAGTGCTGGAGGGCAATGCTTGATTTCAGATCTGTACCTCCTGAAAACAGCATTGCTGTGATTTGGGAAACCTTGTGTTTGGCTGGATGTTGAGGCATGAACGTGCCTCCCACTGTTCCACAGCACAGCTGTGAAAGAGGGAGGGCAACTTAGGTACACCACAACATCTGAAATAACATTTCCTAATGCTTGAGGCTGTAATAAGCAAGCACAGTATAAAATAGTTTACAAAGTATAGTGATTATGGTATTACATAAATTCAACGTATGAAATTAAACTTAGCAAAATCAAAAAATATACACCTATCAAACATGTTTGGAAAATGTTTTTGGGGGTTGATGAGCAAGGTAGGAGAGCTCCCAAAAGTCTGGATTAGTGCCCAGAGTGTGCCATTGTGTAGCTCTGTAGTGCATTAGTAATTCTGACAGACATACATCAATTAATTTGTTTATAATTTAACTAAAATGCATGTATGCCATATTGCACATCAAAGCTGAAAAATTGTTTCATCATAAACCAACAGGATTTGCAACCCTTGTTGTTTTATTTCTTTGTGAGGATCTGGAGTTTTAGGATCAGCTTTTTTTAAGATTGTGGATTATGTACATACAAACATATGAATTAGAGCAGGAGTAGGCCACTCAGCCCCTTGAGTCTGCTCCGCTATTCAATAAAATCATGGATAATCTGATTGTAACCTACCCATAACATTCCCCCCTACCCCCAATAACTTTTGAAACCCTTGCTTAACAAGAATCTACCTACCTCTGCCTTAAAAATATTTGAAGACTTTGATTCCACTGCCTTATGAGGAAGAGAGTTACAAACCTCAGAAAAAAATTTCTCCTCATCTCTGTCTTAAATGGATTAAAATATTTTAAAATAGTGACCCCTAGCTCTAGACTCTCTCACAAGAGGAAATATCCTCTCCACATCCACCTGGTCAAGACCCCATAGGATCTTATGTTTCAATCAAGTCACCTCTTACTCTTTTAAACTTCAGTGGATATAAGCCTTGTGTGTCCAAACTTCCCTCATAAGACAACCTGCCCATTCCTTGTATTAGCTTAGTAAACATTCTCTGAACTGCTTCCAAGGCATTTATATCTTTCCTTAAATAAGGAGACCAATACTGTACACAGTACTCCAGATGTGGTCTCACCAATGCCTTGTATAACTGAAGCATAACCTCCTTACTATATCCTCGACTGTATACTTTTTCTTGTTTCCTGTTACATTACTACTTTATCTCTGCTTCCCACGCCCCTTTTTGTTGTCTATTTACTCAGTTCACATTTGCTCTGCTTAGATTCCTGAACTTTTAAAAAATTAATTCATGGGATGTGCGCTTTGCTGGCTGGGCCAGCAGTTATTGCCCATCCCTAGTTGCCCTTAAGAAGGTGGTGGTGAGCTGCCTTCTTGAACCACTGCAGTCCATGTGGTGTAGGTACACCTACAAGTACTGTTAGGAAGGGAGTTCCAGGATTTTGACCCAGCGACAGTGAAGTAACGGTTCTAGATGGGAGTGGTTGTGCGTTTGGAAGGTGCTGTCGAAGGAGCCTTGGTGAATTTCTGCAATGCAGCTTGTAGATGGGATACACTGCTGCCACTGTACGTCAGTGGTGGACGGAATGAATGTTTGTTACCATTGACCAGAAACTGAACTTGACTAGCCATTATAAATACTGTGATTACAAGAGCAGGCCAGAGGCTAGGAATCATGTGATAAGTAACTCACCTCCTGACTCCTCAAAGCCTGTCCACCATCAGGAGTGTGATGGAATGTGGTGCTAATCAAGCGGGGTGCTTTGTCCTGGACAGTGTCAAGTTTCTTGAGTGTTATCGGAACCGCATTCATCCAGGCAAGTGAAGAGTATTCCATCACACTCCTGATGATGGACAGGCTTTGAGGAGTCAGAAGGTGAGTTAGTCATCACATGATTCCTAGCCTCTGACCTGCACTTGTAACCACTATATTTATATGGCTAGCGCAGTTGAGTTTCTGGTCAATGGTAACCCCCAGGATGTTGATAGTGGGGGATTCAGTGATGGTGATGCCATTGAATGTCATGGGGTGATGGTTAGATTGTCTCTTGTTGGAGGTAGTCATTGCCTGGCACTTGTGTGGCATGAATGTTACTTGCCACTTGTCCGCCCAAGCGTGGATATTGTCCAGGTCTTGCTGCATTTGGACTTGGACTGCATCAGTATCTGAGGAGTTGTGAATGGTGCTAAACATTGTGCAGTCATCAGCAAACATCCTCACTTCTGACCTTATGATGGAAGGAAGGTCATTGATGAAGCACCTGAAGATGTTTGGGCTGAGGACACTACCCTGAGGAACTCCTGCCATGATGTCCTGGAGCTGAGATGATTGACCTCCAACAATCACAACCATTTTCCTTTGTGCTAGGTATGACTCCAGCCAGAGTAGAGATTTCCCCCTGATTCCCATTGATTCCAGTTTTCCTAGGGCTCCTTGATGCCACACTCGGTCAAATGCTGCCTTGATGTCAAGGGCAGTCACTCTCGGCTCACCTCAGGAGTTCAGTTCTTTTGTCCATGTTTGAGCCAAGGCTGTAATGAGGTCAGGAGCTGAGTGGCCCTGACTGAACCCAAACTGGGAATCAGTGAGCAGGTTATTGCTAAGCAAGTGCTGCTTGATAGCACTGTTGATGACCCCTTCTGTTACTTTACTGATGATCGAGAGTAGACTGATGGGGCAGTAATTGGCTGGGTTGGATTTGCCCTGCTTTTTGTATACAAGACACACCTGGGCAATTTTCCACATAGCTGGGTAGATGCCAATATTGTAGCTGTACTGGAACAGCTTGGTTAGGGGCATGGCAAGTTCTGGAGCACAAGTCTTCAGTACTATTGCCGGTATGCTGTCAGGGCCCATAGCCTTTGCAGTATCCAGTGCCTTCAGTTTCTTGAAATCATAAGAAGTGAATCTAATTGGCTGAAGACTGGCATTTGTGATGCTGGGGACCTCCGGAGGAGGCCGAGAAGAATCATCCACTCAGCACTTCTGGCTGAAGATTGTAGCAAATGCTTCAGCCTTATCTTTTGCACTGATGTGCTGGGCTCACCCATCATTGAGGATGGAGATATTTGTGGAGCCTCCTCCTCCAGTGAGAATGCTGTTTGGCATGCAAGTAGTCCTGTGTCATAGCTTCACCAGGTTGACACCTCATTTTTAGGTATGCCTGGTGTTGCTCCTGGAATGCCCTCCTGCACTTTTCATTGAGCCAGAGTTGATCCCCTGGCTTGCTGGTAATGGTAAAGTGGGGGATATGCCGGACCATGAGGTTACAGATTGTGTTTGAGTACAATTCTGCTCCCACTGCGCCTCATGGATGCCCAGTCTTGAGTTGCTAGATCTGTTTAAAATCTATCCCATTTAGCACAGTGGTAGTGCCATGCAACATGATGGAGGGGGTATCCTCAATGTGAAGGCAGGACTTCATCTCCATAATGGCTGCGGTGGTCACTCCTACCGATACTATCATGGACAGATGCATCTGCAGCAGGCAGGCTGGTGAGGATGAAGTCAAGTATGTTTCTCCCTCTTGTTGGTTCCCTCACCACCTGCCGCAGACCCAATCTAGCAGCTATGTCATTTTGGAATTATTTTGAATTTGAATGATTTTGAATTATCACTAGTTTGTAATATGAACAGAATTTTTTTGAATAAGGAACAAACTTCAAATTTTGTGGCAAAAAGATCCTCAACAACTGCAACTCCATTACAGCACACTGACGTACGAATGCACAAAACATTTACAACCAATATGGTTCTTTTTGATGCATAGGTCAATGTAGGAAAGGCAGCAACCAATTTGCACACAGTAAGCTTCCACAAAAAAAGCAATGAAATAAATCATTGGGTTCTTTTAGGTTGATGAATAAATACTGACCAGGATAACAGGAAGAACTCCTCTTCTCTTCTTTGTATAATCACTGAGATCTTTGTGACATCCAACAGCCTCAGTTTAATGTCTTATCCGAAAGGCTGAACCCCTCACAGCACAGTGCTCCTTCAATACTGCATTGAAGCGTGAGCCTAGATTGTTTGTATTTGTAAGCTTTCCCAGTGGCTGCATCATTCAGGGAGGTGATGGCATAGTGGTATTATCACTGGATTATTATTCCAGAGACCCAGGTTAATGCTTGGGGGCCTGGGTTTGAATCCCACCATTGCAGATGGTGAAATTTGAATTCAATAAAAATCTGGAATGAAGAGTCTGATGATGACCACAAAACCATTGCCGATTGTTGTAAAAACCCATCTGGTTCACTAATGCCCTTACCTAGTCTGGCCTAAATATGACTCCAGAATCACAGCCATGTGGTTGACTCTTAAATGCCTTATGGACAAGGTCAATTAGGCTTGGGCAATAAATGCTAGCCTAGCCAGCGACGCATATATTCCATGAACGAATTAAAAAAAAACAGGCTTCCATGTGCCCCACATTAGATTTAAGGAGCTTACACCCATCTCTGCCTGTGTTCTCTTTTCAGGCTGGTTGGTTCCCTCCCACTCAGGTTTAACTTCTTAAAAGTTTTTCTTTTTCTAACAAATCAATCCAACTCCTTGACACTCAGCTCTTCCTAACCAACATAACCCAGATCTCAATGGGATAACGAACTTCATCGTAAACTTTAATGCTGGCTTCCACTCAGACCTGGCTCTGCCAGGGACACAGCTCATTTTCCTCCAGAACCCACAAGCAAATATGCAGGGGATAGAACCAGCAATGCTTACATCTTAAAATTATCAGATGCCTGGCTACAATTTTGCATTATAATTTTTGATGTTGACACGCTATTTTTGCAGCCTGATATTTGACTATTTGGCAAATGGAAGTTACTTATAATTTGCTTCGAGTTTCAATTTGGAGTGAAATATGAGGATGTGGTGTAACGTTGCTTTAAAGGTGTTGGCCATGCGCTCTGCGAGAGCAACTCGTCTGGTCTCATTCCCTCCCTTTTCTTTTTGGATAATTGCCCAATTCCCTTTTGAATGCCACAACTAAATCTGCCTCCACCATACTCTCAGGCAGTGCATTCTGCATAAAATAACATAAAAATATTAAAAAGTTTTTCTTCATGTCATCTCTATCTTTTACGAATCACTTTAAATCAATGCCCTCTGATTACCTACCCTTCCAACAACGAGAACAATTTCTCTCTGCTTTGTCTGTCCAGACCCCTCATGATTTTGAACACCTCTGCCAAATCTCCTATGAATCTTCTGTAAGGAGAGCAGTCCCAGCTTTGCCAATGATGTTCCACCTCAACTGCAGTCAGAACCTACTCCATTTTTCATTGAAAGCCAGCAATTTCTCCAAAACTTATTAACCCCCATCCTCACAAAAAGTGTTATTAGTGAGCATAATTCGCAGTCAACGTTACATCCGTGCACTATTTTCATTATTTTTTAATGCATTTGTACCCAATAAGTAACAATTTTATCAATGGTGATGATTTCAAAGCATAATGGGGAGGGGTAGCAGCAGCAAGGAATCATCTTGCAGGGCCTCGTTGTGTCTGAAAGTTAGGGGCATTGAATATAATCAGCCAAAAGAGAGCAAATAATAGAGTGCAGTCTTCCCAAACATTTTGAAAATTGAAAAGGAGCATCAAATCCTCTAATTTGTTGCAAAAAGCTTCTGAGCTCAGAGGCATTTTTGAAGATGAAATGGGGCTTTTCACTTTTTTAAAAAAAACTTTAAAGCATAAGTTAATTGATGAGCTTGACATTCCGATGGAAAATCTCAAGTATTTCAAGCTTCTGTAGGCTGGCTTAATTAGCATTGGCATGTCCTATGATAAAATTCAACAAGTCTGTTCATTTCCCCAAGTTGTAAAAATGAAACATTAATAGATCTTGTGGGTCATCATATTATATTTATTTTCCAAGCCTAATTCACAGCGTTCTGTATGCTATGATGGAGATGTTCAACAGCAAATTGGGATTAAGTGGAATATGCTTGACTGAACTATTTTACATCTATCATGGATTTTTAATTTCTTCACTCCATTTTCCTTAGTCAAATCTACGGATGCAAAAAGAAAATATACTATATTTTGTGTCCTATCATGTTTGAGGATTGATATAGAAAAACTCCAAAAGAAAACGGAGGGTCAAGCTTTAATAATGGCAGCCCAATTGAAAGAAGTTTCTGATTCACTGTATTTATAACCTAGATATTTCCTCTGAAGTTGTACATAACTCTTGCCAGTACTTCCTTACAAAACGTGTCCAAGAAAGAAACTGATTGGAAGCCTGTTAGGTTTCTAATCATAATTATGATTTGGGTGAATTTCCGTGGGAGTTCTTCCACTTGCCAGCTGTACCTTTGGCAGAAGACCCAAGGAAACACCAGAAATTGTGTGAACCATTCTGTGTTGTTTTTCCAGACTTTCCGGAGCACTGTTGCTGAAGTGACAGTGGGAGAACCCACGCAGAAATTTACCCCTCATTTTTTTCATGGAATTTCCAAGCTGACGAGCATTGTAGGGACTTAAAAGGTGGTTGCTGCTTAAAATGAACATAGGCTTGCCAATTGGCACCTGAAGTTCTTAGCTCTTATCTATCTAAATAAGGTGTCCCTGTGTTCCTCTTTTTCACCCGAAGTTGTTAGTTATCTATGAAATATTACAAAAAAGGGCGCCAAGCAGATAGAATAGACATTTATCACTTTATTGTACAAGCGAGAAAAGTTCAGAATTTCACCAAGGTGATGTTATTTATTTAACCTGGATCACTCGGGCTTTGATCTGCTTATGTTTACAATCTATAACAATAACCTGGTCTTGGGTATGGGAGGCATAATTTCAAAGTTTACAGGTGAAATATACCTTGGAAATTTAAGCAGTGAGGAGGATAGTAGTAAAAGCAGGACATAGACTGGTGAAATGAGCAGAAACATGGCAGATTAAATTTATTGCAGAGAAATGTGAAGTATTAAGTTCGGTAGGAGAAAAAGGCATTATAAACTAAATGGTTCAATTTTAATGGGGGTGCAGGACACAGCCCGGGGGTTCACATACAAAAATCTTTGGAGGAGACAGGATAGATTGATGAAGCTGTTTTTTTTAAAAAGCTATACTGCAGTGAGAGAGGTGGCAGTATAAAGAGCCAGACCAGCAGTAGGAACACAGTGAGAATGGAGGCAGCATAAAGAGTGGGAACAAAGTAAAAGTCACTGCAGTATAAAGAGCAAGAGCAGCAATGGAAAAACTGCAAGAATGGCAGCAGCAGGAACATAGAGCGGAGGCAGTATGAAGAGTGAAGCTACCACATTGGTGGCGGGGAGGGAGGGGGAATCAGAGTGCTATGTCACGGGGAAGCTTAATTCAGATCTGGGCTAGATTAATCCATCAATTAATGCAGATACTAGAATCTGAAACCAATTTTATAATTGATGATTTAATTTCAATCAGTTAATCAGATCTAGAGGATAAAGTTATATTTAAATAACAAGGGAAAGTAACACTAAACAGTTCTAAATTTTCAGTAAACTCTAAGGTTTTTAGATAATCAGGCTTAAGTAAAACACTTCAGTTAAGCTCCCTATATTTAAGTGACATCAGCAGAAGAGCTGATTGGTGAGTCTTTATTAATCTAAGTGCTAATTTTTATTGTCTATTAAATAAAGGAATGACAGGGCAGCTTGGATGTGTGGAGTGTGCATCCTGCTTTATGTGGGAATTTCAGGACACTTCCCATGTTCTGGGTAACCATATGCGTAGGAAGTGTTTTCAGCTACAGCAGCTCAAGCTCTGGATTCCAGAGCTTGAGCACCAGTTGGTGTCACTGTGGCACATCCGAGAGCTTCATGGACAGCATGTTAGTAGATGTGGTCACCCTGCAGCTGGAGGGAATGGGTGATCAGCAAGCAGTCAAGAAGGAACAGACAGGTAGTGCAGGAGACCCTTCACTTTATCTCACTCTGCAACCAATATTTGGTTCTGAATACTGGTGAAAGTGATGGTTCATCTGGGGAGTGCAGCCAATGCCAGGTTCTTGGCATCACAGCTGGCTCAGTTGTACTGGGAGCAAAAACAAGATGGAAGAGCAATTGTGATAGGAGATTTGATAGGGGAGCAGACAAGTGTTTTTCTAGCCACAGATGTGAATTCAGGATGCTATGTCGCCAGGATCAAGGACATTACTAAGCGGCTGCAGAGTACCTTGTTGATAGAGGGTGAAAAGCTAGGGGTTGTGGTCCATGTCAGTACCAACAACATGGGTAAAAAGAGGGATGTGGCCCTGCAGTCTGAATTTAGGGAGCAAGGTAGGAAATTAGCAAGCAGGGCCTCAAAAGTAGTAATTTCTGCATTATTCCCAGTATCGTATACTAGTGAGATATGGTGAACCATTATAAATCACTGGTCAGGCCTCAGCTAAATTATTGTGTCCAATCCTAAGCAGCACACTTTAGGAGCAGTGTCCAAGCCTTGAAGAGGGAGCAGAGATTTACTGGAATGTTACTAGGGATCAGGCACTTCCAGTTATATGGAGGGAATTGAGAAGCTGAGGTTGTTCTCCTTAGAGCAGGGAATATTACTGTGGGGAGTGGAGGTGGGGTGGGCACGGGGTTGGTAGAGTGGATGGGGGAAAACAGACCATCTGATCATGGCCACATTGCTGTTTGTGGGAGTTTGCCATGCTCAAATTAGTTGCTGTGTTTCCCACATTTCAACAGTGACTGCAGTTTACTAGTACTTCATTGGCCATAAAGCATTTTGACATGTCTGATGGTTGTTAAAAGTCCTATGTACAAGCAAGTCTTTTTTTTAATTATAAAACCATCCCAAGGCATTGTAGAAGAAGTACTAAGCATGAGAAAAGTAACTTATTAAGAGTTTAAATTGCAATGCAGGGCTTTAGAAGCTCAGTCATAGTGTCATCTAATTACTAATTCCTGATTTTCCCCTCCTACTCTCTAACCATGGTGCTGTCCTGGAGTATGAGCCTTGCCCCTCAATCCAGATTTCTGAATTTAAAAAGGTAAAACAAAGGTTGTTATAAAGACGAAAGGCTGAGTTTAATCCATGATTATAAGGAATACTGATTCAGTTGGAACATTTCTGCCAACTCCCTTTGTGTTGGCTTATATTTGATTTCACAAGCTTTATTGACAACCAGAAAGCCAGAACCGCTACTATAGCATTTATAACAGATGCACTTGGACGGTTTATATTTGAGAGATTAAATAGTGGAGAGGCAGAGGGGCAACTAAGAGAATTATTCATGTCCTGCAGCAGCTTATACAGCTAACTGTCATTTGATAGTACAGAACCTGAGTATTGATGAAAAAAGAGACACATTGAAGCTTTTCATTTAGTACTCATCAGGACGGTTCGCAAGAATACCATTATAAGGGGAAGACAACAATTTATACTGTATGTGAAGAGAGTGCTGATTGGGTGGCAAGTGGACTCTGGTAGAGGTGTTGCATGGAGAATGCACTAGTTATGGTGATCAACAGTTAACTGCCAAGCACTGTTTGAAATTTAAACCATGTAGCTTGACCCTGATTGGCCAAGGCATTGCCCTGACGAATGAACTAGCGAATGGCTGTCACTTATTTTGTTTAGCTGAAACAGGCGCAATGTGTGCACATGTTTTTTTCTGTCTGTAAAAAACAAGGCCCTGTATACTAATATATATAGTTTCCAGGACAGGCAAATGCACCACACTGCAAGCCCAGCTGACAATCTTAAATTGGCTGACAGCATAATTTTTAGCACACGGAGGATTATTTAGCATATGTTATCCAATTGTGGAATCACATCTAATGTTAGACACTGGTGTTTTGAGGTTTTCAAGCACGGGCTGGTTGGTTATGGCCTGTACCTTGCCCATTGCGAACAGCAAAGGGACATGGTTTTTGAAATGATCTGCTAGTCTTTGGGATGTACGGCCTACATACCTAGCATCACACTGGCACTGAAATTCATATACCACATTATTTGTGTGATAGGCAGAATGTCTTTTTGGCTTGATGGTAGCATCCTGTTAGTGGCGAATGCCACTCGTTGCTACTGCATAGCTAGCTGTTTCACACTGCTACTTCGCTTGTTGTCAAATGTTTGAGATACCTTGCCCTTCCACGGTAATCTGAGGTAGATTGGGCATTTTTCAGGGCTGAAATGACTATCTTAGGCCCGTTCAAGAGTTTGCAGTGCAAAATGATCTGATCAGGATAATCATTATGCTATAGTATGCCTTTGATGAGCCCAATTTCAGCGTCAAACCCGCATGGTGAGCAAATGGCTCAGGCCCTATTTACAAGATTGCCAATAAGACCAATCTTATAGCATGTGTAACTGTAAGAATCCCAACGCATGTATTGACCAGTGAAGGTAGGCTTGCGGTATACCGTGGTGGGGAACCCCCTGACTGATTTCTCAACTAGGATATCAAGGAAGGTCTACCGCAAGCCTACCACGGGCTGCCAGTCATCACTGGTGCATTCTCCGTGGAGGCAACGCCTCTACCAATCAGAGTCCACTTGCCAACCAATCAGCACTCTCTACACATAACAGCATAAACTATTGTTTTTCCCTTATGTTGGTATTCATGCAAAGTGTCCTGATGTGTGCAAGACGAAAAGCTTCGACATACTTATTTTTCAGCAATTATACAGCTAATTGACCATTAGTAATGCTGACTACAGTTCTATGACCAAAACTGCTAATCTCCTGCATAAAGCAGAAACCCACTTATTTGGATTGGCAGGGGTTGTCACTGTGAAAATTAAGTAAAATTCTAAGGGACAAATAACATTTTCATGTTCTCTCCAATATTTATCACAATCTGATATGTGTAATTTTCATTGTGCAGCTTCCCTTATCCTTTGGGTAGTGGTTCTAATTAGTATCTTAGAGTTCCCTTGAACTTTTTAAATTATTATTACAACAGTTTGGCAATTGTGAAAATATTTCTGTAATTTTAAATTTGCTGCATCAGAACAGATCACTGGGACATCATCTTATAATGTAGGTTTTTTCCCCATGGTAAAGCCTTTCTGCATAAATAGCTGATAAACTAAGAGCTCTTGATTCCTGGTGAAAAGCAGTTTTCTTTTTATTGTGACTTTTCCAGTCAACCTCAATTAATTATCTTTTATAGGGACATGTTGAGTAATGCTCTGACTGTGGTCAGACCTTTTAGTTATTAGTTACAGTTTTTTTTCTGTTACTTGTTTTTATGAGTAATCCCTATTTAGGCCTTTCTGTATGAGTTAATGATTATATTTGTGGCAATGGGTCAGTAACTATGGGTGGCACCAATTTTCCTCAATTTTTTTTTTCTCCTCTTTATTCCTTGAACTTCCAGACTGTCTCGCCAACCATTTTTTAAAAGTCCAGTTCAAACAAAACCCGATAGCACTGTAACAAACACCAATTTAATAAAAACCAAAAGCGAAATGCTGCAGATGCTAGAAATTTTACAATTAAATCAGAAAAAGCTGGAAACACTCAGCAGGTCAGGCAGCATGTATGGAGAGTAGCAGGTCATTGTCTTGAAATGTTAACCCTTCCTTCCTCTCTGCAGGTGTAGCCTGACCTCTGAGTGTTTCACTAATTGTAATAAAATTACTTGTGTGACAGGAGGTAGCTTTATTACTGCAATATCAATGCTAAACAGCAACCACATCACCTATTTCACCACTGCTCATGTTTTTATTACTCTTAGTAATTGGCTTAATTTGGTTAAAATACTTAAGATTAATTAAGCAAATAAAATGTAATTACTTTTCAGGTCACTTAATTTTTCCAGCTAATTTCTAACTAACTTTACTTCAGCCAATCCAGTGCCAAACTTCTGACAATTGATCCCTTCATGTCATTAGATAAAACTAGGGCATTTTTTGCATTTTTTATATGCCAAGGCACAGATCAACTCATCAGTGGTCTTTAGAGCCCAATAATACCATGAACAAAATAATTCACATTCCATGAGTACTTTTACAAAAAGGAAAATTACTGTACAAAAATCAAGAGCTCTGTCGAAGTATGAAACCGTAGCAGTATTCCACTTTTCAATATATTTTTAAAATTTGAAAATATTACCAGCTATAAAAAAGCTGCATGAAAATGCAACTGGCCTACTAGGTTTTTGTGGCTGTTTCAAACGATTTTTACGGGCTCCTGATCAAACCCAGATGTTTTTCTTTTTGAAGAACCTAGAGTACGCAGTCCAGTCGCATAAGACAAGTGGATCCCCATGGAGTGGGTGTGTGGCCTAGTGGGGATGGCAGCATGTGGCCAATTATCAGATCATGTCTGTCTTCATCCTTTGCAAAACAGGCTTCCATAAACTCAACAAGGATTTGAATCTCTTGATTTAATAAAAGGTAATTTAGCCACAACAAAAGTGGTTTACTTATTCTTCCCATTCTGTTTGGTGAATCAGATCTTTTTCTACGTGACACAAAAAGGATGAGGCAAAAACTTATTATGTTGCTTGAGTACTTCAAGCTGACTATTTTTAAAAGAGAGTCATACCATCTAAAATGGTAATCTGTATTGGAGTAATGGAGACCCATATCCTTTAATAATGGGGAGAATAACACCCTTGCTGGATATTGATTTGATTATGAGAAGTTTGCCTATGAGGAGAAATGACTACAACATGTTTACTGCATTGCAGAAGATATTTCCTTTTCAGCGTCTTCTGCGTTTGTGTCTGTAATAACGTTTAGATTATGTGTGAGATACTTATTCCCCAGCATGAAACATAAATTAGTCAAACTGTGTGTCATTAAGGATTCAAATTTAGCTTTATGGGAGTGTGCCCATTTTTTATAGGAAAGGAAGCTCAGCAGGTAAGGGGTTTGCATTCAGTCAAGTTAAGACATGGTAATTTGTTTTCATGTCTTTTTGCAGATGTATTATATTTGCAACGTTTACAACGGATTGCTTAGGATCAGGAAGGTGATTCATTAATGAATAATGACATATGTCCTGTTAATCTAGGAAGGGAAAAATAATTATCATGAGCGGCTAATTTGTTTTCTTTATGCTTTTTTTTACAATTTCCTTTTCAATTTCAGTAAAGCACAGGAATTTATCAAAAGTAAGGAAGTTGTCGGGAATGTTTCCTGTAAACCAGTGGTCCATTTCCTCTGAATTTTAACAATGGTCTGCTCGTATTTAATAAGATCCAAATCTGTACCACATAACACCAGAATAAACAATGCAATTTCTTGTAAGACCATAAGAGTGGCAATGATAATTATCCAGAATTAAATTTTTTAAATTAACTTACAAGAATCCCTTCCATTTTTCAAATTTCAGAGCTTTCCTTGTTGGTTATTTGTCTGTCATTTAACTTTCAGTATTACAAACCACTTTTGAGACAAAAACACAAAGTTTATACTAATTTGAAGGTGTTTGTCTGATACCCTTTCTAGAAAACCCCTTTTACTCAGAAAACAACTTAATTGACAGCTTCCAGAATTGCCTATATAGTAAATTCAATTTGTAATTGGGCTCTTATTATTTATTTTTGGTTAAGTATCCAGAAATCCATTATTCCGTTGAAACAGCTGAGCCCCAAGGAATAAATTGCTTGATTGACAGCTCTGGCTTTCTGATCCACGTTGTCGATTGCACAATGTTTATTTACACAAGGTTAAGAAAGTTTGTGTTTGAAGTTTCTGTTATTCATACATTTAAAGGGCCTGGATGATTGACACTTTTATTGCACTGTAGTAAAAGAATGTTCTTAATATAGTGTAAATTATTGAGTGATTTTTTTTTAAACACTTCCAATTGTCAATATAGGGTTCATTGGTTCTATATAGTGGGTCAATGTGTATTGAAGTTCCATGGCTTGGCCAAGGGGCCATGAGGGCCTATGGGAATGGTTGGAGGAGCATAGCTGAGCATGAGGGGCCACAGTGTGGTGGAGGGCATAGCTTGGCATGGGGGGAATGAGATGGCATAGATGGGGCATGAGCTGTATATGGCGCATGAGGGCTATAGGGCCTTACTTTTCTCATTACAATTGGGACAAAGTCTTTTAAATAGTCTGCGTCTGCACCTGGCAGTCCCTGTGGCTGCCTCCGATCCCTTTCCTTGGTCAGCTGGCCTGATTGCAGTCTGCACCCATGTCCCCAACAATGAAGAACCCGTCTTTGCAGGCACTTTCTCCCAAGGTGGACACGCAAAGCCATGAATTTTCCTAACTCCCGCCACCGGCTTCGATGAAAATCCAGGCCTTTGTATTTGTGACTAATTTTTATGAAATGTAGCACAGGATTTTCACTTATAAAATAGCATTCAGTTCTCAAGATTTCATTTTCAAAGCTTTTACAAATTGCTCAAATTGATATTACACATGCAAATAAAAAGTTAAGGGGAACTGATCTTAGTGGAGCTGGGTATCTTGCAGCACGTCCTGTAGGTGAGAGTAACAAGGCATCCGGGACCTAGTGAACGGTGGGACCAAAAGTGTATCCCCTTAGCCAATTAGATTTAAGGATTCAGAAAGAAATAGAGATGAACAACTGTGAAGGAGGGGGAATTAGATTCAAGTCAAGCACAGAAAGAAATAGAGAGGGGGTAAGAATATTGGATTGAGTGAGTGGGGAAAAAATAAAGCTACAACAGTATGTGCAAGAAAAGAGTAAGAATAAAATTAAGGCTCAAACATCTCTAAGAACAGTGCACAATCTGAAGAAATAAAACTCCACTGTTTAAGCTGTTCATTTTCAATTACTGGGCCAAAGAGGCTTCACATAAGAATAAAACTGAAAGGACCACTTGGCTTTGACCTAGACCAGATTTGACAGAGGCACATCCAGCCCAGTCAACCCTGCAAAGTCCTTCTCACTAACATATGCAGTCTTATGCTAATGTTGGGATAGATGTCCCACAGACTAGTCAAACAATAGACTAACACGGTCATATTCACAAAATTATAACTGTCAGCCAACATCGCAGACTGCTCCATCACCATCCATGTCCAGACCCACCAAACTACCTGTTACAGATTCATCCAAAACAGTGCTAGGAGTGACCGCTAAACAGTTCTTGTGGAGAAAAACTCCCATCTTCACTGTGAGTATACCTTCCATTGTGTTGAGTGGCATTACCATTGTGCTAAATGGGATAGATTCAGAACAGATCTGGTGGCTCAAAACTCTGCATCCAGGAGGCACCATAATATGTTCTGAAGAAGAGTCATTCGGACTCAAAACGTTAACTCTGTCTTTATCTCCACAGATGCTGTCAGACCTGCTGAGTTTTTCCAGCAATTTTTGTTTTTGTTTCAGATTTTCGGCATCTACATTGTTTTGCTTTTACCATAATATGTAACCTTATGGCCTGACATATCTCTCACTCTTTCATTACCATTAATCCAGGGGACCATCACTGGTTTAATGAAGCATGTAGGAGAGCATGCCAGGAGCAGTACTAGGCATAGCTGAAAATGAGATGCCAACAGTAGAAGCAGTGTACTATAGGCAGAACTAATGAATCCCACAGCTAATGGATCAGATCAAATGCTGCAGTCTGCCACCTTGTCATGAATGGTGGTGGACAATTAAATAACTAGTTAGAGGAGGAGGCTTCATTAACATTCCTATCCTCATCATCATCAATCAAGAAGCTGTATGTAGCAGTCTGCCTGATTGGCAGCCCACCCACCACCTTAAATCACCTCCACCACAATGGCTGCATTATGTACCATCTACAAGATGCACTGCAACAAGTTGCCAAGGCTTCTTCAACAGCACCCCCTAATACCATAAGCACCACCATCTAGAAGGGCAAATGCAGCAGGCACATGAAAACATCACCTCCAGGTCCCATATCCTGACTTAGAGATCTCTCCTTGTTCCTTCATCATCATTGGACGTCAATCCTGGAATTCTCTTCCTAACAAGGCTGAGGGAGTACCTTCACCCACAGACTGCAGTATTCAACAAGCTAGCTCGCCGCCACCTTTTCGAGGGCAACTAGGGAATAAACACCAACGATGCCTCACACCTAGTGAATAGATATGTGAAAAAACTAGCAAAGTTCTGGAGATTCACAACTGACATTATATCTCTTAATCCCCTGTTGCATGTTAATAATGCCATGCATCATTAACGTGATGTTATGTTTTTGAGCAAGATCAGTTAGCTGAGAGAACAAATATCCTTAAAATGGCATCATCCATCTTTAAAAGATTGTATTTGTTTTAGTTATTTAGAATGTACGGTTTCCATCATGGAACTTGTTACATCCCCTACTCCAAACAAAATTGTTTTTTAAAAAGTGCTGATATGGCCTGTATAAGCAACCAAATCTATTTAAAAATGTATTCACTGCATGTAAAAATTCATCCTTATCTGCAATTCCCTAATGTTTCCCATATTAATTTTTGATGAAAGTGAATCCCTAATATCAGGGTCTTTTAGTTCCAGAGAGTAACCCATGAGAGAAAGGATCTAGAACTACCTTTAAAAGAACCTCTTGTTGATTAACTATCTATTAGAATTTGTTGTAGCTTTAGGGAAAACTATGCTCTTCCGGTTGCTATATTTAAATGCTTGTGGTCAAGCAATGATTTCTCCTAACATATCTCTTCTGGGATTAGTTAGGAACTGTCTAAGTGAATTGTTGGCATAGTTCAAACATGTTTCTTTTTATTGCTGGCATATTAAGTTTCCTCTTAACAAATTTTGGTAATAAATGTCAAAGCACAAATCAATTAAATGTTATGGTTCAGTAACATACAGAGGATGAATGTCATGACATGCTGAAAAATGAGTTGATCAGAAATGAAGAGTGATTATTTCAAATACCTTTCAACAAATGTTCTGGTTTAACATTTTTGACAACAAAACTTGTTTAATTTGTGCATTTTTAAGGAGGTAACTGCTGGTGAAGTGTTAACAATCGGGAAAACTAAAAGTGCTGCTCCAGTAGTGTTGGGTTCAACTTTGCAGATGGCAAAGACACGCATGTAACTGTCTCGCACAGACCAGGGAGCGACCAGTTTGATTTCTATTCTGTGTCAAGTTAGGAATGGCATTGAGAAGCGAGAGAATTGGCAGCAGATCACCTGGGAAAATAATTCAGTGACTCCTGCTGGAAAGTGCACATGTGTGGATGTCTTTGCCAACATCAACTTGCATTTATGTAACCTTCCTCGCACAACAGGATGTCGTGCACAGGGTAAGAAGTTGTTTTCCCTGACCTGAGAGTCTAGAACTAAGTGTTATAGTTTCAGGATAAGGGGATGGCAATTTAGGACTGAGTTAAGAAGAAATTTCTTCACTTCATGGATTGTTAATCTTTGGAAATCTTTACCCCAAAGTGCTGTCGATGCTCAGTAATTGAGTATATTCAAGGCTGAGATGAATAGATTTTGGGCATTAACAGGATCAAAGGATATTTTTATTTCAGATTTCCAGCGTTGGCAGCAATTTGCTTTTATCAAAGGATATGGGGTAGGGTGGGAAAATTGAACTGAGATAGAAGATCAATCATTATCTTATTGAATTGCAGAGCAGACTCAAGGGGCCCTATGGCCTGCAGGGCAGGGGAATAGTCCCACAAAAAAATCAAGGTATCTGTACAATGTTATGGAAAGTTGTGCGTTATTTTGTTTTATCTTGTTCTGACAGGACATCTAAATAATGTGTTGCAGGAGTTTTTTAAATCTGTGTCATTTACACTGCATGAGAGAGAAATGGTGAGGGGTGCAAACAGTTCATCCCCAAAGGACAAAGCAAACCAGATAGGTTTTTACAACAATCGACATGGTCATCGTTAGCCTTTTATTCCCAAATGTTTTTTTTTTAATTCAAATTCCATCACCTACCATAGCGGGGATTCGAACTTACGCTGGGTCTCTGGATTTTTAGCCTAGCGACAATACCACTATGCCATCACCTCCCCACTGCTTGGGGATGTCCTCAAGAGGAACATTCTCAAGTCTGAGCAGAATGTGCCTCTTCCACCACTTTCCTCAATAACTTAACCGGGCCTTGGTGTTGTATAGGAACTGCAGGATTCCAAAATCCACAATCTTGGCTTGGAACACTGCATTTTCGGGCTAGAACTTGGCTTCTCTGTGTTCTGCAGCTCCTGACTGGCTGTCAAGCCCAATGCCATGGGCCCCATGGTTTATCAGTGATGCAGAGCAGGGAGGGGTACGTGACCTTTAGACAGGAAAATTTGCACCAAAACAATACACCCTAAATTTATCTTCTTTAATAACATTAATTGAATTGATGTGTAGCTCTCCTGTGGCTTTGCATGTGTTAAGTTGGAGAATATGCTGTCATATAGCATCAACCTGTTAAGATTACCTTGTGTAACAGGCCCTTCTCCATTCATTCCTACTTGAGGATTTCTTTACCTCTCCATTTTCCTCCACAAACTGAGTTTTCATCAAACTGAGTGCATCTCTCTCCTTTCTCTCTATTGTTCTTGCTAACTCTCTCTCTCTTCCAACCTTTCCCACTCCCCTCATTCCTGGGTCGACCAGTTTATGCTGCCTGGGCATAAGCACCAGTTTAACCTCAGCAGGTCTGGCAGCATCTGCGGAGAGGAGCACAGTTAACATTTCAATTCCGAATGACCTTTCAACAGAACTAAGTAAAAATAGAAGAGAGGTGAAATATAAGCTGGTTTAAGGGGGGGAGGGTGGGACAAGAACAGCTGGATGGAGGGCCAGTGATAGGTGGAGATAACCAAAAGATGTCACAGACAAAAGGACAAAGAGGTGTTGAAGGTGGTGATATATTATAGTAAACACCATGTCAAACACCAGGAGAGAAATGGAAAGCAATGAAGGTGAACAAGGCAAAAGAGAAATAAGAAAATCCTGACCATGGAGCCTGGTGAACTAGCTGTACGCATGATGGCCTACAGAGTGCGAAGACGACGGAGGAGAGAGTGACTGAGGCTCCTGGCTGTGCAGAGGCAGGAGAGCAACCTCAGGACGAAGGGCGCTGGGGCTCCCGTACATGCCGGCACCTACCGACACCCAGGGTCTATAGACGCCGCCTTTCATTCCTGCAGATGACCGAGAACCAGTGTCGCCGGAGACTGCGCATGCCTAGTGAACTGGTCGGTCACATCTGCTAGCTACTGCAGGATTTGGCGCCACATGGACATGGAGGGCCAGTGGCTGTGAAAGTGACCGCGGTGCTCAATTTCTACACCCGTGGCTCCTTTCAGGGCTCCACAGATGACCTCTGTGGGATCTCATAAGCCTCCACCCACCAATGCATCCATGAGGTCACGGATGCCACCTTTGCGAGGGCACACAACTTTGTGCATTTTGCCCAGAACAGGATGCCAGAGCGATTGGATTCACCCTGATCTTGGGCCTCCCACAGAGGTAGGATGCAATCGACTGCACTCATGTGGCACTCAGATCTCCGTCACAACACACAGTGGACGACAGGAACCGCAAGGGGTTCCATTAGCTGAATGTGCAGCTGGTGTGCGACCACCAGAAAAGCATCCTGCAGGTGTGCGCACAGTTTCCAGGGAGTGTGCACGACGCCTCCCTTCTCAGTCGGTCATGGTTCCCTGGACTCTTCCAGGATTCACAGAAGCTACAGGGATGGCTCCTTGGGGACGAGGGCCACCCACAGAGGCCGTTACTGATGACACCTGTGTAGTGGCCTCAGACTGCAGCAGAGCGACGTAGAAGCTTATGCTGCAGCTCGCAACTTGTTGGAGCAGGCAATCGGGATGCTGAAGATGAGGTTCTGGTGCCTGGACCGGTCTGGTGGAACCTTGCAGTATAGTCTGCAGAGGGTGCCATGCATTGTTGTTGTCTGCTGCACCAGTTACAACCTGGTGCTGCAATAGGGAGATGAACTGGATGAGGAGGAGATGGAGGAGCTGCGTGTCTCCTCCAATGATGAGGACATAATGGGGGTGAGGGTAAGGAGGTCCTCTGAGGCAACGATGATGGGAATGAGGCCCACACACTGGCTAGAAAAGGCAGGCATGGCCGGGAGGCCCTAATATCTGTTTGATTTGTGAAGGATGATGATGACATGCAGCGAGGTGACTCCATTAATCCTCGCATTGCAGCTGTGAATGTTTAACTCCAGTCTGGCTTCTGGCTTTGCAAATACCCTCTGTGAGAATGCTCTTGCCAATGAGATGCAGTGGAGGTCCGAAAAGTTGCTTGATTCCAGGAAGATGATGACGACATGCAGTGAGGACACTCCATAAATCTTCACATGGCCACACAGGAGTCAGGCATTCTCAGAGGCTAAGTAAGGACAGATCGCTTGCACTCTGTAATCAGGGTCATATAGAGATGCAGCCATGAAACTTTAGAAGCATCTTCGTCAGCCTTCAGCACCTGAGCCTTTCAGATGCACAGTGTCACTGGTCCCAGATGCTGACGAGATGGGGGGGTGCTAAAGGTGCTGAGAGCACACAGAGAGAATGACAGAACTCTGTGGCACCTGCCTGCTACATCTGGCAGCAATGACAAGCACCATTGAGGTGCAGGCATCAGTAATGTTTCCAGGGAGTGAGGCTGGACCATCACTTTGGTCTGAAGGCTGCACTGAGCACAGGGAGGAGGCCCTGGACTGAAACACCTGCCTTTATCTTGTGCAGAAAGGTTTCACGCCTGAGTGACAAGAACACTGCTCATAGGCAGGGAGACATTCATGGGAAGACAATAGTAAACTGTATGTACAGGTGATTAACACCCATGTCCAGGCTATGCAACTAATTCTCCTTAACTTTCCCAACCCTGCCACTACATCTTGGTGCTCCCCGGACATCCACAATGAGGTGGAGGCAACCTGCCGACTGCGACGCCCTGTCTGTGATGACCAGGGCAGGCTTCCTCTGGAGGGCCGAGACCTAGAGGACCCCTTGAAAAGGCCTGCTTTTTGAGTTCTGTGGTGTGGCAGTAGCACCCTCCCCGGCCTGTGGAGCTGGAGCTGCTGAGGTCACAAGAAGAGGGGAATCAGATGGGCTGGACACACTGGGAGTCACCTGGATAAATGGGCCCGGAATGTGCACCTGGTGTTCCTCCTCTCTAGGGGTGCCGGGGGCCCCAGGCTGACTCCTTGAGGAGCAGGGGTAGCTAGAGTAAGGGGTAAGATTGAGCTGCCTGGCATCCCTCTCTCACATACACAATGTTGGAGGCCAACTAAGGCATCAGTGATGGAGTTGAGCCCACGCAGCAGTGCGCGAGTGAAGTCCTGGACCAAGGTCTCCATGGCAGCCACCATCCTACCATTGTGGACCTTGGTGTGTTGGCATGTCAGTGCTATCACCTCAGCCTGAAGACAGATGGACTCCTCCATCGTGCCTTGCAAATTGGGGAGTGCAGCAGACATGCCTTCCTGATGTTCCCATGCTTGCCTGTGAACTCCAGCAACTATGACTTGACTGAGTCCAGAGGCTTGTCATCTAACTTGGACTCAGCAAATTTCTGGCCTCCAGCAGTCTTCTGAGTGCCGGACGCCAGGGAGGTCCCTGCCCCCATCTGTTGTGGATGAGACAGTGTGATGTGCTCACCAGATTGTGATCCCAAGGTTATTCTAAAGCAAGGTCCCACTGAGGTGTGTGTCTCTGCGCTGGTGGAGGGTGTGAGTGAGCGCTATGATGGGACTTCAAGGAGGGTGCCACCAGATTCCTCTTCAGAGGTTTCTGAGGGACTTGATTGGAGGTCCTGGGACATGAACTCCATCGGCTGTTTCCAAGATGTGCCTGCGAAACCAAGGAGAGATAATTAGTGCATGGCTGTGGCCTGTGAAACAGGACACATTAATCACAGCCTGATTGTCTGACGTATGTTGCAGTGCTGGACCCTCACTTGGTGAAGCGCTGCCGACTTCACCGTCAGCTCACTGGCCAGTGATCGGTCCAGATCGTCACTGGCCAGCTGGTTGGCTATGTTTTCCAAGTCTGTGAGGACCTTGATTTCGGGCATTCAGCCACTGGTCAGCAACCTCTCCCTCTTGTTGTTTGCCAGCTTGTCCGGCATGAATAGAGATGGAGAAAGTGTAAGCAGGATGCCTGCAGGGCCAGATGATAAGTATACCTGGCCTCTGTGGGTGGTGAGTGGTCCCATGGACGGGATGTGGACAATGACGGTGAGTGTGAGAGAATGAATGGTGATGTCCCTTGAATGGCAGTGAGTGAGATCACTGTGGATGTGTGATGGGTTTGCGAGTGAGTTTAAAGCGATGAGAAGAGTGACTTACCTTGGCAGAACAGAGAAGATCATTCATCCTTTTGCAGCAGTGGGTGGCTGTCCTCTTTTGAAGGGCATTGGCACTGACCATCGCTGCCACCACCTCCCATTCCGGGTTAGTGCTGTTGCTGCTCATCCTGCGGCCAGAGAGGGTGTGGAGGACAACCCTTGGGCCTCCATGGCACCCCAAAGGCACCCGAGGGGCATGTCACTGAACCTGGGAGCCGCAATTATCTTCAGTTTCAGGGCCATTTCTTCTGTGCAGCAATGCTGGTCTGGAGGCACTGTGATGTTTGCTTGCGGCTGGACTTTAAATATGCCATCTGACGCGATGCAGCGGCAGGGTGATAGCAGGCGGGCATATGAAAGCCTACTTGCCATGGAAACGGTGTGTTTCCCAGGAATGCATAAATAATGTGGCGGGTTTGGGACGATACGGCGTGAAAACCTGCCATTACGGCTGGTGAGTAAAACGTTTTACCTGCCCGCGACCGCACTTAGTGCAAATCTGGGAAAATTACGCCCTACATGTTTTTGAATTTTTGCTCCCATACTAATTATTTCATATAATGAACTGCATTTGCCATTTACCAAGACAGTTTGCTAAAAGATTTGAATCTTTTTCAATAACATTGTTTCCCAGTATTTTCATTGCCTTCTGCTTTGGTAATGTCTGCAAACATTTCTCCTAATAATCTTTTATTACAAAAATCAATATTGACTTTAAAAACCTGAAATGTTTGCTTCAACTATGAAACCAAATCTTATGTAGATCTTGGCAATTTGGGTTACCTTAAATTGGAACTGATCCATTAATCTACCATTTTAAGAGAAAATCTGATAGGTATGAAATTTTTGGTCTGTTATAAATCCAAAAGCATATATTTGCATTGATATGTATCACTCTATTTACACATTAGAAAAACAAGACAACAAAGTTGAAATATGACTGAGCAATGCATAAGGGCTCCCTTATAATACTAACAGCAATTTACTTAATCTTCTTGGTTTTGTCATAGCTGGGCAATTGAGAATTCCACCTTTTAATTGAAGAGGGTTGATGGTGTGATTGGGAACACTTGACCATCTCACTAGAAGTGGAGGGATATCTGGAGGATACATTGGGGAGGTGGGACACATGAAGCACACTCGCTGGAGATGCAGGACATATGGAGGATATCGGGGGAGAGAGGGGTGTATGGAATTTATTAAGCTGGGCAAAGATTATGAAATGTGTTTGTAACTCAACCTGCTGTATCAGTGCAAAACACAAAGAATGGCAGTGGTGATAGTTCATAGACCATTACTTCCAGATGTGTAACACCCTCAAATAGAGGAGCATAGAACTTTCTCTTTTGACTCTTGTGTCTGAGACCAAATTACCTATCACCTGTCAAACCTGGATTATGTGATACATATTTGGCATGCAGATTGTCTTAACATTTTTTCTTTGAGCAACAGTACAAATTCTGTCAGTTTTTCTGTGCTCTCATGGATCGTTGGTTCAATTAATTGTCTTCTATTATGTGATGACCTTTTATGACTGAGCATTCTTAAATGGGAACAGCACTAGGTGAATTGAAAAACGCTTTTAACCTCCAATGACCAATAGGATATATTTACAATATTCATCCTCATTGTAATTTTCCCATCAACCTAAATATCCAGGCTTGGGCTCCATTCTCTAGAAAAGGAGGCTGATAGGTCACCTGATAGAGTTCTTTAAGATTATGATAGAGATTGATAGGATAGATGTAGACAGCATGTTTCCACATGGAGGGGGCAAAAACTACGAGCCATGTATAAAAGATAGTCACTAATAAACCTGATAAGGAATTCAGGAGAATCTTAATTACCTAGAGAGTGGTAAGAATGTGGAACTCATTACCACAGGGGGTAGCTGAGGCGAATAGCATGAATGTATTCAAGGAGAAGTTGAATAAACATGAGGAAGAAAGGAATAGAAGGTTATGCTGATTAGATTAGGTTAAGACATGGGAGGTGGTTTATGTGGAGCATAAAGAACAGGCATGGAGCAGTTGGGGTGAATGGCCATTTTTGGAGTGCAATAAATTCTATGTTCTTAGATCTAATTCTCCATGCGCAGTTAGGAGATCCGCTGCTGATGTCAGTATCCAGACCTCCCATAGATTGGCAATGAGGTGTGGCAAAGGCCAGTTGGGAGACATTGTTTCATTCAAACACTACGAATTCAGTATTGGATTTGACAGGCTCACACACCTGCCAAAAATAAAGCCTGCAATGCTTGCTATCTGCTTTACTGACTGTAAAGAGTTAAAGTAGGAGTCACTCAACAACAATTTTTACAGATCAGGATGTCAGAAATTCCCTTATTATTGTCACAAGCTTTATTTAGCATATTAATATCCGTATAGAATAGAATTCGCTTAAGCTAACACTCATTTTGTTCAATATTGTAAAACCTCACCTCCAGCTGCTGCCATTAATGTTATAATAGCAATCCCATTGGTACTCTATCCTGGTATTTCGATTCAAAGTGCTTTCCAGATACAACTCCAATTTAGAAAGTGAAAATCTATATTGTATTTGTGCAGCTGTAACTTTTTCCATTGTTCAAATTTATGGTGCAAGAATTTCACACAGCAACCATTTCATTAAAACTGAATGAAATTTTTTTATACCTACATATATACTTCAATAAAACCATAGTGACAATGCTGCTTTATGCTAGGATTGCTTGTGGATTTAATTTTTTTCACATACTTTGTGACTGACATGCTGATTTCGAACATTTTGTGCATCGGAAATTGTTATTACCAAGACCGCGTCATACTGGTTGCTAAAAGGAATTAATGCTGCATGTATATTAATGTTTTTATATTGTGTTTAAATCTGGTCTATTGATCTCCACTTTATAGGATACACCCACAATTTTACACTAACTAACTGGTAATACCTTCAACTTCTGGTCTCAGTTCTTCAACTTAAAAAGTTGTTTGAATGTGTGATCTCTATGAATATATGAATTAGGTGCAGGAGTAGGCCATTCAGCCCCTCAAGCCTGCTCCGCCATTCATAGCTGATCTGATTGTGGTCTCAACTCCACATTCCTGCCTACCCCCAATTATCCTTTGACTCCCTTATTAGTCAAGAATCTATCTACCTCTGCCTTAAAAATATTCAATGACCTTGCCTCCACCGTTCTTTGCGGAAGACAGTTCCAAAGAATAACGACCCACTGAGAGAAAAAATATTCTCTTCATCTCAATCTTGAAAGGAGACCCTTTATTTTTTTAATGGTGTTCCCTAGCTTTAGTCTCCCCCCACGAGGGGGAACATCCTTTCAGCATCCACCTTGTCAAGTCCCCTCAGGGCTCAATAAGATCACCTCTCATTCGTCTAAACTCCAATGGATACAGGCCCACCCTGTTTAATCTTTCCTCAAAAGTAAACCTCCCTCCTCCCCCATCCTAGGTATCATATAAGTGAAGCTTCTCTGAACTGCTTTTAATGCAATTATATCCTTTCTTAAATAAGAAGACAAAAACTGCATGCAGTACTCCAGGTGTGGTCTCACCAATGCCCTATACAACTGTGACAAAACATCCTTACTTTTATATTCAATTCCCCTTGCAATAAATGACAACATTCCATTTGCCTTCCTAATCACTTACTGTACCTGCACACTAGCTGTTTGTGATTCATGCATTAGGACACCCAGATCCCTATGCACCTCTAAATTCTGCAATCTCTCCCCATATAAGTAATATACTGCTTTTCTATTCTTTTGCCAAAGTAGATAAGTTCACATTTTCCCACATTATACTCCATCTGCCAAAATTTTGCCCACTCACTAGACCTATCTATATCTCTTTGTTCCTTATGTCCTCTTCACAATTTACTTTCCTACCTAACTGTGTGTCATTAGCAAATTTAGCAACAACACATTTGGTCCCTTCATCCAAGTCATTGATATAAAGTATAAATAGTTGAGGCCCCAGCATGGATCCCTGGGGCACTCTACTCGTCACATCTTGCCAACCTGAAAATGGCCCATTTATGCCTACCCTCTGTTTCCTGTTAGCTAACCAATCCTCTATCCATGCCAATAAGTTACCCCTTACACCACAAGCTATTATTTAGCACAGTAACTTTTGATGTGGCACTTTGTCAAATGCCTTCTGGAAATCTAAGTACAGGACATCCACAGGTTTCCCTTTATTCATGTTCCTTGTTACTTCCTCAAAGAACTCCAATAAATACGTCAAACATGATTTCCCTTTCACAAAACCAAGTTGGCTCTGCCTGATTGCATTGAGGTGTTCGAGGTGCCCTGCAATAAGCTCCTTAATAATAGATTTCAGCATTTTTCCAATGACAGATGTTAAGCTAACTGACCTGTTTCCTGTTTCTTGAGTAGAGGAGTCATATTTTCCAATCTGATGGGATCTTCCCAGAATCACAGAAATTTTGGAAAATTAAAACCAATGCATTTACTATTTCAGCAGCCACTTCCTTTAAGACTCTAGGATAAAGTCCACCAGGACCCAGGGACTTGTCAGCTTTTAGTTCTAATAATTTTCTCAGTAGCCTGTCCCTGGTGAATGTAATGGTTTTAATTTCTTCCCTCCCTTTCACCTCCCGATTCCTGAAAACAGCAGTTCAAGTAGACACGGTTGTAAAGAAGGCATATGGAATGCTCTCCTTCATTGGCAGAGGTATAGAATATAAAAGTAAGGATATAATGTTGGAATTGTATAAAACACTGGTGAGGCCCCAACTGGAGTATTGTGTGCAGTTCTGGTCACATTACAGGAAGGACGTAATAGCTCTGGAGAGAGTGCAGAGGAGGTTTACAAGAATGTTGTCGGGGTTAGAAAAGTGTAGCTATGAGGAGAGATTGGATAGGGTGGGGTTATTTTCCTTAGAACAAAGAAGGCTGAGAGGTAACTTGATTGAGGTGTGTAAAATTATATGGGGAATAGTTAGAGTGGATTTGATAAAATTGTTTCCCTTGATGGAGAGCACCAGAACCAGGGGACATAGATTCAAGATAAGTAGCAGAAGGTGTAGGGGGGACATGAGGAAGAACTTTTTTATGCAGACGGTAGTGGGTGTCTGGAATTCGCTACCCAAGTTGGTGGTGGAGGCAGAAACTCTAAACTCTTTTAAAAAGTACCTGGATCTGTACCTTAAGTGCTGTAAGCTGCAGGGCTATGGGCTGGGATTAGAAAGGGCATCTGCCTGTCCTCGGGCTGGCATGGACAAGATGGGCTGAATGGCCGCCTTCTGTACTGTAACTTTTCTATGGTTCTATGGATTCACACTTATTTCTGAGAGGTTACTTGTATCCTCTATAGTGAAGATGGATGCAAAATATTTGTTCAGTTTGTCCGCTGTTTCCTTATTTTCTATTATTAATTCCTCAGACTCTCTCTCTAGAGGACCAGTGGTCACCTTACTTACTCCTTTCCTTTAGTTGAAGCTCTTACTACATGTTTTTAAATTTCTAGCTAGTTTTCTTTCATACTATAACTTCCTCCTTCTTCTTCATCTGTTAGTCATTCTTTGCTGTTCTTTATATTCTGTCCAGTCTTCTGACCTACCACTCACCTTTGTGGAATTATATCTTTTCTTTCAATTTGACACTAGTTTTAACTTTCTTAGTTAGTCACGGATGGTGTGTCCTTCCCGCAGAGTCTTCCTTTCTCATTGGAATGTATTTTTTCTGAGTATTCTGAAATTTCCCCTTAAATATCTGCCACTGCATCTCTACTGACTTATCTTTTAAATGAATTTCCCAGTTCATTTTAGCTAGCTCTGTCTTCATGCCCTCTTAATTACGCTTATTTAAGTTTAAAACACTAGTCTTAGATCCCCTCCTCTCTCCCTCAAATGAATATGAAATTAAATTATATTATGATCACTGCCACCTAGGGGCATCTTCACAATGAGGTTATTAATTAATCCTGCCTCATTGAACATTATTAGGTCTAGTGTAACCAGCTTTCTGGTTGGCCCTAGAACGTGCTGCTCTAAGAAACCGTCCCGAGAACATGAACTCATCATCCAGGCTACCTTTGCCAATCTGGTTTGTCCAATCTACACGTAGATTGAAATCACCCACGATTATTGCAATACCTTTCTCGCTAGAAAGCCTAATACACCTGGCATTCCCAGGCAGTCTCCCATCCAGGTCTAACCAGGCCTGAGTCTGCTCAGCTTCCGAGATCAGACAAGATCGGGGCATTCAGACAAATATTGCTGTCAGTTTACTACAGGTTTAACAATAATATAATCATTTCTTCTAATTTTCTCACTGCGGTGTGGTTTTGGGCAAGTGCAAGGAGGATACTTCAGTCAAATCCAATTGCATAGAGTTCAAATCAGTGCTAATTTCTGCCTGTGCCCTAATATGTGATAATTGTTACCAAATTCTAATTTGATCTTATTTATTAACATTGCTTTTCTGAAACAAAATAGCAAGATTTAAAATAACAGAGGGGGATAGGGGAGGTTTTTTTTAAATTGCAATACTCTTGGTTGCCTTGGTTTTCGTAACTGAGATGCCAATTAATTATATTTTGGAGGTCTGAAGAGTGTTGGGGTGGGAAGGGCAGGGGGAAGCCCAGATGAACACATTGTCCTTCTCTAACCTGGAGAGGGGGAATATTCAACAACATTTTACACTGGATTGACCTTGTCAATCGTCCTAATAACCAGACACAACACACTTGTCACAGTGCTGAATCATTTGCCAGTGTTGTCTAGAAAATTAATATTGGAAGAGCTAGAGAAGTGTTGTGTGGAATGCTATATACGCTCATCTATTGTATTTAAAATAGCTTCTGTTCTTTTTCAATAGTTACACACCACGTTTACCTAAAGCGGGAGAAACGATACATGGGCACAAGTTTTTTATTGGATTTGGAGGAAAAGGTGCCAATCAGTGTATCCAGGCAGCACGACTCGGAGCCAAATCAGCAATGGTTAGCAAAGTAAGACTAAAAACAATTCTAGACTAATAACCTGTATCTTTGTTGTGGAAGGAGGGACCATGAGGAGAATTTGGCCCTTCTGTGACCTACCAAGTCCTCAAACTGCCTACAGAAAAATAGACACTACGAACATAATTGTTGGTACACATTCATAGAGTCATTATGGCGCAGAAGAAGTCAGTCAAGTACATGTTGGTCCTTGTTCTATCCCCGTAGCCCTGACAAGTTTACCTGCCTCGGGTGTTCATGTAATTTTCATCATCTCTGTTTCCACCGCTCACATAGGCAGTGTTCCAGGTCAATATCATTTGCTGCATTTAAAAAAAAAGTTCTTCCTCACGTCAACCCTGTATCTTGCCCTTTAACTCTGTGAACCCCTAGTCCTTGCACTATCAGCTAATTAGAGCAGCTTTTCTTTGTCTACCTTATCTAGACTTGTCATAATCTTGTACACCTCTATCAAATCTCTCCTCAACCTCCTATGCCCCAAGGAGAACAACCCCAATATCTATAACCTAATCTTGTAGCTAAATTCTTTCATCCCTGGAAGCATTCTGGTAAATCTCCTCTGCACTGTCTGAAGGGCCATCACATCCTAACATGTGACCAGAACTGCTGATAATACTGTAGTTATGGCCTAACCAGAGTTTTATGTAAGTGGAGACCTTATCCATGTGTTGTATAAGGTTTAAAAAAAGATTCTCTTGAAATGCAACTTTGTACTTGTAGCCTTGCTAATCACACTCTGAAGTTGGCTAAATATGTTGACTATTGCATCCAAAATCTTTTCCTTACCCACTATTGCTAATTAGTATCCATTTATCAGGCATGTTTTTTCAAGTCTGATTTCCTTGTACTTAACAATGTTAACATCAAATATCACTCCTTCATCCATCCCCTTAACTGGTCCAGATTCCTTTGAATTTGGTCTGTCTCATTTCCATTAGTTAGCGGAATTTGTAACTTATATTATCAGAACATAAGAAATAGAAGCAAGAGAAGACTATATGGCCTATCAATCCTGCCCCACGTTTTAATACGATCATCTTAGGTTTCAATTCCACTTCCCCACTCATTCCCCATATCCCTTGATTTCCTGAGAGAGCAGAAATCTATCTCTGCCTTAAAAATATTCAATGATGGAGCAACCACAACCATCTGGGGTAGAGAATTCCAAAGATTGAAAAACCTTTGAGTGAAGAAATTCCTCTTCCTGCCTGTCCTAAATGGTCAGCCTCTTATTCTGAACCTGTGCCGCCTTGTTCTAGACTCCCTAGCCAATGGAAACAACCTCTGTGTCTACTCTATCAAGCCCCTTCAGAATCTTGTATGTTTCAATAAGACCAACTCTCATTCTACTAAATTCCAGGGAGTATAGGCTCAACATACTCAGCCTCTCATCATAGAACAACCCTATCATCCCAGGGACCAATCTAGTGAACCTTCGCTGTACTGCCTTCAATGCAAGTCTATTGTTCTTTAAATATGGAGACCAAAACTGCACACAGGATTTCAGGTGTGGTCTCGCCAAAGCCCTGTATAAGTGTAGCAAGACCTCCTTATTCTTGTATTTCAATCGCCTTGCAATAAATGGAAACATGCCATTTGCCTTCCTAAATGTTTGCTGTGCCTGCATGCTAACTTTCTAATAATAATAGAAATAAAAACAAAAACAAAAAACTGCGGATGCTGGAAATCCAAAACAGAATTACCTGGAAAAACTCAGCAGGTCTGGCAGCATCGGCGGAGAAGAACAGAGTTGACGTTTCAAGTCCTCATGACCCTTCAGCAGAGTTGAGTAATATTAGGAGAGGGGTGAAATATAAGCTGGTTTAAGGTGGCGGGGGGGGAGAGAGAGAGAGAGAGAGAGAGAAGTTGGTGGGGAGGTTGTCCACAGCTACCTCGACTACAGCTCCTCACACCCCGCTTCTTGTAAGGACTCCATCCCATTCTCTCAGTTCTTTTGCCTCCATTGCATCTGTTCTGATGATGCTACCTTCAAAAACAGTTCCTCTGACATGTCCTCCTTCTTCCTTAACCAAGGTTTTCCACCCACAGTCGTTGACAAGACCCTCAATCATGTCTGGCCCATCTCCCACGCATCCACCCTCACGCCTTCTCCTCCCTCCCAGAAACATGATAGGGTCCCCCTCGTTCTCACTTATCACCCCACCAGCCTCCGCATTCAAAGGATCATCCTCCGCCATTTCTGCCAACTCCAGCATGTTGCCACTACCAAACACATCTTCCCTTCAACACCCCCCCCACCCCCCCCCCCCGGCAGCATTCTGTAGGGATCGTTCCCTCCGGGACACCCTGGTCCATTCCTCCGTCACCCCCTACTCCTCAACCCCTACCTATGGCACCTCCCCATGCCCATGCAAAAGATGCAACACCTACCCCTTCACTTCCTCTCTCCTCACATCCAAGGGCCCAAACACTCCTTTCAAGTGAAACAGCATTTCACTTGCATTTCCCCTAACTTAATCTACTGCATTCATTGCTCCCAATGCGGTCTCCTCTACATTGGAGAGACCAAATGTAAACTGGGCGACCGCTTTGCAGAATACCTGTGGTCTGTCCACAAGAAAGGCCCAAACCTCCCTGTCGCTTGCCATTTTAACACTCCACCCTGCTCTCTTGCCCACATGTCTGTCCTTGGCTTGCTGCATTGTTCCAGTGAAGCCCAACGCAAACTGGAGGAACAACACCTCATCTTCCGACTAGGCACTTTACACCCTTCTGGACTGAATATTGAATTCAACAACTTTAGATCTTGAACTCCTTCCTCCATCCCCACCCCCTTTCTGTTTCTTCCCCCTTCCTTTTGTTTTTTCCAATAATTTATATAGATTTTTCTTTTCCCACCTATTTCCATTATTTTTAAATCTATCCCTTTTATGCCCTGTTAGTCTTTCCACCCCACCCCCACTAGAGCTGTACCTTGGGTGTCCTGCCATCCATTCTTAATTAGCACATTCGTTTAGATAATATCACCACCTTCAACACCTCTTTGCTCTTTTGTCTGTGACATCTTTTGATTATCTGCTCCTATCACTGCTTGCTTGTCCCTACAACCACCATCCCCCCACCTTAAACCAGCTTATATTTCATCCCTCTCCTAATATTACTCAGTTCTGCTGAAGGGTCATGAGGACTCGAAACGTCAACTCTTTTCTCCTCTGCTGATGCTGCCAGACCTGCTGAGTTTTTCCAGGTAATTCTGTTTTTGCTAACTTTCTATGTTCCTTGTGCATTGAAGTCTCTTTAAACATCAGTAAATTAGTATATTCTAAACGTAAAAACAGAGATGCTGGTAATACTCCTTAGGTCTGACAGATTCTGTGGAAAGAGAAACAGTTTAAATGGCCAGGATCTTCCGAGTAAAGAAAATTAGGAATTGGGGCCATTTCCGGGGACCGACCCTGCTGATCTCTGACATCCACATGGCGTGGTGATCTTACAGAAGGCAGCCAATTAATGATGGCTGACAGGGCAGCAATATGGGATGTCCAATGAGAGGGCCTGCCGCACCAGATAACCAGCAGCCCCATTGGGTGAGGTGAGTGCCTCTGAGGCAGGTAGGTGAATGTGACGGTGCCTCAAAATAGAGGCACTCTTGAATGGCTGCTGAAAGAAAAAGGGCCTGGAGGTCTTAGGGCCATCAGTGTGAAAGGGGAAAAGAATGATTATGGCCATTTCAGCCTTGCGGCTCTGTCACTGGGGGTTTGAAAGGAGGCTCTCCAACCTGCCACTGGGAAGCTGCCCCCAAATGGTTCTGGGCTCCAGAGTCAGCGGGGGAGCCCATGCATTACCAGGAAAGTTCCAATGGTGTGGTATAATGATGACCCTTGATTGAGTCCTCAATTAGATCAGTTGGCTGCCCATTCCGTAGAGCGGGCTGTCAATTCCTGCAGGAGCCTGCGCCTTGGAAACTCACTAGAATCGGGACAGCGTCAGAGGAAGGATCCGGTGGGATGTTGGTACCGATGAGTTGTTGAAGTTTGCCACCCTTCACAAAGGATCTTTCTTCCCCTTAATCTCGCCCTTTTCCATCTACTCACAATACCTTCCAACCTTCCCCTCTCTGACCCTGAATGATCAGTCCTTAGCAAAGGCTTCAGCTTCACCCCCTTATGTCCCCACATCAGTGAATTTTGAGTTCAGCATGACACTTGAGCTCTTTTTCCATTGCCTTCGCTTCAGTGGCTACTATTTGGCCAGGCGTCTTCTGCCCACAGAGTGGACTCTTTTATCCAATTACTGTATTGTTTTCACATAAGCCCTCCCTCTGGCCTCTTAACTTCTCTAGATCTTTTCATTGAGAACTGCTGGCATGACATTAGCCATCTCAATTTCTCTGCTGCCATCACTCATTTTAACCTATCTCTCTCTGAACTTGCAGTACTCCATTCTCTCAGCACCAATCCTAACATTGCCATCAATTTGTTATCAACTTTGCTTCCAATTTCCACCCTTCTCTTGTCTTCACATGGTCCATCTCCGACTCTCCCCTTTCCTTTCCCTGACTTCTCTGTCTCCGTTTTTGGGGTGATCTATCAATCAATATTTGTCATAAGTCCACTGACTCTCATAGTTATCTTGACCACACTTCCTCACGCCCTGTAAGCAGTCTGTTTCCATTCTCCCAGATTCTGTTTCTTCATTGTATCTGTTCTGATGATGCAACCTTTCATATTAGAGTTTGTCATATGTTTTGCTTTTTGCTCAACCGAGGATTCCTCCCCTCTGTGGTTAGCAGGGCCCCCGACTATATCAGTTTTATTTCATACACTTCTTTCACTCCTTCCCCTCCTCCCAAAAACAATAGGGTTCCCCTTGTCCTCCTCACCTTCCACTCCCCTGGCCTGTGGAATTAACCTTTCATCCTCCGCCATTTCCGCCACCTTCAACACGATGCCAACATCAAAAGTATATTTCCATTCCCCGTTTTAGAATTCCTAAGAAACCAGTGTCTCCACTGCGCCACCACCTCCCCTGGATGACCACTTTGCAGAGCACTTTCTTTCAGTCCACAAGTGTGACCCCAAGCTTCTAGTCATTTGTGATTTTAATTCTCCACCGTGCTCCTACGCTGACCTTTCTGGCTTTGGCCTTCCACAATGTTCCAGTGAAGCTTAACTTAAGCTCGAGGAACAGACGGTCATCTTTTTCACTGGGCACTTTACATCTTTCTGGACTCAACATTGATTTCAACAATTTTTTGATTATAACTTCTGCCTCACTTTGTTTCTTTTTCTTTGTTGGTTTTTTTTTCACCCTTGGTTCTCACTTTTTCGGTTTTTTTTTCCTTTTGGGAATGGTGACTTTTCATGATCCTGCCATTCACACCTCCTCTGGACACATCTTTTGTTTCTCTACTTGTCCCTTTGGCCTTGCATCATGAGACCTTTTGTCATTTAATCTCTCTTGATTTCAACCCTATCACAGACCTTCCCTTTTGTTTTTCTTAACATACTCTTCTCCCTTTGCCTCGCTCAAATCTTATTACATTTCTAGCTTTCCTGATGAAAGATCACAAACCTGAAATGTTTGCTCTGTTCTTCTCTCCACAGATGCTGCCAGGCCTGCTGAGTATTTTCAGCATTTTCTGTTTTTATTTCAGATTACCAGCATCTGTAGCATTTTGTTTTTGTATTAATTCTAAAAGTAGCCTCTTCCACATTTATAAATTGTGTGCTCCATGGGGTCTGTGTATCACTGATCTTCAATCCAGGTGGCTTTAATTCCATTGAGTTGATCCTTCTTTGAAAACCTCGCATGAGAAACTTTGTCAAATGCCTTAAATTCAAAGTAAGATAAATACACTGAACAGTCCTTACCCACTCATACAATTATTTCAATTGAAAAATACATTATGTTGTTTTAGAGAACATATTAGCAATTGTTAATGGCCATCATATTGTGTAGATGAAGGCTGAATAAATTTGTCAAAACTCTACTGATGAATAGGGAAGCTAGGCTGTTACTGGCAACAACTCATACAACTTTGTTTTGAAAATGCTTTTACTTAAATTGCATCTTGAACTATTTCAATCTCGCTATCAGAAATTAATTTAAAGATGGTTTCTCTAATAAGATGGAATAAAGTGTTAGTTTCAAGAAGCCATCACCTAACCATTCTTTCCCTCGCAAAACAGGTTGGGAAAGATTCATTTGGAGATAATTACATCGAAAACTTCAAAAGTAATGGCGTGTCTACAGGTATTACTTCAAAATTTTGTCTTCTCTTTTGGGGAGATTATTTATCTGCAGTGGAATTATTGCAGATCTCTTGGACATTTCTCAGTTGCCTCTTTTTCTGTCAGAAGCTGCGTTTGCTTGATATAGTTGTAGTTGTAAATAATTTTTTACAGCAGTAACTAAATACAATTGATTGGAGACCGGTTTGGCATAAATCAACCCTCAATACATTCTAATTACACAGATGTATCTCAGTGTGAGAATTATTATTACACTCATATTGATTTCTCATTACAGTCTATGTGGGTCAAACAGATGAAGCATCGACAGGAGTTGCCCCTATTACAGTGAATGATGAAGGTACTGCACAGGATTGATATTTTTATGCTTCCTCCTTAGCTGACTTAAAAAATATGTTTAATTAGGAAAGAACCGTGTAAAATTGGCCTGTTTTTTTTTATTTGAACAAGAGTATATAATAAACATTCATTAGTCTGCATTTGCAAAGGCTTGGCAGTAGGATGCCTGCCCATCAATTTTTGCAAGAGTACGTTGTTGCCTTTTAATATCAACAGAAGGTAGAAGATTATTAGCTGGCCTCTTGCCATACATAGATTTCTTTGAAACCTTGCAGAAAGTTAAGTAGGTTAAGGGAGGTTATTTTTGTGACCTACCTGTGAGTGTAGTGTTGAATACCCTCAGATCACAAAGATAGAGAGAAGAAACTCCTGAGCCACCACATCATAAACCAATAAGCAACATAACTGTATCCCAAAATGTGGGCCAGCTAGATCCCTCAGATTACTGCTCTTTCAACCCAATGAAATCCCAGAACTGGAAAGCAATCTGGTTTTAAAAACGGCTTACAGTGAAATCTCTGGCTCAGTCACAAAAATGATGAATCACATTTTACCAAACAAAAATCTATTTGGCCACAGTCACCATAACCATTCTTCACTATGTACACCATTACCAGGTTAAGATAGGGACGGGGGTGGCATGAGACTGAGATTGGGATAAGAAGTGGGGGATACGGTTTGCAAGATTTGGAATGTGATGCGGTCTTGGAATTGGCGCGTGGGAATTTTGGAACTGAGGGTTGAGGAGGGAATAGTGGCCTGGTAGTTGTGGGGAATAGGCTGGAGCGTAGGGAGAGATGAATGTGGACTCCTTAACTTCCTGTAGAGTCAGGAGCTGTAGCAGGGAGCAGTGCCAAGAGAGGAGGAATCCATAAAGAGGGGGGAGCAAAACCTGGAACCTTACTGTAGCTAAACAGTGAGAATTATTTTTATTGGTGGATGAAGGGCAACAAGGGAATGGAGACTGAGCATTATCACAAAGCACTGGAAGCATCACATACTCCAAGAATTGAGATGAAAAAGGGCCGAGTATGGAGCAGCAGCATCTGCTCCAGTAGTTCTCCGGACCTGGGAGGAGCACACATCCTCCTTGACACTCTACAGAAAATTCTCTGCCATACCTTTAGTGATTTTCAGCAGTCACTTTAAGTTATAGAATTAAATTCTGTGATTAAAAAATAAGGGACAGAAACAAGAGTGATGCCCTAAAATATTTTAAGCAAATCTCATCACTTATGACTTTTGAAGAACTGAAAATATATTGAGGTCAGCGTGATTGGGTATGTGAGATGTACAGGGGGAAATTGATAAAAACACCTACAAGAAGCAGAAAACAAACAAAGATCAAAGGAAATCAAAATAATTAAGGACAACAGACAGAGACACAGTTATATGGGAAGATAGCGAGTTTTATTCATGAGTCACCTCACTGTAGCCCGATTATATTTTGTTTGAGTGATGAATACTTGTGGCTTCAAGGAGAACTGGACTAGTGCTATGAAGCCTGACAGTATAAGGGAGCTGGATTAACAAACACCCGATAAAGCAACAAGATCGTTCAAGGTTCATAACTGATTCTTTGAAAATTCAGCTCATCCGCACTTGGGTCAGGATCTCGTACAAGCGAATTCTCAATGTCAAATCGGTATTCATTTATACACAACAGTGTTTTAAAGGTAATTATAATTTTGTCATTTCTCATTCACGGTCTGCTGATAGTTTGTGTGAAAAGGAATTTCACTATTAATAAATGGAACAGCACCTTGGTAAATCTTTCATATAGTGTTTTGTGTAATGAAATCATGAACCCATTTATAAGGAATGGGTGTATGATTTTGTTATACATTGTGCACAGAGGAAATCTACCCCCATGAGCAACACACTTCAGATGCTAGTATTATGAAGCAAATATAAAGCAAATTCTGGAAAGATTCATCGGGTTAGACAGTATGTATAGAGAGAAAAGACTGGGCATTTTGGCTATGGATCCTTCCTGAGCTTAGGTAACAGCTCTGAGGAAGGATCCAAACCCAATACACCTTGCCTGTCCTCTTCTGCCATAATTTGAGCATTGTAACTTTTTACTATTACAGGACAGAACGCAATCATCATAGTAGCTGGTGCTAACCTGCTGTTAAATTCAGAAGATTTGGAGCGAGCTTCCCAAGTAATCGGTTGTGCGAAGGTGGTTGTCTGTCAGCTAGAAATTCGACCTGCCATCACATTGGAAGCCTTGAAAATAGCTCATAAGGCTGGAGGTGGGCACAATGTTGTTTAAAGATTGGGCAATGGTGTATCAAATTATTCTAATTTGATGAAGATGATTTTCAACTTGCTGCCCCTTATAGGGTTAGGCAGTTTCTATAATGGGCAACTATTCCACAATGCAGTGCCCAAACAACAAGTCAAGAGTCTTGCCTGATATGTTCAGTTAGTTAACTGGATTTTTATTTCTGAATTCTCTCAGATTAAGTCACATTCTCAGATTAAAGCTACCACAGGGAAGTGATCAAGCAGCATCCTTGTTTGCCATGATACCACCATCAGCTTTCTGATGTTGATGTGTCATTCTGTTAGTCACTGAAAGGTAACACTATTGCCATATTTGATCATTTGGCTTGCAATTCTTCATTTCTGGAAGCAAGATATGACTTTAAATTGCATAATCCTGTGATGGATGTGTGTGGTTAAAATTGCAACAACAGCATTTTTTCTCCTGATTTTTCAGCCTCTGAGTTGCCATTCTCTTTAGAATCAGTGAAACATGAAGTCCTAGACACCTATTAGAGGAATGGAAAAAGATTATCAACATTTATGTTTTAATTCCTTGTATCTTGGTTTCTTACGAATGCCCTTGTTTACCTCCATTCTACTGTGTTTTGTTAATTTATTCTGTTTTCTCAATATCTGTCTTTTTTCTTAAATTGTCAGAGATTATGAACCATGCTATTTTGCAAATATGTCATTGCTATGTAATCTGATGAAGTAGTTTCATCACTCAAGAAACTATGGATCATGGTATTTAGAGGTTTCCAGATGCAGTTAGTGTGTTTTGGGTGTACATTATTGTACACAAGTGGCAGTAAAACTCTGGAAACTACTGAACCCATTAAATCTTTAAGGTATGAGACCTTCCCTCACCTTTCACAGAAGGGCATCACGTTTGCTAAGTGCGGAATAACTGCAATCACAATTGTTCCAACAGTGAAATCAGAAGACGAATTTGAATACTTAGCTTTAAACTGTGGAGAATAGGGACTAATGTATGGCCATAAATTAAGGATTAGTAAATCCTTTGCCTGTTGATACTGGTAAGTTGGAGGAAGATTAGAAGATTACCGATGTATGAACAACCCGTGCTATGAAATGTGATCTTGTGCCTTTTGTCGATTTTCAGCAGCTCCTGCCTTGGCCCAGATAAACAAATGTAAAAAGGAGGATTTTGTCAGGTGAAGCATTGATGCATTCCAAAATTCAAATTGAGATGTGAAGGATACTTTTCCCTGAATGATCCTATTTCTTGTAAAGCTATGCTGTTTAATTAAGCATTGTGAGTGACAAGTAGTTGACTGAAGAGCATTCCGGATGATGCTGCCTTTATTACACATTCACAAAAATGTCACTAGATTGGAACACAGAGCTGAAATGCTGGCTAATTGTTCCTCACTCTGACCCAGGCCAATTGTAAAGCCCTTAAAGCCAACCTGAATAAGATCAACTAACTCGGTAAAGATCAGAGATAGAAGCTGGCACCTTTTTTAAGGAGCATCTTCAGGAGAGGCAGACACTTTAAGAGGGAAATTACAGAACTAATGTCCTACACAGATAAATGCAAAGCTACCAATGGTGAAGCAATTAAACTAAGGATGGGTAAGAGACCAGATCTGAATGAGCACAGAGATCTTGGGGGGATCTTGGAGGTTATTCTCCATCTCAACCTTTGCTTATAGAACAGACATATTGAGGTGTAACAATTAGGTTTGAAGTCTGTCTATCACAATTGGGTCATATGCTTGGTGTGAAATCACTTTTCTTTAAAGAAAGATGTAGAATAATCACTTCAGCAGAGTGGGGAGTTTGAACTTAGTACTCGAGACTGTGATGTACATTTACTGTAACATTTATTAGGTGCAGACAACTAGAGAGATAGTTGATAATATTCTGAGGATAATGTAAAAAATAAAATCAAAGCTGATCAGCAATGGTCTGCTCAAATTAAGGAATATTATAGTTATGTAACTGGAAGTGTACTGGGTCATTTCGTTTGTTGGCAAGAGTAATATGATGAATTGCCTGGTATGTTGAAAGATTGAAACCCTCCAGAGAATAAGCAATTCACGTGTACTATCTTGCAGGATCAGTGAAAGGCTAAATAATTAAAGGATCATCAATGCATTAGCTGACATTCAGTTTCGCAAGCTAGCATTGGAAAACCATTTTTCAATCTTTTTTGGTCATTGAAGGGAAAGAAGAGTGCAGGGGAGTACCTTTTTGCTTCCCTGTGTTAGGCAACAAAATTGTACAGTTACCAAATATTTCTTAAACTGAAATTGAAAATAGAAATTGAAGTGCCAAAATAAAAACCCTCAGGTAAGATTTTCCCTCCCGCCAAATCTACTTCAGGCTACAGAGAAAAACGGACAATGGGGGAGTGGGTTGAGCTGAGATGCTCTTACGAAGAGCTGGCATGGACAAAATGGGCTAAATGGCCCCCTTCTGTGCTGTAACCATTCTATAACCCTAAATCAAACTGTAGGGAATGACTTCCCAGTAAGAAGTGCAACTTTAGCCTGAAATCTAAGGATGCCTGATCCCTGAGCCTAGCACTCTCAAAAGGCCCTTAGGCAGGATTCTCGTGGATGTTTGCAATAATGGAGTTGTTCTATGATACACAGGAGAAATCTCCATGTTTGATATCTTTAGAGCAGTCTAATAAGGCGAAATATCATATTCAAAGGTATCCAGGTCAAGCTTAATCTGATGCATCAAAATAACATTCAGACTTGGGCTGAGAAGTGGCAAGTAACATTCACGTACCCAAGTGCCAGATAATGACTATCTCCAAAAAGAGAGAATCTAATCATCTCCCCATGACATTCAATGGCATTACCATTGCTGAATCCCCCACTATCAACATCCTGGGAGTTACCATTAATCAGAAACTGAACTGGAGTAACCATATAAATGTTGTGGCTACAAGAGCAGGTCAGTGAGGGGGGTAATTCTATGATGAGTAACTCACTCCTGACTCCCCAAATCCTGTGCACAAGGCTCAAGGCAGGAGTGTTAAGGAATACTCTCCACTTGTCTGAATGAGTGAAGCTTCAACAACACTCAAAAATTTCAACAACGTCCAGGACAAAGCAGCCCGCTTGATTGGCACCTCATCCATTACCTTGAATGTTTCATCCCTTCCACCACCAATGTACAGTGGTGGCAGTGTGTACCATCTACAAGATATACTGCAGCAACTCACCAAGTCTCTGTCAATAGCACCTTCCAAAACCTGTGACCTCTACCACTTAAAAGGACAAGAACAGCAGATGCTTAGGAATACCACCACCTGCAAGTTCCTCTCCAAGTCACACAACATCCTGACTTGGAACTATATCACTGTTCCTGTCATTGGGTCAAAATCCTGGAGCTCCCTCTCTGAGAGCACTGGGTGTACCATGGACTGTAGCAGTTCATGAAGGTAGCTCATCACCTTCTAAAGGGCAATTAGGGATGGGCAATAAATGTTAGCCTAGCTAGTGACACCCACGTCCTGTGAAAGGATTTTTAAAAAAATCTTAAAATCAAAAGTGTCTTTTATTATTTCTATGAAAAGGAAGACTACTTTGAATAAAAATTGCATTTCCTTTACTTTTTTAATAATTTTGTGCTTTTTACTTTTTTTGTTTGTTTTTACAAGTTGCATATCTGTTTTGAGTGAATTGTTATCATATTTGAAATAAAGTTGAGTTGAAGTCTGTTATACATGGCAGTAGAATCAAGGCAATCTTTTGATCTCATAAACCACAAATACAAATCTAAGATTGCTCGGATGATAATCATGTTACAGCCTCACATCTCTTCCCCTCCTCCATTGCAGTGCAATTTTGTTTTGTATTTGAGTGGTTGTGTTGCATATGGTCTGTTATTATTTTGCCATGCTGACCTTCTCGAACAGCAGTTTTTAACATGACTGCAAGAAAGGGAAGTGCAACTGCAGTTAAGGCATAAGTCACCTGCTGGCTCAAATTGCATATGAGGATCAGTGGGTGTTTCAGAGCACTAAACTCTTGTCTGTAGGCGTGTCTGACAGAGAGCCTCATTGTCAAAAGAAAGTGTTGCCTTGCAAATGATGAGCTCATACTAACATGCCCTTTACCAAAACAGCTTTGTTCATTACAAATTGCATTTAACTAGTTCTTACTTAAGTGTCCCAATTGCCATCTGCATAAACACTGAGAAAAGGTTTTAGACGGTTTTGCTCGAGAACTGGATTGCAGAATTTAAGGACACTAAAATTTTGAAAGAACAGTCAGGTCTTATTCATTTAATTCTAGGTTTCCCATTCCATATTTAATGAGAACTTGGGTTTTGCACTTACACATAAACTGAGAGCTAATGATGGCGTTACAATGAAGGTGTGCCTTTGACAGAAAGTGTGGGTCTCCTACCATTGACAAAGCTGTTAAAGATACTGTTAAATATATTTTAAAAAGCCAACCTCCAGACATCCAACAGAATCGGAAACCAACATTATTATTGGTCTCAAGAACTATTCTGGGATCTCTAGATAAACCAAAAGTATGGAACTGGATTCTTCCTTGTAGCTTTGAGAATTATAAATTTTTTGAGTTAGGCTTGAAGTTTCAGTGGGATGGTGAGAGGTCTCAGGTGTCCATTCAAGTGTTATTCTTGTGGAATCACATTATATAATATAAAAGCACTAAAAGTAGATATGCATATTGATCCTTTGTCTGACAGCAGTTTAAAAAAAATGTATACCTATTTTTCTTCTCTCAGTAATCCAGTACAGATGCAATTCCTGTAATTTTGTAGAGGTAACACAAATGTAATACCATCCTGAGGACATCATCCAAATGGGACTTTTTAAAATCCAATTTGGAGATCACAACTACCTCTTTACTGACAAAACAAGTAGATACTCTTGGGGAAAAAAGAAATTTTCTATCTCCTACCCTGTACAAAAGTATATCCTTTCCCACTTCCAATTCCAGCTTGGGAAAGGGATGAAAAAGACTTCATTAAAGAGGCTAATGTTCTATCCAAACTGGGAAGGATGTTGGATACTTCTCACTGAAGGAATAGTATCTTCCACAGACAGCAGTTTAGTGGCTCAGAATTCAAGAGGATGCACCACCTCGAGCTCAGCACTTGTGGTTTATTACTTTATTTGAACCCCTCCCTGGAGCTATTTTCTTGTAATCTCTCCGAAATATTGATCTCAAAACATTTATTCTCTTTTAATGCCCTTTTCTTTTTATAAAACAAATCTTTCAGCGAAAACCATCTTTAATCCTGCACCGGCTGTTGCTGACCTTGATCCCGAGTTCTACAAAGAGACAGATGTCTTCTGTTGCAACGAGACTGAGGTACTGTGTTGCTATATCTTATTTTACACAAGTTGATGCACTGAGTTAGCTGTTTTTTCGGCCCTGGGGTGTAGGTTCAGAAGCACCCAGATTAATGAGATAAAGCTTGTCCTCTGCTAGTTAGAAGTATGCAGAACTGCTCAAAATTTCACTCTGCAATTGGCACTTATGCCAGTAATCTACAAGGCTGGTATTGGAAATGGAAACATCATCTCTTTTAAAATTGGTGTTGACACATTTGTGAATTGTGGAAGAATTGTCTTATCTGCTCAAGCTTGACTGGATCTTGAAGCACTTGATGCTGAATATATCAAGTTCTGGAATTCACTGACCCTCTGCTAAATCCCCAATTTTGTCAGGTGTCAAATACTAGCTAGTTCTGAGCATTTACTTGCATTTAATACCAAAATAATCGAGATATATGAGAACTTGGAAAAACTGCAAATGCTGAAAATCTGAAAGTAAAACAGAAAATATTGAGTATATGCAGCAGTTAACTCAGTATCTGAAAAGACAAGTTATGACATTTCTGATATCTGTCCTTCATCAAATCCTGACCTAATGAGGTAGAAATTGTTATATATTGTCCTGTCTTTCAGGCATAAAGCAGGCGCAAAATGTAACCATTTAACAGCAATTGGCCCTGCTACGAAATTTGTGTTGTCTTTTTTATTTTAAGTGGTCCAGAGATGTCTAAATCCAGTATTAGGCCCCTTAGGTATGTAAGTTGGAGTCCTGTCTCCTGTTGAGATATTGAGAAATTACCAATGAAGGAGGCATGTATTATGTCTACCCAGTTCAGGATTATTCAGTGGAGCCAGGAGGCATAGGAATGGTCCCATGACTCCACATGAATTAGAATTGCTTACCCTACTTTTCCCACACCCTCCCCAACTGCCTACCACCACCTCTTCCCATAGCCCACTTCAGTCCCCACCTCCCTCGACTTATGCGAAAACTCTTTGGGCCTCTCAGTTTGAATGTATGGATCAAAAATTACTTTTCCAACATTTTCTGTTCCCATAATGTATAAATTAATAAAATACTTGTAAACTAGATGTGTAAAGAAACTTTTTCAATTCACCAACTTCAACTGGTGGTCAGTTTTATTCAAGTCATGGTTTTTCTTTGCACACAGCTGTTGGTGTAACTCAGCAACTGCATTGTTCTCATTTTTGTACATTAATGGTTGATAAATGACCCTTTCATACTTTGGGAACTAATATTGTGCAACAGAATTCCTAACTCTTGCCTACAGCATAACACTGACAACTGTGAATAAAGCAGAATGCATTTCTACATGCTACTCCATGAGCATACCTATAGAAATATATAGCTTGCTGCTTGATTGCTTGTACATGATGTGATATCGTAAAGGAATTATTTTCTTACTGGGCTGATTTATTGGGCAGCAAATGCAAATGCCTGGGCCACCACCACCACTCCTAGATACATGCATATACCTGAGCCAAGCCTGGTTTTCAAGTGTTCTAGGCCATTTCCTCTTTGCTCCCACGATAGGGATCCCTTCGCCAAGAATAACAGTTGTTACAAAATCACCACCCATGTGCAAAATGTGCCTCCAGTTATATTGTTTTTGATGCTCAATATGTATTACTGGTTGCCAATGTCCCCTCGTGACAGTATTGGTTTCTGGACTTCTCCACATATTTGTATTAAAGATGTTTTATTTTAAGTGTTTGTCTAATTTAAATGGTTTGTGGTATAACAGTTTATCATTGTCTATTCAAACATTTGATCTGTTAACATGAAGCTTTTCTGCAATCCATCCAAACGTGTTTTTAGATTGGGGGAAAAATGATCAGTTTCATATTTCTCACTATGCTAATTCAGATTTATAATGACAAAACTATGGATAATGGAGAGTTAGTGAGGTGAATGCTGAGGAGGGGTTAGCACAATCATCAATAAAAACTGGTTAGGAATGATTTTGAAGTCAATTTAAGGAGAGTGCAAGAGGAAGACCCTGGGACAAACAGTCAGCAGCACCCAGAGGAGAGTGCGAGAGCAGGAACCTGGGACAGGCAGTGAGCAGCACCTAGAGGAGAGTGTGAGAGAAGGACCCTGTGAGAGAAAGTTTACCTGTGAGGGAGCGGAGCAGCTGTATAAAGAGCGGAGTTTACCTGTGAGGGAGCTGGTTCTCACCCAGACACTCGGCAGCACTGGAATTTGAAAGGAGTGACATCAGGACAAGGGAGAGAGCTGATTGGTAGGCTGTGGGTAAGTTGTTTATTTTCCACTTTAAAGCGACATTACAAAAGGTAAGAGTCTCAGCATTTCTTTATTTTAAGGAAAACTAAATAGTTTTCTCCTTGGTTTAAATTTTTAAAAATAGTCTTTTAATTAAAAGCAAACTAAAAGTATGGCAAGGGAGCTCAGTCCCATTTGTTGAATGGCCTGCACCATATGGGAATTGTTAGACATTCCTTGCAGTCTGGATGACCACATGTGCAGGAAGTGCCACCAGCTTGACTAGCTTGTGCAACGGATTTCGGAGCTTGAGCGTCAGCTGGAGACACAGCGGTACATCCGCGAGGTCGAGGGTTACGTGGATAGTACATTTTTAGATGTGGTCACTCTGCAGCTTAAGGAAATGCAGTCAGAGAGGGAATGGGTGACCATCAGTCAGAAGAGGGGAAGCAGGCAGGTAGTCAGGAAAGCCCCGGAGTGCATCTCATTCGAGAACCGTTTTTCTGTGTGAGAAAACGGTGAGGGCGAAGGCTCCTCTGGAGAGTGCAGCCAGAGCCAAGTTCACGGCACTGTGGATGGCTCAGCTGCACAAGTTGGGGGGGAGAGGAGTACGAATGCAGGAGCAATAGTTGTAGGAGACTCAACAGTGAGGGGCACAGACAGGTGCTTCTGCAGCCGTAGATGTGACTCTAGGATGCTTTGTTGCCTCCCTGGTGCCAAGGTCAAGGATGTCACAGAACGGCCGCAGGGCATTCTAAAGAGGGAGGCCGAACAGTCGGAGATTGTGATTCACATTGATACCAACGACATAGGTAGAAAGAGGGATGAGGTCCTGCAGCAAGAATTTAGGGAGCTAAGTAGCAGATTAAAAAGCAGGACCTCATAGGTTGTAATCTCTGGATTACTACCTGTGCCATGTGCTGGTGAGTATAGGAACAAGGGGATAGAGAGGATGAATGCGTGGCTGAAGAGATGGTGCAGGAGGGAGGGCTTTAGTTTCCTGGATCACTGGATCTATGTCTGGCAAGGGTGGGGCCTATACAAGTCAAATGGGTTGCACCTGAACCTGAATGGAACCAACATCCTTCGCAGGAAAGTTTGCTAGTGCTGTTGTGGTGGGTTTAAACTAATTTGGTAGGGGGATGGGATATACAGTGGAGGTACAGTAGGGGGTGATGCACAGCCAATTTTAGAAGAGAAACTAAGTCAGCCTAGAAGGCAGAGCAAATATAGACCTGTTAAGGCACAAGGGAATAATGTCAGGCTGGATTGCATCTATTTGAACACAAGGAGTCTTACAAGTAACGCAGTTGAATTGAGGGTGTTGATGAACACATGGGACTAAGATATTGTTGCTATCACAGAGACATGGTTGAGGGAAGGGCAGGACTGGCAGCTCAATATTCCAGGTTATAGAATCTTTAGGTGTGACAGGAAGGGGTGTTAAAGAGGAGGTGGCATTGCACTAATGATCAAAGAGTCAATTACTGCAATAAGGAGGGGTGGTATCATATAAGGTAGAACTTAAAAACGAAAAGGGGGCAGTCACTTTGCTGGGAGTGTACTGTAGGCCTCTGAACAGTCAGCGGGAGACAGAGGATCAGATATGTAGGCAAATCTCAGAGAAGTGTAAAAATAATAGGGTAATAATAGGGGATTTCAACTTCCCCAATATTAACTGGGATAGTCTTACTGTGAAAGGCTTAGAGGGGGCAGAATTCTTAAAGTGCATATAGGGGAGCTTTTTGAGCCAACACATAGAAAATCCTATATGAGAAGGGGTGGTACTGGACCTAATCTTAGGGAATGAAACTAGGCAAGTGGTAAAAGTGTCAGTGGGGGAGCATTTCAAGGATAGTCACCATAATTCTGTAAGCTTTAAGGTAATTATGAAAAAGGACAAAGATGGACCAGAAATAAAGGTCCTGAATTGGGGGAAGGCCAATTTCAAAATGATAAGACAGGATCCGGCCAAAGTGGACTGGGAGCAGCTATTTGTAGGAAAGTCTGCATCAGACCACTGGGAGTCATTCAAAAAGGAAATAGTGAGAGTTCAGGGCCAACATGTTCCCATAAAGGTGAAGGGTAGGACCAACAATTCCAGGGATCCGTGGATGACAAGGGATATAGAGGATTGGCTAAGGGAAAAAAGGAGGCTTATTGCTGATACAGAAGGCTGAAAACAGCAGAAGTCCTGGAGGAGTATAGAAAATGCGGGGGGTAAATAAAAAAACAAGTAATTAGGAGAGCGAAGAGGAGGCATGAGGAAACACGGGTGGGCAAGATAAAGGAAAATCCCAAAGTATCTTATAAATATATTAAGGGCAAGAGGATAAGCAAGGAAAGAGTAGGACCCATTAGGGACCAAAGTGGCAATCTGTGTTTGGAGTCGGAGGACGTAGGTGAGGTTTAAAATTATTACTTTTCATCTGTGTTCACTATGGAGAAGGACGATGTAGGTATAGAAATCAAGGAGGGGGACTGTAACATACTTGAACAAATTAGCATTGAAAGGGAAGAGGTATTAGTGGGTTTTAGTGGACTTAAAAGTGGATAAATCTCTAGGCCCAGATGAGATGTATCCCAGGCTGCTTTGGGAAGCAAGGGAGGAGATTGCAGGAGCTCTGACACTAATTTTCAAATCCTCTCTGGCTACAGGAGAGGTACCAGAAGACTGGAGGACAGCGAATGTGGTACCATTATTCAAGAAGGGTAGTAGAAATAAACTAGGTAATTACAGGCCAGTGAGTCTAACATCAGTGGTAGGGAAAGTATTGGAAAAAATTTCTGAGTGACAGGATTAATCTCCACTTGGAGAGACAGGGATTAATCAGGGATGGTCAGCATGGCTTTGTCAGGGGGAGATCATGTCTAGCAAATTTGATTGAATTTTTCGAGGAGGTAACTGGTTGTGTAGATGAGGGTAGTGCAGTTGATGTAGTCTACATGGACTTCAGTAAGGCTTTTGATAGGGTCCCGCATTGGAGAATGGTCAAGAAGGTAAGAGCCCATGGGATCCAGGACAATTTGGCAAATTGGATTCAAGATTGGCTTAGTGGCAGGAGGCAGAGGGTGATGGCTGAAAATTGTTTTTGTGATTGGAAGCCTGTGACTAGAGGTGTACCGCAGGGATTGATGCTGGGACTCTTGCTGTTTGTAGCGTACATTAATGATTTAGACATGAAATAGGAGGTATGATCAGTAAGTACACAGATGACACGAAAATTAGTGGTGTAGTAAAAGTGAGGAGGAAAGCCTTAGATTACGGGACGATATGGACGGGCTGGTAAGATGGACAGAGCAGTAGCAAATGGAATTTAATCCTGAGAAGTGTGAGGTGATGCATTTTGGGAGAAATAACATGGCAAGGCAATACACAATGAATGGTAGGATCCTAGGAAGTACAGAGGATCAGAGGGACCTTGATGTACATGTCCATAGATCCCTGAAGGCAGCAGCACAGGTAGATGAGGTGGTTAAGAAGGCATATGGGATACTTGCTTTTATTAGCCGAGGCATAGAATATAAGAGCAGGGAGGTTATGTTGGAGCTGTATAAAATGCTAGTTAGGCCACAGCTGGGGTACAGTGTGCAGTTCTGGTCACCACACTATAGGAAGGATGTGATTGCACTGGAGAGGGTGCAGAGGAGATTCACCAGGATGTTGCCTGGGCTGGAGCGTTTCCGCTGTGAAGAGAGACTGAATAGGCTAGGGTTGTTTTTCTTAGAGCAAAGAAGGCTGAGGGGTACCTGATAGAGGTATACAAAATTAGGAGGGGCATAGATAGGGTAGATAGGAAGAAACTTTTCCCCTTAGCGGAGGTGTAAATAACCAGGGGGCATAGATTTAAGGTAAAGGGCAGGAGGTTTAGAGGGGATTTGAGGAAAATATTTTTCACCCAGAGGGTGGTTGGAATCTGGAACACACTGCCTGAGGGGATGGTAGAGGCAGGAACCCTCACAACATTTAAGAAGTATTTAGATGGGCACTTGAAACACCATAACATACACGGCTACAGGCCATGTGTTGGAAAATGGGATTAGAATAGATAGGTGCTTAATGGCCGGCATGGACATGATGGGCTGAAGGGTCTGTTTCTGTGCTGTATAACTCTATGACTCTATTACTATGATTCTATAATAAACATGGCAAGATGAGAAACTTTACTTGTAATGAAAGCTAGATTATACACATACTAGGTATGTAACATTGAAAGAATTGATTTATATTGTAGTGACTGACTCAGTAATTTGGATTTTGTTATTATCTGTTGAGATCTGTTTGTGGTCAGATGGTGAAGATATGATTTCATATATTGAATATGCTGTGGGTTCACAAAAGCCATCTGGCTATATCCCAGTAGTTAAACATAGTTTCTTGCTACTTAATGGAGTGCCAGAATTTTTTGTTCCAAGCCTGATACTTGTGTTAACCTTTTGAAAACTGAAACAGGCTTTCAGCACCTTCCCTTTCTTAATTTTGGGGAAATACCTGCACTCCTCATGGCAGCACAGCTGAAACCAAGAGCTCTGAACTTTCTGCATTTTGATCAGTTTTTACTTTGAAGTACCATTCCCAAATTCTCATGCACCTTCTAAAGCTAAAACTTGCTGTATAGCTTTCTTAGCTCTGTTGTTAGCATTCTTGCCTCTAAGTCGGAAGGCCATAGGTTCAAGACCCTCAAGTCTTGGGTAATACTCCAGTGCAGAACATGTGTTGCACTGTCACAGGTATATTGTTTTGAATGAAACTACACTTCAAAAGTACTTAATCTGCTGAAAAGCACATTGGGATGTTCTGAGGTTGTGAAAAGTGTTAGATATAATATATATAATATGCAAGTTCTTTTTGGAGTTACAGGAGATGGGGGAATACAGCATATCTAAAAATATTCATATTAAATAGTTGTTTGGTAGTACAGGTCTTTATTATTATTGAAAAAAAGATTTTGTCAAAGCTTTTCATCTTGCACTCATCAGAACAATCACAATAATACCGATGTCAGGGAAGCAACAACTTTTTACTGTATGGGTAGAGAGTGGTGATTGGTTAGCATGTGGACTCTGATTGGTAGAGGTGTTGCCATGGAGGATACACCAGGTGAAGCTAGCTATTTCACGCTGCTACTATGCAGTAGCAACACGAGTGGTACTCGCCACTAACAGGATGCTACCATCAAGCCAAAAAGATGTTCTGCCAATCATACAAGTCCGTAATGTGGTATATGAATTTCAGTGCCAGTGCAATGCTAGGTATGTGGTCCGTACATCCCAAAGATTGGCAGATCGTATCAAACAGCACGTCTCTTTCGCTGTTCAAAACTGGCAAGGTACAGACCGTACCCAACCAGCCCGTGCTTGCAAAACTCAAAACTCAGTGTCCAACATTAGATGTGGTTCCACAAATGGACAACATTTACTAAATAATTAAGCTGACAATCAATTTAAGATTGTCAGTCAAGCTTGCAGTGTGGCACATTTACGTGTGCTGGAAGCTACACATATTAATACACAGGGCCCTGTTCTTTACAGACAGAAAGAACATGTTACACACATTGCACTTGTTTCAGCTAAGCAAAATAAGTGATAGCCATTCACTGGTTCATTCCTCAAGGCAATGCCTTGACCAATCAGAGTCAAGCTGCCTGCTTAAAATTTCAAACAATGCTGGGCAGTTAACTGTCAGTCACCCTTAACTGGTGCATTCTCCATGGCAACGCCTCTACCAATCAGAGTCCACTAGCCAACCAATCAACACTCTCTTCTCTTATACACTCTCTGTATAAGCACCCTGACATTGGTATTCTTGTGATTGTCCTGATGAGTGCAAGACGGAAAGTTTTGACAAAATGTCTTTTTTCAGCAATGCTCCTACTCCGTTTGAATAGGAAAGACAAAAATCTGCAAATGCAGAAAATGTGAAAACACTGCAAATATGTAGTAAGCCCAACAGCATCAGCAGGGGGCAGATTAACTGTTATGAGTGCATACTCTTCAACAATCATGTGAACCTGCCTTTTCACATTTCAGATTTTGGTGGACCTGCTGTATGTTGCCAATTTTTTTTATATTTATTTCTGAAAAGTTTGGTTTGTTTCTTCAGCATTAAAATCATACTAGCTGGCAAAAAAAAGTCCAGGGAGGAAGTGAGACCTTTTTTTTTATGCAGCAAGTTTTTATAAAATGGAATGCACAGCCTGAAAGGAAGCAGATTTAACAGTAATTTTCAAAAGGGACTTTGATGTATAGTCAATAGGACAAAGTTACAGGGCTGTGGGGAGAGGGTGGGACTAACTGTATAGCTCTTTCAAAAAGTGGCATAGGCATGACGGGCTGAATGTCATCCTGCTGTGCTGTATGATTCTATGATGTTGCTTAAAGCCAAGCCTTAATCAAAGTGAGTGTTACCTTCCTTGGATTTCTTTTATCTTTTTCCCTATAGATATTTTTAGCTTCCCTGTTTCTTATTACTTTGATAAAGAAGCCATCATTCCCTACATCTTGAAGCACATTTTCACTTGCACTGATATCTGGTAAGATATTGTAGCATGCCCAGATAATGAACAGAACCCATTTTTAAAAAAAGGATTATTTCAGTGACTGAATCTGTCCTGCACCCTTCTTGTCTGTAAACTTCAGCAGAGCACAAGCAATATTAAACAGAACAACAACATATTTGAAGCAGATATGCCAGGTCCTGGCTTGTGCTTGACGTCTCTGTAGGGCTTTGTTAAGAGAGAAGCCGACACCTGACATAGCTGGGCCGGTGGCAATCACAGTATACAAAGAGGCGTCTCCAGTTTATGCTTTAGCTTAACATTCCCTTTTGAGAAAGATGCTGATTAACCATATCAAGAACAAGTTGCATTTTTAGAACACCTTTGACTTAAAATGCCCCAAGGAGCTTCACAGGAGCATTATCAAACATTATTTCACACCACGCACATAAGATGCTATCAGGACAAAAGACTGAAGCTTGGTCAAAGAGGTAAATTTTAACGATTAGCTTTCAGGAGGAGAGAGAGGTGACGCTATTTAGGGAGAAAATTCTAGAGCTAAGGGCCTAGGCATCTGAAGGCACAGCTCTAAAGTTGAGGAAGCCTAAGTGGCCGGTATTCAAAGAATGAAGAAATCTTAGAGTTTAGGACTGGAGGAAGTTGCAGAGAAGAGGAGCAGTGAGGCCGTTGATGGATTTTATGATCAAGAAGTTGCCAAACCAAAAGTCATTATTGATCAATGAACATAAGGGTGATGGTGAATGGAACTTGATGGGCGTAAGGATATGGGCAGTAGAGTTTTGGATGAGCTGAAGTTTACAGAGGATGGTAAATGGGAGGCCTTCCAGGAGAGCATTGGCAGCCATATCAATAGAAGAACTGAGGCAGGGGTGGAGACTGTTACAGAGGTGGAAGTAGGTCGTCTTGGTGATGGGGAGGACATCAGGTCAGAAGCTCAGCTCAGGTTCAGGTAGTACACCGAGGTTATGAACAGTCTATTTCACCATTAGACAATGATGCAGCAGGGATAGGCGATGGAGTTAATGGTTAAGGAATGGAGTTTGTGGTGAATGAACAACAGCAGTCATTCATTACACTTAAAAACGTATGGACTTTTGCATTGAAATTGCAATTAGGAGTTCATTTCAGCACAGCATTCTTTATAGGACATTTTGGACCTTTGTGAACAGGACAACAAATTGGGTATCTCCTGAACCAATTGGATTGAAAAATTCTTAATGAGGCACACAGAGTCCAAACCAGTACATTAAATTCAATATCAAATAATTTACAGAAAGCGGAATAGAGGGAAAGAAAGGTGAGATTATGCAAGAGTGATAAAAGGGACAGAAAGAGAAAGTTTTTAAAAATTTTATTCTTTTCAATTCTAACAATAACTAAAACCTGAATATGTCTTCACACTTTTAATTTCTATCCAAAATAGATTGCTTGGCAGTAATTAAGAATTAGAGTAGAAATTCCAAAGTTTTCCGGGGTGTTTAGTGGGTATATATTTTTTAAGTGCCACAACTTCTTGCCATTCCATGTGTTTCAATGCCAAGTTTCTCTCTAAGTTATTGATGTAGTTCAGTTCCTGGAGGAGTAGAGCAACTTGGACAGCAACTTCCTAATTTCCACATTTAACTGCTCATATGTAATTGCCAGAAGTTACTGTCCGATTTACTTTTTTATAGCTTCAGCATTACTTTTGCTGCAAAATTCAGGCTAATAGCTTTGGTGTTCTCAATATTTTACTGGAGAAAATTTTTATACATCTAATACTGGATGTCAGAAAAGCAGCATGACAAATCAGAAGTAATGGAAAGATTGAGGGAAATAGTGAAGTACAGCCGAGTTCATCAGTGTATGTGTAGATTCTGACATTGTGAAAATTGACCAGGATTATTGTTTATATTTAATTTATTTTTAAACATAGTTTGGCCTCTATTTTCAGATCCAGCTGTATCATCCAGTAATCCTCAGGCTAAAAGAGTTTCTGGCCGTTTTTTTTGTTTGTTTTCTGTAAGAATAAGTTTCTTCATGGACCACGTACTAATGATGGATAGGCAACTTGATCTTAGGCATCCAACAACTGTTTCCTCACCATGTCACCTACCAGTGATTTTCTTTTCCTCTCTCCCTTGCAGACTTCTATGTGATGGCCTTTCCTTCCCCATTACAGTAGCACTATTAAGTTTACAGCTTAACAGATTGTGTATTGTGAACTGGTATTCTACCACTCCATGATGTTCCACTGCACTACTTCATGTCTCTGTGAAGAGTAAAAGAAATTAATTAGCCATAGTCCACAAATGACTGTAAGCAGCTCCCTCCATTAGAGAGAGGGACATTTTTTTTTCCTTTATTTATTCATGGGATGTGGGCTTCACTGGCTGGGCCAACATTTATTGCCCATCCCTAGGTGCCCTTGAGAAGGTGGTGGTGAGCTGCCTTCTTGAACCACTGCAGTCCATGTGGTGCAGGTACACCCACAGTGCTGTTAGGAAGAGAGTTCCAGGATTTTGACCCAGTGACCATGAAGGAATGATAATATAGTTCCAAGTCAGGATGGTGAGTGACTTGGAAGGGAACTTCCAGATGGTGGTGTTCCCATGTTTCCACTGCCCTTGTCCTTCGGTATGGTAGTGGTCATGGGTTTTGAAGGTGCTGTCAAAGGAGCCTTCGTGAATTCCTCCAGCACATCTTGTAGATGATGCACATTGCTGCTGCTGTGCATCAGTGGTGGAGGAAGTGAATGTTTGTGGATGTGGTGCCAATCAAGCGGCCTGCTTTGTCCTGAACGATGTCAAGCTTCTTGTATGTTGTGGGAACTGCACTCCTCCAGGTAAGTGGGGAGTATTCCATCACGTTCCTGACTTGTGCCTTGTAGATGGTGGACAGGCTTTGGGGAATCAGGAGGTGAGTTATTTGTTGCATGATTCCTAGCCTCTGACCTGCTCTTGTCGCCACAGTATTTATATGGCTACTGCAGTTCAGTTTCTGGTCAATGGTAACCCCCAGGATGTTGATAGTGGGGGATTCAGTGATGGTAATGCCATTGAATATCAAGGGACAATGATTGGATTCTCTCTTGTTGGAGATGGTCATTGCCTAACACTTGTGTGGCGCAAATGTTACTTCTCGCTTGTCAGCCCAAGTAATTGATTATATATAATTTGAGACACACCGCTCCACAAGAGTGGGGCAAGCCTTGCACTAATATAGGACCTTGCATGACTTCATTATCTCCCAAGTGCTTTACAGCCAATTAAGTGCTTTTGGCACATAGTCACTGTTGTAATCTCGGTAACATGGCAGACAATTTGCAGACAGGGAAGTCCTACAAAAACAATGCGATAATCACCAGATGATTTTTTTTTTTGGTAATGTTAATTGAGGAATAAATATTGGCTGAGACACTGGGAAGAACTGACTTAATAAAAAGGCAAAATACTGCAGATGCTGGAAATCTGAAACAAAAACAAAAAATGCTGGAAAAACTCAGCAGGTCTGACAGCATCTGTGAAGTAATCCGGAGTAATACGGACTCAAAACGTTAACTCTGTCTTTCTCTCCACAAGAACTGCCTTGCTCTTTGAAATAGTGTAATGGAATTTTTTATGTCCAATTATTTTTCAAAAATATACTTCATTCATAAAATTTATAAAAATACATTACATGAGCATCCAAAGTTGACATTACATAAGGTGCAAACAAATCAGTTTCTTCCAATACTGTTATGTTACTCAGTACATTTACAATTACAGTTAACATCTATAAGATTCGTTATGTGTTAAACAGACAGCCCAAGGGGTTTTACCCAGTTTCCAGCCCCTTGGCCTTTCCCCATTAAGCCTTTGCTGTGATTGTTCCAAGCTTTAGTGCGTCCTCAGCACATAGTCCTGGACTTTGGAATGCACCCGGTCTGCAATACTTGCTTGTGGCCAACTTTTTGCATTGGAAAACAAGCCAATTTCAGGCAAATCAAAGACCACTTTCACCAAGTTAATGTCCATTGAGAAGTTGGATGCGCTTCTGTTTAGCATCTGATCAGAAAGACAGCACCTCTGGCAGTGCAACACACGCTCAGTACTACACTGGAATGACATTCTAGATTGTCTCAACTCAGTGTTAGCCAAGATTTAACAATACCTCTAGAGAAATAAATTTACTGTTGAAGTTAATTAATTTTAAATATATCCTTCAGCTTTCAACCCCACAATGCTCCGATCAGAGGTGGGAGTGATACTACCTTTTTTATTCAGTCATGGCATCGCTGGCTAGGCCAGCATTTATTGCCCATCCCTAATTGACCCTAAGAAGATGGTGGTGAGCTGCCTTCTTGAACCACCATAGTCCATGTGGTGTAGGTACACCAAAAGTGCTGTTAGGGAGGGAGGTCCAGGATTTTGACCCAGCGGTAGTGAAGGAATGGCGATATATTTCCAAGTCAGGATGGTGAGTGGCTTGGAGGGGAACTTCCAGAGAGTGCTGTTCCCATGTGTCTGCTGCCCTTGTCCTTCTAGATGGTAGTAGTCGTGGGTTTGGATGGTGCTGTCTAAGGAGGCTTGGTGAGTTGCTGCGTTGCATCTTGTAGATGGTGCACACTGCTGCCACTATTTGTCGGTAGTGGAGGGAATGAATGTTTGTGGATGGGGTGCCAATCAAGCAGGCTGCTTTGTCCTAGATGATGTTGTACTTCTTGAGTGTTGTTGGAGCTGCATTCATCCATGCAAGTGGAGCGTATTCCATCACACTCCTGACTTGTGCATTGTAGACGGTAGACAGGCTTTGGGGAGACAGGAGGTGAGTTACTTGCTGCAGGATTCTTAGCCTCTGACCTGCTCTTGTAGCCACAGTATTTAATGGCTAGTCCAGTTCAGGTTCTGGTCAATGGTAACCCCCAGGATGTCGATAGTGGGGCATTTAGTGATGGCAATGCCATTGAATGTTAAGGGGTGATGGTTAGATTCTCTCTTGTCAGAGATGGTAATTACCTGGTACTTGTGTGGCACAAATGTTACTTGCCTCTTGTCAGCCCAAGCCTGGATATTGTCCATGTCTTGTTGCATTTGGACATGGACTGCTTCAGTGTCTGAGGAGTCGTAAATAGTGCTGAACATTGTGCAATCATCAGCCAACCTTCCCACTTCTGACCTTACGATGGAAGAAGGTCATTGATGAAGCACCTGAAAATGGTTGGGCCGAGGAGACTACCCTGAGGAACTCCTGCAGTGATGTCCTGGAACTCAGATGACTGATCACCAATAATCACAACCATCTTCCTTTTGTGCTGGATATGATTCTGACCAGTGGAGAGTTTTCCCCCTGATTCCCATTGACTCCAGTTGTGCTAGGGCTCCTTGAAGCCACACTTCATCAAATGCTGCCTTGATATCAAGGGTAGTCGCTGTCACCTCACCTCTGGAGTTCAGCTCTTTTATCCATGTTTGAACCAAGGCTGTAACGAGGTCAGGAGCTGAGTGGCCCTGGTGGAACCCAAAATGAGTGAGCAGGTTATTTCTAAGCAAGTGATAGCAATGTTGATGATCCCTTCCACTGCTTTATTGATGATCGAGGGTAGACTGATAGGTGGTAATTGGCCAGGTTGAATTTGTCCTCCTTTTTGTGTACAGGACATACTTGGGCAATTTTCCACATTACTGGGTAGATGCCAGTGTAGTAGCTGTACTGGAACAGCTTGGCTAGGGGTGCAGCAAGTCCTGGAGCACAAGTCTTCAGTACTGTTGCCAGAATATTGTCAGGCTCATTGCCTTTGCAGTGCCTTCAGCTATTTCACATGGAGTGAAATGAATTGGCTTAAGACTGGCACCTGTGAGGAGGCTGAGATGGATCATTCACTTGGCACTTCTGGTTGAAGATTGGTGCGAGTGCTTCAGCCTTATTTTCTGTGCTGTTGTGCTGGGCTCTCCCATCATTGAGGATGGGGGTATTTGTGGAGCCTCCTCCTTCAGTAAGTTGTTTAATTGTCCACCACGATTTATGACTGGATGTGGCAGGACTGCAGAGCTTGCATCTGATCCATTGGTTGTGGAATTGCTTAGCTCTATCTATCGCTTGCTGCTTATGCTGTTTGGCATGCAAGTTGTCCTGTGTTATAGCTTCACCAGGTTGACACCTCATTTTTAGGTATGTCTGGTGCTGCTCCTAGCATGCCCTCCTGCACTCTTCATTGAACCAGGATTCATCCCCTGGCTTGATGATAATGGTAGAATAGGGGATATGCCAGGCCGTGAGGTTACAGATTGTGCTTGAGTACAATTCTGCTGCTGCTGCTGCTGATGGCCCACAGCGCCTCATGGATGCCCTGCTTTGAGTTGCTACATTTGTTCGAAATCTATCCCGTTTAGCATAATAGTCCCACACAACACAATGGAGGGTATTTTCAAAGTGAAGTCAAAACTTTATCTTCACAACTGTGCGGTGGTCACTCCTACCAATTCTGTCATGGCAGATGCGTCTGTGGCAGGCAGGTTGTTGAGGATGAGGTCAAGTATGTTTTTCCCTCTTGTTGGTTCTCTCGCCACCTGCTGCGGACCCAGTCTAGCAGCTATGTCCTTTAGGACTTTGCCAGCTTAGGCTACAGTGGTGCCACCGAGCCGCTGTTGATGATGAAGATTAAAGTTCCCGACACATAGCACATTCTATGCCCTTGCCAGCCTCAGTGCTTCCTCCAAGTGGAGGAGTACTGATTCGTCAGCGGAGGGAGGAGGGAGCGGTACGTGATAATCAAGAGGATTCTTTACCCATATTTGACCAGATGCCATAAGTACTTTTTTCTCTCTTCTTGGTTCCCTCATCACCTGCTACTGATGTTGAGGACTCCCAGGGCAACTCACTCCCAACTGTATACCACAGTGTCACCACCTCTGCTGCGTCTGTCCTGTCAGTAGGACAGGACATACCCAGGGCTGGTGATGGTGGTGTCTGGGACATTATCTGTAAGGTATCATTCTATCAGTATCACTATGTCAGGCTGTTGCTTGACTAATCTGAGACAGCTCTCCCAATTTTGGCACAAGCCCCCAGATGTTAGTAAGGGTGACTGTGCAGGGTTGACAGGGCTCAGTTTGCCATTATCATTTCCGGTGCCTAGATCGATGCCTTGTAGTACATCGGGTTTCATTCCTTTTAGATTTCATAGTGGTTTAGACCATAAGGCTTAGGAGCAGAAATTAGGCCATTCGGCCCATCTAGTCTGCTCTGCCATTCAATCATGGCTGATAAGTTTCTCAACCCCATTCTCCTGCCTTCTCCCCGTAACCTTTGATCCCCTTACCAATCAAGAACCTATCTATCTCGGTCTTAAATACACTCAATGACCTGGCCTCCACAGCCTTCTGTAGCAATGAATTCCATAGATTCACCACTCTCTAGCAAAAGAAGTTTCTCCTCATCTCTGTTCTAAAAGGTCTTCCCTTTACTCTGAGGCTGTGTCCTCAGGTCCTAGTCTCTCCTACTAATGGAAACATCTTCCCCACTTCCACTCTATTCAGGCCTTTCAGTATTCTGTAAGTTTCAATCAGATCCGTCCTCATCCTTCTAAACTCTATCGAGTATAGACCCAGAGTCCTCAAACGTTCCTTATATGTTAAGTCTTTCATTCTCGGGATCATTCTCATGAACCTCCTCTGGACCCTCTCCAGGGCCAGCACATCCTTCCTGAGATACAGGGCCCAAAATTGCTCTCAATATTCTAAATGTGGTCTGACCAGAACCTTATAAAGCCTGAGAAGCATATCCCTGCTTTTATATTCTACTCCTCTCGAAATAAATGCCAACATTGCATTTGCCTTCCTGACTACTGCGTCAACCTGCAAGTTAACCTTAAGAGAATCTTGGACTAGGACTCCCAAGTCCCTTTGCACTCCAGATTTCTGAATTCTCTCCCCATTTAGAATATAGTTTATGCCTCTTCTTCCTACCAAAGTGCATGACCTCACACTTCCCCATGTTGTATTCCATCTGCCACTTCTTTGCCCATTCTCCTAACCTGTCCAAATCCTTCTGCAGCCTCACCCCCTCCTCAATACAACCTGTCCCTCCACCTATCTTTGTATCATCTACAAACTTAGCCAGGATGCCCTCAGTTCCTTCATCTAGATCATTAATGTATAAAGTGAAAAGTTGTGGTCCCAACACTGACCCCTGCGGAACTCCACTAGTCACCGCCCGCCATCCTGAGAATCCCCACTCTCTGCCTCCTGCCAGACAGCCAATCTTCTATCCATGCTAGTACCTTGCCTCTAACACCATGGGCTCTTATCTTACTGAGCAGCCTCCTTTGCGGCACCTTGTCAAAGGCCTTCTGGAAGTCCAAGTAGATAACATCCATTGGTTCTCCTTTGTCTAACTTACTCGTTACCTCCTCAAAGAATTCTAACAGATTTGTCAGGCATGACCTCCCCTTGATGAAACCATGCTGACTTTGCCCTATTTTACCATGCGCTTCCAAGTATTCTGAAATCTCATCCTTAATAATGGACTCTAAAATCTTACCAACGACCAAGGTCAGGCTAATTGGCCTGTAATTTCCCGTCTTTTGCCTCACTCCCTTCTTAAACAAGGGGGTTACATTAGCAATTTTCCAGTCCTCTGGGACCCTCCCTGACTCCAGTGATTCCTGAAAGATCACCTGAAAGGTTTGATTCAACTGATGCTTGCTAGGCTGTTGCCGAGTCATTTCGGAGTCAACCACATTGCCGTGGATATGGAGTCACATGTAGGCCAGACCAGAATGGTAGGTTTCCATCCCTAAAGGACATGAGTGAACCAGGTAGGTTTTTATGACAATTGACACTGGTTTCATGGTTGTTACTCATGGTCACTTTTAATTCTGCCATCTTCCACGGTGGGACTTGAACCCAGGCCCCCAGTGCATTACCCTGGGTCTCTGGATTACTAGTCCAGTGACAATACCAGTACGCCACTGCCTACCTACCTGAGCCATGGCTGACAACGAAGTTCTGTCCTACTGCTTTCATTCATTCTCAGTAATCAAATAAATAGACAGTGGTTTTTAATTTGTTTCCCTGTGTATGAACCTCTGCTACTCTTGGTAAACTCCTGAGGGCCCCAGTTGAACTTCCAAAATAACATGAGCGGCGCAATATATATCAGAAGTTGCAAAAGATTTATTTAATTAACTAATCTTTAACAGTAAATCAGATTTTTCTTCATGGCATTATGAAATATTCTCTTTATTTACTAAACTTAAATCTTTCGGGGCAGAGAGGGTTGGCGTCCACGTTTGTACAGACGGGCCATTAAACTGCCTGATGATGCCAAAATCAGGGGGACCATCTTTCTGGTTGCTCTTGTGGACAACTCTAGATTGGCACTGGTGCAGACTGAGATTAGCATACCTGGGGTTGGGTAGGAATGCACAATTACATGTTGATTTATTGAAATAAATCTGTATGAGCTCATTGAGATTTCTTGTGATGCAGGAAACATGATTAATGTTCTCAAAAGTTTATTTAGATACGTTGTGCTTACAGGCCTGTAATGTATTTTTTGTTGGATTCCTTTGATGTAACAATGTCTGCAGGACATCGGATGAGGCATACTATGGTGTAACTACGAGGATGTAACCATGATTGATGATTTGACTTGCAGTACAACTCGTGCAATATGCACCATGGAATTACAATGCTGCTTTTTCTTTCTCAGCAATTATGTTGTATTGCACACATTATAGACTGAAGTCATGTCTGCAATTACCTGTAGTACATATGGCCAGTGATGAAATCATGTCTGCACTTGCACTTTAAACAGCCTCTATCAAAAGGTGCAGCATTTGAATTTTTAAGCTCTGCTGCTAGCAACTAGTCAAGCTTCATAACCAAAAGCATAAGAAACAGTGAAAAGTCCAGATGGTGAGGCATACAGTGAGATTTATTTACATTTCACTGCGTAAATTAGACAAACACAATTGCAAATTTTGAGTGTACCTGTTCCTTCATGCACCCAGTATTACATGGTAAGGGAATAAGAATATTAAAGATCTTGCATTTTTTTAGTGTCTTTCACATGTGCCAGAGCATTTCTCATCCAATTAATTATTTTTAAAGTATAGTTACTGTTGTTATGTATGAAAACACAGTGCGAATTTTGTGCAGGCCAGTTCCCACAAATAATCATTATTGACCAGTTAATCTCCTTTTAGGAATTTCATCTGAGGGAGAAATGTTGGCTGGAAGAACTGCATAGTAATCTTCAAATGTTGCCTTAAAACTTTTATATCTTCCTGAATAGGTAGATGAGGCCATATTTTAACGCCTCTTGTAAAAATCGACATTTCCAACAGTCCAGCACTCCTCCCTTAATAGTGCAGCTTAGATTATGCAATCACAATTGTTACAACACAGAAGGAGGCCATTTGGCCCATTGTGTTTGCACCGGCTCTTCAAATGAGTAATTCACTTAGTGCCATTCCTTTGCAGATAACAGTCTAATTCCCTTCGGAATGCTTCAATCGAACCTGCCTCCACCATACTCTCAGGCAGTGGATTCTAGACCTTAACCACTCATTGCATGGGAGAGTTTTTTCTCATGTTGCTTTTGCTTCTTTTGCCAATTACTTTAAATCTGTACTCTCTCATCTCAATCCTTTCACAAGTGGGATCAGTTTCTCCCGATTTACTCTGTCCAGGCCCCTAATAAATTTTAATAGCTCTACCAAATCTCCCCTTAGCCTTCTTTTCTCCAAGGAAAACAATCCTAATTTCTGCAATCTATCTTCATAACTGAAGTTCCTCATCCTTGGAACCATTCTCATGAATCTTTTTTGCACTCTCTCCAATGCCTTCACATCCTTCCTAAAGGCTGGACTGGACGGAATACTCTAGGTGAGGCCAAACTAGTGTCTTACAGAAGTTCAACATAACCTCCTTGCTCTTGTTACTCTATTCCCCTATTAATACAGGGATACTGTATGTTTTATTAACCACTCTCGACCTGATGCTCAGTTAATCAGTTAGAGTTGGTTGAGAGTAAAATTGACCACGATTTTGAATTCTCTGTTCCCTGACTAGTAACATAGATTATTATACATCCACCTGAACGGACAGATGGTGCTTCATTTTAACTCTTAAGTACTGCACTGAAGTGTTGGCTCAGATTACGTGTTCAGGTTCAGGAATGGAGCTTAAACCCACAATCATCTGACTCAGCTAGATCTACCAACCAACTAAACTGACACACAAGAGGGAATGGAACAGGAAAAGTATAATTTTCCCATCAAGTTCAATCACTTCACAGACCATGTACAACCTACCCCATTGTAGGTTATAGCCCTCTCAATTGCCTGATGTATATGAAGAGGGAAAATCTACATTTCTACCAGTCAGCCCTTTGTACAAGCAACAAATAAAATGTTGTAAAACAAAAATAAAAATACCTGGAAAAACTCAGCAGGTCTGGCAATATCTGCAGAGAGGAACACAGTTAACATTTCGAGTCCATATGACTCTTCAACAGAACTAAGTAAAAATAGAAAGGAGATGAAATATAAGCTGGTTTAAGGGGGGGAGGGGGGACAGGTAGAATAGGTAGAATAAAATGTTGTGCTCCATTGAGGGTTTTATCCGTTGTTCCACCCGACACCCCGCCTCCACCACCGCCATAATCTTCTGCAATCTAATTCCACACAAGATGCTTATGTATCTCAATAAATTATTACTTTGCTGGCAGTCATCTTCTATATATTAATTGCGCAGTTGGAGGTGGGGGAGTAAATAGTCTCTTCAAATCAATCGTCTCACTGAAAACTTGTTAATTTTCTAATTGAGTCTTGTATTTATATTGCAACATAAGCAATCTTTTTCATTTATCATCATGCTTCTCATCATTTTAAAGGTCCAGTTTATGTGTGTCTGTCTCCATTTCCCACTAATTTTTCCAAAGAAAACTAGTTCATCTCTTTGAATCTTGTTTTACAATTGGAGCAAAAAAACCTCTTATTTATGTAGTATTTTTCACATGCTTAGTGTTGCTCAAAAAATTAGTTGTGAAGTTTGTCATTTTTACATAAACATGTAAACAACTCCTCCATCTTGAACATCACTTGAAAGAAGCACTGAGGGCAGCAAGGGGCAGAATGTACACTGGGTGGGAGATTTCAACGCCCATCTCCAAGACTATCTTATAGCACCGCTACTGATCAAGCTGACGGAGTCCTGAAGGAAAAATCTGCCAGACTGGACCTGCAGTAGGTGGTGAGGGAACAAACAAGAGGAAAAAACCTACTTGAGCTCTCCCTCACCAATCTACCTCTCTCAGAAGCATCTGTCAATGACCTTATTGGTATGTCTGAGCACATATTTTTAAGGCGGAGGTACGTTCTTGCTGGGCAAGGGAATCAAAGGTTATCGTGGGTAGATGGGAATGTGGAATCAAAAACGCAAACAGATCAGCCATGATCTTATTGAATGGCGGAGCAGGCTCTGGAGGCCGAATAGACTACTTCTGCTTCTATTTCATATGTTCGTACATTGTGGCACTACCACCGTGCTAAATAGGATAGATTCAGAAAAGATCTGGCAGCTCAAAGCTGGGCATCCATGAGATGCTCTGACCATCAGCAGCAGCAGCAGAATTGTATGCAACCACAATCTGTAACCTCATTGCCTGGCATATCCCTCACTGTACCATTACAATCAAGCCAAGTGATCAACCCTGGTTCAATTGAAGAGTGCAGGAGAGCATACCTGGAGCAGCACCAGGCATATCTAAAAATGAGGTGTCAACGTGGTGAAGCTATAACACAGGACTACATGTATGCCAATCAGTAGAAGCAACATGTGTTTACGGGGCAAAGAAATCCCACAACCAAAGGATCAGATCAAAGCTCTGCAGTCCTGCCATATCTATTTGTGAACTGCGGTGGACAATTAAACAGCTAACCAGAGGAGCAGGCTCCACAAACAACTCCATCCTCAATGATGGGGGAGCCCAGCATGTCAGTGCGAAAGTCAAAGCTGAAACATTTACAACCATCTTCAGCTTCACATCTATCTTGACCTCCTCCTGAGGTCCCCAGTATCATGGATGTCAATCTTGAGCCAATTCGATTCATTCTACATGCCATCAAGAAAAGGCTGAAGGCACTTCATACAGAAAAAGCTATGGGCCCTGACAACATTCAGATTGTATCACTGAAGTCTTGTGTTCCAGAACTAGCTGTGTCCCTTGCCAAGATGTTCCAGTACAGCTACAAAGTTGGCATCTACAAGACAGTGTTCAAAAATGCCCAGGTATGTCCTATCCATTTAAAACAGGATAAATCCAACCTGGCCACTTACTGCCCATCAGTCTGCTCTCAATCATCAGCAAAGTGAGACCTGCTGAGTTTTTCCAGCATCTTCTGTTTTTGATGGAAGATGTTATTGACAGTGCTATCGAGCCATATTTACACAGCAATAATCTGCTCATCGATGCTCAATTTGGGATCCACGAGGGCAGTTGACTGCAGACTATGTTAGAGATTTGGTCCAAACAAGAGCTAAAAAGCTGAACTCTAAAGGTGAGAGTATTTTATTATTTAGGAAATGCAAATCCTGGAACCAAGCGATATCCTCCTCGTTTGCTGAGTTTAAGGTGATTAGTCCGCCACTTAGTCTGTAGAGGGGACACTCCTTGGTAAAGTAAGGTATTGTTTGTGTCTCCACAAATGGATAAGGGTCTGTGCTGAGGGAAGTTGGCTGCACAGGGGCCTTGGCCTATTCTGAACCTGTTTAGCTAGGACCACTCCCACCATGGTGATTCAAAGCCACAGATGGTCTTTGTCACAAGGAACTTGTTAACACTCTGGACCAGACCCTTAATGTTACAAAGCTGATGGACTACTGCAGCACATGACATCTCGAGCTGAATCACTCCAAAACTATATCCAGTGTATTCCACCCCCACAATGCCAGTGCCAAAAGAACATTGCATATCTACATGGATGGCCAGAGGTTAAAGCACATCCCAACTCAACATTCTTGGAAATGCCTCTGGATAGGACTCGATCCTTCTGGAAACATCTGAAGCAAGTAGCAGAAAAGGTTGAAATCAGAAAGAATCTACTAACCAAATTTGCTGGATCTATGTGGGGCGCTGCTGCCACAACACTCCGGACCTCAGCCCTTACCCTATTATACTCAACAGCTGTCTGGCAGAGATCAACACACCACACACACACGCACACACACACACACACACACACACACACACACACACACACACACACACACACACACACACACATATACATATATCCTGGACACTGAATTGAAAGCTATAATGCACATTATAACCGGAACCCTCTGCTTAACACCCTTCCTTAGTAAACATCACTCCCCCACGCATCTGCCGACTGACAAAAGTGTAGAAGCTTGGAGCTTGGGTGGCACAACAGATGTCATCAGCATAGATGAACTTCCAGGATCGATTGTTGGCAAGCCATCTATATATATATATGTTGAACAGGGTTGGGGCTGATGCTGAACCCTGTGGTAGTCCAATGCCGCTCTTCTCCATGCACTTCTCCATTGCACGAGCATGGGAGCCAAATTGTTTCAGGAATTTTGGTGCAATGTTGTCATTATCATGCTGCTTTGTCACATTTCAGACCCCTTAATACTTTCTCCAGTTCTTTGATCTTTGAGGGATCAGGATTGTTGTGTTCTGCATGTTGTTGGCATTGTTTTTTCAGTATGTTATAGGTGACACGTTTTATTTTCTATTCCAGAGGTACCTTTGTTACTTTGGAGCAGGCGACTGACAACTTGGTTCCGGGTGACTAATGGACGATTTAGTACAGGTGATTTTTGGGCTGCTCCAAGGCGACGAATCAGGCGCCAGCACATCCGACTGGAATGGGTGAAATTGTGCCCTGCTGCCGTTTCCTCCCATTTGGCGTGATATGCAGCATTGAGAGGTAATCTGGTATATCGGTGTCACCAGATGATTCATACTCCTTTAGGAGTGCTGCACTCTGCATCAAGGCAAGGGACACAGATGGGTTGATAGCCACGAGGGATGGCTGTACAGGCAGCTATGTGAATGACACCACAAAAGCAGTTATATGTCTCTTCCTCAGATATATTATGAATGGATATAGTTACAATGATGTGATCTAAGATCTCATGGTATTGTGACGAACCCCGAAGAGACGAAAAGATGTACCTTTTTAAATTGGAGGTCAGATCCTTGGAGTTCGGAAACCATAGTTCCCGGTGGTCCCTGTGCATGCGCCGACCTTTGGACTGGCTGCATATACGCAGTTAGTGGATTTCGTCAACTTCAAGCCGATAAATGGCTCTGTGCACACGCGCAGTTTATTTCTTTTATATCTTCAGCCAGGAAAGCAACTCTGTGTGCCTGCAAGGAAAGGAAAGAAGACTCAAAAGTGAAACAGCGTGAAAAGAAGGTTAGGAGTCCTAAAAGAGGAATGCCATTCCGGAGAAGTTGTTCAAAGGAGCAGGACAGGGAGCAGGTTCCAAACCAGGGAGTGAGACAGAAATAGGCCCAAGAAGACAGTCCAGTTAAGGGATAAGGACAAAATTCTGAAACAGGTCCTGTTAAGTGAAGTTAAAAGTAAGGAGCAGAGGAAAAGACTCTGAGGAGCAGACTTGAAACAAAGTGGGCTTAAGAGACACCAGAAGGTCTAAGGAGACATCCGAAGGTTGGTGACTCCTTACTACGGCCTTTGGGAGCAGTGATGTTTTGTTTGGCATGGCCGAATATCTAAGAGTGTGTGTGGAAGGTGAAGCTTGAATGCACTTGCAGATCCAGGGTAAAGGAAAATCTGAAGGAGAGATTGAAACCCTGGAGGTGGATCCTTGTTGAAGACGTCCAAGTGAAAGCATCGTTTGGGAGGGAATTCCAAGGTGAGTTCTTTTCAGTGTGGGAATTGGAAGCCCTCATGGAAAAGACAGAGTTTCAGAGAGACCGGTTGGCTCACAGTGTGATAAGCACGTAGGGGGGTTTGATGAGTCTCATTTGGCGTCATCTGTCACTGGGTTTTGGAGCATGGTGTGTCCGACCACAGTTCACCTATTAATTTATATGTGCTGCATACTTAGCATGAATATTAGAGTATAAGATAAACTTTGTAACCTGTGTTCTCTTTATGAATTTGTATGTATCTGTAAATGTGTAGTTGGGGTGAAGGAATAGTGTGATTTGGCAAATTTACTGGTGATTGTATTGAAATCTTTTCAATCTTTTTGTCCAGTGTAATATAATTCATTTTTCTTGTTTAATAAATGTTTTATTTTTTTTAAAAAGTTTATCAGCAGACTCCTGTGAATCTGTTCAGTAACTGCCTTCCACAGTTTTAAAAAAAATAATAAAAGCTAGGGCCCATCAAGCCAGGTTCTACTTTGGGATCTGACTTGTCCAGCATTAACATTAACTGGAATCATAACAGTATTTTGGCTAATTTGCTTTCAGAAATTCCATCACATTTTCCTTGCGCTGTTGAATACTGGAAGGTAAAGGCCAATGTGAATGAGTGATGGCCTGTGTTTACTATGTGGGAAGTCAGCCTTAACTAGGCATTGTGCTGGCTGAGGGTGACCAACAAGGGATCTGACCCAGCTCAGGACAGGTGAGTATTTCTGACCTCATCTGGCTGAATGGAATGTTCCTTGTTGCTTAGTGTTATGTATCAGGGCGAGATAATTTCTGGAGGCCCACTCTAGAAGTTGTTCACCATCACTGAGTAACCCCAGTCACTGTGGTGGCAGCTGAAGTCTCCCATATAAGTGGCTGAATGAGGAGCTATTGGCAGGACTTGTTATTCCCAGCTGGCACTTGGAGGCTTGTGCACCTTTGCAAAATGGAAATCACCGACCTGTATAATGTCACAGAAGGTGGTTAATGACAGGGGAGCTGCATTGGCAATGTCGGATCGGACATAGATGGCACAGCCGTTTTTAGCATGAGCGAATAGTACAGTTAGTCAAAACCTTTAATATGGCAGCTTCTTCAGTTCCAGTATGGATCTCTTGTAGGCAAATGATGTCAGTGGAGTTTGGGTGGCAAGCCATCCAATGAAGTTCTACTTGGCAGCCGAGAGGCCATCAACCTTAAGCTGTAAGATTCGGTGAACATGCCCTATTGCTTTAAAGCCAGAGGGCTGCTCAGTGTTGGGATTGGCAGTTCTGGGGGGACTGGGATTCCGCAGAGATTCTGTAAGTTTTCCTTGGAATTCAGTCAGCTGGTACATATGAACGTATGAAATAGGAGCAGAAGTAGGCCATTCGGCCCATCGGGCCTGCTCTGCCATTCATTAAGATCATGGCTGATCTGTTTGTGTTTTGAATTCCACATTGCCATCTACCCCTGACAACCTTGATCCCTTTGCCTAGCCAGAATTTATCTACCTCTGCCTTAAAAATATTCAATGATCCCGCCTCCACTGCCTTTGGAGACAGTGTTCCAAAGGCGCACAACCCTCAGAGAAAAAAATTCTCCTCATCTCTGTCCTAAAAGGGCAACCCCTAATTTTAAAACAGTGCCCCTTAATTCTGGACTCACCCACCAGAGGAAACATCCATTCCACATCCACCTTGTCAATAACATTTAATATCTTATATACTTCAATCAAGTCACCCCTCACTCTTCTAAACTCCAGTGGAAACAAGTGCAGTCAGACTAACCTATCGTCATAAGACAACAGATATCAATCTAGTAATCTCTGAACTGCCTCCAACACATTTACATTGTTCCTTTAAAATAAGGAGACCAAAACTGCACACACTATTTGAGATGTGGTCTCACCAATTCCCTGTATAACTGAGATATAACATCTTTACTTTTATGTTCAATTCCTCTCGCAATAAAGGATAGCATTCCATTAGCTTTCATAATTACTTGCTGTACTTGCATACTAATTTTTTATGATTCATGCACTAAAACACCTAGGTCCTTCTGCACCTTGGAATTCTACAGCCTTTTTTTAAAATTCATTCACGGGATGTGGGCTTCGCTGGCTGGGCCAGCCTTTATTGCCCACCCCTGGTTGCCCTTGAGAAGTTGGTGGTAAACTGCCTTCTTGAACTGCCGCAGTCCATGTGGTGTAGGTTCTCCATTTAAGCAATACTCTGCTTTTTTATTCTTCCTGTCAAAGTGAACAATTTCACATTTTCCTGCATTATATTCCATCTGCCAGATTTATGCCCACTCACTCAACCTATCTATATCCATCTGCAACCTCCTTATGTCCTCTTTAGAACATAATTTCCAACCTATCTTTGTGTCATCTACACATTTAGCTACCATACCTTCGGTCCCTCATCTAAGTCATAGATATAAATTGTAAAAAGTTGAGGCCCCAACACAAACCGCTGTGGGGCTCCACTTGTCACATTCTGCTAATCAGAAAAAGACCCATTTATGCATACTTTGTTTTCTGCCAGCCAGCTACTCTGCTATCCATGCTAATATGTTACTCTTCCCATTTTTTCTAAGTGCCCAGCTATAACCTCCTTAAGAATTGATTTTAACACCTTCCCAGACATCAAGCTAACTGGCCTATAGTTTCCTATTTTCTGCCTCCTTCCCTTCTTGAATAGAGGTGTTATATTTGCTACTTTCCAGTTGATGGAACCTTTCCAGAATCTAGAGACTTTTGGAAAATTAACACTGTAGGGAGACGTAAGAGCATATAGCCAGGTCCTGAACAGATTCACTGGCTTGAGTAAAGCGTAGTCGAGTCGTGCGACCTCAACTCAATACAAACACTCCTAAACAATAATACTTAAACTACCAACCACCTTATTTAAAATTTAACTAAAACACCCAAACTTAACAATCTCAAAATTAAATAACAGAAGCTATGTACATCTGCCCCCCATCCCCGGGCGGCCAGGTTAATCCCTGTTCGGGCTACTGCACGCTACTCCTTTCAGTGTGGACACCCTGTCCTGTACCTTTGGTCCCTCACAGCCTGCAGCTGCTGGCTGGGGACCTCTGTCCTCAGATCGATCCCTGACGTGAGGGGCTGCCCTTTTAAACTGGGGAGCCAATGTCCACGGTTTCTTTGGCCGTGGCGTTCGTGGGGACCTTCTAGGGACTCTGGCTGGTGGGGGTTTTCTGGCTGGCGGGTCTTCAACCCGAGCCACTGTCCCCTCTTGTGTGGTCTGTGGAATCTCCACTGCCGCTGGCTGGGGATTTCTATCCTCAGGCTGTACCTCTTCTAAACCTGTGTCACGGGCAGGTAACTCTCTGCCCTCAAGTCCCACCTCGTCTGAGTCCCAGATGAGCGCGGGAGTGTCCCAGGTGGTGGTTGGGATGGCTCTTTCCTTAAAACAAGCCACTGCACCTGCTTGTGCAGTCTGTGAGTTTGCTTCTACTGCAGGCTGAGGATTTTTATCCTCGGACCTTGCCCCAACTGGCTGTTCCCTTCTCTTGGATTTAAACAACTTACATTAGTTAATGTGGAATCATTTGGTGCGCCGAGGCTGCTTTATGGCGTATACCATGGGGCTTGCCTTATCTACAATGCTGTAGGGCCCCATGTATAATGGTTCTAGGCTGCCTACCTGAGCAAAATTCCTAACCATAACCTGATCCCCTATCTCCCACTCGTGGTGCCTATGGGGTTCTAGCAGCAGTCGGTTACTCCAATGCTGTTTTCCCATTTTGCTAGCAGCCTGCCAGTGAACCTGTTTAAGGTGTTCAAACAGATTCCTGACGAAGCTGTCCTGGTTTACCTCTCTGAGCTGACCCTCCGTGAGCACCGAGGCTAGCCAATGGGTGAGGGTCTGCATAACCTTACCAGTCATGAGCTCGAGTGGGGAATACCCCGTGCTTTTTGACTGGCTGGCTCGGATCCCCATTAGGACCAACGGTAAGACTTCTACCCACTTTCAGGTGAATCTACCATCTCTTTCCTCAGCCTTTCTTTCAAGGTCCTGTTCATCCTCTCTACAATCCCTGAGGACCATGGGTTGTTTGCAAAGTGCCATTTCCCCTCTATGCCGAATACCATAAGGGTATTCTGCAAGACCTGCCCGGTAAAGTGGCTCCCTTGGTCGGACTCCACGTACTGTGGTAGTCCCCATCGTGAGAACACCTCCCTGACCAGGATCCTGGCTGTGCTCAGAGCCGTGGCTGTTCGGCAAGGCAAGGCTCCTACCCACTTTGTGAACACATCCACCAGGACTAGGCAGTATTTATAGCCTCGCTGGGCAGTGGGTAGGGGCCCAATGTAGTCGACCTGGATCGACTGCCATGGTCCCTCTGCCCTCCTGATGTGTCCCAATGGTACCTTCCTTTTGTGCGGGTCAGGGTTGTTAGCAGCACACACCAGACAGCTGGCACAGAACTCGCGGACATCTTCCCTGAGTCCTGGCCACCATCCTGCCTGTTCCACCCACTGCCAGGTGGTCTCAGGCCCGGGATTCCCTGCTCCTGGGCCCTCATGGGTTAGTTGAAGGAATTCCCTCCTGTGCTGCTGCGGTACCCATTGCTCTCCCTTAAACAGCATGCCCCCCTTTACAGAGAGGGCTGCTGTGCTGTAAGGGCCTTCTACCCTTTTCCCTTCTGCCACTGCACTGAGGACTACCTTGAGGATGGGGTCTTGGGTTTGGACCATCTTAAGGTCCGGGGTTAAAGCTACCCTTGCACTCCCCCGTGTCCCATTCCTACCCGTGACTGCTGCTATAGGACGGGACCCATATGGGTCCCAGAAAATGCCTGTGCGGGCACCCTCCTTAGCTCATTGTTCTTGGCCTCGGTGACCTGACACTGTAAATATTCCTGCGGGGTCTTATGCTCCCCCACTAACTGCACCTTTTCCTGGTTCATATCCTGCAATGCTAACAGTAACTTCTACCCTGTTTGGGCCTTTGTTTGGACTTCCAGGGCTGACTCCCGAATCTCAGCTGCCTGTACTTCAACGAGCCAGTTCAAAAGCTGGATCTGTTTCTTGAAGCACATCAGCCAGACGGTCTTTTCTATGGATTTTTTATGATCTTTCCCTTCTGTCCATTTAGCTGCAGCATCTACCGGGCGCCCAGCCTTTAACAGATTAGTGACCCATTTCTTTCCATATTCATCTTACTGAACACATAATTTGAAATCCTCTCTTCCATTTCAGTTCTCTCTTCCAAATCAGTGTCCACTGCGTCGCATCCCTTTTGCCAAGGTCCTGCCGCGGTCGTCATTATGTAGGGGGTGGTGGTGTGTGTCAGCTTCACCTCTGACTTCTGAGCGGTCCAAGTCGCTCCCACTCCCTGGGTTCTAGACCTTGGACTTATTTGGGGGTTGTGACAAAGTGCAGCAGACAACTGGTTTTGGTGCAAGAAAAAAAAAACGGGGTTTATTGAAGTCACAAATGAACTTATAACATTAGGATTACACTGAGATTATACAGACCTATAAAGTACACTTAGTTAAGAATGGGGAACATCCCAGCATAACTAGGGAAAATCACGCTACTAATCCCCTTACCCTTGTCCCACCCCCAAAACCTAACTAAATTGAACCAGGAGAGGTCAGGGATCATGCTCACCAACCCAGGGTTCCTTGACAGTTTGAAATCCAGCCAGGTAAGCTGGTTGCAGTTTTGGGGTACGCTCTTTGTGTCCTCTGGGGCCTGCCGTCCCCAGTGGTCCTGGTCTGTGGAATCTGCAAAGATTCTTCAGTTGGGCGGAGGGCACGGTTGTGGGTTGTTGATCTTCGTGGAGGGCTGTGGTTGCGACCTTGTTATCTTCAGTTGAGCCTGCCACCCCGTGCCCCTCGCCATGATGCTGCCTGCGGGCCTGCAAACCTCCAGATCTCCTCCCTCCGCTTGGCTCAGCTACCTCTCCCTGCTTAAACTCTGCTTCAACTGCTCCAAAACTGCTCATCCTCCTCCCCTTCGTAACTGGTGGCCCAGTTATACTGTTTTTCGAATTTCTTATCTGAAATCCGAATCAAGGTTAGTTTTTTGTCTGATTTTGGTGGGCTTCATCAGATGATTGTTGGCTCGTTGGTTTTAATGGGCTCGCAGACGTTTATCGTTGTCTTCCTGTCCCCGTAACTAGCCTTGAACTGAAAGCCATTGTATATGTGAAGTATTGATAGGTTTACATAAGCGCATTGATTGCTGCCTTCCTGCCTTAGTAGTTAGTAGCCATTATTTATGCAAGATTTTGATGGGCTTTAGTTTCATATAAGATGAAGTCTTTCTCTGGGTTGATTGTTTTAAAGGGAAGAATGCATATTCTGTCTCCTCTCATTGTCTGGTTTCAGGCAACAATCCACACTGCACTCAGCAAACCCGGGCATGTCCAGTCCCAGGCCTTCATGGGCCTAGCCTCCTGTCTACACTTAACTCAGCAGTTGGGTCCTCTGCCATAAAAGTCCAAAAATCATATCCTTATTGATGATGAAAAATGTGGGAATTTTGAGAACCCTTCAACACCAACACATCTACTATCTCATTAACCAACTCCGTTAAGACCCTAGGATGAAGTCCATCTGGACCCAGAGACTTGTTAGCTTACAGCTCCATCAGTTTGTTCAGTAATGCTTTCCGAGTGTTGTAATTTCACCAAGTTCCCCATCCCCTTCCACCTCCTGATTTACAGCTATTACTGGAATGTTTTTTGTACCCTCTATAGTGAGGACAGAAGCAAAATATTTGTTCATTTCATCCCCCATTTGCTTATTATCTGTTATCAACTCCTCACAGTCACTCTCTAGAGGACCAACACTCATTTTACTTACTCTTTTCCTTTTTAAATACCTGTAGAAACTCTTGCTGGCCATTTTTACATTTCTAGCTAGCTTCCTCTGATACTCTTGTTTCTTTTCTCCCATTTAACCTTTTAAGTAATTCGCTGCCATTCTTTGTATTCTGACCAATCATCTGACCTGTCACTCATCTTTGTGTAGCTATATGCTTTTTCCTTAAGTTTGATGATTTCCTTAACTTCTTTAGTTAACCACAGATGGTTGGTCCTCCCCTTAGAATTTTTCATTATTATTGGACTGTACTTATTTTGATTATTCTGAAATATCCCTGTAATTGTATGTCACTGTTTCTCTATTGATCTATCCCCCTAGCCTAGTGCACTTCAGCCAGCTCAGCTTCCATGCTCACATAGTTGCTCTTAATTAAGTTTAAAATACTAGTCCTAGACTCACCCTTCTCTCCTACAAACTGGATGTGAAATTCCATCATATTGTGGTCGCTGCTACCTAGGCGTGCTTTCATGAATTAATCCTAATTTCCTAGGGGGGCCTGGGTACTGATGGGGGTGTGGTTGCTGTGCAAACACTGATCCATTGCTCCTCGAGGTGAGAATGACTACCCTTGACATCAAGGCAGCATTTGACCAAAAGTGGCATTAAAGAGCTTGAGTGAAATTGAAGTCAATGGGAATTGATAAGAAAATTCTCCATAGGTTGGAGTCATACCAAGCACGAAGGAAGATGGTTGTGGTTGTTGGAGGTCAATGACCTCAGTCCCAGGACATTACTGGAGGGGTTTTTAGGGGATGGTGTCCTATGTCCAACCATTTTCAGCTGCTTTATTATTGACCTTCGAACATAAGGTCAGAAGTGGGTTGATTGCACAGTATTCAGTATCATTTGTGATTCCTCAGATATTGAAGCAAATTATGCCCACATGCTGCAAGACCTGGACAACATTCAGGCTTGGACTGATAAGTGGGGCAAGTAACATTCGCACCACACAAATGCCAGGCAAGGACCAACTCTAGCAAAAGAGAATCTAACCATTTCTTCTTCATGTTCCTTGGTATTACAATTGCTGAACCCCTCACAATCAATATCCAGGGGGTTACCATTGACCAGAAACTGAACTGGACTAACCACCTAAATACTGTGTCTACAAGAGCAGGTCAGAGGCTGGGAAGTATGCAGCGAGTTACTCATCTCTTGACTCCCCAAAACCTGTCCATCCATCTACAAGGTTCAAGTCAGGAGTGTGAGGGAATATTCTCCACTTTCCTGGTGAATGCAGCTCCCAAAAAACCTCAAAAAGCTGGACACAATTCAGGACAAAGCACCCCAATTGATTGGTACCCTATCTGCCACCATAAACATTCACTCCCCCTGCCACCGATACACAGTGGCAGCAGTGTGTACCATCTATAAGGATGCACTGCATCACTTACTAAGGCTCCTTTGACAGCAGCTTCCAAACCCACGATCTCTACCACTTCGAAGAACATGGGTGTAGACACATGGGAACTCCACGTTCACCTCAAACCACAGTCCATCCTGACCTGGAAGTATCTCACTGCTCCTTTGCTATCACTGGGTCAAAAACCTGGAATTCCTTCCTAACAGCACTATGGGTGTACCTACACCATATGGACTGCAGCGGTTGAAGAAGGCAGCCCTCCACCATTTCTCAAGGATAATTAGGGGTGGGCAGTAACATTCACAGCCCATGATCGAATCAAAAACAATTCTGTTGGTGGTGCTGGTTAAGAGGTAAATCTTGGTCAGGCCACTAAAAGAATATCCCTACTCATGAAATAATAGCATTAGATGTTTTACAGTAACTTGAAGAGGCAGACCTGAGCTTGGTTCAAGATCTCATCCAAAATACTTAGGATAGTGCAGCACTCTCAGTACTGAACTGAATTGCTAGCTTCGATTATGAGTTCAAGTCTCTGGACTGTGGCTTGAAACCACAACTTGCTGACTCATGGGTGAGCCAGGCTAACAGTTATGAAACCAAATCCATAAAATTGTGTTTGTTCTCCTCTGAAACTTCTCAAATACATTGATCTCTAAACAGCACATGGTGTTTCAAATATGGCTTCAACAAAGACCTGGATAAGTTCAGAGAAACTTATTCTGAGGTATAATCAGATGCCCCCAAAGCATATACCAGCACAATCACCTTCATAGAAAACACCTCAATATTGACTGGATGATTTCAATCAGTAATCACAAACATAGTTTTACCTGCTTTTTGTTAATAGGCACCAATTCAACAGAAACACATTTTATATAATTTGTTCCATTATGCTTCATCTTATAGTTACAATCTCTTAGTCCATCAACATAGTTGGCCAGATCTCTTAGAATGCCATTAATCTCCTGTATATTCATTTCTTGGCCATATAGCTGTTGCCACGATTGATTCCGATAAGATTACATTTATAGTTCTTTCATTTTTCAAACACTTGGGGATCCAGACTGGAGACGTGGGGAGCTCTGCTTGTTATTGCCTCCAGCAAAAGCTTTTCATTTCTGCTGTTGAATATTTTCCTGTGCCTCATCCTGCCAAGACAGTTTTCACTCCAGCTAACTTACCATTAGTCCTAGAAGCTTGAGACTTCTTTAAAAGACTGGTATTCAAAACATATATACACAGGATACCTTCTGAAAAACCATGTAAACCTACAGTAATTGGATAACCCTTATCTTATAATTTGCTTGCCTGAAAGAATTTTGGTAGGAATGTAAGTTATTTCTAAAACTGAGCAACTGCTCTTCAAGACATCCATGCTCTCAATATACATTGGAAGCCTCCTGCAACTGCTGCCCAAAGGCAACTTTTCAAGTGCATCTAATCTGACTGAACAGGCCCAACCCATCCTCTGATAATTGCCTTATTTGAGCTTGTTACTAGTCACTTTGTGTGAAAAGGAAATTAAACTCTCTCTTCATATCGTGGTTTTGCAGAGTAGTTTACTGACTTGTAGTTCCCATCTTCATCCACTCACTTGGTGCCCCAATAATAACAAGATCGGAAAGTGCCTGAAGCTATATTTGTGCTTGTGAGCTTTTGGTGTCTGATTGCTTTATGCTGGTGTCTTGTTTTACAGAAAGTATTTTTTTAATAAAAAAGGAGATCTAAACACAGTGAAATCCTGTTTTTTGTTTGTTTTCTGAAATTCTTTGGTATTAACCTTGAGGCAGGGTGTGGTATTCAACTCGAGGTGGGGGATAAGCTTCCAGCATTCACACAGTTGGATTGATATTTATACTGCCTTTCCCCTCACTTTGACACACTCATTGCAAGTAGTTTGATTTATGTCTGCCCCATCAGTAGGATTTAGTATGACAGTTTTGGCTCATGTCTTCAATGTTGCACATGGGTTGGCACCTGTGCAAATAGAGCTTAGAATTTTCTTTTGGCTAAAGTAAAGGCATTAACCACCAAATAACGACTGCTGTCAGCCTCAAAATTCCTAAGTATTCCTGCACTTCCCAAAACTTATATTTCTGCAGTTTTCCCTGCAGTCCACTCTACCATTGGCATTAACTTTGCAAAGTTGAGTTTTGAAAATTTTCTTTCACAATAGAAATGCACAAAATGCCAGAATCAGAGGAATGAAGGGTGCAAGGAGAGGTATTAGGCTCAAAGAGATTGCAATGATAGAGTGAGACAGGAACTTGGAGGGTTTTAAAGATGAGGAGAAACAGTTTAAATTAAAGACGCTGAGGGCAGGGAGCTAGTTTAGGTCAGTAAGGATTGTTATGGCATAGCAGATGGTAAATGCTGAGCTGCTCAAATCCCAGAGGGAAACTTGAAACAGCTGCCACAACTGTTTTTGCAATTTGTATTTATTTCACAATGCGTGCCTTGAATTCAGTAGTAATAAATCCACCGAGTCTTAGAGGCTTTTTACAAAATGAAATTAAACATTTATTAATAAAAGAAATTATTTAAGCACATACACAGGTCTACAAATTACTACTATGATAACAGCCTAGCTCCCCTAATTAATCTGACTCCCAGTTACATCTCCGTTAAGGCAGCAGTAAAACCAAATAAATTTCAACAGACACAGGCAAAACTCACAAAACCCTGGAAAGTATATTCACAGCGAGTTTTCTTAGCTTTGGTTCCTGTAGACAGCAACTTGACACCTTGAGGCTGGAAGCTTTTCACACTTGTTAGATCTTAGAATGCCATTTGCTTACATGTAACCTCAGCTCCTTTATAAGGTTTTTCCCTTTTTAATGTAAATTCCATTGTCCCAATATGTCTTTGCAACTTTACCTTTTCCATTATATAAATTTTCCATAGTACTCATATTATTAGTAATCTTTGGGAAAAGGTTAACACCTTACCATCTCTTTGAAATTCACTACACTGATTTATCTAAAAATGCAAACCTTCTTCGCACCTCACATTCTAAAACTTCATATTTAGCATTTCAAACCTAGCTTCTTTTTTGATAACTCAAAAGCTCCAGACTAGCTGTCTGCAATTCATTTAAATATCCCACACACACAACCTCATACAGAGAAACTAATCCAAATCCCAACTTTAACCTACCTTTACAATAAATCACAATAATATTATGAAAATTATTATATTTTCATGACAAGGATAAGGATTATGAGCAAGTAAGACTTATTTGAAGACTAGCTGTATTTGTACAAGTTGGGGATTGTAGAATATGGGAGATGAATAGCTAAATTTGAGGGAATTGGATAATAGCGTTTAAAGGTGACAATAGAGTGGATGAGAGTTTCAGTGGATGGGCAAAGGGTAAAGAGATGTAGGCAGCATTGTGCAGGTAGGAATAGGCAATCTTGCCGATGGATCAGGTCTGTGATTTAAACTTGGCACCAATTCGATCAGGACACTAAAGTTTTGGACAAGCTACTTGAGTCAAGGCAGTGAAATTTATGCCAGTTGTTGAAAACAAAGTCTCCAGCCTCCCCAGTTAAGTTAGACAATGTTGTGGCTCATCCAAGCAGTCTGATAGCACAGAGTTGGTATTGGGTTTAAGAGAGATGGAATCTCCTAGTCTGGTTTCCATTACCTGGAGGAGCGGGAGAGCACTTTTCTGGATTTTTTTCCCTTTATTGGTCCCGAGTTATTCTGTTTCTTTTTCCCTCACTCAGGAAATTACATACATGTAGGGGGTTAGTAAAGATTATTCATGATGTCCCAGGCATTTTCTGTGGAAAGGTCTTCAAGGGCCAGATGTTCTTTTCTTCACTGTCATTTTCTTATGTTCATGGAGCTGGGTGTTGACAGCATACATGTAGAAGTTGATTTTTTTTATATTAGTATGACGTTGCCAAGGGGCAGCATATGACTGAAGTAGCGGTTATGGACCATGTGACAGTGCAGGGGCAAGAAGAGCAGTCATTGCTGATGTGCTGCGTGCATTTGGGTAAGTAGGAGCAGCACCACACAAGCCAGTCCTATAGAGAATGAAGATGGAGGAGAATGGTACAGTCCACAGTATCAAACACTGCAGAGAGAGATTAAGGAGGACACTAACCCACTGAGATTTAATTGTTAACTTTAACCAGAGTTGTCTCTGTGCTGTAAGCAGGACAGAACTTTCACTGAAGGGTCCCAAGCAGGTTTTAAGAGACGTGAGCCCAGGGGTAAGGAGTAACAAGAGAACCTAGAAAGGAAACAGTTTGCAATTGACTGAGGGGTTGAAGATTTTTTTGAGAAAGGAGAGGTAGTGACTGTTTTAACAGGGAAGGAACAGTTCCCTAGGAAAGGAAACCATTTGTAATGTCAAGTAGCATGGAAGCCAGGAGGGAAGGTTTCGCAGATAGAAGTTGGAAGTTGAGAAGTTGGTCTGACCTCTGAAACCAAAAGATCCACGAGCTCTTCACACTGGCATTTGAGATAAGTATGGATGGTTAGAAGAGACTCTAAGGAGGTGGTTAGCTGCAGAGAAATGAGTCTTGGATTGTGCTTGTGCTCAAGGCTGATCCTTGTCTACTGGCTGAAGAGAGCAAGGGCCAGTAATAGTTGATGTGATCTTGCCAAATCATATAATGAATGATCAAACTAGCAGTGCATCAGTTGCTCTCATTTTATTGTTTTGTGTCTTGGGAGAATGAAGATAGGGTTATATTCAAGGATTGGGCATGGTTGAGTGATCTGGAGAGCATCAAATGTATTGGTGAGGGAACAGTTAAACAAGCCCAGAGTAGCAGAGACATTGCCAGTGTAATGCTGGAGTTGGTAAGTTTGAGATTAAATTAATGAGAGCTGGGGGGAGGTTTTATTCTCGGGTCGATGTTGAGCCAGTGTGAATAATAAGGGTGTATTCTCACACCTTTGTCAGTGGTTGAGATTTTAGGGGGGGAAAGACCACAAGAGATAGCAAGGGTGATTATGTACACAATTTACGGAGTTATGTGAAGAGTTTGTTTTAATCATAGGATGTGGGTGACACTGGCAGGACCCACTTATTGCCCAATCCTAGTTTCCTTGTGAGTATTTGCCTGAGGTTGTTACATAACTGTGAATGAATTGGAGATTGGTATGGAAGCAAGCACTCACAATTGCTGGTTGCATCAGAATGCGAGAGGACCATCTTAAGATAATACATCCTATCCCACTGATGCTTCATAAGTTTTCCTCCTGGAGAATGACAATTAGATGGGCTAAGATCAGAAAAGCATTCTGTGCATGTTCTGTCATGCTTCAGCATACAACTGTTCTGAGCAGCAATCCAGCAGGCAGTAGATTAGACTCTTCCTACAGAGCCAGATCTCTGCCTGCTGGGTCTATGCAATGGATATGAGCAACTCTTGGCAGTACAGAGTTGCTGCAAATCCACAGAACATATATTCCCATCAACTTCACAATAGATGCAGTTGGGCACCTACCAGTTGGAACAGACAATTTACTGCCTCTGCCTGGATTTTTGATGCATCAGGCAGCCTGCAACTCTATCCTGGAAGGCGACACTGCCCATATGCCCAGATTGCCCCCAGGATGGTAAGAAATGCACATTTCCTCATGTTTGTGCAGTGATTCATGCAGTGTTTTTAATGAAATTTACATTATTTTTATAGTTTTGCACAGTTACTTGGAAACACCACGTGGGAAAGATTCAGTAAAACATCTGCACTATGAGTATGCCAAGGAATGGGAGGGCCTGGACAGTTGGGCTGCTTTTATCCTGCGTTAGTGAAACTACCCCATACTGTAAGCAAAATGCTTTTACAAAGAAGTCAACAGAATTCATAATTTGATATTGCCAGCATAACTCAAGAACAAATAAAATGAAACTATTAATTAGGACTTTAATTGCATAATTGTATTCTCCAAATCTACAGAGAATGCTTTGGAGGAACTTAATGTCAAATGGGCAACATCTGTGTTTAATAGCAGTGCATTGGCTAGTAACTGCTGTTGTCCAATCCTAAGCATTATTTGCTCCTCTGGCTTACATCCCTGAGGTACAGAGCTGCCTCAGGGAGATTCTGAAGCACGTACTAGCGCACATGAGTGAAGTTCATTCTCACCCCACTCACCCTCCTCCCCCCACCCCCCCCCCCCCCCCCCCCCCCCCCCCCCCCCCCCCCCCCGCCTGCACAGGCAGCATTGAGCGCTGCCGCTAATATTTCACGTTGGGCGGGCCTTAATTAGCCAGCCAGTGTGAAATTGCCTTCCAGCCACGATCACGGGCAGCAGTCCGCCCCCAGCGAGCCCCCCCGACAAGGGCTAAATTCTGCCTATGATGTATGATTTTCCTTGATTTTTATCCTTTCCCTGCCTCCCCCACCCCCAGCTCAACGTTAAGGGTGAGGAACTCATGGATTTCTTTGTCACCATTAAAACCATCCACTCAGCTCAACACTGAAACAAGTTTTCTCCTGTCCTAGCCCTGAACTTGCAACTTTTTCTAATGTCTCTTCTTTCTCCTCTCATGCCCTCTCTGAACTCCTAATCATGAAACCCACTTCCTGCTCCCTTGACTATTTCCACTAAACTACTGACCACTCAACTTGCTTTGGTCAGAGGTAGGTTTTAAGGAGCGTCTAAAACAAGCAAAGAGAGAGAGGTGGAGGTGTTTAGAGAGGGAATTACATAGCTGAAGGCCTTGGCAGCTGAAGGCATGTCACCAATGGTGGAACAATTAAAATTGGGCATGCTGAGGAGATCAGAATTAGAAGTGCACCCATACCTATAAGAGTTTTGAGGTTTGAGGAGATTGTGGAGAGATATGGGTAAAGGTTTCAGTTATAACTGAGCTGAGGCAGGAACATAGATCGATGATGTCATGGAGGCGGAAATAGGCTGTCTTAGTAATGGCGTAGATATGTGGTCAGAAGCTTATCTGGGGATCAAATATGACAGCCAAATTGCAGTGTCTTGCAATACGCTGAACATCTGACTACTTCGCCTTCTACTGAGATAAGTACAAGAGAGAGATTCTCAATGAACGCGAATCGTATTTCTTCAACAATAAGAAATGGATTCAGGTGTATGTTTTGTCACCAAAAAGACAGCCATTGAAATTGCAGGCAATGCATTTAATATTTTTGTTTTACATCGCAGTGGCATAAAAGTCTAAGACTGGCAGAGGACCAGCTGTTTTCTCTAAATGATAATGTGTAAAATATGATTGAGTCAGAGTTTTAAATGCCACTTAGCATATTTGAAAGAAAAACACTCATCTATAGAGAACTTTTTGTAACCATGGATGTGGTAGCTGATTTGTAAGCTGCTTCAAGCAAATGAAGTAATTTGTCTCAGTACCAATAATATTTACAGACTTCTTTTATCTTGGCTTGTCTGACTAATAACGCATGAAAAGAAATGTTATTAGTCTACTGTTTTGTATTTGATTTGGTTTTCATCAACTTCTACTACTCAATGGATTTTAAAAAACAACTCTGCCTGCAAGCAATAAGCCAATCAGTGGGTCTTGGCCTTTGCTAAATGGCATAGTTAAAACAGGCAATGAAATGTTCTTAATAGTAAGTACAGCTATTAACTCTACAAGAGCTACATTAACATTTCTGTAAAAATAGAAAGGAATTATTGACACTGTTCATAGTATACTTTATACACCGCTGTGTAGATTGCCTTCAGCAGCAACATGTACTTAGGTAGCACCTGGAATTCAGTACGCGTCCCAAGGTACTTCACTCTGGATAGATATCAAACGTTCAAAGGGGAAGTCAATACCAAATCCATGGTGGAACTGTTCGCTTTTGAGGGAGCTTTTAAGTTTGGAAAGATAAAGACACATGGCAAGGCAGAGGGATTGAGGGAGGGTGTCCAGGGAGTAGGACCAAGACAGCTGAAAACTGCCAGAAGTGGTGGATGGGAGTCGGCCAACATTTGAGAAACAAATAAAAACAAAGTGCTGGAAATACTCAGGCAATCAGGCAGCATCTGTGGAGATAATAGCAAAGCTAACTTTGCAGATCTGTGACCTGTCATCAGAACTGCTGAAAGTTAGAAGGGTAATAGGTTTGGAGCAGTGAAAAAGGGGAGGGGGAAGAAGAATAAAAGGAAGGTCTGTCATAGGGTGGAGGGCAGGAGAGATTAAATGACAAAAGGTTTCACGGTTCAGATTTCCAGCATCTGCAGTTATCTTCTTTTTGAACCATGAAAGCTTTTGTTATTTAATCTCTCCTGCACTGTACCCTATCATAGATCTTCCCAATTGTTGTTCTTCTCCACCCCCGCTCCCAGCCAAACCCCAGAGGGTTGTGGATGCTCCATCATTGTATGAAAGACAGATCTTTGGTGTCAGGGAATCAAGGGATATGGGGAGCAGGCAGCAAAGTGGAATTAAAGCTGATGATCACCAATGATCATATTAAAATGCGGAACAAGCTCAAAGGACTGTATGGTCTACCCTTCTTTTTCCTTATGTTCTCATGTTCTTATTAGGACCACAGCTCTTATTTTTATTTATTCATTCAAAGGATGGGAGGTGGTGCTCTCATGGTAATGTCACTAGACTAGTAATTCAGAGGCCCAGGCTAATGCTCTAAGGACATGGGTTCAAATCCCACCATTTGAGTGTAATTAATAAATCTGGAATTGAAAGCTAGTCTCAGTAATGATGACCATGAAACCCTGGCCGATTGTCGTAAAAACCCATCTGGTTCACTCATGCCCTCTAGGAAAGGAAATCTGCTGTCCGTGCGTCGTCTTACCTACATATGACTCCATACCCACAGCAATATGGTTGGCTCTTAAATGCCCTCTGAAATGGCCGAAGAAGCCACTCAGTTGTATCAAACCACTACACAAAAGCTGATAAGGAATGAAACTGGACGGGCCACCAAACACGAATTAGGCATTGGAAACAACAATGGTACACCCAGCCCGTTGATCCTGAAAAGTCCTACTTATTAACAGCTGGGGGATTGTGCCAAAATTGGGAGAGCCGTCTCACAGACTAGTCAAGCAACAGCCTGACATAGTCTTACTCACGGAATCATACCTTACAGACATTGTGGGGTATGTACTATCCCACCGACAGGACATGCACCAGAGGTGGTGGCACAGTGGTATACAGTCACGAGGGAGTTGCCCTGGAATTCCACGCCCCCCCCCCATCGATGTGGAAAATTGCCCAGGTATGTCCTGCCCATAAAAAGCAAGACAAATCCAACCTGGCCATTTACTGTCCCATCACTCTGGATCATCAGCAAAGTGACAGAAGGGGCTGACAATGCTATCAAGCAGCATTTGCTCAACAATAACCTGCACACTGATGCTCAGTTTGGGTTCTGCCAGGATCACTCAGCTCCTGACCTCATTACAGCTTGGTTCAAACATGGACAAAAGAGCTAAACTGAAGAGGTGGGATGAGAGTGACTGCCCTTGACATCAAGGCCGCATTTGACCGAGTGACATCGGGGTGCCCTAACAAAACTGGAGCCAATGGGAATCAGGGAGAAAACTCTTCACTAGTTGGAGTCATACCTAACACAAAGGAAAGTGGTTGTGGTTGTTGGTTAACCACCTCAATCACGTGATATTGCTGCAGTTCCTTGGGGTAGTGGCCCTCGGGCCAACCATCTTCACCTGTTTCATCAATGGTTTTCCCTCCATCATAAGGTCAGAGGTGGAGATGTTTACTGACGATTGTACAATGTTCACTCCATGTCCAAATGCAGCAAGACCTGGACAACATTCAGGCTTGGGCTGAAAAGTGGCAAGTAACATTTGTGCCACTCAAGTGCCAGGCAATGACCATCTCCAACAAGAGAGAATTTAACCATCGCCCCTTGACGTTCAATGACATTACCATTACTAAATCCCCCACAATCAACATCCTGGGGGTTGCCGTGGACTAGAAACTGAACTGGACCAACCATATAAATACCGTGGCCACAAGAACATGCCAGAAGCTGGGAATTCTGTATGGAGTAACTGACCTTCTGACTCCCCAAAGTCTGTCCACCATCGACAAGGCACAAGTCAGGAGTGTGATGGAATACTCTCCACTCACCTGGATGAGTGCAGCTCCAACAACACTCATGTAGGACAAAGCAGCCTGCTTGATTGGCACCCCGTCCACCACCTTAAACATTCACCTTCTCCATCACAGACACACAGTGGCAGTGGTGTGTACCATCTACAAGATGCACTGCAGCAACTCACCAAGGTTCCTTAGACAGCACCATCCAAACCTGTGACCTCTACCACCTAGAAGGACAAGAGCAGTAGAGGCATGGGAATACCACCATCTGCAAGTTCCCATCCAAGCCACTCACCATCCTGAATTGGAACTATATCAATGTTCCTTCACGACTGCTGCGTTAAATTCCTGGAACTCCCTTCCTAACAGCACTGTGGGTGTACCTACACCACATGAAGTGTAGTGGCTCAAGAAGGCAGCTCACCACCACCTTCTCAAGGGTAATTAGGGATGGGCAATAAATGGCCTAGCATTGACACGCACACCCTGTGAAAGAATATATTTTTAAAAGCTTCACTGACAAAGCCAGCATTTATCACCCATCCCTACTTGTTCTTGAAAAGGTGAGCCCCCTTCTTAACTGCTGAAGTCCATGAATTGAACACACAGTGTTATGTTAGGAGTTCCAGGATTTTGGTTGGCAACTATGAAGGAACAGTGATATAGTTCCAAGTCAGGATGGTGTGTAACTCCTGCTCCGTTGTCCTCCTACATGGTAGAGTTTGTGGGTTTGGTCTTAGTTAAAAAAAAAACAAAGAACAAAGAAAAGTACAGCACAGGAACAGGCCCCTTGGCCCTCCAAACCTGCGCCAATCATCTTGCCTGTCAAACTAAAACATTTTGCACTTCTGGGGTCCGTATCCCTCTATTCCCATCCTATTCATGTATTTGTCAAGCTGCCTCTTAAACACCACTATAGTACCTGCTTCCACCACCTCCCCTGGCAGCGAATTCCAGACACTCACAACCCTCTGCGTAAAAAACTTGCCCTGCACATCTCCTCTAAAGTTTTCTCCTCTCAGCTTAAATCTATGTCCCCTAGTAATTGACTCTTCCACCCTGGGAAAAAGCTTCTGACTATCTACTCTGTCCATGCCTCTCATAATTTTGTAAACTTCTATCAAGTCGCCCCTCAATCTCCGTCACTCTAGTGAGAACAATCCGAGTTTCTCCAACCTTTTCTCATAGCTAATAAGCTCCAGACCAGGCCAGCAACCTGGTAAACCCCCTCTGCACCCTCTCCAATGCCTCCATATCCTTCTGGTAATGTGGCGATCAGAATTGTACACAATATTCCAAGTGTGACCTAACCAAGGTTCTATACAGCTGCAGCATGACTTCCCAGCTTTTATACTCAATACCCCTGCTGATGAAGGCAAGCTTGCCATATGCCTTCCTGACTACCTTATCCACTTTCAGTGACCTGTGAACCTGTACACCCAGATCCCTCTGCCTGTCGATGCACTTAAAGGGTTCTGCCATTTACTGTATAATTCCTACCTGTATTAGACCTTCCAAAATGCATTAGCTTGCATTTGTCCGGATTAAACTCCATCTGCCATTTCTCCGCCCAAGTCTGTGACCGATCTATATCCCGTTGTATCCTTTGACAATCCTCTTCACTATCTGCAACTCCTCCAACCTTAGTGTCGTCTGCAAACTTACTAATTAGCCCAGTTACATTTTCTTCCAAATCATTTATGTATACTACAAACAGCAAAGGTCCCAGCACTGATCCCTGCGGAACTCCACTAGTCACAGCTCTCCATTCAGAAAAGCACTCTCCCACTGCTACCTCTGTCTTCTATGACCAAGCTAATTCTGTATCCATCTTGCCAGCTCACCTCTGATCCCGTGTGACTTTACCTACTGTACCAGTCTGCCATGAGGGACCTTGTCAAAGGCCTTACTGAAATCCATGTAGATAACATCCACTGCCCTTCCATCATCGATCATCTTTGTCACTTCCTCGTTTGTTGCCAAAGAATCGTTGGCAAGTTGCTGCAGTTCATCTTACAGATGGTACATACTGCAGCAACATTGCACCGGCAGTGGAGGGAGTACCTGGATTTATCCTGCATGGTGTTGAGCTTCTTAAATGTTGTTGGAGCTGCATCTATCCAAGCAAGTGGAGACACTGTAACACAAATACAAAAGCAAATTGAAAGGTCATCGACCTGAAACGTCAACTCTGTTTCTCTCCACCGATGCTGCCTGACCTGCTGAATATTTCAAGTGTTTTCTGTCTTTATTTCAATACTCCATAACACTTCTGGGTCTTGTAGGAGGTGGAAAGGATTTGAAATGTATATATTAATGACCTTGCACAGGGCATAAGTGGAAAAGTTCAAACTTGGAAATGTAATAATCAGCAAGGGATATAGTTTTGGACTTCAAGACAAAATAAACAGACTGGTGAAATGGGCAGATATTTGGCAGTTGCAATTTACTGCAGAGAAGTTTGAAGTGATGCATTTTGGTAGAAAGAATGAGAGGCAATATGAACTAAAAGGTACAATTTTAAAGAGAATGAGAAAACAGAAACTTGGTGTGTATGTACACAAATCTTTGAAGGTGGCAGTACAAGTTGAGAAGGCTATTAAAGGCATTTAGGATCCTTGACTTTAGTAATACAGGAATAAAGTATAAAAACAAAGTATTCGTGCTAAACCTATATAAACCATTGGTTCAGCTCCAATTGGTGTATGGTGTCCAGTTTTGAGTACCTCATTTTAGAAAGAATATCAAAATATCAGGAATAAAGGACTTCAGTGTAGGGGAGAAACTAGAGAAATCAGGCTTGTTCTCTTTGGAGCAGAGATGGTTAAGGGGAAATGTAATAGGTCTTTTCAAAATCATTAAGGGTTTTGTTGTAAATAGGGTTAAACTGTTTACAGTGGCAGACGGGCCAGTAACCAAAAAATACAAAATTAAAGTAATTGGCAAAAGAAGCAGAGATGAGAGAGGGAAAATGTTGTTTATTTAGTGAGTTGTCATGATCTGAAATACTCTGCCTGAAAGGGTGGTGGAAGCAGATTCAAAAGAGAATTTTGTAAATACTTGAAAGGGAGATATTTGCAAGGCTATGGGGATGGAGATGAGGAACGGGACTATGGTTCTCGTCGACCTCTTGGATTAGAAATGATTCTGTTCCTGTCTTTGGACCCAGACTCAGGGTTGCAGAACTGAGGTCCCAGGACTGACTCGCATACTCAGCAGGGCACCTGAATGAAGACATCAGTGTCAAGTCACTGGCAACACGCCTCTGGCCAGCCCTGGGAGTGGGTATTGGAGTGGGATATAGGGAGAAGGTTAGCCATTGGTATCTTAGACTCCTGGATCCACAGGATGGGCTTTTTAAAAAAATCCTTTGCTGGGTTTTAGGCTCTTAATTTGCATATTTATGGGACCTGAACCCTATTTCGCCTAAAACAAATTCCACAAAATTAGCAGTAGGACTGAAATTCATGCAGATTAGATGCAGGCCGTCCCACTGCTAAATGTTTTGCCTATTTCACACTTAAAACCAGATGCAACACACTCTGTTTGCTAGGCCATTGTTTCTGAACCCAGTTTTTGAACTAATGAGAACCATTGACTTAAGAAGTGAGAGGTTATTAGGGAAGATGTTCTCGTTGTTTGAAATTAGGCATAAATTCGCACCCCAATGTATGGCTCAGTGCATCTTTTGTTTCTTATGTACGTACTGCTCAGTGTGATGTGCTGCTATAGATAGTTGCTATATATGTCCTATCCACTGATAAAGCCACCTATTCCCATCTCTAAATCAATCATCTTTAAACTTGTCTTACCTGCACTGCAGCTAAAACTTTTTATCCTCGGATCTGCAAGCTTGATTATTTTCAGTGCTCTATTCTCTGTGCTTTCAAGCTCCATCTTATACAAATTCCAAATGGTCCAAAACTCCATGTCCATATTCTGCTCTATAGTAAGCATTGCTCACCCATTATTCTTGCCCTCACTGATCACCACTGAATTCCCAGCTCCAGTGTTTTGGTTTTAAAAGTTGTCTTCATTTATTCGGAAAACAATGCATGGCCTCACCCCATCCAGCCCAATTTCCCTCCCATCTTGAATTTTCTAGTATTCCAACTATGACTACCTGTGTGTTTTGATCCACCCCTCCCCACAATCAGCGCCACCTGACCATACTCAATCAGCAATAAACTTTCAACCATTGTGGCCTTGCACTCTGCAATTCTCTTTCTAAATCCCTCCCCATTGCTATAGTTCTTCCCACTTTCAAAAGCTTCCTCAAAATCTACTCTTTTATAGACTGCTTTGGTCTCCTCCAGTAACTATTCTAACTTCAGCTTGCAATTCATCTTGCCTTTATCTGGCCCACTTTATGAATCACAGGATCTTTCAGTTCATTAAAGGTGATATATAGTGCTGGTATATAGTGCTAATTATTGTTGCTGTAGGTGGCGTTACAATGAATTTTAGTTGGAGACAGCTGTAACAAGGACAGGTAAGTTATAAAATTGACTAAATGGTTGCCAGGAGTGTAAATAATTAGAAATTACATGGTCCATAATAGAATGTGGAGCTCATCCCCAAAGTACTGGTCAATATTTTCAACCAGTATCTGTTAAAAAGATTATCTAGCCTTTATTACGTTTTTGTCCATGGAACCTTGCTGTGCATAAATTGGCTATTATGTTTCCTACATTACAACAGTGAATACACCTCAAAGTACTTCATTGGCTATAAAGTGCTTTGAGATGACCCAAGGTCGTGAAATGCATTGTATAAATGCAAATCTTTCTTTTAGTCCCTTTTTGTTGCAAGATGGTATCTGCAGTCCCTCTTTTTTGGGATAACTGAGGGGGGACTTTCCTTGAGGTCATCTCAATCACAGGTGTTGTCCCCAAGAAAGTTCCCTCTTTGGACTGGCTGTGTTCTGTCCTGGGGATTTCCACCAGCTGAACACAAATTTAATTTGTTATCTTAAAAAAGCCAATTCAATCAAGTTGAATGTAAGATTTCATGCTTTGAAGCTCCTCCCCTCCTCAGGCCATGCATTGTACCATTACTTCTTTGAGGCCACAAACTCTCCATGGTGACAAGCAACTTATCTGACATTTTAAAATGACAGCTGCACTCGACATGTGTAGCAACTAATGACTTGTGGAAAATTGGAGATTTCATTTTGATAGATCTGACTAAATATTTTCTCCAGGATGATTCAAAATGTGTCAGTAAACCCACTAAGAAAAAGCACTGACCTTCACATATGACGTGCTACTAATTAGCATTTATTGCACTTGGCATATAGTGCCCCGAATGCTTTTCTCAACAGATCTTTCTTGGTTACATACTATGCAGGAGAAAATAGGCAACAGGTCTTGTAAAAGAAGACCAATATGGTCAGATGCCTGGCAATTGTTGTGTGAACAACCTTGATGGCAATATTTATGATACTTTGTTAGCTTTTTATTTCAGTGGGAATGAAGCATTGAGACTTTATGACAACCTCATAACTATTGTCTTTTTTTAAATAAAAAGGGAAGGGAAATTCACCTCTCTGGGTCAGTACTGCTTTGACTCAAGTGGTTGTAAATGCCAATGTGTGTATTAAATCAGCTCCACGTCATCACTGCAAATGAGAGGAAAGGCCTTGTAAATATCAGTATGTAGGGGAACTTGATGATGGTACCAACATGCTGAAACTCATTTCAGAGTTCACCAATGCTAACGTAACCACATTAACAACAGTCTCTGTCAGATATTCCCTTTTTTCTTTTATTTGTTCCCATGGTGATTGCACCACTTTCTGTGTTTAATTGTGTCTGACATTTCACTACAACAATACAAACGAACAAACAATGCGGACATCATTTTGATGATGTACGGACTTTGCTATGTAATCCAGCTGCTGCCAGTTGTCATGGGAAATTCTATGTGTATTTTTATTTTTTTACTGTTCAGTTCCCCCGTTTCTGCCCCTCCCCCTCCATCCAGCTTTCAACGTTCTTCCCTTCTGCTGAAAGTGTGGGCTTTTGGTGGGTTACAGTTCACCAAACACTGGAAACACCTCACCCAAATGGCCTTTCCTTGTGTATGAACCTAGATGGCAACGCCAGCAAGCTGTTTAACCATTGTGCATGATACAACCAAATCTGATGCTTCCACTTTCCAACATGGAATGACAGGATAGCAATTAAGAGCAGGAACATTGGCATGCAAAGTTCCTCCCTGAAGCACAACCACTGTACTCATTAAGTTCCGTGTGACTTAGGTCAGTGGTAGGATCTAGCTTCCATATCAGAGGGCTGTTGGTTCAAGTCATGCACCAGGGACTTGAGCAAAAAATCTAGACTGACAATCCAGCATTTATCCCTCAACCAGCACCTCTAATCATTTTTCAAGCCCTCATGCGTTCGCCACCTCCAGTCCTTAGGCTTGATGCACTCAAGCTAAAGTTGGCACTGGATACCAATGTGCCTCTTTCTCAGTCGAAAGCAATTTTTATTCCTTATTCTCTAATGGGATGTGGGCTTCATTGGCTAGGCCAGCATTTGTTGCCCATCCCTAATTGCCCTTGAACTGTGGCTTGCTCAGCCATTTCTGAGGGCAGTTAAGAGTCAACCACATTGCTGTGGACCTGGAGTCACTTGTAGGGCAAACCAGGTAGGGATGGCAGATTTCCTTCCCTGAAGGACATTAGTGAGGCTTTTACCACAATTGATGATAGTTTCATGGTCACCATTACTGACATTAGCTTTATATTCCAGATTTATCAACTGAATTCAAATTCTACCAGCTGTCATAGTGGGATTTTAACCCACACCCTCAGAGCATCAGCCTGGGCCTCTGGATTACCACTACGTCACTGTCTCCCCTAGGCCCAAGTCTATATTTCTGATCCCTTTTCCTCGTCCTCCCCATCCATCCTCTCCAAAGTGCCCTGTGTTGAAGCATGGCTGCACTAACAGTTGGCATAATTAATGTTTTTGACACTGCAACTCTTTTTCTCTTTGAGCATAAAGGGAGTGAGGTGAAGCTGTTACAGAGATGAGCAAAAACAACAAAAACTGCAATTTTTATTGTACCTGTGATGTAGAGAATACCCTTAGGTACTTTGCAGATTAGCATTAGAATGAAATGACAGATAAGTGTGATTAGATCCACGAGAACAAAGGGAGAAATTTCTGATTTAAAGAAAGTCTTAGACAATGCGTTCAATAGCTATCTTTTTGTGGATGGAGGAGGGAGAGGAAATGTATCTACATGCCCAATACTTGCTACTGTACTGTGGAGCATATAATCCTTGAAGATAGAATAGTGGTTTGCAACTGATCAGTAGGGAAAGAGTCTGTTCTTAGATTCCATAATGACCTCAACTTTGCCCCTTTTGAAATTAGTGAAACCAAAAACCACCACCTCAGGTTAAGTCCTACATGCTGCAGTGTTGACAGTCACCCATCATTTGAAGAAATCTCTCTCAAGTAAGCCATTGGCTAGTAATGCAACTGAAAGAAGTAAAGATCTGTTAATGTCACAAAACAATGTACTTTTTTCAAGTTTCAAATATCCATATGTCTGCTATACTTTTATTTCAGACTTCAAGTATTTGTAGTCTTCCCTTTTTAATCTAAGCATTAGGGGCTCTTGCATATACAAGTGGTCTGTAAAAGAGAAAAGTGCCAATTAAGGAAAAATTTTATCAAATCATAGCTGTTGTTTTGTTGCAGGCAGAGATTTTGACAGGCATTGAAGTTAGCAACGTGGACCATGCTGGAAAGGCAGGCTCCATACTGCTGGAGAAGGGCTGCTGTTCGGTAATCATCACTTTGGGAGCAGAGGGCAGTGTGCTGATGTCGCTGGACAAGCGGACTCCTCACTACATTCCCACAAGAAAAGCAAAGGCAGTGGATACTACGGTATGCTTTGTGATTTAACGGTTTTGCTCCAGGGCTTAATTGAAAAAACAAAGCACTGTGACTAACCATACAAACCTCTGGCCAAGGATGGGGACTATTTTGTGGTTAAACATGATATCATTCTTGCATTCCTTGACAATTCACTGTTCAAAGGATTCAACTTTTATTACAAACAAGAAGTTAGATGAAATTTCAATTTACAAAAATCCATTTGAGAATAAAGCATAGCTGAATAGTTTGCCTGGAGCTTAGCTATTGTATTGAAAGGGATGCAAGTTTACAACCTGTGCATATTTTAAATTACTCAAAATTTTTATTGTCTCACTTGATTCCTTCTGCCAGACTGGTGAAATTTGCTTTCTCTATCTTTAACTCCCAATGTTTCACTTCACCTCACCTCCAAAACATTTCTTGTGTTCTGTTTCTTTTGGAGATTTAATGTTACACCACTTTTGAGGAGTTGATTGATTTAGTTGATATCAAACAGGTGATGAATTTGTCTTGATGTGTTGCAACTGGTTCAAAATGGAAAATACCCTCCTATGTATGCCCATTGGATCGCCCAACAGGCCTGTTGTTCCTCAGTTGGGTACAATTTGTTAGCTGCTAAGTTTCATGTAAGGTAAAGAAAACAAATTCTAGCCTACCATGGGATTGGGAAGGCAGAGCTGCCAGGTGAACTAGTAAGGAACAGAAAGATTTCCTGATTTACACGGCTAAACAAACCCCAAGCATTCAGGAGTAACATCCTCCATTTCAAGACTTTACTTTTGAACTTAATCTATCTTACTCTTTCTCTCTTTGAAATGTATGGATCGCAGAGATTTTAGATTGTGGTCCAAATAAACTAGAAAATGTTTTAAAAATAGAAAATGCTGGAAATGCTCAGAAAGTCTGGTAGTATCTGTGGAGTGAATAACGGAGTTAACGAGGACAGATTTTCAAAGCAGGGTCGGAAACCCAACACCCCGTCTGGGTCCCTTTCCCATACTTCAGCCATGTCGCTCTCGTGGCACAATTTTAAAATTTAGATGTCCTAATTGGACAGGAGGCAAAGTTGGCACCCAATTAGTGCTGTCGAGCACCTCCAGGAGGTGCCAGCAACAAAAGCAGGTGGCAGCCTTTTTGGGGTCTGCTGCTGCTTGCTGGATAGAGGAGACAACTCCTTAGAAGACCAGGAGCTGCAACAAGGTGGAGAGTGGTGCATGGATATCAAGTTAAGGTAAAGCGCTTGACCTGGCACCAGTTGGTTCATTAAAGTCCATTAATTTGTAGCAAGCGGGTTTCCCGTCCCCTCCTCCCTGCCAACCCTTTGAAAATCTCAAACTGTCCAGGATGCTGAGATGACCTCCATGACCATGGTTTTGAAATCAAACTTACACCAGATCCTGTGCCCTGCAACGATTTGATAATCCGGCCCAATGTTTCGGCCTGACCTTTCATCAGAACTGAGAATTTGGTGCTTTAATTCAGGATCATTGAGGATTTATAAAATATAATTAAAATATTCTCTGTCTTATGTGGACACGGTGTAACAAACCTAGTGACTAAGAATTACTATCAGTGTAAAGTACAGATTGAAAGATCTATGCAGTTGAAAGGATCTATTTACAAACATCTTACAAATCTGTAGACTGTAATGTTTAAGGCTGTTATGACCACAACCTATGTTAATTGCTGTGCAAACTGAACCCCAGAGGGAAACTTGGACTATGGGCCATACCCTTTTTTTGTATCCTGAAAACAAGAAGAAAACACACTCACCTCAGCAGCAAGAAGTCCAGTAACATTCTTGGGATTTAAAAAATTAAAAAGTAAAAGTTTTATTAACAAGAATAAAAGAAAACTTAAGCACAAGGTTACAGTTACAGTTAAAAATTAGTATTACAACTCATTCCCCATTTTTTAACACGCACATGGACTGCAGTGGTTCAAGAAGGCAGCTCACCTTCTCAAGGGCAACTTGGGATGAGCAATAAATGCTGGCCCAGCCAGCGGAGCCCACATCCTGTGAATGAATATTAATAAAAACTCCCTACTTAGTTACCGCCACCTTCTCAAGGGCAATTAGGGATGGGCAATAAATGCTGGCCCAGCCAGCGAAGCCCACATCCCGTGAATGAATAAAAAAAAAAGACCCATATGTAAACATCTTCCAAGCAACACTCCCTCATAGATGTTTAACTATAAAAATCCAGTTATATTACCCAAGGCAAACTGCTGAAATTTTAATAAAGCCATACCACATGAACTCTTTCTCTCTTCCACTTCTGCTGTGAAAATCCACAACTTCAGAACAGAACTGCTTGTTGCAGCCCAAGACTTCTCTGGCTTGACTGGATGGATGATTCAACCTTCACCTTCTCCCAGCCTAGAGCTGTTTCTAGGAGATCTTCCTCACACAGCCAACAGCTAACAACTCCCACCTCGGCTCCATTCACAGCTCCAGCTCTACAGCTCACAGTTCCACTAACAGCTATATATCACAGCTCCAGCTACCTTAAGCTTTCCATAGTAACTCTAAAGTATCTTTTTTCCCCCTTCAGCTCAGGCTCCATTGTTCTCACCCCTCTTTGAAACTTAAATCCTTCCAAATACAAAATCTTTTGTGTTTTCTATTTTGTCTCTGCTTTCAGGTTAATAAAATATAATATACTCCCATCTGTTTATCTATGGAACTCCTATAAGATACAACAAACACGTTTCTTGTCACCTCTGTCTTTGATCTTCAGACAAACTCTCAACTTATCTAAAAATGTAAATGTTAAATCCAACCTATTCACTTGTACCTCAAACCTAACGCCTCTATCCTTTTAATAAATATATAAAAACAAAAAACTGCAGATGCTGGAAATCCAAAACAAAAGCAGAATTACCTGGAAAAACTCAGCAGGTCCGGCAGCATCGGCGGAGAAGAAAAGAGTTGACGTTTCGAGTCCTCATGACCCTTCGACAGAACTAGGTGAATCCCAGGAAGGGTTGAAATATGAGCTGGTTTAAGGTGGTGTGGGGGGTGGGGGGAGAGAAGTGGAGGGGGGTGGTGTGGTTGTAGGCAAAAGCAGTGATAGAAGCAGATCATCAAAAGATGTCGCAGACGGCAGAACAAAAGAACACATAGGTGTCGAAGTTGGTGATATTATCTAAACGAATGTGCTAATTAAGAATGGATGGTAGGGCACTCAAGGTATAGCTCTAGTGGGGGTGGGGGGAGCATAAAAGATTTAAAAATATTTAAAAATAATGGAAATAGGAGGGAAAAAGAAAAATCTATATAATTTATTGGAAAAAAACAAAAGGAAGGGGGAAGAAACAGAAGGGGGTGGTGGGGATGGAGGAGGGAGGTCAAGATCTAAAGTTGTTGAATTCAATATTCAGTCCGGAAGGCTGTAAAGTGCCTAGTCGGAAGATGAGGTGTTGTTCCTCCAGTTTGCGTTGGGCTTCACTGGAACAATGCAGCAAGCCAAGGACAGACATGTGGGCAAGAGAGCAGGGTGGAGTGTTGAAATGGCAAGCGACAGGGAGGTTTGGGTCATTTCTTGCGGACAGACCGAAGGTGTTCTGCAAAGCGGTTGCCCAGTTTACGTTTGGTCTCTCCAATGTAGAGGAGACCGCATTGGGAGCAACAAATGCAGTAGACTAAGTTGGGGGAAATGCAAGTGAAATGTTGCTTCACTTGGAAGGAGTGTTTGGGCCCTTGGACAGTGAGGAGAGAGGAAGTGAGGGGCAGGTGTTACATCTTTTGCGTGGGCCATAGGTGGGGGTTGGGGAGTAGGGGGTGATGGAGGAGTGGACCAGGGTGTCCCGGAGGGAACGATCCCTACGGAATGCCGACAGTGGGGGTGAAGGGAAGATGTGTTTGGTAGTGACATCATGCTGGAGTTGGCGGAAATGGCGGAGGATGATCCTTTGAATGCGGAGGCTGGTGGGGTGATAAGTGAGGACAAGGGGGACCCTATCATCTTTCTGGGAGGGAGGAGAAGGCGTGAGGGCGGATGTGCGGGACATGTCCGGCCTATTTTCCGCGCATCCGCCCTCACGCCTTCTCCTCCCTCCCAGAAAGATGATAGGGTCCCCCTTGTCCTCACTTATCACCCCACCAGCCTCCGCATTCAAAGGATCATCCTCCGCCATTTCCGCCAACTCCAGCATGATGTCACTACCAAACACATCTTCCCTTCACCCCCACTGTCGGCATTCCGTAGGGATCGTTCCCTCCGGGACACCCTGGTCCACTCCTCCCTCACCCCCTACTTCCCAACCCCCACCTATGGCACCACCCCATGCCCACGCAAAAGATGTAACACCTGCCCCTTCACTTCCTCTCTCCTCACTGTCCAAGGGCCCAAACACTCCTTTCAAGTGAAGCAACATTTCACTTGCATTTCCCCCAACTTAGTCTACTGCATTCGTTGCTCCCAATGCGGTCTCCTCTACATTGGAGAGACCAAACGTAAACTGGGTGACCGCTTTGCAGAACACCTTCGGTTTTTCCGCAAGAATGACCCAAACCTCCCTGTCGCTTGCCATTTCAACACTCCACCCTGCTCTCTTGCCCACATGTCTGTCCTTGGCTTGCTGCATTGTTCCAGTGAAGCCCAACGCAAACTGGAGGAACAACACCTCATCTTCCGACTAGGCACTTTACAGCCTTCCGGACTGAATATTGAATTCAACAACTTTAGATCTTGACCTCCCTCCTCCATCCCCACCCCCCCCCCTTCTGTTTCTTCCCCCTTCCTTTTGTTTTTTTCCAATAAATTATATAGATTTTTCTTTTTCCCTCCTATTTCCATTATTTTTAAATATTTTTAAATCTTTTATGCTCCCCCCACCCCCACTAGAGCTATACCTTGAGTGCCCTACCATCCATTCTTAATTAGCACATTTGTTTAGATAATATTACCAACTTCGACACCTATGTGTTCTTTTGTCTTTTGATGATCTGCTTCTATCACTGCTTTTGCCTACAACCACACCACCCCCTGCACTTCTCTCTCCCCCCCCCCCCCCACCCCGCCCCCCACACCACCTTAAACCAGCTTATATTTCAACCCTTCCTGGCATTCACCTAGTTCTGTCGAAGGGTCATGAGGACTCGAAACGTCAACTCTTCTTCTCCGCCGATGCTGCCGGACCTGCTGAGTTTTTCCAGGTAATTCTGTTTTTGCCTCTATCCTTTTCATGTTTTAAACCCCCCCAAGATAATCTGTCTCTAGCAATTAAATAATTTACACACAGACACACAGCCTTCTTTACAGAATAACACAATATTCCCCCAAAATATTAAAAAGCATAACCTCCATTTCTCACAGGGCAGAGGAATGGTGTGCACAATGGTATTTGGAAACATTAGAATGTTAAATGGAAATTTAAAAAAAAATACTTATTCTCTTAAGGCACTTAGTCTCCTGTGCTTTCCTGCAATTCTTGGTTTCAAAGTGTCCCACAGATGAAGAGCTCCTGCTGAAAGTTTCTCACTTGTAGATGAAGCAGATTTTGTTCACACACTATGATGCCTTTGGAAAGCATCTGTAGGCATGTTTGAGTTTAGCTCAGTATATTTATGTATGCAATTTAATTTTAACTTTAAATTGAATTGTAACAATGGGATTTTAATTTCCATTAATAGAATGGAGTTTACAACTGGAATTTTTCTAAGGTGGTAAATTCCTGATCTCAGTAATGTGTCACCTTCAGGTAGTGGTATTGTCATTGGACTGGTAATCCAGAAACGCAGGGGTAATATTCTGTGGACCTGGGTTCAAATCCCACCATGGCAGATGGTGGAATTTGAATGCAATAAAAATCTAAAAGTAAAAGTCTAATGATGACCATGAAACCGTTGCTGATTGTCATAAAAACCCATCTGGTTCAATAATGCCCTTTAGAGAAGGATATCTGCTGCCCTTACTTGGTCTGGCCTACATGTGACTCCAGACCCGCAGCAATATGGGTGACTCTTAAATGCCCTCTGAACAAGGGCAGTGGTGGATGGGCAATAAATACTGGCTGAGCCAGCGATGCCCACATCCCATGAACGAATAAAGAAAAATTATGTTTTAAAGTAAGATGATATACGGCAAGAATAGCAAGCGGGGTGGGTGTGTCAAGTAGAGCCTTTTCCAGAGCTCATTCTCGTACAATTTTATTCTGATCCATATAAGATTTGAATACTGCTTTCATATATAAAGAAGCTCTGTCAGCACCACTCTCGCATTTTTGGACAGACTATAAAGAAAAGCTTATTGTCTGCTAAGTAATTCTCTACCTCACCTCTAGCCTTTGACCTATTTCTCTTCCTCTGCAGCAGTCTTTGCCATATTTAACAATTCTACTTTGCTCAGAGCCTCTATAAAATGTTGTCTCTCGCTCTCCCTAAGTTCGAGGTACTATATTCTATATACCCTTCAGCTTCTCTATCTCTCATTGAAGTTGACTCATTGCAATGTCTCATACTCTAACTTTCCTACAATTATAACACTTTGGACCTCCTTATCGCTTCTTGCAATCTTCAGATATTTAAAAGTAAATTTGTGTCTAATACTTAGTTTGCCTTAACATTTTTCTATCATTGTTGATAGCGCCTTGGCCTTTCCCCTTGGCTTTTCAATTTAAATCTAAATATTTAACTGCTAAGTGACAAATTGTTTTGTTCACCAACAATAATTGATAGAGAAATTCTCCAAATTTTGATACCTCCTGAGACCCCAGTTTACATAATCACTGTAACTGTCAAGAAAGAGACATTCCAAGGGAAGGACCCACCATCTGTGGTCAACTAAAAAAGTTAAAAATAGTATCAAACTTAAAGAAAAAGCATATAATTGGGCAAAGATGGGTGGCAGGTCGGAAGATTGCACAGAACACAAAAAACAGCAAAAAATGACTAAAAGATTAATAAGGAGAGAAAAATTAGCATTCAAGAGAAAACTAGCCAAAAAATTAAAGACAAATAGTAACAGCTTGTACATATTTGAAAAAGAAATGCGTGAACAACGTGAGCGTTGGTCCAATAGAAAGTGAGTCTTGGGAATTAATGGAAAAAAAGAAGGCAGATGAATTGAAACGTTATTTTGCATCGTTCAAGTAACATGCCTGAAATAGCTGTAAATCAGGAATTGGAAGTGGGGGAAGGAACTCAAGAAAATTACAACCACCAGGGAGGCAGTACTTAGCAAATTGTTGGAACTGCGGATTGTTATGACACAGCAGTTGGCTAAGGGTTTTATTTAAAATTCCAGAGGAAAACTTTAAACAACTGTCATAACCTATATTTTCAAGTGCTATGTTTTGAGTTGCAGCTCTAAATTCAGGAATAAGACCACCAGTTCTCGGGAGGTTTTTATATCAAACTACGTGAGACATTTATTAATTTACACAAATTAAACACATACATATGGCTACAAATTACTACTATTGTAGTTTTTTAACAAATTCCCAAACTAATCTCCACTAAGGCAACAACAACCCATAGAATTGAACCAGACACCAAGCAAAGCATTGTCACCTTACAAATTCAAAATGAGGTTCCTTTCACTTTGGTTCCTTTGCAGTCAGTTGTAGGCTTACAGCTGCTTTGATGTTACATGCCTCTGTCCTGCATACACAAAACTGCTTTCTGTTATACCCAGCACTTCTCTTTGAATGTAAATTTTCATTGTATCACCAGGCCCTTTGAACTCCACCTCTTCTAACAGTAAAACCCCTTTTATAGTACCAATTTTATTAGTAAATAAACATCTTGCTTGGTGTCTCCTAGCTAGGTGCAAGATTTCACTCCCCTTCTTGAATGCTCTATTCAACAAAATGCAAATATACCCTTTACCTCTCTGTTTACATCTCAAAACTACTATATATCAAAGCACCCAGACTAGCTGTCTTTAATCCAATTAACACACACAGACATACCCATAAACTAAACCTCTATTTTAAAAACATAATTTCTAATAACATTATATACATTAATAGTTTCATGGCAGGGTTGACAAGTCCCTGGGAGCAGATTGATTTGATTCTATGGTTTTAAAAGAATTGGCTAGTGAGATAGTTAATCCATTGGTTTTAATTTTCCAAAATTCACTGGATTCGGGGAAGGCTCCATTAGATTGGAAAATAATTAATGTAACTTGTTTATTCAAAAAGGGAGGGAGACAGAAAGCAGGAAACTATAGGCCAGTTAGCTGACCATCTGTCATAGGGAAAATGTTAGAAACTACTATTAAAGACGTTATAACTAGGTGTTTAGATAAATTCAAGATAATCAGGCAGAGTCAACATTGTTTTGTGAAAGGGAAGTCATGTTTAACCAATTTTTGGAGTTCTTTGAAGAAGTAACATGTGCTGTGGATAAAGGGGAACCAGTGGATGTACTGTACTTAGATTTTCACAAGGCATTTGATAAGGTGCCACATCAAAGGTTATTGCGGAAAATAAAAGCTCATGGTCTAGGGGTAACATCTTGGCATAGAAAGAAGTTTGGGAACTAACAGGAAACAGAGTTGGCATAAATGCGTCATTTTCTAGTTGACAAGATGTAACGAGTGGATGCCACAGCTGAAGCCTCAACTTTTTATATAATTGACTTGGAACAAGGGACCAAGGGATGGTTGCTAAATTCGCTGATGACACAAAGATAGGTAGGAAAGTAAGCTGTGAAGAGGACATAAGGAGGCTAAAAAAGGAAATAGATAGGTTAGGTGAGCAGGCAGAGATCTGACAAATGGAGTATAATGTGGGAAAATGTAAAATTGTCCATTTTAGCAGGAAGAATAAAAAGGAAGCATATTATCTAAATGGTGAGAGATTGCAGAACTCTGAGATGCAGAAGGATCTGGGTGTCCTAGTGCATAAATGACAGGTACACCAAGTAATTAGGAAAGCAAAGAGAATGTTATTGTTTATTGCAAGCGGAATTGAATGCAAGAGTAGGGAGGTTATGCTTCAGTTGTACAGGGCATTGGTGAGACCACAGTCTCAGGCCATTGTCAGCGATGATCCATCATGTCTATAAGAGAGTGGGTGAAAAGAGGACCCAGAGGCAGTAACCACCACCTAGAAGAGCGAGTAAAAGAGGACCCGGAGGCAGTGACCACCATCTTGAAGAGCTAGTAAAAGAGGACCCAGAGACAGTAACCACCAGCTGGAAAAGCGAATGAAAAGAGGACCCAGAGGCAATGACTACTACCTAGAGCAGGTGAAAAGAGGACTCAGAGACCCAGAGATTCTGCTGGTCGTTTTGTTTAGAACATATAAATTCAGATATCCTAGTGCGACCAGCACTGAGTGTACGAATATGGTGAGCTGGGGGAGTTTGATGAGGAGGGGAAAGAGATGTTCCTTTGCATTTTCTAACATTTTCACCCTGTAGGAGCTGATTCTCGCTCTGCTGCAGGGGAAGAAGCTGGCTGTTTGGTAGCATCTGGTAAGTGGTCAAAGTCTATTCCATTCGTAGGGTTTAAAATAGTACAGGAATTCGTGATAAGATTAATAAGTATGTAAAAGAAAATAAATAATTGAATAAAATAATTAAGTATGGCAGAGCAGGTGATGTATCATGGCTGCAGCATGTGGGAGATCCTGGATACCAGTGTTACCCAGGGCAAGCACGTCTGCAATAAATGTCTGTGACTTTAGGAGCTTCGGCTCAGAGTCATTGAACTGGAGGCTGAGCTGCGAACACTGCAACATGTCAGGGAGGGGGAAAGTTACCTGCATGCTTTGTACCAGGAGGTGGTCAAACCTGTTAAGATAGGATCTTCTGATTTGGAACATTGTCAGGGACATAAGGGTTGTAACTGTAGCTAAGGCAGGTAAGGGGACCAGGAGGGCAGGAGTGCAGGAGCCACAGCCTCTGCAATTGTCCGACAGGTTTGAGGTTCTTTCAGCTTGTTTGGATGAGAGTGGTGCTGCAGGGTGGATAAACTGACTGACCATAACACCATAGTAAATGAAGCCGTTTAATCAGAGGAGCCCAAAGAAATGCAGCGGTAGTAGGGGACAGTATAGTGAGGGGAATTGACACTGTTCTCTGCAGCAAGGAGCAAGAGTCCAGATGGCTATGTTGCCTGTCTGGTGCCAGGGTTTGGAACGTTTGCTCATGGCTGGAGAGGAACTTGCAGTGTGAGGGGGACGATCCAGTGGTTGTGGTCTATGTAGGTACCAATGACATAGGCAGGATGAGGAAGGAGGCTCTGCATAGTCAGTATGAGGATTTAGGCACCAAATTAAAAAGCAGAACCTCAAAGGTAATAATTTCTGGATTATTATCTAAGTCACATGCAAATTGGCGCAGGCCAAATAAGATTAGAGAAGTGAATGTGTGGCTCAAAGACTGGTGTGGGAGAGGTGGGTTCTGGTTCATGGGGCATTGGCACCAGTGTTGGGGAAGGTGGGATCTGTACCGTTGGGACGATCTACACCTGAACCGTACTGGGCTGGTGTCCTCGCAAGCCACATAACTAGGGGAGTTCATACAAATGTTTGAAATAGGAGCAGAAGTAGGCCATTCAGCCCATCAAGTCTGCTCCGCCATTCAATGAGATTGTGGCTAATCTGATAATCCTCAACTCCACTTTACTGCCTTTTTCCCATAACCCTCGGTTCCCTCATTGATTAAAAATCTGTGTCTCAGCCTTGAATATATTTAACAACCCAGCCTGTATAGCCCACTGCAGTAAAGAATTCCACAGATTGACTACCCTCTAAGAGAAGAAATTCCTCCTCATCTCTATTTTAAATGGGTTACCCCTTACTCTGAGATTATGCCCTCTGGTCCTAGACTCTCCCACAAGGGGAAACAACCTCTCAGCATCCACCCAGTCAAATCCCCTAAGAACCTTATATGTTTCAATAAGGTCGCCTCTCATTCTTCTAAACTCCAATGAGTACAGGCCCGACCTACTCAAGCTCTCCTCATAAGAAAATCCCTTCATACCCGGGATCAACCTAGTGAACCTTCCCTGGACTGCCTCCAATGCCAGTGTATCTTTCCTTAGATAAGGGGACCACTACTTCAGAGTGCAGTGGATGTTGGGACGCTGAATAAATTTAAGGAGGAGATAGACAGATTTTTAATTAGTAACGGGATGAAAGGTTATGGGGAAAGGGCGGAAAATTGGGAGTTGAGGCCGAAATGTTGAATGGCGGGGCAGGCTCGAGGGGCTGAATTGCCTAGTCCTGCTCTTAGTTCTTATGTTCTTATGTTCTAAAACTGTTCACAGTTCTCTCTGTGATTTTTAGGTGTGATCTAATTAGTGCCTTCTTGAGTTTTAGCAAACCTTCCCTATTTTTATACTCCATTCTCTTTGAAATGAAGTCCAACATTTCATTTGCTTTCCTTATTACCTGTTGAACTTGTATGTTAGCTTTTTAGGATTCATGCACAAGGACTCCCAAATCCCTCTGTGCTGCAGCCTTTCTCCATTTAAATAATATTCAGCTCCTCTATTCTTCCTGCCAAAATGCATAACCTCACATTTTCCCACATTATATTCCATCTGCCAAGTTTTTTGCCCACTCATTTAACCTGTCTGTCCCTCTGTAAACTCCACTTGCCTTCCCACCTGTTTTTGTCTCATCTGCAAACTTGGCGATAGTACATTCATCTCCCTCATCTAAGTCATTAATATATATTGTAAATAATTGCAGTCAGTCCCTTAACGAGCCTCCAGGTGGCTGATCCTCATGTTGGATTCAATTGCTTTAAATAGAGGGCATCTTTCTCTAAATGTAGGCTAAATCCAGTGTTGAGGTTCAACATCTTAGTCATGTGGGAGGCTCTTTAGTGCTTAAAGTGTTTGGGAAATTGCATCACACTATGTTTTCCACATCAGTTTTATTTGACTTAAAAATTTGAATTATTATGTTTATTTAGTCTTGGGATGTTGGCTATGTTCATTTATTGAATTTCTCTAGTTGGTAGCGGGCTTTCTTTTTCATATTTTTCATATTACTGAGCCTCATAGCAGTTGTTTAAAGCTGAATGGCTGGCTAGATCATTTCTTGTACTAGCATACAAACTATCAAATACATTGAGTTCAGTTCCACATTTTGTATTGTAGAAAGTGACTTCATAAACTCTGAGTTATAGTAAGCTACTTTCTTCGTTACATGCTGACTGTTTCTGCCTCTTTTTTAATCACCCCATCAAGGGACTTTCCAAGACAATGGACATGAGGTATTTATAGACTGCCAATACAGGCTAACAAGTTGTTTAATATTTACAGACTATGGGAAAACAACATTAAGGCTCAGTTCATTAGCATTTTAAGCACCTTGCTTTAAAAAGCCAACATATTAAAGTAATTCTTGATTTTAAAACTCTCATTCTTGTTTTCAAATCCCTCTATGACCTCGCCCCTCCCTATCTCTGTAATCTGTTCCAGCCCCACAACCATCCCAGATATCTGTGTTCCTCTAATTCTAGCTTCATGCGCATCCCCACTTTTAATTGTTCCACCAACCAGTGACCATGTCTTCAGTCGTCTAGGCCCCAAGCTCTGGAGTTCCCTCCCTACACCACTCCCCCTCCTCACTTTCCTACTTTAAGACATACCTTAAAACTGACCTCTTTCAGCAAGATTTTGATAATCCGACTTCATATCTCCTTATGTGGCTCGGTGTCACACACTTTGTTTTATAATGTGCCTATGAAGTTACTTGGGACATTTCATTATGTTAAAGATGCTTTTTAAGTATAAATTGTTATTCAAATTCTTTCTGTGGAACAATCCTCAAAAAACCCCAAATTCTACAATAATCTGGTCTATTGAAGAAGTAGATTTGATGGGTCAAATAGCCTTTTCTTATTCCCTATTTTCTCATTTATCAAGTCTGTTTTTCTTCAGTAGCACCAGCCACATTACTATGATGCTATCATCTGTATTTTTTAAGTAACGCATTTTCTGGACGGTACAATGCATTTAAAAAAATCTTTAAATATACTTTTAAACCATCCAGTCCCTAATCAGAGTGTGCCAGGGTTTGCTTGACTGCCATTTTTAGTGAGAGGAGCCTAGCCCTACCTAATCAACAAATAGCCAGGCGCTAATGCTGTATTTCCTGCATAAAGAGAATAGTAGAGCCTGAAAGGCAATACTTGCTGAGCTTTGATAAACCCGATATTCAGTTCCAATGATTTCATTAGAACAGAATACCAAATGGGGGCTGCCATACTATACCACCTGTTTGGCATGAGGACTAATTTGTACCACAATAGTGGGGGAATCTCGAACTAGGGGACATAGTTGCACAATAAGGGGACACTCATTTAAAACTGAGTTGCAAATTAATTTCTTCTCTTAGAGAGTAGTGAATGCCTGGAATTCTCTATCCCAGTTTTGGAGGCCAGATCACTAAAAGTATTTAAAGAGGAGATAGATTTTTGAAATATCAGGGAGTTGAAGGCTATGAGGAACTGGCATGAAAGAGGAGTTGAGGCCCGGGGCAGATCAGCTGTGATCTTATTGAATGACGGAGCGGGCTTGAGGGACTGAATGGCCTACTTCTGCTCCTATTTCTCATGTTCTTTGGTACAATATGTTGGCCATGCTACTATATGGATCTGAAATCCAATAAAATTATCGAAAAGAAGCTCAGTGTATTCCAGTGAGAATGACTGGTGGCTCTTTCATATCCAGCAGCTTGACGAAGTGGTGAGTGAAAGTGTTCTTCAGAAAGCCATCGCTGACAACGACTGGCTGTGAGAGAAGATGGCCCCATATATGTCATGTTCTGAGAACGCCTGGCACAAGAATCCTTATGCAGGCATGGAATGGGAAGCTACAAGGGAAAAAGGTTAGAAGTTGACCAAGACGAGAGGCATTCTATGCTAGAATAACAACAGATGCAGCTGCAGTGCACTTGTAACTGTGGAAGCTGGAGGCAAAAGCCCAAGTCAAAATTTAATGGTGTTGCTTGGTTACTGCTTTATATGCCTCAGCAGCACTGGAAAAATTATGATGATGGTGTAACAATTGAAGCATAGAATGGCAGCACATTATAGTTAAAGGGGATGCAGGTAACAATTCAGTTGCCTTTGCATTGAGGACGATACAAAAGCTCTAAAGTTCATCCCATTCCACCGTTCACACCTGTGACAGATATGGAAATTTTTCAATCCAGAAGAAAGCGACTTTAGACTTGAAATGCTGAAGGTTTTTTGATGTAAAAATTATGTGGTAGTCGTCTAGCAACCAGAATTTAGTTGTAAGTCAGATATGCCAGAGCTACACCCATTCCAAAATGCACATTACATTCTGATGGAATTGTCTAGCTGAAGATGTCACCTTCCTCAAAGTGTTGAATATTTGCAGGAAGTGACAGGATAATGAAGACCAAAGATGCAGTGCCAGAAAATTTGCCATTTACAGTAAAATTAGTCCTGACTTACGCTTGTAGAAAAGAGGGATAAGTTACCTTTGTTATTTACCAAGCCTGATCGTGATTGAGTTCACAGTTTCAAATGTCCACATGTCTTACCTGATACAACAGCTTTGACTGACTGGATTGATTAGGAAAATATTTTCTCAGCTGTACAACTAAGACAAGATAGAACAGGAGGAAGAGGAAATGACTAAACCATGCAACAAAAGGAGAAGACCAATTAGAAGGTACCAGAGTCTGCGTACCACACAATCTCTCAATTATGTCTCTGGTGAAACTGCTTAAGGTAGCAATGGTTCATTAAGGAAATATAAAAGGAATTCTGAAATATAAATGGAAAATGCTAGAAATACTCAGCAAGCTAGGGGCAGCAAGCTGCAGAGAAAAACAGAGTTAACATCAATTATGATGAAGGGTCATCGACCTGCAATGTTAACTCTGTTTCTCTCCACAGATGCTGCCTGATCTGCTGAGTATTTCCAGCATTTTGTTCTTACTTGAGAGTTCCAGCATCTAAAGTATTTTGCTTGTGCAAAAGGAACTCTGTTTCTGTTGCAAATTGACCTCAACTCGGTCAGTAACAGAAATAAACAGGCACACTTCAGAACATTGGACTTCATATCACAAAGTGATTTTACTTTGCAGATGTATATTTACATTTTGCTTCTTAGTGTCACTCTGCCTATCCTGGTGTCTCTATATGCTGCCTACCCTGGTGTTAGACCACGGTGATACCTGAGTATCAGAGATGCTAATGCTGCTAGGATCCACTCTTCCGCTAATGAGCATCTTAAAAGTAAAATGGCCCTTTCTGGGCTTTTGATTCCCAGAAGGACGCATCGACAGGCTGCATCTCCACTGCAGGTGTGTGGGCAGCCTGTCTGTATCCTTACATCTTTGTGAGCAGAGGTCTGAGGGAGTTGGCTGGAGAGCTCATATGAAATGTCAATGGGACAGAAAATGGCAAGGTGAATATGGACTTTAGCCATGCCACTTCTGTTGGGCTGTGGATCTAAGTGCCCAATGATTAACCTACCTGATGGTATCATTTAGATCCTGAAATTCTTGAGCGATGCTGCCTTGAAGCTCTTGGAAGCTACTTTTCATCTCTCCAAAATGGTCCCCAAAGTCTGAAGACTAATGTCAAAGCAGGCTGAATGAACTGGATGGCCTGGAGACCTCTCTTGCTGGGATGTACAGATGCCAATGTTTATGGTCCATTCAACACTGTGTTGAACGCTTTTTGGGTATTGACATTTGGGATGGCATTGGAGTATATCATATAAAAACTCTGCCATCTGCCTCTTGTTCTCTAATATATTCCACAATGCATCCATATGAGTGTAATGCTTATCCAGCATCTTTCCTGTAAGAACAGGAATCCAAAGAACTCAATCTGCAAGCACAGAGCCACCAATTTTTGATGATAGGCAGTCTGTCTTCCTCTCAGTTAGCAAGCTTTCCCAATTCAGCTTTGGCATTTAAATTACTGCCTCTTTATAAACTATTGTCCCTTATTACCACTACGGTTTTGCACAGCACAATGAGAAGTTTAAAGACAGAAAGTTACATAAAAGCCATCTCCAGATCCCAGTCAGATTCTGAAAGAGAAAGGGGAATTGAAATTTCAGGTAGAATCTTTCCTCAGAACCAAAATATTCAATCTACCTTCGTCTCAGAGATAGCTGATCTGCCAAATGTTTCCAACGTTTTCTACTTTAATTTCTTACCTGTTGGGGTGGGGGTGGCGGGTGGAGGGTGGTTCTTGGCATTTTATACAATGATGTGTTTTATTAGAAATAAATGGCCTTATTAAATGGCAAGGAATATTTTTCCAGTAAAATTCAAGATGCTTTCACTGTATACTGTCCCGTAGGCTGCATGTCATTGACATGATACAACACGATGATTGCATTAGCATTTAATTAATCTTTGGCCACTTTTTCAATACAGTATTATGTAAGGATAATCAAAATCCAAGCCTGTTAAATGCTTACTGAAGTGTTCTTGCAAGTTGTTTCAGGTCTACCATTAAATTAAAGTGCACACTGTAAAACGCTTAATCCATCTACTGTCATCCACCAGAGCAAGTCCCTTAGCGAGGGATCTAAAGATAAAGTGAGATGACAGATCCTCAAACATGTGTTCTGAACCCTGCAAACTTCTTGGGTCAACATAATAATTATAACTTCAGATCTGATGTTATATGATAACTAGACAGTAATTGAGTATTGCTGAAAAAAGAGACATGTTGAAGCTTTTTGTCCTGCATTCATCAGGACACTTTACAAGAATACCAATATAATGGGAAAACAACAATTTATACTGTATGAGAAGAGAATGCTGATTGGTTGGCAAGTGGACTCTGATTGGTAGAGGCACCGCCATGGAGAATACGCCCCACTGATGGTGACTGTTGATTGGTTGGCAAGTGGACTCTGATCGGTATAACCGTTGCCATGGAGAATGCACCAGTGATGGTGACTCTTCAGGCAATTCTTCTGCTGCCAGTTCCACTCAGTTGTGCTCAAAGTACTGCTTTACATTATGGAAATGACTAGATTGGAGGCATTTAGAGTGGGCATCACAGAAGTGCTTTTCCTTATGTATTCATATGCATGTATCATGAATGGCATGCCTAAAGCCTTCTGGCTGTTAATACTTCAGAAAGCTGGGCTTCTCCTTTAGTCTGTTGGGGAAATTTTGCAACTGATTCCTTAAGACCAGCAGCTCACTTCCAGTTTCACTTCCAGCAAGAGAACAACATTGTCTGTGCAAGTCAAAGTCACTACTGCCTTGAATTTCTTTGTGACTGGATTCTTCCAGACAACATCAGGGGGACTTTTGTCACATTAGTTAGACAACTGTTCACAGCTACAGCATGAATGCTGTATTCAGGAACACTGCTGAGCAGTTCAGATCCTTTGTAACGAAAGCATACCAGGAGAGAGCTGACCAGTGCTAGTAGGGTTCCTACATGTGCAAAGAGCAATTGCAAAAATTCATGTACCACTTAAATTCCCCATGTGACTACCTACCTCCGCCCTTAATTTTATGAATAGGAAAGACTTTCATTCTAATAATTGCTATACCAATTAACTAATCTTGCACTGGAATGGCAGATACCAGGAAGGTGTCATGATGTTTGTATCATGTGACAATCCACCTTACCAGCACTGTTGACTTATGGCCATGTATTCAGATGGCTGATTAGTGATCAGGGCAATTCTTTGCAGTCATGGATGGTGGCTCAAGTCAAGTTTCTACAGAGAGGGGGAGTGACAGGTACCATGAGATCTGTGCCATTACATAAAGTGTCACAGAGGTGAGAAATGTCTTTAATTATAGTGGTTTGGATGTGGGGCTTGCTACCACGAAAGGGGTAGAGGCAAATGGTTTGGGTATTTTCAAAAGGAAGTTGGATAAGTGCAAGAGAGAAAAGGGAATAGAAAAATATGCTGAAAGACTGTGATGAGGTAGAAAGAATAGGAGGAGACTTGTGTGGCATATAGACACCAGTACAAATCAGTTAGGCCAAATGGCCAGTTTCTATACTCTCTATATATAAAAAACCTAGTCTGGGAGATTTTAAAACAAATAAAAATTAAAATAATTTTGTTTTAACTTTTTCTTTGTCTCCTTTATCTTTCCTTTAATCCCATCTGTATCTCCAAATCTTTATTTCCATTTTTTGTATATCAATTAAATCTAATATGTACTTCCTGGTTTGGATTTTGTGTGTCTCAGTGAGGATTCTTCAACTTTCTTTTTATTCATTCATGGGATGTGGACTTCATTGGCTGGGCCAGCACTTATTGCCCATCCCATGTTGCCTTTGATAAGGTGGTGGTGAGCTGCCTTCTTGGACAGCTGCAATCCATGTGGTGTAGTTCCTTGACTGAAAAACCTCAGTTACTTGTTCTGCTCACAGGCGCGACGGGTCTTCTGTAGAGGGTGCTATACTGGAAAAGATACCGGATTAGAAGAAATCTACGCTGAGAAATCCACGGAAATGTGGCAGCTGTCAACGAACTGACCAGCAAGCACCATTCCTTCACTACTGACAACAAAATCCAGGCCAATATATTAAACTGAGGCTTCATCTGCACTCTCAGGGATATAAAAAGATCCCATAGTACTATTTTGAAGATGAGAAAGGGAGTTCTTCCCCAGGATCCTGAGTATTATTTATTCCACAATTAATGTCATTCAAACATATTAACAGGTCATTAATTCATCGCCTATTGTGGGAACTTGCAGTGTGAAAAGTGGCTGCTACCTATCTCTACATTACAGCAGTGACTATACTTCAAAAATAACTTTATTGGCTGTAAAGTGCTTTGGGATGGTGTGAGGTCATGGAAGGCACTAAATAAATTCTAGTCTCCAAAATATTCAACAGGTTGTGGAAAATTTTCCACAAGACATTGCATTTAGGTATCATCTCAACTGTATGTGAGGAAATCATCTCCACTGCCTACACATGAGGTTGATGCTTTCTAACCTTAGCTCTTTTGAAGATTGCATCCCAAGATCCCGGTCCCCAGGTTCCTCAGCTGAGGGCAGTCATTTTGCCATCCTCCATAGAGGGACAACAGTTTTCTCATTCCATTCCCAGTTCTTCGTGTTCAGAAATGTTTTGACCATTCCCTGGCAAAAACAGATGTGCTCTGTCGTGCAAAGCTTCTCACTGAGTGAAAATTCTTCTGACTCACTAGATACTTTCTCTCAAGTTGATGCATCTGTGTTGGTCTTGCACAAGTAAAATGCTATGATGCAGTTAGTGACAAGTCATAACAGTGAGGCTGTGAATTGGGCAACAGATTATCCTAGCTTTCTCCTATATTGGTACAGCACAGAAGAGCTTATTTTACTGTACGCACAATGACATTGCCTTTTTTTTGAAAAAAAAACCGCTGAGTCCATTTACAATACTTTGAGAAAGTACGTAAAGATGGGACTACCTATGGTTAGCATGTCTCAGCTTTTACCAACCTTCTGTTACCGCCCTGCCTGCAGCTTCTGCCACAAACTTGCCTGTCTGTCTGTGCATGATTTGTATCACCTCCTCGTTAAGATTTTCAACTCTACTGTTTCTCTCTGGCTGTATTTCTGTAGGGAAACCTTTTTGTTTGAGGAAGAGAAGGGCATGTGAGTGACATAAGCACTTTCTCCAGTATGAATGGAAACATTCCATGATGCTGAGATGTGGAATTGTATTGCCTCTTAAAATGAGGTGGCCTTGAAGTCTAGCAATAGCCCATGTGGCAAGGAATGTGAGTCAGCAGTGTGATTTTTGAGTAAAGATTTGCAGTGGTTTCTCTCAGCAGAAAAGAGTTCCTCTGACAGCTACTGACTAAGAAAGAGGTGAGGTACTAGATAGGCTGAAAAGGCTCAAAAATTATTAAATCACTTTGGATAGATACTTTTTATCCTGGAGTGCTAAAGAAGACTGAGGAGAAGATTTGTGAGGAATACAGTAATTACAAGGGAATCACTAGATGTTTTGGGACATACCAATAGATTGGAAAGAGGCTAATATATTCAAAAAGGGCAATTAAATGATCTTGGCAAACTACAGATCCATACTTCAATACCATGAATAACTATCAGATGTAAACTTGAAGATTTTATCCCTACAATAATTTACTTAACAGCAGTCAACATGGATTCAGAAAAAGGCCCTGTCCTACCAACCTTTCTTGAATTCATGAAGCAAGTGGCATTGCAAGTAGATTATTGCCAGCCCTACAACATGTCGTGCCTAGACTTGCAAAACGCCTTTGATAAAGTTGCGCAAAAATGGCATAAGTTAAGATCAAAACTATGGGTGTTCTGTGTAAATTGTGCATTGGTTAAGAAATTAACTGAAGTGTAGAAAGCAATGGATATTTCTTTAAGGGAAGTTATGTCTGGTTCGACTGGAGCAAGAGAAAACTGAATGGGGTGGCCAGGGATTGGTATTGGCCACTATTCTTTCTAATTTACGTTAATGGATTTGGTCTTGGAAACCCAATGCAGTAGGCCAGATTTAAAAAGATGATACCAAACTGATAGTGTTGTGTTTTATGCCTCAGAGATCAGTTTCTAAGTCTAAATAGGAGCTTTATTTACAATGCTTTTAAAATGTCTGCAACAGACCAAGCTTTACTGTATACATGCACATGTAACAAATGTGTAGTATTACACATAGAAAGGAAACATGGGTATTCATGTACTGCATGGACGCTGTTGAAATGACTAAGAATGAAGTTCAGAAAGACCTAAGAATTTTACTGGATTAAATGCTCAAAAAGCTGCACTAATACAGAGCAGGAATTAACAAAGCCAACAGAATGTTGAACTACATAACCAAAACATTCAATCAGAGATAGTTATGATCAAACTGTGCAATGCCCTGGTCAGATCCCATTTTGAGTGTTATGTCTACTTCTGATCAAGATACAAAGGAGATGTTCAAGACATGGAGGCTACATGAATGAGGCTATAAGAATCAGTCTGCAAGGTTAGATTGGAGAAATTGTTCTCCTTGGAGCAAACGAGATTGAGGGGACGTTTGATAGTGGTATACAAGATTATGACAGGCTTAGATAAGATAGACAAAGAAGAGCTGTTCCCATTAGCTGATGATAAAGGACTAGGGGGCACAGATTTAAGTTTTAAGGTAAGAGCTGCAGGTTCAATGTGAGGAAGAACTTCTTTATGCAGTGAATGATAATCACCTGGAACTCGCTGCCTATGAGGGCTGGTGGAAGTGGAGACAATAATTTCAAAAGGAAATTGGGTGGGCATTTGAGGGAAATAAACCTACAGGGCCATTGGGATAGAACAGGAAAATGGGTCTGATTGGATTGCTTACAGAGAGCCAGCATAGACTCAATGGGCCAAATGCCCTCCTTCTATGCCATAATGACTCTCTGACTCCTCAAAGTCTCAGTTGTAAGTAGAAACTGGAGAAACTTGGGCTCTTCAAACTTGAAAGGAGAGATGACGTATAATCATTACCCCATGTGGTAGAGTGTCTGTTTATGCTGTGGTCAGGAAGATGGCAACAATGCACTCACATGATTTATGGTCAGCTATGTTGCTCACCACCCTCTTACCACATCACTGGTAAGAAGCTTAAGTATCTGCTATCTACCCATTATTTTATTTTATAGGTGAATATCCCTTTATGTAGGGCTTGAAATTAACATCAATGTTGTGTTTACTCCCAAACGGTTAATAGAGGGCATTTTGGTCAGGCACTAACCACTAAATTGCCATGGAGCTTCTTTAATGAGTACTAGCAGGCAATCTAAGTGGCAATCAGATGTTTAAAGATCTTTTAGACAGCCTTTCCCAGTGATGGCTTCAATTCCTTTACTAAGATGGGGTCTTGCACTGAGCATAGGTTACACCAGCATTTCAGCTCAAGATTTAAGCTTGTCTACCTCGGAGAATCATTAGCATCTGAACGTGCTGTCAAAAATCACCCCCAACAGCTCTGACAGTGCAGCACCTCCTCAATGTTGCACTGAGGTGTCAGCCTAGATTATGTGCTCAAGAGCCCAGAATGGGGCTTGAACCCACAAGCTTCTGACTCAGAAGTGAAAGCTATCAACACTGAGCCATGGCTGATGCCTAATAGCAACATTTTAATATAAATAGCACTAAATATTTCTGCAGTCTTTGATAGACAATCTCAAAACAGACTGCCTCAAGTGGCCTGGAAATCTTTATCCCATCCCATTTTAAGCTCTTTTTTCTCAGTTAGCATTCCTAACTTAAATGTTTCTTGGCATGAACAGTGCTGATGGAGCTGAAAAATTCAGCTCAATCAAATTTAAACAAGTGATTGATCTAGACTGATAAGGGTTGAGGGATGGCAGACTACTCCAGATACTGGAATGTCTCTCATGCTTGATGCCGCCTGTTGTTGAATTTTCCTTTTGCACCAGCTGCTATTTTAAAAAGCCAAGATAAGAGCAGGAATTCTGATCTTGGTTTACCGCATCGGCAGTGGCATCCTTGGTTTCTGAGAGGCATTGAGTACTAAGAGTGATAGTCAATCTTGCAACATCCTGCAACAGATCCATTTTTGAACTCAAGTATCCCAAGATGGTTGTGTTCTAAACTCTTTTTGAGCTAATTATTTGCGAATTGAAAATTGATTTTAGTGAGTGTTTCTCACTCAAGTCCAATATATGAAAAATTGTTTTCTTTTTTTGAAATTGCACACAAGAGCCAGTCTTAATGCCAGTTACTGGTGCAGCATTAGACCTTCCTTGGCAGTGAAAGATGCCAGCAAGGTATCATTCATTTTTGGAACTGATGCCCCTCTGTATACTTGATGAAATGTTTGGGAACAAAAGGTCGAAACAGGCATAGAGCACGGATTTATACATTGGATATTTTCTTGGGTTCAGCATCACTGCCACTCCTGCTAGTTGACCTGGCAACCCTATGATCCTGGGTATGTCTTTTCTATCTTATATCTGGTTTAAAGAGATTCCTTTAGCTGGATCTGCAGAACACTGACTGAAACCCTTGCTAAAGACTGGATCTTCAGCCACACATGTGACTCAATATAATTTCATAAGGGGGGTCTCTGACTCTAGCTGTCTGTCAAAGAGGACTATATTCAATGACCTGGTTGTCTTCTCAAAGGTCATAAATACAGCTGTCAGCCAAAGCCGCTGTCCTAGACTGAAGCCTGTCCTTTGAACTATGTCGATGTGGCATGGGACCATTCGTCCAACCATCCAGGAGAAAACCAGGAAATGAATGCCCCTCTCATAATCAATACAGAATATAGGCAATTTTTCACGATTACAATGCTGTTTATCCTTCAGTGATCTGTTTGTAAGAACTGGAACTGTATGTCTTGAATCCAGTTTCCACGCTTTTTTTCAAAGATCATCACCCGGATGTAAATTAACCAACCTTTATCTGCCAAAACATAGGTTTATTGTCAGTGCTTTGCAGAGCCTAGCTCATAGAAAACAACAGTTCACCCCCTGTGTACTGTTTCTAGTAATAATACTGTACAAGTTCAAAAAAAAAGTGCAACACAGGCAAAAATCCAGACATTAAACAGACTGCTAGATAAAAGAAGATTGAGTTGATCTAATTTGCCTTCTACCGTCCGGGTAGTCTCATCATAGAGCGATAATGGAGTTGGTGACTACACTAAGATTTATTTGTCCTGAAACCCATCATTTTCTTATTCCTCCACTAACACCCCCCATCCCCTCTCCCCAACTGTGTAGTCTTGTTTTCGCATCATCCATCTTCAGATGTGAGGTTAAGAGTAAAAAGGCGAAGTACACAGGCATTTCTGAGGCAGCTCCTCGCTGAGAATGTACAAACATCATTAAACATGAATGAGTAATTTCCAGCAGCAAGCAATGAATTCCATACAGTCTAATAGGTGCAGTTTTTTAAAAAGAAAGGACTCCTTAAAAATGTCTTCAAGCTAATGAAAATAAAGAATAGACAAGCAGCTTATTAGTGTGGAGTGCTTGTTGTTTTCATAATATTTCACCTTTGAAGATGTTCTCTTGGCTCAGTTGGTCGCACTCTCATCTCTAATTCAGATGGTTGTGAGTTTGAGTCCCACATAAGCATTTAAATGTATAATCTAATAGGTCAGACAACTGCTTCATATGTGCGTACTTGATGTCCTGCAAACCTTTGTGTATAGAAGGTGTTGCTATGGTAGCCAGTGGCAACAATAGTTGCAGGGGAGTAGAATACAAAGGAGTAGAAGTTAATCTAGTGTTATATAAAACTCTGGTCAGACCCCATTTAGAGTATTGTGTCATGTTCTGGGCATTGCACCTCAGGAAAATGAGTTATTTTTCAGAAAAATGGTTGTTATGACCTGGAACACATAAACTGAAAGGGTGGTGAAAGCAGATTCTTTGGGAAGGAAAGATACCCTGGCCTTGGGTGGGGTGTAACACAGATTCACCGGAATGATAGTTAACACAAGAAGGATTAAATTATGAGAGCAAGTTACAAAGGGCTTGTATTGCCTTGAATTTAGAAGATTAAAAGGTGAACTAATTGAGGTATTTAAGATGTTTAAAGGACTTGATAGGGTAGAAAGAGAGAGACACTATTTTCTCTGGTGGGTTTCCAGAATAAGGGGGTATAACCTTAAAATTAGAGCTAATCTGTTGAGAGGTGATGTCTGAAAGCATTTTTTCCACAGAAAGGGTAGTGGAAATCTAGAATTTACTCCCCCAAAAAGTTGTTTGGGCTAGGCCAATCGAAAATGTCAAAACTGAGGTTGATAGATTGTTTTTAGGCAAAGGAATTAAGGGCTACAGAACCATACCTGGTGGATGGTTAAGACACAGGTCAGCTATGTTGAATTGAATTGAATGGTGCAACAGGCTCGAGGTGCTGAATGGCCTACTCCTATGACCTGAATATTAATGTTGGTGTTTGGTCAGAAACAGTTTATTTGAGGGTGAAATGACTGAGTCAGAAGCTGGACATGACAAGTAATGCAGTGGAGGAACTAATGTTCAGGAATGTTCAGCCTCCAAAGATAATCAGAAAATCCTACAGGATGGAAGAGGCCATTCGGCCTATCTTGACTCTCTTTTGAAAGAACTGTCCAATTTAGTCTCACACCGCAGCTTTTTCCACCATAACCCTGAAAGTCAGTTCTCTTCTAAGTACATGTCCAATTGTCTTTTGAAAGTTCCCATAGAAGCTGTTTTCGTCACTCTTTCAGTTTATGCATTCCAGATCATGACAACTCTTTTTGTGGGATAAATACTCCTCATTTTTCTTCTAGTATTGTCAATTATTTTAAAGCCATGTCCTCTAGGTTATTGACCCACTAGCTAGAGGAAACAGTTTGTCCGCATTTACTTGATCAAAACTCCTCAGAGTTGTGAATACCTCCCCTTAACCTTCCATGCTCTAAGTAGAACAATCCCAGCTTCTCCAATCTCTCCACATAGTTGAAGTCCCTCAAACCCAGCATCATTCTGATAAACATCCTTTGTACCCTCTTTAAGGCTTTGACATCCTTCCAAAAGTGTGGTGCCCAGAATTTTACACAATAATCCAAATGGTACCTAACCAATGATTTTTGAAGGTTTAGCATGACTTCCTTGCTCTTGTAGTCAATGTTCTTATTTACAAGACTAGGTATCCCATATGCTTTCTTAACTACCTCATCAATTTACCTATCACCTTAAAATATTTGTCAATATGCATTTCCAGGTCTTTCTTTAGGTAGGAAAGGGAAGCAGAGAAGCGACTATTCTTAATAGCCATCTCTGGGGCCCCCACAATTTAAGTCCTTCTAGTTATCTGTTTACTGCTGCTTTCTACCTCCTATCCCTTAGCCAATTTGTACTCCAGTTACCAGTTTTCCTTTAATCCCACGTGAAATCTACTTATGCTCTACTTCTCAGAGAACTGCAGATGTGTTAACTTGAGCCAATAAATTTTATTAGGAGGTCAAGGATTCCTGCAAGCATGCCTACTACTGTTGGCCAACCCTGCAGCTGCAGCTCTGTTTGCTTCTTCCTCTTGTTGCTGCTCTTCCTCATCCCAAGCCTGTGAAGAGATAAAGTGCTTTGCCAGAAGCCCCTAAATTATAGTAGGTGAGGATCCTTTAAATATCACTGGAAAAGGCTACCTCCTGATATGCACTGCCCACGATTTGTGGACAGATTGAGGAAATTGTGGCAGCAATACAGGTGGAGATGAAAAACACGTGTCTTAACTGCATCATTTTATTCCAATTTGTATCTCTCTTGGTGAGTCCCCTATCTGTTTCTGGCTGGAGCTGACTGACTAAATCAAGAATGCAAGTCATAATGAGTGGACAATACTGCCTGTGATCCTGTCCCCATTACCTTCCTGCTTTCCAGTGTATACAGGGTGGTAGTGATGTGAACGTGGGCTGTAAGTTGCTTTTGAAGAAGCGTAGCAAGTCTTTCTGGCCAATATTCTTCCGTCCACCTACGCCACCAGTAACAACAGATTGACTATTCATTCATCTAGGTGCTGTTTGTGTGTCATTGCTGGCACAGAATGGTTGCAACATTTGCCTACACAGCAGTCAATGCCATCTAGAAGTTATTTATTGCGGAAAGGGCTATGAGACATTTCAACAATGTGATAAGACCCTTTGTAAATGCATGTAATTCTCTTTTCAAAGTTATTTCAGTGATTCATTTATGAATCAGTGTAATGGTTGACCAGCTTATGAATTAATATTTTCAATAGCCTGAAATTGACTACCAGATTTCTATAGTTTTACTGTGTAGAAAATTAATCTATGCAGTGGAAAAGCTGGCTGTGACCACAGGCATTTTACCCTGTGGACACTGTCATATTGTCTATCCTTGATCTCATTTGTCTTTGTGAATGATCTGCTTTGTGGTGAGGCATGTTTGTTTAAAAAAAAGGAAAACAGCAATGTTCAGTGAAAAAGAAATGGTATGTCAGCAGATAGGAATGCAATGGTTATCAACTGCAGTCTCTTTGAATGATTAACCAGTCGACCCTGGCTCTGTGGCTAAATGAGTCAAGTGCACGATTGCATGGAAGGTGGGATGAGTTTTCCCAACAGCTCTCTAGGGAGGAATTAAAAAGCAACTTCTACACATACTTCTCCTACCACTGTGGAAACAACTGCTGGATGAAAGCTTTTGCTGTGTGAAATGGAAGATGTTATCAAGAGTAGGCAACTTTGAAGATGCTAATAATAATATGCCTTTCAAAGCTTTGTATTTTGATGCACATTTAAAGAAGCAGCATCTCTGTGTTAGTCTTCTAATAAATATAAAATCGTTGTTGAAATTTTCACCCCTCCCACAATAAATTGCAATTTTCCACCTTTAGATGCCCTGAATTTCACCTTTCAAAAGTATTGGTAGAACACTTAACCTCTTTAGGTTAAGGTTGGTGTTATTTATCTCCTCAGTCTTTTTTGGCTCTAGTACACAATATTTTCTTTGTTCAAATTCTGCAGTCTAGAAATTCTTGTTAACCAGCATTGCTTCTTTTTCTTAAACAAAACAAATCCTCACAGTCATCAGTAATACTAGACAAAGCTCTAAGCAGGCACTCTCACAATGATCAGTGGCCCACAGTGGTTGTGACGACCTCCTGCTTCTGAACTCTAGCTAAGGCCTGTCTGAAATATATCACTTTCTTCTTTTACAAAAAAATTATTTGTATGCAAATGAAACACAAGCCTGTTCCCAAAAAGAGTGAATCTTTAAATTAGGTGGAATTTTGTCTGATATCACCTTTGACTTCATTCTTTGCAGGTGCTTTTGTTTGAACTTTTCAATTTTGTTGAAAATTTAATAGTGTGAAATTCTGATTATGTATAAGTGAGAGAATGAGAGAGTATTATTACAAGGCAGTAATACATCAAGTTCCGATGCTGCAGTGCACAATGAGACAGCAGCAAGACCCCAAGGTGAGCTCCCTCCTTAAAATATACTCCAGGTTATGGTCGTAGCTTCTGGGGCATATTCTGGTTGTGTACTTTATCTTATGTGGACATCATGGTAGAAGTAGCAACATTGTATAACTGGAATTGTGAGTCTTTAAAAAATTTACTTCTACTCCATGTTACAATAAGGTATCTTGGTATGAAAATATGATGTCAATTTTCACATTTACACTCATGAAACCCAGCTCTACCTCACCACCACCTCCCTTGACCCCCACTGTAGCTAAATTATCAGATTGTTTCACTGACATTCAGCACTAGATGAGCAGAAATTTCCTCCAATTAAATATTGGCTATTTAGACTAACAGACTAAAGCCATTTTGGTCCCCACTGCAAACTCAGTTCCCTAGCTACTGACTCCATTCCTCTCCCTAGCAACTGTCTGAGACCAAACCAGACTGTTTGGAACCTTGGTGTCATATTTGAGATTCCCACCACATATTAGCATCATCATTATCACCGCCTATTTCCACCTCTGTAACATCACCTGACTTCATCTCTGTCTCAGCTTATCTGCTGCTGAAACCCTCATTCATGACTTGGTTACCTCCAGACTTGCCTATTCCAGGACATCCTTGGCTGGTCTCCCACATTCTGCCTTCTGCAAACTTGAGGTCATCTAAAACTCTGCTGCCTGTGTCCTAACCTGCACCCTACCATTCACTATACTTGCTGACCTACATGGACTCCTAACCTTTATGCCTTAATTTTAAAATTTTCATTTTTATTTTTATATCACTCCATGGCCTCATCCCTCCCTATCTCTGTCATCTCCCCCAGCCCCACAACCCTCTGAGATATTTGCGTTCATCTAATACTGGCCTCTTGAACACCCCCAATTTTAATCGCTCCACTATTGGTGGCTGTGTTCAGCTGCCAAGGCCCTAAGTTCTGGAATAACCTCCCTACCTCTCTCCAGCTCTCTATCGTACTTTTCTCCTTTGAGACATTCCTTAAAACCTTCTTGTGTCCAAGCTTTTGGTCATCTGACCTACTATCTCTTGTGGCTTGGTGTCATATTTTGCCTTTAGTGTGCTCCTGGAAGACATTGGAACATTTTATTATGTGAACAGCATGATACAAATATAAGTTGTTATATACCTTGTATGTGTAATATTAGCTGATAACACATTGAAGAAGATAAAAGGCCTTCCTAATCTGCAAGAGCAAAGCACATAAAGTCACTGACCAGTTGGGACAGGTGACCAGTTTCTGTGCTGTAAATTCTACACAAACACTCAGCATGTTAGCATCTTGAAACCATCATAACCGTTACCAAATTTAACAATCTCATAGGGACCAGAATTTTGCAAGTTGTAGTTTTATATTTAAAACCTGAACAAGGATGGCGTATACGATTGGGGCCCACTTAACAGAACTACACTCGGGACAATTTAAAACCTTACAAATAGCTGGGGCAGTCATTTGAAGGGATGGGGGAAGAAAGATAAGTTGAAGAGTTGAATAAGCATCATGTGGGAGGTATTCCTGTGCTCATTGTGCAGACAAGTCTGGAATGACGTGAAATATGAAGGTACAAATCTATACACTACATAATTAATTCAGAGAAATTGTGTACAGGCGAGTTATGCAAAGTAAAGATTGCACAAGTTTCTATTAAATTATGCCAAAAAAATTCTGTTCATGAGTTCAGATCCAGATAAAAGTTTGCCAAGAAACATTGTTTGGGTTACATTTTCTAAAAACTAGATCACAGATAAGCTGAATTGCACATATTTGAACCGCAGCCTGTTTAATCATTTGCTAAGCAATTCATTCTGAAGAAAAACATCTACAAACATGATTAGGCACCCAGAAGCCACTGCTGACTCTAAGTGAAATGTCTATATTAACTGCATTCAATACTTGGATAATTGAGAGAGCAGCTGACTTTTGGTCAGGGCTAGACATTGTAATTAAGTGTTACACTTAGCTCACCTGTGAATATGAAGTGGTTTGGTGTGCCGAAATTGTAACTCCAAATCACATTTGGTCCGCTGGAGTGGATTTGCAGAGTGCTGTGCATTCCAATGTTAAGTGTAAAAACAAAGATAAGAATTGACTGTTGATATTTGTGTATAATGCTGCTGAGCTGTGGACATTAAGTAAGTGAATGACAAGGCAGCAATCCAAGGGAGAAACTTCCCATCTCAACTGTAATTGAGAACTCTGGCAAGGGTAGAGAAGTACTTCCACTTTTAATGAACCGAGTAATTACATTTAGATTTGGGAAATTGGAGGTGGAAAATCACATAATGAGTTATTTAATCACTATTGATGTCAATTAACAAAAACAACCCAGAAAACACTTAAATGTAGTCACTACTCTCCTGTCAAATGGCTTGAAAGTTACAACTTCTCTCCTCTCACTCCTTCCATCATTAAAAATGATGTGCAAATTCTCATTATGTACGGGCAATGTTGTTCGTCCTTTGAGGTCAGGAGAACCATTTTCATCATCAGCAGCGTTTGGTAGGGTTCTGGTGGGTACCCATGTGACTGTTAAGGTTGATCTCTGCCGGAAGGTTCTTCAGACAGTTGGGTTTTGGACAAGTTGCTGGCTTGGGATTTCCTCTCCTTATGTTTTCTCTTTGCTTCTGATATGCACTTGCTTTCGAAAGAAGCTGCACCAGGTGATGCAATCCTGGGCGCATTCTACCAGCTCTTGGGATCAATATCAAAGCTACTAAGGAAAGCCCTCAGACTGTCCTTGTAGCACTTCCTTTGACCCCCATGAAAGCACACCTCAGACTCAAGCTCTCCATAGAAGATTAACTTTGGTAACTAAATGTCAAGCATTCTGGCTAATGACCAGCCCGACTTAGTTATGGCCATCTCACTACGGTGTGGATGCTTGCCATGCCAGCTTAGGTGAGCGCCTCAGTGTCTGGTATTTTGTCCTGCCATCTGACCTTCAGAAGCTTCTGAAGACAGCTCAAGTGAAAGTGGTTGAGCTTCTTGGCAAGACGCAGGTACAGAGTCCAAGTCAGAGTGGGCTCTGTAAACTTTCAGTTTGGTAGGAAAACTTATTCCTCTTCCTTACCAGACTGATGTTCGAAGTCTGCTTTGGCGATGTGTCCTGCCATGGATATAGACAGCTCGAGAGAGTTTGCTGCTAAGATAAGTGAACTTATCCACTGCTGACAGGTTTTGGTCATGGGCTAAAACCTTGGGCCCGAGATAGGTCTTTCCTGGAGCAGGCTGGTGCATTTCTTCAGTTTTCTTCATGCTGATCATAAGACTGAAAGTTGTCACATGCACTGGAGAACAAATCCATGGTACACTGCATTTTCAGCTCTGATCTGTAGCTAGTGTACCATCATCAGTAAACAGGAAATTGCTCTTTGCCTTTGGTCATCACAGATCGAGCAGCTTCCCATCCATGCAATATCTGATTTTGATGCCAGGATCTCCATCGTGGAAAGCATCAGAAAGCCTGGCGGGGAATAACATGCTGGAGAGAATTGGTGCAAGTACACAGCCCTGCTTAACTCCATTAATGACTGGGAATGGGCTAAGCAGTCCCTTTTACTGTTCTTAGACAGGTGCGGTGGTACTTTTAGGCTTATAATATATCTGTTAGTAGATTTTGATAAAATGTTTTCCCTACAATTATTTCTGCTATTCAGTAACTGTTGAACCATTGAGATGAATTTCTCAGTGCAACCAGATTTCTCCATTACCTTATGAAGGCGTTCACAGCAGACTGCCTCAAAGGCGTTGGTCAGGTCAACAAACTTGCTGCAGAGGTTCATGTTGTCCTGCAGCTGTCTAACTGCAAATACCAATTCAGTGATTCTTAGACCTTTCTGAAACCACACTGACTATGTGGCAACAGATCCTGGTCAAGATGTTACACCAAACCAGGCTTGTCCAACCTTTTCTCACGCTTGGGAGGCTAATGAGCAAATTTCAGAAAGACAAAGCTTGGCACAACATTAAACATGAATTTCAAAAAAAAAAGCAGACATATGGAAAAAAACAGCTTGGTGAACCAAAAAAAATCATGACAATAAATTGATAATTAAGAAAAAATGAGTAATAAATAGACCACCTATAGAGTGTGAAAGGGTGAGTGTGTGTGTGAGGGTGGCTGAGTGAATGAGGATGAGTGAGTGTGTGTGAGGATGAGAGTGAGTGTGAGAGAGGATGGGTGAGTGTGAGTGAGCGTATGAGTGTGTGTGAGGATGTGTGAGTGTATGTCAGGACGGGTGAGTGTGTGTAAGGGCGGATGAGTGAGCGAGAGTGTGTGAGGATGGATGAGTGAGTGAGAGCGTGAGGGTGGGTGAGTGTGTGAGAGAGTGGGTGAGTGTGTGAGGGGGAATGAGTGAGTGGGTGTGTGAGGGTGGATGAATGATTGAGTTTGTGTGAGGATGGGTGAGTGTGAGGGTGGGTGAGTGAGTGTGTGTGGATGGGTGAATGAATGTGTGTGAGGGTGGGTGAGGATGTGTGAGAGGGTGGGTGAGGATGTGTGTGAGGTTGGGTGAGTGAGTGACTGAGTGTGTGTGGATGAGTGAGTGTGAAGATGGGTGAGTGACTGAGTGTGTGTGCAAGGGTCAGCGAGAGTGCCTGTTTGTGGGGGTGAGGGTGAATGAGAACCCTGAGACTGGGAGTGAGCCAGACACACACTCCCCTCCCACTCACCCACTCTCTCTCACACACACACACACACGATCACCTCTCTCTCTCTCACGCACACAGACGATCATCCCCCTCTCTCACACACAGACCCCTCTCTCACACACACACACACTCCTCTCTCTCTCACACTCACATGCCCTTCCTAACCCTCATGCACTCACTCACACCTTCACACTCACTCACTCATCCATCCTCACACACTCTCACTCACCCTCACAAACATTCATTCACTCGCCCAGCCTCAAACACACTAATTCACTCACCCATCCTCATATACACTTGTTCACTCACCCATCTTAGAAACATAGAAAATAGGAGCAGGAGTATGCCCTTCGAGCCTGCTCCGCCATTCATCATGATCATGGCTGATCATCCAACTCAATAGCCTGCTCCCGCTTTCTCCCCATATCTTTTGATCCCTTTCACCCCAAGAGCTATATCTAACTCCTTCTTGAAAACATACAATGTTTTGGACTCAACTACTTTCTGGGATAGCGAATTCCACAGGCTCACCACTCTCTGGGTGAAGAAATTTCTCCTCATCTCTGTCCTAAATGGTCCACCCCGTATCTTCAAACTGTGACCCCTGGTTCTGGACTTCCCCCACCATCAGGAACATCCTTCCTGCATCTACCCTGTCTATCCCTGTGAGAATTTTATAGGTTTCTATGAGATTCCCCCTCATTCTTCTGAACTCCAGCGAATATAATACTAACCGACTCAATCTCTCCTCATATGTCAGTCCCGCCAACTCAGGAATCCTCACACACACATTCACCCACAAACACACATACACACTCACTCACTCATCCATCCTCACCTATGAACATACACATAAACATACGAATTAGGAGCAGGTGTAGGCCACTTGGCCCGAGCCTGCTCCGCCATTCAATAATATCACGGCCGACCTGAATGTAACCTCAACCCCACATTCCTGCCTACCCCCGATAACCTTGCACACCCTTGTTACTCAAGAATCTATCTAGCTCTGCCTTAAAAATATTCAAGGACTCTATTCCACCTCCTTTTGAGGAAGAGAGTTTCAAAGACTCACAACCCTCTGAGAGAAAAGAATTCTCCTCATCTCTGTCTTAAATGAGCGACCCCTTATTTTTAAACAATGACCCCCAGTTCTAGATTATCCCACAAGAGGAAACATCCTCTCCACATCCACCCTGTTAAGACCCCTCAGGATCTTAAAGGTTTCAATTAAGCCGCCTCTTACTCTTCTAAGTTCCAGTGAATACAAGCTTAACCTGTCCAGCCTTTCCTCATAAGACAACTTGCCCATTCCTGGTATTAGTCTAGCAAACCTTCTCTAAACTGCTTCTAACACACGTACATCTTTGTTTAAATAAGGAGACCAGTACGGTACACAATACTCCAGAAATGGTCTTACCAGTGCCCTGTACAACTGAAGCATAACCTCCCAACTTTTGTAATCAATTCCCCTCACAGTAAAATATAACATTCTATTAGCTTTCCTAATTACCTACTGTACCTGCATACTAACCTTTTGTGATTCATGCATTAGGACACCCAAATCCCTCCACGTCTTAGAGCTCTGCAATCTCTCACCATTTAGATGATAAACTTCCTTTTTATTTTTCTTGCCAAAATGAACAATTTCACATTTGCCAGATCTTTGCCCACTCACTTAACCTATCTTTGTAGCCTCCTTACATCCTCTTCACAATTTACTTTACTACCTATCTTTGTGTCATCAACAAATTTAGTTACCATTCCTTTGGGCCCTTCATCCAAGTCATTTATATAATGTTGAGGCCCCAGCGCTGATCCCTGTGGCTCACCACTCGTCACATTCTGCCAACCAGAAAAAGACCCATCTCTCTGCTGCCTGTTAGCTAGCCAATCTTCTATCCATGCCAATATGTTACCCATCCCTAAGTGCCCTTGTTGAGAGCGCATTAAGAGTCAGGGACTGGAGTCACATGTAGGCCGGACCAAGTGGATGGCAGATTTCCTTTCCTAAAGGGCATTAGTGAACCATATGGGTTTTTACGACAATCATTTCATGGTCATCATTAGACGTTTAATTCCAGGTATTAATTGAATTCAAATTCCATCATCTGCCATGGTGGGATTCAAACCCAGGTCCCTAGAGCATTAACCTAGGTTTCCAGAATACCAGTCCAGTGACAATACCACTATGCCACCACCTCCTCTGCGATAACCTTCGATGTGGCACTTTATCAAATGTCTTCTGGAAATCTAAGTATAGTACATCCATCGGTTCCCCTTTATCCACAGCACATGTGACTCCTTCAAAGAACTCCAATAGATTGATTAAACATGATTTCCCTTTTACAAAACCATGTTGATTCTACCCAATTGCCTTGAATTTTTCTAAGTGCCCTGCTAGAACATCTTTAATAATAGCCTCTAACATTTTCCCTACACACACTTACTCACCCAACCTCACACACACTCATTCACTCACCCTCACACACATTCACTCACCCACCCTCACACACAGTCACTCACCCATCCTCACACACAGTCATTCACCCATGCTCACACACACTCAGTCACTCACCCATCCTCACACACACACTCACTTTCTCACACACACACTCACTCACCCATCCTCACACTCACTCACCCGCCCTCACACACACTCACTCACCCATCCTCACACTCACTCATTCACCCATCCTCACACACACTCATTCACCCATCCTCACACACGCTCATTCACACATCCGCACATGCTCACTCACTCACCCACACACACATACACACACACTCATTTATCCTCATGTACATTCATTTACCCATCCTTACACAGACATGCAATCACCCACCATCCTCTCACATGCACACACCCACTCACACACTCAGTCACTCACCCTCACACTCACTTATCACCTATCCTCACACACACACTCACCCATCCTCTCAGACACAATCACTCATCCACCCTCCCACACACACACTCATCCTCACACACACTCACTCACCCTCTCACAGACTCACTCACTTACCCACCCTCTTACACACTCACTCTCACCCACCCTCACACACACTCGTTCACTCAGCCATCCTCTCACACACCCTCAAACACACACCCACCTTCACCCACGCACCCTCACACACGCTCATTCACTCTCCCACCCTCACACACACACACTCGCCCTCACTCACGAAATTGACTGGGGGCAGATAGGTGCAATGAGAGCGGAGGAGAGACCTGGAATGAGGCCTGAGGCCTAGCGGCGGGACTGAACGCAGATGCCCGCTGAGAGGAACGTGAAGAGCCGGGAGGGACACGGCTGGAGCCGGGAATAAGCAGCCAGAGCCAGGCCAGAGCACTGGGAGCTGCAGGAAAGTGGCCAGAGCCACGGAAAAGCATGGTGAGTGTAGGCCCGTGTGCTCCAGAGTCTCTCTACCTTCACTTACTCACAGTTCCTGGTGTTCACTGCTCCACCAATCACAGCCTGTTTTTCTTCTAAGTTTGAAGCTGATAGGCTTACTATTGAAGCTTGAGATTGGAGGAGTAGTTCCCAGCAGAAATCTTCAAACTCACTGACCCGTCCGACTAGCATTTTGACCAATCGATCCGGGGTCACGTAAAGGGGCTTCGCGGGCCATGACGAGCCTGCACTGAATGATTCAGAATAATTTTGAAGATGATTTTGCTGGCGATGGAGAGGAATGAGATTCCTCTATGATTGTTGCACAGATTGGTAAGTTTTTAATGTCTTGTACATATGAACAGTGGAGACATCATTGTATTCTTATGGGATGGTTCCTTGCTCCCACATGGACTGAAAGTGTTCAGTGAGCTTCTTGACCAGGCATTGGCCTCAGCCTTGTAGACCTCAGCTGGGATAGCATCAGCTCCTGGAGCTTTGCAGCTAAACAAGAGTTTGATTATGTTCGTCATTTCCAACAGCACAGGAGAACAATCGAGATGGCAGCTGATGACCCCATGTAGGGAGCGTTTAAGCACATCAGATGATCATTAACACTCTTTTGAAGGCAAGTCAACTTACTGACGAGATGGTTCATGACAGTAAAGCCTACTCCAGCTGTGCACTGTTCTTCTTTTCTTCTGTGGTAGCCTGATGATTGCTTCTTGCATCAATGTGAAAAGAAAAAGATTAGTGAAGACAAATGTAGGTCCCTTACAGTCAGAAACAGGGGAATTTATAATGGGGAACAAGGAAATGGCTGACCAACTAAATACATACTTTGGTTCTGTCTTCACAAAGGAGAACACTAATAACATACCAGAAATGTTGGGGAACACAGGGTTTAGTGAGAGGAGGAACTGAAAGAAATCATAATTAGTAGGGAAATGGTGTTGGGGAAATTGATGGGATTGAAGGCCGATAAATCCCCGGGGCTTGACAATCTACATCCCAGAGTACTTAAGTAAGTGGCCCTAGAAATAGTGGATGCATTGGTCGTCACCTTCCAAGATTCTATCGACTCTGGAACAGTTCCTACAGATTGGAGGATAGCTAATGTAACCCCACCGTTTAAAAAGGGAGGTAGAGAGAAAACAGGGAATTATAGACCAGTCAGCCTGACGTCGGTAGTGGGGAAAATTCTATAGTCCATTATAAAAGATTTAATAGCTGAGCATGTGGAAAACAGTGGCAGAATCGGACAGAGTCAGCATGGATTTATGAAAGGGAAATCATGCTTGACAAATCTACTGGAATTTTTCAAGGATGTAACTAGTAGAGTTGATGAGGGGGAGTCAGTGGATGTGGTTTATTTGGACTTTCAGAAAGCTTTCGACAAAGTCCCACATAAGAGATTGGCGTGTAAAATTAAAGCACATGGGATTGGGGGTAGTGTATTGAGATGGATAGAAAACTGGTTGGCAGACAGGAAACAAGGAAAAGGAATAAACAGGTCTTTTTCCGAATGGCAGGCTTTGACTAGTGGGGTACCGTAGGGATCGGTGCTGGGATCCCAGTTATTCACAATATATATTAATGATTTAGATGAGGGAATTAAATGTAATATCTCCAAATTTGCAGATGACATAACACTGGGTGGGAGGGTGAGCTTTGAGGAGGATGCAGAGATTCTTCAGTGTGATTTGGACAAGCTGAGTGAGTGGGCAAATGCATGTCAGATACAGTATAATGTGGATAAACATGAGGTTATCCATTTTGGTAGCAAAAACAGGAAGGCAGATTATTATCTGAATGGCTATAAATTGAGAGAGGGGAATGTGCAACAAGACCTGGGGTGTCCTTGTACACCAGTCGCTGAAGGTAAGCATGCAGGTGCAGCAGGCGGTAAAGAAGGCAAATGGTATGTTGGCCTTCATAGCCAGAGGATTCAAGTACAGGAACAGGGACGTCTTGCTGCAATTGTACAGGGCCTTGGTGAGACAACATCTGGAATATTGTGTGCAGTTCTGGTCTCCTTATCTGAGGAAGGATGTGCTTGCTATAGAGGGAGTGCAGCGAAGGTTTACCTGTCTGATTCCTGGGATTGTAGGATTGACATATGAGAAGAGATTGAGTCGATTAGGATTATGTTCGCTGGAGTTCAGAAGAATGAGGGGGAAATCTCATAGAAACTGATAAAATTCTAATAGGACTAGACAGGGTAGGTTTATTTGACTGACTATGAATATTGTGTCAGATAAATGCAGATGAGGAAGTCTTTTCAACCCATCCTATACAATTCACATTCAATTATTTTTTAAATTATTCCTGGGATTTTACCTCCAGTCCTTTGCCTGAAATTGGTTCATGTATTAATCACTATTCTGGTGATTCTGAGATTCTTGAGTGACAAATCTACTACAGAATGCATAGCCCATACTGCCCCTTGAGTTGCTCCATCATTCAACAAAATTGTGGCTGATCTCTCAACTCCACTTTCGCATCCTATCCACATATCTCTTGGAAAAACATCATATTACATCACCCTTTTTCTATTTCTACCTATCTCTACACCCTTCCCCATGCAGTGTTTTACTCACCAATATATTATAAGTCTCAATCTGCCTCCTAGTTTGGAGTCATCTGCAAATTCGACCAATTTGCATTGAGTTCCTGATTGCAAGTTGTTAATGCAAATAAGGAACAGTAGGGGTTACAACACAATCCCACTCAGCACCTCACCCACCCTGCCCTGCTGCTTTCTTGCATTTTGTAAATTTGTTATTCTCACCCAGGTTTTACCATGAACACTCAATGTTTCCAGTTTCAGCAGCAATCCTCTGCGAGAAACTACTGAAATTTAAGTTCACCAAGACTCTCAGCTTAACATGTTTTAAAAAAAATGATTTCTCAGGATTTCCCCTTTCGGTGCTGATTTATTAGATCATCATGCTTAATTTTACACTCAATATCAATTATATCATTTTTATTTAATATACAAGTTATGCAGTCTAGTTTGTCAGTTTAGATATCATAACCAATGTGTGCCCTAACAGGTGTTCAATTTGCATGAGAATAAATTGAAAGACTGTACAGTACTGGATGGGAGAACAGCGTGCAAGAAGCATAGATAGTTCATGAAGTTATTTTGGGCTGGAGGAAGGTTTGTAGTGGAGTTCCCCAGGGTCGGTGTCTAGGTGTGCAGGGGACAATTTCAAAATTTGTGGATGATATGAAGCTTGGGAGTGTTGTCAACTGCAAGGAGGACGGTGTGCAACTTCAAGAGGACATAAACAAGTTGGTGGAGTGGGCAGATGAGGTTCAATGCAGAGAAGTGTGAGCTAATGCATTTTGGTAGGAAGAACATGGATATGCAATAGAAACTAAGGTGTAACATTTTGAAGGGGGTGCAGGAGCAGAAAGACTTGCGTGTATATGTGCATAGATCATTGAAGGTGGCAGGACAGGTGGAGAGAGCAGTTAATAAAGCATATGTTATCCTGGGCTTTATTAATAGGAGCATAGATAGAAGAGCAGGGAGGTTATACTGAATTTATATTCCTCCTTACACCTCAGCTGGAATATTGTGTACAGTTCTGGGCACCATATTATAGGAAGGATGTGAACATTGGAGAGTGCAGAAGAGGTTTACAAGAATGGTTCCAGGGATGAGAAACTTCACCTATGAGGATAGATTGGAGAGGTTGGGACTGTTCTCCTTGGAGAGAAGGCAGATAAGAGGAGATTTGATAGAGATGTTCAAAATCATGAGGGGGCTGGACAGCATAAATAGGGAGAAGCTGCTCCCGCTCGTAAAAGGATCAAGAACGAGAGGGCACAGATTTAAAGTGATGTGCAAAAGAAGCAAGTGTGACTGCTTGCACACAAGCAGGGGAGAGACCTCACCCTGAGTGAGACACAACCAGAGTGAGTGTGGGTATTGACAATTTGGTGCACAGTGGGAAGTCGGTGCGGAGGGGAAGAGGTGCTCTTTGCATTTTTTCTTTGCTATCCAACTTCTTCAATCTTCAGAGAGTGGTCTTGCCCTGCTGCAGCAGTAGAGGCTACAAGGGAGAGAAATAACTGGAAAGTAGTGGGTAAGGTCATGTAAGTATTTACTACTTTTATTACTTACAGTTTAAGGTCTTTTTGTGGTTTATAGTTTGTATATTCAGTAGTAATGAGGATCAGGAAAGAAGGGCCCTAGAATAATTGATTTAAAAGGCTTAATTTAAAGGGATAAGTCATGGCAGGAGAGCTCAAAGCTGTGGCGTGCTCCATGTGGAAAGCCGGGAACATTTCCAGTGCCCGGGACCAGCATGTGTGCAGGAAGTATGTCCAGCTGCAGCTTCTGGAAGCTCGGGTTTCAGAGCTGGAAAAGCAGCTGGAGACACTGTGGACCATCCTCGAGTCTGAGCGCATCGTGGATATCACATTTAGAGAGGTGGTCACACCATAGCTGAAGGGACTTGAGGAAAGAAGGGAATGGGTGCCCACCAGGCAGTCCAAGAGAAACAGGCAGGTAGTACAGGAGTCCCCTGGGGTCCTGCTTGCAAATCCGTATTCCATTTTGGAGGCAGATGAGGGCGCTGGCTCCTCCAGGGAGTGCAGACAGAGCCAGGCTTCTGGCACCACAAGCAGCCTATCTGTACAGGAGGGAAGAGCAATAGTGATAGGGGATTCTATAGTCAGGGGAACAGATAGGTACTGCTGTGGCCCTCAACGTGACTCCAGGATGGTGTGTTGCCTCCCTGGTGCCAGAGTCTGGGATGTCACTGAATGGCTACAGGGCATTCTGAAGGGGGAGGGTGATAAGGCAGAGGTCATGGTACATGTTGGTGCCAATGACATAGGTAGAAAGAGGGATGAGGTCTTGCATCAAGAATTCAGGGAGTTAGGCAGTAGACTGAAAAGCAGGACCTCTCGGGTTGTAATCTCTGGATTACTCCCAGTGCCAAGTGCTAGCTAGCACAGAAATAGGAGAATAGCGCAGATGAATATGTGGCTTAAGAGTTGGTGCAGGAGGGAGAGTTTTAGATTCCTGGATCACTGGGACCGTTTCTGGGGAAGGTGGGACGGTCTACATCTGAACCAGAGCGGAACTAACAACCTTGTGGGTGGGTTTGCTGGTGTTGTTGGGAGGAGTTTAAACTAATTCGGCAGGGACAGGGGACCCAGAATGTTAGCAGAATAGGGACATATCATAATACAGTAAAACAATCAAGTCAGAGAGAGTACAGCTGCATTAAGTTTCAGGGGAGTAAGGCAAGGCTGAATGGCCTCTACTTTAATATCAGGAGTATTACAGGTAAAATGGATGAGTTAAGGGTGAGGATTGACATGTGGAGTTGAGATATAGTAGCCATCACAGAGATGTGGTTGAGGGAGGGACAGGATTGGCAGCTCAACATTCTGGGATATAGAATCTTCAGGCGAGACAGGGGAGGGGGTAAAAGAGGAGGAGGCATTGCATTATTAGTTAAGGAGTCAGTTATTGCAGTAAGGAGAGATGATATTTTGGAGGGGGTATCGAATGAAGCTTTGTGGGTGGAGTTTAGGAATAAAAAAGGGGCAGCCTCATTGTTAGGTATTTATTATAGACCCCCCCCCCCAAGATAGTCAGCAGGAAATTGATAAGCAAATATGTGCACAACTTGCGGAGGTGTGTAAAAGCAATAACAATAGGGTAATTGTATTAGGTGATTTCAACTTTCCCAACATTAATTGGGATAGACATAGTGTTGAGGGCTTGGATGGAGTGAATTTCTCGAAATGTGTACAGGAGAATTTTTTTGGTCAATATGTAGAGGATCCAACAAGGGACGGCACAGTGCTGGACCTAATTCTGGGGAATGAAGTTAGACAGGTGGCTGAGGTGATGGTGGGGGAGCATTTTAGTGATAGCAACCACAACATGGTACAATTTAAGCTTGTTATGGACAATGAAATAGACAAGTTGCTAAAAAATGCTTTGCATTGGGGGAGAGCGGATTTTAGTGAAATAAGGCAGGATCTGACCAAGGTAGACTGGGAACAGCTATTTGTGGATTGGTGGAGTGGGTGGTAAAGTGGCAGATGGATTTTAACATAGAGAAGTGTGAGGTCATATATTTAGGGAGGTCAAACAGTTACAGGGATTACAAAATAAATGGGAATATACTAGGAGAGGTAGATGAAGTGAGAAATCTTGGCGTACAAGTACACAGGTCCTGAAGGCAGCAGTTCAAGTAGACAAGGCTGTAAAGAAGGCATATAGAATGCTCTCCTTTACTGGCAGAGGTATAGAATATAAAAGTAAGGATATAATGTTGCAATTGTATAAAACATTGGTGAGGCCACAACTGGAGTATTGTGCACAGTTCTGGTCGCCACATTACAGGAAGGACGTAATAGCTCTGGAGAGAGTGCAGAGGAGGTTTACAAGAATGTTGCCAAGGTTAGAAAAGTGTAGCTATGAGGAGAGATTGGATAGGTTGGGGTTATTCTCCTTAGAACAAAGAAGGCTGAGAGGTGACTTGATTGAGGTGTACAAAATTATGAGGGGAATAGATAGAGTGGGTAGGATAAAATTGTTTCCCTTAATGAAGAATTCTAGAACCAGGGGACATAGATTCAAGATAAGTGGCAGAAGGTGTAGGGGGGACATGAGGAAGAACTTTTTTATGCAGAGGGTAGTGGGTGTCTGGAATTCGCTGCCTAAGTTGGTGGTAGAGGCAGAAACTTTAAACTCTTTTAAAAAGTACCTGGATCTGAACCTAAAGTGCTGTAAGCTGCAGGGCTATGGGCTGGTTGCAGGAAGGTGGGATTAGAAAGGGCACCTGCGTGTCCTCGGGCTGGCATGGACAAGATGGGCCGAATGGCCTCCTTCTGTGCTGTAACTTTTCTATGGTTCTATGGTTGTGGGGAAATCTACAGAAGAGCAGTGAGGGGTGTTCAAAAAGAAAATAGGGGGGGTACAGGTGCATCATGTTCCCTCTAGGGTGATAGGGAGGAGTAACAAGCCCAGAGAACTATGGATGACCAGAGATATTCAGGATATGATGAGAAGGAAAAGAGAAGCTTCTATCAGGTACAAGGGGAGCAAATCAGCAAAGGCATTAGTGGAGTACAGAAAGTGCAGGGTGGAGCATAAAAAAGCAATTAGGAGAGCAAAGAGGAGATATGAGAAAGCTCCAGCTGGTAAATATAGGGAAAATCCCAAGATATTCTATAAGTATATCAATGGGAAGAGGATAACCAGGGAAAGAGTAGGGCCCATTAAGGACCGAGGGGGCAATCTATGGGCGGAGCCACAGGACATCGGTAGAGTGTCGAACGAATATTTCACATCCCTCCTCACCCAAGAGAATGAGGTTGAAGGTATGGAACTCGGGGAGAGGGACTGCGAGGTTCTTGAGCAAATTGATATATGGAGTGACAAGGTATTGGAGGAGGCTTAAAGGTGGACAAATCTCCAGGTCCGGATGATTTGTGTCCCAGACTGCTGAGGGAGGCAAGGGGGGAGATCGCAGGGGCTCTGACCCAAATTTTTAATTCCCCTCTGGCCACAGGGGAGGTGCCAGAGGACTGGAGAACAGCTAATGTGGTTCTACTGACTAAGAATGGTTGTAGAGGTAAGCTAGGGAACTACAGGCCAGTGAGTCTCACGTCAGTGGTAGGGAAACTATTGGAGAAAATTGTGAAGGAGAGAATCTATCTCCACTTGGAGAGGCAAGGTTTGATCAGGGATAGTCAGCTTGGCTTTGTCAGAGGGAGATCATGCCTAACAAATTTGATTAAATTTTTTGAGGAGGTGACCAGGTGTGTAGATGAGGTAGTGTAGTTGATGTAGTTTATATGCATTTCAGCAAAGCCTTTACAAGGTCCCACATGAGAGACTTATAAAGAAGGCAAATGCACATGGGATACAGGGTAATTTGATAAGGTGGATTCAAAATTGGGTTAGTTGTAGGAAACAGAGGGTGATGACAGAAGGATGCTTTAGTGACTGGAAGTCCGTGTTCAGTGGCGTAGCACAGGGATCTGTGCTGGGTCCCTTATTATTTGTCATTTATATAAGCGGCATAGATGACTATGTGGGGGGTAGGATTAGTAAGTTTATGGATGACACAAAGATTGGCCGGGTGAGGTTGAGTGTCTTGGGCTACAGGAAGATATAGATGGGATGATCAAATGGGTAGATAAGTGGCAGATGGAATTTAACCCTGAAAAGTGTGAGGAAGGAGTAATTTGACAAGGAAGTATTCAATGAATGGGATGACACTAGGAAGTTGTGAGAAACAAAGGGACCTTGGCATGTGTGTCCATAGATCTCTGAAGGCGGAGGGGCATGTTAGTGGGGTGGTGAAAAAGGCATATGAGACACTTGCCTTTATCAATCGAGGCATAGATTACAAAAGTAGGGAGGTCATGTTGGAGTTGTATACAACCTTGGTGAGGTCGCAGCTACAGTACTGTGCGCAGTTCTGGTCACCACGTTATAGGAAGGATGTGATTGCACTGGAGGAGATGCAGAGGACATTCACCAGGATGTTGCCTGGGATGAAACATTTAAGTTATGGAGAGGTTTTTGTCCTCACTTATCACCCCACCAGCCTCCGCATTCAAAGGACCATCCTCCGCCATTTCTGCCAACTCCAGCATGATGCCACTACCAAACACATCTTCCCTTCACCCCCACTGGTGGCATTCCGTAGGGATCGTTGCCTCCGGGACACCCTGGTCCACTCCTCCATCACCCCCTACTCCTCAACCCCCACCTATGGCACCTCCCCATGCCCACACAAAAGGTGCAACACCTGCCCCTTCACTTCCTCTCTCCTCACCGTCCAAGGGCCCAAACACTCCTTTCAAGTGAAGCAGCATTTCACTTGCATTTCCCCCAACTTAGTCTACTGCATTCGTTGCTCCCAATGCGGTCTCCTCTACATTGGAGAGACCAAACGTAAACTGGGCAACCGCTTTGCAGAACACCTGCGGTCTGTCCACAAGAATGACCCAAACCTCCCTGTCGCTTGCCATTTTAACACTCCACCCTGCTCTCTTGCCCACATGTCTGTCCTTGGCTTGCTGCATTGTTCCAATGAAGCCCAATGCAAACTGGAGGAACAGCACCTCATCTTCCGACTAGGCACTTTACAGCCTTCCGGACTGAATATTGAATTCAACAACTTTAGATCTTGAACTCCCTCCTCCATCCCCACCCCCTTTCTGTTTCTTCCCCCTTCCTTTTGTTTTTTCTAATAATTTATATAGATTTTTCTTTTCCCACCTATTTCCATTATTTTTAAATCTTTTATGCCCTGCTTGCCTTTCCACCCCACCCCCACTAGAGCTGCACCTTGAGTGCCCTACCATCCATTCTTAATTAGCACATTCGTTTAGATAATATCACCACCTTCAACGTCTGTGTTCTTTTGTTCTTTTGTCTGTGACATCTTTTGATTATCTGTTCTCATCACTGCTTGCTTGTCCCTACAACCACACCACCACTCCCCCCCACTTCTCTCCCCCCACCCAACTCCCCCCCCCCCACCTTAAACCAGCTTATATTTCACCCCTCCTCTTAGATTCACTCAGTTCTGTTGAAGGGTCATGAGGACTCAAAACGTCAACTCTTTTCTTCTCCGCCAATGCTGCCAGACCTGCTGAGTTTTTCCAGGTAATTCTGTCTTTGTTTTGGATAGACTTGGGTTGTTTTCGTTGGAGCAGAGAAGACTGAGGGGTGACCTGATCGAGGTGTACAATATTATGATGGGCCTGGACAGGGTGGATTGGGAGCAGCTGTTCCCATTAGTTGAAAGGTCAGTCATGAGGGGACACAAGTTCAAGGTGAGGGGCAGGAGGTTTAGAGGGGGATGTGAGGAAAAACTTTTTTACCCAGAGGGTGGTGACGGTCTGGAATGTGTTGCCTGGGAGAGTGGTGGAGGCGGGTTGCCTCACATACTTTAAAAAGTACCCGGATGTGCACTTGGGATGTCATAACATTCAAGGCTGTGGGCCAAGTGCTGGTAAATGGGATTAGGTAGGTAGGTCAGGTGTTTCTCATGTGTTGATGCAAACTCAATGGGCCGAAGGGCCTCTTCTGCACTGTGTGATTCTGTGATTCTATGACGTGAGAGGAAACTTTTTCACACAATGAGTGATTCGCATCTGAAATGCACTGCCTGGAATTGTGATGGAGGCAGGTTCAGTCGAGGCATTCAAGAAGACATTAGATGATTGTTTTTATTCAAATAATGTGCATGGGTGCGGGGAAAAGGCAGGGCAATGGCATTAGGTCATAATGCTCTTTTGGAGATCTCGTGCCGACATGAGGGGCCGAATAGCCTTCTGTGCTGTTAAGATTCCGTTATTCTGTGTGAAGTTATCCTTGACCAGCTAATCACAGAATTATTTAAGTGCAGAAGGAGGCCATTCGGCGCATCGTGTCTGCATCAGCGTTCTAAGAGCAATTAGCTTAGTGCCGCTCTCCCTCATTCTTCCCCATAACCCTGCCGTTCTTCATCTTCAAACAACAGTCTAATTCCCTTTTGAAAGCCTCAACTGAATCTGCCTCCGCCATACTCTCAGGAAGTGCATTCCAGACCTTAACCACTTGCCGTGTGAAAAGTTTTTCCTCACATCGCTTTTACTTCTTTTTCCAATTATTTTAAATCCGTGCCTTCTTGTTCTTGATCCTTTCACGATTGGGAAGACGTTGTCCCAATCTACTCTGTCCAGACCCCTCATGATTTTGAATACCTCTATCAAATCTCCTCTCAGCCTTTCCTTCTCCAAGGAAAACAGTCCTAACTTCTCCAATTTATTTTCATACCTGAAGTTCCTCATCCCTGGACCATTCGCATGAATCTTTACTGCACTGTCTTCAATGCCTTCACATCCTTCCTGACGTGTGATGCACAGAACTAAATGCAATACTTCAACTGAGGCTGAACCAGTGTCCTGTACAAGTTCAACATAATGTTTATATGCCCTGAATAATTGTGCACGTCCTAGACACCATGGAGTCAAGATCATAGAGTTATAACGGCACTGAAGGGGGCCTTTCAGCCCATCGAGCTTATGCCGGCTCTCTGAAGAGCAATCCAATCAGTCCCATTTTCTTGCTCCATCCCAATGGGCTATGGACGGTCATTTCCCTAAAGTGCCCATCCAATTTCCTTGTGAAATCAATGTCTCCTCTTCCACCATCCTCATTGGCAGCGAGCTTCAGGTCAACCTTTCGCTGCATAAAAAAAGTTATTCCTCAACACCCCTGCAGCTCTTGCCCTAAAACCTTAAATCGGTGTCCCCTACTTCTTTTATTATTAGCTAATGGGAACATCTTTTCTTAGTCTATCTTATCTAAACCTGTCATGATCTTATACACCTCTATCAATTCTCCCCTCAATCTCCTTTTATAATCTTCCTTACTTGCATTCACACTTCTGACAGTATGGGTTGGTATTTCTTTAATCTGTTGAGTCAATAAAATGTGTCACTCCAACCTAAAACCCACTTTCTTTGGCTGGGGTAATGATGTATTCCTGACTGGCTTCCTGCCAGTATCTGATGGCCTGCCAGTCCACCTGAGGAAAATTCATATGGTGCTGTAGCAGGCTGCACCTGGGAGTCCTGGTGAGCATTGGCGAGAGCCACACAGAAGGGCTGGGAACCTGAACTCTGCTACTGCCAAAACCCCCACCTACCCAGCAGGCAAGAAAGATGCAGCCAGCAGTGGAAAATAAATTACGGTAATTGCTCAGAGTTGGTGGTAGCTCACAGCCTGATTTTTCCTGACATTTTTTTGTCCTATTTGACTCACAGAATCACAGTGCAGAGGAGGCCCATCGAGTCTGCACCGACACGTGAGAAACACTTGACCTACCTACCTAATACAATTTACCAGCACTTGGCCCATAGCCTTGAGTGTTATGACGTGCCAAGTGCTCATCCAAGTACTTTTTAAAGGATGTGAGGCAAACCGCCTCCACCACCCGCCCAGGCAACGCATTCCAGACCATCACCGCCCTTTGGGTAAATAAGTTTTTCCTTACATCCTCCCTAAACCTCCTGCCCCTCACTTTGAACTTATGCCCCCTTATGACTGACCCTTCAACAAAGGAAAACAGCTGCTCCCTATCCACCCTGTCCATGCCCCTCATAATCTTGTACACCTCGATCAGGTTGCCACTCAGTCTTCTCTGCTCCAACAAAAACAACCCAAATCTATCCAACCTCTCTTCACAACTTAAATGTTTCATCCCAGGCAACATCCTGGTGAATCTCCTTTGCACCCCTTCCAGTGCAATCACATCCTTCCCATAACTAGTTCTATACAACTCCAACATGACCTCCCTACTTTTGTAATCTATGCCTTGATTGATAAAGGCAAGTGTCCCAAATGCCTTTTTCACCACCCCACTAACGTGCCCCTCTGCCTTCAGAGAGAGGACATTGGAGGAAAATCCAGGCCTCAGATTTTTTGCAGTGACCTACACAAACTTAATTCTTTTCAAGGACTTTAAAATTTTGATTCCTCTACCTTTCTTGTGCCATCTTCCACATTTTAAAATCCAATCTTGGGTGCCACCACCTCCCTATTTCCTGATTTACCCAACCACCTCATGCTCTGCAACTTTTGTGGTTACCTGTGCCTCCAACCTTAGCCCTGTTAGTTTTCTCAATTTAAAAGATATGGTATGTAGAATGGAAATGGTCAAGGTTCACTTGTGTTCGGCTCCTTCCAGCAGAGCATGTTTAATTGACACTGTCACAGATCTAGCTTTTTGAATTTTGAGGGAGCGGCTAGCTATTAGTAAGCAAGAATTCTCCCTGATCCTCAAAAGGTAATAATTGAGCAAAAAAGAGAACATCTTAATACAATTCCTGTAATTGTACACTGCATTACAATTGCATTCCACAGATAACATTCCTATGGCCTATCAAAAATGGAACATTGTTCCACAGAATATTCATACCTCTATCTGTGTACTTATCCTATCTTTCAATCTATTCATCCAATTCCTTTTAAAAACAGGAGTCAAATTGACAAAGTATCATTTGACAGCCATATGTCCCTTTGGTAACAGCAGGAGTAGAAGCTAAGAGTTTATGCTTAAATTAATTTCAAGAAAGCTCTGTTTTTTTGACTCGCTCACCTGCTTTTAGCTGCTCCAGATTAAATAAATTGAACCCCAAACGATCCAAATTGTACAAGGTCCACTGGAAACAGCAAGCTAAATCAGTGGATTGGACCTCATCATTACATTCTTATTATTTTAAATGACAACCATATCCCACACCATTTTAGTGAGTTCACTATCAAAATGGTGTGGCATATGGCTAGATTGCTAATCTGTCAGATTTACAAAAAGTATGCAATAAATTGTGCAATTTTGCTTCACTGGGTATTTTGTTTCAGTGAATCTGCTCAGGAGGCAGCAGTATAGGATTATAGGATTTACCATTTTCCTTTACAGCCATCCTCAGAGGTGCTTACCTCTCATTGGAAGTAACACAGTCATGTTCATGATCTTAGCAGGCCTCCTGTTTAGCCGACAGGTTATGTCCCAAATAAAAAGGATAGGGAGGGAGAATAAACCAGACCTTCTTGCTTGTTACTGAAGGGAGTTGGCAGTAGTTGTGAGTTTACCAAGACAGCAAGAAAATATATCATAGCTTACGAAATGAATTGCCATTAGACCTTTAAATTTAGTTGGGAATATGAAAACTAATTTTTTTTTTAAAATACTTTTAAGGGTGCAGGTGACAGCTTTGTGGGTGCCCTGGCATTCTACATGGCTCACTATCCTTGCATGGAACTGGACGAAATGAGCAGAAGGGCCTGTGACATTGCCTCGGTGAGCGTCCAATCACAAGGAACTCAAGCTAGCTACCCCTACAGAGCACAGCTCCCACAGGAACTATTTTAGGAAAAAGCTGCGCGTTTCAGGAAAAAAATGAAGAAATGGGCCATTCATCATGGTAATATTCATAGTTAATTTTATTGATTTTTTTTCAAATAACAAATTGTAAATAAAAGTGCAAAAGGAACACTTCTCATGTTATCGTCTCCTTTGGAAATATCACCATCATCTTTTGCGTCATCCCAAAGCCACAGATGATATTCTAATTCCAGGAAATCTTGTTCAGTTTCTAAACTATCCTTCTACAAAGCCAGTCCATTTAAGCACCCTATATCAGATTGACCTGATTTTCTTCTTTTCAAAGAAAAGGACATGCTTGTTCACTGCAAAGGAAATAAAAGAAAATTACTATGCAGGGTACTAAAACAAAATTGGCACCAAGTTAGCAGCTGCTAGGAACCCATCTGACTACACAGAACAACTGAGATTAGGGAGTCATCATGTGAGGAAGAGTGCTGCCGCTGCTTAGCGGGTTATAGCGTAAACAGGTTATAAGCGGGTTACAGCATAAACATTTCACCAGAGAATTTTTTTCACTGACTCACCCTCATCTGCTTTTACTGAAAATCCAGCTAATAGCTGGAGAAGGTTTTTTTTTAAAATGGTAAAAATGGGCATATCTTGCTAATAGCAATGCCAGTAACTAATGGTGAAGGAAGCTCTTGTCCCTTGAAATTAAGCTCCAGTACTTGTGTACAATGTTGCATGTCGATACAAATTTCTTTTGTGTACAGCTTCAACAGAAGCACATTAAAAATAACCAGTTAATATTGCCATTAAAAAAAAACAGAAGGGAATTTAATACAAGCTTAGTAGCATATACTTGTATTCAACGGACTTTATTTCAAGACACTGAAGCCATTTGTTTTCTCAAAGGTAGAGGTGAAAAAACAATAACCAAATGAAATAATTATCAAAGCGTAACAAAGTGATAACTCTGTTAAACCAATTAGAGCAAGCTGGCAATTTCAGCAGCGAAAGTTAAAATGTTTACAAGCACTGAAAATGAAGCTTTTCAAAACTGCTTCAAGCCAAATGCTCTGTATAGAAGTGCACTAAAAGTTCACTTTTTCAACAACATGACACTCTCAATAACACTAAGCCCTTGGGTCTTTCATGTTTTAACAAGTAAAAGGAGACTTTGTATTATAGCCCAGATATAAAGTACAGCACAGAACGCAAATGTTTTCTCAGCCCTTTTTATGCCCAAATATTTTCTGGAACCGCACCTATCATTTAAAAGTCTTTAACACATGACGTAAGTGGCATGAGGTTTTTTCTTTTTTTAAAAAGGAAACACACCCAAACCAATGTCCTGCCACGACTGATGTCCAGTTGTTTCCATGAGTGGATACATATTTAGTGAAGGATTAGAATATTATAGATCATAGCACCAAACTATCAGAATGCTTTTCTTTGGGGGATCACATACAGGACTGAGAAAGCAGTTACTGAATCCATTCCTAGTGAGACGAGTCAAACATTCAACATCCAGGCCAGATAAAAATTGTTCCCCATACTTTTCTCCAACAGTGTGCCTCCGATCTGAAAACTCTCAGTGATATCAGCGCTCGTCATAATAAATGATGTGATTAAAAGCATACATGAATTTGTGATATTATAATAAAACAAAAGGATTTTCACATGGAGTCAGCTAATGACGGAATATGTGAATAGGTGTATATCATTATTTCCCCATGATGTTTGTTTTATCTGAAATGATTTAACACTGTACTTTAATCTTTGGCTATAAGGGTCTTCCACAATGTCTGAGATCCTCCAGTCTCCAGATAGTCAGCGACCAGATGTGGCCTGGAGGATGCACTTATGGGACCCCTCGGAAGTCCAAATACAATGCTCTGTGGGAATTGCCTGGAAAGTTTAAACTTCTGGTAGAGAATTCCCCTGCTTCCGGGCCCTGCCAAGCAAGTCTCCAACTCTGAGTCACTATACAACTGACCGCCCAATCACTCACACTGATCCCCCCACAAATACTTCACCTAACCTGACTTGACTCGCCCCAGCCCGATACCCCCTCTTGACACCCCCGACCCAAGCCAACTTGACCTGACTTCCGCCCCTACCTGACAACCCCTCCTGAGCTCGCTAACCTTGATCCACTTCACCCATCTGTTACCCTTCCCCACACTACCCACTCACCTTACACACCTCTCCCTGGCTATTTTCAAAGAAGCTTTGGGACATGACACTGCGCCAATTCTGAGTTGTTCCCTATGAGATATGTTGCATTCAATCAGATTTGAAGGCTCCTCCCTCAGAAAATTGCTCAGAAAAATTGGAGCAAAGTAAGTGCATTTTTTTTGTCTGATCAGAGTCAGAAATAGGGTTTCCGATCCTGACTGGAAGATCTGGGCCAATGAGTTTGAATACTTCTGTTTTAAATGGGTGAGTGTTCACAGCACTAAACTTGGGAGCCTCATGTACTGAGCTCGCAGAGATACCGGTGTGAAAAAGAAATCACCATGTTGCTCAGGTACTGAGTGGGAAATATTCTTCTAGGGATTGGGATTTACAACAAAAACTTGCATTTACATAGTGCCTTTAACATAGTATAACATCCCAAGGCATTTCACAGGAGCACCTTTACATAAAATTTGTTGCCGAACCATATTAGGAGATCATAGGACAGGTAATCAAAAGCTTGGTTAAAAAGGTAGGTTCCAAGGAGAACTTTTAAGGAGAGAGAGAAGTGGAGAGGATTAGGGATGGAATTCCAGAGCTTAGCTCGGGTGCCAATAGTGAAGCGATGAAAAATTGGGGATGTGCAAGAGGACATAATTGAAGGAGTGCAGAAATCTGGTAGGGCTGGAGGCACATTATTGAAGAAAAGTACAGGGAACATAATTTTAATCTGGCCTGGATCTGATCTGGAGCAGATCTTGAACACTGGATTCCAATCACAGATGGTATGGCAGGGAGTGGAGGAAAAAGTTGTGATAAAAGAACCCAGTACCAATTCACTAGTCAGTCAGTGTGCTGAAATTCAAGACCAGTTATAGAAGTTGAACAGTAAGGCCAAAGAATGCAGTACCGTGTGTTTTGTTCAGACCTTACTTTACCTTTCTATTTGGTCCAAATCGTCCTCAGTCAGGAGTTGCACACACACACACAGACATTGATCATAGATTCTCAGATATCTGTAATGCTTTTTGGTTGATTTGCCAAGCAGCACAACAGACTCACCCCCTAGGGAAAGCTGTGCCTAAACTAGCAGACGGTGGAAGGAAGCCCAGAGCCAGTCTCCTGAGCACCACAGATGAAGGGGAAGTGAGTATCACACTGCTCTAGAGAATCAGCCTGCAAATGTCAACAAGAGGGATTCAAACTCATTCTCAGGTCAGTACTGTTGTCGTAGTTACTAGGAGAAACTTTAACATACACACACACATAAAAAATATATATAGACACTCAAACACAGGGTTGTGAGGCTGTAGAATATATCATGAGTGAATGATTGAAACGGAAACCATGTTGACATTTAAGAATAGACAGGTAGGTAGCTGAAGCAAAGGGATATAAAAAGGAAATGAATAGAGGGCAGGCAGATAGGATTAGGACAACTGTTTGTGTGAAAGATTAATACCAACATGGCCTGCTTGGCCAAACAGCCCACTTCTGTATTGTAACGGATCACCCCATTTTCAGGTGGCAATATGTGGCGCATGTCGATCATTGCCAACAGAGTACAAGAATGAAGATGTTACATGCTGCTTCTAGTTCTGTATGGTATGAGACCATTTTGTTAACAAGATTACATTCCAGAATGAATATTTTAGAGTATCAGTCAATCTCTCATGGTGTTTCACATAGGAAGTCAAGATATGTGTAGAATTCAGGTGAAATTGGGTTAGAGGGCAAAGTATAACTAGAGTAGGGCACACACACACACACACAACATTTTTAATACATTATAGATAACAAATTGGTGGTTAGAGTTATAATATGAAATGAATGAATAAGTTAGTAGCATCAATAAAGGGTACCTAATGAAGACGCCAACTAGTGACACATTCTCCATCTACCTGCCATAGATACACGTTACAATTTACCTATAGGATCGTGTTTTCTCAGGATTATTTTTTCCCGTAGTCGGCTCCTCTTTACATTGAAGCAATAGCCACTTCCAGCTGCACTCACCATCCTCACAAGAATGGACCTGGGAAAATTCAACAAAACATTTGTCAGATTCTGCTCTGCCAGTAAGTGAGTCAAATCTTCATTTATCAGTGACCACACACACTCCTCACAACTGTGCCTCAGTGCTTTAAAGGGGAGGGTCATTGAATGAGTGGGAAAGTGGCTATGCTGCTCCCCTCATCCAAAGAAAAGGGTTCTTAGGAGGCTTCTGAAAAGCAGGAAAGGAGATGGCAAGATGGAGGGTATTAATTGACAGGGTTCTAGAGAGTTGGGAATTGGAAGGAAGGGTTCATATTCATGTAGCAACTTTATCACATCCTCAGGATACTCAAGTGTGCTTTTAACAAATGTATTATTTTTTAAAGTGCAATTATTGGTATTAAACAGGCACAGCGGCTGAAGGAGTGGCCTGCAATGGTGAAGAAAGAGGGCTAATCCGCTTTGTATAATTTTATGCTGGGAGCCAGTGTAGCTCGGTGAGGCCAGAGGTCATCAGAGTATGGGTCATGACGTTTTGCATCAGTTGTAGTTAGCCGCACAGAAGCAGGCAAGCCGACAATTGGTGCAATCCATTGCAGCTAATGATTCACAATATGAAAATAGAGGCAGATTACATGTTTTAGGATGGGGCTATTAACCCCTCCTTCAGAACTTATTAAAAATTATTCCTAGAAATGGTGGCACTTTACCACTTTTCTTTACCATTTCATGGGCTGTGGCCTTCGCTGGGAAGACCAGCATTTCTTGCCCATTCTTAAATGCCTACTTAAGCTACCTTCTTGCCACTGTAGTCCCTTTCAACTATAGTTTTTCATAGAGTTTTAATACAAATAAGTGGCTTGCTAGGTCATTTTCGAAGGCAATTGAGAGAGTTAACCAGATTGCGTGTGTTTGGAGTCACATATAAGTCAGAGTCAGTAAGAACAGCACATTTCTTTCCCTCAAGGACATTAATGAACCAACTGAGTTTTTACGATAAGCCAGTCACTATTAGTCACTATTACCAATTCTAGTTTTTGATTGCAGATTTATTTCTTTCAACTTAATTTCCCCAACCGCCAGGGTGGGATAAGAACTCGTGCCTCCAGATTATTAGTCCAGTAACGTAACTATATTACCATACACTTACTGAAATTAATTTATGTACCTGAGCCGTATTCAATTGCTTGGTTGGGTATTTCCAAATTTTCTTCTTCATATAGAACTCTAAGAAAAATTCTGCCTTGCCTCATAAATGACTCCCCCAAGGGTTAAAATAAAATTGTCAGTTTCCTTGAATTAGGTGCAGCCAATGTAATACATTTAAATAATAGCAAGAGCTAATGAGGTGTGCAGTCTGTTTCAGCATCTCAAAAACATGATTTAAAAACAGGATTTGCACATTTTCTTCCCTCATCCTCTTCTCCTCACGTTTCAACTCCAGGAATGCTTTTCAAATGACCATTCTTCATGGTCTTCCATGAACAACAGTATTGACAGAAAATTGCAGTGTGAGGTGCAGCACTGTGAAACAAAACCCTGCCCTCTCACAACAGCCACCTAGCAGGAGTCACTGGATAGCAGGCAGGAGAGGAACACTGGATGATTTTAACCCTCCCTGCTCAGAGACAGCAAGAGCACTTGCAGCACCCCCAAAGACACATTAGCAGGTATAAGCTCACAGTGCTCAGGAATCAAATCTGTGACCTTCCAGCTTATGTAGTTCCATTATACTGATCTTAACAAATGGGTTAACAGGGGAATGAGGAGCGACACCATAAACATCAACCTTTCAGATTATGATGGCGACATTGTATACTTCCAGCAATTTTGTCAGAACTTTACCTTGTCTGCAGCACTAATATACTAAATGTCTTACATCTTACCAACAAGTGCTAAAAGTACAACAGAATGCTTATAATTTGCACCTGTCAGGACTGTATGAGGTGCAACAACTTGTGTACATTGACTAATGATCACTGGAGACATTTACTGCCTCTCACAGTCAGTCCAACAAAACAAGCCCATTGAAGAGTTGCAACTCTTTCATTCATCAAGCCTATAATACACTAAAGCCTAGAAATTATGCTGTGCCATATTGTATAAACGGTATTTTTAACGACGATGTTAAGCAACGGAACCTGGTACACTTTAAGCATTTGTGACAGTGTAATCTCTCAACACAGTAACACTGCAGTGTTTTGAAATATACAGCTCACAGCTTTTACATGCGAACATACAAATTAGGAGCAGGAGGAGGCCATTCCACTCCTCAAGCCTGTTCTTCCATTCAATATCATGGCTGATCTGATTGTAACCTCAACTCCACATTCTGCCTACCCGCGATAATCTTTGATTGACAGGCAGTCACCTGGGTGAATGCAGCTGCAGTACTCAATGGTCAACACCACCCAGGACAGAGCAGTTTGATTGATCACCCCTGCAAGTGGTATGAATAACCAGCCCTTCCATCGCTGGTGCAATGTGACTATAGTATCAACTATCTACCGGGCACAGTGCACCAAGGTTGCTTTGACAGCAGCTCTCAGCCCTGCAGCCTCTACCATGAAGATAAGAGCAGCAAATCATGGGAACGCCAACACCTCAATGATACTCTCCAAGTCACACACCATCTTCATCTCGTCATATAGTGCCAATCCTTCACAGTCAATGGGTCAAAGTCCTGGAATTCCCTAACCAAAACAACATCATGGGAGCAGCACCACCACAAGGACTGCAGCAGTTCAAAAAGAACCCACCCACCACCCCAGCACTGTCTCAGGGCAAGGTGGCAGTAAATGCAGCCTTGTTAGCGTCACCCACATGCCCAGAACAAACTGAAAAAAATCCATATAAATATGCAAAATTACAATATAGTGTTAAATGAAGAGTCAGTGCCCTTGAGAGTTTGACTTAATGAGCAGTCAACAAACATACAAAATAGCCACTGAAACTCAGGATTGACAGCTGAAAATTAAGACTTGGGAACCAGTTATAATTTAACCTTTTATAATTAAAAACCCTTCCTAATTTTCAACACAGACCAGATGGATCAAAATGGTTTTTCTGGTCTTACACTAGCTATGTTCTTGCTGTGGCTGAGCCAAGATCTTTCCCACACTTCTATTCGTCAACGTCAAAATCTCCACTGAATGCAAGAGTTAAACAGTTTAGAGTGATAACTAGGCTTAGCAAACATACATTAGACCCAGTTACACCAATAAAATACTGCAATGAGATCATTTCTAGACAAAGAATACAGGGCTTAAGATAATAGGAGCCTTTGAGTAAAATACTTCCACATTTCAGTTTTAGGCTAATAGCAGACACTGAATGGATTTGATCCCACTAAGTGACTCCATTTGTGCAATATAGGGAGGTTAGCATAATAATCAACTCTCATTATTTGAATACTCTTGGGTTTCAAATCACATCTAAGAGGAGACAAACCAGAAAAACTTCTCTTCAGATAGAGCTGCTGCAAAAAGTTAATTTCTTTCTATTCGTTCATGAGATGTGGGTATCACTGGCAAGTGATGTGGCTGTCACAGCATTTATGTGCCATATGACCATGCCTAACTGCCCTCAAGAAGATCATGGTAAGCTGCTTACTTGACAACTGAGTGGCTTGCTGGGCCATTTCAGAGGGCACTGAAGAGTCAACCACATGGCTGTGAATCTAGAGTCTATATACAGGCCAGACCAGATAAAGATGGCAAATTTCCTTCCCGAAAGGACATTAGTGAGTCAGACATTCCGGTAGTTAGATGGTCACCATTACAGATACTAGCTTTTTATTCCAAATTTAATTATTAACTGAACTTAAATTCCCCAGCTGCTGTGGTGGGATTTGAACTCATGAAGTCATTTCTAAACAATGCATACATGGAGAAAATAGGAGCCTGTACCCAGATGATTAGTTCAAGCTTTTGGAATACTGGTCCAGTAACATCCCAACATGACATCGATCCCTATAACTAAAATACAGCCCACTTCACTTAAAATTCACGTTAAAATTTGAGTTAAGAGAAAATGTCTCCCATGTAGTTTAATTTGAATGGTTCAATTTAAACTTAACAATTTAACATTTTTACATGCAAGAGAAAATTGAAGTAACAGGGTGTGTAGAAACAGACAGCTCTTGTGTTGCTCTTTGTTAAATGAAAAAGATTCTCAAAAGTCTTTGTTTAAAGAGGTGGAATTGGTGAAGATAAACTACACCCAATTTTCTTCATCCCGGGGACAAAATGCACAGTCAGGATAGAATTGGATTGCTATCTACAGGATCCAATTTCCAACATATTTTAATCAGTGATTAAACCAGGGAGAACTGGTAGTTTTAGTGGTTCAAGGCTATGCACTAAATCAAACCATTTTAGAATAAATGCAAGTATTTTTGGTAGTGCTGGGTTGATGTACCTGTCAAGGATTTAATGCTTTATTCAGTCCATCTTGGACATCCTGACAGATTCTAGTGATTAGATGAGCAGAAGTACAGCTTTAGATATATGAGAATCTTGTCTAGGACCAATGTGGGAGTTGACGAACCAGAAAAGCTGGAACTGGCATTGTATAAAGATCTGAGATCACCTCAGTGACTCTTCACATATAAAGCAGCCATTCTAGAAGTGAGAGAGAAACCCTGATGGTGGGGGCGGAGAGGAAAAGAGATAAAATAGGCACTCTCACAGTTACCAGCGGTGCTTACACAGCATCACTGACAGCAGCTGAGGAACAACCATATTGCTTCCCTCCCATCACCAAGGTACAAGGAATGGTACTTGAACATCTCTTCCTCCAACAGGAAGTGACTCAAAAGAGAAATCAGGTGCAACTGATAAAAGGACGTCAATAAATGTTAAGCACAAGATTGTTAGGACAGGTTGTTAGGAGAGGGACAAAGTACACAATGAGTAATGTAAATAGTTACTGTTGAAATGGAAACCACAGGTATCCAGCAAGACTATTACAGTGAACCGGCTATGACGCACACAAAGGTGAACCATTTCCAACAGCGAAAGACATTAGAAAAGACCAAACCCTTCAAACTACAACTGTTTTATGCAGATAAATGCAATGGATTTCCTTGTGTTTCTGGCCAGCCCTGCCCTATCTAAAGGTGCCTTTTGAAATAGTGCAACAAAATGGTATTTCTGGTCAGATGAAAGGTTTGTTTGAAGCGAAGTTCGTGCTGACTCTTCAGTAAAATACCAATAAGATGGCACACCCCCAGAGGATGATATTCACAAGCCTGACCCTTCAATTAGTAGATGTCGTGAAAAGGGTTTTCGCTTCCAACTTTTCAACTAGATTAACATATCAGCACCAACAGTTTAAATCACACTAATCCTGGAACTCCCTCCCTAACAGCACTGTGGGTGTACCTACACCACATGGACTGCAGCGGTTCAAGAAGGAAGCTCGCCACCACCTTCTCAAGGGCAACTAGGGATGGGCAATAAATGCTGGCCCAGCCAGCAAAGCTCACATTCACGAATGAATGAATGAAAAAAAACTCACATCATTGCGTGTTTTATCAGAACACAGGAACTACTAGACAAAAAATGATCAAGGTCCACACAGTACAATGATAATGAAATTCTTGACTAATCATGGCTATTAATCATTCTACAACGGAGCCAGACATGAAGCAAAGGAAACACCAATGCTGGGGAGCTCGGGGCACTTCTCTGCATTGAATGTCATTTGCCACCTACCTGACCAATTCCCAAATATATTCAAATCCTGCTTGAGCTTAATGTCGTCAGCTTTGGAATCTTCCATCTTCATTAGATTTATCATTCGCTATTAAACCATTATGCTTGTGCCCCGGAGCAACAGATCATTTATAAAAATAGCAAACAAAATAGGTCCCAAAAACGCATCTTGCGGCTCCATAGTCTCCCTGTATCACAACCCTGAGTTCTACAAGTCATCAAATAGTGTAGCCATTGCAAAATATCACCCCTGATTTCCACTTACTTTACTTTGTCTCATCCTTCCCAGGAAAAAACTATCAAAAGGCATTACTGAGATCCAAATACTCCACATATACTGCCCTATCCTTGTCAAGTTGTCACATCTTCAAAGAAAACTAGTAAGTTAGATTGCAAGACATCCCTTTCTGAATTCATATTGACGATCATTTAATGATTTTATTTCTATCCGCTTATGCCAGGATCTTTTCTTTGACATGGTCTTCCATTAACCTTACCTACAATGGATGTCAAACTCACTGGCTTGGGTCACTTTTGCTCCCTTTTAATTATATATAGAAGGAACAACCGTATTTCTCCAGTTCCCAGGCATCGCTCTAATATTCAGTGATTTCTGGAAGATTTGTGCCCACCTTGCTGCTATTTCCTCCATGATTTCCTTAAAAATCCTCAGATCTGTCATGTCCAGCCCCTGGGTTTTATTTACCTTAAGCTGGCATGACCATTCACCAACCACATTGGTAGCAATTTGAAGTGTTCTGCAACTTATCTCTACAAAACCCTCTAGTTCCTCTTCTCAGTTCCCAAATAAATTAACCGGCTCCTCCTTAATAAAAAACTGAGGCAAAAAAAAACTTACTTAGCATTTTTGCAGCCTGTGTGGCATACCGTTAGTAATAAATAATACAAGTATTGACTTACTTTGACTTGCTCTTGGCAACTGCGGTCATCAACAGGTTCAATTGAAAAAGAAGAGAAGAAAAAGTGTGTTAGTTCACTCAGCTTCAGAGTGTTACATTATAATTTTAAACTAATCAGTACTTTAATAAAATAGCCATTTACGAAATCCACCAACACGCCCCACCCCACAAATCTACTGCCAGGACACCTCAGGAAAATTCACTTTTGTGTGTTGTTAAAACGTCTATGATTAGTTAACACAATTCCCCGGTGTATTTTGCACCCTTGTGACATTAATCACATATTGGATGATTCATTTGTAATCATTCTGTTACAGTTGCCTTTTGGCTTGAAAGATACTCAATAAAGTGGAATAAAATTGAAGGATGGGTACTACCATGAGCAACCACTAGTGCACTTAACACAGAATATTAGCATCACCTAGTGATAAGAACAGAATTTTGCAGCAGGAGAGTCTTTAATTGGTCAATACATATAGGGCAGGTTTTTCCGGTTGGTGAGCGGGGGCAGGGCCCACTCGCCAGCATGTAAAATGACGCGGGGATACGTTGGGTGTGCGTCATGGCCTGCACAGGGAGTGCATGGCATTTCCTGGCAGACATCATGTTGGGCGGGCCTTAATTGGCCTGCCCTCGTAAAATGGCACACCCCCAATCGGAAGCCGGCCTGCTCCCACACTCCCCACCGACAGGGTGAAAATGTTGCCCAGTGTCTGGTTGGCCATTTCTCAGAATGAACATTGCTGAAAGTGCTGCAGACAGAGCAGCAAGGCCAAGGGCACCACAGACATGGCAGCAGGCCGAGAGCGGTGTATGTGGTATCAGAATTAAGTAGAATATATATTGCTACGCTGGTTAACCTTAAAAAGTAAAGACAAAAAATGGCTGAACTTAGTTATTACGTAAACATTTATCAATATGGCTCAACTGATAGCACACTTGGTTTGGAGTCAGACTATTGTTGCCAGCCCTATTCTGAGATTTGTGCTATAGAATTGAATCCGGACCATTCCTTAATGTATTGCTGATTGAAATCTACAGTTTAAGTTCTAAAGCTCTCAGCCTTAAGCTGGGTTTCAACAAAGTCCCCACTGGGTGAGCAGTTGGGCTTAGCAGCTGAAACGGGTTCCTCTGTAACTGGGTCAGCTAGCCTTTGTCTTAGAACAATATAAAGCCAGCAAACTTAGTGTGACTTAGCACATGAGCAACTTAGAGTGTTGGGAGTTGGGTGATTAATGGAGTTAAGAGAGGAAAGGAAAGAGGTAATCCTTTGTCTTTGCTTTTGGCATTTGATAACCTGAGAGGAGCAGTGGCCTTAAAGCGCGAGGGGGACCAGACCCAACACCAGAGCAGGCCCAGGAGCCAGCACAAGAGTGGCAGTCTTGGTAAGTAGGACCTGGTGAGTATTTCTACTACCCTTAATATTCCTTAAACTGGAGGAAACAAAAGTAAAGGAAGTAATTTAAGGGTAAGTCTTGGGAGGGCATCTCAGCCATCTGTAATGCTCCTCCTGTGCAACCTGGGAAGTCAGGGACACTTCCAGTGTTTAGTGCAACCACATGTGTAGGAAGTCTCTCCTGCGGTGAGTGGGGTTGGGGGGGAGATGCAGCGTGGAGGGGGTGGAAAAAAAATAGAATGAGCGAGCAAATGATAGGGGATTCTATCATAAGGGGAACAGATAGACATTTCTGTGGTTGTAAATGTGACACCAGGATAGTATGTTGCCTCCCTGATGCCAGAGTCAAGGATGTCACCGAGCAGCTGGAGGACATTCTGAAGGTGGAGGGTGAACAGCCAGAGGTCGTGGTCCTTATTTGTACCAACTACATAGATAAGAGAGAAGAGGTCCTGAAAGCAGAATAAAGGGAGATCGGAAATCAATTAAAAAGCAGGGCCTCAAAAGATAGCAATTGGAGGATTACTTTTAGTGACAAGTGCGAGCGAGATCAGGAATAGCGGAATACACCAGATGAATGCTTAGCTGCAGAGATGCTGTAGGAGGGAGGAAATTACAATCCTGAGGCACTGGGCCCAATTCTGGGAAATATGGGACATGTACAAGCTAGACGGGTCGCACCCTAGCAATCCCAAGACCAAAACAAAAATAAAAATACCTGGAAAAACTCAGGAGGTCTGGAAGCATCTGCGGAGAGGAACACAGTTAACGTTTCGTGTCCGTATGACTCTTCAACAGAACTAAGTAAAAATAGGAAAGAGGTGAAACATAAGTTGGTTTAAGGGGGGGTGGGCCGGCTAGAGCTGGATAGAGGGCCAGTAATAGGTGGAAATAGCCAAAAGATGTCATAGACAAAAGGACAAAGAGGTGTTGAAGGTGGTGATATTATCTAAGGAATGTGCTAATTTAGGGTAGAAAGCAGGACAAGCAAGATGCAGACAGCCCTAGTGGGGTTGGGGTGGAGTGAAGGGAAGGGATCGAAATAGGCTAAAAGGTAGAGATAAAACAATGGATGGAAATACATTTAAAAATAATGGAAATAGGTGAGAAAAGAAAAATCCATATAAATTATTGGGAAAAAAGGGGGAGGGATCGGAAAGGAGGTGGGGATGGAGGAGAGAGTTCATGATCTAAAAATTGTTGAACTCGATATTCAGTCCAGAAGGCTGTAAAGTGCCTAGTCAGAAGATGAGGTGCTGTTCCTCCAGTTTGTGTTGAGCTTCACTGGAACAATGCAGCAGGCCAAGGACAGACATGTGCGCATGAGAGCAGGGAGGAGTGTTGAAATTGCAAGCGACAGGGAGGTCTGGGTCATGCTTGCGGACTGACAAGGTGTTCTGCAAAGTGGTCACCCAGTCTGCGTTTGGTCTCTCCAATGTAGAGGAAATCGCATTGGGAGCAGCAAATGCAGTAGACTAAGTTGAGCGAAGTGCAAGTGAAATGCTGCTTCACTTGAAAGGAGTGTTTGGGCCCTTCGACGGTGAGGAGAGGGGAAGTAAAGGGGCAGGTGTTGCACCTTCTGCGGTTGCATGGGAAGGTGCCGTGGGAGGGGGTTGAGGTGTAGGGGGTGATGGAGGAGTGGACCACGGTGTCCTGGAGGCAACGATCCCTGCGGAATGCCGCCGGGGGGGGTGAAGGGAAGATGTGTTCGATGGTGGCATCATGCTGGAGTGGCGGAAATGGTGGAGGATGATCCTTTGAATGCGGAGGCTGGTGGGGTGATAAGTGAGGACAAGGGGAACCCTAACATGGTTCTGGGAGGGAGAAGAAGGTATGAGGGCGGATGCGCGGGAGATGGGCCGGACAAGGTTGAGGGCCCTGTCAACCACTGTGGGTGGAAAACCTTGGTAAACGAAGAAGGATGACATGTCAGAGGAACTGTTTTTTAAAGTGGCATCATCAGAACAGACGCAACGGAGGCGAAGGAACTGAGAGAATGGGATGGAGTCCTTACAGGAAGCGGGTTGTGAGGAGCTGTAGTCAAGGTAGCTGTGGGAGTTAGTAGGCTTATAATGAATATTGGTTGACAGTCTATCACCAGAAATTGAGACAGAGGGGTCAAGGAAGGGAAGTGTCAGAGATGGACCATGTGAAAATGATGGAGAAGTGGAAATTGGAAGCAAAATTAATACATTTTTCCAAGTCCAGACGAGAGCATGAAGCAGCACCGAAGCAATCACTGATGTACCGGAGAAAGAGTTGTGGGAGGGGGTCGGAGTAGGACTGGAACAAGAAATGTTCCACATACCCCATAAAGAGACAGGCATAACAGGGGCCTATGCGGGTACCCACAGCCACACCTTTTATTTGGAGGAAGTGAGAGGAGTTGAAGGAGAAATTGTTCAATGTGAGAACAAGTTCAACCAGATGGAGAAGAGTGGTGGTGGATGGGGATTGTTCGGGCCTCTGTTCGAGGAAGAAGCAGAGAGCCATCAGACCATCCTGATGGGGGATGGAGGTGTAGAGGGATTGGATGTCCATGGTGAAAAGGAGGCGGTTGGGGCCAGGGGACTGGAAATTGTTGATATGATGTAGCGTGTGAGAGGAATCACGGATGTAGATGGAAAGGGACTGGACAAGGGGAGACAGTCCATTCTGTTCTGTTCGCATCTGTTCTGATGATGCACTTTCAAAAACAGTTCCTCTGACCTGTCTTCCTTCACCAAGGTTTTCCACCCACGGTGGTTGACAGGGCCCTCAACCGTGTCCGGCCCATCTCCCGTGCATCCGCCCTCACACCTTCCTCTCCCTTGCAGAACCATGATAGGGTCCCACTTGTCCTCACTTATCAACCACCAGCCTCTGCATTCAAAGGATCATCCTCCACCATTTCCGCCAACTCCAGCATGATGCCACCACCAAACACATCTTCCATTCACTATCCCCCCACCCCGACCCCCGGCGGCACTCTGCAGGGATTGTTCCCTCCGGGACACCCTGGTCCACTCCTCCATCAACCCCTACACCTCAACACCCTCCCATGGCACCTTCCCATACAACTGCAGAAGGTGCAACACCTGCCTCTTTACTTCTCCTCTCCTTACCGTCCAATGGCCCAAACACTCCTTTCAAGTGAAGCAGCATTTCACTTGCACTTCGCTCAATTTAGTCTACTGCATTCGCTGATCCCAATGCGATCTCCTCTACATTGGAGAGACCAAACGCAGACTGGGTGACCACTTTGCAGACCACCTTGTCTGTCCGCAAGCATGACCCAGACCTCCCTATCATTTGCCATTTCAACACTCCTCCCTGCTCTCATGCCCACATGTCCATCCTTGGCCTGCTGCATTGTTCCAGTGAAGCTCAACGCAAACTGGAGGAACAGCACCTCATCTTCTGACTAGGCACTTTACAGCCTTCTGGACTGAATATCGAGTTCAACAATTTTAGATCATGAGCTCTCTCCTCCATCCCCACCCCCTTTCCAATCTGCTCCCTTTTTTCCAATAATTTATATAGATTTTTCTTTTTCCACCTATTTCCATTATTTTTAAATGTATTATTTATTGTTTTATCTCTACCTTTTAGCTTATTTCGATCCCTTCCCTTCACCCCACCCCACCCACACTAGGGCTATCTGCACCTTGCTTGTCCTGTTTTCTACCCTTAATTAGCACATTCCTTAGATAATATCACCACCTTCAACACCTCTTTGTCCTTTTGTCTATGACATCTTTTGGCTATCTCCACCTATTACTGGCCCTCTATCCAGTTCTACCTGTCCCACCCTCCCACCCCTTAAACCAGCTAATATTTCACCTCTTTCCTATTTTTACTTAGTTCTGTTGAAGAGTCATACGGACTCAAAACGTTAACTGTGTTCCTCTCCGCAGATGCTACCAGACCGGCTGAGTTATTCCAAGTATTTTTATTTTTGTTTTGAATTTCCAGCATCCGCAGTTTTTTGCTTTTAATCCCAGGACCATTATCCTCACAAGACTATTCGTTAGTACTGTGGGGAAGGGTTTAATTTGTGTAGCAGGGGAATGGGAACCTGAGCTGGAAGACAAAAAAGAGGGAAACAAAGATAGAAATGAAAGACAGAAAAGTGGAAGGCAGAGGAAACAAGGGCTAGCAGCAAATAGGGCCACAGTACAAAGAAAATGTGTAAAAATGTTGAAAAGGCAAGTCTAAAGGCACTGTAGCTGAATGCACAGAGCATTGTAATAAGATTAGATGAATTAACAGCGCAAATATATGTAAACAAGTACGATATAATTGTGATTACAGAGACATGGCTGCAGGGTGACCAAGGCTAGGAATTGAATATCCAAGGGTATTCAATATTTAGGAAAGACAGACAACAAATAAAAGAACGTGGGGTAGCATTGTTAGTTAAGGATGAAATCAGAGCAATAGAGAGAAAGGATATTGGCTCAGAAAATCTATATGTAGAATCAGTCCGGGTGGAGCTAAGAGGAAGTGGAAAACGTTAGTGGGAGTTGTTTATAAGCCTCCAAACAATAGTGGTAAGGTAGGGAGTGGCATTAAACAGTAAATTAAAGATGCCTGTAACAAGGGTACTACAGGAATCATGGGTGATTTTTAAGCTGCATATAGATTGGACAAACCAAATTAGCATTAATACTGTTGTGGATATATTCCTGCAGTGTGTAAGGGATGATTTTTTAGACAAGTACATTGAGGAACTGACTAGGGAACAGGCCATCCTAGATTTGGCATTGTGCAATGAGAAGGGGTTAATTAATACTCTTCTTGTGTGGAGACCTTTAGAGAACAGTGACCATAACATGATAGAATTCTTCATTAGGATGAAAAGTGAAGTAGTCTAGGGTCCTAAATCTAAACAAAGGAAACTATGAGAGGTGAATTGGCTACGATAGATTTGGAAACTTCATTAAAAAGCGATGGATGACAGTGGATAGGCAATGGCTACTATTTAAAGGAATTATTACATTTCTTGCACAAAAACACAACAGGAAAAGTGGCCCAACCATGGCTAACAAAAAAAAATTAAGGAGAATATTGGATCCAAAGAGAGTCACATGAAGTTGCTGAAACAAGTAGCAAGCCTGAGGATTGGGAGCAGTTTAGAATTGCTTTGTTAGTAAGAAATGAAATTAAATCGATAGCAAGAAGTGACGTAGGTTCGGATGATGTAGAATCTGTGTGGGTAGAGTTGAGGAACCACAAAGGTAAAACAACCATAATGGGAGGTATGTACAGGCCTCCGAACAGTAGTCAGGATGTGGGGCACAAGATACACCAGGAGATAGAAAAGGCATGTAAGAAAGGCAAGGTTATAGTGATCATGGAGGATTTCAATATGCAGGTAGACTGGGAAAATCAGGTTGGTAGTGGATCCCAAGGAAAGGAATTTGTGGAATGTCTACGAGATGGCTTTTTGGAGCAGCTTGTGGTGGAGCCCACTAGGGAACAGGCAATTCCAGATTTCGTGATGTGTAATGAAGCAGATTTGATAAAGGAGCTTAAGGTGAAGGAACCCTTGGGAGGAAGTGACCATAATATGATAGAATTTACCCTGCAATTTGAGAGGAAAAAGCTGGAATCAGATGTAACGGTATTACAGTTGAATAAAGGCAACTACAGAGGCATGAGGGAAGGAGCTGGCCAGAACTGACTGGGAGATGAGCCTAGCAGGAAAGACAGTGGAACAGCAATGGCAGGAGTTTCTGGGAGTAATTTAGGAGATACAGCAAAAATTCATCCCTAGGAAGAAGAAGCATATGAATGGGAGGACGAGGCAACCATGGCTGACAAGGGAAGTCAGGGACAGCATAAAAGCTAAAGAGAAAGCATACAATGCGGCGAAGAGCAGTGGGAAACCAGAGGATTGGGAAGCCTACAAAGACCAATAGAGGACAACTAAAAAAGAAATAAGGAGGGAGAAGATTAAATATGAGGGTAAACTAGCCAGTAATATAAAAGAAGATTGCAAGAGTTTTTTTTAGATATATAAAGGGTAAGAGAGAGGCAAAAGTGGACATTGGGTCGCTGGAAAATGTCGCTGGAGAAGTAATAGTGGGGAACAAAGAAATGGTGGAGGAACTGAATAGGCACTTTGCATCGGTCTTCACGGTGGAAGACATGAGTAACATCACCAAAGTTCAAGAAAGTCGGGTGGGCAGAGGTGAGTATGGTGGCCATTACCCAGGAGAAGGTGCTAAGAAAACTGAAAGGTCTGAAGGTGGATAAATCACCTGGACCAGATGGATTACACCCCAGAGTTTTGAAGGAGAAAGCTGAAGAGATAGTGGAGGCATTAGTGGTAATCTTTCTGGAGTTAGGGAGGGTCCCAGAGGACTGGAAAATCGCTAATTTAACCCCCCTGTTTAAGAAGGGAGTGAGGCAAAAGATGGAAATTACAGGCCGATTAGCCTGACCTTGGTCGTTGGTAAGATTTTAGAGTTCATTATTAAGGATGAGATTTCAGAATACTTGGAAGTGCATGGTAAAATAGGGCAAAGTCAGCATGGTTTCATCAAGGGAGGTCATGCCTGACAAATCTGTTAGAATTCTTTGAGGAGGTAACAAGTAGGTTATACAAAGGAGAACCAATGGATGTTATCTACTTGGACTTCCAGAAGGCCTTTGACAAGGTGCCGCACAGGAGGCTGCTCAGTAAGATAAGAGCCCCTGGTGTTAGAGGCAAGGTATTAGCATGGATAGAAGATTGGCTGTCTGGCAGGAGGCAGACAGTGGGGATAAAGGGGTCCTTCTCAGGATGGCGGCCAGTGACTAGTGGAATTCCACAGGGGTCAGTGTTGGGACCACAACTTTTCACTTTATACATTAATGATCTAGATGAAGGAACTGAGGGCATCCTGGCTAAGTTTGCAGATGATACAAAGATAGGTGGAGGGACAGGTAGTATTGAGGAAGCGGGGAGGCTGCAGAAGGATTTCGACAGGTTAGGAGAATGGGCAAAGAAGTGGCAGATGGAATACAATGTGGGGAAGTGTGAGGTCATGCACTTTGTTAGGAAGAATAGAGGCATAGACTATTTTCTAAATGGGGAGAGAATTCAGAAATTTGGAGTGCAAAGGGACTTGGGAGTCCTAGTCCAGGATTCTCTTAAGGTTAACTTGCAGGTTGAGTCAGTAGTTAGGAAGGCAAATGCAATATTGGCATTTATTTCAAGAGGACTAGAATATAAAAGCAGGGATGTGCTGCTCAGGCTTTATAAGGCTCTGGTCAGACCACATTTAGAATATTGTGAGCAATTTTGGGCCCCGTTTCTCAGGAAGGATGTTCTGGCCCTGGAGAGGGTCCAGAGGAGGTTCACGAGAACGATCCCAGGAATGAAAGGCTTAACATATGAGGAATGTTTGAGGACTCTGGGTCTATACTCGATGGAGTTTAGAAGGATGAGGACGGATCTGATTGAAACTTACAGAATACTGAAAGGCCTGGATAGAGTGGACGTGGGGAAGATGTTTCCATTAGTAGGAGAGACTAGGACCTGAGGGCACAGCCTCAGAGTAAAGGGAAGACCTTATAGAACAGAGATGAGGAGAAACTTCTTTAGCCAGAGAGTGGTGAATCTATGGAATTCATTGCTACAGAAGGCTGTGGAGGCCAGGCCATTGAGTGTATTTAAGACCGAGATAGATAAGTTCTTAATTGGTAAGGGGATCAAAGGTTACGGGGAGAAGGCGGGAGAATGGGTTTGAGAAATTTATCAGCCATGATTGAATGGCGGAGCAGACTCGATAGGCCGAATGGTCTAATTTCTGCTCCTATGTCTTATGGTCTTAATTCAGCAAGCGGACAAGAGATTGATTAAGAGGAGGAAAATAGAGTATGAGAGTAAACTTGCAAGGAACATAAAAGCGGACTGTAAAAACGTCTAGAAGTATGTTTAAAGAAAAAGATTATTGAAGATAGAAGTAGGTTCCCTACAGTCCAAAACAGGAGAATTTATAATAAAGAAATAGCAGAGCAATTAAACAATTGCTTCAGTTCTGTCTTCACAGAGCTTTCCAGAAATGCTAGGAAACCAAGGGTCTAGTCAGAAGCAGTAATTGAAGGAAATTAGTATTTCTAAAAATACAGTACTGGAGAAATTAATGGGATTGAAAGCTGATAAATCCTCAAGGCTTGATATGCTACATCTCAAGAGTACTAAAGGGGGTGGCCATGGAAGTAATGGATACTTTGGTGACATTTTCTAAAAATCTGTAGATTCTGGAATAGCCCCAGCAGGGTGGCAAATGCAACCCCATTATTTAAAAAAAGGGTTTGGTGGGGGGAAGAAAACAGGGAATTACAGATCAGTTAGCCTCGCATCAGAAGTAAGGAAAATTCTAGAGTCTATTATAAAGGATGAGATAACAGGACACTTAGAAAATATCAATGAGATTAGACAAAGTCAGCATGAATTTATAAAAGGAAAATCATGTTTGTCAACCCTACTGGGGTTTTTGAGGACCAGCCGAACATATAAGGGAGAACCAATGGGTGGTGGTGTTTTTGAATTTTCAGAAAGTTTTTGATAAAGTCTCACAAAAGAGGTTAGTGTGCAAAATTAAAGAACATGGGAGTAATATATTGGCATGGATTGAGAATTGTTTAAGAATCAGGAAACAGAGGGTAGGAATAAATGAGTTTAGAAGAATGAGAGGGAATATCACTGAAATGTATAAAATTCTGGGGTCACAATCTCAGGATACCAAGTAGGCCATTAAGGAATGAGGTGAGGAGAAACTTCTTCACTCAAAGGGTGGTGAACCTGTGGAATTCTCTAACACGGAAGGCCATGGAGGCCAAGTCATTGAATATATTTAAGAAGGAAATAGATTTCTAGAGTCCAAAGGCAGCAAGGGGTATGGGGAGAGAGTGGGAGTATGGCGTTGAGATAGAGGATCAGCCATGTTCATATCGAATAGTGCTGCAGGCTCGGAGGGCCAAATGACCTATTCCTATTTCCTATGTTTCTAGAATGTTGAATTGTTTTGTCTGCCTGTTCAGCAAAGATAACAGGATGACTAAAAAATAATAAAAGAGGATGAAATTAGAGTATGAGAGAAAACTAGCAAGGAATATAAAACCAGACAGTAAAAGCTTCTACAAGTATATAAAAAGGAAAGGAGTATCGACATTGAGCGTTGGTCCCTTTAGAGGATGAGACTGGGGAATTAATAATGGGAAACAAGGAAATGGCAGAGACTTTGTATAGGTGCTTGTATCTGTCTTCACAACAAAAGACACAAAAAGCATCCTAAGAGTGGTAGAAAAGCATGGGGTAAAAGCGAGGGAGGAACTTAAAACAATCACAATCACTAAAGAAAAATTATTAGGAAAGCTCTTGGGATTATAGGCTGACAAATTCCCTGGTCCTGATGGCCTACATCCTAGGGTATTAAAGGAAGTGGCTTCAGAGATGATGGATGCATTGATTGTAATCTTTCAAAATTCTTTAGATTCTGTAAATTACCCAGAGGATTGTACTTCTTTAAAGCCACCTTCAGTGCGATTGCGGCTGTTTCAGTAAATGTGCATGTGTAAAGTTGCCTTCAGTACTTGTGCATGTGTTTAAAGCCACCATCAATACACATGCACATGTTCAGTATGTGTGGCTGTGTAAAGCCGCCTTCAGAACATGTAAGGGTCAGTTCTACGAAATTCCTCAGAGAATTAAAGGAGGAGACAGTAAAATTAGTCTTGGTTTCAACGAAGGTGCGTTCACACTAACCATATTGTAGTGTTGTTTTGAATTTTGACACTCGATTTACACTCCAGGAGATTAGCATTGGTGTGAAGCAAAATCATGTGTCATGAATGCACCATAACTGAACTGCCAGCTTTTCTTCCCCATGGGTTTTGCAAATATAATGACTACTGTCATATGCACATGGAGAGAAATAAAATCAGAGGTCAATCTTTTGTAATGTAAGAACAAAAAAAGCTGGAGTTAACGTTTCAGGTTGATGACCTTCCATCAGAACTCAATCACAAGTTCTGATGAAGGGTCGCTCAACCTGGAACGTTAACTCTTTCTCACCACAGGTGCTCCCTGACCTGAGTTATTCTAGCTTCATTTGTTCTTATTTTAGATTCCCAGCATCCGCTGTATTTTGCTTTTGTATTAAAGTTTACCTTTAGTGCCTGCTTAAACTAACTCAACAGATGCACTTTTAAAGGTCCTAGGGCTGGGCTGTCTATGGGCCTTGTTAACTGATGGAGGAATGCTGGACACAGATGGGCAAGGAAGTACTTTTATTTCCAATTGCCACTCTGAATTACAGTATGAAAATTGCACATGCTATAGAATATGGAAGAATGCTCCAAGTAAATCTTTTATAACCCTTGTATAAAGGAACTTATTGTGCATTAGAACAGTCAAGATATATTGCTTTTATTACAGCATATTGTTGGGCATTCAGGGGTCAAATCATCTGGATTGCATTTTAAACATTTCCATCTTGCTAATGTACTCCACTGATAGTCTTCCACCGAAATAAAAACTGTGGCTTTGAATGGTAACCATTTGGCAATAAATGACTCATCCTCCAAGACTTCAGCTAAATTCTTTTCACCCTTGACTTCTTTCTTCCTGTCCTCAATCAATCTCACCTTGTACATGAATTTTGCCACCCATATCCATCCCTTTACCTTGGCGTTGTGCCACCTCCGAGGTCTCGCCTCCAAGGTCTCAAATCACTGACAAGCAATTCTTACCATCCATCTGAAAGAGGCAAGCTCTCAGTCTAATATCTCATGCTGAAGATAGTACCTCCTGCAATGAAGGACTCCTTCACTTCTGCATTGGAATAGCAATCTACATTAAGTGACAGAAGGCCTCGAGTGGGCCTGGAACCTTCAACTTTCTAGCAGAGGTCAAAGTACTGCCAGCTGAGCCAAGTAGACACTCAAGTACAGCCTAAGGGGATGACTCACCTGCCAACCTCAAATGTAGGTACATGGTGGTCTGAATCTAGTGGGATTCATACCCTCAAACATACACATAGCTATTACAACCACTGAATGGTGCTATACAGCTCTGACAATTAGTTTCGTAATTATATGGTATGGTAGCCTTGAAGTTTTGCTACAAGCTGATTGGCTTGAGATATTGTGAGCTGACACCCTAACACAGCAAGTTGTAATAGTAAACTAAATAAATCTGGTCATGTGTGGGTCAGCACCAGGAAAAATAACTATGAAAGCTTCCAGATTGTCATAAAAACCCAATTGGTTCACTAATCTCCTTTGGCAACCCTACCTCGTCTGGTTGAGATGTGACTCCAGCCCCACATTAGGCAGGTGACTCTAAATACACTCAGGGCAACCAAGAATAGGCAATAAGTACTGCCTCACCAGTGTTGTCCACAACTCAGAGCCACACTATCTATGAATCAGACTTTTCTTGAAAGTAACAATTGATGACTTATCTTCCATGACTTCAGCTGAATTCTCTCACCCGGACTTCAGTCTTCCCGTTGTCAATCAATCTCGCCTTGTACATGAACTTTTGTCACCCACATCCATTCCTTGACCCTGGCATTGTGCAGGGCCTTGCCGCCTACGAGGTCTCAAATAACTAACAAGCAACTCTTAGCATCCACCTGAAAGAGGAAAGCTCTTGATCTAACATCTCATGCTCATAATTAAACTTAAGTTCTGGTGAATCAGGAGGCCTATTTCGGTTAAGTGGAATCATATCTATAAATTTGTTTTGCTACCAAAGTAAAAGCACCTCTTGGTTTGGTTTCTGCCTCAGTTCCTGGTCTTTACAGGCATGCATGTAACTGTGCCTGGATGGTGTAGGTACAGTATCTAGATTTCAGCCCATCTATTTAGCAGGATAAGTGATACATTCACTTTCAGTGGAAAAAGCTCAAGTATGCAGGTGAGTTTCCAAACGATAAGAAATATATGTTAACAAATTCAGAAAACAAATGTGGACGGCTTTCATGGTTGACTGATCCCATTAACTGAAATCCTGGTTGAAGGGGGAAAGTGTGTTCCACAAAACAATCCATAATCTTAATCACAATACAGGCACAACATCGGTATTTGGGTTATTTGACTGAGTTTTTTAGCTTCAAAACCACTGGGAACAAGCCCCCACCACCCCCCTCCCCACCCCGGCACCCAACCTCACCTGGTGAGCCATCGTAAGTGAGAGTTGGTACATTATGACGAATTCCGTTTATAAATCCCCCAAAATGCAATGTTACAATATCAAATGAGGAGAAGGGAAAGGGCACGAATCTACCACAGCATATTCATTAGTTTTAACTTGTCATAACTGGCAAACGTTCAGCAAAATATACTCGTGAGCCAGTGTATGCTCTATAACCCAGGCAATCTCTGCAGCAAATCTATGGCCAACCTAAAATTTTAATCTATTTAAATGCAACAAGCAGCTCCTCTCCATCAGTGACATCGCCAGGGAAAGAGGTTTGCTGGAATCATGAAATTTTAAGGTCCCTTTAAGGTTGTGGACAGGGATTTTGCTAACAGAAAAGTACTCCCCACAGAGATAGTGGATAGTTCTCTCAGCTCTTGGACTGAACTGGTATCAAGGATATACTGATGGGCTAAACACTGATGATCTTCAATGTCCTATGCAAAATGAGCTTCAGCAATCTTCACCAATTCCCCATTGGATATCAGCTTACAGCATAGTTCTGACCCAATTAAACCAAAGTTGTTCATCTCTAGGAGAAGGATCGCCAGTGCTGGGAAATAAATTGCCGCTCATATAATAAAGCTGAGAGTGTTCAATCTTCAGGCCCAAAACCCAGATAACTCAAGCAACATTTGTACTTTGAGAGCCTGGAGTTTTGGAAAGTGCGCATAAACCTTATGTCATGGCACCAGATTAGTAGATATCAGTAAGCTGCAATGCAAGCAGTTTAATGGGAACAAGGATTTAACATTACACGAGGCCCCAATCCTTCCACAGCAAGCACTTGTCTTCATGACAGAAGGTCTGGACATCTCCTCCACTGTAAGAGGCAATCTACTGAAGCAACAATATTAGGACAGGACAGTGGAAGGAGCTTTACTATCATGAATACATAACTCAATGTTTCCTCAACTTACAATAATGTTCCTTTTGGTTCCTTAGGGTAGTGGATGTACGACATTTTAGCAGATTAGCATGGATAAAGGATTGGCTAACTAATAGAAGAGAGTTGGGATGGTGGGGGGGGGGGCGGCGGTGGGGACATTTTCAGGGTGGCAACCTGTAACTAGTGGTGTGCCACAGGGATCAGTACTGGGGCCACAATTATTACAATATATGTTAATGACTTGAATGAAGGAAGTGAATGTACTATCGCCAAGTTTGTGGATGACACAAAAATAGGTGGGAAGGCAAGTAGTGAGGATGATACAGAGTCTGCAGAGGAATATAAACAGGTTAAGGGAAGGGGCAAAAATTTGGCAGATGGACTACAAATGTGGGAAAATGTGAAGTTATGCACTTTGGCAGGAAGAATAGAGGAGCTGAATATTATTTAAATAGAAAAAGGCTGCAGGAAGCTACAGCACAGAGGGGTTTGGAGGTCCTTCTGCATGAATCACAAAAAGCTAGCATACAAGTTCAGCAGCCAATAGGGAAGGAAAATGAAATGTTGGCCTTCATTTCAAAGAGAATGGAGTATAAAAATAGGGAAGTCTTGCTAAAACTATACAAGGCACTAGTTAAACCACACCTAGAATACCATGAACAGTTTTGGTCCCCTGAGCTAAGAAAAGATATACTAGCATTGGAAGCAATCCGGAGAAGGTCCACTAGGCTGATCCGGGGTATGGAGGCATCTTCTTATGAGGAGAGGATGAAGTAGGATTGGCCTCTGCTCATTGGAGTTTAGGAGAACTAGTTAGAACGGGGAGATGATGGCGTAGCAGCATTGTCGCTGGACTAGTAATCCAGAGACCCAGGGTAATGCTTTGGTGACCTGGGTTTGAATCCCCCCATGGCAGATGGTGGAATTTTAATTCAATAAAAATCTGGAATTAAAGTCTAACGATGACCATGAAACCATTGTCGATTGTTGGAAATACCCATTTGGTTCACTAATGCCCTTTAGGGAAGGAAATCTGTCATCCTTACCTGGTCCAGACCCACAGCAAAGTGGTTGACAAACTGCTACAAAGAAATGAACTGGACGGACCACCCTCGGCACTGGAAACAATAACGGCAATCGCAGCCTGCAATGTCTTCCTTACTAAAATTTGGAGGCGAGTGCAAAAATTGGGAGAGCTGTTTCACAGACTATTCAAGCAACAGCCTGACATAGTCATCCTCACGGAATCATACCTTACAGATAATGTTCCAGACACCATCAGCAGCAGTATATAGTCGGGAGGGAGTTGCCCTGGAGTCTTCAGCATCGACTCCGGATCCCAAGAAGTCTTATGGCATCAGGTCAAACATGGGCAGGGAAACCTCCTAGTGATTATCACGTAGCGCCGTCTCCCAGCTGATAAATCATTGCTCCAGCATGTGGTAGATCACATGGAGGAAGCACTAAGGGTGGCAAGGGCACAAAGTGTACTCTGGGTGGAGGACTTCAATTTCCATCACCAAGAGTGGCTCGGTAACACCACTACTGGCCGAGCCCTAAAGGACATAGCTGCTAAACTGGGTCTGCGGCAGGTGGTGAGGGAACCAAGAGGGAAAAACATACTTCACCTCATTCTCACCAACCTGCCTGCTGCAGATGCATCTGTTCATGACAGTATTGGTAGGAGTGACCACTGCACACAGTCATTGTGGAGATGAAATCCTGCCTCCACATTGAAGGATACGCTTCATCGTGTTGTGTGGCACTACCACTGTGTTAAATGGGATAGATTTTGAACAGATCTATCAAGACTGGGCATCCATGAGGCACCGAGGGCCATCAGCAGCAGAATTGTACACAAACACAATCAGTAACCTCATGGCCCAGCATATCTCCCACTCTACCATTACCATCAAGCCAGGGGATCAACTCTGGTTCAATGAAGAGTGCAGGAGGGTATGCCAGGAGCAGTACCAGGCAGACCTAAAAAATGAGGTGTCAACCCGGTGAAGCTATAACACAGGACTACTTGCGTGCCAAACAGCAAAAGCAACAAGTGATAGAGCTAAGCGATCCCACAACCAATGGATCAGATCTAAGCTCTGCAGTCCTGCTACATCCAGTCGTGAATGGTGGTGGAAAATTGAACAACTCAATGGGGGAGGCAGCTCCACAAATATCCCCATCCTCAATGATGAAGGAGCCCAGCACAGCAGTGCAAAAGATAAGGCTGAAACATTTGCAACAATTTTCAGCCATAAAAGTGTTAGGTGGATGATCCATCTCAACTTCCTCCGGAAGCTCCCAGCATCAAAGATGCCAGTCTTCAGCCAATTCGATTCACTCCATGTGATATCAAGAAACAGCTGAAGACACTGGATACGGCAAAGGCTATAGGCCTGACAACTTGTGCTCCAGAACTTGCCACACTCTTAGCCAAGCTGTTCCAGTACAGCTATAACACTAGCATCTACTCAGCTATGTGGAACATTGCCCAGGTATATCCTGTACACTAAAAGGTCAAATCCAATCTGGCCAATTACCACCCCGTATTCTCGATCATCAGTAAAGTAATGGAAGGAGTCATCAACAGTGCTATCAAGCATCACTTGCTTAGCAAAAATCTGCTCACTGACGCCCATTTTGGGTTCCACCAGGACCTCTTGGCTCCTGACCTCAGTACAGCCTTGGTTCAAACGTGGACAAAAGAGCTGAACCCCCGAGGTGAGGTGAGAGTGACTGCCCTTAACACCAAGGCAGCATTTGACCGAGTGTGCCATCAAGGAGCCCGAGCAAAACTGGAGTCAATGGGAATCAGGGAGAAGAGTCTCCACTGGTTGGAGTCATACCTAACACAAAAGGAAGATGGTTGTGGTTGTTGGAGGTCAATCATCTCAGCTCCAGTACATCACTGCAGGAGTTCCTCAGGACAGTGTCCTAGGCCCAACCATCTTCAGCTGCTTCATCAATGACCTTCCTTCCATCATAAAGGTCAGAAGTGGGGATGTTTACTGATAATTACACAATGTTCAGTACCATTCGTGGCTCCTCAGATACTGAAGCAGTCCATGTTCAAATGCAGCAAGACCTGGACAATATCCAGGCTTGGGATCACAAATGGCAAGTAACTTTCACGCCACACAAGTGTCAGTCAATGACCTTCTCCAACAAAAGAGAATCGAACCATTGCCCCTTGATGTTCAATGGCATTATCATCGCAGAATCCCCCACTATCAACATCCCTGGAGTTGCCATTGACCAGAAACTGAACTGGACTTGCTACAAGAGCAGGTCAGAGACTGGGAATCGTGTGACAATTAACTCAACTCCTCACTCCTCAAAACCTGTCCAAGACACAAGTCAGGAGTGTGATGGAATACTCTCCACTTGCCTGGATGAGTACATCTCCCACAACGCTCAAGAAGCTCGACACCATCCAGGACAAAGCAGCCCGCTTGATTGTTTGTGGATGGAGTGCCATTCTCCACCACCGGGAGCAGTGTGTACTATCTACAGGAATTCACCAAGGCACCTTCAACAGCACCTTCCAAACCCACGACCATTATCATCTAGAAGGACAAGGACAGCAGACACACGGGAACACCACCACCTGGAAGTTCCCCTCCAAGTCACTCACCATCCTGACTTGGAAATATATCATCGTTCCTTCACTGTCTTGGGGTCAAAATCCTGGACCTCCCTTCCTAACAGCACAGTTGGCGTACCTTACAGCACATGGACTGCAGTGGTTCAAGAAGGCAGCTCACAACCACCTTCTCAAGGGCAACTAGGGATGGGCAATTAATGCTGGCCCAGCCAGCGAGCCCACATCCAGTGAATGAATAAAAGACGCGCAACCTTACTGAAACATATAAGATTCTCAGCATCTACCCTGTCAAGCCCCCTGAGAGGTTGTTTCCCCTTGTGGAAGAATCGAGGACCAGTGGGCATAATCTCAGAGTAAGGGGTCAGCCATTTAAGAAAGAAGTGAGGAGGAATTTCTTCCCAGAGGGTAGTGAATTTGTGGAATTCTTTACCTCAGAGGTCTGTAGAGGCTGGGTCATTAAGTATAGTCAACGCTGAGATAGACAGATTTTTAATCAGTAAGGGAATCAAGGGCTATGGGGGAAAAAAGGCAGGAAAGTGGAGTTAATGATTATCAGATCAGCCATGATCTCACTGAATGGCTTGGCAGACTCGATGGGCTAAATGGTCTACTTCTGCTCCTACATCTTAAATAAAATACTGTGAAGGTGGAACCCTAAAATGTGCTGTTCAAGTTAAAAGCAGGAAAAACTAGAAAGGCAAGGCAGCATCTTGAAGAGCAAGATTAATTAACGCTTCAGAAGAGTTTTTTTCCATTCATGAGATGTGGGCTTCGCTGGCAGGGCCAGCATTTATTGCCTATCCCCAGTTGCCCTTGAGAAGATGGTGGTGAGCTGCCTTCTTGAACCACTGCAGTCCATGTGGTGTAGGTACAACCACAGTGCTGTTAGGAAGGGAGTTCCAGGGTTTTGACAGCGACAGTGAAGGAACGGCGATATATTTCCAAGTCAGGATGGTGAGTGACTTAGAGGGGCACTTGCAGGTGGTGGTGTTTCCATCTACTTGCTGCCCTTGTCCTTCTAGGTGGTAGTGGTCATGGGTTTGGAAGGTGCTGTCTAAGGAGCCTTGGTGAATTCCTTCAGTGTATCTTATAGATGGTACACACTGCTGGTACTGTGCGTCGCTGGTGGAGGGAGTGAATGTTTTTTGATGTGATGCCGATGAAGCGGACTGCTTTGTCCTGGACAGTGTCCAGCTTCTTCAGTGTTGTAGGAGCTACACTCATCCAGGCAAATTCAGAGTGTTCCATCACATTCCTGACTTGTGCCTTGTAGATGGTGGACAGGCTTTGGGAAGTCAGGAGGCGAGTTACTCATCGCACAATTCCTAGCCTCTGACCTGCTCTTGTAGCCACAGCATTTATATGGCTAGTCCAGTTCAATTTCTGGTTAATGGTATCCCCCAGGATGTTGATAGTGGGAGATTCAGTGATGGTAATGCCATTGAACATCAAGGGGCGATGGTTGGATTCTCTCTTGTAGGAGATGGTCATTGCTTGACACTTGTGGCGCAAATGTTACTTGTTACTTGTCATCTCAAGTCTGCATATTGTCCAAGTTTTACTGCATTTGGACATGGACTGCTTCAATATCTGAGGAGTTGCGAATGGTGCTGCACATTGGGGATGTTTGCTGATGATTGCTGATGACCTTACGACGGAACTAAGATCATTGATGAAGTAGCTGAAGATGGTTGGGCCTAGGACACTACCTTGAGAAACTCCTGCAGTGATGTCCTGGAGAAAAGATAACCGACCTCACACAACCACAACCATCTTCCTTTGTGCTAGGTATGACTTCAACCAGTGGAGAGTCTTCCCCGATTCCCATTGACTCCAGTTTTGCTCGGGCTCCTTGACGCCACACTCAGTCAAATGCTGCCTTGATGTCAAGGGCAGTCACTCTCACCTCACCTCGGGAGTTCAGCTTTTTTGACCACGTTTGAACCAAGGGTGTAACGAGGTCAGGAGCTGAGTGGCTCTGGCAGAATCCAAGCTGGGCATCAATGAGCAGGTTATTGCTAAGCAAGTGCTGCTTGATAGCACTGTTGATGACCACTTGCATTATTTTACTGATGATCAAGATTAGACTGATGGGGCAATAATTGGCCGGTTGGATTTGTCCTGCTTTTTTTGTACAGAACATACCCGGGCAATTTTCCACATAGCCAGGTAGATGCCAGTGTTGTGGATTTACTGGAATAGCTTGGTTCGGGGCGCAAGTTCTGGAGCACAAGTTTTCAGTACTATTGCCAGAATATTGTCAGGGCCCATAGCCTTTGCAGTATCCAGTGCCTTCAGCTGACAGTCTCTTGCTGTCACGTGAAGTGAATCTAATTGGCTGAAGACTGGCATCTGTGATGTTGGGGACCTCCAGAGGAGGCCGAAACACATCCTCCACTTGGCACTTTTGGCTGAAGATTGTTGCGAATGCTTCAGCCTTGTCTTCTGCATTGCTGTGTTGGGCTCCTCCATCTTGGAGGATGGGGATATTTGTGGAGCCACCTCCTTCAGTGAGTCGTTTAATTGTCCACCACCATTCATGATTGGATATGGCAGGACTGCAGCGCTTAAATCTGATCCGTTGGTTGTGGTATTGCTTAGCTCTATCAATCACTTGCTGCTTATGCTGTTTGGCACACAAGTAGTCCTGTTTTACAGCTTCACCAGGTAGACACCTCATGAGTTACTACATTAAAGGCACTATATAAATACAAGTTGTTGTTGCATTCCAGTGAATGTCAATCTCTCTTTTTCAGATACTAATTAACCTGTCTTAGAGATTGGTGACTGAAAGAGAAGAGGAAACGGGAGGAGGTTGGGGGAACCAGGGATGAAGGATAAAGACCTCTGTTGAAGATAATTAATAACACAGACTAGTTGGACCAAAAAGCCTGTTACCCTTGTTGTAATTCTGCGATAATTTCCAGCCTTCACAGCTTGAAAATTCCCCTCAAACCACAAATCATCCTGACTGGGAACTATATCACTGTTCCTTTATTGTCACTGGGTCAAAATCCTGGAACTCCCTCCCCAACAGCACTGTGGATGTACCACATGGACTGCAGCGGTTCAAGAAGGCAGCTAACCACCATCTTCTCAAAAGGGCCATTAGGGATGGGCAATAAATGCTGGCCTAGCCAGTGACACCCACATCCCTTGAGCAAATAAAATAAAAAATTTCCAGCATCCATCATGTTTCTTTTCATCTTTATCCTCGAATATTCCCGAAATATCTCATTTCTCCCATTTACAAATGCTTTGTTGAAAGCTTGATTGAGCTGCTGCCTTCATCTTATAACACATGCATTCCTTGGGGAAAAAAAAACAGCTATTCTTAGCTTAGTCTTGGCTCTCAGCAAACCCCACCACCACCAGCAGCTGCCTGTGGCTTTTGGCGCAGCACTAACAAGATGGGAATGAGAACGGAGTGCTGGGAACAGGATTAAATGGAGAAATATCACATATCCACATCCTAGCCTCAGAAACAGCAGGGAAACGGCAGCACCACTTGGAAGGACTCATTCTACATGGGCCAGCTTTGTTTTACAAAGCTCTTTTAACTTAAAATTTTTTCTCTCAACTGGAAACAGATAGCACGAGGGATATGGTTCCCACAAGACTCACAAGAAAAAGACCACTTTAAGGCACTATTCCATTTTATTCCCTGGAAAATAGGTTTTAGATTTTGTTTCCAAAAAATGATTTAAAAAAAAAAATCTGACGTCATCTGAAATTGAAAAATAATGCAAAGCATATTTAATGTTTGCTTATGTTTCAGGAAAATTTCATTTTCAAATTGCTAAGAATAGTAGGGAAATTCAGAACAGCTTCGATGCAGATTTGCTGCATTAATGGTTTTCTGTCAAATGTGCAACAACCATTACAATGACTCAGTCTCTGAGTTAGGGCACCCGTATTTTCTTGTGCCCGCAATCAAGTTTCTAAAATGCACAGCAGCAAAACTCCAATGTTTCCTCTGCGATACAGCAATCTTGTCAATCAGGTACTCATCAGCAACAATGGACAAACTTGCATTCATATAGCATCTGTTGTGTCTCTGAGTCGTCCCAAAACATTTTACAACCAATGAATTTCATTTCAAGTGTAGGCACTGTCACAAGTTCCCACAAAAGCAAATTAAACAAATGGTCAGATGAAGCCATATCGGTGGAGGGATGAATATTGGCTCAAAGCGCAGATAAACTCTCCTATCCCTTTTTAAGGAGTGTCTGAGATTTTCCATATCTACCTGAACAGGCAGGCTTAATCTCATCTGAAAAGTTGACATCTGGCAATGCAGCACTCCCTCAGTACTTCACATTATCAGTCTAGATAACCCGTTCAAATCCTGAGAACTTTAAAAATAAGCAGGAAGATAGGGGTGCAGAACAGATAGAAGTTAAAACAAAAACTATGAACTCCAAGCCTCTGAAGTCATATTGGACTCAAAACGTTAGCTCTGTTTCTCTCTCCACAGATGCTGCCAGACTTGCTGGGTTTTTCCAGCATTTTCTGTTTTTATTCCATGAATACTATGTCCTCTGTCAAAGTAATTCCAGAGTTTTTGCCTCTATTACCAGTCCTGGAGGAGAATTTCGCAGATACTGATGCATAAGTGCAAGCCGTTAATCGTTATGATCACTATGACATCGTGAGTCTATCATCAGTCCTATATCTCCCTTATACTCTTTTCGAGCTAGTTCAACACCATTCATTCTCTCCCATATTTCTTCCTTCAAACACATCATGACCTTGCACTTCATTGTATTCAATTCTATTGCCCAATTTCCGAAACGTTAACTGTGTTCCTCTCCGCAGATGCTGCCAGACCTGTTGAGATTTTCGAGGTAATTTTATTTTTGTTTTGGATTTCCAGCATCCAGTTTTTTGCTTTTATCCATTTTTAATTGAGTCCTACCATCAATCCTGACTGGTTTTGACAGACTTCTTCACCACCCCCACTCTCAAATTTACTATCTGTAAATCTGACCAATTTACTTCATATCATACAATCCAAATAATTCATGTAGCTCAGAACAATCTCTGAGCACTGGGACTGGACCCCTCAATTTAAAGTGCAGGTACCACAAGAGAAATCAATAACTTAAACATAGAAATACAGAAACTAGGACAGTAGGCCATTTGGCTCTTCAAGTCTGCTCCGCCATTCAATATGATCATGGCTAATCCTCCATCTCAATGCCATATTCCCGATTCTCTCCATACCCCTTGATGCCCCTAATATCCAAAAAATCATCCATTACTTTCTTGAATATACTCAAGTGACCTGGCCTCCACAGTCTTCCGTGGTAGAGAATTCCACAGATTGACCCTCCTCTGAGTGAAGAAATCTTTCCTCATCTCAGTCCTAAATGGCCTGCCCAATATCCTGAGACTGTGGCCCCTGGTTCTAGACGCCCCAACCAGGGAAAACGTCCTCCCTGCATCTATATATAAAAAAAAACTGCGGATGCTGGAAATTCAAAACAAAAACAATTACCTGGAAAAACTCAGCAGGTCTGGCAGCATCGGCGGAGAAGAAAAGAGTTGACGTTTCGAGTCCTCACGACCCTTCAACAGAACTGAGTGAATATTAGGAGAGGGGTGAAATATAAGCTGGTTTAAGGTGGGGGTTGGGTGGGGAGAGAAGTGGAAGGGGGGGGGGGCGGGGTGTTGTAGGGACAAGCAAGCAGTGATAGGAGCAGATAATCAAAAGATGTCACAGACAAAAGAATAAAGAGGTGTTGAAGGTGGTGATATTATCTAAACGAATATGCTAATTAAGAACGGATGGCAGGGCACTCAAGGTACAGCTCTAGTGGGGGTGGGATGGAAAAACTAGCAAGGCATAAAAGATTTAAAAATAATGGAAATAGGTGGGAAAAGAAAAATCTATATATATTGGAAAAACAAAAGGAAGGGGGAAGAAACTGAAAGGAGGTGGGGATGGGGGAGGGAGTTCAAGATCTAATGTTGTTGAATTCAGTATTCAGTCTGGAAGGCTGTAAATTGCCTAGTCGGAAGATGAGGTGCTGTTCCTCCGGTTTGCGTTGAGCTTCACTGGAACAATGCAGCAAGTCAAGGACAGACATGTGGGCAAGAGAGCAGGGTGGAGTGTTAAAATGGCAAGCGACAGGGAGGTTTGGGTCATTCTTGCAGACAGACCGAAGGTGTTCTGCAAAGCGGTCACCCAGTTTACATTTGGTCTCTCCAATGTAGAGGAGACCGCATTGGGAGCAACGAATGCAGTAGACTAAGTTGGGGGAAATGCAAGTGAAATGCTGCTTCACTTGAAAGGAGTGTTTGGGCCCTTTGGACGGTGTGGAGAGAGGAAGTGAAGGGGCAGGTGTTGCATCTTTTGTGTGGGCATGGGGAGGTGCCATAGGTGGGGGTTGAGGAGTAGGGGATGATGGAGGAGTGGACCAGGGTGTCCCGGAGGAAACAATCCCTACGGAATGCTGCCGGGGGGGTGAAGGGAAGATGTGTATGGTAGTAGCATCATGCTGGAGTTGGCGGAAATGGCGAAGGATGATCCTTTGAATGCGAAGGCTGGTGAGGTGATAAGTGAGGGCAAGGGGGACCCTATCATGTTTCTGGGAGGGAGGAGAAGGCGTGAGGGCGGATGCGCGGAAGATGGGCCAGACACGGTTGAGGGCCCTGTCAACGACCATGGGTGGAAAACCTCAGTTAAGGAAGGAGGAGGACATGTCAGAGGAACTGTTTTTGAAGGTAGCATCATCAGAACAGATGCGACGGAGGTGAAGGAACTGAGAGAACGGGATGGAATTCTTACAGGAAGCAGGGTGTGAGGAGCTGTAGTTGAGGTAGCTGTGGGAGTCAGTAGGCTTGTAATGGATATTGGTGGACAGTCTATCACCAGAAATTGAGACAGAGAGGTCAAGGAAGGGAAGGGAAGTGTCAGTGATGGACCATGTGAAAATGATGAAGGGGTGGAGACTGGAAGCAAAATTAATAAATTTTTCCAAGTCCCGATGAGAGCATGAAGCAGCACCGAAGTAATCATCGATGTACCGGAGAAAGAGTTGTGGGATGGGGCCGGAGTAGGACTGGAACAAGGAATGTTCCATATACCCCATAAAAAGACAGGCATAGCTGGGGCCCCTGCATCTAGTCTGTCTAGCTCTTAGAATTTTATATGTTTCAATCAGATCCCCTCTCATTCTTCTAAACTCTAGTGAATACAGGCCCAGTCGAACCAATCTCTCCTCTTACGACAGTCCTGCCATCCCCAGTATCAGCCGAGTGAACCTGCGCTGCACTCCCTCTATTGCAAGTATATCTTTTCTTAGGTAGGGAGATCAAAACTGCACACAATACTCCAGGTGTGGTCTCACCGAGGCCTTGGATAACTGTAGTAAGACATGCCTACTCCTGAACTCAAATTCTCTTGCAATGAAGGCCAACATACCATTTGCCTTCCTAATTGCTCGCTGCGCCTGTTTACTTTCATTGACTGGTATACAAGGACAGCCAGATCCCTTTATACATCCGCATTTCCCAATTTATCACCATTTAAATAATACTCTGCCTTTCTATTTTTCACACCGAAGCATATAACTTCACATTTATCCACGTTATACTGCATGTTTGCCCACACACACACACAACTTGTCTAAATCGCCTTGAAGCCTCCTTGCATCCTCCTCACAACCCTGCCCAGTTTTGTGCCATCAGCAAACTTGAAAATATTGCATTAATAAACCCTCAGTTGGACTCCAACCATGTACTCACTATCAGGAATTCATTACACTACATAATAATCTATCTGAATCTCGCGATCAGATTCCATTCTGTAATCACTCGCAGGTATCCATTATCCTATATATAAACCATCTGAAACCTCTCGATTAGATTCCAGTCTGTAATCACTACCAGGTATCCATTATTCTATTGTCACAAATGTGCAGTTATACAGATTTTAAGCACAACTGTTTTCAAGGCACATTTCTGTTTTCAAAACTTTACATTGAATTTAAAAGCCTTTTTCAAATGGAAGTATGGCAAGACAACATGGCACCTTCCAGTGTTTATTCAAAGCCTGTCAAACTCATATCTCTGGAGCTGACTACGAAAAACATAAGAAATAAGAAATAGGAACAGGAGGCCATTCAGCCCCTAAAGCCTGTCCTGCCATTCACTAAGATCAAGGCTGTGATGCCCCAGGCCTCTACTCTTTTGTGCCAGCTCCTCTTGAGCCCTCAACTCCCTGATATTTCAAAAATCTATCTACCCCCTCTTTAAATACTTTCAGTGATCTAGCCTCCACAACTCTCTGGGGTAGAGAATTCCAGACATTCACTACCCTCTGGGAGAAGAAATTCCTTTGCATCTCAGTTTTAATTGAGTGTCCCCTTATTCTGTAACTATGTCCCCTAGTTTGAGATTCCCCCACTAGTGGAAACATCTCCTCAACATCTACCCTGTCAAGCTCCCCTCAGAATCTTGTATGTTTCAATAAGATCACCCTCATTCTTCTAAACTCGAATGAATAAAGACCTGACCTGTTTAGCTGTTCTTGATAAGTCAACCCATTCATCCCAGGAATCAGCCTAGTGAATCTCTTCTGAGCTGCCTCCAATGCCGGTATATCCTTTCTTAAATACGGGGACCAAAACTGTACACAGTACTCCAGGTATGGCCTCACCAACATTCTGTCCAGTTGCAACAAGACTTCCCGATTTTTAAACTCCAACCCCCTAGCAATATAGGCCAAAATTCCATTTGCTTTCTTAATTACTTACTGCACCTGCATGCTAACTTTATTTAATGCACAAAAACACCCAGATCCCTCTGTGCTGCACTTTTTGGAGTCTCCCTGCCTTTTGATTCTACCTACTAAAGTACATAACCTCACACTTTCCTACATTAAACTCCATCTGCCAATTCTCTGCCCACTCACTCAACCTATCTATCTTCCCTTACAGATTTCTTATGTCCTCATCACAACATGCCCTCCCACCTATTTTGTATCATCAGCAAATTTGGATACATTACATTCTGTCCCCTCCTCCAAGTCATTAATATAGATATTAAATAATTGAGGCCTAGGACTGATCCTTGTGGCACTCCACTAGTTAGGTGTCTTCAACATGAAAAAAAAACCCATTAATTCCAGCTCTCTAACTTCTGTATGTTAACCAATCCTCAATCCATGCTAATATATTAACCCCAATACTGTGAGCTCCTATCTTGTGCAATAACCTTTTATGTGGCACCTTATTGAATGCCTTCTGGAAATCCAAATACACTACATCTACTGGTTCTCCTTTATCAACTGTTTGTTACTTCCTCAAAAAACTCTAGCAAATTTGTCAAACATGATTTCCCTTTCACAAAACCATGTTAACTGTTTAACTGTATTATGCTTTCCTAAATGTCCTATTTCTTCCTTAACAATGGACTCTAGCATTTTCCCAATGACAGATGTTAGGCTGACTGGCCTATAGTTACTGCTTTTTGACTCCCTCCCTTCTAGGATAGGGGCATCACATTAGTGGTTTTCCAATCCCCTGGGGCCCTCCCAGAATCCAGTGAGTTCTGGAATATTTCGACCAATGCCTCCACTATCTCTACAGCCACTTCTTTAAAACCCTTGGATGCAGGCCATCAGGTCCTGGCAAATTGTCTGCCTTTAGCCCCATTAGTTTGTCAAATACTTTGCCCCTCGTGATAGAGACTGTTACGAGATTTTTCCTCCCATTAGCTCCTTGCTTATCTGGTATCTTTGATATGTTTATAGTGTCCTCCACCATGAAGACTGATGCAAAACATTGGTTTAAATTATCTACCATTTCTCTGTTCCCCATATCAATTCTCCAGTCACATCCTCCAACGGTCCCACGCTCACTTTAGCCACCTTTTTATATACCCACAGAAGCTCTTGCTGTTTGTTTTTATATTTCTTGCCAATTTTCTTTCATAAACAATTTTCTCCCTCTTTATTAGCTTTTTAATCATCCGCTGCTGGTTCCAAAAAATATTCCCAATCCTCTGGCTACCACTAGTTTTTGCCGCTTTGTATGTCTTAGTTTTTGATTGAATACTCTCCTTCGTTACTCACAATAAGAGATTGTGGCGGAAGAATTAATCCAGGCTGGTCTTTTGGTTCAAGCTGATTTATTTTCAAGACGACAACTCAGTGCTACTGACCTCCAAATAGCTGCCACACAAAGTGTCCCAGCTGTATCTTTTTATTCTATTTAGATGGGATAATCAATGCCCATCACTTGTTTAACTAGCAATTGTTTTTGACAAGGTGATTGCCATTTAAACAGACTCCCCTCTTTTCTTTTAAATTAAAACTAAGAAAACTTAAAGAACATTTTTTTTTAAACAAACAGAAGGAAATAATGTCACATATTTCCGCAGGCACATTTTTTCGTAAAATAGTCTGATAGGTGGTAACTAGTGTCAACCCATCTTAGAGATCTCTCTTCTCTCTAACATTTCTTTTATGCTGGCTAGGTCTATTCTTAGTCTTTTTTCAGTGACACTCTTTGTGGAATGAACAGTGTCCCAAAGAGATTGGTTTCAACATAACATTCTATGGGCAAACTTTTACAACATTGCCCCTTATGTGATATTTCTGTCAGTATATTGGAGAAGTAAACCCCCGTATCTAACGCAACAAAAACAAAAATTGCTGGAAAAAATTCAGCAGGTCTGACAGCATCTGTGAAGAGAAAGACAGAGTTAACGTTTAGAGCCCGTGTGATTCTTCTTCAGAACTAAAGAGAAGTAAAAATGTGGTGAAATATATACTGGTTAAGGGGGGTTGGGACAGGTGAAGCTGGATACAAAGTCAGTGATAGGTGGAGGCAAAGGAGAGATTGCGCAAGATGTCATAAACAAAAAGGTCAAAGGGGTGTTGATAGAGGTGATACTGGCTAAAGGAGGTGCTAATGGTGACATTAAGAGTAGAAAGCAGGATGAGCAAGTGACAGATGGCCCTGATGGGGGAGGGTGGGGGGAGGGGATGGTGAGGGAGAAAAGATCGAAATAGGCTAAAAGGTGGGGATAAAACAATGAATGGAAATACATTTAAAAATAATAAATAGATGGAAAAAGAATATAAAAATTTAAAAATAAATATAAGAAAAAAGGGGATCAATCCTTGAACTCAATGTTAAGTCCGGAAGGCTGTAAAGTGTCTGATCAGAAGATGAGGTACTGTTCCTCCAGTTGGCATTGAGCTTCAGCAGGAACATTGCAGCAGGCCAAGGATGGACATGAGGGCAGAGTGGTGCGTTGAAATGGCAAGCGACAGGAAGGTCTGAGTCATGCTTGTGGGCAGACCGAAGGTGGTCCGCAAAGCAATCCCCCAGTCTGCATTTGGTCCCTCCAATGTAGAGGAGAACGCATTGGGAACAGCGAATGCAGTAAACCAAATTGAGGGAAGTGCAAGTGAAGCATGAAAGGAGTGTTTGGGCCCTTGGGCAGTGAGAAGGGGCTAAGTAAAGGGGTGGATGTTGCACCTTCTGTGATTGCATGGAAGGTGCCATGGGAGGGAATTGAGGTGTTGGGGGTGATGGAGCAGTGAACCAGGACCTGTTAGCCTCTTTCGATCTTTTCTCCCACACCATCCCCTCCCCCACCCCACCCCCACTAGGGCCATCTGTCGCTTGCTCATTCTGCTTTCTCCCCAATGTCACTATTAGCATCTCATTTAGCCAGTATCACCACCATCAACACCATCATGACAGCTTTCGCAATCTCTTCTTTGCCTTCACCTATCGCTGGCCTTGTATCCAGCTTCACCTGTCCCACCCCACCTTAAACAATATGTATTTCACCACATTTTTACTTCACTTTAGTTCTGGAGAGTCATTCGGACTCGAAACGTTAACTCTGTTTTTCTCTCCACAGATGCTGTCAGACCTGCTGAGTTTTTCCAGCACCTTTTGTTTCAGATTTCCAGCATCTGCAGTATTTTGCTTTTACCCCATATCTAATGCTTCTACTAAGGCTAGCGTTTCAGCAGCTTAGATGCTTTTCACTATCCTTTTTATTTTCTTAGCCTCCCAAGCCAGTGGGCAACATTTATCGTTCTTTCCCACCAAGAATATGATAAACCCTGCTGTGCTAGAGTACCCATCTGGAAGATTGGCATGTGAAGCATCACCGAAAATGATCACCCAAGGCTGGAAACTTGAGAGCACACTTTTGAAAAAAAGTGTTTTATTTGCTCTCAGAACTCGCTCAACTGTAGTATGTTTCATCATGGTACTCCACTCCAACACCATAACTAGCGTCAGGTCTAGTCCAAGTGCACAACCAGTTCAACTGCCCAATCAAGCTTCTCAACTGTTCCATTTCTTCCTTGGTAGCAGGATCTTCTTTTTGTGAGGATCTACCATGAGTTATTGGGATATGATTAACATTTTCTAGGTAAGATTGTTGATTCAATGTCACTGCTAACTTGCTCTGCTTAATGTCTAAACCTATGTATTTACAGGCCCCTGAAGCCCTATTTCCGACCTGGAATTCCTCCTTTAGCTTCTCGATTACCCATTGTTCAAATTCTACAGAGCCTCCCCAAAGGAAATCATCAACATGCATAATAAAGATTCCAGCTAGTTTCTCCTTATGGCACCATTAGAACGTCTGCCTTTAATTGACTGCAACCTGTTTTCAACAGGGCAGATCGCATGGAAAAATATCACTCTCTTGATGCATCATTCATCCCATAAACATGCTTATTCAATTTCCATAAATTTCCTTCTATATCCCCGGCTTCTTTGGGTGGTTTCAGAAAAACTTCCCTTTGAAACTTCTCCCCCTGTAAAAATGCAACCTTTATATCAATCGATTTGCAATCCCAGGAATAGGATGCCAAAATAGCTAAAAAAAATCTTCAAACTCACTTTCCCCGAAGCAGGTGAGTCCACTCTGACATCCTGATCTCCTAGTCCCTCTCCAAAGCCTCAGGCTACTAATCTCGTTTTGGACTCATATGTGCTGTCTGGGAGTGCCTTTTCTGTACAGATTCATCTGTGAGATAAAGCTGGCTGTCCTCAGTCAAGTATTTCAGAATCTATCCCAAATTCTTTCCAACTTTCTAACACTTTCCATTTGGCTTCCTTTATCAGCTAACTTTCCAATTTATTAACAGTTACTAGAATCTCTCAGTCATACGGACTTCTACTTCTGTTGAGATTGCTAGCTTGCTCTCTGGTCCTCCTTGTTAAGCTACAGTCTCTACTCACATTCCTCTCCCTTTCTGGACTGCTACTATATGATCGTTCTCCCATGCGAACAGAACTCCGTTCGCAAGTCTGTGATTTTTTTTCTAGGGTCATTACCACTTTCTGGTCCACTGTCAGAACTCATACTGCGCTTTCTGGGTTTCCAGATATTTGCCTCAGTTTGCCAACCGATAGGTCTTGTCTCCTGTCCTTCATCCTGCACATTTAGCCAATGTTTGTATTTACCAGTGGCCTTTTCTGCTCTCCCTATGATACTGGCATCCCTCCACACACTGGTCCCTTCTGGCATGTATGTTACCTTTGTTCCTACTTTGGGTATTTGCCCTTTTGGATGAATAGCGTTGTCCTGTACCTCAGTATTACTTTGTTCATAGTCAGTCAACCCTGTATCTGCCGTCATCTGCTGCTCATAGCTAAAGTGCATGTGTGTAGTGCATGGTGCCTCCTTGCGTTCTATGTCCTGTTCAGAACCTGTAAAGGTATAGTCAGTGCCAATTAAGCGTGAAGAATGTACCCTAACGGTTTGATTGCTGTGTTGCACAATTACTACTTTCCCATCACTCCCTATAAACTTGCCAGGTCCTTTCCATTCTTTCTGGCCTTCCCTTTCATAATATACCATGTCTCCTTGTCTAAACTGTATTCCTGATGGTCTTATGCAGTGCCGTAGGGCCCGCCAAATTTTCTCCGAAACCTCAGCTTTAATGAAAGCTTTTCTGCCTGAATGCAAAGCGTTCAGATGAGCAGAAAAGGTGGACCTAATGCTCGTCCCTTCTAGGGCAGGTGGAGCATCTGACAACACCAAAGGTAACTTCAGATTTCTTCTGTACACCAACTGATATGGACTGTAACCCCCCACCCCCCCCCCCCCAACCATTTTCAGAGAGTTCTTTGCATGCACCACACATGCTAGCGCCATTTGCAATTTACAATCTGTTTATCAGCTAATATTTTATGTAACATCTATTGTCATCTATTACCGCATGGTTTCTTTCACAAAGACCATTAATAAATGGGCTCTCAGCTGCAGTGTGCATAACTATGATGTTTAAATTTTCACACATCTCTAAATTCCTCATTGGCAAATTCCCCACCATTTACTGTGAGGAACTTCGTTGGTGTTCCTAATCCTGTTCCTACCCATTTCTCCATGACTATAGACAATGGTCCTTTTGTCTTTACCACGTATCACAGTGGATAGGCTAAATCTGGTTGCCATAGCTATGAAGTGTAGTAAAATAATACCCCTATCCTTGTTCCAAACTTTCAAGTCCATTGCCACTGCATCATTAAACTATTTGACTAGTGGCAAGCTCACAACAGGGACCTGGTGGTGTCTCGAGATATTTAAGTCAAATGTCACACTGAGCAGTGATTTGCTCAATAAGTTCATCATATCCTTTATCGACCACTCCCACATCTTGAAGCAGAGTCTTCAGTTTCTGTGGAGCTGGATGTGCAAACTGCCTATGTAATTTCCAAATGATCATCTTTTTGTCCACCAAATTCTTCTTCTCAGCAATTAACAAAACTTCATGAACTTTTTCATGAGAAATCTCTGGCTTCCTTAGTGGCAAGCAATAATGGCCTGACCGAGTAAAATGTAGATCCACATTTTTTCCAAGCATAATTGCTCTATCATTCTTCATATCTAGTGCCATCTAAGCCTTCTTCATCGCAGATCGACTCAACAATAGCGGTATCTCGCTAGAAACCACATCAGTACTGATAAACAGATTGATCCCTGCTATCTTACAAGGGAGGACTACCCGTTTGGAGGATGTTAATGTATTGTCATCTCCAAACCTGAAGCAATTAGAGCTTTCATACTCTACCGGTCTGCTGCATCGAGACACTCCAGATAGCAGTCAAGCCAGTCCATGCCACACACCGTAGAAGTGCAACCACAGTCCAGAACTGCACAATTGAAGGGATCTACCATCAAGATACTCATCACCGGATTCAAACTCTCACGTGATCAATACAATTCCATCATGGCAGTCACCATCATTTTCAGTTTCAGATGAATCTGTCTCGTGGGTCACTTCAAAAACACGATTCCTTCGCTGTGGGCAGTTCATTGCGTAATGGTACTGGGAATCACACTGAAAACACCGATTAACCATTCCCCGTGCATTTTTTGGGTTTAAACACCTACGGTCACCATCCCAGACACACTTTTTGTCCCGACTCTCAAATTGGCTAAGATTACGACCATTTTCAGACCTCTCGTCATTAACCCCCACCTTTGTATTGGAATCTTCGTCTAATATTTGGTCAACCGCTAAATTCAGTCACCATTGAATCCTCTATCTTTTGTTTCACAACACAGTTGTTCGCATTTGCTTAAAAAGTGGCAGCGAATTTCCCTATAAATTTTTTTAGGGCAGCAGCCATTTGTTGTAGGAGAGATTCTTACCCCCAGAACGGAACCTGTTAGTACTAAAAGACTATCAATGTGAGAAATGCGAGTACAGTCCAGTAATTTAAATGCCAATGCCAATTCTGGAATTTCAAGTTCAAATTTCTGTAGTCTCCTGTACCATTTATCAAAATCCATGATATATTGGATTTTCTAAACCTATCAAAATATCGTCCAAGCTTCACATACTTCCAATAACTCATCCTTTTCGTAAAACTTATACGAAAATTGTAACAGAAGGTTCAATCCCTCTTCATGATCCAAATCATCCACTTTCCACTCTGAAAATACCTTACTCCTTATCTTACTTTTGGCTGGTAAAAACGTCAAAGCCATACCTTGTTTCTTCCAGGGTATAGAAGTAACTCGGGTCCACATTTCAATTTCAGTCTTCCATTGCTGATAAGGTTCAGAGTCAGAAAAAAAATGGTGGATAATCAAAGCTTGCGATTTTGCATCATCCTTCCGCCACTCCGTAATTTAAATTGTCAGCAACAGTAAAATTCTTTTCCCCTCAGAGGATTGAGACAGAAATCTTCATATACAGCAATCAATCAGCAAAGCTTAAAGTTCATCCTCTGCTACCATGTTACTCACAATAAGAGGTTGCGTTGGAAAAATTAATCCAGGCTGGTCTTTTGGTTCAAGCTGTTTTATTTTCAAAACAACTCAGTGCTAATAACTCCAAGTAGCTTCCACACAAAATGTCCCAGCTGTATCTTTTTATTCTATTTAGATGGCATAATCAATGCCCATCATCTGTTTAACTAGCAATCGTTTTTAACCAGGTGATTGCCGTATTAACATCCTTGACCATCTGTGTTAACCATGGGTGGTTTATCCTTCTCATCGAGTCCTTCTTTTTGACCATGATAAATTTATGCTGAGCATTATCTACTTAAATGTCTGCCATCGCTCATCCACTGACCTTCCCCATAGTCTATTTTCCCAACCCACTTTGGACAACTCTTTCTTCATGCCTCTTATTGCCCCTTATTTAAGCTGAGGTTTGAGACCCAAGTTGCTCACCCTCAAACTGAATTTGAAATTCTACCACCTTGTGATTGCTACCCCCAGAGGATCCTTAACTACGATCTCTCTTATTAATCCCACCTCATTACACATTACTAGATCCAAAATAGTCTGTTCCCGGGTAGGTTCTGCAATGTATTGCTCTAAGAAACAATCCCTGATGCACTCAAAAATTCATTAAAAAATTCATTACAGTCATTAAAAAATACAAGACCCCTCCAACTATGTCCACTGAATTATGAAAGGTATGAAAAACCCTTTTACTTCTGTGAGAATTGAAGGGACTTCAAAGGACCACAACATAATTAACTTCTTTGCCTGGTGAAACAACAACTTCTTGAAAATTAACAGAACAGCCATTTGTGTTTTTTGAACTATACAAAGGAGGCTGTACAAAGCCATCTTGTGTAGCAGCATGCAGAACCCAGGAGGAACTCCAAGAAACATCAGTGTTCTTGATCAAAGGAGGACAAAGATGAGTGTAACTCTTTCGAGTACAAACACGTTTCCATCTGTTTCCAGATGAAGTTACATTGTTTCATAGTTTGCCATTGTGAGATTTGAACTCTTGATACTCTTTTGAGTAAACCTGTTTCCATCTGTTTCAGATGAAGTTACATTGTTTCATAGTTCGCCATTGTGAGATTTGAACTCTTGATCTTGGGGTTACAAACCCAGTGCCATAACCACTTGGCTATTTAAGCCAAGCTAACGTTTCCATCTGTTCCTATTCCGATGAAGTTACATTGATTCATAGTTTGCCATTGTGAAATTCGAACTCCTGATCTTGGGGGTACAAACCCAGTACCATAACCACTTGGCTACAAAGATGAGCGTATTCAGAAATCAATTGCTGTTCTGCCGAAAGAGTCCAGGCAATCTACAAGTGCCGTAACCACAGAATTAATGAGGAATAGGAAACCTCTCTCTCCCAAAAACCTGCCGAGTTCACCTGAAAAGGCAAACTTCTGAATGATCAACTACAGAAGCCATTGCAGCTGCTAAACCAAATCTCAAGATTCAATTCCTTCACTTCGGAAAGAAGGATTTCAAGAATCAGGCCCGCAACATAATCGTACTTAGACTGATTTGAAATCTCATCTTTAAGTATCTTTTTCCTTTATCTGTATTTTTAATCTCTGTATCTGTATTTTAGTTAATAACTTTATCATTTCTACCTAAATAACTTTCAGCAGTAGTTTTTGCAAGAAATTAATCTTCATCATGTTTAAGACTAAAGCTTGTCTGCTGGATTATTTTTAAATTGAACCACTTTTAATTAAAAGTGAATTACACACATGCACAGAAAATTCTTAGTCATAGAGGCCTATAGCACAGAAAAAGCCCTTCGGCCCATCGAGTCTGTGCCAGTCAAACAAGTACCTAACTATTCTAATCCCATTTTCCAGCGCTAGGTCCATAGCCTTGTATGCCATGGCATCGCAAGTACACATCCAAATGCTCCTTAAATGTTATGAAGATTTGTGCCTCTACCAACCTTTCAGGCAGTAAATTCCAGATTACCAACACCCCCTGGGTGAAAAAATTCTTCCTCACATCCCCTCTAAACCTCCTGCCTCTTACCTTAAATCTAAGCCCCCTGGTTATTGAGCCCTCCACCAAGGGGAAATGTTCCTTCCTGTCTACCCTACCTACGTCCCTCATGATTTTATACACCTCAATCATCTCTCCCCTCAATCTCCACTGCTCCAAGGAAAATAACCCCAGTCTATCCAATCCCTCCTCATAACTAAAACTCTCCAGCCCAGGCAATATCCTGGTAAATCTCCTCTGCACTTTCTCTAGTGCAATCACATCCTTCCTATAATGCGGATTCCAGAACTGCATGCAATACTCTAGCTGTGGCCTAACCAGCATTTTAGACAATTCCAACATAACCTCCCTGCTCTTATATTCTATGCCTCGACTAGTAATGGCAAGTATCCCATATGCCTTCTTAACCACCTTATCTACCTGTCCCGCTACCTTAAAGAACCGGTGGACATGCACATCAAGGTTCCTCTTATCCTAGTTACTTCTCAGGGTCCTACCATTCATTGTGTATTCCTGTGCCTTGTTTGTCCTGCTCCAGTGCATCACCTCACACTTATCCAGATTAAATTCCATTTCCATTGATCAGCCCATCTGACCAGCCCGTCTATATCCTCCTGTAATCTAAGGCTCTCCTCCTATTTACCACCCCACCAATTTTCAAGTCATCCGCGAACTTACTGATCAACCTTCCTACAATCAAGTCTAAATCGTTTATATATGCCACAAACAGCAAGGGACCCAACACTGATGCCTGTGGAACCCCACTGGATACAGGCATCCAGTCACAAAAACATCTCTTGACCATCACTCTCTACTTTCTGCCACTCAGCCAATTCTGGATTCAATTTGCCAAACTGCCTTGGATCCTATGGGCTCTTGCCTTCATTATCAGTCTCTCATGTGGGACCTTATCAAAAGCCTTACTGAAATCCAAGCAGACTATGTCAAATGCATTGCTCTCATCTACACACCTGGTCACCTCTTTAAAAAATTCAATCAAATTGGTCAGGCGTGACCTCACCTTAACAAAACCATGCTGACTGTTCTTGATTAATCCCTGCCTCCCCTCCAAGCGTAGATTAATTCTGTCCCTCAGAATTGCTTCCAATAGTTTCCCCACCACTTAGCTCACAGACCACTTTAACGAAACACCTTTTATGTGGTTGTGACACCGTATACAAATCATGTGAACCCCTGGATTAGATTCCAGTCAGTAATCATTCCCTGGTATCCATTATTCTATAGTTAAATATCTAAATCCCTCAATTAGATTCCAGTCTGTAATCACTCCCAGGGATCCATTATTCTATATATAAACCATCTGAACCCCTAAATTAGATTCCAGTCTGTAATCACTCCCTGGTATCCATTATTCTATATATAAACCAGCTGAACCTCTTGATTAGATTTCAGTCTGTAACCACTCTAGGTACCCATTATTCAATATATAAACCATCTGAACTCCTCGATTAGATTCCTGTCTGTAATCACTCCCAGATATTACTTGGGCTGAACGCAGCTTGAAAACCCAATCAGCAATGTCCATATTTTAACTTTAAAACTCACACACACTTTCCCCAATCACTGCTGAAATAAAGAGATGAGGATGAACATGTTTAAATGTGGGGGGATATTGAGATGCCCCTGAGCAGAGCTCTGCTCTGGACTCCACTGGGTGAAGGAGACCGTTTGCAGCATCTTCAACGCGAGCAACTGGGTTAAATAAATATCCTCCAGCTGATTCCTGCCGCCACAGCCCCTTGCTCTTCCGAGCTAAGGACAAACTCACAGTTCACTGTTGTCAGCAGCATCTTCCCTCGCCTGGAGACCAATAGAAGCACTTCCGGGTTGCAGCCCAGAACTACTTCCGGGGCACGAAGGAGGCAACGGGTTTTTTTTAAATTTAGTTTTTTAAAATCTCATTTCTGTGCATTGTCTGCCAAGAGCATTGATAATGATAGATTTTAAATTATTTTTATTAATAATTATTAATTGACCAGACTTTCAAAGTTAATTAAAAAGCTGAAAACACTCATTGGGGATCTGGCAGCATCTGTGGAGAAGTAGTTCTGATGGAGAGTTAAGTTGGACCTGAAGCCTTAACTCTGTTTCTCTCTCCACTAATGCTCCCAGACCTGCTGGGTTTTTCCAGTATTTTCAAATTTCCATTATCCCTGCAGTGTATTTTGCTCTTTTTTTCGCATTACACTTCAGAAATACCAACTCTTCACTTGGTGTAAGGCACCTTGAGATGCCTGGTGGCCGCAAAAGGCACCATATAAAATTAGAGTGTCCATGCGCTTACATTGTTTTGGACAGTCCCTCGATGAGGATGTGACCCCAAACAAACAATGGCCCTGAGTTCGGTTGGCATTGACGCTGCATGTGAAGATTTCTGCAATTTTTTTTTCCATCCGGGACCTCCGATTTCGGCTGAAGCATCAATGGGTCAGTGCTGACAGACACCCATGGGCGAAGACTGTCGAGCACAAGAAAAGACAGACAATGCGACAACAGGCCCGCTTCTCATGATATTAGCTGCCATATTCGGGTAAGTTTTTGGAAGTTTTGATTCTTTCAGTGGGCTAGCAAGTGGATGAGGAGGCGGGTGAATGAGTGTGGGTGAGTAAGTCGTCAGATGGCGGGTGTAGTCAGGTCAGCTGGTGGGGGGGGCGATTGGGTTAGGGGATAATTGGGTGGGGGGCTACTCAGGTCATATCGGGGGGAGTAATTGGGTATGAGAGGTTGCATCGGGTGGTAGCCAATGGGGGGAGTAGTTGGGTCGGGTGTATAGTCAGGTAAAGTCGAAGGTAGTCGACTGACCATAAGACATAGAAGCAGAAGTAGGCCATTCAGCCGATCGAGTCTGCTCCGCCATTCGATAAGATCACGGTTAATCTGATAATCCTCAACTCCTCTTTCTTGCCCTTTGCCCATAACCCTTGATTCCCTTACTGATTAAAACTCTGTCTCTGTCTGCCTTGAATATACTTAACAACCCAGCTTCTACAGCCCTGTAGTGTAAAGAATTCCACAGAGTGGGGATGGTTGGATCAGGGGGCTCTCATGTCTGCTTGGGGTACAGTTGGTTCGGGTTGGAGGTTGATCAGGGTGGGAGGTGTTGATTGGTTTGGGGGGGCGGGTGGGGGGGTTTGATTGTGGCGCTCAGTTCATTTATGTTGGCTAATCACTAAGATTGGGAATTAACCAGTATAACATTTTTTAGGTAAGTATGCAGGAATGTCCCGTGTGTCTGACCCAAGTTTCAGTCACTGAGTACAGTGCCGGAGACTTTCGCAGAAGGCCCTGAACCACAGAAATCAGCCCATCAGAATTTCAAACTGCACATGTGTCATGCACCCCCACCCTAGGTGTGTGTGGGGTGGGGGTGGGTTCCTGAAGACATTTTCCAACTTACGACCAATTCCCAATGATATGGATACCAGAAGATTTGGGTCAATGTTCCTGGTTCATGAAATTTGTTCTCGGCTGCATGCCCTAACTATTGTTATGGTATGGCAGATGATGTGTGCCAGGCGGACCAAATACATAAGGGAAACTTGGCCACACTATCACAATGCTTTTGCAATTTGTATTTATTACAAGAAGATGTGTGCACTGATTTCCATTAAGACCTTTAGAGATTTTTAAAATTGAATTAAAATACTTATTAACAAAATAAAAGATTTCAAGCAGATACATAAGACTACAATTATTAATACTATAACAAATCCTAATTAACCTGACTCCTAGTTACACACACCGTTAAGGTAACAGTCCAAAATAGATTTTAGAGTTTTTAAAAAAGCAGCAAGTTTACACAGTACCCACCTGACAGTGGAATTCCAAATGGTTTTCTCCAAATTCAGTTACTGGACACAACAGAATTATGCACAAATGGCTGGAGGCTTCTTCAAGGGTGTTCCACACACTCCTGTTAGATCTTACTTGGCCTTTCATTCTCCCTTATATATGTTTCCCTCTCTTTAATATGTAAATTCCATTCTTCCATAGGTCTTTGGAACTGTACCTTTCCCGTAATATAAAAACTTCCATGTTGCCAATATTGTCAGGAAGCTTTGGGGGAAAATAAAAACGCTACTTTTAAAAAATTAATTGACGGGATATGGGCTTCACTAGCTGTGCCAGCATTTATTGTCCATTTCTAGTTGTTCTTGAGAAGATGGTGGTGAGCTGCTTTCTTGAACCGCTGCAGTCCATGTCCACAGTGCTGTTAGGAAGGGAGTTCCAGGACTTTGACCCAGCAACAATGAAGGAACGGCAATATATTTGCTAGTCAGGACGGTGAGTGACTTGGAGGGGAACTTCCAGGTGATGGTGTTCCCATCTATCTGCTGCCCTTCTCCTTCTAGATGGTAGTGCTTGTGGGTTTGGAAGGTGCTGTCCAAGGAGACTTGCTGAATTCCTGCAGTGCATCTTGTAAATGGTACACACTGCTGCTACTGTGCGTCTGTGGTGGAGGAGGCGAATGTTTGTGGATGTGATGCCAGTCAAGTGGGCTGCTTTGTTCTGGACGGTATCAAGCTTCTTGAGTGTTGTGGGAGTTGCACTCAGGCAAGTGGGGAGTATTTCTTCATACTCCTGACTTGTGCCTTGAAGATGGTGGACAAGCTTTGGGAGTCAGGAGGTGGGTTACTTATCACATGATTCCTAACCTCTGACCAGTTCTTGTAGCCACAGTATTTATATGGCTAGTCCAGTTCTGTTTCTGGTCAATGGTAAATCCCAGGATGTTAATAGTGGGGGATTGAATGTTGGTAATGCTATTGAATGTCAAGAGGCGATGGCTAGATTCCCTCTTGCTGGAGATGGTCATTGCCTGACACTTAAACAGCGCAAATGTTACTTGCCACTTGTCTGCCCAAGCCTGGATATTGTCCAGGTCTTGCCGAATTTGGACATGGCCTGCTTCAGTTTCTGAGGACTTATCAATGGTGCTGAACATTGTGTAATCATCAGCGAACATCCCCACTTCTGACCTTATGATGGAAGGAAGATCATTGATGCAGCAGCTGAAGATGTTTGAGCCGAGGACACTACCCTGGGCAACTCCTGCAATGATGCCCTGGAGCTGAGATAGCTGACCTCCCACAACCACATCTTTATTCCTTTCTGCTGGGTATGACTCCAACCGGCAGAGAGCATTCCCCCAATTCCCATTGACTCCAGTTTTGCTAGGGCTCCTTGATGTCACACTCGGTCAAATGCTGCTTTAATGTCAAGGGCAGTCACTCTCACCTCACCTTGGGAGTTCAGCTCTTTTGTCCATGTTTGAACCAAAGTTGTAATGAGGTCAGGAGCTGAGTGGCCCTGACGGAACCCAAACTGGGCATCAGTGAGCAGGTTATTGCTAAGCAAGTGATGCTTGATAGCACTGTGTGACCCATTCCATTACTTTACTGATGATTGAGAGTAAACTGATGGACCGATAATTGGCCAAGTTGGATTTGTCCTGTTTTTTGTGCACAGCACATACCTGGGCAATTTTCCACATAACCAGGTAGATGAAAGTGTTGCAGCTGCACTGGAACAGCTTGGCTCGGGGCATGGCAAGGTTTGGAGCACAATTGCCAAAATATTGTCAGGGCCCATAGCCTTTGCAGTATTCAGTGTCTTCAGCCATTTCTTGATATCAGTGCAGTGAATCAAATTGGCTGAAGACTGGCATTTGTGATGCTGGGGACCTCCGGAGGAGGCCAAGATGGATCATCCACTTGGCACTTCTGGATGAAGATTGTAGGAAAAGCCTTATCTTTTGCACTGATGTGCTTGGCTCCCCTATCATTGAGGATGGGGATATTTGTGGAGCTTCCTCTTCCAGTGAGTTGTTTAATTATCCACCAACATTCATGACTGGATGTGGCAGGACTGCAGAGCTTAGATCTGATCCGTTGGTTGTGGGATTGCTTATCCCTGTCTATCACTTGCTGCTTATGCTTTTGGCATGCAAGTATTGCTGTGTTATAGCTTCACCAGGTTGACACCTCATTTTTGGGTGTGTTTGGTGCTGCTCCTGGCATGCCCTGCTGCACTCTTCATTGAACCAGGGTTGATCCCCTGGCTTAATGGTAATAGGTAATGGTAGAGTGGAGGGTATGCCAGGCCGAGGTTACAGATTGTGTTTGAGTACAATTCTGCTTCTGCTGATGGTCCACAGCACCTCGATGCCCAGTCTTGAGCTGCTAGATCTAACCCATTTTTTAAAAAATTCATTCATGGGATGTGGGCATCGCTAGCTAGGTCAGCATTTATTGTCTATCCCAAATTGCACCAAATTGAGAGTCAACCACATTTAGTCATAGTCATAGAGGTCTACAGCACAGAAAAAGGCCCTTTGGCCCATCGAGCCTGCACCAGTCAAACAAGTACCTAACTATTCTAATCCCATTTTCCAGCACGAGGCCCATAGTCTTATATGCCATGGCATCGCTAGTGAATATCCAAATGCTCCTTAAATGTTATGAGGGTTTCTGCCTCTACCACCCTTTTAGGCAGTGAGTTCCAGATTCCTGGGTGAAAAAATTCTTCCTCACATCCCCTCTAAACCTCCTGCCCCTTACCTTAGATCGATGCCCCCTGGTTATTGATCCTTCCGCTAAGGGGAAATGTTCCTTCCTGTCTACCCTATCAATGCCCCTCATAATTTTATACACCTCAGTCATGTCCCTGCTCAATCTCCATTGCTCCAAGGAAAATAACCCCAGTCTATCCAATCTCTCCTCATAACTAAAACTTTCCAGCCCAGGCAACATCCTGGTAAATCTCCTCTGCACTTTCTAGTGCAATCACATCCTTCCTATAATGTGGATTCCAGAACTGCACACATATTCTAGCTGTGGCCTAACCAGCGTTTTAGACAGTTTCATCATAACCTCCCTGCTCTTATATTCTATGCCTCAGCTAATAAAGGCAAGTATCCCAAACGCCTTCTTAACCACCTTATCTACCTGTCCTGCTACCTTAAGGAACCGGTGGACATGCACACCAAGGTCTCTCTGATCCTAGGTACTTCCCAGGGTCCTACCATTCATCATGTAATCCCGTGCCTTGTTTGTCCTGCCCAAGTGCATTACCTCACGCTTATCCAGATTAAATTCCATTTGCCATTGATCAGCCCGTCTATATCCTCCAGTAATCTAAGGCTATCCTCCTCACTATTTACCACCCCACCAATTTTCGTGTCATCGGCAAACTTACTGATCACCCCTCCCACATTCAAGTCTAAATCGTTTATATATGCCACAAACAGCAAATCACCAACACTGATCGCTGTGGAACCCCACTGGACACAGGTATCCAGTCACAAAAACACCTCTCAACCATCACCCTCTGCTTCCTGCCATTCAGCCAATTCTGGATCCAATTTCCCAAATTGCCTTGGATCCCATGGGTTCTTACCTTCGTTATCAGTCTCCCATGCGGGACCTTATCAAATGCCTTGCTGAAATCCAAGTAGCCTACGTCAAATGCATTGCCCTCATCTACACACCTGGTCACCTCTTCGAAAAATTCAATCAAATTGGTCGGATATGACCTCCCCTTAATAAAACCATGCTGACTGTCCTTGATTAATCCCTTCCTCTTCAAGTGTAGATTATTTCTGTCCCTTAGAATTGCTTCCAATAGTTTCCCCACCACTGAGGTTAGACTGACTGGCCTGTAGTTCTCTGGTTTATCCCTTCCTCCCTTCTTGAATAACGGTACCACATTGGCTGTTCTCCAGTCTTCTGGCACCTCTTCTGTGGTCAGAGAGGTATTGAAAATTATTGCCAGCGCCCCTGCTATCTCCTCCCTTGCCTCACTCAACAGCCTGGGATACATTTCATCTGGGCCTGGAGATTTATCTACTTTGAAGCCTGCCAGACCACTTAAAACCTCCTACCTTTCTATGCTGATTTATTCAATTATATCACAGTCCTTCTGCCTGATTTCCATATCCACATCGTCCCTCTCACTTGTGAACACCGACACAAACTATTAATTTGGAACCCTACCTATGTCTTCTGGCTCCACGCACAAATTACCACTAATTACTCTTTCCCTCGTTATCCTCTTACTTTTAATGTACTTGTAAAATAACTTTGAATTTTCCTTTATTTTACCTGTCAATGTTTTTTCATGCCCCTTTTTTGCACCCCTAATTTCTTTTTTAAGTTCCCCCCCCTACACATTCTATACTCCTCCAGGGCTTCTGCTGTAAGCCTCCCTTTTTCTCTTTATCCAATCCTGTATATCCCTCGACATACAGGGTTCCCTGGATTTGTTGGTCTCACCCTTTATCTTTACTGGAATATGTTGGCCCTGTACTCTCCCTGTTTCCTTCTTGAATGAGCCCCGTTGCTCTGACGCAGGCTTACCTAAAAGTAGCTTCTCCCAGTCCGCTCTGGCCAAATCATATCTGATCTTATTAAAATCGGCCTTCCCCCAATTTGGAACTCTGATTTCTGGCTCATCCTTGTCCTTTTCCATAACAACCTTGAATCTAACAGAGCTATGATCACTATCTGCAAAACGCTCTCCCGCTGATACCTCTACCACTTGCCCGGCTTCATTCCCTAAAGTTAGTGCCAGGACCGCCCCCTCGCTTGTAGGACCTTCTACGTACTGACTTAAAAAGCTCTCCTGGATGCATTTTAAGAATTCCGCTCCCTCTAAGCCTATCACACCATGACTAACCCAGTTAATATTGGGGCAGTTGAAATCCCCTACTATAACTGCCCTGTTATTTTTACACTTCTCTGAAATTTGCCTACATATCTGCTCTTCTATTTCTCGCTGACTGTTTCAGGGTCTATAGTACACTCCCAGCAATGTGATTGCTCCTTTTTTGTTTTTCAGTTCTACCCATATGGCTTCATTTGAGGAGCCTTCTAAGATGTCATCCCTTCTTCCTGCTGTATTTGATTCCTTGATCAATATTGCAATACCCCCTCCTCTCTTACCTCCTTCCCTGTCTCGCTTGAAGAACCTATATCCTGGAATATTGAGCTGCCAATTCTACCCCTCTCTCAACCATGTCTCTGTGACAGCATTACATCACACTTCCATGTGTTAATTCGTTCCCTCAACTCATCTGTCTTATTCGTCAGACTCCTTGCTTTAAAATAAATACCATCCAACTTTGCCAAACTCCCTTGTGCCTTAACTGGCCTATAATTTCTATGCCTTCCAGATTCACTGTGCATCTCCCCTTGTTGAACCTCCTCTCAGGATCCCAATTCCCCTGTCAAGTTAGTTTAAACCCTCCCCAACAGCACTAGCAAACCCCCCGCAAGGATGTTGGTCCATTCCAGTTTAGGTGCAGCCCGTCCACCTTGTACAGGTCCCACTGCCCCCTGAAATGGTTCCAATGTCCCAGATATCTAAAGCCCTCCCTCCTGCACCATCTATTCAGCCATGCATTCATCTGGACTAACCTCCTATTTCTATACTCACTAGCACTGGAAGTAATCCAGAGATTACTACCTTTTGAGTCCTGTTTTTTAATCTGTTTCCTAGCTCCCTAAATTCTGCTTGCAGGACCTCATCCCTCTACCTATATCGTTGGTACCAATATGTACCATGATCTCTGTTTGCCTTCCCCCTTTAGAATGCCCTGCAGCCCTTCAATGATATCCTTGATCCTGGCACCAGGGAGGCAACATACCATCCTGGAGTCATGTCCACAGCCGCAGAAATGCCTGTCTGTTCCCCTCACTATCGTTTCTGAGAGTCTGGAGTCACACATAGACCATCATTAGACTTTTAATTCCAGATTTTATTGAATTCAAATTCCACCATCTGCCGTGGTGGGATTCGAACCCGTGTCCCCAGAGCATTACCCTGGGTCTCTGAATTACTAGTCCAGTGACAATATCACTACGCCATTGCCTTCCCATTTAGCGCGATGGAGGGTGTCTTCAATATGGGACTTCATCTCCACAACGACCATGCAGTGGTCATTCATACTGATACTGTCATGGACAGATGCACCTGCGGCAGGCAGGTTGGTGAGGATGAGGTCAAGTATGGTTTTTCCCTTTTGTTGGTTCCCTCACCACCTGCTTCAGACCCAGCCTAGCAGCTATGTCCTTAAGGATTCGTCCAGCTCGGTCAGTAGTGGTGCTACCAAGCCACTCTTGGTGATGGACATTGAATTCCCCCACCCAGAGTACATTCTGCACCCTTGCCACCCTCAGTGCTTCCTCTAAGTGGTATTCAACATGGAGGAGCGTTGATTCATCAGCTGAGGAGGTTTCCTTGCCCACGTTTGACCTGATGTCAGGAGACTTCATGGAGTCCGGAGTCAATGTTGAGGACTCCCAGGGCAACTCCCTCCCGAATGTATACCACTGTGCCACCACCTCTGCTGGGCATGTCCTGCCGGTGGGACAGGACATACCCAGGAATGGTGATGGTGGTGTCAGGGACATTATCTGTAAGATGTGATTCCATGAGGTTGAATATCTCAGGCTGTTGTTTGACTAGTCTGTGAGACAGCTCTCCCAATTTTGGCATTAAATGTTAGTAAGGAGGACTTTGCAGGGTCAACTGGGCTGAGTTTGCCATTGTTGTTTCCGGTGCCTGGGTCGATGCCGGGTGGTCCGTCCAATTTCATTTCTTTTTTGTGACTTTGTAGCAGTTTTGATACAACGGAGTGGCTTAACCACATTGCCACTGCACAGTCACTCCACAAGTGGTCTGGAGTCACATGACGACAGATTTCCTTTCCTAAAGGGCATTAGTGAACCAGATGGGTTTTTATAACAATCGACAATGGTCATTATCAGACATTTAATTCCAGATTTTCATTGAAATCAAATTCTATCATCTGCTGTTTGGGATTTGGGTCCCCAAAGGATTTACCCTGGGCCTCTGGATTACTAGTCCATTGTCAATACTACAACGCCATCACCTCCGCTCCTTAGCCTTACTTATCCGGCTAGTTATAAACAGGCTAACACCCTTTTGAAATTGAAACAATCCCTTCGCTTATCTAAAAATGCAAATTCCCTTCACACCTTATATGCTAAACCAGCATCCATGTTTATGCATTAGCATTTCAAGTACATTTCTACACCTAGCTTCTTTTCATGATTTCAAGCTTGCAGTCTACCTGACTCCAAATGTAATCAAATCACACAGACAGAACCATCTACACTCACACCCATAAACCTACTTTACAACAAACCAGAAAAATGTTATGAAAATTATTACACTTTCATAACACTATTAATGGCAATGCAGGTCCAAATCAGCACCATATGATCCCAAGCTGCCCTGTGATTAGTCAATAAGGTGGCCAGGGTTGTGAAGCAGCCTGGCAGGGCATATTCCAGTTGGTGGGAGGAATGTCAATTTCCTGTTTTCAAGCAAGAGAAGGGGTGAACACACTGAAACAATTTAATTTTTGCAGGGATCGCTCTCTGAGGTCATAGTGTACATGCATAATCCTTGCCCCTTCAAGGAAATCCTCTCTTTCCAACATGACAATGTCTACCCTAATCAGTACTGCCATCCCAACTCCCTTTTTCCCTTAGTGAGTATTCATCACTTTGTGCATTTGCACCCATACATTCTCAACCTGTTCCTCCATAGTCCTTAGTCTAGTCCTATCTAAGATGGTATACCTTCCTTCTCTAGTACATCTAACACTTTCACTTTATGCACCTTATTCCTCTTTTCTACTTGGATATGCTCGTGCCCACCCCTCTGCCAATTCAGCTCAAACTCTCTCCAGCCACACAAGTGAACCACCCCACGACAAAACTGATCCCAATTCTGCTGAGGTGCAACCCGTCCCTTTTAAATAGAAGCCTCCTGCCCCAGAACTGGTCCTAATACCCCAGGAATCTGAAGCCACGCTTCAAACTACACATTTACCCTCCCTATCTTCCTATTTCTACTCGTGCAGTAGTGTGTAATGAGAGTAATTGAGGGATTACTACCTTTGAGGTTCTACTTTTTAGCTTCCTCCCTAGCTTCTGAAAATCAGGCCCAACTCCTGCCCACTATGTTGTTGGTACCAATGTGTACCACAACTTCTAGCTCACATCCCTCCCCCTGCAGAATATTCTGCACCCTCTCTGTGAAGTCCTTTAGTCTGGCACCAGGGAGGTGACTCACAAAGACAGTTACCTGCCTGTCCTCCTGACAATGCAATCTCCTATGCATCTCTACTCTTTGCTGTTCCCTCCTATGCAGCTCCTTGCCCAAGGCCTGAACTGCATTCCTTTAAGGTGTCATCACTCCGAGCAGTCTCTGCTGCTGAGTACTAGTTTGAGAGCATCATAAACACCCCAAAGTTTCCTGCACCTCCTGCCTCTTCCTACACTTCTGAATAGCTACCCATTTACTATTCAGAGTTCACACTGCCTGTGGGGTGACCACCTTCAGGTTTAATCTAGGAAACTTTCATTCTTCCTGAAACTTTCACCCTTGGGGGAAAGCTCCTCGTTGTTTGGAGTCATACCTAGCACAAAGCAAGATGGTTGTGCTTGTTGGAGGTCAGTCATCTCAGCTGCAGGACATCACTGCAGAAGTTCCTCAGGGTAGTGTCCTCGGCCCAACCATCTTCAGCTGCTTCATCAATGACCTTCCTTCCATCATATGGTCAGAAGTGGGGATGCCTGCTGATGATTGCACAATGTTCAGCACCATTCACGACTCCTCAGATACTGAAACAAGCCATGTCCAAATGCAGGAAGACCTGGACAATATACTGGCTTGGGGTGACAAGTAACATTCGTGCCACACAAGTGTCAGGCAATGACCATCTCCAACAAGAGAGAATCCAACCATTGCCCTTTGATGTTCAATGGCATTACTATCACTGAATCCCCCACTATTAACGTCCTGGGGTTTACCATTGACCAGAAACTGAACTGGACTAGCCATATAAATACTGTGGCTACAAGTGCTGATCAGAGGCTAGGAATCCTGTGACGAATAACTCACCTTCTGACTCCTCAAAGCCAGTCCATCGTCTACAAGGCACAAGTCAGGAGTGTGATGGAATATTCCCCACTAGCCTGGATGGGTGCAGCTCCCAAAACACTCAGGAAGCTTGACACCATCCAGAACAAAGCAGCCTGGTTGATTGGCACCACATCCACAAACATTCACTTCCTCCACCACCGATGCACAGTAGCAGCAGTGTGTACCATCTACAAAATGCACTGCAGGAATTCAGCAAGATTCCTTCGAAACCACCTTCCAAACCCACGACACTACCACCTAGAAGGACAAGGGCAGCAGATAGATGGGAACACCACCATGTGGAAGTTCCCCTCCAAGTCACTCATCATCCTGACTTGTAAATATGTTCCCATTCCTTCACTGTTGCTGGGTCAAAATCCTGGAACTCCCATCCTAACAGCATTGTAGATGTACCCACACCACAAGGACTGCAGCAATTCAAGAAGGCAGCTCATCACCACCTTCTCTAGGGCAACTAGGAATGGGCAATAAATGCTGGCCCAGCCAGCAAAGCCCACATCCTGTTAATGAATAAAAAAATGTTGTTCCAGCGTGACTCCAATTGCCCCATAAGTTCAGACATCCTGAGCTCAAACAGCTGGAGAGACTTCTGACACACGTGGCTCCTCCAGGATGCATGTAGTATAGGCATTCTATCCGTCTCGGCAGATGATGGACTGCGCCTGGGGCTTATGTCACATCTGTTGTGGCTGTAGAAGGCAAATCATGAGAGGCAGTCCCTTCTGCAGCTGGCACAGATGAATAGTGTTGGCCCATGGCCAACAGATGTTCTGTCCTTCCAGTGGGCTCTCTTTTCTGTTATCTGATCATTTCTTTTATCTTCTGCTTTTTGCACACCCTTCCTGACTGCTTGTCTCTAGGCACTCCGGTCAGCGGCAAGGACTGCCCATGCACTGACTCTTGTCCCAGTCAGCTTGAGGTCTCACTTATAGATGTCCATGTATCGCAAACATGGGTGACCTGATGGTCTTGTGCTGATAGCAAGCCCGCCTTAGAGCATGTCCTTGGGGATGCGGCCATCATCCATTCGGCTCATGTGACCCAGCCGTTGGAGCCGCTGCTAGCTCTAAAGGGCAAACATGCTGGGGATCCCTGTACACTGATGAACTTCTGTATTCAGCACTCTGTCCTGCCAGGAGAGGCCCAATATTAATCTGAGGCAATGGAGGTGGAAGCTGTTCAGCCCCTTTTATTGGCTTGTATAAGTTGTCATCGCTTCACTGCTGTAAAGAAGGCTGCTGAGAACACAAGCCTGGTACACAGGGAGCTTTGTATTTTCAGTTAGCTTGCTGATGGTCCACACTCAACACCACAACTTTGACCCAGGACAGATGAAGTGTCCTGAAGTTCCCAGAAGTTGCAAGAATTGCAAGCAACAGATTTCACCTGCCCATCTGTGATCTGAAAAATCTCTCTTCCCTCTGTTGGAACCGATGTAGGTTGTTTAAATTAATTTAATGATAGCCTCTAGACCTCTTCTGTGCTAATCCTCTTCTTATTAATTCACTTACTGTTATATTTACCTTGCTAGTGCTGAAAATATTTTGCTTTTTTTAACCTGGCTCCCTGACGCTGGCACTCCACTCCGCTGCCCTTTCTCTGAACTCCTTCAGCTATGCGCTCCTCACATCCGTGTTCACCCATCACCCACCTGCTGATTCTTGGGGTTTTTTTTTGTCGATTTGTCCTCACAGCGCTCTCTCCCACTGACTGTCACTTACTCCCAGCTCTCTCTCTCTACCTGCCACCCGCTAACTCCCACAGATTCTCTATCTCTCTCTCTCTGTTTCCCACTGACTGTCTCCTGCTGAATCCCACAGACTCGCTTTCTGTCTGTCTCCCACTGACTCCCGCAGACTTGATCTCTCTCTCTCCGTGTCTCCCCGCTTTTAGTTTTGGGCCTCTGGCATTGTTTTCCCTCAGGCTCAATCTCTCTGACTCCTACTGACTACATTAGGCTTGTGCTCTCTGTCTTTGAGGAAAAGGAGAGACTGAGAAACATGAGAGACAAAGAAAAAGAGACAGGCTGAACATAATTTTACTTTTATCGCCAGATAAAAATTGGATAACAGCATTCCAGTAGCCCATTTTGCAACTCTCTCAATTTTCCTTTCCAATCAGTAGCTCATGGCTGTGAAATGCTTTGGGACATCTTGAAGATATGAAAGGTGCAATATGAATGTAAGTTTTGTCTTACTCTTCCTGATTCATATTATTCGGTGTTTTTTATAAATAGTAGAAATGGCAACTGAACACCTACTTTGAATGAACAAAAAATAAATATTAGAACTAGTGCAATCTAACTAATGAGCCATTTGTCAAAAATGTAAACTTCAGTTCTGATTTGAGGTTAGAGACCACAGAAGGCCTATCCAACCTATGATGCGATGATGTATTACACCATCTTGCTGCATTGCCAAGGCGATGCCACAATGACTGTAAGGACATGGTCCAGAGTAAGCAAAATGTTAACCTTATTTGCTATTTTTGGTTTCAAGACGTATTTCCTCACATTTCTCAATGTTACTTTGCTTTTGCAATTCATCTGCCCAGATGCTGTCTCGAGAATAAAGAACGTCATACAGTAACCACAGAACATGTCATGACTTGCATTTTAAGAGTAAAACAAAAATCGCGGCTTAACTGACCAAAAAAACTTTACAAACGTAGTTTCATAACTCATAATTATGTATATGGTCCTAGCAACAAACCAGATTTTAAACCCTAAATGAGAAAGAAAGACTATATATATTTAATTCATTAATTTTAATTTTGCTATCAGTCAGGGAGAAATATTGAATACTAACCACAGCTGGACTTCTGGCACTCATTTCCAAAATATTGAAGTAAAGTCCAAACTTTTTTTTTTCACCTCTAGTATTTTGTAACACACTACAAAGGTTAGTATTTTGTCATGTTGTGTAAAACTAATTTGGTTGTTAAATTGAGCCTTTTTAAGATCTCAAAACTTTAAATGTGATGCCAAAATGAGCTGGAATTGTGCCGAATCCAACTATTGTATCAGGATTATGCCTCTTAGCCAAACAGCAATTCCTGCTGAACCAGCACTGGGGGAGAATTCATAGAATGACCATTATAGGAATTTCCGGGTAATTTTAAATGCCGCAAGATTTGGCTCTGTGGGGCCTGTATTTTCGCACGTACACTTCCTGTGTGACTCATGCTACTCGCAATTTTGGTGAGGGAGTTAGGAGCTTGCGCCAGATGCATACAGCATAGGCAAAACTTGACAATAGTCTGAATGTAACACTGATTTGATGCCAGTGGTGGCCCTTTCAACCTCAAAACTACAGCTTACACCCACTTTGAACCTTGCACAGTGTTCAGCGACAGGAAGGACCCCAACCAACAAAGCTATTTAAAGGGATCATCAATTACTTTCAAATTAGTTGCTGATTGATTTCTCCTGGTTGTTGCTAAAATTGTAGGAGTGATGTAGGTTTTCTACTGCTATTTATGGTTGGTGAAGTCTCCAGGGAATGGTATGGCATGTGGGGAAGGCCATGCTTCTGACTTTTTTTTTCTTTTATTCTTTCATGGGATGTGGGCAACACTGGCAAAGCCAGCATTTGTTACCCATCCCTAATTGCCTTCAAACTGAGTGGTTTGCTAGACCATTTCAGAGGGCAGTTAAGAGTCAACCACGTTGCTGTGGGTCTGGACTCACATATAGACTAGACCAGGTAAGGATGGCAGATTTCCTCCCCTAAAGGACATTAGTGAACCAGATGGCTTTTTACAACGATGGTTTGCTGGTTACCATTACTGAGACTTGCTTTTATTCCAGATTTTATTAATTGAATTTAAATTCCACCACCTGCCATGGTAGGATTTGAACACGTCCCCAGAGTATTAGCCTGGGCTTCTGGATTACTTGCCCCATGACATTACCACCATGCCACCCTCTCCCCTCAAGGGTTCTGGTCAGATCATTCACTCCCAGTCAAGGGTGCTGTAGTTACCACCCCCGCCTTGGCCTACAATGTGAGCAGAGGCGTCACAGAAGAAGACAAGTTCCTTGGCGAGGAAGGAAGAGAAGGGTGGGGGGGGCTTTGATCTTGAGGCCATATCCACCTAAGGTCTTCAGAGTGCAATTCTCCTATCTCAACCTCAATGAAAAACAGTTTATGCAATGTTTTAAGTTCTCTAAGAAAGCATTCACAGAAATCTGACACCTGCTGCAAGCAGACCTGCAACCTTGGAGCAGGGCAAGGATGGTATTGGCAATGGCTGTAAAGGTAACCATGCACTTCAATTTCTTCATGCCGGGATCCTTCTAGGATGGAGCAGGTGATATCTCTAATATCTCCCAATTTGCCCTCCACTGCTGTTTCAGGGAGGTGACTGGTGCTCTTTATGCCAGGAGAGGGGAGTACATTGCATTCTCATTGGCCAGTGAAAAGCAAGCTGAGCATACACATGGCTTCACCAGCGCAGTGGGCTTCCCCATGGTGCAGGGTGTCATTGACTGCACACAGGAGGCTTTGTGGCATCACATCTGATCGTAGAGATATACAGAAACTACAAAATGTTCCTCTCCTAAATATGTAGCTGATATGCGACCATGCTCAGCACATCATGAATCCCTGATATCCTGACAGCAGTCGTGATACCTTCGTTCTGTGCCTGTCTGCTGCGCTATTTACATGTGTATCACCATAACAAATCAGAGGGTGGCTACTGGGTGGCAAGGGCTATCTGTGACCATCTGGCTCATGACTCCAGTACACAAGCCAGATACACAGCGTCAGCGTGCATATATTCTTCTTAGACAGTCCCTCGGGATCGTGGATGACTTGTTTCCACTCCGGTTTGATGGGTTCTGAGAGGCTGATAAGTCCAAGCACAATCTGCAGACTCTGCCATATTTGAGCCAGGTGTTGCTTGAAGGGGTGGGTATGTGTGGGTCGTTTGGAGGTTTGTGCGCTCTCCCTAATGCCTTGACTTCACCTCTGTATGTTCCTGACAAAGTCTCTCAATGCCTGTTGGCACCTTCTTGAATGAGCCTTCTCCATTTTGGCCAGTCACGAGTCAGACTCTCCCATGATTCGACAGCTTTTTTTGACCTCTTCAGGGATACATTGAGGACATCCCTAAAGTGTCCTCCTCAGAGTCTCCTACCGCGTCAGAGTTCTGAGTAGAGCCGTTGTTTTAGGATTCTTGTGTCAAGCATATGGATGACATATCCTACCCAGCAGAGTGATTGGAGCATATAATGAAAGCTATGCTGCCCTGTGGTAACCTTGCTGGATTGTCACTATAAATTTAAAATCTATTTTGGACTGTTGCTTTAAAGGGGATGTGTAGTTGAGAGTCTGGCTAAGCAGGAATTTTGGAAATTGTTTTATTAAGTAACCATGTAACTGTAATCTTGTATGTGTTTTATTCTTTTATTTTGTTAATGTTTTAATTTAATTTTTAAAATCTCTAAAAGGTGTTAGTGGACTCATTACTTCTGAATTCAGTGCACAAATCTTCTCGCAATAAATACAAATTGCAAAACCGTTGTGATCGCATGGCTAAGTTTCCCTTATGGACTTGGTTAGCCTGACGAATACCACTTGCTGTATCATAACAAAATACAATCTAGAATGGCATCTCATTGTTGCAGACTACTTCTCAAAGTTCCCTTTTATCGCACATGTACAGTTTGTCCTTTCAACAACTCAGGCAGGAATTTAGCATGGTTGTTGAAGTACTGATCTCCTGCTACCTGTGCATCAGTGAGTTGTTACCTGCAGAAGAATCTTGCTTGGCAGAGTTGTCTTATACTTTCTTCCATTCAACATCTCCTCAGGGAATTTCATGTCAGCCTTGAGATATGTAGATCGGAATGACAATAAGGAAGACCCAAACCTTGAGGTTCTCTTGACCATCCAGATGTGTCTTTCTGTAAACCCATGTCCCCTTAGATAATGTGATGATGAGGTGATGATGTTGAATCCATTCTGTTCAGTGAATATAGTTCAGCTACATATTCTTTCAGGAATCCCTTGTTCAGCAGACAAAACTTACTGCTGAGATGATTGTTGTTGCTCTCAAATCTTTGGATATAAGGGAACTTTGAGTAGTAATGTGCAACTATGAGATACCATTCTTGATTGTGTGTGAATAAATCGGCTCCCACAGAATCCCACAATCTGGATGATACTTCAGTAGCTACCATCTCCTCTTTTTGCTGAGTTTTTTTGTACTTCTGGCATACAATGCATGTGCCACCATTCTTTTGATGTCTTTATAGATGCCTAACCAGTACACAGCTGATCAGGCTCTTGAGCTTACACTCCATCCCCATGTGGCCTTCAGGTAACTTCTGACGAAGTTCTTCCTGCATTGCTTTGGGTATAATTATTCTGGATCCGGCTAGCAGAACACCACTGCTCACTGGGGGAGAGAATTCCAAACATTAATGACCCCTGAGAGAAGAAATTCCTCCCCTCTGTCTTAAATAGGGGACCCCTTATTCTGAAACAGTGTCCCCTAGTTCTAGATTGGGTCAGGAATTGGACAGCCAGTGCTCCCTCTGGGAAACGTGGAAATAAAAAGGAGAGATGGAGAATGGGCGCATGAATCGATATCATTCATTCATGAGATAACAGATGTTATCTCTGATAGATCTATACTTAATATGGCTGGCTGTTCCTGCTGTATCTTGTCAAGCTATCCCTGTACCGTTTGTTGAGAAAACATATAGAAACCTTTGTCTTTGCTGGTCTCCTCTCTAATTTGACTCTGTTACAGTTGTGTTGCATTCACTAGGTGATGGACCTTAATACCTAGATCTTTTATCTCAGTTTACTACGAGACAAGCTGTAGCTTTTTGCAACTACTCAACCACAGGATACCAGGACCATCTGTTTCAGTGACGTAGAACATACAGTTAACATATTTTCCTTTGTGTGTCCCTCTGGGTTGTTGTCCAAGCTATTGAACCTCAGTTCCTCCCTTTGCCATTAGCATGATGTTGCTTGGTTTCAGAGCATCTTTCCTTGGATAACCGTTCTCTTTCAAATATTCAGGAAAAATCTTCTGGTATAGTCTGAGTGGGATGATGTTGCTCTGTGCTCCAGTTTCAATCTTCAACTTCAGATTTATGGCTTTGGGCTTATTTCTCACCCTCTTCCTGACCTGAATGGTTGAGTGAATTTATTTTCTCTGGAAACTGTCACATCCTCTTCATAAGTGCCTTTTAGAAGAAAACTATTGAATGTCAAACTGCACTTTTGTTTAAACTTCTCAAATGCCTCTACGACATCATTAGTCCCCCAATTTATCATGGGTTGGAGCTGTATGTTTATTGCTGCAGAAGTGGCCATTTAATTTTCGCACCATTCATTGTTTTTTTTCCTCTCTCACTAATCTAAGTTGATTTTTAATTCTAATTCAGCATTAAATTTGTTTAAATTTTTGTTTTATACACACAGTCATGCCATGTTATGTTTTCTGGTTCCTATAAATTAGAAATAACACTTTAGACCCAATGCTAGAGCTCCATCAAATGCATTTCTGCTCTCAATGTTGTTATGACATGGCAGATGATGTGTGCCAAGCAGTTCAAATCCACGAGGGAAACTCGATCATGTGGTCACAACTGTTTTGCAATTTGTATTTTATTTTGAGATGCATGCCCTGAATTCAGAAGTAATAAGACCACCACGACTTCAAAGGTTTTTAGAAAACTAAATTAAACATTTATTAACAAAAGAAAAGCTTTCAAGCACATACATAGATCTACAAATTACTGCTATAATGATTCCTAAAACCCCTAATTAATCTGGCTCCCAGTTACACCAATGCTAAGGCAACAGTAAAAACAAATACATTTAAACAGACCCAGGCAAAGCAACACACCTTGGACAGTCAAATTCAAAGTGAGTTTTCTCAGCTTCGGTTCCTGTAGACATCAACTTGATGCACAGAGGCTGGAGGCTTTACACACTTGTGTTAGATCTTAGAAATCCTTCTCCTCTTACACATAGCCTTCTCTCCTTTATACCTGTTTCCCTTTTTAATGCAAATTCCATTTTCCGATATGCTTTTGAATTTTTACCCCTCTCACAAAACAAATCTTTTCATAATACTAATTTTATCAATAATCTTTGGGAAAAATAAACACACTGTTTGGGTTAGCTTCTTCTGGCTAGGTGTAACATCCTAGCATCTCATTGAAATTTAAACTAACCTAATTTATCTAAAAATGCAAATTTTCCTCATCTCATTCTAAAACTTCAGCCATGTTTATGTGTTTAGCATTTCAAACCTAGTTTCTTTTCAATAACTCAAAGCCTCCAGACCAGCTGTCTCCAATTCACTTAAATCCCTCACATACACACACACAAACATCCAAAACCCCACTATTAACCTACCTTTACAATAAATCACAATAATATTATGAGAATTATTATATTTAATGACAATGTGACTGGTGGGCTGATAGACTGATACATTGTTATTCAGCACATGCCAGCAGTGCAGCAGTAATTTATGGCATCCTAGGTGTACATTCTCATAACAATTACTTCCCAGCTCTTTACGATTTAAAAAAAATCATTGAATGGATATAGGCATCACTGGTAAGGCTAGCATTTGTTGCCCATCAACTAAGTGGCTTAATAGGCCATTTCAGAAGGCAGTTTAGAGTCAACTGCATCACTTTGGAAAGGATGGCAGATTTTCTTCCCTAAAGGGCATTCGTGAACCAGATGGATTTTTATGACAATTGGTGATAGTTTCATGGTCACCATTACTGAGACAAGCTTTCAATTCTAGATTTTATTAATTGAATTTAAATTCCACCAGCTGCCATGCTGGGATTTGAACCCCATGTCCCCAGAGCATTAATCTGGGTCTCTGGATTATTAGTCCAGGGACCTTGCCACTACACCACCGTCTTCCCCAACAATAAAGCAATATAGCACTCACCACATGCAGACCTTGCCTCTACACTATTTTCTAAAGTACAGTACCAGAATTTGAGCTGGTGTTTGCAAGTGTCAGATCAAGTGAGGGTGTTGCGTCACCGTCATCTTTTCCTTTTGCACATCATGCTCCAGCACCATTAGCCAGGTGGCAGCTTTTGGATATCTGAAAGGAGAAAAACACAAGCATATTGTTGTTGAAAAGGCCTTGTGGGGGGTGGGGGGTTGGGAGGAAGGAAGGAAGAAGCAGTTTGGGAATAAGAAGAGATTGGGGGATAAGGGGGACGTGGGATGTGAGATGGAGGATTAGTGAGGAACATACTTTCACCTTCAATTCTTCCAGCCCTACTACTGGCCATGGCCTCAGTCATGGCCTTTCCAATGATGGTGACTTCTCTCCCTTCTTTTGGAGTGAGGTCATACAGCCATACATGCCCCCACTTCTCTCTCCTCCTGTCCAGTTCCTGCACCAAGGCCTCCAATGCCATGTCGAAGGACCTTGGAGCTTGCATTTTGTCAGGTTGTGCTATTTGTGTTTTTTCTTGGATCAAGTCACTTTTGGGATGAATTCCAGCACCTGATGCAGCCAGAATGCACCTCCCCTTTAAGAGATACAGACTGGCTTTAAGTAGCTCAGGAAGCTCAAACTCACAATAGCCTCAAAATTTTGTGCCCCCTACTCACATGTGCAGCCACTCAACAACAGGCCTAGCACTAGCAGCACGTTGCAATCATGTAAATGAACAAGCAGTTCAAAGTTTGCATGCTGCCTACATCGGAACAAATGGGTGCAGATTAATTGTGCTTCACACTCGGGCCTTATCAAATTTTTCACCCAAAGTCTTTATGTTGTATCCTTTTAAAAAAAAGTAGAAATGAAACCTTGAATGTTGCATGGGTTAGTGTGTCAGCTACAGTAAATCAGTAATACTACACAGGAGTACCACCAAGGCTTTTTGTCTTTTTGTGTTCCTTGGGTCTGTAGATCCTTGCAGGCTTGGATTATGGAGCTCAAATCCCAGAGTAGAAACATCTCGACGGCCCAAACATCATACAATTAAAACAATGATCTCACTAATTTGTATGCTTCTCAGACTACAAATTCTAAGGGATCTTTTGTGCAGCGAAGGTTTACCAGACTGATTCCTGGGATGGCGGGACTGACATATGAGGAGAGATTGAGTCGGTTAGGATTATATTCACTGGAGTTCAGAAGAATGAGGGGGGTTCTCATAAAAACCTATAAAATTCTAACAGGACTAGACAGGGTAGATGCAGGAAGGATGTTCCCAATGGTGGGAGAGTCCAGAACCAGGGGTCACAGTCTGAGGATACGGGGTAAACCATTTAGGGCTGAGATGAGGAGAAATTTCTTCACCCAGAGAGTGATGAGCCTGTGGAATTCACTATCACAAAGTAGTTGAGGCTAAAACATTCTTTGTTTTCAAGAAGGTGTTAGATATAGCTCTTGGGGTGAAAGGGATCAAAGGGTATGAGGAGAAAGCGGGGGCAGGCTATTGAGTTGGATGATCAGCCATGATCATAATGAATGGTGGAGCAGGCTCGAGGGGCCGAATGGCCTACTCCTCTTATTTTTCTATGTCGTATGTTTCTATGTCTAGTGTTGTATTCCGTTTTTATCAAGCAAAACATGAAAATAAGAATTTGCATTTATACGCCCTTTTAATTTAAAGGGAGTCCCAAAGTGCTTCGCAGCCAAGTATGATGAAAAAAGACATTAAGTGAAGAAAAGAAAGTTTAGTAGGGTTGACCAAAAGCTTGGCTACAGAAATGGAAGTTGGGATGGTGTTTAATGGGTAATGAGAGAGATGGAGAAGTGAAGGATTTCTTTTTAATCTTGACTCCATTTTTTCACCCTTGTCCAATTCTAACCCACTTACATTTGAGACTTTCCTGACTCCACTTTAAGCAATTCCAGTTTCCCAACCCTAACTGTCTGCTTTTCACTATGGACGTTCAGTCCATACTTTGATATCCACTACAACCCCAACCACTCCCACAGTTACCTTGATAATTCTTCCCATCCTGCAAAATAAATTAAGGCTTTGACAGAATATTAGTCCAGTCTTCGTCTTGCCACAGATACCACCTGTATGTTTTCAGCATTTTCTATTATCGTTATTTTTCTTTTTAAGAACTCGTTGGAAACGCAACCGGTTTTGGTTCTCACTTCTGGTGAAATCTTGACTCTTTGCACCTGCTTTAATCTGATCAAGGCACTGATTTTTAAAAATATATTTATTAATTCACAGGAGGTGGGTGTTGCCAGCAAGGCCAGCATTTATTGGCCGTCCTGAATAGTTCTTGAGAAGTTGGTGGTGCACTGCCTTCTTGAACCGCTGCATTTCATCATAGCAGTTTTGATAGGCCATTTCAGAGGGCAGCTAAGAATCAACCACATTGCTGTGGATCTGGAGTCGCAAGTGGGCCAGACTGGGTGAGAATAACAGATTTCCTTGCCCAAAGGACATCAGTGACCTGGTTGGGTTTTTACTGACACTAGCACTTTATTATTTCAGATTTATTTCATTAAGTGAATTTAAATTCCCCAGCTACTGTGGTAGGATTTGAACTCACATCTCTGGATTATTAATTCACACCTCTGAATTACTGGTCAGTAAAATAAGCACTATTTTACATATCCATGGCATGCAGCCCAAAAAGATTCAATTCCCAGTCCATACTGAGTTAGCTGGCCTCTTCTGGGACAGCAGTAGAATTGCAATGATTGGGTGATAGAGGAAATTTGAATAGGATTCACAGTCCTGATCACAATCCAGTGATCACTACTAGAAATGCAATTGTGGGAGTCAAATCAGGGAAAGATCAGGTTCAGTGATGTTAAAAGCAAAAAACTGTGGATGCTGGAAATCCAAAACAAAATCAAAAATACCTGGAAAAACTCAGCAGGTCTGACAGCATCTGCTGAGAGGAACACAGTCAACGTTTCGAGTCCGTATGACTCAACAGTGATGTTGCCTGCAGTCAAATAGCCTGATGATGCTCCCTGTTTCAGCTCACAGACTAAGGTCGGGCATTTAGCCAAGCTACTGTGCACCAAGAGTTTATCTGTGGAACCTTAACCTATCATGGAGTCAGGAGATCTTAAGGAGACGAGAAGAGATGAACAAAATTGGCATCTTTTACTGCCTAATTCATATTTTCTCAGGAACTCAAAACAATGGACCTCCTTCCATCCGCACAGTTTCTTTTTTCCTACAATCCAACAGCCTTTAAAAAATAAACAATGTACTGAATTGTTATCTCCTGACTGACCTCATTACTTCTCTTGCCATTTCCCACCATTGTAGCACCACAGATCTTAGTTTCTCAATAAAAGAAAGATCTGAGTGACTGGTGATCATTATAGCCATGTCTTTTCATGGACCCTAGAGTTCAACAAATGCATTTTTCTTACCCCTAGATCCTCACAATTATACTCCTCTTTGGTTTCCCACATGTTTTCAATACTTGATCAATAACATTTTGAATTTTCTTTGTGATCGCCCATCACTCCAACAACAGTCTGCTCCCAAGTCTGTCACTAGTATCCTTGCTGCAGGTTGCACTAGGAATAAGAATGACTCTTGATTTTCTATTGGTTGCACTGGAGACTGCTATAGCCTCTAACCCAATTCAGCTCAGGTAGGGTATCAAATAAGACATCTGTTTCACTCTATGAACAGGATTTTGCCCTTATGGTCAGCTCCCAGACGACGGGGTCAAACGGGGGTCATAACCCCACACCATCTGGAAAAAGTCACCCGGCACCCAATAGGAAGTCCTCCAATTCAGATGGAGCAGCAGCCTGCAGCTCAGATAAGAGAGGGGAGGGTCTTTCTCCAAATTTTTAAACCTTTACATGAAAAATTGGCTTCAACAGCCAGGCCACCTAGCTGCAAGGTCTCAAAGCCTGCCTGGAGCATTGGTCCCAAAGTCTGCTGCCTTCATGCAGCTTGCCTAGTCCCAAACTCCTTTGTCGGCCTTGCTTCTGGGAAAATGGGCGTTTGGTGGGAGGGGTGAGGTGGATGACTGGATTGTGACGACAAATCAGCATGCCGGCCAGCAGCGCAAATTTCCACACCTCTGCTCGCTCCCAACTTGGCCTAAAAATCTTGCCTATGGAGTTGAATGTTACTACCACCATTTTCAAGATTGCTTTTGTTTTATCTGTGCTGGTAACAGTTTAGTTTTGAGTCATAAAATTACATAGAAATTATAACATGGGAACAAGCAGTTCAACCAACCAGTTTGCATTGGTGTTTCATTAGAAACAATAGTCCTAATTGCACATGAGTTATCATTTCCATTGTTCACCTATCCAACTTGTTCTTAAGTATATTTGTGCTGTCCCTTACGGGTGCCACTGAGTATTCCTTGCACTTCGATTAATCCACTCTTCTCTTTGTAGCTTTTGTTGAAGCTGAATTTTTTTGTTGGTCATTCTAATTGTAGAACTGAAACCCATAGCAAAAGCTTTACAATAGGTCCTGATGCTAACAGCAATAACACATCACTGAAAGTTGTTGCAACCAGAGCGCTTACTCACTGCATCTTTCTTAAACCGACTAGTAGGGTTCTATGCCACTCTACAATTTTGTTACATGGATTTATTGTGTTGCATCATTGACATCATGAAAAAATATCCTCCAAACTGGACAATTAATACTGTGTAACATGAATATTGCTGAAAAGAGACACAAGTCGTCACAGCTTTTGTCAGTTGAGCTCAGTGTGGCTCACTTATGTGTGCTAGAAGCTACATACATTAATATACAGGGCCCTGTCCTTTGCAGAGAGAAAGAACATGTACGCACATAGAAAATATGAGCAGGAGTATGTCATTCAGCCCTTTGAGCCAGCTCCACCATTCAATATGAATATGGCTGATCCTCTATCTGATCACCATACTCCTGCACTCTCTCCATTGTCCCTTGACATCTTTAGAGTCCAGAAATCTATTTCCTTCTTAAATACATTCAGTGACTTAGCCTCCACAGCCCTCTGTGGTAGACAAATCCATAGATTCACCACCCCCTAAGTGAAGAAGTTCCTCCTCATCTCAGTCCTAAATGGTCTATCCCGTATCTTGAGACTGCAACCCCTTGTTCTAGAACCCCCCCCCCCCCCCCCCCCCCCCCCCCCCCCCCCCCCCCCCCAGCCAAAGGAAACATCATCCCTGTATTCAGTCTGTCCAGCCCTGTCTGAATTGTGTGTTTCAATGAGATCCCCTCTCATTCTTCTAAACTCCAGTGAATACAGGCCCAGGCGGCCCAATCTCTCCTCAAACGACAATCCTGCCAATCCAGGAATCAGCCTGGTGAACCTTCACTGAACTCCCTCCATGGCAGTTATCTCTTAGATAAGGAGACAAAAACTGTCCACAATACTCCAGGTGTGGTCTCACCAAGGCCCTGTACAGCTGCAGAAATACATCCTTGTTCCTATACTCAAGTCCTTTCACAATGAAGGCCAACATACTATTTGCCTTCTTAACTGCTTGCTGCACCTGCACGCTTGCTTTCAGTGGTTGGTATACAAGGACACCCAGATCCCTTTGTACATCAACATTTCCCAATCTATCACTATTTAAATAATACTCTGCCATTCTGTTTTTCCAACCAAAGTATATAACTTTACACTTATCCATGCTACATTGCATCTGCTATGTATTTTGCCCATTCACTCGACCTGTCTAAGTTGCCTTGAAGCCTCTTAACATCCTCCTCACCGCTCACATTCCCACCAAGTTTAGTGTTGCCAGCAACCTTGGAAATATTACATTTGGTCCCTTCATCCAAATTGATATATATTGTGAACAGCTGGAGCCCAAGCACTGATCCCTGTGGCACCCCACTAGTCACCGCCTGCTACTCCAAAGAAAACCCATTTATTCCTACACTCTGTTTCTTGACTGCTAACCAATTCTTAATCCATGTCAGTATTTTACCTGCAATCCCATGTGCTTTAGTTTTACACACTAACCTCTTATGTGGGACTTTAGCAAAAGCTTTCTGAAAGTCTAAATTCACCACATCCACTGATTCTCCCTTATTTATTATTTTCTTTATTCATTCACAGGATGTGGGCTTCACTGGCTGGGCCAGCATTTATTGCCCATCCCTAGTTGCCCATGGGAAGGTGGTGGTGAGCTGCCTTCTTGAACCACTGCAGTCCATGTGGTATAGGTACACCCACAGTACTGTTAGGAAGGGAGTTCCTGGATTTTGACCCAGCGACAATGAAGAAACTACCATATGTTTCCAAGTAAGGATGGTGAGTGACTTGGAGGGAAACTCCCAGGTGGTGGTGTTCCCATCTATCTGCTGCTCTTGTCCTTCTAGATGGTGTTCAAAAAACTCCCGTAGGTTTTTCAAACATGATTTCCCTTTCATAAACCTATGTTGACTTTGTCTCATCCTATTTATATTTTCTAAGTGTCCTGTTATCACATCCTTTATAATAGACTCTAACATTTTCCCTACTACTGACGTTAGGCTAACCAGTCTGTAACTCGCTGTTTTCTCCCTCCATCCTCTTTTAAATAGTGGGGTTACATTTGCCTCCCTCCAATCTGCCGGGACTGTTCCAGAATCTACAGAATTTGGGAAGATGACAACGAATGCATCCACTATTTCTATGATCACCTCCTTTAGTACCCTGGGATGTAGGTTATCCTGTCCTGGGGATTTATCGGCTTTCAGTCTCATTAATTTCTCCAGCATTGTTGTTTTAGTAATACTAATTTCCTTCAATTTTGCCTTCTCACTAGCCCCTTGGTTCACTAGTATTTCTGGGAAGTTATTTGTGTCTTCCTCTATGAAGACAGAACTAAAGTAGTTGTTTAATTGCTCTAACATTTCCTTGTTCTTCAGTATAAATTCTCTTGTTTCGGACTGTAAGGGATCTACATTTGTCTTCACCAATCTTATTCTTTGTACATACTTATAGAAGCTTTTACAGTCCACTTTTATGTTCCTTGCATGCTTACTCTCTCACTCTATTTTTCCCCTCTTAATCAATCTCTAAGTCCTCCTTTGCTGAATTCTAAATAGCTCCCAATCCTCAGGCTTGCTTCTCTTTCTAGCAGCTTTATATGACTCCTCTTTGGATCTAATACTAATTTCCTTTGTTTGCCATGGTTGGGCCACTTTTCCTGTTGCACCAGAAAGGAATGTATAAATATTGCAATATATACATTCATTTCTTAAATATTAGCCATTGCCTATCCATCGTCATGCCTTTTAATGAAGTTGTCCAATTTATCTTAGCCAAATCATGCCTCATACCATCGTAATTTCCCTTGTTTAGATTTAGGACCCTAGTTTCACATTGAACTACTTCATTTCCTGCCCCTGGAAGAATTCTATCATGTTATGGTCACTGTTCCCTGTTCCCTGAAGGACCCTGCACAACAAGATTATTAATTAACCTCTTCTCGTTATACAATACCAAATCTAGGATAGCCTGTTCCCTAGTCGGTTCCTTGACATACTGGTCTAAAAAACCATCTTATACACACGCCACTGTATTGTTGCCAATCTGGATTGCCCAGTTTATACTTAGATTGAAAAGTCACCCATGATTACTGTAGCACCCTTGTTACATGCATCTCTAATTTCCTGTTTAATGCCGCCCCTACCTTATCATTACTGTTTAGAGGCCTATAGACAACTCCCAGTAATGTTTTCTGCCCCTTGTTGCTTCTTAGCTCCATCCAGACTGATTCTACATCTAAATCTTACGAGCCAATATCCTCTCGCACTATTGCACTGATTTCATCCTTAACTAACAACGTCATGCCACCTTCTTTTCATTTTTGCTTTTTCTTCCTAAATATTGATATTTAGTTTCCAGCCTTGGTCACCCTGCAGCCATGCCTCTGTAATCACAATTATATTGCTTACATCTTTACATTTACATCTATTTGCACTGTTAATTTGTCTACCTTTTGCGACTGCTCCATGTATTCAGATACAGTGCCTTTAGACTTATCTTTTTAAGATTTTTACACATCTTTTCCTGTACTATGGCCCTATTTGCTGCTAGCCCTTGTTTCCTCTGCCTTCCACTTTTGCTTTCTACTTTTCTGCCTTTCATTCGTATCTTTGTTTCCCTCTCTTGTGTCACCTTGCACAGGTTCCCATCCCCCTGCCAATCTCTGTTTCCATTTCTCCCACAAGTCTAGCAAATATCCCTGCAAGGATATTGGTCCCGGTCCTGCTGGGGAGCAACCTGTCCAGGTTGTACAAGCCCTATCTTCTCTAAAATTGGTCCCAATGCCTCTGGAATCTAAATCCCTCCCTCCTACATCATCTCTCCAGCCACGTATTTATCTGGCCTATTCTCCTATTCCTGATCTCTCTAGCATATGGCATTAGGCATAATCCTGAAGTTACTACCTTTGAAGTTCTGCTCTTAATTTATTTCCTAGCTCCCTATATCCTGCTTTCAGAACCTCATCCCTCTTTTTAACCTATGTTGTTGGTACCAATATGGATGACAACCTCTGGCTGTTCACCCTCCCCCATCAGAATGTCCTGTAGCCACTCAGTGAGATTCTTGACCCTGGCACCAGGGAGGCAGCATACCAACCTGGTGTCATGCCTGCAGGATGAAGAAATACTTACCAGGTCCTACTTACCAAGGCAGCTGCTCTTCTTATTGCAGGAAGGTAGAAAATGGAAGGACCACCTCCTTCCCTCTTCAGTAAACTCCCTCTCTCAACAAACTCCAACTGATGCACTCTAATGCTGCCCAAAGCAGCACCGTAGATGGCTTGCTTTTATGCTGTCTGAATCTAACCTCTGAAAACCTGTTTAACCCGTTTAACTAATTAACTAACTACAGCTGCAAGCAGAGCCTGTATAACCCCTGTTTTAAAGCTGGACTGAAACTCACTTTCCTCCCAACCCAAAGAGCAACTTTTAATTGGTTGCTAAATTAAAGAATGATTAGTCTTTAGATAGAAATTAACCCTTAAAAGTCCCTCTCTCACCAAACTCCAACTGAAGGACTCTAATGCAGCCCAAAGCAGCATTCCAGTGCACATTATGCCTTTTGCAACTCAACAAACTAGGCCACAGTCATTCTCTGGTTCATTCTCCAGTGCAAGGCCTTGACTAATCAGAGTCAAGCTGCCTGGTTTGAATTTAAACAAAGCTTAGCAGTTAACTCTCAGTAATCAGTTAACTGGTGTATTCTCCATGGCAATGCCTCTACCAATCAGAGTCCATTTGCCAACCAATCAGAGTTCACTTGCCAACTAATCAGCATTCTCCTCATGCAGTATAGATTATTGTTCCCTTCACATTTGGTATTCTTGTGAATTGTCCTGTTGAGTGCAAGACAAAAATCTTCAACATGTTTTTTTTTCAGCAATATTTGAATTCTGTACTACCAAATGACTACTGTAATGTATTAAATTGATAGTTCAGTAAACCAAATCCTGCCTTCTTGCAGACTGAATGTAACAACTTGCCAGTAGAGATATAAAGTGGCCTGTGCTTGAGACTCACCATAACAAATACAATTTAGCACGGTCACCTTGATATTGCTAGCTCTAGTCCGCAATGCTGTTTGAAATCATTTACTTAAAAAGAGAATGTACTTTCAGGAGGGAAGATAAAGAGACGGAATGTTGAATTATTATATTGATCTTGTTTTTCATTATAATCCAGGACAACTAAAAGGAATGTTTCCTCTAGTGAGGAGACCAAAACTAGAGGGCATAGTTACTAATGAACCCAAAGGAGAATTCAAGAGAAACCTCTTTACCCAGAGAGTGGTTAGAATGTTGAATTTAGTACCCAAATGGAATGGTTCAGACAAATAACATAGTTGTATTTAAGGAGAAGCTGGATTAACATGAGAGGGAAATGAATAGAAGATTACACTGAAAGGGTCAGATGAAGTAGAATGGAAGGAGGCTCACATAGAGCATAAACACAGGCATAGACCAGTTCAGCCGGATATCCTGTTTATATGTTATGATTTTTATGTAATTCTATCTCATCTATAAATAACTTGATTAAAGTTCTAAATAACTTTATATTATTTCATCGAGCAGCTCAACTGCTGCTTAAAAACTCCATCTTTCAGTCTGCTGTGTTTTGCAGCTTGGATGAAACCTGTTGCTTAATGATATGTTGCCGGTATCATTTGTGAAGGAATGCCGGTAAGTTAAGCTGTCGTATTTATTGCATTAAAGAACCATCTCTAAATAATCAGATTGTTTTGCATTCCTACACTGCCAGACAAGTCCTTGAAGAGATGAAAGCTTTGTATGAACAGAACCAAACAGATGTGAATGTGGCTAAATCTGATGGAAGGACAGACCTAATCCCAACATAGATAAGGCCCCAACTCTGGAACCAAGATTCCTTGGCCCATGCTCTCATTGGGTATAGATCCTGGCTGGCATTGGGGAAAAGAACTCGCAGCAATGCACATTATACAGTTTCAGGGCACCTTTTAAGATCTGTTAAGATGTACACACACCCAGTGTTACGATCCTGGTAGAGACCAATAGCTTTAAAAAAGAAAGTCAAACTTCTAGCTGATAGCTGAAAGAGTGACATGATATCATAGATATCACTATGAAAAACATTTCATACTTTAAGACTTTTACTGTAACAAAATGACTAAAAGCACCATTGGCTAAACACTATTGTTGTAGGCCTCTTATACTTTAAACTACAGAACAGAACTTTCCCCTTTTACTCTTAATACAACTGAAAAGCCCACTTCACGGTTATGTTTTACACTGTGCCTTAAGTAAACTTTCAATTCTCTTGGAACCAGTCCAAAATAATTCTTAGTTTCCAGGTTTACTTCTGTTCTTTTCCTTTCCCTACATTTAACACCAGAACTGTCTTTCACAGTGACAGTTTTTCCTGGTGATTCTCCCTCTAGTGCAAGCTAGGCGAATTTTCCAGCCTCGTTTCAAACCCTCACAAATTTGGTCTTTTCAATCCAAGCACCAGCTCCCGCCCACATTCCTGCTTAGTGAATCATAGAGACTTTCAGCCTCTAGCTGCTCCCTATCCCCTACATCCTGACAGACTGCATGTGTGAATTTTCAGGGATATCTTAGAAAGCCTTCCCCTCAAAGCCCATCTCTATGACAATGTGAATCAAATGGGCCTTGTATCCAAAGAGAAATGCCAATTAGCTACCCTTCAGATCCCAACTCTCTTTTATTTTGGAAGTAAATGGACAGTTTAAATCATAACTGTTTACAACATGACATTCTCAAAATTGTTCTGACGAAGGGTCATCAACCTGACATTAACTCTCTTCCTCTCCACAGATGCTGCTGATTAGTTGAGCATTTCTAGTATGTTTTTGTTTTTATTTCAGGTTTCCAGCATCTGCTGCATTTTGCTTTTGTATTCTCAAGAGCTTCTTGGGATTTGAGTGTTAACTGGATCCTCACCGGTTGGTGAAGTTAAAACTAAGACACAGCAGCTTCCTTTGCTGGAGAGCGTTTATTGACTTAGTTCACAGTCAACACTATGCTACTCCCCCAGTGTCCCAGCTATCCCCATTTTTAGGTGTACAAATACCCGTCACCTGTTTAACAATATAATTGCCATTAAACCTTAACAATGTAATTGCCACTAAACCTTAACAATGTAATTAATAAGACATTGACATTGGACACTAGCAGTCTAACTATCATAAACACCAATGCCACTGCCATTTACTGTGCACTGCCATCATGATGCCATATCCTGCAACCCACGTTCACTCAGCACAGCAGGGAGTAAAAATAACAGCTGGCATCACCTGAGGATTAGTAGAGTACACTGGGAATAATGACAAATATCGCATCATGAGAGAGTGAGATGATTCACTCAACTGTGATAGTTTAGGAATATTCAGACATTAAATGTTGCATTTACAAGATTTGCTTATTGTTCACATTACTCTTCCTCAATACCAGCATCTTGTATAGAGATAAAATCTTGTGAACTCTCGTGCTGTAATAGTGGCTAAGGATGGAACAGAGAATTCCAGAAAAGGAAGCTCCCTGATTTATTCCTATTCCCGATAGTACACAGGAGGGAAATCCAGTGAAAAAGGATTGCACGTGCTATGACATGTGAAAGCTGGTAGCGACAGATGGGCCGATTGTCACTTTTGGCAGTGGTGGTAGCTGATCACCTGCTTGTTGTACACAAGGCTCCCAATCTTCATTAATCTCAGTAGAAAAGAAAATTAGGCAGGATAATTAACAGGTGACCAAAAAGCTATCACCCATGTTCTGGCACTATTCAAAGCGAGAATTACCCACTTGGGCTTTATAACTTGAGCTGTGGATAGACACAGAATTGCTTCATTTGTATTGGAAAAAAGGATGGTATGTAAGTAAAATGTTAAACAGGAAATTTAAATATTGAAGAGAGAATGTTTAGCTGTAGTTATTGGAGATTTCCCATGGGCCTTGGCAAATTTTAAATTTTTACATTAAAAGAATGCATTCTGGTCCACTTCAAAAATTCTTGGTATATTGACAGTCAAGCTTTCATCCATCTGCCTGAATGTTGCCTTATGTGGCTCGGTGTCTTATTTTGTTTTATAATTCTCCTGTGAAGTGCCTAGAGACATTTCATTGCGTTAAGGGCACTATGTAAGTATAAGTTGTTGTATTTTTAAACAATACATCAAAAAAGGAAGAATTAAGTGACATCTGGATTTTTTTCAATTGAACAGCCAGGCTATCAATTCCCCAAAAGTCACCTTGAGAGTCATTTGCCAACATTAAGCCCCCAATGCTAAAGTTCACAAAAACACCCTACCCCTTTAAGACTGGGTTCACAGAGTAAATATACCCCATCCAACTATGTATCCCTTTTGCAGAAAAGCTGTGCTGGGATCTAGCTGTGTGCAAATTGGTTGTCATGTTCATTACAACTGTGATTATATTGCAAAAAGAGCTGTTAAGCTTCTGGGGATGTCCCATGGTCATGAAAAGCATGCTATAAATGCATATCTTTCTTTAATCGTAGAGTTTGCAATCTTTGAGCGCTCTCGGTAGCAATCTACCACAAAGGTTCCTAGAGAGGTTGCAATCCCTACCAATAGGGCTGGAAGTGGGACCTGGCTGTGTTGAGAGAGGAGCAGCATGAGTAGGAGAGGGGCCCAAGTTTGTGCTGATTTTTGTCGGCAAATACTAGTGAGCTGAGTGGGTTCCAATACTCAGACAAGATCTGAAATTAATGTCTCATAGGATCTTGAACAATTCTACATTCCCCACAACCGCACTAAAGTGTCAGACTAGATTACATGCGTCAGTCCTGAAGCTTTAACCCAGAACTTTCTGCCTCAGAGGTGAGAGCTAAGGCAACATTGAAGTTAGACTTTAAAAAAAATTCAATGAGCAATGTGATTTGAAAAAGTAGTTCATCTACTGGTTAGTAGATAATAGAAAACAATGATACTTTTACAATGTCCTCAATTTTTTTTAAAGAAGTTGTTTCCAAGATAACATTTTCTGCTGTTGGAACACTCTATGTAGGAGGTTTTGGTGAATAATGCTTGAAATAGAGATCGTTGTGTAACAGTGACATGCAGCGGTATTACATGTTTCCTGTCAGGAAGCTTGCAACAAGGCAGAGTAAATGCTACAACCTTTGTGCTCTCCTGATAAGAGCTGAGTTGCCAATTCTGTTGCAGTTTTGATCATTCCTTCTTCCCCTTTCTCTCTCACCTGTCTATTTTAATCTTTGTCGTTATTTAGTATAGTTTTCAGTCAACCTATTATTTAAATACATTTCTATTTTTTCCTATGTTTCCCCCATCTGTGCAACTAGTTTCTTTTTCTCTCTTCTTCTCACAGATATTTTATGTTTAACCAGGTGACAGATGTTGACCAGTTGGAATATTTTTCCCCCTTTTGTTGGCCAGTATCTCAGTGCCAAGTGTAGAGATTTTAAACTCACCCCGCCCCCCCACCCAATGCTGAGTCCTTCGATTGGACACCACTTTGAACAAGGGACCTGCCTCCTCACGACCCCCCATGCCCCAGAAGGCCAAAGACAAACCCAATAGCAGTGTAGTAGTATTTGAAGGAAGTCCTCCACAGTGTGTCAGTATTTGAATGGAGTCCCTCCTGTGTGTCAGTATTTGAATGGGATTCGATGGCCCCCCATTGCATGAAAACAGGGATGGTGTGTGGCAGTTAGGTAACACTTGGAAAATGGTAATGAAAAAAAGCAAGAATTACCCAATTTCTAGACCATTATTTTTTAAATGTATTCCTTGTCTTATTCATGCATTATTTGTGTCACTGTAAACCAGCTTTATAAAAAAAACTTTGAGGTTTTGATAGCATTGCTTTGCTTGGCATATCTTTCTTTCAAGTAAAGTAATGCATCCCCAAAATGATCCCTGGAAGAGTGTTACAATTTGGATGGGGATCCCTGAACTTGTGAGTGTGATTTAATGCAATTGAAGTGGTTCAGCCCACTGGTTGGAGAACCAGTGGGAAACCCGCATCCCTTCTGAAGGGGAAGACTGACTGGCACTTAACTGGCCAGTGCCGTGCCTTCCTGGGATTCAGGACCCTGGGGGGCAGAAATCCCACCCATCGAGAGCTACCAGCCAATCAGAGGCTGGCAGCTCCAGCACAGACAGTGCCGCAGGAAGCAGTGGCAGCTGATGGTAATGCACCCAGGAATAGGCCTAGGATCGCTGAGGACCCAAGCCAAGGGGGGTGACAGCAGGAGAGTGGCTGCAAGAAGGTGGTTGTGGAAGGGGAAAGCGCGGGTGTTGGATGCAAGGGCAGGATGTGGTTTTCAGAAGCCAACCACCCCCCCCCCCACCCCACCCAAATACTGAGTCCTTCAATTGGGTACTCAGTGCCTTGTTTTGAACATGGGACTTGCCCCCTCACCATCCACCCATGCCCCAGAAGGCCACAGACAAACCCAATGGCAGTGCAGTAGTATTTGAAGGGAGTTCCCAACAGTGTGCCAGTATTTGAATGGAGTCCCAGCAGTATGTCAATATTTGAATGGGATCTGCAGCAGTTTGTCAGTATTTGAATGGAATCCCTAGCAGTGTGTCAGTATTTGAATGATGTCTCCACCAGTATTTCAGTATTTGAATTGAGTTCCCAGCATTCTGTCAGTATTTGAAGTTCTGAAGAAGAGTCATATTCAACTTGAAATGTTAACTCTGCTTCTCTCCAGAGATGCTGCCAGACGTGCTGAGTATTTCCGGCACTTTCTGTTTTTCCTAGAGCACCAGCTGTGGCTCAGCTGGTAGCAATTTCACCTGAGTCTCAAGGTTGTGTTTAAGTCTTTCTCCAGATCTCGAGCACGAAATCTAGGCTGTCATTCCAGTACAGTACTGAGGGAATATGGCACTGTCAGAGGTGGCATCTAATCATGAGACATTAAACCAAGGACCTGTCTACCCTCTCAGGTAGATGTAAATAATTCCATGGCATTATTTCGAGGAAGACTAGAGTAGTTATCCTTTGTGCCCTGGCCAATATTTAGCCCACAATCAAAATCACAAAAGCAGTTTATCTGGTTATTATTACCTTGTTGTTTGTGGGAGTTTGCTATGTGCAAATTGGCTGCCATATTTCCGATATTCTAACCGTAAAAATACTTTTAAAAATTACTTCGTTGGTTATAAAGCACCTTGGGATATCCAGTTGTCATGAAAAGTGCTATATAAATGCAAGTCTTTCTTTTTTGCCAATCTAAAGTTGTTTTGTAGTGTAATAACAAGGTACTTATCCCAAAAGCAAAAACTAGATTAGGATTTAAAAAAACAACTTTCCTAGCCTTAACTCTGTGGGGGTGGAATGACATAATAATATATTGTGTAATAGGCCACATTTATTCCAGTGGGTGATTGGCTTCCTAGAATAATCAAGATAAATGTTGGGGGCCAAATATAGAAAGAGGATCTGTTGAGGAAGTGGGACTTTCTGGTTCTTTTCACTAATCTGTGGTACTTGAGAATTTCAAATAAACCCATTCAACTCAGTCAACTCCCCCACCTGCCATTTCAGCAGATAAGTTTCCTCAATGCTGCTTTTTTGACTCTAGCCCACACTGTGCAGGATTCCTCTGTTCTAGGAAGCAAAGTGGGCTTCTCATTAAGAAAAATGTCACTGTTGCATATGCTTGTGAACAAAGAGTCTTCACACCTCTCTAGTTTTGGAGTGGGTGCTCCTGCCTTTTGTTGGTCTGTTTGAGAATTTCTACAAAGTACACCGGAGGGTAAAAAAGCTATTGTTAAAGAACATATAATGTGAATATTAAATGACTTTTTTGTTGTATCTTATGAGATGGTAAGAATTTCTTGCTTCTTGTAGGGGAGAAAACAGGGCAATGAGATTAGTTTTGGATTGTTCTGCCAAAGAACCGTCACAAATACAAATGCCCAAATGATACTCTTGTGCTGAAAGCTTATCTTGTTTTATGTGTTGAGACAAGCTTGTGCTAATTCACTTCATAGAATCATACAGCACAGAAGGAGGCCATTCAGCCCTCCACGCAGGCTTTTTAGTAGCTATCCAATTGGTCCCATGCCTCTGCACATTCCCCATACACCTGCAAATGTTTCCCTTTTCAAATTTTGAAACTGAATTCAACAAACCTGGTATATTGTGGGCAAACACCAGAAAGAATGGCAATTGCTAGTTGAAGACAAAATAGCTAGAAGTAGCCAACACGGATTTCAGAAAGAAAGATTGAATTCAACAAGCCAAATAGAATTCTGTGAGGAGTGGATGTAGTATACATGGAGCTTCATAAGACCTCACAGGAGGCTATTGGACAAATTTTAGGGTGTGGGATAAGAGGAAGGTTAGGAAACTAGATTAAAAACAGGTTAGAAGGGAAGAAGGAGTACAGTTTCTCACAGTGATTGGCAGCAGTTAGTGGGAATGCTTCTTTTCGCTGTGTACATCAGTGATTTGAATCTAGGTCTAGAAGACTGGTGCCCACCTTTACAGGTATTACAAAATGGGAAATGTAGTAAATAACGCTGTGGGACCGAAGCTGCAAGGGCTTATTGATGAGATGGTGAAATGGACAAAAACGTGGCAGGTTTTGGGAAGGAAAGTAAATATATTGAATGGTGGGGAAGGTGTTATGGTGGAAAAGCAGAGGGATTTGGCGTTCAGGTTCACAAAGTATTAGAAGCAAAGCTTCAAATGCATAATGATGATGGATTCTCCTGTCGCTTCAACAGATGAGTGTTCAGCAAATATAAGACTGGTTTACAATCTAGTTTGATGTCATCTCATGTGACGTTAGGCCAAGTCTTGATTTGCCTAACCGATTGCCAATACTGCAAATAGAGGAATGGATGGAGATGTTAGCTTTGTGCCATGCTGGCTTGTCCTGAAAGCACTTGACTGTGTTATCTTCAAATGTCGTGATTGCTAGATGACGGAGACTTCTCTATTTGGGTCTGTACAAGGTATTTTTACCCCATGTATTGGGATCTAGCTTGCAAACTCTGAGGTTGGCTTTCAGATTGTCTTTCCATCTCAGTTTGGGATGTCCTGTGAAGTGGGTTCCTGTGCTCAGCTGGCTGTGGAGTACTGCCTTTGGTATGTGGGAATCCTCCTTGAGAACCACATAATCGATCCAGTGAAACTGAGCTCTGATGAGCATGCTCTCGATGCCAAGTATGCAGCACTTTGCAAGAAACTCTTGGTTAAACCAGCCTTTGTGCTTCTGTTTAACAAATCCCAGAATGTCAGATGTCATGCTGTAAGTAACATCCTTTAACTTTTCCCAAGAATCTTCAATAGCAATATTGTCCTCCGGGATATCAATAATTGCTGTGGCTAGTTTGTGTTCCAGTTCTTTTCTCTTGGCCATGTCTTTAACAACAGTTACATCAAGCTTCCTTTGTGGCTTGACTCTGTGCCAAAGCATCTTAGATTTTATCTTCAAAGACTCCTGACAAGCTGATGGTCAGACCAACATTCTGCATTCAAAGGAAGATGGTAGAACACACGTCTTTGAGATCTCTCTATCATACAATAACATAGTCCAACATGTGCCAGTGTTTGGATCTGGGGTGCATCATTTTATTTTCTGTTTGTCTGCTTGCTGGAAGACTGTGTTTGTGATGGTTAGGTCAACTTCACTGCACTTAGAGAGAAGGAGCTGGCATTGAAGTTTGCTCTGCCAATACCATGGTGTCCTAGTATTCCGCTATGTATTACAGTCTGTACCCATTCAGGCCTGACTTGGAACTATATTGCCGATCCTTCACTGTCGTTGGGTCAAAATCCTGGAACTCTCTTCCTAACAGCATTGTGGGCGTTCCTACAACACATGGACTACAGCAGTTCAAGAAGGCAGCTCACCACCACCTTCTCAAGGGCAATTAGGGATAGGCAATAAATGCTGTCTAGCCAGCAACATCTGCATCCCACGAAAGAATAAACAAAAATAAAGGCATTAAAATCACCAAGAATAATGAGTTTGACCTGATGGATATTCCTCTAATTATCTTGCTAAGATCATCATAGAATGCTTCTTTGACCTCACCGCTAAGTGTCATTGTTGGAGCATAGGCAATAATGAGTGTTGCAGGAAAGACTTAAACGAAGAACCATGAGTTGATCACTGATCCCTATAGGAAGTGAGTCAAGCTTGCGTACCGACTCAGAATGAATGACAAAGCCCACACCTGACTGTCAAGGCTGGTCCCTCTACTTGCCAGTCCAGTAGAATGTGCAGCCTGCACCAAGTCTTGTTTCACTTACTACTGCTATATCAATGTTGTACCTGCTCAGCATTATGGCTGTGAAGGCTATTCTGTGCTCTGGACTCATATTGCTGTCTAGAAACATTATGAAATTCCATGAATTGAGCTTCATACAATGTTAAAAGCAAAAAACTGCAGATGCTGGAAGTCCAAAACAAAAATCAAAATACCTGAAAAAACTCAGCAGATCTGGCAGCATCTGCGGAGAGGAACACAGTTAACGTTTCGAGCCCATATGATTCTTCAACAGAACAAAGTAAAATTAGAAAAGAGATGAAATATAAGCTGGTTTGTGGGGGAGGGGGCGGCGAGGTGAGGCAGGTAGAGCTGGATAGAGGACCAGTGATAGGTGGAGATAGCCAAAAGATGTCATAGACAAAAGGACAAAGAGGTGTTGAAGGTGGTGATATTATCTAAGGAATGTGCTAATTAAGAGTAGAAAGCAGGACAAGCAAGGTAGAGATAGCCCTAGTGGGGGTGGGGTGGGGTGAAGGGAAGGGATCGAAAAAAGCTAAAAGGTAGAGATAAAACAATGGAAGGAAAAACATTTAAAAATAATGGAAATAGGTGGGAAAAGAAAAATCTATATAAATTATTGGAAAAAAGGGGGGGATCGGAATGAGTGTGGGCTTGGAGGAGAGAGTTCATGATCTAAAATTGTTGAACTCAATATTCAGTCCGGAAGGCTGTAAAGTGCCTAGTCGGAAGATGAGGTGCTGTTCCTCCAGTTTGCGTTGAGCTTCACTGGAACAATGCAGCAGGCCAAGGACAGACGTATGGGCATGAGAGTAGGGTGGAGTATTGAAATGGCAAGCGACAGAGAGGCCTGGGTCCTGCTTGCAGACAGACCGAATGTGGTCCGCAAAGCGGTCACCCAGTCTGCGTATGGTCTCTCCAATGTAGAGGAAACCGCATTGGGAGTAACGAATGCAGTAGACTAAATTGAGGGACGTGCAAGTGAAATGCTGCTTCACTTGAAAGGAGTGTTTGGGACCTTGGACGGTGAGGAGAGAAGAAGTAAAGGGGCAGGTGTTGCACCTTCTGCGGTTGCATGGGAAGGTGCCTTGGGAGGGATTTGAGGTGTAAGGGGTGATGGAGGAATGGACCGGGGTGTCACGGAGGGAACAATCCCTGTGGAATGCCACCGGGGGGGGGGTGAAGGGAAGATGTGTTTGGTGGTTGTTATCATGCTGGAGTTGGCGGAAATTGCGGAGGATGATCCTTTGAATGTGGAGGCTGGTGGGGTGATAAGTGAGGACTAGGGAACCCTATCATGGTGCTGGGAGGGAGAGGAAAGTGTGAGGACGGATGTGCGGGAGATGGGCTGGACACGGTTGAGGGCCCTGTCAACCACCGTAGGTGGAAAACATACAATGTTGTTCTTTTCATTTCAACTATGCTGAATGAATGACCAACCAGGAGATGTAACCTGGCAGATGCAGGGAGAGCAGGCCATGTTTAGGGTTCCTTTTCTTCCCCTTCCCCGGTTTGGGGAGTAGCGCTGTACCTGAAAAGATACAGAAGGATATGAGCTCTCTATCTGCCCCGATCAATGAAGAGCGACCATCATCCTGAAGCCACCTGCGTGCATGGTTATCACTGAAGACTGCCGGTAGCAACCTCTACCTGTCCCTGTCGTCACTTCCTTATCACAACAGGGCTTGGTTGCTGAACATTCTGCACGTTGAATATATTTAAGTGGGTGGGGTTTGTACAGAGCTTCTCCCATTCCGTCATCCAAGGCAGCTGATACTGCACTGGTCAGTGCATATCACAAGTGTGGCAGTTGATAGGATGCAGGTTTGTTTTTGGAGTTGGTCTCCTAGTTGAGCTGCTGAGCAGGCTGAAGTACCTCATCTACCCTTGACATCACTTTCCAGTCCATTGGCACTATTTGTGATCCTGGGCACTGTCAACTGACCTTGCTACCTAACCCATAGCTCAAGAGCTTGAAATCAGAGTTACCTTCTCCACAGTAGACTGCTAATTAAGATTGACAAGCCCTACCAACCCAGAGTTTTTGGTTTAGAGACACCAAACGCCCACCTTCACACCCCTGCTTAGAGGTGGTGAAGCCAGATAGTAGGAGTTTGATTAAGAGATGCTATTTGAGGCACTGATCATGTGACTTTTTGTGGATGAAGAGCATCTCAACTCCCTTCACCAACCCAGTCCTTCCTAACACTGACCAAGTGCATTATTTAAAAAAAAGCTAATGGAATACTAGGTTTTATGATCAGACGTATAGAATATAGGAACATAAAAGCAGCAGTAGGCCATTCGGCCCAACGAGCTTGTCTGTCACTTAAAAACATAGGCATACCAAATATAAAAGTCAAGATGTAATGATAAATCCAAATAAAAACTTGATAAGGCCACAGTAGGATTATTGGGTGCAGTGGTAGACCACTTACTATGTTGAGGCTTTAGAGAAGGCACAATGCAGAGTCACTGAGGTGCTGCCTGAAATGAAGAAATACAAGTACAAATAAAGATTTGTAAAAACTGAGCTGTTTTCATTACAACAAGGGAGATAATGGAGTGATTTGGTAGGGGTATTTGCAATTATGAAGGGAATAGAAACAGGTTCTTTCTGGTGATTGAGCAGCCTAGGATGAGAGGACGTAAGTGTCAGATTAAGGCGTAAGAAATTTAGGACAGAAAGCCAGAGTAACCTTTTCACACAGAGGGTTGTAAGGCTGTGGAATACACCAGCAGGTTTAGCGATTGAATCAAATACTATGTCAACATTTAAGAATAGATTATATGGATGGCAGGATAAGGGGATATGGAAAAGAGTGGGTACACGGGATTAGAACTGGTGATGTGGACATTGGTTAAACTGAATGATCTGTTTCCATTCTGTAATTTCTATGTAATTATCTGGGCTGTTGTAAAAACCTAAATAATTCTCTAATGTCCTTCATGTTTTTATGCCTATGTGTGACTACAGACCCATCCTATTCAGATGACTCATCATCCCTTCAGGGCAAACAGGGATGGGCAATATATACTGGCTTGCCCACATCCCAAGAGCAAGTGAAAGGATATGTTTCTACAGCTGTTTAGTGGAAGAAGTATATTAGTGTTGGATGAAATCCAGTTAGGCTGATGAAATATATCTGGATTCACAATGCAATAATTTATGCTTATGGTCTCATATGTAAGTCAACAGCTAGTGCCATCAGCACTTTGAAAATCAATTGGTTACATCCTTGGAAACTGAGTCCAAGTTAAGTATCATGATTACTGTCCTCTAGAACCTGAGGATAATTGAGAATTATTGTAGCAGCCCCAGTACACGTCAGATAAAATCAATTAACTCAACAAGGATCAAGGATAAATGTGGGACCTTCCTGGTTAGCATGGTAGAGTGATCCCAAAAATTATTAATTTATTCAACAGGCCAGCTGGGTACTTCCTTTAAAAAAACAAATTGTTTTCTTCCTTCCTCCTTAGTGAAGGGCAAGCGACTCAAACATTGATCATTACTGAGAGACAGGGAAGAGAATTATTTCCTGAGCACCCTGCACATATATTGCCTCCTGATCAGAGTCCTTCTCCCTCTCCTTCATCTTACAGCAACTTGCCCTCCTCTGCATAGCCTCTGTTCATCCTGTATGTCATGTAATATACAACAGGTCTGGCAGCATCTGTGAAGAGAGAAATAGAATTAATGGGCAGAATCTTGTGCTCTCACTGGCAGCAAGCTTGGAGGCGGGAATGGCATGTAATTAGGCAGGATGGTGGTGTACCAGAACCCTATCTCCGCCAGAATCAAGTTCTGGGCAGAAAGGCCCATGGTCGATCTTCCTACGCTTCTGCCTATTGGGGCTGTTAAGTGGCCAATTAATGACCACTTAGGGGCCTCATCCCACCATCGCTGGTATTAACCCAGTGGGCCTTTCGACATGCGGCATGCACAAAGGTAAAACTGCGGTCAGCTTGTCACATCCAGGGGGGGACCCTCAATCAAAGGCACTCAGTAGTTGATCAAGGGACTCAACATCTGGAAAAGGTGGGTGGTGGGGTGCGCTGAGAGACAGCCCCTGCCCTTGCTGCTAACCCCCTTACACTCCTGTCCCAGATTTCCAGCATTCACAGTATCTTGCTTTTGAGTCAAATTGATCCTCCTCTGAGTCTTCTGCATTAGAACACATGTGGAACCTCATCTTCCCGCGTGCTGGCATCCTTACCCCCACTCTGGCTGCAGCACACTCATGCCTGTTGTCTCATTATATGCATCTATCCTCTAAGATATGTGCAGTGTCTATATTTGAACTGGTGGCCGAGTGTTTAACTCGAGTAATGGTGTATCTGTCTTCCTGCCTTTGCACCCTTTGAGGTTGCAGTTCTTGAGTATCTGAAATGAACAAGTGACAAGGGTTGGGTTGTGGTAGAGGGGAGGGCAAAGTAAAAAGTGCCTGCTTACACAATCTGCAGCTTGTAAATTAGAAGACAGGATTGAGGGACAAGTGGGACTGGGTGAGGAGGAGGATTAGGTATGTAGGTACACTCCTGATCGATTGCTTCAGCCCTGCCAGCTGCCAAGGCCTCAGCAGTGCCCCTTCCCATATTGGCTAGTGCTGTCGCCTCCGTGGGAGTTACAATATGAGGAGGTGCCTCTCTTCATCTGGTTTGCTCCTGCTGCCTCAAGCTAACTTCTGCTGCAGGACAGTTGGAAATGTGCTGCTGAGTGTCATGCAATACATTTGGGTGATATGGCTGTCATGGTTGAATAGCTGCCAGTGAGTGCAAGATGTGAGATATGGGTGTGAGACTTGCAGCAATGTGAAGTCTGAGAGGGTGAGGTGAAGCGATGAATGATAGTTATGGATCCTGATTGATAGAGATTGTTGGCAGGTGGGTGCTGGGGATTGAATTAAGCAGTGGCTAGGGCTAGTGGTGAAGTTGGTGAATTAAGATACATTCATTAACCTTGACTATCATGTGAGGCCATTAATCTTTTTGTGGCACTGCATCCAGATCCTTGGGGCTCAACTCCATTTACCTTTGTGCAATCAGTTCCTACTGCCATCATGTCTTCCCCTGCCCTCCAAGACATCCTCTTCCTTTCTACTTCCTCCACCAAGACCTCCAATGCAGTGTCCAAAAACCATGGAGCCCACTGCTTCACATGGTCAACCATTCTTCACTATATCCCAGGTCAGAATGAGTTCCAGAAACACTCCTAGCATCTATCCCAGCTACAATATACCTCTCCTTTCAGAGGTGCAGACTAGCTTTAAGTAGTGCAGGACAGCTTTAAGTGAAAGTTACCAACAATATTGATGTGTGTGACCAACGAACAGCACAGTCAGTGCTGGCTGCTGCCGTTCAAGAAGGCAGCTCACCACCACCCAATTCTCAAGCGCAATTAGGAATGGGCAATAAATGCTGGCCTAGCCAGTGACACCCTCATTCCATGAACAAATATATTAAAAAACACAGAAATCATTACAATGAAGTTGGCATGCTGCCTGCATTATATTGAATGGGCACGGCTTAGTCACACATTGTGATTGCTGCACCCGTTTGGGGCTATACAATTTAACCCCTAGAACCATACAGCACAGAGGACCATCGTGCCTGTGACCCTTTCTTTTTTTGCATTTCCTTGTAAATCTTGTTCACACCTGTTGATTAGCATTCCTTTTTAAATTTTGTCTCTGTTACCTGCTAACCCTGTCACCACCATCTAACAGATTTAACAACCTGACATTATTATCCAACTCAAGCAGTTCTTCCAAGAGCAAACTCCTTATTAAGGAAACGTCTCCATGGCAACATGTTCCACCCGGAGGCCTTTGGGCTCTGCTTGTTTCTAAGCAGTTTATTTGATGTGATTCGGAAGGACATGCTTTTTGCGGTTTAACATATTCTCATTCCACTCTGTAAACACTGCACATTAACCCTTTCTGCACTCAGTCCCTATTCACAGGTACCCGGGTCTTCTTGCCTTTTCTTGTTCTGTTTTGAACTATATTAATGGTTCAGTTGGCTGATATCTCAGCTGGAGCCACAGTGGAGCCTCTGCATTTAGCATAAGTGCTTTTGGGTAGGCTGTCAAAACAAGCTTCTTAACACTAGTGAGTGCACATGTGTTGATAGGAATCTTGGCTGTGATGGCTGCATAGTCAAATACTCTGCTTCTATTTAGGGTCATTGCAGCCACACCAGGAGAATGGCCATTTGGATCAGAGTTGAAATGGGGGACGGGAGGTAGCCAGGGGCTGTGGAACTATCTCTTCAGGAGCGGGGATTAAATTAGATGGGGAAAAATATACTTAAACTAAAACAGAAAAAGACTAGTTAAAATCAACTTAGATTCTTAAATTCAGCTGCTACAGATGTTTAAAATGAATTTCGCGGTCGAACAGCCAAATCATTTCACCACATCGACAATTCCTATCTGTGTATATTCAGTTCATACAACTGTAGCAACCATCACACTGGGGAAGATTTCCTTTCTTTTCTTGTGGTGAAAGGAGTACATACAATTAAAAATAATTTTACAGCACAGACAGGCCATTTGGCCCAGCTAGTCCATGCCAGTGTTTAGACTTCACATGAGTCTCCTCCCACCGTACCTCATCTAACCCTATCAACAGCTAGGGAGTCAGTGCTGTAGTGGCAATGTCACTGACCAGGTAATCCAAAAGCCCAGGCCAATGTTCTGGGGACATGGGTTCAAATCCCATCACTGCAGCCAGTGTAATTTAAAGTCAATTAATAAAATCTGGAATATAAAGCTAGTCTCAGTAATGGTGACCAGGAAACTATCATTTTATGTTATTAAAAACTGATCTGGTTCACTAATGCCCATTCAAGAAGGAAATCTCCCATCCCTACCTGGTCTGGCCGACATCTGACTCCAGACCCACGGCAATTTGGTTGACTCTTAAATGGCCTAGCAAACCACTTAGTTCAAAGGCAATTAGGGATAAGCAGCAAATGCTGGCTTTGCCAGTGACAATCACATCCCATGAAAGAAGAAAGAAAAAAAACATATCCTTCTATTCCTCTCCCCCTCATGCACTGATTGCACTCCCTCTTAAATTCACCAATAAATTATAAAGCACATAGTTAAGATTCACTACAAATAGTGGAGAGCAAATTTATTTCCCACTATTCTCTTCAAAATAGCATTCTTAAGTTCCAGTTTGGGGTTTGAATATTTGGCAGAACATTCTGGTTTTCCTGTTGCCAACTAACTTTAATTTGGAAAATGCATGCAAAGCAACATTTACTCTTGATACAACATGAATGCTGGAATTATGCTGAATGCCACGTAACCTTCAAGCAAAGGAAAACAACTCCAAGATGCACACATGGGATTTGATATCTATTGCTGGCAAATCATTTGTTATCCAATTACTTTTAATTCTCTTTGTTCACAAGGGAACAGAACTGGCCCATTCTCAAATGTTCAACATTGCGATGCAGTAATACTGTAGCAGAGGTGAGCAAAAACAGGCCAACGTGACCTTACCATAGATTTTATTTTCTTCCCTGGGAAAAGGACCTTGCCTTAGCTTATTGCTTCCCACATAAAAGCGCAGCGTGAAGACCTTTACTATCTGTGTCAGGTCTGAATCAGTAGTAGCATTCTTGTCTCTGGGCCAGAAGGTGTCAGTTCATAGTCCAACACCAGAGACTACAAATAAAATCTAGCCTGATACTCCAGTGTAGTACTGAGGGAATGCTCCGTTCCTTTGGATGAGGCGTTAAACTGAAGTCCCATCTGCCCTCTCAAAGTGGACGTCAAAGATACAAAGGAACTATTTCAAAGCTGTAGCAGGAGTGTACTGGCCGATATGTAATCCTGAACCAGTGTCACTATGAACAGGTTATTTGGCCATTATCACATTACTGTCTGGGAGCTTGCTGTGCGCAAATTGGCAGCCGCATTTCCTACATTACAGCAGTGACTATACTTCAAAAGTACCTCATGGGTTTTGGAATACTCTGAAGACATGAAAGACACTATTGCTGAAAAAATAGACTTGCTGCACTCTCTAGCACTCATCAAGATGGAGGCAAGAATGCCGAATTTCAAAGAGAATAACAGTATATACTGCATGAGAAAATAGATGCTGATTGGTTGGCAAGTTGTTTCCCTGGTGCATGTGCAATAGCAACATCTCAACCAATCAGAGCTGACTTGAATGGCCTGTTGCCTTATTGCAATTTCTGTGTGTTTCTATGTGTTATCTAACCCCTCCTCAAGTGTTGTAACTGATGCAGTTTTGGTAGCCACTTTCAGTAATGTATTCCATATTCTGAAAATCATTTGTGTGAAAAGTTTCTTCTAACCAACACCTTTGAACTTTTATTACTAATCTTAATTACAGAATTACATAGTTGTTACAGCACAGAAGGAGGCCATTCGGCCTATCGTGTCTGCAGTGGCTCCCCAAATGAGTAATTCATCTTGTGCCATTCCCCCATCTTTCCCCCATAACCCTGCACACTCTCCCTTTTCAGGTAAGAATCTAGTTCCCTTTTGAATCCATCAATTGAACCTGCCTCCACCACACTCACAGGTAGTGCATTCCAGATCTTAACCACTGGTTGTGTAAAAAAGTTTTTCCTTGTGTTGCTTTTGCCAATTACTTTAAACCTGTGCCCTCTCATTCGTGACCCTTTCACAAGTGGGAACAGTTTCTCCCTATCTACTCTGTCCAAACCCCTCATGATTTTGAACACCTCTATCAAATCTCCTCTCAGCCTTCTCTACTCCATGGAAAACAGTCCCTACTTCTCTAATCTATTTTCATAACTGAAGTTCCTCATCCGTGGAACCATTCTCGTGAATCTTTTCTGCACTCTTTCCAATGCTTTCACATCTTTCCTAAAGCGTGGCACCCAGAGTTTTACATCCTAATCCTAAATTCTTATTCTCCATTGGGCATTCAGTATACAATACTTTTGCCTCCCACCCCAACCAATTTACTCTTGTATATTTCCTGGCGATCAGAGGCAAATTAATGGTGATCAAACTGACTGCCTTGCTGTCCTCCCTTTGGACCGGGAATGATGTATGGCATTGAAGGATCCTAAAAGAGTGGGTTAAGGCTAGGAAGGAACATAGGAACAGGATTAAAACATACAACCCCTCAAACTTGTTAAATTATTCAATCAGATCATGGTTGATCTGTACATCAACTCCATTTACTCATCTTTGATTCATATCCCTTAGTATCATCCCCCAATAAAAATCTATCAACCTCAATCTTGAAGTTTTCAGTTGACCTTGCCTCAGTAGCTTTTTGCGGGCGAGAGTTCCAGCTTTCCACTATCCTTTGAGTGAGGAAGTGTTTCCTCATCTCACCTCCCAACAGCTTGGTACTAATTCTATGGCTATGCCTCCTTGTTCTGGACTTCCTATCAGAGGAAATAGTTTCTCCCAACCCACTCTATCAAAACCATTAATTATCTTCAGCACCTTGATTAGATTACTCATTAATCTTCCATACTAGAGGAATAAAGAACTTGCAAAATGAGTGCCAATTCATGTCATATGATTACTATCATACGACCACCTCAACACAGACCCCCCTTAGCATCACATAAGTGTGGTTTGGCCCTGTTGCTAATTATATTTTTAAACCTATATTGAAAGAGGAAGAAATAGTTGGAGTGAGACTTCCTTTTCAAATGACTCGTTGAAACATGTGAAGCATTGAACTGTGAAATCGGGTGTTATTTAAGTCACATCTAGACCACACGGTATTTCCTGTTCTCAAAGTAATGAGATGCTTCATAACCATTTAGTGAGAGATCGTGACCCCTACCCTACTTATTATTATTGGCTCCTATTAAAGTCAAGGTGTTCGGAATTTCACGAAGAGCTTTACATTTTAATGCCAGTTTTATATTGCTCTTTGATGCAAATGGGAAAGAACTTCACCGGGTAACTGGCATTTCTGTAATCATCATTGTGGGTCTTAGATGGGGTTGTTCATGGTGTGGATTTACAGATACTGCTGGAGGCAAGGCTATTGGTAAACATTAACGTGAACTGAACATTATACTATGTACAGTACAAGCTTAGCAAGAGGCTCTACATAGAACTGTCTCTCAGCATATATTATTGTCATGTGATCTTATATCACGGATGATGTAGACTATCTATTTACATATTTAGCATTAACCCTAAATACTACATCTCCACATAAAGTCTCTGTTTTCATCCTCGTTACACAGAGATAGTCATTTGGTAGTACAGAACTTGAGTATTGCTGAAAAAAGAGACATGTTGAAGCTTTTTGTCTTGCACTCATCAGGACACTTTGCAAGAATACCAATATAAGGGGAAAACAACAATTGATACTGTATGTGAAGAGAGTGCTTATTGGTTGGCAAGTGGATTCTTATTGGTAGAGGTATTGCCATAGAGAATGCACCAGTGATGGTGACTGACAGTTAGTTGCCAAGCATTGTTTGGAATTTACACAAGGCAGCTTGACCCTGATTGGTCAAGGCATTGCCCTAAGGAATGAATCAGTGAATGGCTGTTACTTATTTTGTTTAGCTGAAATTTGTACACATTGTGTCTATTTCAGCTAAACAAAATTAGCGACATCTTCAGCTTCTTAATCAGTGACCTTCACTCCATCTTAAGGTCAGAAGTGGGGATGTTCACTGATGATTACACAATGTTCAGTGCTATTTGCAACTGCTCAGATATTGAAGCAGTTCGTGTCAATACGCAGCAAGACCTGGACAATATTCAGGCTTGGGCTGAAAAGTAACATACCTGCCCCACATAAGTGACAGGCCATCTCCAACAAGAGAGAATCCAACCATTTCCCCTTGGCATTCAATGGCATTACCATTGATGAAACCCCCACTATCAACATCCCATTGACCAGAAACTGAACTGGACCAGCCATATAAATACTGTAACTATAAGAGAAGGTCAGAGGCTGGGAATTCTATGGTGAGTAACTCACCTGCTGACTCCCAAAAACCTGTCCACATTTACAAGGCACAAGCCGGGAGTGTGATGGAATAATCTCCATTTGCCTGGATCAGTGCAACTCCAAAAGCATTCAAGAAACTCGGCCATTCAGGACAAAGCTTGATTGGCATCCCATCCACCACCTTCAACATTCACTCCCTCCATCACCAACGCACAGTGGCAGCAGTGTGTACCATCTACAAGATGCACTGCAGCAACTCACCAAAGCTCCTTTCAAACCCACTACCTTTACCATGTAGGACAGGGCAGCAGGTACAGGGTAACGCCACCTCCTCCAAGTTCCCCTCCAAGCCACACACCATCCTGACTTGGAATGATATCACCAGTTCTTCACTGTCGCTGGATCAAAATCATGGAATCCTTTCCTAACAGCACTGTGGGTGTACCTGTACCACATGGACTGCAGCAGTTCAAGAAAGCGGCTCGCCACCACCTTCTCAAGGGCAATTAAGAACGGGCAATAAGTGCTCATTTAGCCGCCAATGCCCAAAGTAAAGTCCATTCCATTGATGCTCTTCTTGTAGGATGACTGCACTTCTTTTCTTCTCACTATTCCATTTTCATTCTCTACAAGGTAACATTGTGGATTTTTCCTTCACATTTCTGGTCATGAATCCATACTGATTCATGTGTTTACAGTCTAGTAAATCATGCACTGTATGACATTGATTATAGTCCTTGGTTTGATTTGCACGATACTCATCCTACTTCTCCATTACTCTCTCTGCACTTGCTACTTTGAGACATGGCATAAGAGTGTGTAGAAGAACAGAAAGCTGAGTCCATAGTTGTCTTCCCATCAGAGGTTCTGATGGAGCCAAGCCATTCTGAATGGTGCGGAATGGTAGCTCAACAGTGCTAAGTTGCTATCATAACTTTTCTATTATCGTTCTTTTACTGTCTTTACTCCTTTTTTAGCCTCTCCACTAGCTTGTGGTACCTGGGTGTACTAGTGTGGACAAATCCATAGTCTTCTGTAAATTTCTTAAATCATTTGTTTGGAAACTAGTGTGGGCCAATGTCTGAAGTGGCCAAATCTGGAATGCCCTTTTTGCCAAAATTTCTTTTAGCGATTTAATGACTCCTCCTGAGGTAGTACCATGAAGGCATTTGACCTCAATCCATCTAGAATAACCATCGACAAATATGAGGAATGCCTTCCCATTGAGTTGAAAAGGTTCACTCCAAGATGTTTCCATGGTCTGAATGGAAATGAGGATACCATCAGTGGTTCTCTTTGCTCCCGGCAATGGATTGTACAGATGATACAACACTAAATCATATGCTCCAAAGATTTTAAGATCCCTGGCCACCAAACTGAATTTTGTGCCCTTGCATGACACTTTGTAATGTCTAGGTGTCTTTGATCTATTCCCTGAAGGATTGCTGGTCTGAGGACTCTGGGTATGACCAACTTCTCAACATAAATCAGTAAGTCATCCACAACACTGAGATGTCTTCGTTGCTCCAAGTATTGTTTCAGGATGAGATTATTTGGAACATATTCTGGCCATCCTTTGATGCAGTATTCGCTAATTTTAGAGCATTCAACTTATGCCCTTTGTGCCTTTCGATTTTCATTCAGCCTCCCGGCAGAATTTTTAGCTTGGCGGGCGCAGGTCTGAACCACTGGAGCGTTAAATAAAGCACGTTGACATTGGTCGAGCGTGCTGAGGTCAACGCACACTCTCATGATATTTCCCTAGGCGGACACGCGATGGAGACAGAGGCGGGCCCGCCATTAATTATGTGGCCAGTTAAGGCCTCGAGACACCAATTGTCTCTGACTTCACGTAGCCCATGTGAGTTTTAAGCCGCTGCATGGGCAAGACGGGCAGGTGGGCAGGCCACAATTTGCCAAGCCTCATCCTTGAGGGGATAAGAGGGGTCAGTGGCCTTGTCAAAACAATTAGTGAGGAGTTCAGGATATCATTTGCTGCTGGTTGCTCTGTGAACAGGACAGCTTCATTTCGCTTCAGAGTTGCATTCAGAAATTTTAGAGGCTTCAGTTCAGAACTCAACTGTTGTTTTCCAGGCCCCCAGAAGACTCACACCGTGTGGGACCTTCCAGGTATCAGACGGCCTTCCCTTACCCTGGTAATGGGGATTTTGGTCTCCGCTGGTGGCACCTCCTCTGAGGAAGAGGAGAGGGCCAGAAGGGGGAGGAGGCCAGGTGTCCCTCTTCAGCTTCCAGGGGAGCGACCTGTGGGAGGAGAGGTGCAAGCACAAGGGGCACGGGTCCAACAGGAAGTCCAAGGCAGAAGGGGCCGCAGAAGACACCAGTATCCTGCTGCCAGGGTTTACAGGCGGCGATGCAGCTACCTCAATATGTCTGAGGTGCAATGCCAAAGGAGGCTCCGTCTCTCAGGGGAGACAGTGACCTCCATCTGTCAGAGGATCGGCCCTGAGATCAGCTCCAACTGTCTGGGTGGACACTCCATGCCAGTGGCACTGGCCCTGAACTTCTATGCCTCCGGCTCTTTCCAGGGGTTAGTGGGGGATCTTTGTGGAACCTCCCAATCAGCTGCCCACGGTTGTGTCAAGCTGGTGACGGATACTCTGTTCAGGCGTGCCTTGACTTTCATTCATTACCATATGGACAAGACCAGCCAGGCTGAGCAAGCCAGAGGCTTCGCAGTGATTGCTGGGTTCCCCCACATCCAGGTTGCAATCGGCTGTGCACACGTGGCCAGCAAGGTGCCAGCGGGTGAGCTGGGAGCCTTCATCAACAGGAAGAGATTCCACTCCATGAGCATGCAGATAGCGTATGATCACAAGATGCAGATTCTGCAAGTGTGAGCAGGGTACCCAGGCAGCTCCCATTATGCTTACATCCTGAGGCACTCCCAGGTGCCGAGACTCTTCAGTGCTCCAGCCCAGCTGGATGGATGGCTGCTGGGTGACAAGGGCTATCCCCACAAAAGATGGCTCATGATGCCTCTCCGCCACCCAAGAACAGAGGACAAGCAGCGGTACAATCAGAGCCTTGCTTCCACAAGGGCGATGGTAGAGAGAACCATAGGTCTTCTCAAGATGCACTTCCAATGTCTGGACCGTTCAGGAGGTGCACTCCAATACACCCCAGATCGTGTGTCACTGATAGTGGTTGCATGCTGTGCGCTGCACAACCTGGCACTGGAAAGGGGGGATGCAGTGGAGGAAGAAGATCTTGAGGCAGCTGCATGGACAACAGACGATGAGTCCAGTAGTGAGTCCGAGGACCAGCATGGTGAGGAGAACGCTGAGGGCATAGACGCTGACCTGGGTAACCTCCAGGGAGGCAGGGACACTCAGGACGCTTTGATCCAACGGTCCTTCAGCTAGACTACCGAATAAGAACCACCACCACATTGCCAGGGCAGCAGGCTCCATACTCGATCCCTGACAGGATCAGTTCCTTGGTGAACAACATAAACTATGTGCCATTGCAATAAAGTTTCAGGAGACACACGTCCATCATAACATCATGGCCCATCCTGCACCTACAGAACAAATGAAGTATACAGAGGCCAGTTGCACAAAATAACATCTCATTTACTTGTGAACGTGAAACATTGCAGAAATTAACATGAACCGAGGTTTTCAATCATATCATTAAAAAGAGTAAAGAAAAATGGGGGAACTAAATATCACCCGTGATAAGGCCGTGTTGTGCTTAAAGTGCTTTAAGTTTTCGCTTGCGAGTGTTACGACTAGGTGCTCCCCCTCACTGGCACCGGCATTGGAGACAGCCTGCTCACTCTGCTGTCTTGTTGGCCTTGATGACCGTGGCAGGCGTCCTCTGGCCCAAGGAGTCTCTGCTGGCCCCACCTGGGAGGGAGCGGTCAGAGACATGGCTGGCATCTCCCCAGTCTCCGCAGCCTCATCGGATGCCACAGTCACTGACAGAGAGGTGGAGGAGCTGCTGTCATCATCCATTGCGCTCTGAGAGGAGCCCGCAGAGACGACAGGTGGCTCATACATCAACGTCAGGTCACTTTGGACCTTCCTGCTCACCATTGATGGACGGGCACCTAGCTGGGATACTGGGTGTCCAATCCATCTCCCACACTGACACTGACCAGTTGAGGTCATTGCTGGTGCGAGGGCTTACAGGTCCGAGCGCATCCCCGGTACCCCTGATTGAGTCCCTGGAGGAACCTCTCCAAGAGAGTCATCACTCTCTCCATGGAAGAGACATTCCACTTGGCCATGAGGGTCAACACGGTGCTTATGCTCGGCAGGGATTCCTCCACAACGGACACCATGGCATGCATTCCCTCATGTTTCTCTGCCAGATCCTCCCGCACACTCTGCTGGACATCCAGCATCTGCTGCCTCAGATTCCTCTGCCATTCCAGAGGCCCATCATCAACCATTGACTGAGCATTGCCCTGGTCCCCAGCAGTCCTACAACTGCTGACATTCTGGGCACTCTCCGCCTCCGCCTGCACCTCAAGCGAGTGTGATGTGCCCTCACCAATGTGCACCGATAGACAACATGGCAATGTTATGCCCAGCGAGGTGTTGGTATCTGCGCTGGTGCCTGCTTGACAGAGAGAGCGTGATGCAGGTGCGCGGTGAGCATGGTGGTCCTCAGGGATCAGGGGTGGGCCTTCAGGCTCCTCATAACAAATGGCTGCTGGTGATCCTAAAAGAGAGAAGAAGGACATTAGTTTAAGTCATGAAACTGTCACTGTACGTGGCTGGCACCCTGATGAGACGGAGATATGCATCATGGTGCCTCGTCTTTCGATTATCAATGGGGATTCCAGGTTCGAGGCTCACATCAATATAGAGACAACACTGGAATGGTTACAATAACTGACATTCTCACCTCAGTGAACTGCACTCTCACCTTCCTCTGGCACCCAAACCTCACCCTGGCTGCTTGACTGAGGTGCATGGTGCCTCTCCAGCTCCATGACCTCTCAGCATTGTTATGGGCTGTTTTCTCCTGAAAGGGCAGGGGAGCATTGATTAGTCCACTCACTACCTGCAGCATCACTGCAGCCTGGACAATCCCACCCCGCAGGGCTCAGCCGATTCGTGACCCTGGAGCCGCAAGGCACCTAGTCCTAGAAGCCAGGGCTCACCCCCTTGGCCAGCTCCTGCCTCATTGACATTTGGCACTCACACTCTTAACACCTCTGAGGTCCATGGGGGGTGCAGGGAGAGGGGGGGTGTGGTGGGCAGCTCTTAACTGTTCTGCAAAGTGACCCATGCCAACACGGTACTCACTTCCCAATCGCAGGAGACCGTTGAAGCGCTTCCAGCACTGGACCCATAGGCTAAAAGTTAGAGATAAAACAATGGATGGAAATACATTTAAAAATAATGGAAATAGTTGGGCAAAGAAAAATCTATATAAATTATTGGAAAAAGTGGGATTGGAAAGGGGGTGGGAATGGAGGAGAGAGTTCATGATCTAAAATTATTGAACTCAATGTTCAGTCCAGCTGGATGTAAAGTGCCTAGTCTGAAGATGAGGTGCTGCTCCTCTAGTTTGCGTTGAGCTTCATTGGAACAATGCAGCAGGACATGCAAGGATGGACATGTGGGCATGAGAGCAGGATGGAGTGTTGAAATGGTAAGCGACAGGGAGGTCTGGGTCATGCTTGCGGACAGACCGAAGGTGTTCCGCAAAGCGGCCCCCCAGTCTGCGTTTGGTCTCTCCAGCTCTACCTGTCCCACCCCCCCTTAAACCAACTTATATTTCACCTCTTCTATTTTTCCTTAGTTCTGTTGAAGAGTCATATGGACTCGAAACATTAACTGTGTTCCTCTCCGCAGATGCTGCCAGACATGCTAAGTTTTTCCAAGTATTTTTATTTTTGTTTTGGATTTCCAGCATCCGCAGTTTTTTGCTTTTATCACAGTACTCTAGATGTGGTCTCACCAATGCCGTGTACAACTGTAGCGAAACATCCTTACTTTTATATTCTAGTCCCCTTGCAATAAACGACAACATTCCATTTGCCTTTCTAATCACTTGCTGTACCTGCACACTAACCTTTCCTGATTCATGTTCCAGGACACCCAGATTCCTTTGCACCTCAGCTCTGCAATCGCTCTCCATTTAAATTATATGCTGCTTTAATATTCTCCCTGCAATGTCAACAAGTTCACATTTTCCCACATTATACTCTTTCTGCCAAATTTTTGCCCACACACTTAACCTATCTATGTCCCTTTGCAGACTCAGTATGTCATCTTCACAACTTACTCTCCTATCTATCTTTGAGTCATCAGCAAATTTAGCAGCCATACATTCGGTCCTTTCATCCAAGTCATTGATATGAATTGTGAATAGTTGTGGTCCCAGTACTGAACCCTGTGGCACTCCACTCATCACACCTTGCCAACCCAAAAGAGACCCATTTATCACTTGATAATCGATGGCATTACTATAGCTGAATCTGCCACTATCAGACAGGGGTTGCCATTGGCCAGAACCTGAACTGGACCACACAAATAAATACTGTGGCTACAAGAGCAGGTCAGAAGCTAGGAACCCTGCAGCAAGTAACCCACCTCCTGATTCCCAAAAGCCTGTCCACCATCTATAAGGCACATGTCAGCAGTGTGATGGAATACTGTTCACTTGCTTGGATGGGTGCAGCTCCAATAACACTCAAGAGGCTTGACACCATCCAGGACAAAGCAGCCCTCTTGATTGGCACCCCATCCACAAACATTCACTCCCTCCACCACCACAGTGGCAGCAGTGTGTACCATCCACAAGATACACTGAGGGAATTCACCAAGCCTCCTTAGACAACAATTTCCAAGCCCACCACCACTACCATCTAGAAGGACATGGGCAGCAGACACATAGAAACACCACCACCTGGAAGTTCCCCTCCAAGCCACTCACCATCCTGACTTGAAAATATATAGCCGTTCCTTCACTGTCACTGGGTCAAAATCCTGGAACTCCCTCCCTAACAGCACTGTGGGTGTACCTACACCACATGGACAGCAGCGATTCAAGAAGGCAGCTCACCACACCTTCTCAAGGGCAAGAAGGAACAGACAATAAATGTAGGCCTAGCCAATGATGCACACCTCCCATGAATGAAGAAAAAAAAAATTCTGCTTCCTGTTAGCTAGCCAATCCTCTATCCATGCTAATATGTTACCCCCAAAGCCATGAGCTTTTATTTTGCGCAGTAACCTTTGATGTGGCACCTTGTCAAATGCCTTCTGGAAATCGAAGTATAGCACATCCACAGGCTCTCCTTTATCTATGTTGCTTGTTACTTCCTCAGAGAACTCCAATAAATTAGTCAAATATGGTTTCTCTTCACAAAACCAAGTTGACGTTTGACTGCATTGAGATTTTCTAAGCGCCCAGCTATAATCTTATTAATAATACATTCCAGCTATTTCCTTACCACAGATGTTCAGCTAACTGGCTTGTAGTTTCCTGCTTTCTGTCTCCTTCCAGTTTTGAATAGAGGGGAGACATTCACTATTTTCCAATCTGATGGGACCTTTTCAGAGTTTTGGGAATTTTGGAAAATTAAAACCAATATATCTACTATTTCAGCAGCCACTTCTTTTAAGACCCTAGGAGGAAGCCCATCAGGAGCTGAGGGCTTGTCAACTTTTAGTTCCAATAATTTTCTCAATACTCTTTCCCAGTGATTGTAATTGTTTTAATTTCCTCCCTCCGTTTCACTTCTGATTCACAATTATTCCTGGGATGTTTTTTGTATCCACTACAGGGAAGACAGATGCAAAATATCTGTGCAATTCATCTGCCTTTTCCTTATTTTCCATTATTAATTCCCAATTCTCACTCTCTAAAGGACCTACACTCACTTTATTTACTCTTTTTTAAATACTTGTCAATACTCTTACTATCTGTTTTTATATTTCTAGCTAGCTTTCTCTCGTATTCTAATTTCTCCCACCTTATTAATCTTTTAGCCTCTCTTTGCTTTTCTTTATATCCTGTCCAATCTTCTGACCTGCCACTTATCTTTGTGGAATTATACGCTTTTTCTTTCAATTTGATATTATCTTTAACTTCTTTAGTTAGCCACGGATGGTGTGTCCTTCCCTTAGAGTCTTCCTTTCTTACTGGAATGTATCTTTTCTGAGTATTCTGAAATGTCTCCTTAAATGTCTGCCACTGCATCTCTGCTGGCCTATCCCTTAACCTAATTTCCCAGTTCACTTTAGACAGCTCTGTCTTCATGCGCTTATAATTGCCCTTATTTAAGTTTACAACACTAGTCTTAGATCCACTCCTCTCTTCCTCAGACTGAACATATTATGATCACTGCTACCTAGGGGTACCTTCACTATGAGGTCATTAATTAATCCTGTCTCATTGCCCATTATCAGATCTAGTATAGCCTTCTCTCTGGTCGATGCTAAAATGTGCCACTCTAAGAAACTGCCCCGAAACCTGAACTCATCATCCAGGCTACCTTTGCCAATTATCTTTTGAACTTCGCCATTTCTGTAATGGTGTTTCTTCTAAGACTAAAATAGGTGTCCACGGCTTTTATAACTTCTTCATATGCCACTGTCTCTTTGTTTATGCCCTGCCTTATCATTACATCATCTGTGCTACTGCCTATGGCATAGAGTAAGGCACTGACCTGTTCCTTACTAGTCTTCTCTGCTAGTCTCAAAGCTATTCTGTACCTGGTAAACCAATTAAACCAGTTCTGCCACTTCTGATCCAGGTCTTCCACGTGGTCGAAGCATTCGGTATGATTTTCTCCATGGTTTTTCTTCATGGTAGTCTTTCTTTGAGTTCCATTGGCACTTTTCCCATGCTGTGCTCCTCTTGCAGTCATTTCTCTTGCTGCTTTTAAGGGGATTTTTCAGAATACTCAGAATAAGTATATTCCTACTATAAAGAAAAATTCTAAGGGGAGGACCCACCAACCGTGGTTAACTAAAGAAGTTAGGGAAAGCATCAAACTTAAGGAAAAATCATATAATTGCGCAAAGATGAGTGGCAGGTCAGATGCTTGGTCAGAATATAAAGAACAGCAGAGAATGACTAAAAAGCTAATCAGGAGAAAGAAATTTGTGATAGATCTTCACTAAAGAGGATATAAAAAAACATTCCAGTAAAAGTTGTAAATCAGGAGGTGGAGTGGAGAGGGGAACTTGGTGAAATTACAATCACTAGGGAAGCGGTACTAAGCAAACTGATGGAGCTGCGGGCTGACAAGTCTCCGGGTCCTGATGGACTTCATCCTAGGGTCTTAAAAGAGGTGGCTAATGAGATAGTAGATGCATTGTGTTAATTTTCTAAAATTCCCTAGACTATGTAAAGGTTCCATCAGACTGGAAAGTAGCAAATATAACCCCTCCATTCAAGAAGGGAGGGAGGCAGAAAACAAGAAACTTTAGGCCAGTTAGCTTGACGGCTGTCATGGAGGAGTTTCTAGAGTTGATTATTAAAGAAGTTATAGCTGGGCACTTAGAAAAACAAGATAATCGGGAACAGTCTGCTTGGTTTTGTAAAAGGGAAATCATGTTTAACCAATTTATTAGAGTTCTTTGAAGGAATAATGTGTGCTGTGGATAAAGGAGACCCTGTAGATGTATAGTACTTGGATTTCCAGAAGGCATTTGATAAGGTGCCACATCAAAGGCTATTGCAGAAAATAAAAGCTCATGGTGTACGGGGTAACATATTAGCCTGGATAGAGGATTGGCTGACTGGCAGAAAACAGAGAGTATGCATAAATGGGTGTTTTTCTGATTGGCAGGATGTGACAAGTGGATTACCTCAGAGCTCCATGCTGCGGCCTCAACTTTTTACAATTTATATCAATGAATTAGATGAGGGAGGTGAAGGCAAGGTAGCTAAATTTGCAGACGACGCAAAGATTGGTAGGAAAGGATGTTATGAAGAAGACATACAGACGACTTTAGATAAGTTGAGTGAGTGGGCAAAAGTCCGGCAGACGGAGTATCATGTGGGAAAATGTGAAGTTGTTCATTTTGACAGGAAGAGTAAAAAGCAGAGTATTACTTGACCAGAGAATGACTGCAAAATTCTGAGGTGCAGAGGGATCTAGGTGTTCTCGTGCATGAGCCACAAAAAGTGGTATGCAGGTATAGCATGTAATTGAGAAAGCTAAGGGAACGCTGTTATTTATTACAAGAGGAATTGAACATAAAAATAAGGATGTTATGCCTCAGTTATACAGGGCATTGATGAGAACGTATCTCAAATACTATGTGCAGTGTTGGCCTCCTTATTTCAGGAAGGATATAAATGCATTGGAGGCAATTCAGTGGAGGTTTACTTGATTGATACCTGGAATGAGTAGGTTGGATAGGCTGGGCTTGTTTCCACTGGAGTTTAGAAGAGGGAGGGGTGACTTGATTGAAGTATATAAGATCCTAATGGTCTTGACAAGGTGGATGTGGGAAGGATGTTTCATCTTGTGGGTGAGTCCAGAACTAGGAGGCACTGTTTTAAAATTAAAGGTTGCCCCTTATAGGACAGGGATGAGGAGAATTTTTTTTCTCTCAGAGGGTTATGCGACTTTGGAACTGTCTGACTCAGAAAGCAGAGGAAGCAGGGTCACTGAATATTTTTAAGGCAGAGATAGATAGATTCTTGTTAGTCAAGGGAATCAGAGGTTTTCGGAGGCAGATGGGAATGTAGAACTCGAAACACAAACAGATCAGCCATGGCCTTATTGACTGGCAAATTAGACTCGAGGGGCCGAATGGCCTATTTCTGCTCCTATTTCCTATGTTCGTATGCATGTTCATATGCTTCTTCCAATTGCTGGGCTCTTTACTTGGTGCTTTTTCCGTCGTGGTTTCTGCTGTCACCATCTGTTGTCTTCATTGTGGGTCTTAGATGGGGTTGTCCATGGTGTGGATTTACAGTTACTGCTGGAGGCAAGGCTGTTAGTAAGCTTTACCTTTTCTTGAACATTAAACTATGTACAGTATAGGCTTAGCACGAAGCTCTACATAGAACTATTTTTCAGTATACACTGTTGTCATGTGATCTTATCTCACTGATGGTGTAGACTATCTATTTACATATTTACTATTAACCCTTTATATTACAGCATTTAATGGCATCAGTTGAACCAGCTCCCGTAAAAAGCACAAACTAGACTGTTAGAAGAACATCATCATCCATAAAAAATGGTAACCAAAGGGCTTCCCTAATACCTCAATTGCTAACTTCTTTAAACATTGTGGAAGTTTCACCATCTATCCTGATAACATACACAAAATGGAGCATGATGAGGTTATGGGCAAGAGAAGACTGGTTATCCATCTAGCCTACCTTTCTCTCTGCTAAGTGTTTCCAGTATTTTCTGTTTTACTTTCAGATTTTCCAGCAATTGTAATATTCTATTTTTTGTGTTTCAGAGTTGCTGCGGGGAGATGCAGAACACACAAATGCAAAGCAGCAGTCAACCGAAAAAGAAATATAAAATGGACCAAATTAGCCGAGGAGAAAAGGCCTTTCGACGATCCTTGTATGATATCAGCTGGGCCTCTTAAATCCATTTCTGTAATGCTTAGCAATCTTGGGCAACTGCTTTGCACATGTTTGGCTGATGCTTGGTGTTAACATGACAGAAATTATAGAAAGTAAGTTGGATGACGTCCCCATATAGTTTCATTTAAACAACCTTACTCGTCTTAGAGTGGGCAATTGTACCACCCGCCAGAAATGATAGCAAAAAAATTTGTGCCCATGCTAAGTTGGCTACGTAATGGAGATGCACTCCATTTTATGACACCACCGATCTGAGGAATTTCTGAAAATCTTTGGCCTTTACTGGGAAATTAGGCTCTCATTTCCCGTGCAACAATCAACCATGTTGACCTCAACTTAACCTTCTGTACATTCAATTCCAACCCTGACCAGATATTTACCCTGATTTTTAAAATTCACTTATATTTGAAGACAGGAGATGGAGAGGTAAACACAGTCTGTATGACGACGTTGGGATGAATTGAAACATTGAAAAACCAGAGCGGGAGGCATAAATAAACACATTGAAGGGTTGGAAATAGAAAAAGAAGCAAAGCCGATGTAGCGACATGATTATTTGTTTCTTAGCTCACCAGGAATAGAAACTAACTGGTTCCAGAACAGTTAGTAAGTGGAATTTTCCAGCCCTGATCTACTTTTACATCCTACACATTAAATCATGCGATACAAGATAAGAAGTTAATGCACATTGCACAATAATCCATCAGCCACAAAGTCACATGTCTAGTTTACAGAGGCACTGTTTCACAACCAGTCCCTCTTTTTAGAATCAATTGTAATGAATCTATTGGAGTTTTCATTTTCATCACTGCCCCCTCTCTCTTTATTCCTTCAAGGCATCATGCCCCACGGATAATCTGAAGGTCAGTCTTTAATCAGCCTTTAGTGGGTGTCTGAATATGTCCAGGGTGACTCACTTCTTCCCCCTGTGCTGGGTTCCTCCTCTCTGTCATAGAGGTTACGATAGCACTAAACAGCGGCATCATATTAACCGCCGTTATACCTCCCACCTAATATTCAGTACCATTGACCTTGGTAAACCTGAATATCAAGCAGGACAGATAACCTCACTGGTATGACTCATTTTTATCTCTTAAGAAAAAGAAGGCTGAGGGGTGATCTGATAGAGATCTTTAAAATTATGAAAGGTTTTGATAGTGGACAAAGAGAATGTTTCCATTTGTGGAACCAGAAGCCATCAATAAAAGATAGTCACCAAGAAATCCAATAGGGAAATCAGAAAAAAACTTGCTTACTCAAAGAGCAGTGAGAATGTGAAACTGTCTACCACAAGGACTGGTTGAAGGATAGATGCATTTACAGGGAAACTAGAAGTATATGAGGAAGAAGAAAACTAAGGGTGTTGCTGGCAAATTTAGATAAGGAAAAATGGGAGGAGGCTGAAATGGAACATAAATGGCAACAGGGCCTGGTTGTGCCAAAGAGCCTATTTCTGTGCCATATATCCAATGGTATGTAAACTATGTATGTAAACAGGTGGCCAATGCAATACTGTCTATTTTCTACTACCAATCAAAATGAATTTCAATCCATTATCTGGCAGCATTGCTGACTTACAAACATTATTCTGTAGGGAACAAGAGCGCCAAGAAATGCCTACTACAGAGAGGGACTAGGGGTCATCTGGTTGGATGATGTGAGTTGTAACAGGACAGAGCCTGCCCTCGATCAATGCTCTGCCAACCCATGGGTGGGGAATAACTGCACGCAGACAGGATCCTGAGTCCTAACCCACTCGGTGGCACAGAAGGTTGGGCATAGCCATACTGTCCCACCAAACCATTCTTGCTTCCATGTGTTTGCTGATAGATCAAGGGCCAACCCCAAACTTAGGGTTGTGCAATGAGTGTGAGACTGAAAGAGGTAAGGAGTTACACACTCTGCAAGAAGTATTGTAGATAAGATTCAATGTTTAATCTTGTGTTATTATCCACTTCAATGTTATTCTTCCAGAATAGTTGAGAGAATTAGTGATTGCATTTGCCACCAATGTCCTTGAATGCCAGCACCAGATGGTCCAAGAGCTGCCCAGTATTAATTCTCCTTCCAACCTTCCTTCATCACTGCCTGTACAGTTATCATAGCCTGTACATGCCATTTTCCACTTGCAGGTGTTGATGTCAAGAACTGACAGTGGAACTCAAACCTGTATCAATCCTTTCTCAGTGCCTTTGTGCTACCCCTGGTTAACTATTGTAATATTTAGTCTGATGAAAACCAAAAGGGTAAGTATATTACATGGCATTTCAAAATGTAACTAACAGCAAACAGATTGCAAGGTTAAATTTTCTCTTCATTTATCAAGTTGGTGTGGAAAAGTCCTAGCTTGTGTGGTGAATGGACTTGTTAGAAGCTGTTGAAACAAATGTGTAAGAGACTTGACTTGATGCTCAAATGGGCAATTAAAAATAGGAATTAAATAATGAGAAAACTGAAGCAATCAATTCTTCCATTTAAAACACAAAGAGACTAAAGTCCTTTTCAGTTGATCTAGCAAAAATATCAACAGCGACTTGCATTTATAAATCACCTTTAACATAGTAAAATGCCCCACGGCATTTCATAGGGGAGCAATCAGATAAATATTGACACCGAGCCAAAGAAGGAGGTATTAGGATAGGTGACAGAAAGCTTGGTCGAAGAAGTAGTCTTTAAGCAGCGTTGTAAAGGGAGGGAGAAAGACAGGTAGAAAGATGGAAAGCTCGAGGGAGCCATTCCAGAGATTAGGGCCTAGATGGCTGAAGGCATGACAGCTAATGGCTTGGTGAAGGAAGTGTCGAATGTGCAAGAGACCAGGGTTGGAGGAACATAAAGTTCTCAAAGGTTTGTAGGGCTGGAGGAGGTTACCAATGTAAGGAGTAGCTAAGCCATGAAGGTATTTGAACACGAGAATGAGAATGTTAAAATTAACCTATTACTGGATCCAAGCAACCAAAGTAGGTTAGGAGGCATAGTGGTGATGGCTGAATGGGAATTAGTTGTGAGTTGCGATACAGGCAGAAAAATTTGGTTAACTTTAAGTTTATGGCAGAGGGAAGACTGACCAGGAGAACATTGAAACGTGCTAGAATCAGGAGGTTAATGAAAGCATGGCTGAGGTTTTTTGGCAGCAGGTCGGCTGAGACAGGGGCAGGCAGGGCAAAAAGCTTTGTTAAGTGGGAGAATAAATTTACTAAGTGCTTGAAAAAACCCCAAAAGGTTGTGATGCAAAATACTTTTGTAAGTGTTTAATTAGATTTTATGGCAATTCTGTTTGTACTCTAGTGAAGCAGCTTGAGACTTTTTACTTTTTAAAGGCACTGCAGAAATTCATGTTGTTTTTGTTACTGTGACTGTAGATGGAACAGGACAGCATCCAAGGACCAATGTTAGGATCTGGATTTTCTCTTCAGCACTTGCATCTCCTCTCTTTGTTCACTAGTTTTTAACAATGCATATTTATGTGCATGAAGTCATTGCCTCTTGGCTGTGCTATCATCTTTGCTGTTCTGTTTACATATAGCGTGACTGGGCATTTGGGAAGGAAAATAAAACAGCAACAAGAAGAGTAGGAAATGAAAAAGCTGAAAATACAAAACATCTGAAAAGAAAAACAAAATGACAGTTACAACAGGCCAGGTAGAGACCCTTTAATGGTTCTTTCTGCTCAGTTTGGTCGAGGTTTTCATCTAGTTTTTCATCTGTCCCAGGAGATTGCATGTTTTTGGACAGGGTGGGTAGTGTCGATCTTAATTGTGTGGAACAGAGTGCAATCAACAGAGGGTCTTCTTCTATTCATCACTTTTCATATGTTCCTAACTTTCTACACTCTGAAAGAAGAATAGAGCCACATTACACTTACCAAATCTGCATCAAGAGTGAAAGGTCTTCTTTGACTGTCTTTAAAGTGTTTGAAAGGGCACACTGAAGCGGTACAGGTATTTGTTCTTCTTTTCTGCCAGAAGGGCAGAGTTATCCTTCAATTATCACACTATCATTTAATCTGGAGTTTCCCCTTGATTGATTAAATTGATATCAGCCGGTAGGAACCCACTTCAGAGTCAGAAAGTTGTGGTTCAAGTCCTGCACCTGAGACTTGAGAACGTTGGTGCCATGCCAAGGCACTGCTGCACTGTCTGGGGTGCTGACTTCTTTTTGTCCTTTCAGGTTGACATAAAATATCCCACTGTGCTATTTCAAAGAAGAGCAGGGGAGTTATCCCTCGTGTTCTGGTTAATATTTATCCCTGAACCAACATGACTGAGATTACTTAACGCAGTGTAGGGGTGGATGCTCAAACCTCCCTGGTTTATCCAGATAATTATTCCTATAGCTGATGTATTTACCTGCTCAACCATCCTGCTGTAGAAAGCTCAGGTTCATTGTCACACTGTCTATAATCAGATTAGTCACTGTATTGCGTGTAAATTAGTTTTGCTCAGTGACAGATAAAGTGCCTCATCTGAACTCCTCAATTGGATTCCAGTCTCTGATATCTCGGAGCTGAGTGAAGGGTTAACGAAGATCTTATAACAGTGTAATGCACCTTTATGCACTGCTGGCTATGATGTTTTATCAGCGCAGAGAGTGGTGAGTAGATCAACAGCCCCAAGCAATGTACCATCATAAGCACATCAGAATTTTAGAAAATAGTTTAAAAAAATCATTAGAGTCAACGAGCTTTCTCTTTCTAGCAAAAAAAAGTTTGTTGGACCTACCTGCCTTCCTGTCATACCCTCTCCCTCCAGAAAGATATCGAAGCATCTCTCCTGCAACAACAACCTGCACTTACATAGCACTGAGGAAACATTAAGGACTAGTGACGAAAAGAGTTTGGTCAAAGAGGTAAGAGAGAGGTGGGGAGCCAAAGAGGTTTAAGTAGAGAACTCCAGAGCCTAGTGTTTAGATGGCTGAAGACACAGCTGCTAATGGTGGATTGATGAAAATCAGGGATGCACACGAGGCCGGAATTGGAGAAGTGCAGAAAGCTTGATGGCTAGAGGAGGTTCCAGAGACAAAGGACAGAATTTTACGCCCCCGCCGCCATGGTGTCAGGGCTGCAAAATGCAGTGAACCATTCAAAAGTCCATTGACTTCGATGGGACCAGAAAATCCCACCGGTGGGAGGGCCGTAAATTTCCACCCAAAAAGAGAGTAGGCCATGAAGGCGTTCAAAAACTAGGACAGGAATTTTAAAACGGATGTTTGCCCAAACCGAAACCAATGTAGATCTGCGAGCATAGGGATAACAAGTGAACAGGGTGTGATACGAATTAGGATACGGACAGCAGAGCTTTGTATGAGATCTAACTAACTTGTCCCAAATTCATGTCTATCTTCCCCAGAACTCCATGTTTGAATCCCTCCTGTGAGCCCCTGTCACAATACCAAAACTGCTCTTATCAAGTTCATAAAGTCATGTACAGGCCCCCTTATAGTAACCACATGGTAGAATGGAGCATAAAGCATACATTCATTCCTTAAATACTAGTCATTGCTTATCCACCATAATGCCTTTTAATGAAGTTCCCCAATCTATTTTAGCTGACTCATGCCTCATACCTTCGTGGTTTCCTTTGTTTAGAATTAGGACACTAGCTTCAGATTGGACTACTTCACTTTCCAACCTAAGGAAGAATTCTATCATGTTATGGTCACTATTCCTACACAACAAGATTATTAATTAAGCCCCTCTCATTTCACAAAACCAAATCTAGGAAAGTCTGTTCCCTAGTTGGTTCCTCAATGTATTGGTCTAAAAAAACCATCTCGTACACTCCAGGAATTCATCCATCATAGCATTATTGTTAATTTAGTTTGCCCAGTCTATATGTAGATTAAAGTCACCCATGATTACTGTAGCACCTTTGTTACATGCATCTTTAATTTCCTGTTTAGTACTGTCTGCTACCTTACCACTACTGTTTGGAGGCCTGTAGACAACTCCCACTAATGTTTTCCTCCCGTTGTTGCTTATTAGCTCCACCCAGACTGACTCTACATCTAGATTTTCTGAGCCAATATCCTCTCACTTTTGCACTGATTTCATCCTTAACAATGTCACACTATCTCCTTTTCCTTTTTGCGTGACCTTCCTAAATAATGAATACCCTTGGATATTCAGTTCCCAGCCTTGGTCACCATGCAGCCATGTCTCTGTGATCGCATTCATATCATAACCGTTTACATCTATTTGCGCTGTGTCATGAAAATGTAATAATTTTTATAAGGTTATTGGGATTTATTGTAAAGTAGGAATAGTGGAGTCTGGATAGTGTCTGTGTGTGTCTATGGGCAGGATTTTCTGCACCCACCCACTGCCGGGATGTTCCAGTTCCACCATAAGTCAATGGACTTCTGGCTGGGGCGCCGCCTGCAACGAGGCCGGAAAATCCCAGCGTGTGTGTGTGTGTGTGTGTGTGTGTGTGTGTGTGTGTGTGTGTGTGTGTGTGTGTGTGTGTGTGTGTGTGTGTGTGTGTGTGTGTGTGTGACGTAATTGAATTAAAGACAGTTGGCCTGAAGGCTTTGATGTTGAAATGCTAAATAAGTGAGCATGGTTGAAGTTTTTAGTATTAGAAAGATAAAGTCCAAAGGCATATTGAAACTACGGGATTTGCATTAAAAAAGGGAGAAACATGTATAAAGGAGATGAGGTTATGTGTGAGGAAAGAAGGAATTATAAGATCTAACAAGTGTGAAAAGCCTCCAGCCTCCATGTACCAAACTGCTGCTTATAGGAACTGAAGCTAAGAGAATTTACTGTGAATATCCCTGTCCACGGTATTGTGTGCTTTGCCTGGGTCTGTTAAAATCGATTTTGTTTTTACTGCTGCCGTAATGGAGGTATAACTGGGAGTTAGATTAATTAGAGGGGCTAGGAGTTATCATAGTAGTAATTTGTAGACCTATTCATGTGTTTAAAATGATTTCTTTAATAAATGTTTAATTTAGTTTTATAAAATCTTCTAAGCCTTGGTAGACTCTACTACTGAACTCAAGGCACGCATCTCAAAATCAAAATGTAAATTACAAAACAGTTGTGGCAGTTGTTTCAACTTTACCTCTGGGATGTGAGCTTCTTAGCATTTACCATCCGTTGTGCCCTGACAGCTGTTAATTCATATTCCTTATTGTGAATGCTCCGTGCATTCAGATACAGTGCCTTTAGACTTGCCTTTTTACACATTTTTTTGTGCTATGGCCCTATTTGCTGCTAGCCCCCGTCTCTCCTGCCTTCCACTTTTGTTTAATACTTTTCTGCCTTTCGTTTATATCTTTGTTTCCCTCTCTTATGTCTCCCCACTCAGGTTCCCACCCCACCCCCCGCCCCGCCACTTTAGTTTAAACCCTCCGCCACATTACTAGCAAATACCCGTGTGAGGATAATGGTCCCAGTCCTACTGGGGTGCAACCCATCCAGCATGTACAGGTCCCATCTTCTCCAGAATTGGTCCCAATGCCTCAGGAATCTAAATCCCTCCCTCTTACACCATCTCTTCAGCCACACATTCATCTGGTCTATTCTCCTATTCCTGATCTCACTAGCACGTGGTACTGGGAGCAATCCTGACCTTTGAGGTCCTGCTTTTTAATTTATTTCCTAGGATGGGATGTTTGCCAAATTTATTGATGACACAAGGATAGGTAGGAAAGTAAGTTGTGAAGAGGACATAAGTAGGCTACAAAAAGATATAGGTAGATTAAGCGAGTGGGCAAAGATCTGGCAAAAGGAGTATAATGTGGGAAAATTTGAAATTGCCCATTTTGGCAGGAAGATTACAAGAGAAGCATATTATCTAAATGGTGAGAGATTGCAGAGCTCTGAGATGCAGAGGGACCAGGGTTTCTGAGTGCATGAATTGCAAAAGGCTAGTATGCAGGCACAGCAAGTAATTAGGAAAGCTAATAGAATGTTATCAATAATTGCAAGGGGAATTGAATACAAAAGTAGGGATGTTATGCTTCAGTTATACAGAGCACTCTTGCGACCACATCTGGAGTACTGTGTACAGTATTGCTCACCTTATTTAAGGAAGGATGTAAATGGGCTCAAAGAAGGTCTACCAGACTAATACCTGGAATAGGCAGGTTGCCTTATGAGGAAAGGTTAGACAGGCCAGTCTTGTATCCGTGGAGTTTAGAAGAGTAAGATGTGACTTGATTGAAACATATAAGATCCTGAGAGGTCTTGACAGGGTGGATGTGGAGAGGATATTTCCCCTTGTGGGAGAATCTAGAACTAGGGGTCACTGTTTAAAAATAAGGGGTCACCCATTAAAATGGAGATGAGAAATTTTTTGTCTCAGAGAGTCATGAGTATTTGGAACTCTCTTCCTGAAAAGGTGGTGGAGGAGAGTCTTTGAATATTTTTAAGGCAGAGGTGGATAAATTCTTGGTAAGCCAGGGGTGATAGGTTATTGGGGGTAAGTGGTATACAGATTTGAGGTTACTATCAGATCAGCCATTATCTTATTAAATGGCAGAGCAGGCTTGAAGGACCAAATGGCCTACTTCTGCTCCTTGTTCATATGTTCGTATGAATGACATCCTATGTGACTGTGGTAAAGGTAAGCTTTCCCTCCTTGTACTTTTCAACCTGTACGCAGCCTTTGACATGCTTAATTGCACATCCTCTGCCAATGCTTCTCTAATGTCATCCACCCAGGTGACTGCACTTGCCAGGTTCCATTCCTACCTATCTAATTGTAGTCATCACTTGCAATGGCTTCTCTTCCTGCTCCCGCATCTTTACCTCTGTTGTCTCCTGAGGATCTATCCTTGGTCCCCTCCTATTTCTCATCTATATGCTGCCTCTTGGTGACCTAAATACATAGTGGCAGTCCCCCCCATCTATGCTGGCAATGCCCAGCTCTTCCTCACCGTCACCTCTATCGACTCCCCCACTGTAGCTAACTTATCAGACTGTTTGCCCAACAGCCAGTACTGGATGAGCAGAAATTTTCTCCAACTAAATTTTAAGAAGACTGAAGCCATTGGTCGGGATTTTATGGCCCCTTCGTGGCGGGATCTGCCTCAGGAGATTCAGCGGCCCAGCATGAAGCCCATTAGCTTTCAACAGGGCATAATCCCGGCTATTGACTCCATCCCTCTCCCCGGCAACAGTCTGTGGATGACTTCACAATCTCGGTGTCATATTTGATCCTGAAATGAGGTTCTGACTACATACTCGCGCCATCACTAAGACTGCCTATTTCCATTTCTACAACTTCGCCTGACTCTGCCCCGCCTCAGCTCATCTGCTGCTGAAACCCTCACCAATGCCTTGTTATGTCTAATCTCAACAATTCTAACTCATTCCTGGCCGGCCTCCTACATGCCAACCTTCTTAAACATTATGGAGAGAATTTTCCCCCATTGGAGGGGTTGTGCGGGGGTGGGTGCGGGCAAGCGCGGATCGGGTCTGCGCCACCATTTTATTTGGCCCACCCAGCGTGACACGCCTCCAGAAGCACAGAGGTGCCTCAGGGAAATGTTTTAAAAATTTTAATAAAGAGAAAAAAAAACTTAAGACATGTCCCCTCATGTGACAGTGTCACATGGGCTGGGACATGTCAATTAAGGTTGGACAGGCAGCATTCTTAACAACTTTAATTACTTTCTTAATGACCTTAATAGGCTTTTGACAGTTCGGTGGGCACACAAACGAGTCGGCTGCGCGCCCGCCGAACTGAATATCTAAATGACGCCCCCTGATGTTGGGACACCCGCCTGATGTCACACATGTCATTTTACACGCCAGCGAGTGGGCCTCATCACCACTCACTGACCCGGAAATTCTTCCCTATATGTTTCATTCTTCCAAACTCCAAGGGATACAGGCCCAACATGTCCAACTTTCTCTCACAATATAACCTCCATCATCCCGGGTAGCAGTCAAGTGAGCCTTCTCTGAACTCCGAACACATTTATATACTTTCTTAAATAAGGAGACCAAAACTATACACAGTGTTCCAGATGTGGTTTCACAAATGCCCTGTACAACTGCAGCAACACACCTCTACTTTTATATCCCATTCCCCTCGCAATAAATTGCAACATTTCAATCTCTCAGCATATTCTCCCCATTTATACAAATGCTGCTTTTTAATTCTTTCTCGACAAGTTCGTATTTTCCTACATTATACTCTGTCAGATTTTTGCTCACTCACTTAACCAAGCCATCTATATCCCTTTGCAGACTCCTTATGTCCTCTTCGCAACTTACTTTCCTATGTATCTTTATATCACCACCAAATCTAGCAACCATGCATTCAGTCCCTTCATCCCATTCATTGATATAAATTGTAAATAGTTGAGACCCCAGCACTGATTCCTGTGGCATTCCACTCGTCACATCTGGCCAATCTGGAAATGACGCATTAATGCATAGTCTCTGTTTCCTGTTAGCTAGCCAATTCTCTATCCATGCTAATATGTTATCCCATTCACCATGAGCTCTTATTTTGCGTAGTAATCTTTCATGTGGCACCTTGTCAAATGCCTTCTGGAAATTGAAGTACATCACATCCAGCGGTTCCCCTTAATCCTCATAGCAAGTTTTTGGTCGTCTGCCCTATTTTCTTCTTATGTGGCTCATTGTCAAATTTTCCTTTTTATTAGTTCTTTGAACCCTCTTGGGATATTTTATTAGGTTAAAGGCACTATATAAGTTGCTATTGTTGACATATCCAATCCTTCCCTGAAGACCTATTCCATAAATGCATTTCCCCTTGGGTGAAAAGATTTCACCTCATTCACTTCGTTAGAGCTCCCCTACATTATTAATTCTGGTTCCTGATACTTGGAATTTTCAAAAAGATATTGATCTCACTTGCTATTATGGGATTATGTGCACACAAAGGCTGTCATCATTGCCTAACAACAGATCAGCAATTATACCTCAATAACCATTTCATTTGCATGTGAGTTGCTTTGGAACATGATAACATTAAAAGGTGGATATAAATGCAAGTTTGTTCTTTCTAGATGTATAACGACAGTTGGGTTTGGGTGAGTTCACAACAGTAATTCACACAAGCCAAACGGGGATTTGCTTCTGTTGCCACTCATGGACTGTCTAGACTTCACTTCTGTGGTTGGCCTAATTGCCTGAACCCTTCAGTTGTTCTAAAATATGCACAGCGCTATTAAATCTGTAAAACCTCGTGAAAAGATTGCTTAACAGTACGATGTCATGTCAGATGACAGCAGTAGAGTAACAGTCATGTGGTGCAAGATAACTGTTTTTTGTCCCATGCGCTGTGGTTGCTTTGCTTGGCACTGGAGAGCTGTCATTTAGTTTATTAAAATGTAAACTGATTCTGATTATAGTGGGCATGACACCTGTATCCCTGGGCATTGAAACATCTTCAGCTTCACCTGAATCCCATGATTAGATTCCAATCTCTATCCATTATTCTACAGATAAAAAATCTGAACCCCTCAATTAGATTCCAGTCTGTAATCACTCCCAGGTATCTATTGTTCTATATATAAATCACCTGAACCCCTTGATTTGATTCCAGTCTGTAATCACTCCCAGCTATCCATGATTCTATGTATATAAACCATCTGAACCCCTCAATTATCTTCCATCTTTGATTCACTCCAGCCATTCATTATTTTATATCCAAATAATCTGCAAACTTTTTCCAGTCTGATCCTAGATTTTGTATCTGATAAAGTTGAGGCATGGCATCTCTCACTGCACCCTGGCACATCTCTGTTTACAGATAGCAGTGAAGTCAAATGTTGAAATCAACTATCTATTCACAATTGTGAGACCAGCATTGTTATACAGTGCAGAAACATAGGCAAAATCAAGAAGAGAGGAACAATGACTGGATATTAATGAGATGTGGATGTTGAGATGGTTATGTGTAGTAACAAGAAAGGACAAGATTAGGAAGCAGTAATATTTGTGCCAGACAATTGCCAGGCAGTGGCCATATCCGACAAAAGAGAATCTAACCATCTTCCCTTGACATTCAAAGACATTACCATCGCTGAATCCCCCTCTATCAACATCCTGTGGGTTACCATTTACCAGAAACTGAGCTGCACCTGTGATATAAATACTGTGGCTGCAAGAGCAGTTCAGAGGTTGGAAATTCTGCAGAGAGTAACTCACGTCTGGACTCCCCAAAGCCTGTCCACTATCTGCAAGGCACAAATCAGGAGTGTGATGGAATACCCTCCACTTGCCTGAACGAGTGCAGCTCTGACAACACTCAAGAAGCTTGACACCGTCCAGGACAAAGCAACTCACTTGGATGACACTTCATCCACTACCTTAAACATTCACTCCCTCCACCACCAACACACAGTGGCAGCAGTGTGTACCATCCACAGGGTGCGCCACAGCAACTTCCCAAGGCTTCTTCAACAGCATCTTCCAAATCTGCAACCTCTAACAGCTTGAAGGACAAGGGCAGCAGATGCATGGGAACATCATCATTTGCAAGTTCCCCTCCAAGTCACATACCATCCTGACTTGGAAATATATCACCATTCCTTCATTTCACTGGGTCAAAATCCTGGAACTTCCTTCCTAAAATGGGCTCCAGCGATTAAAGAAGGCAGCTCACCACCATCTTCTCAAGGGCAATTAGGGATGGGCAATAAATGCTGACCTAGCCAGCAATGCCCACATTCATAAATGATTACATTTTTAAAAAAGCATATCAGTAAAGATTGTGGGAGCATTGAAGTGGCCAAGAAGAAATTAAAATGGTATGCTCATCTATGGTGCAAAGAGAGGACATTTGGTGAGGTGAGTGATGGAAATAGGGTTGCCAGGCAGAAGGAGAAGGGGAATGTTTAAGACAAAGCTGCAGTGATGAAAGACTTAAAGTCATTAGGATTGGACAAGGAATGGGTAACCAACAGGACATGACGGAGAAGGGTGATCAACCAGATTGTGGTGACCCCAAGTGAAATGGGAGAAACTGAAATCAGAAGAAGTGAAGTATATTGCTAGAGATTTTGTATCTCCAATATGGTGGGGAGTGGGGTGGACTGGGACAACAGGAAGTGCTGGATGCCAAGCAAACTTGCTGTGTAGAGGGAGGACTATTAATAACCTGCTGACAAGAATTATCACTTGGCTTTATGTGTTAATTCAGAGGAAATTACAGATAGCTGCATGCGACAAGCTTTATTTTAATAGAAGTGTTAATGAATGAATGAATGAAAATCCTTGGTGGTATGTTTCTGGGGTAATGTTGGGGGCTGGTGATGGACAAGGGGTGGGAGGACGGGTGTGGGATGGTGGATGCTGCTGCAAAGTATCCTAAGTGGGTGCACTCACTGAAGGTTTTTTCTGTTACACTGAATCCTTTTTCCATGACGTCTGAACTTGAAGAGTGACACAGGCTGTGCCCTCTGGTCAGCCCTCCCAGCAGCCAGATTGTGGCTTCACCTCCCAGGCTAAGTGACGTCTAACACCCAGTTCTGTTAGTTACACAATAGAGCTCGTGGGCACAAGCTGCAGTTCAGCAACATCATCTGCATTTTTATTTTAAACTTCCTTCCTCACAGCCTCCTCATTTATTCTGATTGTAACAAGTAATCTTTCGAAAGCTGCTTTACAATTCCATAGTGCAAAACTTTGCTGGGTTGGGTGGGACAGAGAATTAATTCTGTAGCTTCCACTGCAAGGACAGATCATTCAATTAATTTAAGTATATAATATGATCTGTTGCATTAATGTAGACTATAAAGCAGTTAAATCACTTGGCTTGACTGACAAATTAAATCTAGTATTAAATGTATTTATTTCTCTCAGGTTCCTGACTAGCATCTGATTTAGTAAAGTTCAAGATTCTTGTATTTAAACCCTCCTGTATACAACCTCCAGCAGTACTGTGCCTCAATGAACTCTGATTTTATTCTATTGTTGATATGAACATGCCTCCAGCCTTGAATTTTCTCTTGAATTCTGGCACCCACTTTGAGACATGTGGTCACAACCTGCAATTCAGAACTGTTTTATTTATAAATTAAGTTACTCACCGTTTCTCTATTTTAAAAATGATGCATCATGTGGGGAATTATTTAAAAACATGGTGACTCCTGTAAGGGAGAGAACAGGGAGAAAGAAGTGGATTTACTCAGGGATTAAACAACCCTCTTATCCTTCACCCAACTGGCCATACCCCGTGAGGGCAATTTGTTAAGGGTGGGTAATCATAGCTACACCTAATCCTGTCCTCACTGCTTTAGACTCATATTCACTTTCCAATACAGGGTCACGATATAAAGTGCAATAGCCTTTTTTAATGATGCATTCATTCTTGGGCTGTAGACGTTACCGGCAAGGCCAGAATTTATTATCCAACCCTGGTTGCCCTGGTGATGAGGGCAGTGAGGCTTCTTTGTGAACTGCTGGAGCCCATGTGGTGAAGGTGCTCCCACAATGTTATTACGTAGGAAGTCCCAGGATTTTGACCCAGCAATGGGGAAGGAATGGCAATACACTTTCAAGTCAGGATGGTGTTCCCATGCGCCTAGTGCCTTTGTCCTTCTGTGTAGAGTTGATGAAGATGCATCTTTCGCAAAGGTATTGTGGCCAACTGTGGTGCGCCATATGCCTCCACTGCTGCATTCTTTATCACAGAATGTATTGTTTGAGAGCAGACCTGCAGAATAGAATGCTCTTTGGCTTTTCCTTACAATTAATAAATAGTGCTTACTTCAGCTGACAGGTGTGGTAGTCTAGTGGTTATAGTACTGGTTTATGGACATTATGTAGTTCATAATACCACCTGAGCAAATAGAACTAAGGAAACATAATCATGTGTATGGGACCCTGGAAAGCTCTCACTAGTACCCCAACATGGGACCGTAGTCTCACTCACTAAATGTGCTCAGGGTTGGGCAATAAAAACTGTTACTTGCATCGCAAGGATGAGCAAGATAGACATGTAAGAACCTCCGGTGATATCCAGCAAACAGTACAAATGTGGGGCTGTATCAGGATTTTCAAGTGTAGAAGGAGTGTCACAAAGGAAATTCCCTGAAACGTAATAAGCTACTTTGCAGTGAAATGATTTGGTTGAGACCGGGGCCATGAAGAACATGATAAACCCCTCCCAGATTGCCTAGGAGCATCCCAAAGTTGAAGATTGAACACTCAGGTGCCGTGAACAATATGGGCAAAAGATTTTCAAACTTGCCTGGAGACTGCAAACTGGAATGTTGCAGTTTATCCGGTGTGGATATTCCCACAGCTAGTCTGCCTCGCTCACACAGCACAGCAGTTTCAGAGGTGCGGGGGCATCGTGGGAAAGATGGTTTGTTTTACATAACAGTAACATAACTGATTGGTAGGGCAAATTTAATCATTCAGGGGGACATCCCAGCATCCGCAGAATCTAAATTTACGAGGTTTTAGTTCTTGTTTTCCAATACTGCCCCAAGAAGGTGAGATAGCAGAACTTTATCCTAATTCTGTGACTTATTTGGGCTAAAAATGATTTGAAACCAAGATGTGAGAGTGGAAATGCATCAAGTTCATCAGAAAAACACCCCCGAATTTGAAAGTAGTGTCTGCAAATTTTAAACACACTAGAAGACACCAGTTCTCACAACTGAATAAAAGCAAGTTTAAATTCCTTGTGGATTATCACATGATTTTTTTGCAGTGCATAATGACATCAGATGGCATATTCTGGAATTGGTAACACCCATACACACGATTTATTGAGAAACATAAGCATTCATTGTTCTATATATAATCCATCTGAACTCTTTGATTAGATTGTGATCCATATTTCTATATATAAACCATCTTGAATACATTCCAGTTGTCATGACAGCGAGTTTGTAGCCCTGAATTACTTACAGGCATATTGAACTTTTAAGTAAGACGTTTTTTTTTTTAAAAAGGACATACAAGCAAAAGCTGGTTGAGACTGTAAAGTAACCACTTGCTGGAAAATTCCGATGTGGATTACACTTGACCAACTAGTCTAGAGAACATAATGTTGCAACTAAAAATGTGTCAAGGCCTTTTTCAGACAGAGACACTTCAAAGGAAAAGATGCAATGCAAAAACTGAACTGTAATCTCCTATTGCGGAGATAAGGAAGGCTCATTACCATCTCCTATGTGTTATATCTCAGACTGTGGACATGATGTGAGTTGGAAAGAAAGCAGATCTGGGGAGAAGGCATGTTTGTTTTTTCCCTTCCAGGAATACACAAGAAAAGGGGTTAAAAAGCCAACTGCAACCCTAATTCTGTGTGCTAGTTTTGGTGTTCCTGCCCTGGTGTGCAAAGGTCACAGCTGAAGAACATCAACTAGGTATCCCTGTGCTTGTGGTAAAAAAAGTCCTCTTTCTCTATTTGCTGGAGGGAATTCACAAAGTCAGCAAAGCCACAGCCGGAAAGGAAACAAGACAACTCCTTTCATTTGACCTGCAGAACCAAGAATCGCCAAACCCAGTGCTCAACTGCCAAAGTCAGCTCTACCGGAATCACGCAACTTAATGGTTGTAACATTTTGCCAGTTACTCCTCATGGACAAGCCAAAAGACTGATTTGTATACCTTCTTTTAACTTTTATTTCTGGACTCACTTCTCATTTCTAATCTGCGTGTAAGTGTGTTGTGTTTTTATTATTATTTGTCACATTTTAGTAACTAATAAACTCACTCTCTTTGACTCAAGAAAGCCTGGTTAAATTGGCTTCTTCTAAAACATAAATACATTTGGACTGGGAAAAGGTATCCATGGGGGAAGGGATCCTTTTTAAACTAACCTTGGTGTGACCAACAAAGGGGATTGGAATAAAGGAAGGGAGCCGGTTCATCCCTCCTCAACCGGGAACATAACAATTTGGGGAAACTCACTGGGGGGCAGTTTGATCACTCCCAGATATCAATTATTCTATAAAAAACCACCTGAACTCCTCAATTAGATTCCAGTCTGTAATCACTCCCAGATATCTATTATTCTATATATAAACCATCTGAACCCCTTGATTAGATTCCAGTCTATAATCACCCCCAGATATCCATTATTCTATATATAAAACATCTGAACTCCTTGATTAGATTCCAGTCTGTAATCACTCCCAGATATCCATTATTCTATACATAAACCATCTGAACCCCTCAATTAGATGCCAGTCTGCTAGGATTCTATGATGTGCTGGCTATAATTTTCCAAAATTCCTTAGATTCTGGAATGATCCCAGCAGATTGGAAAATATCAAATGTAGCACCACTATTCAAGAAAGAAGGGAGATAGAAAACGGGGAACGACAGGCCAATTAGCCTGTATTATTAGTCATGGGAAAAGTGCTTATTATGGAAATCTTAACAATGCACTTAGAAAAGCATTGTATGATGAGAGAAAGTCAACATGGTTTTATGAAAGAGAAATTCTGTTTGACAAAATTATTAAGAGTTTTTGAGGGTGTAACAAATAAGGTAGTTAAAGGGGAATCATTAGATGAAGTATACTTGGATTTGCAAAAGGCATTCGACAAGACGCAACACAAAAGTTTAATACACTAGATAAGGGCTTATAGAGTTGGACATGGCTTTTTTAACATGGATAGAGGATTTGTTAACAGACAGGAAGCAGAGAGTAGGGATAAATGGGGCATTTTCAAGTTGGCAGTCTATGAATAATGGAGTGCTGCAAGAATCAGTGCTGGGGCCTCAGCTATTCACAATCTATGTTAATGACTTAGATGAAAATACAGAGAGTAATTCATTTAAGATTTCTGACGATACAAAGCTAGGTTGTGAATGCCAGCTGTGAGAGGGACACAAAATGGCTGTAAAGAGATATGGACAGATTAGGTGAGCGGGCAACAAAATGGAATATAATTTGGAGAAGTGTGAGGTTATACACACCAGTCGTAATAGAAAAGCAGAATATTTTTAAATGGTGTGAAACTTGTAAAGGTTGATGTAGAAAGGGACTTGGGTATACTTGTACAAGGAACACCAGAAATTAGCAATTAGGAAAGCAAATGGTATGTTGGCATGGGGTTTGGAGTACAAGAATAAGGAAGTCTTGCTACAATTGTATGGAACTTTGGGGAGAGCACACTGTGCAAAACTTTGGTCTCCATATTTAAGGAAGGATGTACATGTATTGGAGGAAGTTCAGCAAAGGCTCACTAGATTGGCCCCTGGGATGAGAGGGTTGTCCTATGATGAGGGACTAAGTAAACTGGGCCTGTATTCTCTGGAGATTAGAAGAACGAGAAGCGATATCATTGAAACATTCAAGATCATGAAGCTTGACAGGGGAGACGCTGAGAGGTTGTTTCCCCTGACTGGGAACACAGGGGCACAGATTCAGGATAAGGGGCCGATCATTTAAGGCTGGAATAAAGAGAAATTTGTTCACTCAAAGGATCTTTCTCTACCCAGAGGGTTGTGAGTGCTCCATATTCAAAGCTATTTGACACATTTTTCCTCAGGGAATCAAGGGAAATGGGAGTGGGTGGGAAAATGGAATTGAAGACTAAGATCACCCATGATCACATTGAATGGTGGAGCAGGCTCGACGGGTGGTATGGCCTACTCCTGCTCCTATTTCTTGCATTGTTATAATATTGCAGGAATTGACAGGGGACAGTGACAACTGACCAACTAGCTCCTTGTTGGTTCAAAGCCAGTCCAGACTGTTCTCAAGGTTCATTGTCAGATTAGTCATGACATGCAGATATGCTGGGTGCGTAAGGTGTGTAAGGCTTTCTAAACTCCATGTCATGCCTTCTTTCCTCTTGTGTTATTTAAATATGCAATGTAATATTAGGGATATGCGGCCCACACATCAGTTAGAAGAAGGGACTACCTAAAGGATGCTGCACGTGATGCAGCATCCAATTAGCTGCAGAGTAGCGCTCTAAGGAAGGATGGATGTTGATACTGGGGAGGATACTTAATCAACCTGCCTTCTTCAGTGATTCTTCTGTTGTGATGAACTATTGGCAAGAGTTTAATACAGTCCATTTTTCTGTGATGTTATCAGGAATTTTCTTTTTATTAATTCATGGGATGTGGCCTTTGTTGGCTGGGCCAGCATTTATGCCCATCCTTAGTAGCCCTTGAGAAAGTGGTGGTGAGCTGGCTTCTTGAACCGCTGCAGTCCATGTGGTGTAGGTACACCCATAGTGCTGTTAGGGAGAGAGTGCCAGGATTTTGACCCAACGTATGATGCAGCTGCTTCTGCCATCACAGAAACATTCCCTTTATGATTTGATCCGGAAAATAATACTTGAAAATTTATGCTGAAAAATATAAAAATGTAAATGTGGCTGATTTTTAACGCCTGTAGCATATAAAAGGGTGAGCATTAAATGTGACCTTGTGAGCATCACTCAAAACTTGAGAACAAATTGAAACCATAATTCAGACTGTTCTATCGACTGCTCTGAAAAAGTCACATGGACTCGATACGTTAACTCTGTTTCTCCACAGACATTGCCAGACCTGCTGAGTTTTTCCAGCATTTTCTGTTTTTACTTATGTTCCATTGACTGCATTGATTTGGAATCCCATCCTTAAACCCCTTGGTCACTGCAGCTCTCCCTCCTCTTTTAAGATCCTGTTAAAAACCAACCTATTACCTGAAAATGCACCTCTTAGACTTACATTTCATTCGCTCCCCTTAATTTTTCTCTTGTTGGCTTAGCAGCCGTTTCTCCTTATGCCTCTGTGAAGTAATGAGTAATTTTCCAATGTTAAAGGTACCATAATAACTGAAAATTGTTGCTGCTGAAATCCTCATCCATGCTTTTGTTACTTCCAGACCAAATTATTCTGGTGCTGTCCATGCTGCCCATCCATTTTACACACTCTGTCAACGTCAGCTCATCCAAAGCTCTGCTGTCTGAATCCTCACAGGATTCACACCAGGCAATGCGTGTCTGTGGAGAGGAAGACAGAGTTAACGATTCGAATCCATATGACACTACATCTGAATGAAAGAGAAACAGAAATGTGGTGAAAAAGAAGCTGTTTGAGAAGAAGAGTGGTGGTTAGAGGGGTGTTGGACAGGGAACCCTGGAAACCTGCACCAAACAATGCTGATGATAACTGAGCGGTATATAAAACAACAATATCGTTATACTTTTTAGTTTGCAGTGATTTATTCTGTGCGTTTTTAAAATATTTTCCTGACTATTATTCCGCAATCTTAAACAAAAATTACCACAGTAAAGAGGTTTCAACTCAGTTCACATGGATGATGCCTGCAAACCCATCACAATCTTCAGACTCATATCCAAATAATGTACATTCTGATTGGACAAGGTCACCAATTCAGAAGTGCTGGAACCTGCTAATTCCACCAGCACAGTGTCATTGTTAAGCCAACGACGTCTGTGCTGGCTCGGCCACGATTATCGGGAGCATGACTGCCGTACGCACAAAGACATTTTGAATGGTGAATTGGTCACTGGCTCATGTCCTCTTTGGATTCCATACCTCTGTTACAAGGACACCTGCAAGCCAGGTATCAAAATTGCGGACATCCGCACTGGATGACAGTGACTGGTGGTCGTGACATCTGGATGCTGACTGTTTGGAGAGGCATTGGAATAGGTGGGAAAAAACGAAAAGCTTAGCCGGCCAAGGAGAGGGCCCAGAGAGAACAGAGGCCAGTGACTTGTACACCTTCTCAGGCCACTGTCTTTTGTTACTATTATTGTTCCTGTTATTATTGGCTATCCCTCGCTAGTGTCTCCCGTGAGTCTGAAGATGACTGACGAGACCGATTCTAGATGTGCAGTCTTTATGTCATGTGGGGCATTTGTTGTCATGCGGGATGTGTGGTCATGTGTTATCACTTCGGGTCATTGCGTGAACGTTTTGCCATTTTGGATTTTCCTCTTCATTTTCTTGTCCTTGCGTCTCAAAATGTTGGGATCCTTCACCACAGACTCTGCTGCCTCGAGCTTCGGTCCAAGGTGACGATTTCCCAGGAATGAATGTCAATGTTGCCTCTCTTCATGTTGGATCTCTGCACGTCCTAGGAGCGCTTCTTTTTTGCTCCTCTGCCCTGACTGTGCCTGGAGAAGATGACCTGCTTTGGGACCCTGGTATCTGACACCTGAACTGCATAAACAAACCACCGAAGCTGATGGCGGATGATCATATCCTCGATGCTTATGGTACCTGCATGTGAGAGGAAACTGATGTTGGTGTTTCTGTCCTCCCACTTAAGATGTGAGATCTTGTACTGGCAGTGTTGATGCAATGACTCCAGAGCTTTGAGGTGCCTCTGATGCATTGCCGATATTTGGTCCCAATGCAGTACAGAATTGATCACGAGCGCATGGTAGACCATGAGTTTGGTGTTAATTTTGACATCATGGTCTTCAACCACTCGCTTCCTCAGTTGACCAAAGGCTGCACCAATAGATTTCAGGCAGTGTTCGATCTCTTTGTCAATATCAGCCGTCTATGAAAGATACCTTTGAAGCTACTGGAAGTGTTCCAAATTTCCCGGCACCCATCATGAATCCTAATCAATGGGGGAAGGACTTCTGCATTTGGAGTTTACTGATGGTAGGCTTTAGCTATCTGAATGTTGAGTGTCAATGCCATCTTCTCAAATACCTCAGTAAATACATCAATGATTCTCTGGATTTCCATTTCCAATACAGCATTTGCTGCAGCATCACCAGCGTATTGGAGCTCAGTGACTGGGGTCGGCAAGGTCTTAGTTTGTGATTGGATTCATCTGAGAGTAAATAGTTTACTGTCCATTCCAGTTGTAAGCTGCAATCCATCGGGGAGCTTGTCTCTATTCAGACGGAGCATAAAAGCAAGGAAGGTCAAAAACAGAGTTGAAGCGACCATACAACCTTGTTTCTCATCCGTCTTAACAGCAAACAGACTAATGTATCCATTGTTAAGGATCGCCACTCGCATATCATCATGAAACAGGCAGAGGGTGGGAACATTTTGGAGGACATGCATATTTAAGCAGAATCTTCCAGCGTCCCTCATGAATTACAGAGTCAAGTGCCTTTGTCAAAACAAAGAACGCTATGTAGAGAGGTTGATGTTGTTTGTGACATTGTTCTTGTAGCTGGCGACATGTAAAAATCATGTTGGCCGAGCCTCTTGATGGCCTAAGCCCACATTGAGATTCAAAGAGTATCTCTTGAGCAAGTATAATAAGTCGATTCAGAAGGGTTCTTGTAACGATCTTTTCTGCAATGGAAATCAGGGAGATGGCTGTGTAATTTGCACCACTGCATTTGTCCTCTTTCTAGAAGATTGTCACAATGATGGTGTCCTTGAGGTAATTTGGGACGTCCTGTTCTTTCCAGCTCTGTAGGATCAGGGCATGGAGCTGTAATGTTAGTTCCTCCCCTCCCTCCTTCCTTCATTTGTGTGATGGCTTGCATCATCTCCATAGACGTTGGTGGAGTTCTGAGCTCATCCCTAATTAGGTGTTGTGGGGCGAAGTTGAAAACACTCTCTTCGGCGATTGATACTTGATTGAAAAAGTCTTCAAATTGGACCCAGCAACATGCTACCTCTGCAACAAACACAGCCAAGAGCTGCCATGCCAGAGTGGAGCTCCTCCAGCTCACACTGATTTGGGAAATACGGTACAAACCGTCGCTATACCAGATGGAATAACAGCCAACTGCTGCTGTTGACAGAGTATTATGTCTCCAACTAATGAAATGGAAAGAAAGGACTTCCCAAAACACATCCATTCAGTAGCAATGCCTGAAAGGTGGAATTGAACCACTCTGTCGCTACACAGCTACAGGTTTGAAGCCTGAACCCTAGACCACTGAGGGTCATCCAGGAATTGTTTGTCGTTTGTCTGAGCGATATATAAAGCACCAATGCCTTCATCCTTTTTAGTTTGCAGCGATTTATTCTGTGCTTTTTAAATTATCTCTCTATTATTCCGCAACTCTTCAATTTACAAACTGACATCACTGCAGCAAAGAAGTTTCAACTCAGTTCACGTGGATGATGCCTGCAAACCCATCACAATCTGCAGACTCATATGCAAATATTGTACATTCTGATTGGACAAGGTCTCCAATTCAGAAGTGCTGGAGCCTGCTAATTCCACCAGCACAGAGTCATTGTTAAGCCAACAAAGTCTGTGCTGGCTCGGCCACGTTTATCAGGTGCATGACTGCCGTACACACAAAGACATTTTGAATGGTGAATTGGTCACTGGCTCATGTCCACCTGGGATCCCATACCTCTGTTACAAGGACACCTGCAAGCTAGGTATCAAAATTGCGGACATCCACGCTGGAAGACAGTGACTGGGGGCCGTGACATCTGGATGCTGACTGTTTGGAGAGGCATTGGAATAGGTGGGAAAAAATGAAAAGCTTAGCCGGCCAAGGAGAGGGCCCAGAGAGAACAGAGGCCAGTGACATGTACACCTTCTCAGGCCGCTGTCTTTTATTACTATTAATGTTCTTGTTATTATTGGCTATCCCTCGCTAGTGAGAATGATTGTCTCCCGTGATTCTGAAGATGACTGACGAGACCGATTCCAGATGTGCAGTCTTTATGTCATGTGGGGCATTTGTTGTCATGCGGGATGTGTGGTCATGTGTTATCACTTCGGGTCATGGCGTGAACGTTTTGCCATTTTGGATTTTCCTCTTCATTTTCTTGTCGTTGCTTCTCAAAATGTTGGGATCCTTCACCACAGACTCTGCTGCCTCGAGCTTCGGTCCAAGGTGACAATTTCCCCCGATTGAATGTCAATGTTGCCTCTCTTCATGTTGGCTCTCTGCACATCCTTGGAGCGCTTCTTTTGTGCTCCTCTGCCCTGACTGAGCCTGGAGAAAAATTACCTGCTCTGGTATCTGACACCTGAACTGTATAACCAAACCACCGAAGCTGATGGCGCATGAACATATCCTCGATGCTTATGGTACCTGCATGTGAGTGGAAACTGATGTTGGTGTTTCTGTCCTCCCACTTAAGATGTAAGATCTTGTACTGGCAGCGTTGATGCAATGATTCCAGAGCTTTGAGGTGCCTCTGATGCGTTGCCCATGTTTCGACCCAATGCAGTACAGAATTGATCACGAGCGCATGGTAGACCATGAGTTTGGTGTTAATTTTGACATCATGGTCTTCAACCACTCGCTTCCTCAGTTGACCAAAGGCTGCACCAATAGATTTCAGGCAGTGTTCGATCTCTTTGTCAATATCAGCCGTCTATGAAAGATACCTTTGAAGCTACTGGAAGTGTTCCAAATTTCCCAGGCACCCATCATGAATCCTAATCAATGGGGGAAGGACTTCTGCATTTGGAGTTTACTGATGGTAGGCTTTAGCTATCTGAATGTTGAGTGTCAATGCCATCTTCTCAAATACCTCAGTAAATACATCAATGATTCTCTGGATTTCCATTTCCAATATAGCATTTGCTGCAGCATCACCAGCGTATTGGAGCTCAGTGACTGGGGTCGGCAAGGTCTTAGTTTGTGATTGGATTCATCTGAGAGTAAATAGTTTACTGTCCATTCCAGTTGTAAGCTGCAATCCATCGGGGAGCTTGTCTCTATTCAGACGGAGCAAAGAAGCAAGGAAGGTCAAAAACAGAGTTGAAGCGACCATTCAACCTTGTTTCTCATTCGTCTTAACAGCAAACAGACTAATGTATCCATTGTTAAGGATCGCCACTCGCATTTCATCATGAAACAGGCAGAGGGTGGGAACATTTTGGAGGACTTGCATATTTCAGCAGAATCTTCCAGCGTCCCTCATGAATTACAGAGTCAAGTGCCTTTGTCAAATCAAAGAACGCTATGTAGAGAGGTTGATTTGTTCGTGACATTGTTCCTGAAGCTGGCGACATGTAAAAATCATGTTGGCCGTGCCTCTTGTTAGCCTAAGGCCACCTTGAGATTCAAGGAGTATCTCTTGAGCAAGCATAATAAGTGGATTCAGAAGGGTTCTTGTAACGATCTTTTCTGCAATGGGAATCAGGGGAGATGGCTGTGTAATTTGCACCACTGCATTTGTCCTCTTTCTAGAAGATTGTCACAATGATGGTGTCCTTGAGGTAATTTGGGACGTCCTGTTCATTCCAGCTCTGTAGGATCAGGGCATGGAGCTGTAAAGTTAGTTCCTCCCCTCCCTCCTTCCTTCATTTGTGTGATGGCTTGCATCATCTCCATAGGTGATGGTGGAGTTCTGAGCTCATCCCTAATTAGGTGTTGTGGGGCGGAGTTGAAAACACCCTCTTCAGCGACTGATACTTGATTGAAAAAGTCTTCAAATTGGACCCAGCAACATGCTACCTCTGCAACAAACGCAGCCAAGAGCTGCCATGCCAGAGTGGAGCTCCTCCAGCTCACACCGAGTAGGGAAACACGGTATAAACCGTCGCTGTAGAAGATGGAATACAGCCAACTGCTGCTGTTGACAGAGTATTATGTCTCCAACAAATGAAATGGAAAGAAAGGACTTTCCAAAACACATCCATTTAGTAGGTACGCCTGAAAGGTGGAATTGAACCACTCTGTTGCTAGACAGCTGCAGGTTTGAAGCAAGCACCCTAGACCACTGAGGGTCATCCAGGAATTTTTTATCATTTGTCTGAGCGGTATATAAAGCACCAATGTCTTCATTCTTTTTAGTTTGCAGCGATTTATTCTGTGCTTTTTAAAATATCTCTCTGACTATTATTCCGCAAGTCTTCAAATTACAAACTGAAATCACGCAGCAAAGAAGTTTCAACTCGGTTCACGTGGATGATGCCTGCAAACCCATCACAATCTGCAGACTCATATGCAAATATTGTACATTCTGATTGGACAAGGTCGCCAATTCAGAAGTGCTGGAGCCTGCTAATTCCACCAGCACAGAGTCATTGTTAAGCCAACAAAGTCTGTGCTGGCTCGGCCACGTTAATCGGGAGCATGACTGCCGTACACACAAAGACATTTTGAATGGTGAATTGGTCACTGGCTCATGTCCTCCTGGGATTCCATACCTCTGTTACAGGGACACTTGCAAACCAGGTATCAAAATTCTGGACATCCACACTAGAAGACAGTGACTCGGGGCCATGACATCTGGATGCTGACTGTTTGGAGAGGCATTGGAATAGGTGGGAAAAAATGAAAAGCTTAGCCGGCCAAGGAGAGGGCCCAGAGAGAACAGAGGCCAGTGACTTGTACACGTTCTCAGGCCGCTGTCTTTTATTACTATTATTGTTCATGTTATTATTGGCTATCCCTCGCTAGTGAGGATGATTGTGTCCCGTGATTCTGAAGATGACTGACGAGACCAATTCCAGATGTGCAGTCTTTATGGCATTTGGGGCATTTGTTGTCATGCGGGATGTGTGGTCATGTGTTATCACTTCGGGTCATGGCGTGAACGTTTTGCCATTTTGGCTCTTCCTCTTCATTTTCTTGTCGTTGCGTCTCAAATTGTTGGGATCCTTCACCACAGACTCTGCTGCTTCGAGCTTCGGTCCAAGGTGACGATCTCCCAGGAATGAATGTCAATGTTGCCTCTCTTCATGTTGGCTCTCTGCACATCCTTGGAGCGCTTATTTTGTGCTCCTCTGCCCTGACTGAGACTGGAGAAGATGACCTGCTTTGGGACCCTGGTATCTGACACCGGAACTGTATAACCAAATCACCGAAGCTGGTGGCGGATGATCATATCCTCGATGCTTATGTGAGCACCTGCATGTGAGAGGAAACTGATGTTGGTGTTTCTGTCCTACAACTTAAGATGTAAGATCTTGCGCTGGCAGCGTTGATGCAATGACTACAGAGCTTTGAGGTGCCATTGATGTGTTGCCCTTTTTTCAGCCCAATGCAGTACAGAATTGACCATGACCACATGGTAGACCATGAGTTTGGTGTTAATTTTGACATCATGGTCTTCAACCGCTCACTTCCTCAGTTGACCAAAGGCTGCACCAATAGATTTCAGGCAGTGTTCGATCTCTTTGTCAATATCAGCCGTCTATGAAAGATACCATTGAAGCTACTGGAAGTGTTCCAAATTTCCCAGGCACCCATCATGAATCCTAATCAATGGGGGAAGGACTTCTGCATTTGGAGTTTACTGATGGTAGGCTTTAGCTATCTGAATGTTGAGTGTCAATGCCATCTTCTCAAATACCTCAGTAAATACATCAATGATTCTCTGGATTTCCATTTCCAATACAGCATTTGCTGCAGCATCACCAGCGTATTGGAGCTCAGTGACTGGGGTCGGCAAGGTCTTAGTTTGTGATTGGATTCATCTGAGAGTAAATAGTTTACTGTCCATTCCAGTTGTAAGCTGCAATCCATCGGGGAGCTTGTCTCTATTCAGACGGAGCAAAGAAGCAAGGAAGGTCAAAAACAGAGTTGAAGCGACCATTCAACCTTGTTTCTCATCTGTCTTAACAGCAAACAGACTAATGTATCCATTGTTAAGGATCGCCACTCGCATTTCATCATGAAACAGGCAGAGGGTGGGAACATTTTGGAGGACTTGCATATTTCAGCAGAATCTTCCAGCGTCCCTCATGAATTACAGAGTCAAGTGCCTTTGTCAAATCAAAGAACACTATGTAGAGAGGTTGATTTGTTCGTGACATATTTTCTTGTAGCTGGCGACATGTAAAAATCATGTTGGCCGTGACTCTTGATAGCCTAAGGCCACATTGAGATTCAAGGAGTATCTCTTGAGCAAGCATAATAAGTCGATTCAGAAGGGTTCTTGTAACGATCTTTTCTGCAATGGGAATCAGGGGAGATGGCTGTGTAATTTGCACCACTGCATTTGTCCTCTTTCTAGAAGATTGTCACAATGATGGTGTCCTTGAGGTGATTTGGGACGTTCTGTTCATTCCAGCTCTGTAGGATCAGGGCATGGAGCTGTAATGTTAGTTCCTCCCCCCCCTCCTTCCTTCATTTGTGTGATGGCTTGCATCATCTCCATCGACGTTCGTGGAGTTCTGAGCTCATCCCTAATTCGGTGTTTTTGGGGCGCAGTTGAAAACACTCTCTTCAGCGACTGATACTTGATTGAAAAAGTCTTCAAATTGGACCCAGCAACATGCTACCTCTGCAATAAACGCAGCCAAGAGCTGCCATGCCAGAGTGGAGCTCCTCCAGCTCACACCGAGTTGGGAAACACGGTACAAACCATCGCTGTACAAGACGGAGTACAGCCAACTGCTGCTGTTGACAGAGTATTATGTCTCCAACAAATCAATTGGAAAGAAAGGACTTTCCAAAACACATCCATTTAGTAGGTACGCCTGAAAGGTGGAATTGAACCACTCTGTTGCTAGACAGCTGCAGGTTTGAAGCCTGCACCCCAGACCACTGAGGGTCATCCAGGAATTTTTTATCATTTGTCTGAGCTGTATATAAAGCACCAATGTCTTCATTCTTTTTAGTTTGCAGTGATTCATTCTGTGCTTTTTAAAATATCTCTCTGACTATTATTCCGCAAGTCTTCAAATTACAAACTGAAATCACCGCAGCAAAGACGTTTCAACTCAGTTCACATGGATGATGCCTGCAAACCCATCACAATCTGCAGACTCATATGCAAATATTGTACATTCTTATTGGACAAGGTCGCCAATTCAGAACTGCTGGAGCCTGCTAATTCCACGAGCACAGAGTCATTGTTAAGCCAACAAAGTCTGTGCTGGCTCGGCCACGTTAATCGGGTGCATGACTACCGTACACACAAAGACATTTTGAATGGTGAATTGGTCACTGGCTCATGTCCTCCTGGGATTCCATACCTCTGTTACAAAGACACCTGCAAGCCAGGTATCAAAATTGCGGACATCCACACTAGAAGACAGTGACTCGGGGCCATGTCATCTGGATGCTGACTGTTTGGAGAGGCATTGGAATATGTGGGAAAAAATGAAAAGCTTAGCCGGCCAAGGAGAGGGCCCAGAGAGAACAGAGGCCAGAGACTTGTACAACTTCTCAGGCCGCTGTCTTTTATTAATATTATTGTTCCTGTTATTATTGGCTATCCCTCGCTAGTGAGGATGATTGTGTCCCGTGATTCTGAAGATGACTGATGAGACCGATTCCAGATGTGCAGTCTTTATGGCATTTGGGGCTTTTGTTGTCATGCGGGATGTGTGGTCATGTGTTATCACTTCGGGTCATGGCGTGAACGTTTTGCCATTTTGGCTCTTCCTCTTCACTTTCTTGTCGTTGCGTCTCAAATTGTTGGGATCCTTCACCACAGGCTCTGTTGCCTCGAGCTTCGGTCCAAGGTGACGATCTCCCAGGAATGAATGTCAATGTTGCCTCTCTTCATGTTGGCTCTCTGCACATCCTTGGAGTGCTTCTTTTGTCCTCCTCTGCCCTGACTGAGCCTGGAGAAGATGACCTGCTTTGGGACCCTGGTATCTGACACCGGAACTGTATAACCAAATCACCGAAGCTGATGGCGGATGATCATATCCTCAATGCTTATGTGAGCACCTGCATGTGAGAGGGAACTGATGTTGGTGTTTCTGTCCTACAACTTAAGATGTAAGATCTTGCGCTGGCAGCGTTGATGCAATGACTACAGAGCTTTGAGGTGCCATTGATGTGTTGCCCATGTTTCGGCCCAATGCAGTACAGAATTGACCACGAACGCATGGTAGACCATGAGTTTGGTGTTAATTTTGACATCATGGTCTTCAACCACTCGCTTCCTCAGTTGACCAAAGGCTGCACCAATAGATTTCAGGCAGTGTTCGATCTCTTTGTCAATATCAGCCGTCTATGAAAGATACCATTGAAGCTACTGGAAGTGTTCCAAATTTCCCAGGCACCCATCATGAATCCTAATCAATGGGGGAAGGACTTCTGCATTTGGAGTTTACTGATGGTAGGCTTTAGCTATCTGAATGTTGAGTGTCAATGCCATCTTCTCAAATACCTCAGTAAATACATCAATGATTCTCTGGATTTCCATTTCCAATACAGCATTTGCTGCAGCATCACCAGCGTATTGGAGCTCAGTGACTGGGGTCGGCAAGGTCTTAGTTTGTGATTGGATTCATCTGAGAGTAAATAGTTTACTGTCCATTCCAGTTGTAAGCTGCAATCCATCGGGGAGCTTGTCTCTATTCAGACGGAGCAAAGAAGCAAGGAAGGTCAAAAACAGAGTTGAAGCGACCATTCAACCTTGTTTCTCATCCGTCTTAACAGCAAACAGACTAATGTATCCATTGTTAAGGATCGCCACTCGCATTTCATCATGAAACAGGCAGAGGGTGGGAACATTTTGGAGGACTTGCATATTTCAGCAGAATCTTCCAGCGTCCCTCATGAATTACAGAGTCAAGTGCCTTTGTCAAATCAAAGAACGCTATGTAGAGAGGTTGATTTGTTCATGACATTGTTCTTGTAGCTGGCGACATGTAAAAATCACGTTGGCCGTGCCTCTTGTTAGCCTAAGGCCACCTTGAGATTCAAGGAGTATCTCTTGAGCAAGCATAATAAGTCGATTCAGAAGGGTTCTTGTAACAATCTTTTCTGCAATGGGAATCAGGGGAGATGGCTGTGTAATTTGCACCACTGCATTTGTCCTCTTTCTAGAAGATTGTCACAATGATGGTGTCCTTGAGGTAATTTGGGACGTCCTGTTCATTCCAGCTCGGTAGGATCAGGGCATGGAGCTGTAATGTTAGTTCCTCCCCTCCCTCCTTCCTTCATTTGTGTGATGGCTTGCATCATCTCCATAGATGTTGGTGGAGTTCTGAGCTCATCCCTAATTAGGTGTTGGGGGGGCGGAGTTGAAAACACTCTCTTCAGCGACTGATACTTGATTGAAAAAGTCTTCAAATTGGACCCAGCAACATGCTACCTCTGCAACAAACGCAGCCAAGAGCTGCCATGCCAGAGTGGAGCTCCTCCAGCTCACACCGAGTTGGGAAACACGGTATAAACCATTTCTGTACAAGATGGAATACAGCCAACTGCTGCTGTTGACAGAGTATTATGTCTCCAACAAATGAAATGGAAAGAAAGGACTTTACAAAATACATCCATTTAGTAGGTACGCCTGAAAGGTGGAATTGAACCACTCTGTCACTAGACAGCTAGAGGTTTGAAGCCTGCACCCCAGACCACTGAGGGTCATCCAGGCATTATTGGCTGTTTGTCTGAGCGGTATATTAACCACCAACGTCTTCCTCTTTTTTAGTTTGCAGCGATTTATTCTGTGCTTTTTAAAATATCTCTCTGCCTATTATTCCGCAAATCATCAAATTACAAACTGAAATCACCGCAGCAAAGTAGTTTCAACTCAGTTCACATGGATGATGCCTGCAAAGCCATCACAATCTGCAGACTCATATGCAAATATTGTACATTCTTATTGGACAAGGTCGCCAATTCAGAAGTGCTGGAGTCTGCTAATTCCACCAGCACAGAGTCATTGTTAAGCCAACAAATCTGTGCTGGCTCGGCCACTTTAATCGGATGCATGAATGCCGTACACACAAAGACATTTTGAATGGTGAATTGGTCACTGGCTCATGTCCTCCTGGGATTCCATACCTCTGTTACAGGGAGACTTGCAAACCAGGTATCAAAATTGCGGACATCCACACTAGAAGACAGTGATTCGGGGCCATGACATCTGGATGCTGACTGTTTGGAGAGGCATTGGAATAGGTGGGAAAAAATGAAAAGCTTAGCCGGCCAAGGAGAGGGCCCAGTGAGAACAGAGGCCAGTGACTTGTACACCTTCTCAGGCCGCTGTCTTTTATTACTATTATTGTTCCTGTTTTTATTGGCTATCCCTCGCTAGTGAGGATGATTGTGTCCCGTGATTCTGAAGATGACTGACGAGACTGATTCCAGATGTGCAGTCTTTATGGCATTTGGGGCATTTGTTGTCATGCGGGATGTGTGGTCATGTGTTATCACTTCGGGTCATGGCGTGAACGTTTTGCCATTTTGGCTCTTCCTCTTCATTTTCTTGTCGTTGCGTCTCAAATGTTGGGATCCTTCACCACAGACTCTGCTGCCTCGAGCTTCGGTCCAAGGTGACGATCTCCCAGGAATGAATGTCAATGTTGCCTCTCTTCATGTTGGCTCTCTGCACATCCTTGGAGCGCTTCTTTTGTCCTCCTCTGCCCTGACTGAGCCTGGAGACGATGACCTGCTTTGGGACCCTGGTATCTGACACCGGAACTGTATAACCAAATCACCGAAGCTGATGGTGGATGATCATATCCTCGATGCTTATGTGAGCACCTGCATTTGAGAGGAAACTGATGTTGGTGTTTATGTCCTACAACTTAAGATGTAAGATCTTGCGCTGGTAGCGTTGATGCAATGACTACAGAGCGTTGAGGTGCCATTGATGTGTTGCCCATGTTTCGGACCAATGCAGTTCAGAATTGACCATGACCGCATGGTAGACCATGAGTTTGGTGTTAATTTTGACATCATGGTCTTCAACCACTCGCTTCCTCAGTTGACCAAAGGCAGCACCAATAGATTTCAGGCAGTGTTTGATCTCTTTGTCAATATCAACCGTCTATGAAAGATACCATTGAAGCTACTGGAAGTGTTCCAAATTTCCCAGGCACCCATCATGAATCCTAATCAATGGGGGAAGGACTTCTGCATTTGGAGTTTACTGATGGTAGGCTTTAGCTATCTGAATGTTGAGTGTCAATGCCATCTTCTCAAATACCTCAGTAAATACATCAATGATTCTCTGGATTTCCATTTCCAATACAGCATTTGCTGCAGCATCACCAGCGTATTGGAGCTCAGTGACTGGGGTCGGCAAGGTCTTAGTTTGTGATTGGATTCATCTGAGAGTAAATAGTTTACTGTCCATTCCAGTTGTAAGCTGCAATCCATCGGGGAGCTTGTCTCTATTCAGACGGAGCAAAGAAGCAAGGAAGGTCAAAAACAGAGTTGAAGCGACCATTCAACCTTGTTTCTCATCCGTCTTAACAGCAAACAGACTAATGTATCCATTGTTAAGGATCGCCACTCGCATTTCATCATGAAACAGGCAGAGGGTGGGAACATTTTGGAGGACTTGCATATTTCAGCAGAATCTTCCAGCGTCCCTCATGAATTACAGAGTCAAGTGCCTTTGTCAAATCAAAGAACGCTATGTAGAGAGGTTGATTTGTTCGTGACATATTTTCTTGTAGCTGGCGACATGTAAAAATCATGTTGGCCGTGCCTCTTGATAGCCTAAGGCCACATTGAGATTCAAGGAGTATCTCTTGAGCAAGCATAATACGTCGATTCAGAAGGGTTCTTGTAACGATCTTTTCTGCAATGGGAATCAGGGGAGATGGCTGTGTAATTTGCACCACTGCATTTGTCCTCTTTCTAGAAGATTGTCACAATGATGGTGTCCTTGAGGTAATTTGGGACGTCCTGTTCATTCCAGCTCTGTGGGATCAGGGCATGGAGCTGTAATGTTAGTTCCTCTCCTCCCTCCTTCCTTCATTTGTGTGATGGCTTGCATCATCTCCATAGACGTTGGTGGAGTTCTGAGCTCATCCCTAATTAGGTGTTGTGGGATGGAGTTGAAAACACTCTCTTCAGCGACTGATACTTGATTGAAAAAGTCTTCAAATTGGACCCAGCAACATGCTACCTCTGCAACAAACGCAGCCAAGAGCTGCCATGCCAGAGTGGAGCTCCTCCAGCTCACACCGAGTTGGGAAACACGGTACAAACCATCGCTGTACAAGATGTAGTACAGCCAACTGCTGCTGTTGACAGAGTATTATGTCTCCAACAAATGAAATGGAAAGAAAGGACTTTCCAAAATACATCCATTTAGTAGGCACGCCTGAAAGGTGGAATTGAACCACTCTGTTGCTAGACAGCTACAGGTTTGAAGCCTGCACCCCAGACCACTGAGGGTCATCCAGGCATTATTTAGTTTTGTCGGAGCGGTATATAAACCACCAATGTCTTCCTCCTTTTTAGTTTGCAGCGATTTATTCTGTGCTTTTTAAAATATCTCTCTGACTATTATTCCGCAAGTCTTCAAATTACAAACTGAAATCACTGCAGCAAAGAAGTTTCAACTCAGTTCACATGGATGATGCCTGCAAACCCATCACAATCTGCAGACACATATGCAAATATTGAACATTCTGATTGGACAAGGTCGCCAATTCAGAAGTGGTGGAGCCTGCTAATTCCACCAGCACAGAGTCATTGTTAAGCCCACAAAGTCTGTGCTGGCTCGGCCACGTTTATCGTGTGCATGACTGCCGTACACACAAAGACATTTTGAATGGTGAATTGGTCACTGGCTCATGTCCTCCTGGCATTCCATACCTCTGTTACAAGTACACCTGCAAGCCAGGTATCAAAACTGCGGACATCCACACTAGAAGACAGTGACTCGGGGCCATGACATCTGGATGCTGACTGTTTGGAGAGGCATTGGAATAGGTGGGAAAAAATGAAAAGCTTAGCCGGCCAAGGAGAGGGCCCAGAGAGAACAGAGGCCAGTGACTTGTACACCTTCTCAGGCCGCTGTATTTTATTACTATTATTGTTCTTCTTATTATTGGCTATCCCTCGCTAGTGAGGATGATTGTGTCCCGTGATTCTGAAGATGACTGACGAGACCGATTCCAGATGTGCAGTCTTTATGGCATTTGGGGCATTTGTTGTCATGCGGGATGTGTGGTCATGTGTTATCACTTCGGGTCATGGCATGAACGTTTTGCCATTTGGGCTCTTCCTCTTCATTTTCTTGTCGTTGCGGCTCAAAATGTTGGCGATCCTTCACCACAGACTCTGCTGCCTCGAGCTTCGGTCCAAGGTGACGATCTCCCAGGTATGAATGTCAATGTTGCCACTCTTCATGTTGGACCTCTGCACATCCTTGGAGCGCTTCTTTTGTGCTCCTCTGCCCTGACTGAGCCTGGAGAAGATGACCTGCTTTGGGACCCTGGTATCTGACACCGGAACTGTATAACCAAATCACCGAAGCTGATGGCGGATGATTATATCCTCGATGCTTATGGTACCTGCATGTGAGAGGAAACTGATGTTTCTGTCCTACAACTTAAGATGTAAGGTCTGCGCTGGCAGCGTTGATGCATTGACTTCAGAGCTTTGAGGTGCCATTGATGCGTTGCCCATGTTTCGGCCCAATGCAGTACAGAATTGACCACGACCGCATGGTAGACCATGAGTTTGGTGTTAATTTTGACATCATGGTCTTCAACCACTCGCTTCCTCAGTTGACCAAAGGCTGCACCAATAGATTTCAGGCAGTGTTCGATCTCTTTGTCAATATCAGCCGTCTATGAAAGATACCATTGAAGCTACTGGAAGTGTTCCAAATTTCCCAGGCACCCATCATGAATCCTAATCAATGGGGGAAGGACTTCTGCATTTGGAGTTTACTGATGGTAGGCTTTAGCTATCTGAATGTTGAGTGTCAATGCCATCTTCTCAAATACCTCAGTAAATACATCAATGATTCTCTGGATTTCCATTTCCAATACAGCATTTGCTGCAGCATCACCAGCGTATTGGAGCTCAGTGACTGGGGTCGGCAAGGTCTTAGTTTGTGATTGGATTCATCTGAGAGTAAATAGTTTACTGTCCATTCCAGTTGTAAGCTGCAATCCATCGGGGAGCTTGTCTCTATTCAGACGGAGCAAAGAAGCAAGGAAGGTCAAAAACAGAGTTGAAGCGACCATTCAACCTTGTTTCTCATCCGTCTTAACAGCAAACAGACTAATGTATCCATTGTTAAGGATCGCCACTCGCATTTCATCATGAAACAGGCAGAGGGTGGGAACATTTTGGAGGACTTGCATATTTCAGCAGAATCTTCCAGCGTCCCTCATGAATTACAGAGTCAAGTGCCTTTGTCAAATCAAAGAACGCTATGTAGAGAGGTTGATTTGTTCGTGACATATTTTCTTGTAGCTGGCGACATGTAAAAATCATGTTGGCCGTGCCTCTTGATAGCCTAAGGCCACATTGAGATTCAAGGAGTATCTCTTGAGCAAGCATAATACGTCGATTCAGAAGGGTTCTTGTAACGATCTTTTCTGCAATGGGAATCAGGGGAGATGGCTGTGTAATTTGCACCACTGCATTTGTCCTCTTTCTAGAAGATTGTCACAATGATGGTGTCCTTGAGGTAATTTGGGACGTCCTGTTCATTCCAGCTCTGTGGGATCAGGGCATGGAGCTGTAATGTTAGTTCCTCTCCTCCCTCCTTCCTTCATTTGTGTGATGGCTTGCATCATCTCCATAGACGTTGGTGGAGTTCTGAGCTCATCCCTAATTAGGTGTTGTGGGATGGAGTTGAAAACACTCTCTTCAGCGACTGATACTTGATTGAAAAAGTCTTCAAATTGGACCCAGCAACATGCTACCTCTGCAACAAACGCAGCCAAGAGCTGCCATGCCAGAGTGGAGCTCCTCCAGCTCACACTGAGTTGGGAAACACGGTACAAACCATCGCTGTACAAGATGTAGTACAGCCAACTGCTGCTGTTGACAGAGTATTATGTCTCCAACAAATGAAATGGAAAGAAAGGACTTTCCAAAATACATCCATTGAGTAGGCACGCCTGAAAGGTGGAATTGAACCACTCTGTTGCTAGACAGCTACAGGTTTGAAGCCTGCACCCCAGACCACTGAGGGTCATTCAGGAATTATTTATTTTTTGTCGGAGCGGTATATAAACCACCAATGTCTTCCTCCTTTTTAGTTTGCTGCGATTTATTCTGTGCTTTTTAAAATATCTCTCTGCCTATTATTCCGCAAGTCTTCAAATTACAAACTGAAATCACTGCAGCAAAGAAGTTTCAACTCAGTTCACATGGATGATGCCTGCAAACCCATCACAATCTGCAGACTCATATGCAAATATTGTACATTCTTATTGGACAAGATTGCCAATTCAGAAGTGCTGGAGCCTGCTAATTCCACCAGCACAGAGTCATTGTTAAGCCAACAAAGTCTGTGCTGGCTCGGCCACGTTAATCGGGTGCATGACTGCCGTACACACAAAGACATTTTGAATGGTGAATTGGTCACTGGCTCATGTCCTCCTGGGATTCCATACCTCTGTTACAGGGACACTTGCAAACCAGGTATCAAAATTGCGGACATCCACACTAGAAGACAGTGACTCGGGGCCATGACATCTGGATGCTGACTGTTTGGAGAGGCATTGGAATAGGTGGGAAAAAATGAAAAGCTTAGCCAGCCAAGGAGAGGGCCCAGAGAGAACATAGGCCAGTGACTTGTACACCTTCTCAGGCCGCTGTCTTTTATTACTATTATTGTTCCTGTTATTATTGGCTGTCCCTCGCTAGTGAGGATGATTGTGTCCCGTGATTCTGAAGATGACTGACGAGACCGATTCCAGATGTGCAGTCTTTATGGCATTTGGGGAATTTGTTGTCATGCGGGATGTGTGGTCATGTGTTATCACGTCGGGTCATGGCGTGAACGTTTTGCCATTTTGGCTCTTCCTCTTCATTTTCTTGTCGTTGCGGCTCAAGATGTTGGCGATCCTTCACCACAGACTCTGCTGCCTCGAGCTTCGGTCCAAGGTGACGATCTCCCAGGAATGAATGTCAATGTTGCCTCTCTTCATGTGGGCTCTCTGCACATCCTTGGAGCGCTTCTTTTGTGCTTCTCTGCCCTGACTGGGCCTGGAGAAGATGACCTGCTTTGGGACCCTGGTATCTGACACCGGAACTGTATAACCAAACCACTGAAGCTGATGGCGGATGATCATATCCTCGATGCTTATGTGAGCACCTGCATGTGAGAGGAAACTGAAGTTGGTGTTTCTGTCCTACAACTTAAGATGTAAGATCTGCGCTGGCAGCGTTGATGCAATGACTTCAGATCTTTGAGGTGCCATTGATGTGTTGCCCATGTTTCGGCCCAATGCAGTACAGAATTGACCACGACCGCATGGTAGACCATGAGTTTGGTGTTAATTTTGACATCATGGTCTTCAACCACTCGCTTCCTCAGCTGACCAAATGCTGCACCAATAGATTTCAGGCAGTGTTCGATCTCTTTGTCAATTTCAGCCGTCTATGAAAGATACCTTTGAAGCTACTGGAAGTGTTCCAAATTTCCCAGGCACCCATCATGAATCCTAATCAATGGGGGAAGGACTTCTGCATTTGGAGTTTACTGATGGTAGGCTTTAGCTATCTGAATGTTGAGTGTCAATGCCATCTTCTCAAATACCTCAGTAAATACATCAATGATTCTCTGGATTTCCATTTCCAATACAGCATTTGCTGCAGCATCACCAGCGTATTGGAGCTCAGTGACTGGGGTCGGCAAGGTCTTAGTTTGTGATTGGATTCATCTGAGAGTAAATAGTTTACTGTCCATTCCAGTTGTAAGCTGCAATCCATCGGGCAGCTTGTCTCTACTCAGACGGAGCAAAGAAGCAAGGAAGGTCAAAAACAGAGTTGAAGCGACCATTCAACCTTGTTTCTCATCCGTCTTAACAGCAAACAGACTAATGTATCCATTGTTAAGGATCGCCACTCGCATTTCATCATGAAACAGGCAGAGGGTGGGAAAATTTTGGAGGACTTGCATATTTCAGCAGAATCTTCCAGCGTCCCTCATGAATTACAGAGTCAAGTGCCTTTGTCAAATCAAAGAACGCTATGTAGAGAGGTTGATTTGTTCGTGACATATTTTCTTGTAGCTGGCGACATGTAAAAATCATGTTGGCCGTGCCTCTTGATAGCCTAAGGCCACATTGAGATTCAAGGAGTATCTCTTGAGCAAGCATAATAAGTCGATTCAGAAGGGTTCTTGTAACGATCTTTTCTGCAATGGGAATCAGGGGAGATGGCTGTGTAATTTGCACCACTGCATTTGTCCTCTTTCTAGAAGATTGTCACAATGATGGTGTCCTTGAGGTAATTTGGGATGTCCTGTTCATTCCAGCTCTGTGGGATCAGGGCATGGAGCTGTAATGTTAGTTCCTCTCCTCCCTCCTTCCTTCATTTGTGTGATGGCTTGCATCATCTCCATAGACGTTGGTGGAGTTCTGAGCTCATCCCTAATTAGGTGTTGTGGGGTGGAGTTGAAAACACTCTCTTCAGCGACTGATACTTGATTGAAAAAGTCTTCAAATTGGACCCAGCAACATGCTACCTCTGCAACAAACGCAGCCAAGAGCTGCCATGCCAGAGTGGAGCTCCTCCAGCTCACACCGAGTTGGGAATCACGGTACAAACCATCGCTGTACAAGATGTAGTACAGCCAACTGCTGCTGTTGACAGAGTATTATGTCTCCAACAAATGAAATGGAAAGAAAGGACTTTCCAAAATACATCCATTTAGTAGGCACGCCTGAAAGGTAGAATTGAACCACTCTGTTGCTAGACAGCTACAGGTTTGAAGCCTGCACCCCAGACCACTGAGGGTCATCAAGGAATTATTTGTTTTTTGTCGGAGCGGTATATAAACCACCAATGTCTTCCTCCTTTTTAGTTTGCAGCGATTTATTCTGTGCTTTTTAAAATATCTCTCTGACTATTATTCCGCAAGTCTTCAAATTACAAACTGAAATCACTGCAGCAAAGAAGTTTCAACTCAGTTCACATGGATGATGCCTGCAAACCCATCACAATCTGCAGACACATATGCAAATATTGAACATTCTGATTGGACAAGGTCGCCAATTCAGAAGTGCTGGAGCCTGCTAATTCCACCAGCACAGAGTCATTGTTAAGCCCACAAAGTCTGTGCTGGCTCGGCCACGTTTATCGTGTGCATGACTGCCGTACACACAAAGACATTTTGAATGGTGAATTGGTCACTGGCTCATGTCCTCCTGGGATTCCATACCTCTGTTACAAGGACACCTGCAAGCCAGGTATCAAAACTGCGGACATCCACACTAGAAGACAGTGACTCGGGGCCATGACATCTGGATGCTGACTGTTTGGAGAGGCATTGGAATAGGTGGGAAAAAATGAAAAGCTTAGCCGGCCAAGGAGAGGGCCCAGAGAGAACAGAGGCCAGTGACTTGTACACCTTCTCAGGCCGCTGTATTTTATTACTATTATTGTTCTTCTTATTATTGGCTATCCCTCGCTAGTGAGGATGATTGTGTCCCGTGATTCTGAAGATGACTGACGAGACCGATTCCAGATGTGCAGTCTTTATGGCATTTGGGGCATTTGTTGTCATGCGGGATGTGTGGTGATGTGTTATCACTTCGGGTCATGGCATGAACGTTTTGCCATTTGGGCTCTTCCTCTTCATTTTCTTGTCGTTGCGGCTCAAAATGTTGGCGATCCTTCACCACAGACTCTGCTGCCTCGAGCTTCGGTCCAAGGTGACGATCTCCCAGGTATGAATGTCAATGTTGCCACTCTTCATGTTGGACCTCTGCACATCCTTGGAGCGCTTCTTTTGTGCTCCTCTGCCCTGACTGAGCCTGGAGAAGATGACCTGCTTTGGGACCCTGGTATCTGACACCGGAACTGTATAACCAAATCACCGAAGCTGATGGCGGATGATTATATCCTCGATGCTTATGGTACCTGCATGTGAGAGGAAACTGATGTTTCTGTCCTACAACTTAAGATGTAAGGTCTGCGCTGGCAGCGTTGATGCATTGACTTCAGAGCTTTGAGGTGCCATTGATGCGTTGCCCATGTTTCGGCCCAATGCAGTACAGAATTGACCACGACCGCATGGTAGACCATGAGTTTGGTGTTAATTTTGACATCATGGTCTTCAACCACTCGCTTCCTCAGTTGACCAAAGGCTGCACCAATAGATTTCAGGCAGTGTTCGATCTCTTTGTCAATATCAGCCGTCTATGAAAGATACCATTGAAGCTACTGGAAGTGTTCCAAATTTCCCAGGCACCCATCATGAATCCTAATCAATGGGGGAAGGACTTCTGCATTTGGAGTTTACTGATGGTAGGCTTTAGCTATCTGAATGTTGAGTGTCAATGCCATCTTCTCAAATACCTCAGTAAATACATCAATGATTCTCTGGATTTCCATTTCCAATACAGCATTTGCTGCAGCATCACCAGCGTATTGGAGCTCAGTGACTGGGGTCGGCAAGGTCTTAGTTTGTGATTGGATTCATCTGAGAGTAAATAGTTTACTGTCCATTCCAGTTGTAAGCTGCAATCCATCGGGGAGCTTGTCTCTATTCAGACGGAGCAAAGAAGCAAGGAAGGTCAAAAACAGAGTTGAAGCGACCATTCAACCTTGTTTCTCATCCGTCTTAACAGCAAACAGACTAATGTATCCATTGTTAAGGATCGCCACTCGCATTTCATCATGAAACAGGCAGAGGGTGGGAACATTTTGGAGGACTTGCATATTTCAGCAGAATCTTCCAGCGTCCCTCATGAATTACAGAGTCAAGTGCCTTTGTCAAATCAAAGAACGCTATGTAGAGAGGTTGATTTGTTCGTGACATATTTTCTTGTAGCTGGCGACATGTAAAAATCATGTTGGCCGTGCCTCTTGATAGCCTAAGGCCACCTTGAGATTCAAGGAGTATCTCTTGAGCAAGCATAATAAGTCGATTCAGAAGGGTTCTTGTAACGATCTTTTCTGCAATGGGAATCAGGGGAGATGGCTGTGTAATTTGCACCACTGCATTTGTCCTCTTTCTAGAAGATTGTCACAATGATGGTGTCCTTGAGTTAATTTGGGACGTCCTGTTCATTCCAGCTCTGTGGGATCAGGGCATGGAGCTGTAATGTTAGTTCCTCTCCTCCCTCCTTCCTTCATTTGTGTGATGGCTTGCATCATCTCCATAGACGTTGGTGGAGTTCTGAGCTCATCCCTAATTAGGTGTTGTGGGGTGGAGTTGAAAACACTCTCTTCAGTGACTGATACTTGATTGAAAAAGTCTTCAAATTGGACCCAGCAACATGCTACCTCTGCAACAAACGCAGCCAAGAGCTGCCATGCCAGAGTGGAGCTCCTCCAGCTCACACCGAGTTGGGAAACACGGTACAAACCATCGCTGTACAAGATGTAGTACAGCCAACTGCTGCTGTTGACAGAGTATTATGTCTCCAACAAATGAAATGGAAAGAAAGGACTTTCCAAAATACATCCATTTAGTAGGCACGCCTGAAAGGTGGAATTGAACCACTCTGTTGCTAGACAGCTACAGGTTTGAAGCCTGCACCCCAGACCACTGAGGGTCATCCAGGCATTACTTATTTTTTGTCGGAGCGGTATATAAACCACCAATGTCTTCCTCCTTTTTAGTTTGCAGCGATTTATTCTGTGCTTTTTAAAATATCTCTCTGACTATTATTCCGCAAGTCTTCAAATTACAAACTGAAATCACTGCAGCAAAGAAGTTTCAACTCAGTTCACATGGATGATGCCTGCAAACCCATCACAATCTGCAGACTCATATGCAAATATTGAACATTCTGATTGGACAAGGTCGCCAATTCAGAAGTGCTGGAGCCTGCTAATTCCACCAGCACAGAGTCATTGTTAAGCCCACAAAGTCTGTGCTGGCTCGGCCACGTTAATCGGGTGCATGACTGCCTTACACACAAAGACATTTTGAATGGTGAATTGGTCACTGGCTCATGTCTTCCTGGGATTCCATACCTCTGTTACAAGGACACCTGCAAGCCAGGTATCAAAATTGCGGACATCCACACTAGAAGACAGTGACTCGGGGCCATGACATCTGGATGCTGACTGTTTGGAGAGGCATTGGAATAGGTGGGAAAAAATGAAAAGCTTAGCCGGCCAAGGAGAGGGCCCAGAGAGAACAGAGGCCAGTGACTTGTACACCTTCTCAGGCCGCTGTATTTTATTACTATTATTGTTCTGCTTCTTATTGGCTATCCCTCGCTAGTGAGGATGATTGTGTCCCGTGATTCTGAAGATGACTGACGAGACCGATTCCAGATGTGCAGTCTTTATGGCATTTGGGGCATTTGTTGTCATGCGGGATGTGTGGTGATGTGTTATCACTTCGGGTCATGGCATGAACGTTTTGCCATTTGGGCTCTTCCTCTTCATTTTCTTGTCGTTGCGGCTCAAAATGTTGGCGATCCTTCACCACAGACTCTGCTGCCTCGAGCTTCGGTCCAAGGTGACGATCTCCCAGGTATGAATGTCAATGTTGCCACTCTTCATGTTGGACCTCTGCACATCCTTGGAGCGCTTCTTTTGTGCTCCTCTGCCCTGACTGAGCCTGGAGAAGATGACCTGCTTTGGGACCCTGGTATCTGACACCGGAACTGTATAACCAAATCACCGAAGCTGATGGCGGATGATTATATCCTCGATGCTTATGGTACCTGCATGTGAGAGGAAACTGATGTTTCTGTCCTACAACTTAAGATGTAAGGTCTGCGCTGGCAGCGTTGATGCATTGACTTCAGAGCTTTGAGGTGCCATTGATGCGTTGCCCATGTTTCGGCCCAATGCAGTACAGAATTGACCACGACCGCATGGTAGACCATGAGTTTGGTGTTAATTTTGACATCATGGTCTTCAACCACTCGCTTCCTCAGTTGACCAAAGGCTGCACCAATAGATTTCAGGCAGTGTTCGATCTCTTTGTCAATATCAGCCGTCTATGAAAGATACCATTGAAGCTACTGGAAGTGTTCCAAATTTCCCAGGCACCCATCATGAATCCTAATCAATGGGGGAAGGACTTCTGCATTTGGAGTTTACTGATGGTAGGCTTTAGCTATCTGAATGTTGAGTGTCAATGCCATCTTCTCAAATACCTCAGTAAATACATCAATGATTCTCTGGATTTCCATTTCCAATATAGCATTTGCTGCAGCATCACCAGCGTATTGGAGCTCAGTGACTGGGGTCGGCAAGGTCTTAGTTTGTGATTGGATTCATCTGAGAGTAAATAGTTTACTGTCCATTCCAGTTGTAAGCTGCAATCCATCGGGGAGCTTGTCTCTATTCAGACGGAGCAAAGAAGCAAGGAAGGTCAAAAACAGAGTTGAAGCGACCATTCAACCTTGTTTCTCATCCGTCTTAACAGCAAACAGACTAATGTATCCATTGTTAAGGATCGCCACTCGCATTTCATCATGAAACAGGCAGAGGGTGGGAACATTTTGGAGGACTTGCATATTTCAGCAGAATCTTCCAGCGTCCCTCATGAATTACAGAGTCAAGTGCCTTTGTCAAATCAAAGAACGCTATGTAGAGAGGTTGATTTGTTCGTGACATATTTTCTTGTAGCTGGCGACATGTAAAAATCATGTTGGCCGTGCCTCTTGATAGCCTAAGGCCACATTGAGATTCAAGGAGTATCTCTTGAGCAAGCATAATAAGTCGATTCAGAAGGGTTCTTGTAACGATCTTTTCTGCAATGGGAATCAGGGGAGATGGCTGTGTAATTTGCACCACTGCATTTGTCCTCTTTCTAGAAGATTGTCACAATGATGGTGTCCTTGAGGTAATTTGGGACGTCCTGTTCATTCCAGCTCTGTGGGATCAGGGCATGGAGCTGTAATGTTAGTTCCTCTCCTCCCTCCTTCCTTCATTTGTGTGATGGCTTGCATCATCTCCATAGACGTTGGTGGAGTTCTGAGCTCATCCCTAATTAGGTGTTGTGGGGTGGAGTTGAAAACACTCTCTTCAGCGACTGATACTTGATTGAAAAAGTCTTCAAATTGGACCCAGCAACATGCTACCTCTGCAACAAACGCAGCCAAGAGCTGCCATGCCAGAGTGGAGCTCCTCCAGCTCACACCGAGTTGGGAAACACGGTACAAACCATCGCTGTACAAGATGTAGTACAGCCAACTGCTGCTGTTGACAGAGTATTATGTCTCCAACAAATGAAATGGAAAGAAAGGACTTTCCAAAATACATCCATTTAGTAGGCACGCCTGAAAGGTGGAATTGAACCACTCTGTTGCTAGACAGCTACAGGTTTGAAGCCTGCACCCCAGACCACTGAGGGTCATCCAGGGATTATTTATCTTTTGTCGGAGCGGTATATAAACCACCAATGTCTTCCTCCTTTTTAGTTTGCAGCGATTTATTCTGTGCTTTTTAAAATATCTCTCTGACTATTATTCCGCAAGTCTTCAAATTACAAACTGAAATCACTGCAGCAAAGAAGTTTCAACTCAGTTCACATGGATGATGCCTGCAAACCCATCACAATCTGCAGACTCATATGCAAATATTGAACATTCTGATTGGACAAGGTCGCCAATTCAGAAGTGCTGGAGCCTGCTAATTCCACCAGCACAGAGTCATTGTTAAGCCCACAAAGTCTGTGCTGGCTCGGCCACGTTAATCGGGTGCATGACTGCCTTACACACAAAGACATTTTGAATGGTGAATTGGTCACTGGCTCATGTCTTCCTGGGATTCCATACCTCTGTTACAAGGACACCTGCAAGCCAGGTATCAAAATTGCGGACATCCACACTAGAAGACAGTGACTCGGGGCCATGACACCTGGATGCTGACTGTTTGGAGAGGCATTGGAATAGGTGGGAAAAAATGAAAAGCTTAGCCGGCCAAGGAGAGGGCCCAGAGAGAACAGAGGCCAGTGACTTGTACACCTTCTCAGGCCGCTGTATTTTATTACTATTATTGTTCTGCTTCTTATTGGCTATCCCTCGCTAGTGAGGATGATTGTGTCCCGTGATTCTGAAGATGACTGACGAGACCGATTCCAGATGTGCAGTCTTTATGGCATTTGGGGCATTTGTTGTCATGCGGGATGTGTGGTGATGTGTTATCACTTCGGGTCATGGCATGAACGTTTTGCCATTTGGGCTCTTCCTCTTCATTTTCTTGTCGTTGCGGCTCAAAATGTTGGCGATCCTTCACCACAGACTCTGCTGCCTCGAGCTTCGGTCCAAGGTGACGATCTCCCAGGTATGAATGTCAATGTTGCCACTCTTCATGTTGGACCTCTGCACATCCTTGGAGCGCTTCTTTTGTGCTCCTCTGCCCTGACTGAGCCTGGAGAAGATGACCTGCTTTGGGACCCTGGTATCTGACACCGGAACTGTATAACCAAATCACCGAAGCTGATGGCGGATGATTATATCCTCGATGCTTATGGTACCTGCATGTGAGAGGAAACTGATGTTTCTGTCCTACAACTTAAGATGTAAGGTCTGCGCTGGCAGCGTTGATGCATTGACTTCAGAGCTTTGAGGTGCCATTGATGCGTTGCCCATGTTTCGGCCCAATGCAGTACAGAATTGACCACGACCGCATGGTAGACCATGAGTTTGGTGTTAATTTTGACATCATGGTCTTCAACCACTCGCTTCCTCAGTTGACCAAAGGCTGCACCAATAGATTTCAGGCAGTGTTCGATCTCTTTGTCAATATCAGCCGTCTATGAAAGATACCATTGAAGCTACTGGAAGTGTTCCAAATTTCCCAGGCACCCATCATGAATCCTAATCAATGGGGGAAGGACTTCTGCATTTGGAGTTTACTGATGGTAGGCTTTAGCTATCTGAATGTTGAGTGTCAATGCCATCTTCTCAAATACCTCAGTAAATACATCAATGATTCTCTGGATTTCCATTTCCAATACAGCATTTGCTGCAGCATCACCAGCGTATTGGAGCTCAGTGACTGGGGTCGGCAAGGTCTTAGTTTGTGATTGGATTCATCTGAGAGTAAATAGTTTACTGTCCATTCCAGTTGTAAGCTGCAATCCATCGGGGAGCTTGTCTCTATTCAGACGGAGCAAAGAAGCAAGGAAGGTCAAAAACAGAGTTGAAGCGACCATTCAACCTTGTTTCTCATCCGTCTTAACAGCAAACAGACTAATGTATCCATTGTTAAGGATCGCCACTCGCATTTCATCATGAAACAGGCAGAGGGTGGGAACATTTTGGAGGACTTGCATATTTCAGCAGAATCTTCCAGCGTCCCTCATGAATTACAGAGTCAAGTGCCTTTGTCAAATCAAAGAACGCTATGTAGAGAGGTTGATTTGTTCGTGACATATTTTCTTGTAGCTGGCGACATGTAAAAATCATGTTGGCCTGTGCCTCTTGATAGCCTAAGGCCACATTGAGATTCAAGGAGTATCTCTTGAGCAAGCATAATAAGTCGATTCAGAAGGGTTCTTGTAACGATCTTTTCTGCAATGGGAATCAGGGGAGATGGCTGTGTAATTTGCACCACTGCATTTGTCCTCTTTCTAGAAGATTGTCACAATGATGGTGTCCTTGAGGTAATTTGGGACGTCCTGTTCATTCCAGCTCTGTGGGATCAGGGCATGGAGCTGTAATGTTAGTTCCTCTCCTCCCTCCTTCCTTCATTTGTGTGATGGCTTGCATCATCTCCATAGACGTTGGTGGAGTTCTGAGCTCATCCCTAATTAGGTGTTGTGGGGTGGAGTTGAAAACACTCTCTTCAGCGACTGATACTTGATTGAAAAAGTCTTCAAATTGGACCAAGCAACATGCTACCTCTGCAACAAATGCAGCCAAGAGCTGCCATGCCAGAGTGGAGCTCCTCCAGCTTACACCGAGTTGGGAAACACGGTACAAACCATCGCTGTACAAGATGTAGTACAGCCAACTGCTGCTGTTGACAGAGTATTATGTCTCCAACAAATGAAATGGAAAGAAAGGACTTTCCAAAATACATCCATTTAGTAGGCACGCCTGAAAGGTGGAATTGAACCACTCTGTTGCTAGACAGCTACAGGTTTGAAGCCTGCACCCCAGACCACTGAGGGTCATCCAGGCATTATTTATTTTTTGTCGGAGCGGTATATAAACCACCAATGTCTTCCTCCTTTTTAGTTTGCAGCGATTTATTCTGTGCTTTTTAAAATATCTCTCTGACTATTCTTCCGCAAGTCTTCAAATTACAAACTGAAATCACTGCAGCAAAGAAGTTTCAACTCAGTTCACATGGATGATGCCTGCAAACCCATCACAATCTGCAGACTCATATGCAAATATTGAACATTCTGATTGGACAAGGTCGCCAATTCAGAAGTGCTGGAGCCTGCTAATTCCACCAGCACAGAGTCATTGTTAAGCCCACAAAGTCTGTGCTGGCTCGGCCACGTTAATCGGGTGCATGACTGCCTTACACACAAAGACATTTTGAATGGTGAATTGGTCACTGGCTCATGTCCTCCTGGGATTCCATACCTCTGTTACAAGGACACCTGCAAGCCAGGTATCCAAATTGCGGACATCCACACTAGAAGACAGTGACTCGGGGCCATGACATCTGGATGCTGACTGTTTGGAGAGGCATTGGAATAGGTGGGAAAAAATGAAAAGCTTAGCCGGCCAAGGAGAGGGCCCAGAGAGAACAGAGGCCAGTGACTTGTACACCTTCTCAGGCCGCTGTATTTTATTACTATTATTGTTCTTCTTATTATTGGCTATCCCTCGCTATTGAGGATGATTGTGTCCCGTGATTCTGAAGATGACTGACGAGACCGATTCCAGATGTGCAGTCTTTATGGCATTTGGGGCATTTGTTGTCATGCGGGATGTGTGGTGATGTGTTATCACTTCGGGTCATGGCATGAACGTTTTGCCATTTGGGCTCTTCCTCTTCATTTTCTTGTCGTTGCGGCTCAAAATGTTGGCGATCCTTCACCACAGACTCTGCTGCCTCGAGCTTCGGTCCAAGGTGACGATCTCCCAGGTATGAATGTCAATGTTGCCACTCTTCATGTTGGACCTCTGCACATCCTTGGAGCGCTTCTTTTGTGCTCCTCTGCCCTGACTGAGCCTGGAGAAGATGACCTGCTTTGGGACCCTGGTATCTGACACCGGAACTGTATAACCAAATCACCGAAGCTGATGGCGGATGATTATATCCTCGATGCTTATGGTACCTGCATGTGAGAGGAAACTGATGTTTCTGTCCTACAACTTAAGATGTAAGGTCTGCGCTGGCAGCGTTGATGCATTGACTTCAGAGCTTTGAGGTGCCATTGATGCGTTGCCCATGTTTCGGCCCAATGCAGTACAGAATTGACCACGACCGCATGGTAGACCATGAGTTTGGTGTTAATTTTGACATCATGGTCTTCAACCACTCGCTTCCTCAGTTGACCAAAGGCTGCACCAATAGATTTCAGGCAGTGTTCGATCTCTTTGTCAATATCAGCCGTCTATGAAAGATACCATTGAAGCTACTGGAAGTGTTCCAAATTTCCCAGGCACCCATCATGAATCCTAATCAATGGGGGAAGGACTTCTGCATTTGGAGTTTACTGATGGTAGGCTTTAGCTATCTGAATGTTGAGTGTCAATGCCATCTTCTCAAATACCTCAGTAAATACATCAATGATTCTCTGGATTTCCATTTCCAATACAGCATTTGCTGCAGCATCACCAGCGTATTGGAGCTCAGTGACTGGGGTCGGCAAGGTCTTAGTTTGTGATTGGATTCATCTGAGAGTAAATAGTTTACTGTCCATTCCAGTTGTAAGCTGCAATCCATCGGGGAGCTTGTCTCTATTCAGACGGAGCAAAGAAGCAAGGAAGGTCAAAAACAGAGTTGAAGCGACCATTCAACCTTGTTTCTCATTCGTCTTAACAGCAAACAGACTAATGTATCCATTGTTAAGGATCGCCACTCGCATTTCATCATGAAACAGGCAGAGGGTGGGAACATTTTGGAGGACTTGCATATTTCAGCAGAATCTTCCAGCGTCCCTCATGAATTACAGAGTCAAGTGCCTTTGTCAAATCAAAGAACGCTATGTAGAGAGGTTGATTTGTTCGTGACATATTTTCTTGTAGCTGGCGACATGTAAAAATCATGTTGGCCGTGCCTCTTGATAGCCTAAGGCCACATTGAGATTCAAGGAGTATCTCTTGAGCAAGCATAATAAGTCGATTCAGAAGGGTTCTTGTAACGATCTTTTCTGCAATGGGAATCAGGGGAGATGGCTGTGTAATTTGCACCACTGCATTTGTCCTCTTTCTAGAAGATTGTCACAATGATGGTGTCCTTGAGGTAATTTGGGACGTCCTGTTCATTCCAGCTCTGTGGGATCAGGGCATGGAGCTGTAATGTTAGTTCCTCTCCTCCCTTCTTCCTTCATTTGTGTGATGGCTTGCATCATCTCCATAGACGTTGGTGGAGTTCTGAGCTCATCCCTAATTAGGTGTTGTGGGGTGGAGTTGAAAACACTCTCTTCAGCGACTGATACTTGATTGAAAAAGTCTTCAAATTGGACCCAGCAACATGCTACCTCTGCAACAAATGCAGCCAAGAGCTGCCATGCCAGAGTGGAGCTCCTCCAGCTTACACCGAGTTGGGAAACACGGTACAAACCATCGCTGTACAAGATGTAGTACAGCCAACTGCTGCTGTTGACAGAGTATTATGTCTCCAACAAATGAAATGGAAAGAAAGGACTTTCCAAAATACATCCATTGAGTAGGCACGCCTGAAAGGTGGAATTGAACCACTCTGTTGCTAGACAGCTACAGGTTTGAAGCCTGCACCCCAGACCACTGAGGGTCATCCAGGCATTATTTATTTTTTGTCGGAGCGGTATATAAACCACCAATGTCTTCCTCCTTTTTAGTTTGCAGCGATTTATTCTGTGCTTTTTAAAATATCTCTCTGACTATTATTCCGCAAGTCTTCAAATTACAAACTGAAATCACTGCAGCAAAGAAGTTTCAACTCAGTTCACATGGATGATGCCTGCAAACCCATCACAATCTGCAGACTCATATGCAAATATTGAACATTCTGATTGGACAAGGTCGCCAATTCAGAAGTGCTGGAGCCTGCTAATTCCACCAGCACAGAGTCATTGTTAAGCCCACAAAGTCTGTGCTGGCTCGGCCACGTTAATCGGGTGCATGACTGCCTTACACACAAAGACATTTTGAATGGTGAATTGGTCACTGGCTCATGTCTTCCTGGGATTCCATACCTCTGTTACAAGGACACCTGCAAGCCAGGTATCAAAATTGCGGACATCCACACTAGAAGACAGTGACTCGGGGCCATGACACCTGGATGCTGACTGTTTGGAGAGGCATTGGAATAGGTGGGAAAAAATGAAAAGCTTAGCCGGCCAAGGAGAGGGCCCAGAGAGAACAGAGGCCAGTGACTTGTACACCTTCTCAGGCCGCTGTATTTTATTACTATTATTGTTCTTCTTATTATTGGCTATCCCTCGCTAGTGAGGATGATTGTGTCCCGTGATTCTGAAGATGACTGACGAGACCGATTCCAGATGTGCAGTCTTTATGGCATTTGGGGCATTTGTTGTCATGCGGGATGTGTGGTGATGTGTTATCACTTCGGGTCATGGCATGAACGTTTTGCCATTTGGGCTCTTCCTCTTCATTTTCTTGTCGTTGCGGCTCAAAATGTTGGCGATCCTTCACCACAGACTCTGCTGCCTCGAGCTTCGGTCCAAGGTGACGATCTCCCAGGTATGAATGTCAATGTTGCCACTCTTCATGTTGGACCTCTGCACATCCTTGGAGCGCTTCTTTTGTGCTCCTCTGCCCTGACTGAGCCTGGAGAAGATGACCTGCTTTGGGACCCTGGTATCTGACACCGGAACTGTATAACCAAATCACCGAAGCTGATGGCGGATGATTATATCCTCGATGCTTATGGTACCTGCATGTGAGAGGAAACTGATGTTTCTGTCCTACAACTTAAGATGTAAGGTCTGCGCTGGCAGCGTTGATGCATTGACTTCAGAGCTTTGAGGTGCCATTGATGCGTTGCCCATGTTTCGGCCCAATGCAGTACAGAATTGACCACGACCGCATGGTAGACCATGAGTTTGGTGTTAATTTTGACATCATGGTCTTCAACCACTCGCTTCCTCAGTTGACCAAAGGCTGCACCAATAGATTTCAGGCAGTGTTCGATCTCTTTGTCAATATCAGCCGTCTATGAAAGATACCATTGAAGCTACTGGAAGTGTTCCAAATTTCCCAGGCACCCATCATGAATCCTAATCAATGGGGGAAGGACTTCTGCATTTGGAGTTTACTGATGGTAGGCTTTAGCTATCTGAATGTTGAGTGTCAATGCCATCTTCTCAAATACCTCAGTAAATACATCAATGATTCTCTGGATTTCCATTTCCAATATAGCATTTGCTGCAGCATCACCAGCGTATTGGAGCTCAGTGACTGGGGTCGGCAAGGTCTTAGTTTGTGATTGGATTCATCTGAGAGTAAATAGTTTACTGTCCATTCCAGTTGTAAGCTGCAATCCATCGGGGAGCTTGTCTCTATTCAGACGGAGCAAAGAAGCAAGGAAGGTCAAAAACAGAGTTGAAGCGACCATTCAACCTTGTTTCTCATTCGTCTTAACAGCAAACAGACTAATGTATCCATTGTTAAGGATCGCCACTCGCATTTCATCATGAAACAGGCAGAGGGTGGGAACATTTTGGAGGACTTGCATATTTCAGCAGAATCTTCCAGCGTCCCTCATGAATTACAGAGTCAAGTGCCTTTGTCAAATCAAAGAACGCTATGTAGAGAGGTTGATTTGTTCGTGACATATTTTCTTGTAGCTGGCGACATGTAAAAATCATGTTGGCCGTGCCTCTTGATAGCCTAAGGCCACATTGAGATTCAAGGAGTATCTCTTGAGCAAGCATAATAAGTCGATTCAGAAGGGTTCTTGTAACGATCTTTTCTGCAATGGGAATCAGGGGAGATGGCTGTGTAATTTGCACCACTGCATTTGTCCTCTTTCTAGAAGATTGTCACAATGATGGTGTCCTTGAGTTAATTTGGGACGTCCTGTTCATTCCAGCTCTGTGGGATCAGGGCATGGAGCTGTAATGTTAGTTCCTCTCCTCCCTTCTTCCTTCATTTGTGTGATGGCTTGCATCATCTCCATAGACGTTGGTGGAGTTCTGAGCTCATCCCTAATTAGGTGTTGTGGGGTGGAGTTGAAAACACTCTCTTCAGCGACTGATACTTGATTGAAAAAGTCTTCAAATTGGACCCAGCAACATGCTACCTCTGCAACAAACGCAGCCAAGAGCTGCCATGCCAGAGTGGAGCTCCTCCAGCTCACACCGAGTTGGGAAACACGGTACAAACCATCGCTGTACAAGATGTAGTACAGCCAACTGCTGCTGTTGACAGAGTATTATGTCTCCAACAAATGAAATGGAAAGAAAGGACTTTCCAAAATACATCCATTTAGTAGGCACACCTGAAAGGTGGAATTGAACCACTCTGTTGCTAGACAGCTACAGGTTTGAAGCCGGCAACCCAGACCACTGAGAGCCATCCAGGCATTATTTATTTTTTGTCGGAGCGGTATATAAACCACTAATGTCTTCCTCCTTTTTAGTTTGCAGCGATTTATTCTGTGCTTTTTAAAATATCTCTCTGACTATTATTCCGCAAGTCTTCAAATTACAAACTGAAATCACTGCAGCAAAGAAGTTTCAACTCAGTTCACATGGATGATGCCTGCAAACCCATCACAATCTGCAGACTCATATGCAAATATTGAACATTCTGATTGGACAAGGTCGCCAATTCAGAAGTGCTGGAGCCTGCTAATTCCACCGGCACAGAGTCATTGTTAAGCCCACAAAGTCTGTGCTGGCTCGGCCACGTTAATCGGGTGCATGACTGCCTTACACACAAAGACATTTTGAATGGTGAATTGGTCACTGGCTCATGTCTTCCTGGGATTCCATACCTCTGTTACAAGGACACCTGCAAGCCAGGTATCAAAATTGCGGACATCCACACTAGAAGACAGTGACTCGGGGCCATGACACCTGGATGCTGACTGTTTGGAGAGGCATTGGAATAGGTGGGAAAAAATGAAAAGCTTAGCCGGCCAAGGAGAGGGCCCAGAGAGAACAGAGGCCAGTGACTTGTACACCTTCTCAGGCCGCTGTATTTTATTACTATTATTGCTCTTCTTATTATTGGCTATCCCTCGCTAGTGAGGATGATTGTGTCCCGTGATTCTGAAGATGACTGACGAGACCGATTCCAGATGTGCAGTCTTTATGGCATTTGGGGCATTTGTTGTCATGCGGGATGTGTGGTCATGTGTTATCACTTCGGGTCATGGCATGAACGTTTTGCCATTTGGGCTCTTCCTCTTCATTTTCTTGTCGTTGCGGCTCAAAATGTTGGCGATCCTTCACCACAGACTCTGCTGCCTCGAGCTTCGGTCCAAGGTGACGATCTCCCAGGTATGAATGTCAACGTTGCCTCTCTTCATGTTGGACCTCTGCACATCCTTGGAGCGCTTCTTTTGTGCTCCTCTGCCCTGACTGAGCCTGGAGAAGATGACCTGCTTTGGGACCCTGGTATCTGACACCGGAACTGTATAACCAAATCACCGAAGCTGATGGCGGATGATTATATCCTCGATGCTTATGGTACCTGCATGTGAGAGGAAACTGATGTTTCTGTCCTACAACTTAAGATGTAAGGTCTGCGCTGGCAGCGTTGATGCATTGACTTCAGAGCTTTGAGGTGCCATTGATGCGTTGCCCATGTTTCGGCCCAATGCAGTACAGAATTGACCACGACCGCATGGTAGACCATGAGTTTGGTGTTAATTTTGACATCATGGTCTTCAACCACTCGCTTCCTCAGTTGACCAAAGGCTGCACCAATAGATTTCAGGCAGTGTTCGATCTCTTTGTCAATATCAGCCGTCTATGAAAGATACCATTGAAGCTACTGGAAGTGTTCCAAATTTCCCAGGCACCCATCATGAATCCTAATCAATGGGGGAAGGACTTCTGCATTTGGAGTTTACTGATGGTAGGCTTTAGCTATCTGAATGTTGAGTGTCAATGCCATCTTCTCAAATACCTCAGTAAATACATCAATGATTCTCTGGATTTCCATTTCCAATATAGCATTTGCTGCAGCATCACCAGCGTATTGGAGCTCAGTGACTGGGGTCGGCAAGGTCTTAGTTTGTGATTGGATTCATCTGAGAGTAAATAGTTTACTGTCCATTCCAGTTGTAAGCTGCAATCCATCGGGGAGCTTGTCTCTATTCAGACGGAGCAAAGAAGCAAGGAAGGTCAAAAACAGAGTTGAAGCGACCATTCAACCTTGTTTCTCATCCGTCTTAACAGCAAACAGACTAATGTATCCATTGTTAAGGATCGCCACTCGCATTTCATCATGAAACAGGCAGAGGGTGGGAACATTTTGGAGGACTTGCATATTTCAGCAGAATCTTCCAGCGTCCCTCATGAATTACAGAGTCAAGTGCCTTTGTCAAATCAAAGAACGCTATGTAGAGAGGTTGATTTGTTCGTGACATATTTTCTTGTAGCTGGCGACATGTAAAAGTCATGTTGGCCGTGCCTCTTGATAGCCTAAGGCCACATTGAGATTCAAGGAGTATCTCTTGAGCAAGCATAATAAGTCGATTCAGAAGGGTTCTTGTAACGATCTTTTCTGCAATGGGAATCAGGGGAGATGGCTGTGTAATTTGCACCACTGCATTTGTCCTCTTTCTAGAAGATTGTCACAATGATGGTGTCCTTGAGGTAATTTGGGACGTCCTGTTCATTCCAGCTCTGTGGGATCAGGGCATGGAGCTGTAATGTTAGTTCCTCTCCTCCCTCCTTCCTTCATTTGTGTGATGGCTTGCATCATCTCCATAGACGTTGGTGGAGTTCTGAGCTCATCCCTAATTAGGTGTTGTGGGGTGGAGTTGAAAACACTCTCTTCAGCGACTGATACTTGATTGAAAAAGTCTTCAAATTGGACCCAGCAACATGCTACCTCTGCAACAAACGCAGCCAAGAGCTGCCATGCCAGAGTGGAGCTCCTCCAGCTCACACCGAGTTGGGAAACACGGTACAAACCATCGCTGTACAAGATGTAGTACAGCCAACTGCTGCTGTTGACAGAGTATTATGTCTCCAACAAATGAAATGGAAAGAAAGGACTTTCCAAAATACATCCATTTAGTAGGCACGCCTGAAAGGTGGAATTGAACCACTCTGTTGCTAGACAGCTACAGGTTTGAAGCCTGCACCCCAGACCACTGAGGGTCATCCAGGCATTATTTATTTTTTGTCGGAGCGGTATATAAACCACTAATGTCTTCCTCCTTTTTAGTTTGCAGCGATTTATTCTGTGCTTTTTAAAATATCTCTCTGACTATTATTCCGCAAGTCTTCAAATTACAAACTGAAATCACTGCAGCAAAGAAGTTTCAACTCAGTTCACATGGATGATGCCTGCAAACCCATCACAATCTGCAGACTCATATGCAAATATTGAACATTCTGATTGGACAAGGTCGCCAATTCAGAAGTGCTGGAGCCTGCTAATTCCACCAGCACAGAGTCATTGTTAAGCCCACAAAGTCTGTGCTGGCTCGGCCACGTTAATCGGGTGCATGACTGCCTTACACACAAAGACATTTTGAATGGTGAATTGGTCACTGGCTCATGTCTTCCTGGGATTCCATACCTCTGTTACAAGGACACCTGCAAGCCAGGTATCAAAATTGCGGACATCCACACTAGAAGACAGTGACTCGGGGCCATGACACCTGGATGCTGACTGTTTGGAGAGGCATTGGAATAGGTGGGAAAAAATGAAAAGCTTAGCCGGCCAAGGAGAGGGCCCAGAGAGAACAGAGGCCAGTGACTTGTACACCTTCTCAGGCCGCTGTATTTTATTACTATTATTGTTCTTCTTATTATTGGCTATCCCTCGCTAGTGAGGATGATTGTGTCCCGTGATTCTGAAGATGACTGACGAGACCGATTCCAGATGTGCAGTCTTTATGGCATTTGGGGCATTTGTTGTCATGCGGGATGTGTGGTGATGTGTTATCACTTCGGGTCATGGCATGAACGTTTTGCCATTTGGGCTCTTCCTCTTCATTTTCTTGTCGTTGCGGCTCAAAATGTTGGCGATCCTTCACCACAGACTCTGCTGCCTCGAGCTTCGGTCCAAGGTGACGATCTCCCAGGTATGAATGTCAATGTTGCCACTCTTCATGTTGGACCTCTGCACATCCTTGGAGCGCTTCTTTTGTGCTCCTCTGCCCTGACTGAGCCTGGAGAAGATGACCTGCTTTGGGACCCTGGTATCTGACACCGGAACTGTATAACCAAATCACCGAAGCTGATGGCGGATGATTATATCCTCGATGCTTATGGTACCTGCATGTGAGAGGAAACTGATGTTTCTGTCCTACAACTTAAGATGTAAGGTCTGCGCTGGCAGCGTTGATGCATTGACTTCAGAGCTTTGAGGTGCCATTGATGCGTTGCCCATGTTTCGGCCCAATGCAGTACAGAATTGACCACGACCGCATGGTAGACCATGAGTTTGGTGTTAATTTTGACATCATGGTCTTCAACCACTCGCTTCCTCAGTTGACCAAAGGCTGCACCAATAGATTTCAGGCAGTGTTCGATCTCTTTGTCAATATCAGCCGTCTATGAAAGATACCATTGAAGCTACTGGAAGTGTTCCAAATTTCCCAGGCACCCATCATGAATCCTAATCAATGGGGGAAGGACTTCTGCATTTGGAGTTTACTGATGGTAGGCTTTAGCTATCTGAATGTTGAGTGTCAATGCCATCTTCTCAAATACCTCAGTAAATACATCAATGATTCTCTGGATTTCCATTTCCAATACAGCATTTGCTGCAGCATCACCAGCGTATTGGAGCTCAGTGACTGGGGTCGGCAAGGTCTTAGTTTGTGATTGGATTCATCTGAGAGTAAATAGTTTACTGTCCATTCCAGTTGTAAGCTGCAATCCATCGGGGAGCTTGTCTCTATTCAGACGGAGCAAAGAAGCAAGGAAGGTCAAAAACAGAGTTGAAGCGACCATTCAACCTTGTTTCTCATCCGTCTTAACAGCAAACAGACTAATGTATCCATTGTTAAGGATCGCCACTCGCATTTCATCATGAAACAGGCAGAGGGTGGGAACATTTTGGAGGACTTGCATATTTCAGCAGAATCTTCCAGCGTCCCTCATGAATTACAGAGTCAAGTGCCTTTGTCAAATCAAAGAACGCTATGTAGAGAGGTTGATTTGTTCGTGACATATTTTCTTGTAGCTGGCGACATGTAAAAATCATGTTGGCCGTGCCTCTTGATAGCCTAAGGCCACATTGAGATTCAAGGAGTATCTCTTGAGCAAGCATAATAAGTCGATTCAGAAGGGTTCTTGTAACGATCTTTTCTGCAATGGGAATCAGGGGAGATGGCTGTGTAATTTGCACCACTGCATTTGTCCTCTTTCTAGAAGATTGTCACAATGATGGTGTCCTTGAGTTAATTTGGGACGTCCTGTTCATTCCAGCTCTGTGGGATCAGGGCATGGAGCTGTAATGTTAGTTCCTCTCCTCCCTCCTTCCTTCATTTGTGTGATGGCTTGCATCATCTCCATAGACGTTGGTGGAGTTCTGAGCTCATCCCTAATTAGGTGTTGTGGGGTGGAGTTGAAAACACTCTCTTCAGCGACTGATACTTGATTGAAAAAGTCTTCAAATTGGACCCAGCAACATGCTACCTCTGCAACAAACGCAGCCAAGAGCTGCCATGCCAGAGTGGAGCTCCTCCAGCTCACACCGAGTTGGGAAACACGGTACAAACCATCGCTGTACAAGATGTAGTACAGCCAACTGCTGCTGTTGACAGAGTATTATGTCTCCAACAAATGAAATGGAAAGAAAGGACTTTCCAAAATACATCCATTTAGTAGGCACGCCTGAGAGGTGGAATTGAACCACTCTGTTGCTAGACAGCTACAGGCTTGAAGCCTGCACCCCAGACCACTGAGAGTCATCCAGGCATTATTTATTTTTTGTCGGAGCGGTATATAAACCACTAATGTCTTCCTCCTTTTTAGTTTGCAGCGATTTATTCTGTGCTTTTTAAAATATCTCTCTGACTATTATTCCGCAAGTCTTCAAATTACAAACTGAAATCACTGCAGCAAAGAAGTTTCAACTCAGTTCACATGGATGATGCCTGCAAACCCATCACAATCTGCAGACTCATATGCAAATATTGAACATTCTGATTGGACAAGGTCGCCAATTCAGAAGTGCTGGAGCCTGCTAATTCCACCAGCACAGAGTCATTGTTAAGCCCACAAAGTCTGTGCTGGCTCGGCCACGTTAATCGGGTGCATGACTGCCTTACACACAAAGACATTTTGAATGGTGAATTGGTCACTGGCTCATGTCTTCCTGGGATTCCATACCTCTGTTACAAGGACACCTGCAAGCCAGGTATCAAAATTGCGGACATCCACACTAGAAGACAGTGACTCGGGGCCATGACACCTGGATGCTGACTGTTTGGAGAGGCATTGGAATAGGTGGGAAAAAATGAAAAGCTTAGCCGGCCAAGGAGAGGGCCCAGAGAGAACAGAGGCCAGTGACTTGTACACCTTCTCAGGCCGCTGTATTTTATTACTATTATTGCTCTTCTTATTATTGGCTATCCCTCGCTAGTGAGGATGATTGTGTCCCGTGATTCTGAAGATGACTGACGAGACCGATTCCAGATGTGCAGTCTTTATGGCATTTGGGGCATTTGTTGTCATGCGGGATGTGTGGTCATGTGTTATCACTTCGGGTCATGGCATGAACGTTTTGCCATTTGGGCTCTTCCTCTTCATTTTCTTGTCGTTGCGGCTCAAAATGTTGGCGATCCTTCACCACAGACTCTGCTGCCTCGAGCTTCGGTCCAAGGTGACGATCTCCCAGGTATGAATGTCAACGTTGCCACTCTTCATGTTGGACCTCTGCACATCCTTGGAGCGCTTCTTTTGTGCTCCTCTGCCCTGACTGAGCCTGGAGAAGATGACCTGCTTTGGGACCCTGGTATCTGACACCGGAACTGTATAACCAAATCACCGAAGCTGATGGCGGATGATTATATCCTCGATGCTTATGGTACCTGCATGTGAGAGGAAACTGATGTTTCTGTCCTACAACTTAAGATGTAAGGTCTGCGCTGGCAGCGTTGATGCATTGACTTCAGAGCTTTGAGGTGCCATTGATGCGTTGCCCATGTTTCGGCCCAATGCAGTACAGAATTGACCACGACCGCATGGTAGACCATGAGTTTGGTGTTAATTTTGACATCATGGTCTTCAACCACTCGCTTCCTCAGTTGACCAAAGGCTGCACCAATAGATTTCAGGCAGTGTTCGATCTCTTTGTCAATATCAGCCGTCTATGAAAGATACCATTGAAGCTACTGGAAGTGTTCCAAATTTCCCAGGCACCCATCATGAATCCTAATCAATGGGGGAAGGACTTCTGCATTTGGAGTTTACTGATGGTAGGCTTTAGCTATCTGAATGTTGAGTGTCAATGCCATCTTCTCAAATACCTCAGTAAATACATCAATGATTCTCTGGATTTCCATTTCCAATATAGCATTTGCTGCAGCATCACCAGCGTATTGGAGCTCAGTGACTGGGGTCGGCAAGGTCTTAGTTTGTGATTGGATTCATCTGAGAGTAAATAGTTTACTGTCCATTCCAGTTGTAAGCTGCAATCCATCGGGGAGCTTGTCTCTATTCAGACGGAGCAAAGAAGCAAGGAAGGTCAAAAACAGAGTTGAAGCGACCATTCAACCTTGTTTCTCATCCGTCTTAACAGCAAACAGACTAATGTATCCATTGTTAAGGATCGCCACTCGCATTTCATCATGAAACAGGCAGAGGGTGGGAACATTTTGGAGGACTTGCATATTTCAGCAGAATCTTCCAGCGTCCCTCATGAATTACAGAGTCAAGTGCCTTTGTCAAATCAAAGAACGCTATGTAGAGAGGTTGATTTGTTCGTGACATATTTTCTTGTAGCTGGCGACATGTAAAAGTCATGTTGGCCGTGCCTCTTGATAGCCTAAGGCCACATTGAGATTCAAGGAGTATCTCTTGAGCAAGCATAATAAGTCGATTCAGAAGGGTTCTTGTAACGATCTTTTCTGCAATGGGAATCAGGGGAGATGGCTGTGTAATTTGCACCACTGCATTTGTCCTCTTTCTAGAAGATTGTCACAATGATGGTGTCCTTGAGGTAATTTGGGACGTCCTGTTCATTCCAGCTCTGTGGGATCAGGGCATGGAGCTGTAATGTTAGTTCCTCTCCTCCCTCCTTCCTTCATTTGTGTGATGGCTTGCATCATCTCCATAGACGTTGGTGGAGTTCTGAGCTCATCCCTAATTAGGTGTTGTGGGGTGGAGTTGAAAACACTCTCTTCAGCGACTGATACTTGATTGAAAAAGTCTTCAAATTGGACCCAGCAACATGCTACCTCTGCAACAAACGCAGCCAAGAGCTGCCATGCCAGAGTGGAGCTCCTCCAGCTCACACCGAGTTGGGAAACACGGTACAAACCATCGCTGTACAAGATGTAGTACAGCCAACTGCTGCTGTTGACAGAGTATTATGTCTCCAACAAATGAAATGGAAAGAAAGGACTTTCCAAAATACATCCATTTAGTAGGCACGCCTGAAAGGTGGAATTGAACCACTCTGTTGCTAGACAGCTACAGGTTTGAAGCCTGCACCCCAGACCACTGAGGGTCATCCAGGCATTATTTATTTTTTGTCGGAGCGGTATATAAACCACTAATGTCTTCCTCCTTTTTAGTTTGCAGCGATTTATTCTGTGCTTTTTAAAATATCTCTCTGACTATTATTCCGCAAGTCTTCAAATTACAAACTGAAATCACTGCAGCAAAGAAGTTTCAACTCAGTTCACATGGATGATGCCTGCAAACCCATCACAATCTGCAGACTCATATGCAAATATTGAACATTCTGATTGGACAAGGTCGCCAATTCAGAAGTGCTGGAGCCTGCTAATTCCACCAGGCACAGAGTCATTGTTAAGCCCACAAAGTCTGTGCTGGCTCGGCCACGTTAATCGGGTGCATGACTGCCTTACACACAAAGACATTTTGAATGGTGAATTGGTCACTGGCTCATGTCTTCCTGGGATTCCATACCTCTGTTACAAGGACACCTGCAAGCCAGGTATCAAAATTGCGGACATCCACACTAGAAGACAGTGACTCGGGGCCATGACACCTGGATGCTGACTGTTTGGAGAGGCATTGGAATAGGTGGGAAAAAATGAAAAGCTTAGCCGGCCAAGGAGAGGGCCCAGAGAGAACAGAGGCCAGTGACTTGTACACCTTCTCAGGCCGCTGTATTTTATTACTATTATTGTTCTTCTTATTATTGGCTATCCCTCGCTATTGAGGATGATTGTGTCCCGTGATTCTGAAGATGACTGACGAGACCGATTCCAGATGTGCAGTCTTTATGGCATTTGGGGCATTTGTTGTCATGCGGGATGTGTGGTGATGTGTTATCACTTCGGGTCATGGCATGAACGTTTTGCCATTTGGGCTCTTCCTCTTCATTTTCTTGTCGTTGCGGCTCAAAATGTTGGCGATCCTTCACCACAGACTCTGCTGCCTCGAGCTTCGGTCCAAGGTGACGATCTCCCAGGTATGAATGTCAATGTTGCCACTCTTCATGTTGGACCTCTGCACATCCTTGGAGCGCTTCTTTTGTGCTCCTCTGCCCTGACTGAGCCTGGAGAAGATGACCTGCTTTGGGACCCTGGTATCTGACACCGGAACTGTATAACCAAATCACCGAAGCTGATGGCGGATGATTATATCCTCGATGCTTATGGTACCTGCATGTGAGAGGAAACTGATGTTTCTGTCCTACAACTTAAGATGTAAGGTCTGCGCTGGCAGCGTTGATGCATTGACTTCAGAGCTTTGAGGTGCCATTGATGCGTTGCCCATGTTTCGTCCCAATGCAGTACAGAATTGACCACGACCACATGGTAGACCATGCGTTTGGTGTTAATTTTGACATCATGGTCTTCAACCACTCGCTTCCTCAGTTGACCAAAGGCTGCACCAATAGATTTCAGGCAGTGTTCGATCTCTTTGTCAATATCAGCCGTCTATGAAAGATACCATTGAAGCTACTGGAAGTGTTCCAAATTTCCCAGGCACCCATCATGAATCCTAATCAATGGGGGAAGGACTTCTGCATTTGGAGTTTACTGATGGTAGGCTTTAGCTATCTGAATGTTGAGTGTCAATGCCATCTTCTCAAATACCTCAGTAAATACATCAATGATTCTCTGGATTTCCATTTCCAATACAGCATTTGCTGCAGCATCACCAGCGTATTGGAGCTCAGTGACTGGGGTCGGCAAGGTCTTAGTTTGTGATTGGATTCATCTGAGAGTAAATAGTTTACTGTCCATTCCAGTTGTAAGCTGCAATCCATCGGGGAGCTTGTCTCTACTCAGACGGAGCAAAGAAGCAAGGAAGGTCAAAAACAGAGTTGAAGCGACCATTCAACCTTGTTTCTCATCCGTCTTAACAGCAAACAGACTAATGTATCCATTGTTAAGGATCGCCACTCGCATTTCATCATGAAACAGGCAGAGGGTGGGAACATTTTGGAGGACTTGCATATTTCAGCAGAATCTTCCAGCGTCCCTCATGAATTACAGAGTCAAGTGCCTTTGTCAAATCAAAGAACGCTATGTAGAGAGGTTGATTTGTTCGTGACATATTTTCTTGTAGCTGGCGACATGTAAAAATCATGTTGGCCGTGCCTCTTGATAGCCTAAGGCCACATTGAGATTCAAGGAGTATCTCTTGAGCAAGCATAATAAGTCGATTCAGAAGGGTTCTTGTAACGATCTTTTCTGCAATGGGAATCAGGGGAGATGGCTGTGTAATTTGCACCACTGCATTTGTCCTCTTTCTAGAAGATTGTCACAATGATGGTGTCCTTGAGTTAATTTGGGACGTCCTGTTCATTCCAGCTCTGTGGGATCAGGGCATGGAGCTGTAATGTTAGTTCCTCTCCTCCCTCCTTCCTTCATTTGTGTGATGGCTTGCATCATCTCCATAGACGTTGGTGGAGTTCTGAGCTCATCCCTAATTAGGTGTTGTGGGGTGGAGTTGAAAACACTCTCTTCAGCGACTGATACTTGATTGAAAAAGTCTTCAAATTGGACCCAGCAACATGCTACCTCTGCAACAAACGCAGCCAAGAGCTGCCATGCCAGAGTGGAGCTCCTCCAGCTCACACCGAGTTGGGAAACACGGTACAAACCATCGCTGTACAAGATGTAGTACAGCCAACTGCTGCTGTTGACAGAGTATTATGTCTCCAACAAATGAAATGGAAAGAAAGGACTTTCCAAAATACATCCATTTAGTAGGCACGCCTGAAAGGTGGAATTGAACCACTCTGTTGCTAGACAGCTACAGGTTTGAAGCCTGCACCCCAGACCACTGAGGGTCATCCAGGCATTATGTATTTTTTGTCGGAGCGGTATATAAACCACTAATGTCTTCCTCCTTTTTAGTTTGCAGCGATTTATTCTGTGCTTTTTAAAATATCTCTCTGACTATTATTCCGCAAGTCTTCAAATTACAAACTGAAATCACTGCAGCAAAGAAGTTTCAACTCAGTTCACATGGATGATGCCTGCAAACCCATCACAATCTGCAGACTCATATGCAAATATTGAACATTCTGATTGGACAAGGTCGCCAATTCAGAAGTGCTGGAGCCTGCTAATTCCACCGGCACAGAGTCATTGTTAAGCCCACAAAGTCTGTGCTGGCTCGGCCACGTTAATCGGGTGCATGACTGCCTTACACACAAAGACATTTTGAATGGTGAATTGGTCACTGGCTCATGTCTTCCTGGGATTCCATACCTCTGTTACAAGGACACCTGCAAGCCAGGTATCAAAATTGCGGACATCCACACTAGAAGACAGTGACTCGGGGCCATGACACCTGGATGCTGACTGTTTGGAGAGGCATTGGAATAGGTGGGAAAAAATGAAAAGCTTAGCCGGCCAAGGAGAGGGCCCAGAGAGAACAGAGGCCAGTGACTTGTACACCTTCTCAGGCCGCTGTATTTTATTACTATTATTGTTCTTCTTATTATTGGCTATCCCTCGCTAGTGAGGATGATTGTGTCCCGTGATTCTGAAGATGACTGACGAGACCGATTCCAGATGTGCAGTCTTTATGGCATTTGGGGCATTTGTTGTCATGCGGGATGTGTGGTGATGTGTTATCACTTCGGGTCATGGCATGAACGTTTTGCCATTTGGGCTCTTCCTCTTCATTTTCTTGTCGTTGCGGCTCAAAATGTTGGCGATCCTTCACCACAGACTCTGCTGCCTCGAGCTTCGGTCCAAGGTGACGATCTCCCAGGTATGAATGTCAATGTTGCCACTCTTCATGTTGGACCTCTGCACATCCTTGGAGCGCTTCTTTTGTGCTCCTCTGCCCTGACTGAGCCTGGAGAAGATGACCTGCTTTGGGACCCTGGTATCTGACACCGGAACTGTATAACCAAATCACCGAAGCTGATGGCGGATGATTATATCCTCGATGCTTATGGTACCTGCATGTGAGAGGAAACTGATGTTTCTGTCCTACAACTTAAGATGTAAGGTCTGCGCTGGCAGCGTTGATGCATTGACTTCAGAGCTTTGAGGTGCCATTGATGCGTTGCCCATGTTTCGGCCCAATGCAGTACAGAATTGACCACGACCGCATGGTAGACCATGAGTTTGGTGTTAATTTTGACATCATGGTCTTCAACCACTCGCTTCCTCAGTTGACCAAAGGCTGCACCAATAGATTTCAGGCAGTGTTCGATCTCTTTGTCAATATCAGCCGTCTATGAAAGATACCATTGAAGCTACTGGAAGTGTTCCAAATTTCCCAGGCACCCATCATGAATCCTAATCAATGGGGGAAGGACTTCTGCATTTGGAGTTTACTGATGGTAGGCTTTAGCTATCTGAATGTTGAGTGTCAATGCCATCTTCTCAAATACCTCAGTAAATACATCAATGATTCTCTGGATTTCCATTTCCAATATAGCATTTGCTGCAGCATCACCAGCGTATTGGAGCTCAGTGACTGGGGTCGGCAAGGTCTTAGTTTGTGATTGGATTCATCTGAGAGTAAATAGTTTACTGTCCATTCCAGTTGTAAGCTGCAATCCATCGGGGAGCTTGTCTCTATTCAGACGGAGCAAAGAAGCAAGGAAGGTCAAAAACAGAGTTGAAGCGACCATTCAACCTTGTTTCTCATCCGTCTTAACAGCAAACAGACTAATGTATCCATTGTTAAGGATCGCCACTCGCATTTCATCATGAAACAGGCAGAGGGTGGGAACATTTTGGAGGACTTGCATATTTCAGCAGAATCTTCCAGCGTCCCTCATGAATTACAGAGTCAAGTGCCTTTGTCAAATCAAAGAACGCTATGTAGAGAGGTTGATTTGTTCGTGACATATTTTCTTGTAGCTGGCGACATGTAAAAATCATGTTGGCCGTGCCTCTTGATAGCCTAAGGCCACATTGAGATTCAAGGAGTATCTCTTGAGCAAGCATAATAAGTCGATTCAGAAGGGTTCTTGTAACGATCTTTTCTGCAATGGGAATCAGGGGAGATGGCTGTGTAATTTGCACCACTGCATTTGTCCTCTTTCTAGAAGATTGTCACAATGATGGTGTCCTTGAGGTAATTTGGGACGTCCTGTTCATTCCAGCTCTGTGGGATCAGGGCATGGAGCTGTAATGTTAGTTCCTCTCCTCCCTCCTTCCTTCATTTGTGTGATGGCTTGCATCATCTCCATAGACGTTGGTGGAGTTCTGAGCTCATCCCTAATTAGGTGTTGTGGGGTGGAGTTGAAAACACTCTCTTCAGCGACTGATACTTGATTGAAAAAGTCTTCAAATTGGACCCAGCAACATGCTACCTCTGCAACAAACGCAGCCAAGAGCTGCCATGCCAGAGTGGAGCTCCTCCAGCTCACACCGAGTTGGGAAACACGGTACAAACCATCGCTGTACAAGATGTAGTACAGCCAACTGCTGCTGTTGACAGAGTATTATGTCTCCAACAAATGAAATGGAAAGAAAGGACTTTCCAAAATACATCCATTTAGTAGGCACGCCTGAAAGGTGGAATTGAACCACTCTGTTGCTAGACAGCTACAGGTTTGAAGCCTGCACCCCAGACCACTGAGGGTCATCCAGGCATTATTTATTTTTTGTCGGAGCGGTATATAAACCACTAATGTCTTCCTCCTTTTTAGTTTGCAGCGATTTATTCTGTGCTTTTTAAAATATCTCTCTGACTATTATTCCGCAAGTCTTCAAATTACAAACTGAAATCACTGCAGCAAAGAAGTTTCAACTCAGTTCACATGGATGATGCCTGCAAACCCATCACAATCTGCAGACTCATATGCAAATATTGAACATTCTGATTGGACAAGGTCGCCAATTCAGAAGTGCTGGAGCCTGCTAATTCCACCAGCACAGAGTCATTGTTAAGCCCACAAAGTCTGTGCTGGCTCGGCCACGTTAATCGGGTGCATGACTGCCTTACACACAAAGACATTTTGAATGGTGAATTGGTCACTGGCTCATGTCTTCCTGGGATTCCATACCTCTGTTACAAGGACACCTGCAAGCCAGGTATCAAAATTGCGGACATCCACACTAGAAGACAGTGACTCGGGGCCATGACACCTGGATGCTGACTGTTTGGAGAGGCATTGGAATAGGTGGGAAAAAATGAAAAGCTTAGCCGGCCAAGGAGAGGGCCCAGAGAGAACAGAGGCCAGTGACTTGTACACCTTCTCAGGCCGCTGTATTTTATTACTATTATTGTTCTTCTTATTATTGGCTATCCCTCGCTATTGAGGATGATTGTGTCCCGTGATTCTGAAGATGACTGACGAGACCGATTCCAGATGTGCAGTCTTTATGGCATTTGGGGCATTTGTTGTCATGCGGGATGTGTGGTGATGTGTTATCACTTCGGGTCATGGCATGAACGTTTTGCCATTTGGGCTCTTCCTCTTCATTTTCTTGTCGTTGCGGCTCAAAATGTTGGCGATCCTTCACCACAGACTCTGCTGCCTCGAGCTTCGGTCCAAGGTGACGATCTCCCAGGTATGAATGTCAATGTTGCCACTCTTCATGTTGGACCTCTGCACATCCTTGGAGCGCTTCTTTTGTGCTCCTCTGCCCTGACTGAGCCTGGAGAAGATGACCTGCTTTGGGACCCTGGTATCTGACACCGGAACTGTATAACCAAATCACCGAAGCTGATGGCGGATGATTATATCCTCGATGCTTATGGTACCTGCATGTGAGAGGAAACTGATGTTTCTGTCCTACAACTTAAGATGTAAGGTCTGCGCTGGCAGCGTTGATGCATTGACTTCAGAGCTTTGAGGTGCCATTGATGCGTTGCCCATGTTTCGGCCCAATGCAGTACAGAATTGACCACGACCGCATGGTAGACCATGAGTTTGGTGTTAATTTTGACATCATGGTCTTCAACCACTCGCTTCCTCAGTTGACCAAAGGCTGCACCAATAGATTTCAGGCAGTGTTCGATCTCTTTGTCAATATCAGCCGTCTATGAAAGATACCATTGAAGCTACTGGAAGTGTTCCAAATTTCCCAGGCACCCATCATGAATCCTAATCAATGGGGGAAGGACTTCTGCATTTGGAGTTTACTGATGGTAGGCTTTAGCTATCTGAATGTTGAGTGTCAATGCCATCTTCTCAAATACCTCAGTAAATACATCAATGATTCTCTGGATTTCCATTTCCAATACAGCATTTGCTGCAGCATCACCAGCGTATTGGAGCTCAGTGACTGGGGTCGGCAAGGTCTTAGTTTGTGATTGGATTCATCTGAGAGTAAATAGTTTACTGTCCATTCCAGTTGTAAGCTGCAATCCATCGGGGAGCTTGTCTCTATTCAGACGGAGCAAAGAAGCAAGGAAGGTCAAAAACAGAGTTGAAGCGACCATTCAACCTTGTTTCTCATCCGTCTTAACAGCAAACAGACTAATGTATCCATTGTTAAGGATCGCCACTCGCATTTCATCATGAAACAGGCAGAGGGTGGGAACATTTTGGAGGACTTGCATATTTCAGCAGAATCTTCCAGCGTCCCTCATGAATTACAGAGTCAAGTGCCTTTGTCAAATCAAAGAACGCTATGTAGAGAGGTTGATTTGTTCGTGACATATTTTCTTGTAGCTGGCGACATGTAAAAATCATGTTGGCCGTGCCTCTTGATAGCCTAAGGCCACATTGAGATTCAAGGAGTATCTCTTGAGCAAGCATAATAAGTCGATTCAGAAGGGTTCTTGTAACGATCTTTTCTGCAATGGGAATCAGGGGAGATGGCTGTGTAATTTGCACCACTGCATTTGTCCTCTTTCTAGAAGATTGTCACAATGATGGTGTCCTTGAGGTAATTTGGGACGTCCTGTTCATTCCAGCTCTGTGGGATCAGGGCATGGAGCTGTAATGTTAGTTCCTCTCCTCCCTCCTTCCTTCATTTGTGTGATGGCTTGCATCATCTCCATAGACGTTGGTGGAGTTCTGAGCTCATCCCTAATTAGGTGTTGTGGGGTGGAGTTGAAAACACTCTCTTCAGCGACTGATACTTGATTGAAAAAGTCTTCAAATTGGACCCAGCAACATGCTACCTCTGCAACAAACGCAGCCAAGAGCTGCCATGCCAGAGTGGAGCTCCTCCAGCTCACACCGAGTTGGGAAACACGGTACAAACCATCGCTGTACAAGATGTAGTACAGCCAACTGCTGCTGTTGACAGAGTATTATGTCTCCAACAAATGAAATGGAAAGAAAGGACTTTCCAAAATACATCCATTTAGTAGGCACGCCTGAAAGGTGGAATTGAACCACTCTGTTGCTAGACAGCTACAGGTTTGAAGCCTGCACCCCAGACCACTGAGGGTCATCCAGGAATTATTTATTTTTTGTCGGAGCGGTATATAAACCACCAATGTCTTCCTCCTTTTTAGTTTGCAGCGATTTATTCTGTGCTTTTTAAAATATCTCTCTGACTATTATTCCGCAAGTCTTCAAATTACAAACTGAAATCACTGCAGCAAAGAAGTTTCAACTCAGTTCACATGGATGATGCCTGCAAACCCATCACAATCTGCAGACTCATATGCAAATATTGAACATTCTGATTGGACAAGGTCGCCAATTCAGAAGTGCTGGAGCCTGCTAATTCCACCAGCACAGAGTCATTGTTAAGCCCACAAAGTCTGTGCTGGCTCGGCCACGTTAATCGGGTGCATGACTGCCTTACACACAAAGACATTTTGAATGGTGAATTGGTCACTGGCTCATGTCCTCCTGGGATTCCATACCTCTGTTACAAGGACACCTGCAAGCCAGGTATCAAAATTGCGGACATCCACACTAGAAGACAGTGACTCGGGGCCATGACATCTGGATGCTGACTGTTTGGAGAGGCATTGGAATAGGTGGGAAAAAATGAAAAGCTTAGCCGGCCAAGGAGAGGGCCCAGAGAGAACAGAGGCCAGTGACTTGTACACCTTCTCAGGCCGCTGTATTTTATTACTATTATTGTTCTTCTTATTATTGGCTATCCCTCGCTAGTGAGGATGATTGTGTCCCGTGATTCTGAAGATGACTGACGAGACCGATTCCAGATGTGCAGTCTTTATGGCATTTGGGGCATTTGTTGTCATGCGGGATGTGTGGTGATGTGTTATCACTTCGGGTCATGGCATGAACGTTTTGCCATTTGGGCTCTTCCTCTTCATTTTCTTGTCGTTGCGGCTCAAAATGTTGGCGATCCTTCACCACAGACTCTGCTGCCTCGAGCTTCGGTCCAAGGTGACGATCTCCCAGGTATGAATGTCAATGTTGCCACTCTTCATGTTGGACCTCTGCACATCCTTGGAGCGCTTCTTTTGTGCTCCTCTGCCCTGACTGAGCCTGGAGAAGATGACCTGCTTTGGGACCCTGGTATCTGACACCGGAACTGTATAACCAAATCACCGAAGCTGATGGCGGATGATTATATCCTCGATGCTTATGGTACCTGCATGTGAGAGGAAACTGATGTTTCTGTCCTACAACTTAAGATGTAAGGTCTGCGCTGGCAGCGTTGATGCATTGACTTCAGAGCTTTGAGGTGCCATTGATGCGTTGCCCATGTTTCGGCCCAATGCAGTACAGAATTGACCACGACCGCATGGTAGACCATGAGTTTGGTGTTAATTTTGACATCATGGTCTTCAACCACTCGCTTCCTCAGTTGACCAAAGGCTGCACCAATAGATTTCAGGCAGTGTTCGATCTCTTTGTCAATATCAGCCGTCTATGAAAGATACCATTGAAGCTACTGGAAGTGTTCCAAATTTCCCAGGCACCCATCATGAATCCTAATCAATGGGGGAAGGACTTCTGCATTTGGAGTTTACTGATGGTAGGCTTTAGCTATCTGAATGTTGAGTGTCAATGCCATCTTCTCAAATACCTCAGTAAATACATCAATGATTCTCTGGATTTCCATTTCCAATACAGCATTTGCTGCAGCATCACCAGCGTATTGGAGCTCAGTGACTGGGGTCGGCAAGGTCTTAGTTTGTGATTGGATTCATCTGAGAGTAAATAGTTTACTGTCCATTCCAGTTGTAAGCTGCAATCCATCGGGGAGCTTGTCTCTACTCAGACGGAGCAAAGAAGCAAGGAAGGTCAAAAACAGAGTTGAAGCGACCATTCAACCTTGTTTCTCATCCGTCTTAACAGCAAACAGACTAATGTATCCATTGTTAAGGATCGCCACTCGCATTTCATCATGAAACAGGCAGAGGGTGGGAACATTTTGGAGGACTTGCATATTTCAGCAGAATCTTCCAGCGTCCCTCATGAATTACAGAGTCAAGTGCCTTTGTCAAATCAAAGAACGCTATGTAGAGAGGTTGATTTGTTCGTGACATATTTTCTTGTAGCTGGCGACATGTAAAAATCATGTTGGCCGTGCCTCTTGATAGCCTAAGGCCACATTGAGATTCAAGGAGTATCTCTTGAGCAAGCATAATAAGTCGATTCAGAAGGGTTCTTGTAACGATCTTTTCTGCAATGGGAATCAGGGGAGATGGCTGTGTAATTTGCACCACTGCATTTGTCCTCTTTCTAGAAGATTGTCACAATGATGGTGTCCTTGAGTTAATTTGGGACGTCCTGTTCATTCCAGCTCTGTGGGATCAGGGCATGGAGCTGTAATGTTAGTTCCTCTCCTCCCTCCTTCCTTCATTTGTGTGATGGCTTGCATCATCTCCATAGACGTTGGTGGAGTTCTGAGCTCATCCCTAATTAGGTGTTGTGGGGTGGAGTTGAAAACACTCTCTTCAGCGACTGATACTTGATTGAAAAAGTCTTCAAATTGGACCCAGCAACATGCTACCTCTGCAACAAACGCAGCCAAGAGCTGCCATGCCAGAGTGGAGCTCCTCCAGCTCACACCGAGTTGGGAAACACGGTACAAACCATCGCTGTACAAGATGTAGTACAGCCAACTGCTGCTGTTGACAGAGTATTATGTCTCCAACAAATGAAATGGAAAGAAAGGACTTTCCAAAATACATCCATTTAGTAGGCACACCTGAAAGGTGGAATTGAACCACTCTGTTGCTAGACAGCTACAGGTTTGAAGCCGGCAACCCAGACCACTGAGGGTCATCCAGGCATTATTTATTTTTTGTCGGAGCGGTATATAAACCACTAATGTCTTCCTCCTTTTTAGTTTGCAGCGATTTATTCTGTGCTTTTTAAAATATCTCTCTGACTATTATTCCGCAAGTCTTCAAATTACAAACTGAAATCACTGCAGCAAAGAAGTTTCAACTCAGTTCACATGGATGATGCCTGCAAACCCATCACAATCTGCAGACTCATATGCAAATATTGAACATTCTGATTGGACAAGGTCGCCAATTCAGAAGTGCTGGAGCCTGCTAATTCCACCGGCACAGAGTCATTGTTAAGCCCACAAAGTCTGTGCTGGCTCGGCCACGTTAATCGGGTGCATGACTGCCTTACACACAAAGACATTTTGAATGGTGAATTGGTCACTGGCTCATGTCCTCCTGGGATTCCATACCTCTGTTACAAGGACACCTGCAAGCCAGGTATCAAAATTGCGGACATCCACACTAGAAGACAGTGACTCGGGGCCATGACACCTGGATGCTGACTGTTTGGAGAGGCATTGGAATAGGTGGGAAAAAATGAAAAGCTTAGCCGGCCAAGGAGAGGGCCCAGAGAGAACAGAGGCCAGTGACTTGTACACCTTCTCAGGCCGCTGTATTTTATTACTATTATTGTTCTTCTTATTATTGGCTATCCCTCGCTAGTGAGGATGATTGTGTCCCGTGATTCTGAAGATGACTGACGAGACCGATTCCAGATGTGCAGTCTTTATGGCATTTGGGGCATTTGTTGTCATGCGGGATGTGTGGTGATGTGTTATCACTTCGGGTCATGGCATGAACGTTTTGCCATTTGGGCTCTTCCTCTTCATTTTCTTGTCGTTGCGGCTCAAAATGTTGGCGATCCTTCACCACAGACTCTGCTGCCTCGAGCTTCGGTCCAAGGTGACGATCTCCCAGGTATGAATGTCAATGTTGCCACTCTTCATGTTGGACCTCTGCACATCCTTGGAGCGCTTCTTTTGTGCTCCTCTGCCCTGACTGAGCCTGGAGAAGATGACCTGCTTTGGGACCCTGGTATCTGACACCGGAACTGTATAACCAAATCACCGAAGCTGATGGCGGATGATTATATCCTCGATGCTTATGGTACCTGCATGTGAGAGGAAACTGATGTTTCTGTCCTACAACTTAAGATGTAAGGTCTGCGCTGGCAGCGTTGATGCATTGACTTCAGAGCTTTGAGGTGCCATTGATGCGTTGCCCATGTTTCGGCCCAATGCAGTACAGAATTGACCACGACCGCATGGTAGACCATGAGTTTGGTGTTAATTTTGACATCATGGTCTTCAACCACTCGCTTCCTCAGTTGACCAAAGGCTGCACCAATAGATTTCAGGCAGTGTTCGATCTCTTTGTCAATATCAGCCGTCTATGAAAGATACCATTGAAGCTACTGGAAGTGTTCCAAATTTCCCAGGCACCCATCATGAATCCTAATCAATGGGGGAAGGACTTCTGCATTTGGAGTTTACTGATGGTAGGCTTTAGCTATCTGAATGTTGAGTGTCAATGCCATCTTCTCAAATACCTCAGTAAATACATCAATGATTCTCTGGATTTCCATTTCCAATACAGCATTTGCTGCAGCATCACCAGCGTATTGGAGCTCAGTGACTGGGGTCGGCAAGGTCTTAGTTTGTGATTGGATTCATCTGAGAGTAAATAGTTTACTGTCCATTCCAGTTGTAAGCTGCAATCCATCGGGGAGCTTGTCTCTATTCAGACGGAGCAAAGAAGCAAGGAAGGTCAAAAACAGAGTTGAAGCGACCATTCAACCTTGTTTCTCATCCGTCTTAACAGCAAACAGACTAATGTATCCATTGTTAAGGATCGCCACTCGCATTTCATCATGAAACAGGCAGAGGGTGGGAACATTTTGGAGGACTTGCATATTTCAGCAGAATCTTCCAGCGTCCCTCATGAATTACAGAGTCAAGTGCCTTTGTCAAATCAAAGAACGCTATGTAGAGAGGTTGATTTGTTCGTGACATATTTTCTTGTAGCTGGCGACATGTAAAAATCATGTTGGCCGTGCCTCTTGATAGCCTAAGGCCACATTGAGATTCAAGGAGTATCTCTTGAGCAAGCATAATAAGTCGATTCAGAAGGGTTCTTGTAACGATCTTTTCTGCAATGGGAATCAGGGGAGATGGCTGTGTAATTTGCACCACTGCATTTGTCCTCTTTCTAGAAGATTGTCACAATGATGGTGTCCTTGAGGTAATTTGGGACGTCCTGTTCATTCCAGCTCTGTGGGATCAGGGCATGGAGCTGTAATGTTAGTTCCTCTCCTCCCTCCTTCCTTCATTTGTGTGATGGCTTGCATCATCTCCATAGACGTTGGTGGAGTTCTGAGCTCATCCCTAATTAGGTGTTGTGGGGTGGAGTTGAAAACACTCTCTTCAGCGACTGATACTTGATTGAAAAAGTCTTCAAATTGGACCCAGCAACATGCTACCTCTGCAACAAACGCAGCCAAGAGCTGCCATGCCAGAGTGGAGCTCCTCCAGCTCACACCGAGTTGGGAAACACGGTACAAACCATCGCTGTACAAGATGTAGTACAGCCAACTGCTGCTGTTGACAGAGTATTATGTCTCCAACAAATGAAATGGAAAGAAAGGACTTTCCAAAATACATCCATTTAGTAGGCACGCCTGAAAGGTGGAATTGAACCACTCTGTTGCTAGACAGCTACAGGTTTGAAGCCTGCACCCCAGACCACTGAGGGTCATCCAGGCATTATTTATCTTTTGTCGGAGCGGTATATAAACCACTAATGTCTTCCTCCTTTTTAGTTTGCAGCGATTTATTCTGTGCTTTTTAAAATATCTCTCTGACTATTATTCCGCAAGTCTTCAAATTACAAACTGAAATCACTGCAGCAAAGAAGTTTCAACTCAGTTCACATGGATGATGCCTGCAAACCCATCACAATCTGCAGACTCATATGCAAATATTGAACATTCTGATTGGACAAGGTCGCCAATTCAGAAGTGCTGGAGCCTGCTAATTCCACCAGCACAGAGTCATTGTTAAGCCCACAAAGTCTGTGCTGGCTCGGCCACGTTAATCGGGTGCATGACTGCCTTACACACAAAGCCATTTTGAATGGTGAATTGGTCACTGGCTCATGTCCTCCTGGGATTCCATACCTCTGTTACAAGGACACCTGCAAGCCAGGTATCAAAATTGCGGACATCCACACTAGAAGACAGTGACTCGGGGCCATGACACCTGGATGCTGACTGTTTAGAGAGGCATTGGAATAGGTGGGAAAAAATGAAAAGCTTAGCCGGCCAAGGAGAGGGCCCAGAGAGAACAGAGGCCAGTGACTTGTACACCTTCTCAGGCCGCTGTATTTTATTACTATTATTGTTCTTCTTATTATTGGCTATCCCTCGCTAGTGAGGATGATTGTGTCCCGTGATTCTGAAGATGACTGACGAGACCGATTCCAGATGTGCAGTCTTTATGGCATTTGGGGCATTTGTTGTCATGCGGGATGTGTGGTGATGTGTTATCACTTCGGGTCATGGCATGAACGTTTTGCCATTTGGGCTCTTCCTCTTCATTTTCTTGTCGTTGCGGCTCAAAATGTTGGCGATCCTTCACCACAGACTCTGCTGCCTCGAGCTTCGGTCCAAGGTGACGATCTCCCAGGTATGAATGTCAATGTTGCCACTCTTCATGTTGGACCTCTGCACATCCTTGGAGCGCTTCTTTTGTGCTCCTCTGCCCTGACTGAGCCTGGAGAAGATGACCTGCTTTGGGACCCTGGTATCTGACACCGGAACTGTATAACCAAATCACCGAAGCTGATGGCGGATGATTATATCCTCGATGCTTATGGTACCTGCATGTGAGAGGAAACTGATGTTTCTGTCCTACAACTTAAGATGTAAGGTCTGCGCTGGCAGCGTTGATGCATTGACTTCAGAGCTTTGAGGTGCCATTGATGCGTTGCCCATGTTTCGGCCCAATGCAGTACAGAATTGACCACGACCGCATGGTAGACCATGAGTTTGGTGTTAATTTTGACATCATGGTCTTCAACCACTCGCTTCCTCAGTTGACCAAAGGCTGCACCAATAGATTTCAGGCAGTGTTCGATCTCTTTGTCAATATCAGCCGTCTATGAAAGATACCATTGAAGCTACTGGAAGTGTTCCAAATTTCCCAGGCACCCATCATGAATCCTAATCAATGGGGGAAGGACTTCTGCATTTGGAGTTTACTGATGGTAGGCTTTAGCTATCTGAATGTTGAGTGTCAATGCCATCTTCTCAAATACCTCAGTAAATACATCAATGATTCTCTGGATTTCCATTTCCAATACAGCATTTGCTGCAGCATCACCAGCGTATTGGAGCTCAGTGACTGGGGTCGGCAAGGTCTTAGTTTGTGATTGGATTCATCTGAGAGTAAATAGTTTACTGTCCATTCCAGTTGTAAGCTGCAATCCATCGGGGAGCTTGTCTCTATTCAGACGGAGCAAAGAAGCAAGGAAGGTCAAAAACAGAGTTGAAGCGACCATTCAACCTTGTTTCTCATCCGTCTTAACAGCAAACAGACTAATGTATCCATTGTTAAGGATCGCCACTCGCATTTCATCATGAAACAGGCAGAGGGTGGGAACATTTTGGAGGACTTGCATATTTCAGCAGAATCTTCCAGCGTCCCTCATGAATTACAGAGTCAAGTGCCTTTGTCAAATCAAAGAACGCTATGTAGAGAGGTTGATTTGTTCGTGACATATTTTCTTGTAGCTGGCGACATGTAAAAATCATGTTGGCCGTGCCTCTTGATAGCCTAAGGCCACATTGAGATTCAAGGAGTACCTCTTGAGCAAGCATAATAAGTCGATTCAGAAGGGTTCTTGTAACGATCTTTTCTGCAATGGGAATCAGGGGAGATGGCTGTGTAATTTGCACCACTGCATTTGTCCTCTTTCTAGAAGATTGTCACAATGATGGTGTCCTTGAGGTAATTTGGGACGTCCTGTTCATTCCAGCTCTGTGGGATCAGGGCATGGAGCTGTAATGTTAGTTCCTCTCCTCCCTCCTTCCTTCATTTGTGTGATGGCTTGCATCATCTCCATAGACGTTGGTGGAGTTCTGAGCTCATCCCTAATTAGGTGTTGTGGGGTGGAGTTGAAAACACTCTCTTCAGCGACTGATACTTGATTGAAAAAGTCTTCAAATTGGACCCAGCAACATGCTACCTCTGCAACAAACGCAGCCAAGAGCTGCCATGCCAGAGTGGAGCTCCTCCAGCTCACACCGAGTTGGGAAACACGGTACAAACCATCGCTGTACAAGATGTAGTACAGCCAACTGCTGCTGTTGACAGAGTATTATGTCTCCAACAAATGAAATGGAAAGAAAGGACTTTCCAAAATACATCCATTTAGTAGGCACGCCTGAAAGGTGGAATTGAACCACTCTGTTGCTAGACAGCTACAGGTTTGAAGCCTGCACCCCAGACCACTGAGGGTCATCCAGGCATTATTTATTTTTTGTCGGAGCGGTATATAAACCACTAATGTCTTCCTCCTTTTTAGTTTGCAGCGATTTATTCTGTGCTTTTTAAAATATCTCTCTGACTATTATTCCGCAAGTCTTCAAATTACAAACTGAAATCACTGCAGCAAAGAAGTTTCAACTCAGTTCACATGGATGATGCCTGCAAACCCATCACAATCTGCAGACTCATATGCAAATATTGAACATTCTGATTGGACAAGGTCGCCAATTCAGAAGTGCTGGAGCCTGCTAATTCCACCAGCACAGAGTCATTGTTAAGCCCACAAAGTCTGTGCTGGCTCGGCCACGTTAATCGGGTGCATGACTGCCTTACACACAAAGACATTTTGAATGGTGAATTGGTCACTGGCTCATGTCCTCCTGGGATTCCATACCTCTGTTACAAGGACACCTGCAAGCCAGGTATCAAAATTGCGGACATCCACACTAGAAGACAGTGACTCGGGGCCATGACATCTGGATGCTGACTGTTTGGAGAGGCATTGGAATAGGTGGGAAAAAATGAAAAGCTTAGCCGGCCAAGGAGAGGGCCCAGAGAGAACAGAGGCCAGTGACTTGTACACCTTCTCAGGCCGCTGTATTTTATTACTATTATTGTTCTTCTTATTATTGGCTATCCCTCGCTAGTGAGGATGATTGTGTCCCGTGATTCTGAAGATGACTGACGAGACCGATTCCAGATGTGCAGTCTTTATGGCATTTGGGGCATTTGTTGTCATGCGGGATGTGTGGTCATGTGTTATCACTTCGGGTCATGGCATGAACGTTTTGCCATTTGGGCTCTTCCTCTTCATTTTCTTGTCGTTGCGGCTCAAAATGTTGGCGATCCTTCACCACAGACTCTGCTGCCTCGAGCTTCGGTCCAAGGTGACGATCTCCCAGGTATGAATGTCAATGTTGCCACTCTTCATGTTGGACCTCTGCACATCCTTGGAGCGCTTCTTTTGTGCTCCTCTGCCCTGACTGAGCCTGGAGAAGATGACCTGCTTTGGGACCCTGGTATCTGACACCGGAACTGTATAACCAAATCACCGAAGCTGATGGCGGATGATTATATCCTCGATGCTTATGGTACCTGCATGTGAGAGGAAACTGATGTTTCTGTCCTACAACTTAAGATGTAAGGTCTGCGCTGGCAGCGTTGATGCATTGACTTCAGAGCTTTGAGGTGCCATTGATGCGTTGCCCATGTTTCGGCCCAATGCAGTACAGAATTGACCACGACCGCATGGTAGACCATGAGTTTGGTGTTAATTTTGACATCATGGTCTTCAACCACTCGCTTCCTCAGTTGACCAAAGGCTGCACCAATAGATTTCAGGCAGTGTTCGATCTCTTTGTCAATATCAGCCGTCTATGAAAGATACCATTGAAGCTACTGGAAGTGTTCCAAATTTCCCAGGCACCCATCATGAATCCTAATCAATGGGGGAAGGACTTCTGCATTTGGAGTTTACTGATGGTAGGCTTTAGCTATCTGAATGTTGAGTGTCAATGCCATCTTCTCAAATACCTCAGTAAATACATCAATGATTCTCTGGATTTCCATTTCCAATACAGCATTTGCTGCAGCATCACCAGCGTATTGGAGCTCAGTGACTGGGGTCGGCAAGGTCTTAGTTTGTGATTGGATTCATCTGAGAGTAAATAGTTTACTGTCCATTCCAGTTGTAAGCTGCAATCCATCGGGGAGCTTGTCTCTATTCAGACGGAGCAAAGAAGCAAGGAAGGTCAAAAACAGAGTTGAAGCGACCATTCAACCTTGTTTCTCATCCGTCTTAACAGCAAACAGACTAATGTATCCATTGTTAAGGATCGCCACTCGCATTTCATCATGAAACAGGCAGAGGGTGGGAACATTTTGGAGGACTTGCATATTTCAGCAGAATCTTCCAGCGTCCCTCATGAATTACAGAGTCAAGTGCCTTTGTCAAATCAAAGAACGCTATGTAGAGAGGTTGATTTGTTCGTGACATATTTTCTTGTAGCTGGCGACATGTAAAAATCATGTTGGCCGTGCCTCTTGATAGCCTAAGGCCACATTGAGATTCAAGGAGTATCTCTTGAGCAAGCATAATAAGTCGATTCAGAAGGGTTCTTGTAACGATCTTTTCTGCAATGGGAATCAGGGGAGATGGCTGTGTAATTTGCACCACTGCATTTGTCCTCTTTCTAGAAGATTGTCACAATGATGGTGTCCTTGAGGTAATTTGGGACGTCCTGTTCATTCCAGCTCTGTGGGATCAGGGCATGGAGCTGTAATGTTAGTTCCTCTCCTCCCTCCTTCCTTCATTTGTGTGATGGCTTGCATCATCTCCATAGACGTTGGTGGAGTTCTGAGCTCATCCCTAATTAGGTGTTGTGGGGTGGAGTTGAAAACACTCTCTTCAGCGACTGATACTTGATTGAAAAAGTCTTCAAATTGGACCCAGCAACATGCTACCTCTGCAACAAACGCAGCCAAGAGCTGCCATGCCAGAGTGGAGCTCCTCCAGCTCACACCGAGTTGGGAAACACGGTACAAACCATCGCTGTACAAGATGTAGTACAGCCAACTGCTGCTGTTGACAGAGTATTATGTCTCCAACAAATGAAATGGAAAGAAAGGACTTTCCAAAATACATCCATTTAGTAGGCACGCCTGAAAGGTGGAATTGAACCACGCTGTTGCTAGACAGCTACAGGTTTGAAGCCTGCACCCCAGACCACTGAGGGTCATCCAGGCATTATTTATCTTTTGTCGGAGCGGTATATAAACCACCAATGTCTTCCTCCTTTTTAGTTTGCAGCGATTTATTCTGTGCTTTTTAAAATATCTCTCTGACTATTATTCCGCAAGTCTTCAAATTACAAACTGAAATCACTGCAGCAAAGAAGTTTCAACTCAGTTCACATGGATGATGCCTGCAAACCCATCACAATCTGCAGACTCATATGCAAATATTGAACATTCTGATTGGACAAGGTCGCCAATTCAGAAGTGCTGGAGCCTGCTAATTCCACCAGCACAGAGTCATTGTTAAGCCCACAAAGTCTGTGCTGGCTCGGCCACGTTAATCGGGTGCATGACTGCCTTACACACAAAGACATTTTGAATGGTGAATTGGTCACTGGCTCATGTCCTCCTGGGATTCCATACCTCTGTTACAAGGACACCTGCAAGCCAGGTATCAAAATTGCGGACATCCACACTAGAAGACAGTGACTCGGGGCCATGACATCTGGATGCTGACTGTTTGGAGAGGCATTGGAATAGGTGGGAAAAAATGAAAAGCTTAGCCGGCCAAGGAGAGGGCCCAGAGAGAACAGAGGCCAGTGACTTGTACACCTTCTCAGGCCGCTGTATTTTATTACTATTATTGTTCTTCTTATTATTGGCTATCCCTCGCTAGTGAGGATGATTGTGTCCCGTGATTCTGAAGATGACTGACGAGACCGATTCCAGATGTGCAGTCTTTATGGCATTTGGGGCATTTGTTGTCATGCGGGATGTGTGGTCATGTGTTATCACTTCGGGTCATGGCATGAACGTTTTGCCATTTGGGCTCTTCCTCTTCATTTTCTTGTCGTTGCGGCTCAAAATGTTGGCGATCCTTCACCACAGACTCTGCTGCCTCGAGCTTCGGTCCAAGGTGACGATCTCCCAGGTATGAATGTCAATGTTGCCACTCTTCATGTTGGACCTCTGCACATCCTTGGAGCGCTTCTTTTGTGCTCCTCTGCCCTGACTGAGCCTGGAGAAGATGACCTGCTTTGGGACCCTGGTATCTGACACCGGAACTGTATAACCAAATCACCGAAGCTGATGGCGGATGATTATATCCTCGATGCTTATGGTACCTGCATGTGAGAGGAAACTGATGTTTCTGTCCTACAACTTAAGATGTAAGGTCTGCGCTGGCAGCGTTGATGCATTGACTTCAGAGCTTTGAGGTGCCATTGATGCGTTGCCCATGTTTCGGCCCAATGCAGTACAGAATTGACCACGACCGCATGGTAGACCATGAGTTTGGTGTTAATTTTGACATCATGGTCTTCAACCACTCGCTTCCTCAGTTGACCAAAGGCTGCACCAATAGATTTCAGGCAGTGTTCGATCTCTTTGTCAATATCAGCCGTCTATGAAAGATACCATTGAAGCTACTGGAAGTGTTCCAAATTTCCCAGGCACCCATCATGAATCCTAATCAATGGGGGAAGGACTTCTGCATTTGGAGTTTACTGATGGTAGGCTTTAGCTATCTGAATGTTGAGTGTCAATGCCATCTTCTCAAATACCTCAGTAAATACATCAATGATTCTCTGGATTTCCATTTCCAATATAGCATTTGCTGCAGCATCACCAGCGTATTGGAGCTCAGTGACTGGGGTCGGCAAGGTCTTAGTTTGTGATTGGATTCATCTGAGAGTAAATAGTTTACTGTCCATTCCAGTTGTAAGCTGCAATCCATCGGGGAGCTTGTCTCTATTCAGACGGAGCAAAGAAGCAAGGAAGGTCAAAAACAGAGTTGAAGCGACCATTCAACCTTGTTTCTCATCCGTCTTAACAGCAAACAGACTAATGTATCCATTGTTAAGGATCGCCACTCGCATTTCATCATGAAACAGGCAGAGGGTGGGAACATTTTGGAGGACTTGCATATTTCAGCAGAATCTTCCAGCGTCCCTCATGAATTACAGAGTCAAGTGCCTTTGTCAAATCAAAGAACGCTATGTAGAGAGGTTGATTTGTTCGTGACATATTTTCTTGTAGCTGGCGACATGTAAAAATCATGTTGGCCGTGCCTCTTGATAGCCTAAGGCCACATTGAGATTCAAGGAGTATCTCTTGAGCAAGCATAATACGTCGATTCAGAAGGGTTCTTGTAACGATCTTTTCTGCAATGGGAATCAGGGGAGATGGCTGTGTAATTTGCACCACTGCATTTGTCCTCTTTCTAGAAGATTGTCACAATGATGGTGTCCTTGAGGTAATTTGGGAAGTCCTGTTCATTCCAGCTCTGTGGGATCAGGGCATGGAGCTGTAATGTTAGTTCCTCTCCTCCCTCCTTCCTTCATTTGTGTGATGGCTTGCATCATCTCCATAGACGTTGGTGGAGTTCTGAGCTCATCCCTAATTAGGTGTTGTGGGATGGAGTTGAAAACACTCTCTTCAGCGACTGATACTTGATTGAAAAAGTCTTCAAATTGGACCCAGCAACATGCTACCTCTGCAACAAACGCAGCCAAGAGCTGCCATGCCAGAGTGGAGCTCCTCCAGCTCACACCGAGTTGGGAAACACGGTACAAACCATCGCTGTACAAGATGTAGTACAGCCAACTGCTGCTGTTGACAGAGTATTATGTCTCCAACAAATGAAATGGAAAGAAAGGACTTTCCAAAATACATCCATTTAGTAGGCACGCCTGAAAGGTGGAATTGAACCACTCTGTTGCTAGACAGCTACAGGTTTGAAGCCTGCACCACAGACCACTGAGGGTCATCCAGGCATTATTTATCTTTTGTCGGAGCGGTATATAAACCACCAATGTCTTCCTCCTTTTTAGTTTGCAGCGATTTATTCTGTGCTTTTTAAAATATCTCTCTGACGATTATTCCGCAAGTCTTCAAATTACAAACTGAAATCACTGCAGCAAAGAAGTTTCAACTCAGTTCACATGGATGATGCCTGCAAACCCATCACAATCTGCAGACACATATGCAAATATTGAACATTCTGATTGGACAAGGTCGCCAATTCAGAAGTGCTGGAGCCTGCTAATTCCACCAGCACAGAGTCATTGTTAAGCCCACAAAGTCTGTGCTGGCTCGGCCACGTTTATCGTGTGCATGACTGCCGTACACACAAAGACATTTTGAATGGTGAATTGGTCACTGGCTCATGTCCTCCTGGGATTCCATACCTCTGTTACAAGGACACCTGCAAGCCAGGTATCAAAACTGCGGACATCCACACTAGAAGACAGTGACTCGGGGCCATGACATCTGGATGCTGACTGTTTGGAGAGGCATTGGAATAGGTGGGAAAAAATGAAAAGCTTAGCCGGCCAAGGAGAGGGCCCAGAGAGAACAGAGGCCAGTGACTTGTACACCTTCTCAGGCCGCTGTATTTTATTACTATTATTGTTCTTCTTATTATTGGCTATCCCTCGCTAGTGAGGATGATTGTGTCCCGTGATTCTGAAGATGACTGACGAGACCGATTCCAGATGTGCAGTCTTTATGGCATTTGGGGCATTTGTTGTCATGCGGGATGTGTGGTGATGTGTTATCACTTCGGGTCATGGCATGAACGTTTTGCCATTTGGGCTCTTCCTCTTCATTTTCTTGTCGTTGCGGCTCAAAATGTTGGCGATCCTTCACCACAGACTCTGCTGCCTCGAGCTTCGGTCCAAGGTGACGATCTCCCAGGTATGAATGTCAATGTTGCCACTCTTCATGTTGGACCTCTGCACATCCTTGGAGCGCTTCTTTTGTGCTCCTCTGCCCTGACTGAGCCTGGAGAAGATGACCTGCTTTGGGACCCTGGTATCTGACACCGGAACTGTATAACCAAATCACCGAAGCTGATGGCGGATGATTATATCCTCGATGCTTATGGTACCTGCATGTGAGAGGAAACTGATGTTTCTGTCCTACAACTTAAGATGTAAGGTCTGCGCTGGCAGCGTTGATGCATTGACTTCAGAGCTTTGAGGTGCCATTGATGCGTTGCCCATGTTTCGGCCCAATGCAGTACAGAATTGACCACGACCGCATGGTAGACCATGAGTTTGGTGTTAATTTTGACATCATGGTCTTCAACCACTCGCTTCCTCAGTTGACCAAAGGCTGCACCAATAGATTTCAGGCAGTGTTCGATCTCTTTGTCAATATCAGCCGTCTATGAAAGATACCATTGAAGCTACTGGAAGTGTTCCAAATTTCCCAGGCACCCATCATGAATCCTAATCAATGGGGGAAGGACTTCTGCATTTGGAGTTTACTGATGGTAGGCTTTAGCTATCTGAATGTTGAGTGTCAATGCCATCTTCTCAAATACCTCAGTAAATACATCAATGATTCTCTGGATTTCCATTTCCAATACAGCATTTGCTGCAGCATCACCAGCGTATTGGAGCTCAGTGACTGGGGTCGGCAAGGTCTTAGTTTGTGATTGGATTCATCTGAGAGTAAATAGTTTACTGTCCATTCCAGTTGTAAGCTGCAATCCATCGGGGAGCTTGTCTCTATTCAGACGGAGCAAAGAAGCAAGGAAGGTCAAAAACAGAGTTGAAGCGACCATTCAACCTTGTTTCTCATCCGTCTTAACAGCAAACAGACTAATGTATCCATTGTTAAGGATCGCCACTCGCATTTCATCATGAAACAGGCAGAGGGTGGGAACATTTTGGAGGACTTGCATATTTCAGCAGAATCTTCCAGCGTCCCTCATGAATTACAGAGTCAAGTGCCTTTGTCAAATCAAAGAACGCTATGTAGAGAGGTTGATTTGTTCGTGACATATTTTCTTGTAGCTGGCGACATGTAAAAATCATGTTGGCCGTGCCTCTTGATAGCCTAAGGCCACATTGAGATTCAAGGAGTATCTCTTGAGCAAGCATAATAAGTCGATTCAGAAGGGTTCTTGTAATGATCTTTTCTGCAATGGGAATCAGGGGAGATGTCTGTGTAATTTGCACCACTGCATTTGTCCTCTTTCTAGAAGATTGTCACAATGATGGTGTCCTTGAGTTAATTTGGGACGTCCTGTTCATTCCAGCTCTGTGGGATCAGGGCATGGAGCTGTAATGTTAGTTCCTCTCCTCCCTCCTTCCTTCATTTGTGTGATGGCTTGCATCATCTCCATAGACGTTGGTGGAGTTCTGAGCTCATCCCTAATTAGGTGTTGTGGGGTGGAGTTGAAAACACACTCTTCAGCGACTGATACTTGATTGAAAAAGTCTTCAAATTGGACCCAGCAACATGCTACCTCTGCAACAAACGCAGCCAAGAGCTGCCATGCCGGAGTGGAGCTCCTCCAGCTCACACTGAGTTGGGAAACACGGTACAAACCATCGCTGTACAAGATGTAGTACAGCCAACTGCTGCTGTTGACAGAGTATTATGTCTCCAACAAATGAAATGGAAAGAAAGGACTTTCCAAAATACATCCATTGAGTAGGCACGCCTGAAAGGTGGAATTGAACCACTCTGTTGCTAGACAGCTACAGGTTTGAAGCCTGCACCCCAGACCACTGAGGGTCATTCAGGAATTTTTTATTTTTTGTCGGAGCGGTATATAAACCACCAATGTCTTCCTCCTTTTTAGTTTGCAGCGATTTATTCTGTGCTTTTTAAAATATCTCTCTGCCTATTATTCCGCAAGTCTTCAAATTACAAACTGAAATCACTGCAGCAAAGAAGTTTCAACTCAGTTCACATGGATGATGCCTGCAAACCCATCACAATCTGCAGACTCATATGCAAATATTGTACATTCTTATTGGACAAGATTGCCAATTCAGAAGTGCTGGAGCCTGCTAATTCCACCAGCACAGAGTCATTGTTAAGCCAACAAAGTCTGTGCTGGCTCGGCCACGTTAATCGGGTGCATGACTGCCGTACACACAAAGACATTTTGAATGGTGAATTGGTCACTGGCTCATGTCCTCCTGGGATTCCATACCTCTGTTACAGGGACACTTGCAAACCAGGTATCAAAATTGCGGACATCCACACTAGAAGACAGTGACTCGGGGCCATGACATCTGGATGCTGACTGTTTGGAGAGGCATTGGAATAGGTGGGAAAAAATGAAAAGCTTAGCCAGCCAAGGAGAGGGCCCAGAGAGAACAGAGGCCAGTGACTTGTACACCTTCTCAGGCCGCTGTCTTTTATTACTATTATTGTTCCTGTTATTATTGGCTGTCCCTCGCTAGTGAGGATGATTGTGTCCCGTGATTCTGAAGATGACTGACGAGACCGATTCCAGATGTGCAGTCTTTATGGCATTTGGGGAATTTGTTGTCATGCGGGATGTGTGGTCATGTGTTATCACGTCGGGTCATGGCGTGAACGTTTTGCCATTTTGGCTCTTCCTCTTCATTTTCTTGTCGTTGCGGCTCAAGATGTTGGCGATCCTTCACCACAGACTCTGCTGCCTCGAGCTTCGGTCCAAGGTGACGATCTCCCAGGAATGAATGTCAATGTTGCCTCTCTTCATGTGGGCTCTCTGCACATCCTTGGAGCGCTTCTTTTGTGCTTCTCTGCCCTGACTGGGCCTGGAGAAGATGACCTGCTTTGGGACCCTGGTATCTGACACCGGAACTGTATAACCAAACCACTGAAGCTGATGGCGGATGATCATATCCTCGATGCTTATGTGAGCACCTGCATGTGAGAGGAAACTGAAGTTGGTGTTTCTGTCCTACAACTTAAGATGTAAGATCTGCGCTGGCAGCGTTGATGCAATGACTTCAGATCTTTGAGGTGCCATTGATGTGTTGCCCATGTTTCGGCCCAATGCAGTACAGAATTGACCACGACCGCATGGTAGACCATGAGTTTGGTGTTAATTTTGACATCATGGTCTTCAACCACTCGCTTCCTCAGCTGACCAAATGCTGCACCAATAGATTTCAGGCAGTGTTCGATCTCTTTGTCAATTTCAGCCGTCTATGAAAGATACCTTTGAAGCTACTGGAAGTGTTCCAAATTTCCCAGGCACCCATCATGAATCCTAATCAATGGGGGAAGGACTTCTGCATTTGGAGTTTACTGATGGTAGGCTTTAGCTATCTGAATGTTGAGTGTCAATGCCATCTTCTCAAATACCTCAGTAAATACATCAATGATTCTCTGGATTTCCATTTCCAATATAGCATTTGCTGCAGCATCACCAGCGTATTGGAGCTCAGTGACTGGGGTCGGCAAGGTCTTAGTTTGTGATTGGATTCATCTGAGAGTAAATAGTTTACTGTCCATTCCAGTTGTAAGCTGCAATCCATCGGGGAGCTTGTCTCTACTCAGACGGAGCAAAGAAGCAAGGAAGGTCAAAAACAGAGTTGAAGCGACCATTCAACCTTGTTTCTCATCCGTCTTAACAGCAAACAGACTAATGTATCCATTGTTAAGGATCGCCACTCGCATTTCATCATGAAACAGGCAGAGGGTGGGAACATTTTGGAGGACTTGCATATTTCAGCAGAATCTTCCAGCGTCCCTCATGAATTACACAGCCAAGTGCCTTTGTCAAATCAAAGAACACTATGTAGAGAGGTTGATTTGTTCGTGACATATTTTCTTGTAGCTGGCGACATGTAAAAATCATGTTGGCCGTGCCTCTTGATAGCCTAAGGCCACATTGAGATTCAAGGAGTATCTCTTGAGCAAGCATAATACGTCGATTCAGAAGGGTTCTTGTAACGATCTTTTCTGCAATGGGAATCAGGGGAGATGGCTGTGTAATTTGCACCACTGCATTTGTCCTCTTTCTAGAAGATTGTCACAATGTTGGTGTCCTTGAGGTAATTTGGGACGTCCTGTTCATTCCAGCTCTGTAGGATCAGGGCATGGAGCTGTAATGTTAGTTCCTCCCCTCCCTCCTTCCTTCATTTGTGTGATGGCTTGCATCATCTCCATAGATGTTGGTGGAGTTCTGAGCTCATCCCTAATTAGGTGTTGTGGGGTGGAGTTGAAAACACTCTCTTCAGCGACTGATACTTGATTGAAAAAGTCTTCAAATTGGACCCAGCAACATGCTACCTCTGCAACAAACGCAGCCAAGAGCTGCCATGCCAGAGTGGAGCTCCTCCAGCTCACACCGAGTTGGGAAACACGGTACAAACCATCGCTGTACAAGATGGAGTACAGCCAACTGCTGCTGTTGACAGAGTATTATGTCTCCAACAAATGAAATGGAAAGAAAGGACTTTACAAAACACATCCATTTAGTAGGGACACCTGAAAGGTGGAATTGAACCACTGTGCCACTAGACAGATACAGGTTTGAAGCCTGCACCCCAGACCATTGAGGGTCATCCAGATATAATTTGTTGTTTGTCTGAGCGGTATATAAACCACCAATGTCTTCCTCCTTTTTAGTTTGCAGCGATTTATTGTGTGCTTTTTAAAATATTTCTCTGACTATTATTCTGCAAGTCTTCAAATTACAAACTGAAATCAATGCAGCAAAGAAGTTTCAACTCAGTTCACATGGATGATGCCTGCAAACACATCACAATCTGCAGACTCATATGCAAATATTGTACATTCTGATTGGACAAGGTCGCCAATTCAGAAGTGCTGGAGCCTGCTAATTCCACCAGCACAGAGTCATTGTTAAGCCAACAAAGTCTGTGCTGGCTCGGCCACGTTAATCAGGTGCATGACTGCCGTACACACAAAGACATTTTGAATGGTGAATTGGTCACTGGTTCATGTCCACCTGGGATTCCATACCTCTGTTACAAGGACACCTGCAAGCCAGATATCAAAATTGCAGACATCCACACTAGAAGACAGTGACTCGGGGCCATGACATCTGGATGCTGACTGTTTGGAGAGGCATTGGAATAGGTGGGAAAAAATGAAAAGCTTAGCCGGCCAAGGAGATGGCCCAGAGAGAACAGAGGCCAGTGACTTGTACACTTTCTCAGGCCGCTGTCTTTTATTACTATTATTGTTCCTGTTATTATTGGCTGTCCCTCGCTTGTGAGGATGATTGTGTCCCGTGATTCTGAAGATGACTGACGAGACCGATTCCAGATGTGCAGTCTTTATGGCATTTGGGGAATTTGTTGTCATGCGGGATGTGTGGTCATGTGTTATCACTTCGGGTCATGGCGTGAACGTTTTGCCATTTTGGCTCTTCCTCTTCATTTTCTTGTCGTTGCGGCTCAAGATTTTGGCGATCCTTCACCACAGACTCTGCTGCCTCGAGCTTCGGTCCAAGGTGACGATCTCCCAGGAATGAATGTCAATGTTGCCTCATTTCATGTTGGCTCTCTGCACATCCTTGGAGCGCATCTTTTGTGCTCCTCTGCCCTGACTGAGCCTGGAGAAGATGACCTGCTTTGGGACCCTGGTATCTGACACCTGAGCTGTATAACCAAACCACCGAAGCTGATGGCGCATGATTATATCCTCGATGCTTATGGTACCTGCGTGTGAGAGGAAACTGATGTTAGTGTTTCTGTCCTCCCACTTAAGATGTAAAATCTGCGCTGGCAGCGTTGATGCAATGACTCCAGAGCTTTGAGGTGCCTTTGATGCGTTGCCCATGTTTCGGCCCAATGCAGTACAGAATTGACCACGACCGCATGGTAGACCATGAGTTTGGTGTTAATTTTGACATCATGGTCTTCAACCACTCGCTTCCTCAGTTGACCAACGGCTGCTCCAATAGATTTCAGACAGTGTTCGATCTCTTTGTCAATATCAGCCGTCTATGAAAGATACCATTGAAGCTACTGGAAGTGTTCCAAATTTCCCAGGCACCCATCATGAATCCTAATCAATGGGGGAAGGACTTCTGCATTTGGAGTTTACTGATGGTAGGCTTTAGCTATCTGAATGTTGAGTGTCAATGCCATCTTCTCAAATACCTCAGTAAATACATCAATGATTCTCTGGATTTCCATTTCCAATATAGCATTTGCTGCAGCATCACCAGCGTATTGGAGCTCAGTGACTGGGGTCGGCAAGGTCTTAGTTTGTGATTGGATTCATCTGAGAGTAAATAGTTTACTGTCCATTCCAGTTGTAAGCTGCAATCCATCGGGGAGCTTGTCTCTATTCAGACGGAGCATGGAAGCAAGGAAGGTCAAAAACAAACTTGAAGCGCAAGTACAACCTTGTTTCTCTCTTGTCTTAACCTGAAATTGTCTGTAATGGATCCATTGTTAAGGATCGCCACTCACATATCATCTTGAAACAGGCAGAGAATGGTGACATTTTTGAGAACATGCATATTTCAGCAGAATCTTCCGGCGTCCCTCATGACTCACAGAGTCAAGTGCCTTTGTCAAAACAAAGATCGCTATGTAGAGAGGTTGATGTTGTTCGTGACATTGTTATTGCAGCTGGTGAGCTGTAAAAATCATGTCGGCCTTGCCTCTTGATGGCCTAAGCCCACATTTAGATTCAAGGACTATCTCTTCAGCAAGTATAATAAGTTGATTCAGAATGGTTCTTGTAACAATCTTTTCTGCAATGGAAATCAGGGAGATGCCTGTGTAATTTGCACCACTGCATTTGTCCCCTTTCTAGAAGATTGTCAGAATGATGGTGTCCTTGAGGTAATTTGGGACGTCCTGTTCATTCCAGCTCTGTAGGATCAGGGCATGTAGCTGTAATGTTAGTTCCTCCCCTCCCTCCTTCCTTCATTTGTGTGATGGCTTGCATCATCTCCATAGATTTTGGTGGAGTTCTGAGCTCATCCCTAATTAGGTGTTGTGGGGTGGAGTTGAAAACACTTTCGTCAGCGACTGATACTTGATTGAAAAAGTCTTTAAATTGCACCCAGCAACATGCTACCTCTGCAGCAAACGCAGCCAAGAGCTGCCATGCCAGAGTGGAGCTCCTCCAACTCACACCGAGTTGGGAAACACGGTATAAACCGTCGCTGTACAAGATGGAATACTGCCAACTGCTGCTGTTGACAGAGTATTATATCTCCAACAAACGAAATGGAAAGGACTTGCAAAAACACGTCCATTCAGTAGCAACGGCTGAAATGTGGAATTGAACCACTCTGTCGCTAGACAGCTACAGGTTTGAAGCCTGCACCCCAGACCACTGACGTTCATCCAGGGACTGTTCATCATTTGTCTGAGCGGTATATAAACCACAAAGTCTTCATCCTTTTTATTTTGCAGTCTTCTATTCTGTGCTTTATTAAATATCTCCCTGACTATCATTGCGCAACTCTTCAATTTACAAACTGAAGCAAAGAAGTTTCAAATCAGTTCATATGGATGATGCCTGCAAACCCATCACAATCTGAAGACTCATATGCAAATATTGTACCATTCTGATTGGACAAGGTCACCAATTCAGAAGTGCTGGAGCCTGCTAGTTCCACCAGCACAGAGTCATTGTTAAGCCAACGACATCTGTGCTGGCTCGGCCACGTTTATCGGGTGCATGACTGCCGTACACACAAAGACATTTTGAATGGTGAATTGGACACTGGCTCATGTCCTCCTGGGATTCCATACTTCTCTTACAAGGACACCTGCAAGCCAGGTATCAAAATTGCGGACATCCACACTGGAAGACAGTGACTGGTGGCCGTGACATCTGGATGCTGACTGTTTGGAGAGACATTGGAATAGGCAGGAAAACTGAAAAGCTTAGCCGGCCAAGGAGAGGGCCCAGAGACAACAGAGGCCAATGACTTGTACACCTTCTCAGGCCGCTGTCTTTTATTACTATTATTGTTCTTGTTATTATTGGCTATCCCTCGCTAGTGAGGATGATTGTGTCCCGTGATTCTGAAGATGACTGACGAGACCGATTCCAAATCTGCAGTCTTTATGTCATGTGGGGCATTTGTTGTCATGCGGGATGTGTGGTCATGTTTTATCAGTTTGGGTCATGGCGTGTTCGTTTTGCCATTTTGGCCCTTCATCTTCATTTTCTTGTCGTTGTGTCTCAAAATGTTGGGATCCTTCACCACAGACTCTGCTGCCTCGAGCTTCGGTCCAAGGCGACGATCTCCCAGAAATGAATGTCAATGTTGCCTCTCTTCATGTAGGCTCTCTGCACATCCTTGGAGCGCTTCTTTTGTGCTCCTCTGCCTTGACTGAGCCTGGAGAAGATGACCTGCTTTGGGGTATCTGACACCTGAACTGTATAATCAACCCCAGGAAGCTGATGCCGCATGTTCACATCCTCGATGCTTATGGTACCTGCGTGTGAGAGGAAACTGATGTTGGTGTTTCTGTCCTCCCAATTAAGATGTAAGATCTGCGCTGGCAGTGTTGATGCAATGACTCCAGAGCTTTGAGGTGCCTCTGATGTGTTGCCCATGTTTCAGCCCAATGCAGTACAGAATTGATCACGACCGCATGATAGACCATGAGTTTGGTGTTAATTTTGACATCATGGTCTTCAACTACTCACTTCCTCAGTTGACCAAAGGCTGCACGAACAGATTTCAGGCAGTGTTCAATCTCTTTGTCAATATCAGCCTTCTGTGTAAGATACCTTCCATGATATTGGAAGTGTTCCACATTTCCAAGGCACCCATCCTGATTCCTAATCAATGGGTGTTGGACTTCTGCATTTGGAGCACGCCTGAAAGGTGGAATTGAACCTCTCTCGCTAGACAGCTACAGGTTTGAAGCCTGTACCCCAGACCACTGAGGGTCATCCAGGCATTGCTTATCATCCGCCTGAGCAATATACACCCAGCAGCAGGCTACCGCTGCAACAAATGTTCGATTTCTTTGTCACTGTCAGCCTTCTGTGAAAGATAACTTCCAAGATACTGGAAGTGTTCCACATTTCCCATGCACCCATCATGAATCCGAATCAATGGTGCCGGGGAATGTGCATTTGGAGATTGCTGATGGACGGCTTTGGTTTTCTGAATGTTGATTGTAAGTCCCATCTTCTCATATACCTCAGTAAATATGCCGATGATTCTCCAGAGATCCGTTTCAGTCACAGCACTTAATGTAGCATCATCAGCATATTGCAGCTGAATGTCTGAGGTCGGGGTGATCTTAGCTTCTGATCGGAGTCACCTGAGATCAAATATTTTACTGTCCATTCGATATATAAGCTGCATTCCAGTAGGGAGCTTCTCTGTAGTCAGGCGGAGCATGGCAGCAAAGATGATCGAAAAAAGAGTTGGATCAATGACACAACCTTGTTTTCCTGTTGTCTTAACCTCAAAAGGTGTGTAATGGATCTGTTCTGAAGGATCACTGCTCACATATCATCACGAAGGAGGCGGAGGTTGATAACGAAATTTTGAAGACATCCATGTTTCAGCAAAATCTTCTAGAGTCCTCACGATTTCCCGAGTCAAAGGCATTTGTCAAGTCAAAGAACGCTATGTAGAGAGGTTGATGTTGTAAATGACATTTTTCTTGTAGTTGGTGAACTGTAAAAATCTTGTTGGCCGTGCCTATTCGTAATGACTTGATATACTGGACGTATTTCTACTTGAAACGGATTGTGCATGTTGATGGCTACATACCGTCTAGACTTGCTCTCCAGCTCTCACTATTGGTATGCATGGCTCTTGCCCAGTTTGGCATAGGATTTGCCTCCAGCTAGCTTTGCATCCAAGTCTTCTATCGTTGGGATGGGATATTAACCTAGTTTAGCTGCCTTGTTCATCATCAATTTATAGTTCCCACAAATGCGTATAGTTTGATCAGGTCAGGTTTCACCACAGGGACTATGGGCGCTGCCCATTATGAAAATTGGTTAAATGTTGCCTATCTTTTCCAAGTGGCACAGTTCTGCATTTACCTTCTCCTTTCACTCATAAGGCACTGGTCTGACCTTAACGAAATGGAGTGTCGCCTGAGAATCTATGTATATTTTTGCTTTCAAGCCTTTTAACTTGCCTAATTCATCACAAAATACACTGCCATATTTCCTTAGCAGCTTAGGAACTCCTTCTGTTCTCAAGTGAAATATTTCAGACCTGTTGAGCTCAATTTTATTATTATGCATGGTTTTGGCTGAAAATGCACCTTCACAAGGCCTGTTAATTCGCTAAAAGATTTAGAATTGGGCACGTACGGGGCTGTCAGACTGTGGATGATTTTGTATGTCTTGCTACCACATACACTCAAAAGGATTGCTTTTTGCTCCTCCTTCGCTGTAATTTTATTCACCATGAAATAAAAACCTAGGCACGCTATAAACAGGCTCCAGTCTTCCATAGACGTGTCATAAGGGTCGATTCTGCTGAAGAGTGGCGTGACCAGGGAGTATACTTTTGTTTTTTGCTTAAGAACTGATATACTCACATTCACAAGATGAGGTGAAGTATCTGAGCTATTTTACCCTCATCGCCAAATGTAACTATTTGACATACCAGACAGGTTTCCACTTGAAACAGATAACTTTATTACAGGGAGCTTTTCAGAAGCTATGTGCTTAAACCAGGTCCTTGACTAGAAAGCCATGCCCCCCCCAGATTACCTGATTTTAGGGCTCACTTGGTAGAGTGCACAAGACCAATCACGCGACACCTTGTGGGCAGTAGGAAAAAGCTATACCATCAATCACTACACTATTGATGGCCTAGACCCACATTGAGATTTCGGGGAGCAGCTCTTCAGCAAATGTAATAAATTGATTCAGAATGGTTCTTGTAATGACCTTTCCTGCAATGGAAATCAGGGAGATGCCTCTGTAATTTCCACCATTGGATTTGTCCCCTTTCTTGAAGATTGTCACAATCATGGCATCCTTGAGGTAATTCGGGACATCCTGTTCATTCCAGATCTGTAGGAGCTGTAACATTAGTTCCTCTTCTCTATGCTTAAAGATTTAAATGGGGGTACCATCTTTATTGTTCTTCATTTGTATGATGGCTTCCATTACCTCCATAGGCATTGGCGAAGTTCTGAGCTCATCTCTAACCGAGTGTTTTGAGATGGATAAAAACAAAAAACTGCGGGTGCTGGAAATTCAAAACAAAAACAGAAACAGAAATACCTGGAAAAACTCAGCCGGTTTGGCAGCATCGGCGGAGGAGAGCACAGTTGATGTTTCGAGTCCTCGTGACCCTTCAACAGAACTAAGTAAAATTAGGAAAGGGGTGAAATATAAGATGGTTTAAGGGTGGGGGGGGAGGGGTGGTTTTGCTGGGACAAGCAGCCAGTGATAGGTGGAGATACCAAAAAGCTGTCACAGACAAAAGAACAAAGAGGTGTTGAAGGTGGTGATATTATCTAAAGGAATGTGCTAATTAAGAGTATAAGACAGGACAGATAAGGTATAGATAGCTCTAGTGGGGATGGGCGAATACTAAAAGGTAGAAATAAACAATGATGGAAATATATTTAAAATTAGTGGAAATAGGTGGGAAAAGAAAAAATCTATATAAATTATTGGAAAAAACAAAAAGGAGGGGGGAGAAATGGGAAGGGGGTGGGGATGGAGGAGAGAGTTCAAGATCTAAAATTGTTGAACTCAATATTCAGTCCGGAAGGCTGTAAAGTGCCTGGTCAGAAGATGAGGTGCTGTTCCTCCAGTTTGCGTTGAGCATCACTAGAACAATGCAGCAAGCCAAGGACAGACATGTGGGCAAGAGAGCAGGGTGGAGTGTTGAAATGGCAAGCGACAGGGAGGTCTGGGTCATTTTTGCGGTCAGACCGAAGGTGTTGCGCAAAGTGGCCACCCAGTCTGCGTTTGGTCTCTCCAATATAGAGGAAACCACATTGGGAGCAACGAATGCAGTAGACTAAGTTGGGGGAAATGCAAGTGAAATGCTGCTTCACTTGAAAGGAGCGTTTGGGCCCTTGGACGGTGAGGAGAGAGGAAGTGAAGGGGCAGGTGTTGCATCTTCTGAGTTTGCATGGGGAGGTGCTGTGGGAGGAGGAGTAGGGGGTGATGGAGGAGTGGACCAGGCTGTCACGGAGGGAACGATCCCTACGGAATGCCGCCAGGGTGGGTGAAGGGAAGATGTGTTTGGTGGTGGCATCATGCTGGAGTTGGCGGAAATGGAGGAGGATGATCCTTTGAATGCGAAGGCTGATGGGGTGATAAGTGAGGACAAGGGGGACCCTATCATGTTTCTGGGAGGGAGGAGAAGGCTTGAGGATGCACAGGAGATGGGCTGGACATGGTTGAGGGCCTTGTCAACTACCATGGGTGGAAAACCTCAGTTAAGGAAGAAGGAGGACATGTCAGAGGAACTGTTTTTGAAAGTAGCATCATCAGGACAGATGCGACGGAGGTGAAGGAACTGGGAGAATGGGATGGCGTCCTTACAGGAAGCAGCGTGTAAGGAGCTGTAGTTGAGTTAGCTGTGGGAGTCGGTAGGCTTGTAATGGATATTGGTGGACAGTCTATCACCAGAAATTGAGACAGAGAGGTCAAGGAAGGGAATGGAAGTGTCAGAGATGGACCATGTGAAAATGATGGAAGGGTGGAGATTGGAAGCAAAATTAATAATTTTTTCCAGGTCCCGACGAGAGCATGAAGCAGCACCGCCCTTGTTAACAGGTTTGATGACAATGTTAGGGCTGGACCTGAGAGGATGGAGTGCAATACCTTCAGAGAGAGACAGGTTAGAATGGGTGAGAGGAGCAGAGAAATTGAGACGACTCATGTCACGCCGACAGTTCTCAATGAAAAGATCAAGAGAAGGTAAGAATCAAGTGCTAAGGAACACAAGCTCCAACAACTCATCGACACCAACACCCATCCAGGACCCTCCACCCCTGCCTGTCCCTCTGTCCCCACCCCATCTTCCAATCCCAGCCCCGGCCATATTTTCACTATACCCCCTGACCTTCCCCTCTCGGACGCTGAATGTTCAGTGCTCAGCAAAGGACTTTGTTTCATACCCTTACGCCCTCATCTCAATGAATTTCGGACTCGGCACGATGCTGAACTCTTCTTCCACCGCCTTCGTCTCCGTGCTCACTTCTTTGGGCACGAGTCCTCTCCCCGTTCAACAGATCCTTTTACCCACCTCTAATATTCTCCCTCCACCTGGACCCCTCCCTCTGGATTCTTACTTTCTCTTGATCTTTTCATTGAGAACTGTCGGCATGACATTAGTCGTCTCAATTTCTCTGCTCCTCTCACCCATTCTAACTTGTCTCTCTCTGAACTTATTGCACACCATTCTCTCAGGTCCAACCCTAACATTGCCATCAAACCCGCTGACAAGGGTGGTGCTGTTGTTGTCTGACCTCTACCTCGCAGAGGCTGAGTGTCAGCTCGCAGACACTTCCTCCTACCTCTTCCTGGACCATGACCCCACCACTGAACATCAAGCCATTGTTTCCAGGACTGTCACTGACCTCATCTCCTCTGGAGATCTTCCTTCCACAGCTTCCAACCTGATAGTCACCCAACCTTGGACAGCCCGCTTCTTCCTCCTACCCAAGATCCACAAACAAGACTGTCCCGGCAGACTGATTGTGTTGGCCTGTTCCTGCCTCACGGAACTCATTTCTCGCTATCTTGACTCCCTTCTCTCTCCCCTTGTCTTTACAGCCTTCCGGACTGAATATTGAGTTCCACAATTTTAGATCTTGAACTCTCTCCTCCATCCCTACCCTCTTCCGGTTTCTTCCCCCTCCTTTTTGTTTTTTTTCCAATAATTTATGTAGATTTTTTCTTTTCCCACCTATTTCCACTAATTTCAAATGTATTTCCACCATTGTTTATTTCTACCTTTTAGTATTCCCCCACCCCCACTAGAGCTATCTGCTCCTTATCTGATGTCCTGTCTTATACTCTTAATTAGCACATTCCTTTAGATAATATCACCACCTTCAGCACCTCTTTGTTCTTTTGTCTGTGACAGCTTTTGGTTATCTCCTCCTATCACTGGCTGCTTGTCCCAACAAAACATCCCCTCCCTCTTAAACCACCTTATATTTCACCCCTTTCCTAATTTTACTTAGTTCTGTTGAAGGGTCATGAGGACTCAAAACGTCAACTCCGCCGATGCTGCCAGACCTGCTGAGCTTTTCCAGGTATTTCTGCTTCTGTTTTTGTTTTGTGATGGAATTGGAAACACTCTCGTCAGCAATTGATCCTTGATTGAAAAGGTCTTCAAAAGGCTCCCACCAATTGCAGCAGAGAAGTGCCATGCCACTTAGCCTCAGCAGGAAAAGGTGAGAAACATGCTGCAAACCATTGTTTAATGAGATGGATGGCAGCTGCCTTCAGCATATGAATTGGAAATGAGTTTTAAAAATGCCAGCTTTGGGCAGCAGCGCCCGAAAGGTGGAATTGAACCACTCTGTCGCTAAACAGCTACAGGTTTGAAGCCTGCACCCCAGACCACTGAGGATCATCCGGGCACTGTTTAAAATCTATGCAAGGAGTATATAAATGATGAATATCTTCATCACTTTTAGTTTGTGGTGACTTATTTTCTATCTGACTATTACTCGGTAACTCTTCAAAGAATGATCTTGAAATCGCCGCAGTAAAGGTGTTTTGACTCATTTCACACGGATGACGCCTCCGATCTCGCCGCGCTCTGTATGCAAATATACCACTTTCTGATTGGCCGCCGCAACCGTTCTGAGACGCGAAACTTCAATGTCATTTTGCAACTTGCTCTTTCAGTGATGTTGCACCCTCGGAGTGTCCTGGAGGAGGAATTCAATCCCCAAATAATAACACAACACCGCCCCTCACAGACTCACCTCGCCCTGGGAGTGATTTCAATCATCGCATAGAAACACAAACCCCCGTTAATAATGCATTCTCAAGCGTCTCTCCTTCTGGCATTAAAGCCGCTTTATTCTTTCCACATCAGAACTTCACACTACAATCTGCCCTTCATACTTTTCCCGAAACGCCGATCTCCCAAGAAAATTAGTAATTGTTCTGAGAAACGTTCTCACATTTCCTGACTGATAACAGATTTCCAAACTCTCAATTTTTTTTTTCCTGGATTAATGCCTTTCCTAACGTCGAGAAACTGGAATTTGATTTAACTTGAAAGCAATTTATTTGTACCGTTTTGCAAAGGAAACATAGCTGAGGGTTTTTTTAAAAAAAAAAACACCCCCAGGGTTGTGGTGATCTGGAATGGCACCACCTCAAAGCAAGCAGATTCAATCATAACTTTCAAAAAAATTGGAAAAATATATGAAGGGAAAAAATATTGCAGGGTAGTGGGGAATGAGTATGGAGAATGGAAATAAGTGGATAGGTCTTTCAGAGAACCAGCACAGGCATGATGGGCAGAATGGACTCTTTTGGTGCTATGTAATTCTAACATGCAGGTGCAGCAGGCAATTAGGAAGGCTAATGGGATGATAGCCTTTATCACAAGAGGCTTTGAGTACAGGAGTAGTGAAGTCTTGCTTCAATTGCATAGAAGCTTGGTTAGACTGCACCTGGAATACTGTGTGCAGTTTTGGTCTCCTTACCTCAGAAAGGATATTATTGCCATAGTGGAAGTACAACGAAGGTTCACCAGGCTTGTTCTGGGGATGGCGGGACTGTCTTATGAAGGGAGACTGGGTAAACTGGGCCTGTATTCTCTAGAGTTTCGAAGAATGATAGGTGATCTCATTGAAATCTACAAAATACTTAAAAGGAATATACAGGGTAGAAGCAGATAAGATGTTTCCCCAGTTGGGGAGTCTAGAAGCAGCGGACACAATTTCAAAATAAGGGGGAAGCCACTTAGCACCAAGATGAGGAGAAATTTCTTTACTCAGAAGCTTGTGAATCTTTGGAATTCTCTACCCCAGAGGGCCGTGGAAGCTCAGTCATTGAGTATGTTTAATGTAGAGATTGATAGATTTCTGATTAACAATAACATAAAAGGTTATGGGGATAGTGTGGTTAAAAGGCATTGAAGTGTTTGATCAGCCATTATCATATTGAATGGCAGAGCAGGCTCAATGGGCTGAATGGCCTTCTCCTGTTCCTATGTTCCTATATGATTTTATAGGATATTTATTCATCTTCCATCTAGGCACATAGGAACGTAGAAATAGGAACAGGCCATTTAGCCTCTCCAGCCTGTTCTGCCATTAAATGAGATTATTGCTGATCTGTGACCTACTCTCCTTACTTTCACTAACACACCATGACTGGTTTTAAAATGTTTCCCTCCTTCCCTGTGCTCCATTTTACTTCTTTTTCCTCTCTCAATTCTTTCATTTTTTTCACCTTCCTTCCACAGCCACTTCTTTCTCTTTCTCTCTCTCTCCCCAGAAAGGCAATCACTCCAATGTTATTATTTTTCTTCTTTCTTTATCACCTTTTTACTTCCTCTGCTGGCACCCTTCATCCCACTCTTTCCATGCTCCTCATGCAATGGGGCCCTTCTTTGATGTGGGATCGGCCCTCAGTTGGAAGGGTCTGGATCCCTTGTGGCCTAATCCAATGTCCGGAGTAGACCGGCCATTGGATTAGGACATTGCCTGATTGAACAGGCAAACTTCACATTGTATTTTTTTCCATGAATCTTGTAAACATTTTGAGTGACTGACAGCTGTTGAATGGCTTGGGAGCAAAATCGCATGGGGTGCATTCCGGTATATAAAAAAAAAATCACTGGTAAGATGTTGCCTGAGTATTTCCAGCATTCTCTGTCTTTATTTTGGGTTTGCAGTATGTACTGATTTTGTACCACATGTGGAGAAGATCTGCCATCAAGCTTGAAAATGTTTGGAGGAGTCTCTTTCCCCCCTTCCTCGCTGTATTAACTTTCCCCTCTCCATTACCCCTGCCTCCTTACGCTACTGCCCCTCTGCCTAACATCCTCACTATTACCCCTGCTTACTTTCTAACCCTATTTCCTCATACTATTTATTTCCTCATACTATCTCACCTCTGTTTATTCTCTTACTCTATTCCTCTTTCTCAATGAGTCTGTCCCAATCCCTCTTTTCCATGAAACACCCTTGCTTCCCTGGAATTCCTGTTTCTTCGATTCAATCCTCTGATTTATTCGCCCAGTGTCGCCCCCGCCTGCCGTTCACTTCAATTGCCTACCTAACTCTAGCTCGCCTCCCTTCCCTCGTCACATCCTCTTGTCCTTTTCAATTTTATCATTGTGTGCTTCCACCCCTTGTTCTTTTCTGTGTGTGTGTGTGATGCAATCCCCTTCCTGCCGTCCCGCTCTCCCGATGACTCGGCTCGGAAATCGTTTGTGAAGCGGTGGCTGGGGGACCTGAGTCAGCCCCCTTCCAGACAGCCGATTCCGGGTAACCTTGGTCTCCCGATGCCTGTAAATCAGGCGCATTGGACATGGGTGAATGATGTAAGCCCCTGGCAGCAGCCGAGGAGGGGGAGTAATAAAGGACCTGTCCTGCCTTGGACATGTGGAGGAGAGGAAACCTCAGGGGAGTTAAGCAACCCACAGCTTAGGACTTGAATGGGATTTGAACCTCCTTTGGTCAGGGAGAGTTACAGAGCAGATAAAACACAGCTCACATCTCTGGATTTACAGTCACTGTCAGAATATATTAGTTTATTCCCGTTCTCTCCTTCTCTATGACATTTCTCTCTTGCATATTCTACTTTCCACATTCCCCCTCTTCTCTTCCCTATTTGCTCTCCACCCTCCCCTCCCCTATCTTCATTCTGTTTCTTTCTCAATGTCTGCCTATTTCTTGTCAATTCTTGCTTTTTCCTTAGGGATAGGGAGAAACTGTTCCACTGGCGGAAGGGTCAAGAACTGGGGTGGTTGGCATTAGAACCAAAGCCGACACAAGGAATACCTTTTTTACACAGCGATTGGTTAGGATCTGGAATGCACTGCCTGAGAGTTTTTAAAAATTAATTTACAGGTAGTGTGGCCGAGGCAGACATAATCGTGGCTTTCAAAAGGTGGACTTGGATAATTATCTGAAGGGAAAAAATTTGAAGAGTGGTGGAGGGGATTGGCTGTGAAGCTCTTGCAGAGAGTGGGTTTTTTTTATTCATTCTTGGAATGTGGGCTTCGCTGGCTGGGCCAGCATTTATTGGCCATCCCTAGTTGCCCTTGAGAAGGTGGTAGTGAGCTGCCTTCTTGAACCGCTGCAGTCCATGTAGTGTTGTAGCCCACAGTGCTGTTAGGAAGGAGTTCCAGGATTTTGACCCAGTGACAGTGAAGGAACGGCGATATATTTTCCAAGTCAGGGTGGTGCGTTACTTGAAGAGGAACTTCCAAGTGTTGATGTTCCCATCTATCTGCTGCCCTTGTCCTTCTAGATGGTAGTGGTTGTGTGTTTGGAAGGTGGTTGAAGGAGCCTTGATGAGTAGCTGCAGTGCATCTTGTAGATGGTACACACTGCTGACACAGAGCATCGGTGGTGGAGGGGGTGAATGTTGAAGGTGGTGAATGGTGGGTGTCGATGAAGTGGGCTGCTTTGTCCTGGATGGCGTTGAACTTCTTGAGTGTTGTGGGGGCTGCACTCATCCAGGCAAGTGGAGAGTATTCCCTCACCCTAACTTGGGCCTTGTAGATGATGGACTGGCTTTCTAGGTTCTAACCAGGTTGGTTAGCTCAGTTTGCTAGATGGCTAGAGTGTGGGTTTAATCCCCATACCAGCCATAGTAATTCATGGAGGCCTACCTCATCTTACCCCACACTTATGGCTTGGTGCTCCTCAAAGCTATGTATAACAAATTGTCTCTCTCTAATGAAGATCTAGGTCTTACAGAGAGCTGACACTGTACTTATGGGCCGAATGGCCTCCTTCTGTGCAGTAATTATTGTAAGATTTTCATTTGTTTTTGTTTATTCCCAATTTTCCTCTCTCCTTAAGGTGACCCTGATTTTAACTCCACGTGACTGAGTTAAAATCGGACCCTTAAGACCAGCATTTCTGCCTCACCTCTCCCTGGTTTTAAGGAAATATCATTCTCACCCCATTCTTCACCACCGCCCCCTACCCCCCTCCACCCGCAGCGAACAACGAGCGGCTGAATCGCAATAAACTACCGGGCATACTTTAAATAGTGAGAGGCAGCCTCCACATCGACCCAGAAAATAACGAGACCATCAACAAGAAACACGACCCGCATTTTTTTTTCCTACATTCGAATCACGGATTTTCAATGCAAGTTACATAAATCGTCGCCAATAAGCTATAAATATGTGCAAACGCTTGTCAGAATATAAAACGTATGCTTTGCTAATAATTCAGTGCATTCAATGAACGGTGATATTTAACTGAAGATATATTCACTTCCAAAGAAGGTGAACCAACTGGAACAATCGAATCACACACTCTGCTAATCGGCTTAATCGCCCCTCCTGCATTGTGGAAAAAAAATAGCTCGCTCTTATTTTTGGATGTTGCGATATAGAGAGAAGGTGCTGCTTTTACGAGCTGGTTCCTTGACGCAAATCCTAAAGTGCTCAGAGGCTCTCTCAACAGGAGGGCACAGCCTCGGTGCCAATGTCACCTCCGCGCCCCCTTCTCTTAAAGGGCCAGCTGCATCTCCCAGGAAAGGCATTTTTACTACCGGAAATATGTTAAGCTTCCTTTTACCCTGCACAGCCATTTATCAGTCGGCCTGGACACTGTTTTTACCCCCCACTTCATGGTTTCCAGTTCGACGTCCAGATTTTTTTTTAAGTTTATTCACAGGATGTGGGTGTCACTGTTACATTCCCAGGGGACCTGCACCTTTTTGACCAGTTCACAATGGCTTGCTAGGCCATTTCAGGGGGCAGTTAATTCAGCTGTGGGTCTACAGTTATATAGGTGCCAGACCAGGTAAGGAGAGCAGATTTCATCCCTAGAAGGGCATTAGTAAATTTTTACAGCAATTCACTATTACTGAATGCTAGGCTTTTAATTCCAGATTATGTATTAATTGACTTTAAATTCCCCCAGTGCTGTAGTGGTGGGATTTGAACCCACATCTCCTGATCAATAGTCCAGCACCCTGCATTACTAAAACAGCCATTATATTAGCATACACCCCTGTAGACCACCCCTGTAGAGCCATTGAATCAAACACTCACAGTCTGAGGATCCGGGGTAGACCACTTAGGACTGAGATGAGGAGAAATTTCTTCACCCAGTGAGTGGTGAGCCTGTGGAATTCACTACCGCAGCAAGTAGTTGAGGCAAAAACAATGTATGTTTTCAAGAAGGAGTTAGATATAGCTCTTGGGACAATAGGGATCAAAGGATATGGGGAGAACGCGGGAGCAGGCTAGTGAGTTGGATGATCAGCCATGATCATGATGAATGGCAGAGCAGGCTCGAAGGGCCGAATGGCCTACTCCTGCTCCTATTTTCTATGTATCTATGTTAGGAGGAGGCCATTTGGTCCATCATGCCTGCGCTGCTCCTTGATAGTACAATCCAATAAATTCCACTCCCTCCTCACTACCCACCCCCTCCCCACACTTTGTAGCCTTGTAATTCCCCAGTACTGTACTGAAGTGTCAGCCTAGATTATTGAGAAGATTGACAGCTAAATCTGTACATCAACTATTTTCTGTGTGACTTAATTTGCTCTTTGCGTCTTTTATTTTGTTTCTTTGTCACATCATATGTTAAATATAATGTTAGAGGGCAGCTTATTTATTATTTTTTTCTCAAATTAACAAGATTTGCCAGCGTATTTGTTGAGCCCCCTCCCCATTTCCAATGTTGCTCGCAGCAATTGAACTGAAACCTTGCGACTACAACTGTGTAATGTTAGCCTCAGAATGGTTAACATGCTCATGATGAACTACTTTGTCCACAATTTCCAACAGGTAAAGCAATGGGACAAAGTGACTCTTTAGCAACCCACGCTTTAAATCATACAGCATCATTTCCCGGACCAAATGACAAATTTCGGTCGTGATCATTTTTTTCCATTGGCTTCCTGACGTCGGCTCCAGATGTCAGAAAATTGCTTCTTAATTTACTGCTTTTGGCAAAGTTTCAGCTCTGTGTCAAGGGACAAGTTCGATGGTTTCTTTTATCATCACACTGAATCTTGCAGTCAATGTTTTACCATTGACTAAATAAGGCTATAGTTACAATATCGCTTTCAAAGGAATACGAACCACTTTCAGTTTCATAATAGGCTGCATCATCCAGGAACTCCAAAGAAGAGTCATACTGGACTCGAAACATTAGCTCTGTTTCTCAGATGCTGTCAGACCTGCTGAGCTTTTCCAACACTTTCTGTTTTTACTGTAGCATAATCTGGGGGTGAAGTTGCTGCTGTCCCATCCAAAACCACTGAAGTGACAGATGTGCAATTATCCCTGCTAAATATCCTCACTCTACCTGGTCTTAGCATCAGTATTACAAATGCAGTTGGTGCAAAGACACATTTTAAAATGCTCAACTGATCTGCTAGGCTGATTTGAACTCTGTAATTGTAGTTTATTTTTTATTTTAATGTTACGTATGAGTCCGTCCGTCCATCTATCCATCTTCTTAGGTTACCTTTAGTCATTTCCCATGTCTCTCCAGAAGACAGTGACATTTACTTCCAGAGGATGCAAGCAGCCTTTGCCATCTTTCCCAAGAGGTCCCATTCTTCAGGAACCTATTTAATCCAATGGGATATCTGTACCAAGGCCATCTTCATCGAAAACCTGAGTAAGAAGGTCATAAAATAGCAGCGGCAGAGGCTTACGTCATAATATCCCAATTCGAATCCTCTTTACCTCAGCACAGTAAATGATAATGTGGTGTCATTAGACCCAACAAAGCCTCTGTGCTCCCCAGAGTGAGAAACAATAGCTCGCTGGGCAGGCCCAGGGTGGCATTACTGAATGTGCTTTCAGTAGTGAATGAATCACACAATTAAGTCAGTGAAGCAAGACACAAGCGGTATCCATCAGTGTCAGCAAGGAGAAAACACATTTCCTTGGAAATCATTTCAGGCATTTTATTTCTGTTCTTTTAGTTCTACCATTTTCATTTAGTACCCATCATGTGTTTATACATTGTCTCATTGACTGTGGCTGATGGATCACTTTGTTATTTTCCCATTTTTTATTTCACTTCCATGAGTTTTGAGCCAATTATGGAATTTCAATTATGACCTTGGAGCGTCGCCAGTTAGAGCAACCCAACTGTTTCCTGACTGCAAACATTCACTCCCTCCACCACCAACACACAGTAGCAGCAGTGTGTACCATCTACAAGACACACTGCAGGAATTCACCAAGGCTCCTCAGGCAGCACCCTTCGAATCCACAAGCACTACCATCTAAAAGGACAAGGAAAGCAGATAGATGGGAACACCACCACCTGGAAGTTCCTCTCCAAGCCACTCACCATCCTGACTTGGAAGCTTATTACCGTTCCTTCACTGTCACTGGGTCAAAATCCTGGGACTCCCTTCCTAACAGCACTGTGGGTGTACCTATACCACATGGACTGCAGCGATTCAAGAAGGCAGCTCACCACAACCTTCTCAAGGGCGATTAGGGATGGGCAATAAATGCTGACCTAGCCAGTGATGCTCACATCCATAAATTAATTTAAAAAAATCAAATTAAATTTGGATTGTCCGCTCCATGTGACTCACACCAGGTAACATACCAAAGCAATCTAGGGAACAGGGAGGCTTATTTTAAATTTATTGCCCAACTTCAGTTTCACTCCTGAATGTACATAAATGCAATGCTTGAGTAATATTGCATAAAGTATAATGACGCAAGGTCCTCAGCCATTACACATCAATCCTTATTTACCAAATGAGGCTTTATTGTGAAAAGTTATACAAAAACTGAGCAGGAACAAGGAAAGCAGCATTAACCTGAGAACCTCACAGCCCAGAACCAGAAATGACAAACGGAACAGTGAGTTGACAAAGTTTTGACTCCCCTGTTTGCATAAGTTGTGACTTTTACTGGTAGCTCACCACCAGTGCTTGCTTTGGCGTGAGATGTCAGTATTTCCAGGAAGCCTGGCAATACTAGGAACACATCAGTAATTGAAAGATTGAACTCAAATGGAAATAATGCCTTCTGGGCCCTACAGATTATAATAATCCAGTTTGGCTTTTACTTAAAACAAAAATAAGTTGTGGATATTTCAATATGGATGGATGAGCAACTCTGGCTGTGTTGTCAATGTTAGGTAGACAATGTTTAGAAATAGTCTATAAGCTACGTGTAGGTTTCAAGCCCCACACCAGGACTTCACCACATAATGTAGACTGTCACATTAACGCAATACTGAGTGAATACTGCATTGTCAGGAGTGACATCCTTCAGGAGAGATGTTGAACAGGGATCCTGCCCATTTGCCTGTCCCTGTGGCTCCTCTGGGCACTGAGAATCGCAATACGTTATTGAAAGAGCATGAAGCTTTCCTGGTGCCCAGGCTACTATTCTACTTTCAACCAATGTTACCAAAAACAGATTAACTGGTTATTGTAACCTGGCTGTCTGTGGGGCATTGCTTTTGTAGAATAGCAGCTGTGTTTAATCACATAACAACAGATACTGCACTTCTGAAATAATAAATTGTTTGTGACGTGCTTTGGCTCAATAAAGCATAATATAAAATTAAACCTTTTTTATGTTAGAGAAAGAGATTCACCATTAGGGCACTTACATTTTGTGAAGAATCTAACTCACCCCATGTAAAACTTTGTCAATGCAAAATGCTAATGGCTTCAGATCAATGACGCTGGAGGTGATGCACAGTAATAATGTGACAAAAAAGTTCTTTTTGACTACATTGAATTTTTAACTTATATTTTGTACCACTAGCATGTTAGGGATTAATACCAAAGGCCACATGTAATATTTCACACCAGGAAAGCTATTAGCATAGACCAGATAAGTTGACCAAAGCGGTCTCTACAGGGGTGAGTATCTGGGGCAAACACCATGGCTTGTCTAAAATGCTTATTGTTTATTTGATTCAGAGCCATCACAAAGTTCACAAACATCTTTGCCCTTATCAAATATTAGTTATCCTTTCAATATTAACGAATGGCTGTTATAATTAGGAAAATTGCAGTTGTCAACTGTCCCTTGTATCAGTCTGGCCGCTGAGGTGGACCGATGACAACATGACACATCTCAAATGGGTTATTGGTGGAACCCTTGAGCAATAAAAGAAGGAAGCTCTGATAAACCTGTATAAAGCATTAGTTTGACCTCAATTAGAGTATTGAGTCCAGTTCTGGGCCTACACTTGAGGATGGATATGAAAGCTTTAGAGAGGGTGCAGAAAAGATTCATGAGGATGGCAAGAGGGATGAGGGACTTGAGTTATGTGGATAGATTGGAGAAGCTAGGGCTGTTCTCCTTGGAGAAGATTAAAAGGAGATTTGATCGAGGTGTTCAAAATCAGGGAGAAATTTTTCCCATAGGTGAAAGAATTGAGAACTAGAGGGCACAGATTTAAGGTGATTGGCAAAAGAAGCAACAGCGACATGAGGAAAGACATTTTTAGGCAGCGAGTGGTTAAGATCTGGAATGCACTGCCGCGAACTTGGTGGAGGCAAATTCAATTGTGGCTTTCAAAAGAGAATTGGACACTCATCAGAAAAGAAAAATATTTGCAGGACCACAGGGAAAGGTAGGTGTTTGGGACCCTTTTAGAGAGTCAGTATGGATGCAATGGGCCGAATGGCCTCCTTCTGTGCTGTAACCACTCTGCAATTCTATATTGGACTGGCATCTAGATGGAAGGTGAGCAGCTTTTTTGTTAGTTATATGTGAAAGAGGGTCGAGTAACTTGTTTCATCGTGTTTTGTGGTTTGCTGAATAAAATCTTTGTTCCAACAAAGTCTGAATTCTCAGTTTGGTAAGAGTACATATTTGATCTTCAGGTTGAAGAGAAATAAAAGCTGTAACAACACATAATATTATACTGTAATTCATGAACTCTTCTGCAGTTCCCAGGATTCACTCCTGATGATGTTGGGCAGAAGAAGGCACATTCCAGAGAATAGGGGCTTAAGAGAATAGGGGATGCAAGATGTAAGGTTGGAACATGGGACAGAACTTAAATCCTGCCCTAGTCAAACCCTGCCGCAGCTTGAGTGGGAGCAGCGTTTGAACGGGGCTGCATTTCATAGCAGCACGTCTTGAATGGGGGTGGATCTCAAATAGTGGAGTCCACAATTGGGACCAGAACTCGATTTCAGACAGAAGTGAGGGAGCAGGCAGGAGATTACAGGACATGACTGATGGAATTACTTGAAGAAGGGTAGTGCACTTAATCCACATGAGTGGAAGTGTAAATTGAGTGGGAACCCCACTCAACCAGGTTATAATTTCACAGGGGTGGGGCATAAGCACAGGTAGAAAGCCGCTGAGGATAGCACTGAAGCAGAGGTATGAATCCCAGTCAGCTGGACTCAGATTGGGTTGGAACATGAGCAGGATTTTAAGAAGTTCACATGCTGCTGTGGGTGGGCTTCTAAGAGTGCTCGAAGGAAGGAGCTGTGCCAATAGTTGAGTAAAAATATTGCCCTTCAGGACTGTCAGTCTGCCTGACTAATATTGTTCACCCTGTTACACTAATGTTATGCACCCTTCCCTAACAATGTTATTCGCGCTGCTGCTCTACTAGGAACATAGGAACTTAGGAGCAGGAGTAGACCATTTGGCGTCTTGAGCCTGCTCCGCCATTCAATACGATCATGGCTGATTGGTTGTAGCCTCAATTCCACTTTCCTGCCTGCCCTCCCCCACCCCCCTCTCCCCCTCCCCCCGCTTAGCCTTTGACTCCCTTGCCTAACAAAAATCTGTCTAACACTGCCTTGAATAAATTCAAAGATCCAGCCCTGCAACTCTCTGGGGAAGAGACTTCCACACACCAATGACCCTTTGGGAGAAAAAGTTTCTCCTCATCTCTTAAAAGGAAGACCTCTTATTTTTAAACTATGTCCCCTAGTTCTAGTCTCTCCCACAAGAGGAAACATCCTCCCAGTATCCACCTTATTAAGTCCCTTCAGGATCTTATATGTTTCAATGAGATCACCTCTCATTCTTCTCAATTCCAATGGGTATAGGCCTAACCTGATCAACATTTCTTCATAAGACAACCCTTCATCCCAGGAATGAGTCCAGTGAACTTTCTCTGAACTGCTTCTAAAATGATTACACATTTTTTAAATAAGGAGACCAAAACTGCACGCAGTACTCCAGATGTGGTCTCACCAAGGCCCTGTACAGCTGTAGTAAAACTTCCCTACTTTTATACTGCATTCTGCTTAATAAATGCCAGTATTCCATTTGCCTTCTTAATTACTTGCTGTACCTGCACACTAACTACTAATGTTATTCACCGTAACCCTACCAATGTTAGTTATTTTATCTTATCCAATGTTATTTAGCTTGCTAAATCGTTGAATTTTATTCATGGTGCTCCTGCAGATGCATGTGTTTGGAAGGCACATCCCCCAAGCTATATAAGGAATATAAAAACAGTCCATTGTAATTATAATTTATAACAAATATTGACATCTTTTCGTATTTATGTCTGGCTTTCATCCTGTGGAGTATCTTGTTTAGACATTGGGCAGTGATGTGTTCATTAAGGATTATATCTGTGGAAACTTGTTAAGCCCAGCAAAGCAAGGTACATCAGAGACACAGTCAATAACTCTGGGTGTCTCATAAACCACATAATGTCAGTTGACTTATGTCAGTCTAACTCTGCTGCCTCTGTTGTGCTTTGGACCCTAGTGCCCCTTTCACATTAGCTCCCCTGTTGCTTCACTGTGTTGCATTTAGATGATCCTCTTCACTGTATGACGGACAGTGCCATGACCTCCAGCACAGGTAGGACAAGGAGGCAGGTCCCGAATCCACACCAGCCAGAACGGGAATCGAACCCCATGCTGTTGGCACAACGCTGGCTGTCCAGCTAACTGAGACAACAGGCCAGCCCACCCCCAACCCCAGGACTTGAGTTGCTGTGGCAGCATAGGCCGGGGGTGGGGGAGGTTGGATCGTACCCCAGAGGTATCCCAGGAGATGCGCTGTGGGACTTCCCAGAAATTCCCATGCAAGAATTTGTTGGCATTGCTCAGGAAGTTTAAACTTCCAATGGGAAAAATGTCCCACACTGGGAACCACCCAATTTAAATTGGAGATTTCGGATGGTCCAGCTCTCTTAACAGCATAGGCACCCAGGAGATGTTAGGAGGATTAAAACCACTTCTAACTCCTGAGTAACTATACTACTGACCGCCCAACTTACGACTGGACCCCCAACTACCCCTTCATACCCCCAACTACCCCGACTACCCTCCTGCCCCCTGATCAATCCCCCACCCCCAAACCACCCGACACCCGCCCAACGATCCCCTCTACCGTCCTGACCACCTCACCACACACCCACGACTACTCCCCTGACCCCCCGAACTACCCCCTCACCTCGCAACCAACCCCTCCCGACTACCCCTTCACACCCCTGACTACCCCCATGACCACCCCACCCCCCCAATTTACCCTCCACACTCTCCAACTGCCCTTCGGAACCCCCACCCTCCCAAAAACCCTCTCACCCCCCGCAACCACCTGCCCCACCCCTCTGACAGCCTCCCAACCCGCTGACTACCCTTCTGAGCCCCCTCGACTAACCCTGACATCCCAGACTACCTGTCCGACACCCGCGACTACCAACACCCATCCCCCCGAATACCCTCTTGACTCCCTGACTACCCAACACCCCCCCCCCCCCCCACCCCCACCACCCCGAAACCACCTCATCCCCGATCACCAGACCCACTCCCAACACCCTCCTGGCCATCTGACACCACACCACGCCCCCCCCCCCTCTGCCCCCCCCCCCCCCCCCCCCCCCCCGGCCACCCAACCCCACCCCCTGGTCACCCGACTCCCCCTGACCCCTGACCACCCTAACCCCTCACCCACTTATCTTACACACTTACCTTCGCCCTGGTTTCTCAAAGTGGCCGGGGCATTTAAACTTACCCGCTTTATGGCAGCTAGTGTTGTAAGAAGGAGGGCTTGGCTTCAGTATCCCTGCATTGGAAGGACTCTGGAGCTGCTGGGCCGACCATTTCTCAGCAGGCCCAGGGTGGAAGTCCGGGCGATAGATGTGCAGCTCCCGGCCTGGGTAAGTAAAAAGGAGCGGCGTGGCGTTCCAACAGTGATTGCTACTCAACAGAAGTTCTGGGCCATTCACTTTTGCATGCAAGCTATAATCTGGAGCTATGGATAGTAATAGTGACGGTAGAGACTCCCAAGTTCACTCCATCACATGGCTGGCCAGGAATCTCTCATCACCTGCCCTTGGCATATGTTGGAAGGATTTGCAAGTTGCCCATGTTATGGGCACACCTTCCTTGAGCAAAAGGTTCTGGAGTGGGGCTTGAAACCAGAGCCTCTGTCTCAGAGGCAAGCGTGTTACCCACCTGCACAACAATATTTCTTCATCTGCATAAAAGGAGGAGTAAAGGATGAAAGTTCAGAGTTGTAGTGTCCTCAGAGAGGAGGGCACGGGTTGTGACAGAGAGAGGTTGAAGTCTAGAGATTTGGGGGGGTGGTTGGGGGGGTGAATCAGCCTGCTTTGTAAACCATCATGCAAACTGCAATGGAGGGAATAGCAACCCAGAAATGTTGTGACGAGCATAGGTACCTTGTAAAAATGCTTGGGATAGAGGTTCCAATCGGAAGAATTAGTCCAATGGGATAGACTACCCACCTACTCCTACCCAGGATAGGCTACAGGACCAACAACTCAAAACTATCACAGAGAGACCAGTTACTGAGTTTGAGAGATGTTGATTTAACTATCAGTCATGCAATGATTTGTTCTTGCCGTATTCACTGACTTCAGGAGGTTTAATGGAAAAATCACTGGATTCAGGCAGCAGATCTTACTGTAATCAGGAAGTGGAGAAACTTGTCAGACTATTCATGGGATGTTGCTGCTTATCACTTGCCCTAACCACGGAGGGTTACAAACCATTTTTCACCCTATATCCTACATATATATATATATATATATGAGGTAAGAAGAGTAAAGGGGTAGAGTAGGTGAGGTAAGTGTGGCAGGGTAGCAGTTGGGTAGGGTGGTCATTGGGTGAGATGACAGGGTGGCAGGTGAGTGAGGTGGTAGGGTGGAAAGTGGGTAAGGGGTAGGTGAGTAGGCTGGCAGGTGGATAGGTGGCAAGGTGGCAGGTATTTAGGGTGGCAGGTGAATGATGGGGGGGGAGGCGCCGTTCTATAGTTACCCAGGGCTTAGACTAGGATTTTCCTGTCTAACATTTGCTGAGTAAATATCCAGGTAAGTAAAGCGGATTTGTCCGAAGTCTCTGCCTCAAACTCAGAATCAGAGACTTTTTCGGAGGGTCCCAGAGAGCAGAGGAAATGCCCATCGGAAGTTCAAACTTCCCAGGCAATTCCTACAGTGTCAGTGCATTGGGACTTCCGAGGGGTCCCATAGCGCACCTTCCAGGGCACGTTTGATCTCTGTCTAACCGGAGGGCGGAAGATTTGGGCTCTCTGCCCTCTCAGGTTTGCATAAAGAAATCAATGGCCACTATTTCGAAGACGGGAAGGGGAGTTGTCCCTTCTGACCTGGGCAATATTTATCTCTCAATCAACATTACAAAGACTGCGTCTGTTCATTATCACACCACTTTTGAGGGAGCTTGCTGTGCGCAAATTGGCTGTTGTGTTTCCTACATTTCAACAGTGACTACACTTCAAAAATACTTAATGAACTAAAGTTCTTTGGGATGTCCCAAGGTCCTGAAATGAAGTTGAGCCAAACTGACAAAGAAAGGAAGGTTAGAAAGAAAAGTAAAATATTGAGTTGGGAAGGGACAGTGTGAAAAAATAAGTGATAGAACATGAGTGACAGGTCTCTTTAATCAATTACATGGTTTGCAATTAAGTCACTCTGAGTACTTACATCAGCTGCTCTGAGACCTATTATCATCATGTTGTACATCCATTAGTATCGCCGCTTCCTGGGAACAGTAGATCATTTAAGCTGTTGCTGGGGCTGTGAGGAATCAGGGGCAGCAGGTGCAATGTCTGTTTGAAGAAACAGATCAGTCAAAACCATAAAATAGCATTGACGTGTGAAGAAGATTTCATCCGTAAACAACTTGAGGGCTGCATTTTCTTTTGGGAACATATCCATTTTTACATTGTACAAAGGAAGGTGAAGTTGGTGAGGGGATTGTTGGCGGGCGGGGGGGAAGGGCCATTGTACTTATTGCTGCATTAACATCTCTATGAGCTGCCTGATTCTTTTCTCCTTCCACCACTGCCACCCTTCATTGACAACCCGGCCAAGTGCATTTGATGGCCCTTTTTGATCCTGATCCCATCTCGTAATCATCTCTATCACCAAGATCGTCGATTTCCACCTCTGTCATCTCCCCTGTTGCAGCTTACCTGCTATTAAAAACCTTACCCGTGTGGATTTGACTGTTCCAGCGTTCCCCTCACCGGCCTCCTGCCTTCCATCCTCTGGAGCTCATCCAAAGCTCTGCTTCACGTATCCTGACTCCGAGTATCATCCATCACCCCTGTGCTCGCTGACCTACAGTGGCTGTCAGCCCACCAGCCGAACGATTTTGAAATCCATATCCTTTCTTTCGAAACCCATGGCTTTGTCTCTTTCAACCTCTTTGCTCCCAGTCCTATAACCCTCAGTGATCTCTGCGCTCCTGCAATTCTGGCCTCCTTTGCATCCCCAATTGTAACTGCACCACCATTGGTGGCAATGCCTTCAGCAATGTAGACCCTGAGCTCTGGAATTTCCTCCCTAAACCTCTCCATTTTGCTCTCCTTCTTTAAAACATTCCTTGAAACTTACTGCTTACCAAGCTTTTCAGTTTCCTGATCACTTGCTCTGAGGGAGTGGGAGAGATCAGTAAGATGGAGCTGGCAGATTACCAGGGTCGGGACTGGGGGTTGGGGGGGTGGGGGGGTGGTGGGTGGTGGTGGTGGGTGGCGGACTGGGGTCTTGTGGGTGGGAGCAGTGGGGGTTAAAGTTGTAATGGGAAGCCAGCAAGAACCTTGGAATGTAGGAAAGGACCTTGACATGGCCGCCTCTCCCTCTCATCTCCCCTCCAACTGATGGTTTTTCTGAAGATGGATTCATTCAGCGTCATGTAGAAATTTCCAATCTGGCACATTTAGGAGCCCTCCATTGTTACAGTGCGTGCTCTCTGCTGCAAGCCCCCACAACATGTTTGTCCTGGGATAGTAGCAGACTTGCACTTCCACTAGGAACCTGCCCCAAGTATATTGGGCCCTGAAGTAGGAAAATGAGCAAGGCCTGCCCTATTTAACTGTAAAACATCTCGGATAAGCCCTATGCTCAATATACCGGCACCTTATATGCAATACCAGGGGAGATAGATTGGTGACTTGGTCATTATTGGAGTCAGATAAGATATGCTTCAAAACAAACAGGCAATGGGATCCATGAGCAGAGTGCAATTATTAACCAGCTTTGCTTGGGCAAGAGACTGCTTCTGCCGTGAGGTCACATGGCTGTCATCCATGTTTCTCTCCTGTACTAAGGGCCCTGACAAACTATCAGGCCATTGGTTCCCATATAATGCAAATAAAGAAACGCCGGACTGTTCACAAACATACACACGTGTGTGTGTATTTATGTTCAGGATATATATATATAAATATGTACATACACACAACTATATATACACCATCACATGCATAGACACAGAGAGGTTTGCACACACACACACACACACACACACACCACTTAGCTGCTCCCTGGTAGGAGGTACTGCAGCAAAATGTATTATTTTCCTAAGCTATTTTGGGAGGTTGATTTATTCCTGGTCTAATGCTCTAATTCTGGCTCTGAGGTAAAGCTGCTACATACGCAACTTCCCACCTCTATCTCTGCTGAAGCACAGTGTTGCCTGGGAAACAGAGCCATCGGGCTAATGTGACGGTTATCTGCCAAGCTGGGTACATGACGTGTAAAATCCAAGCCATTACATGGAGATGTGAAGCTTGGCAATTAATGTCAGTGCCCTGGAAACCACTTCCACCGTTTAATTGGCACTTAAGTGATCTTTGCTTTCCTGCTTATTCTATTCCTAGTGCCCGACTCCATTACATTTAATCCTCCATGTTCTGTATGATCACATTCAGTAACTCAGAGTACATCCAGTAATGTTTATCCCCCCCAGCTTCTGGTTTCCTCCCCTGCCCTCTACTCCTCAGTTGAAGGGTTGACTCTTTGCTGGGACACTGTCCAGTGAATCTCTGGTACCCATTGATACCTCACCCTCAGTGAACATTTGAAACCAGATATTGAAGCCCTATTGCGCCCCAGCCTGTTACTGCTGTAAAAAGTGGTGAGCCAGGTGATTCCAATTAGACTAATCTTAACAAGCATTTCCTAATATAAAACACATACATTGAACTAATTCTGCACTGCAAGTAGTTTTAGGAGGTCACAGACAAGATGAGGTCACAGCCTAGTGTTATAACAGTCATTAGTCACTAACAGTTTGTGGAAAGAGATGAGTAATGCACTGGGCATAAGGCCAGATAGTTAGAAGGCAGTGCAGGAACACAACAACTGAAAAGTCATGTACCAAAAAGAGATAAAGGAGCAAAGGCCATGACTGGTACGAACAGAACACAATCAATAAAAGATAGATGGTACTGCGTAGGCCCATTTCAAGGAGATACATGGGGAATGTCCTTTGATGCGATAACATCATAGGTTCACATTCTCATGTCATTAAATAGACACAGGTAGGAAGTGCTGACATAACAACAGAATATAATTATCTCTATAAGAGGTACAACACACTGAAGCCCCTTAGGGACTTCAATCTAGTCTTGTTTAGGCTGCTATGAGCAGTCAAGATGACACATAGTACCCGATGAGACTGTTGCATGAGTTCACTCAACATATCAGTCTCAGGGGCATGAAATGTATTGGGTTGTACCATTGATTTGATGGATAAAAGGTATTAGTCAGATATCTCAGAATTTCCTCATCGTCAAATCTTTACATATCCTATCAAAATATATGGATATATCCTATCAAAACCTAACAACTGCACTCACCAGAAGTCTGCACAGAAGAATTTCCAGCAAAGGTCGCCATTGCTGCCCTTACAGTTTGTAACCCCAACATCTCACCCCGTGACCTCACTGGGGGTTGTGACCTGCAGTTTGGAACCCCTGTTATAGGGGAAAGAAAGACAGAACTTGAATCTGTACAGCACCTTTCATTGCTTTAGGGACTCCCAAAATGCTTTACAGCCAATGAAGTACTTTTGAAGTGCCACGACTGCTGTAATGAAGGAAATGTGGAAACCAATTTGTTCGCAGCAAGCTCTCACAAACAGCAATATGATAATCACCAGATCATTCATTTTTTAGTGTTGTTGATTGAGGAATAAATATTGACCAAGAAACCTGGAAGAATTTGCTTGCACTTCTTCAAAGTCATGTCTTGGGATCCTTTACACTCACCTGGGAGGGCACATGGGTCCTCAGTGTTGCACTGGAGTGCCAAATTTTGTCCTTAAGTGACACTTGAACACACAACTTCCTGACTCAGGGGCATATGTGATCTTCACTGAGCCACAGCCTCTCTATATCTGCTGCCCACCTCTTCCTTGCCTCACATCATTATCACTGCTGCTCCCTAGCACTTTTACAGTGAGAAAATCAAGAGGCAGGCTAACCTCCCTATTGTGACTGTAGGGTGCTGACTAAGGGGAAAGAAATCAATGTGTCTTTGTCAGAGGCTTCAATCCTGGACAGTGACTTGCCAGAGGGTCAATCTGGAAGGTTTTCCACCACCAAACTCCATGAGTTTAAACCTCTTTCTTCTTTTTGAATCTGATTCGAGGAAGTGGCATGGGTTGCCAACCAATCAGTACTCTCATCTCATACAGTATAAATTGTTGTTCTCTTTACATTTGGTATTCTTTTGAATTGTTCTGATGAGTGCAAGATCAAAAGCTTCAACAAAAGAAGGTCTCTTTTTTCAGCAATACTCAAGTTCTGTACTACCAAATGACTACTTCAACAGAGTTTGATCTTACAGGCAGAGAAAAAGAGATAGCAGTGAGGAGAATTTTTTTTATCCAGTTTGTTTTTATGACGTGGAATACATAGTTTGAAAGGGGATTGGAAGCAAATTGGAAAGAAAAGAAATGCATGTTTATGCGGATAGAGCTGGGGCAAGTGGAATTAATTGGAAAACTCTTTCAAAAAACTGACTCAAGCACAATGAGCCAAATGACTTCCTTTCTAATTCAATGATATGAGATTATGCAAACTTATCATACAAGCTGTATGGAGAAAGAAGACTTACTGGGACACTGAATGTTCTTTTTCACACAAAACATTGTGGAAATCTGGAACTTTCTCTCCCCCTAAAGGCTGTAGGTGCTGGATCAATTGAAATTTTTTAGGTAGAAGTACCTAGGGATATTGAGCTATGATGGGTAAATAGGGTACAGATCAATCATGATCTAACAGAATGGCAGAGCAGGTCTTAAAGGCTGAATGCCTACACCTGTTCCTATACAAATGAAAAGGGAGGGTAGGAGTGTCATCTGCACTTTATTTTAAGGCCAGCCCTGTGCCTGGATCTGGTAGAAGCATTGATCCTGTCTTCAGGAGATGGTGGGATGTAATTACTGCCATCTTCTTCTGCCCTAGGCCTAGAGAATGGTAATCTTCACTAGGACTCAAGTTTTGTTGAGAATTTTCGCTGATCTGAAGAAGCTTGGTGGCTTGCTCAAGATCCCAAGACGTCTGAGAGGTGCCAGCAATGTGAAGGTGCAGAAGAAAACAGATGGGAGATGTGAGTGTCTCAATGGTAGAAGGTGATGTCTGGCCCATTTCTAGAGACAGCATCCTTAAGATTATATGCTGAACTGGTCTGGTGGGTGTCAAAAAGTTCCTATTGGCCTTCAAAGAGCCGAAAGGTCTTCCAATGTTGTGGAACAGCCAATCCTCCCTCAACAACATAGGTAGACAGAGGCATGAGGTCCTGCAACAAGAATTTAGGGAGCTAGGTAGCAGATTGAAAAGCAGGACCTCAAACGATGGAACCTCTGGATTATTCCTGGTGTCACGTGCTCGTGAGTTTAGGAATAGGTGGATAGAGCAAATGAATGCATGGCTGAAGAGTTGGTGCAGGAGGGAAGGTTTTAGATTTAGAATGTGGGACCGGTACAAGTCCGACGGGTTTCACCTGAACCAGAACAGGACCAACATTCTTGCAGGGTGGGCGGTGGACGGGGAGGAGGTGAGTTTGCTAGTACTGTTGGTGGGGGCTTAAACTAATTTGGCAGGGGGATGGGATATGGATTGGAGGTATAGTAGGGTGAAGATGTACAGACAAATATAGAGGAAAAACTAAGTCAGTCTGGAAGGCAGAGAGTATATAATCAAGTTAAGGCACAAGGGAGCATGGCAAAGCTGGATGGCATATATTTTAATGCAAGGAGTCTTGCAAGTAAGGCAGGTGAGTTGAGGGTGTTGATTAACACATGAGGATATTTTATCATTGCTATTATGGAGACATGGTTGAGGGAGGGGCAAGATTGGCAGCTCAATATTCTGGGGTATAGAATCTTCAGGCAAGGTGGCTGGGGGTGGGGGTGGGGGGGAGAGGTGTTAAAGTGGAGGTGGTGTCGCAATATTGATCAAGGAGTCAATTATTGAAATAAGGGGGGATGATATCTTATAAGGTTCCTCTAATGAGGCCATATGGGTAGAACCTAAAAACAATAAGGGGGCAATCACATTGCTGGGAGTATACTATAGATCCCCAAATAGTCAGGGGGAGATAAAACGGCAGATATGTAGGCAAATCTCAGAGAAATGTAAAAATAATGGGGTAATAATAGTGGGGGATTTCAACTTCCCCCAATATTAACTGGGATAGACAAAGTGTGAAAGGGTTAGAGGGGTCGGAATTCTTAAAATGTATCCAGGAGAGCTTTTTAAACCAGCACATAGAGAGTTCTACAAGAGAGGGGATGGTGCTGGATCAATTTTAGGGAACGAAGCCGGGCATGTGGTAGAAGTGTCAGTGAGGGAGCATTCCAGTGATAGTGACCATAACTCAGTAAGATTTAAGGTAATTATGAAAAATGACAAAGATGGACTGGAAATAAATTGGGGGAAGGCCAATTTTAATCTGGTAAAACAGGATCTGACCAAAGTGGACTGGGAGTAGCTACTTGTAGGAAAATTTACATCAGAGCAATGGGAGTCATTCAAAAGGGATATAGTGAGAGTGCAGGGCCAACATGTTCCTGTAAAGGTGAAGGGTGGGACCAACAAGTCCAGGGGACCCTGGATGTTGAGGAATGTACAGGATTGGATCAAGGAAAAAATGGAAGCTTATGGTAGATACCGAGGACTCATAACAGTAGAAGCCCTAGAGAGCTATAGAAAGTGCAGGGGGTTACTTAAAAAAGAAATTAGAGCAAAGAGGGGGCATGAAGAACAGGCTAGGGTGCGATAGGTCATGAAAAAACAAAGGAAAATCCAAAGGTGTTTTATAAGTATATTAGGGGCAACAGGATAACCAGGGAAAAAGTAGGGCCTATTAGGGATCAAAGTGGCTATCTGTGTGAGAAGCCAGTAGACGTAGTTGAGGTTTTAAATGAGTACTTTGCATCTGTATTCACTATAGAGAAGGACGATGTAAGTATAGAAATCAGGGAGGGGGACTGTGATATATTTGAACAAATTAGCATTGAAAGGGAGGAGGTATTAGCAGTTTTAGCAGGCTTAAATGTAGATAAATCCCAGATGAGATGTATCCCAGGCTGCTGTGGGAGGCTAGACAGGAGATTGCAGGGCCTTGACATTAATTTTCCACTCCTCTCTGGCCTTAGGAGAGGTGCCCGAGAACTGGAGAATAGCTAATGTGATGCTATTATTCAAGAAGGATGGTAGGGATAAACTAGGGAACTATATAGGCCAGTGAGTCTAACATCAGTGGTAGGGAAACTTTTGGAAAAAATTTTGAGGGACAGAATTAGCCTCCACGTGGCGAGGCAAGGATTTATCAAGGATAGTCAGCATGGCTTTGTCGGGGGAGATCAAGTTTAACAAATTTGATTGAATTTTTAGTGGAGGTGATTAGGTGAGGGTAGTGCAGTTGAGGTAGTCTACATGGACTTCAGTAAGGCTTTTGACAAGGTCTCACCTGGGAGACTGGTCGAGAAGGTTAAAAGCCCAAGAGATCCAGGACAATCTAGCAAATTAGATCCAAAATTGACTTAGTGGCAGGAGGCAGAGGGTGAGGGGCCAAGGTTTTTTTTGTGACTGGAAGCCTGTGTCCAGTGACATACCGCAGGGCTCGGTGCTGGGTCCCTTGCCTTTTGTAGCGTACATTAATGACCTAGTCATGAATGTAGGAGGTATGATCAGTATGTTCGCAGATGACACAAAAATTGGTGGTGTGGTAAATATCGAGGAGGAAAGCCTTAAACTACAGGACAATATAAACGGGCTGGTCAGATGGGCACAACAGTGGCAAATAGAATTTAATCTTGAAAAGATGTGAGGTGATGTATTTTGGGAGGACTAATAAGGCAAGGGAGTACATAATGAATGGTAGGATCCTCGGAAGTACAGGGGATCAGAGGGAGCTTGGTGTGCATGTCCGTAGATTCTTGAAGGCAGCAGGATAGGTAGATAAGGTGGTTAAGAAGGCATATGGGATACTTGTCTTTATTAGTTGAGGCACTGAATACAAGAGCAGGGAGGTTATGATGGAGCTGTATAAAGTGTTAGTTAAGCCACATCTGGAGTGTAGTTCTGGTCACCACACTATAGGAAGGATGTGATAGCACTGGAGAGGGTGCAGAGGGGTTTCACCAGGATGGAGGGTTTCAGCTATGAAGAGATGAAGAGTGATTAGATAGGCTGGGGTTATTTTCCTTAGAGCAGAGAAGGCTGAGGGGGGACCTGATTGAGCTATACAAAATTATGAGGGCCATAGATAGGAAGAAACTTTTCCCCTTATTGGCGGGGTCAATAACCAGGGGGCATAGATTTAAGGTCCCTTGTCCCAAGAGCTTTAGAGGGGATTTGAGGAAAAACCTTTTCACCCAGAGCGTGGTTGGAATCTAGAACACACTGTCTGAGGGGGTGTAGAGGCAGGAACCCTCACAACGTTTAAGGAGTATTTAGATGAGCACTTGAAACACCATAACATATAGGGCTGTGGGCCTGGTGCTGGAAAATGGGATTAGAGTAGATAGGGCCAGCGTGGACACGATGGATCCCTTTCCTTGCTGTAAAACTGTATGACTCTATGACTATGACTCTATAACTAGCTGTGTTCAAAATGACTCTGTGCTTATCTACAGAAGAAACAGTCACTGGATGTCTAAGTGATTCACTCTATGAAGCACTTTAGGATCTTCCTGACGATGGTTGAGGTAAGAGATATGGGATGAACAGAAACAAAAGAGTAGAACAAAAATGAAAATTTCAAATGATTAGTCAGAAAACTACTAAAGCATAAAATAAATTCAAATAAAAAAATGGGAGATTCAGCAAAGGAAGCAGGAAACCAATGACTTGTATTTATATATTAGTTTGCACTAGTTTGCTTGGTTACTTTAAGGATTGTGCCTTAAACATACAAACATACGAACAAGGAGCAGGAGTAGGCCATTCAACCCCTCGAGCCTGCTCTGCCATTTAATAGGAACATGGCTGATCTGATAGTAACCTCAGATCTGCATCCCACCTGCCCCTGATAACTTATCATCCCCTTGCTTACTAAGAATCTATCTAGCTCTGCCTTGAAAGTGTTCAAAGTCTCAACTTCCACTGCCTCTTCAGGGAGAGAGTTCCAAAAGGCCCACCTCAGGATTTACATTATCTAGGCTAAGACTTGCAGCACACGAATAAGGGGGTGCTGCATTGTCAGAGGTGCCATCGTTCAGATGAGACATTAAACCGATTCTCTGTCTGTGTGGTCAGATGGATTTGAGAGATTTTGTTCCACCGTGTAAAAGTAGAACAGTGAGCTATCTGGCTCCATTGGCCCTCTGGGGTGCAAAAGATCCCATGGCATTATTTCGAAAAAGAGCAGGGGAAGTTGTGGCCTGTCCCAATATGCATCCCTCAACCAACGCCTAAAAACAGATTAACTGGTCATTAGCACCTTGCTGTTTGTGAGATCTTGCCATGTACAAATTGATGGATGCACCTCCCTACTACAACACTGCAACAGTTATTGCACTTAAATAAAAGATACTTCATTGACTGCAGAGTGTTCGGGATGTCCCAAGGTTATGAAAGGCACTACAGAAATGCAAATTTTTCTTTTTTACAATATGTACTCCTTAGCCAAAATCAGATGAATTGTTTGAATACCTCATTGCTGTGGGTGAGACTAACTGGCTGCCATGTTTGTCCATTTAACCACAGCGAATACATTTCAGATATACTTCAGTGGTGGTGGAGAGTGTTGGGACATCCTGTAGATGTGAAAGATGCTTGGTAGATGTGAATTACTCTCTTCTTTCACTGGCTCTGTGCAAATCTGTCCCTTGGATTGCTTCTTCCGTGATCAATCCTTCCCGTTGCTTAGATACCACGAGTCCTGCAAGTCTCACTGCCCACCACTGCTTCACACCTTCAAAGGCGTCACTCGCTGTCCTCTCTCACTCAACACGAGGGTGTTGAGTGCCAGATTGACTAATTCCAGTATCTTTCCTTCCTCTATCACATCGTTTTGTCTTAAGATTCAAAAATGTTGAAAAGACTGCAGACTGAAAAGTGCATGCTGATTGATAGTTATTCATTGCCTATATGCTTTAGACTGATGGCTGCTTGACACCATCCAGGACAAAGCAGCCCGCTTGATTGGCACCCCTTTCACAAACATTCACTCCCTCCACCACCGACACACAGTAGCAACAGTGTGTACCATCTACAAGATGCACTGCAGCAACTCACCAAGGATCCTTAGGCAGCACCCTCCAAACCTGCAACCACTACCATCTAGAAGGACAAGGGCAGCAGATAAATGGGGGCACCACCACCTGGAAGTTCCCCTCCAAGTCACTCACAATCGTGCCTTGGAAATATATCGCCATTCCTTCACTGTCGCTGGGTCAAAATCCTGGAACTCCCTCCCTAACAGCACTGTGTGTGTACCTACACCACATGGACTGCAGCAGTTCAAGAAGGCAGCTCACCATTACCTCCTCGAGGGCAACTAGGGCCAGCACCACCCATATCCCGTAAACGAATAAAAACACAAAGAAAAAATGTTTTTTGGTGTGCAAAATATTTCATACCATTTACCATGTACCATGATTCATGTCAATAACCACAGATATATCAAATTCTTCAGGTTATTTTTACAGCAGTTGGTGCACAGAAGAATCTGGTGTCCCAAGATCTCTGCGTTCCTCCAATTCTGGACTCTGCCTATTCTTCACTTCCTCCACCCCACCATTGGTGACTGTGTCTTCAGCCATCTAGGCCCTAGGCTCTAGAAATCCCTTCCTAAACCTCTTCACCTCCCTGCCTCAACTCCTTTAAGTCTCCAGTATCCTTATTCACACCAAGTCCTATTCATCCATCGCCCCCATGTTCACTGGCTTATATTCGTTGCCAGTGCACCAATGCCTCAATTTTAAAATTCTCATCCTAGTTCTCAAATCCCTCCAAGGCCTCGGTCCTCCCTACCACTCCGTGATCTCTGCAGTTCTCTTGTGACCTCTTGCAGCGCTCAGATTTTCATCATCTCATCTTTGGTGGACATGTCTTCAGCTGCCAGAGGTCCTAAGATCTGCAATTCCCATCCTAAACCTCTCCGCCCCTCTATCTCTCCTCTTTTAAGGAGCTGTTTAAAACCTACTCCTTTCATCAAGCTTTTGGGTCAATTATCTTACTATCTCCTTTGTGTTGGTGTCAATTTTTGTCTGCTTGCTAGATGGCTATGTGAACTGTCCAAGGATGTTTTACTAAACTTAAGGCTATATAAAAGCAAGTTGCTGTTGAAGTTGTGGCCTGTTCCCTCACTAATTTTAAAATGTTGTGGGGCTGAATTGGCTGGACCAGTCTGTTTGATAGACTGTACGTTTATCTGGGCTCTTCAGCTCACTGCTCATATCAACCTATATATTTATATCATGATTTGCTGGACCTACAACCCAGTGAGGCCAATGGGGAATCAGAATGGCGTTACCAACCACTTATGCTGCACACCCACCCAATGGCATGATAAGTACTGGGTACCAGCCACAATTAGTCAGATTGAGGTGTGGCACTGGGAACTAAATGAGCAGCAATTCCTGAAATCAACACCCATCACATTTCAGAAGTTAATTACTGTAGTAATTATAGTTTTGGGAAATATAGGACTGTAGCTTTAAGAATAATCCTGTGTTGTAAGATCGCATGATCTGTATAAACCAATGTGTTAGCAGCACGGAGAACGTCTATAGAGATGTTCTTCAGTATGGCGTTTGATGCACACGTGTAGTTATTGCTGCTGTCTTGTAAATAAAGTTACATGTTTCCACTAAGAAAGTTGACTGAAGATCAACTCTATAACAATTACAGTAAAATAAATATTTCAAACGACTGATATAAATTCATCTGTAGTTGCTGCACATCCTATGGATTGTCAACCTTCCAGTATTGTCCCTGGAGTCTCCAGGGAACTAATCTTCAGGAGACTGCATGAACAGAAAATCACAGGGGCATCAAACGAAACTATGTATTTTTTAAAATAAACATTTGTTTAAATACTTTTGTTTCGTTATAAAAAAAATTGGTGATTTGTCATTCTGGATTTGGCTGTTTCTCTAACCTGAGGTCTGATCAGTTTACATATTTTTATTTATTCTTGGGATGTGAGCATTGTTGGTCAGGCCAATATTTATGGCCCATCCCTAATAACTATTCAGTAGGCCCTGAAATGAGTCACCTGCAACTGAGTGGCCATTTAAGAGAGTAAATCATATTGCTGTTGGTCTGGGGTCATATGTAGGCCAGACCAAGTAAGAGTGGCAGATTTTCCTCTCCTGAAGGGCATTAATGAACCAGATGTGTTAGTAATGTTGATTAGCAACTTATTCCAGATGTATTAATTAATTGAATTTAAATTTCTGCAGGAACTGTGATGGAGATTTAAACTTAAATCTTCAGAGCACTAGTGCAAGGAACTAGATTATTACTCCTGTGATTTTACCACCATGTTACTGCATCCCTGTGAGCTGATAGCTTGCTCTGGTAGTAATAGTAAGTCTGGTTTGGTGTTTAATTAGCCTGGAACTGAGTTGATTGATTGGTGTTTGGTGTTTACTCAGTCTGTGCTTGGATTTAGGTTTGGTAGGTTCTCTGGTCTGGTGTCTGATTGCTTATGAGTTGGTTATTTGGTCTGGAGCTATAGTGAGCCTGGTTTACTGGTATAATGAGTTTGGTTTTGTGTTTTAGGGGATCTGGTTTGGGTTTTGGTGACTGGTAAGACAATTATTTTGGTGGCTTTGTAAGTTTGTTTCTGTTTTAGTCCATAAGTATTTGAAGGGCTTATAACTTAATGCTGATTGGGATTTATATGTAGAAAAGCTACATTTTGGATACTCTAAAATTTCAGACTGAGATTAATCTCTGAACGAGTTGGAAAGCTTACCTTAATTAAAAAGTATAGTGATAAACTGTGCTGTACTCCCACCTGTAGGTTTGGTTGTGTAACTGCTCTTAAACACTCAAGACAGAGGTTGATAGATTTTTGGTTACTAAGGAAATTAAGGGGGTACTGGGACAGTGTGGTCAGGTGGAGTTGAGATAGAATACAGCCATGAATGGCAGAGGAGGCTCAAAGGGCCGAATGGCCTAATCCTGCTCTTGCTCTTTGTGTTCTTACATAACTTTTGTAACTAGTGTAACCTCCACCTGTCTAAGAGAGCCACCTAGTGGCCCTTTCATAAGTTGACAATTATAAAGCTCACAGGGATAAAATTCGGGAGGCAGTTGTATCATTTCAGTGGGAGGGGAGGAGAAATAGTTTCAGCTCTGAATATTATAGAAAAGGAACAAAAAATGCTGGAAATACTCAGCAGGTCTGGCAGCTTCTGTGAAACTCTGAAAGGTGCTTGACCTGAAATGTTGCCCCTGTTTCTCTCTCCACAGTTGCTGCCAGATCTGCTGAGTATTTCTAGTACTTTCTGTGTTTAATTCAGATTTCCAACATCTGCAGTACTTTGCAAAGGAGTTAGGATTGGAGTTTTTAAAAATTCATTTAAGGGATGTGGGTGTCGCTGGCTAGGCCAGCAATAATTGCCCATCCCTAATTGCTCTTGAGAAGCAGGCAGTGAGCTGCCTTCTTGAACCGCTGCAGTCTGTGTACAGAAATCCTTTGTTTAAAAAGTTAAACAGTTTTCAAGGATTTCGTACTCTTTCTGTTGGTGATATTACTTTTCTTTGTTACATTTTCATTTCAAGCATATAAACTTGATGGGCTGAGAAAGACCAGTTAGTCCATTGAGGTTGCCCACAGAACCACAACATGGGAGCACCCTCACTGAGTCGGGGTTTAGTGTTTAGTGTTCATGCATCTAGGAATAGCGCACACACCCACCTGGCAGGTAATCTTCTGGGTGAAGGAAATAACAGAGAAAAAATGAACAAGGCAAATCAGCAGTTGAAATTTGCAACATTCCTCTTTGACCTCTTAGGCGACCAGAACTAGTCTAAGGACCACGCTGACGATGCACATAGCACCAGACCTGTTACCTATCTTTAATAAGACTTGATTTTCTTTCTAATCAAGAAAAGCAATCTCTTAAAGGCGTACAGAGAATGTGCACTCACCATGTAGAACAGACCCCGCTCTGCTGCCCTTTCTGTTGGGGAGGTGTGATTAAAATTAGTTCAAGATGGCTGCCGAGAGTTGCGTCTTAGTGCAATACACAACAGAAACATGGCTATGAGGCTGGTATAGCATTTGGGAAATTAAGGACTGGAACACATTGTGACACACATTTGGTAACTCTTAAAATTGATTCTGAGCAGTTTGCCCTGTGTGCATATTGTGTACAGTGAGTCAGAACAGTATGCAATTGAAAAATGGCACTGGAGATATATTTGGGGACAAAAGGGGATTTCAACAATAATAAAGGGGACTGGTGTAATTATAAACAAATGTAGTGTCTTTGGCTGAAAACAAATTAATAGGAGATGATGATAGAGTAAATGTTTTCCTCAATAGGTTGGGCTTTTGAGGTGGTGTCTAACCAAGGTTGCCCACGAGATCCCTGTAGTATGGACTATTCTGAAATTAATGAGTTTCTGGATTTATATTATGGCATGACTAGGGATGAGATTACACTGAGAGTTTCATTCTGTGAGAGGAAGCAGTTGCCAAGTGAAACTGTTGCAGATTACATTCTCGAATTAAAGAAACTCTCTCATCACTTGTGGGTATGGCACAAGCTTAGAAATCAGCCTTAGAGACAGGTTCATGGGGGTATAAGATACAATAAAATCCAGGCCAATATTTTGAGCAAAGGCACTAAGCTGATGTGGAAGGAGGCCACAGTTATGGAAACGGCAGAACGAGAGAGTTGCAAATTGCAAGGGAATTTTTTTTGTCCCTGGGCCGCCGGTGGGTGGCCACTGGATTTCCGTGAGATCCAGGCCATGGCAGCCAAGTCCACAGTCTCAGAGTCAGACATTTAGATGCTACCGTTAGCATAGTAGCCGACAATCATTTAAATGTTCCCATTTCCAGTCAAAGTGCCACGCCTGTGGGAAAGTTGGTTAAAGCCTGACAGCTTACAGGAGTAGAGGAAACAGTACTGTGCTCCAGGTTGTGTTAAAGCTCCAGCTTTCAGTCATGCATCAGGTCGAGGTCGTGATAGAGCTAAAGCTAATTCAGGAGCCTGGAAGCCCTAGAATGCAGATTTGATAAATGTGGAAACAGAAGGTGATGTTATCGAGTAGGAAGATCAAGAGTTATACTCAGTCAGAGAGCAAAGAAAACAGCACATGGAAAATGACAGTAATAAGGGTGAAGATAAAATTCCAGTGCCAACAGTAGAAATGAAAGTTGGAGATTCAAAACTTATTTATTTTTTTGTTGATACAGCTGCAACTGTGTCTGCTACCCCAGAAGAAGAGTACAAGATGTCCCTAATACATATTCCCTTTTGCAAAACTGGTGTGAAACTCACCAGTTGTTCCAATAACAGTGTTCCAATGCTAAGTCAAGTTAGTGTTAGGGTGGAATACAATGATGCATCCTATTACTTGCCTTTGGCAGTAATTGGAGGAAACGAAGTTTCCCTGATGGGAGGAAATTGACTGAAGAGAATACAATTAAACTGGACCAAGTTATTCACAGTAGGGGTCCGTAGCAATACATCTGACATTATGGAAGGGATAAGAGAGCACAAAATGGTCTTTTGAGCAAGTAGGACCAAATGATAAAATTAGGCATCATAAGACTGAAGTCAAGATAAAGGACATTTGTACAGCCAACATTTTGTAAGGCTAGGCAGCACCTTATTCACAGAAGAAGTGAGTAAAGAGCTGAATTGATTAGAAAGAACATGGGCAGGTAAAAAGGTGAAGAACAGTGAATGGGGTGCATCCATTGTGGTGGTTCAGAAAGCAGATGGGTCCTTTTGGATTTGTGGAGATTATAAACAAACTTAAATAAAGTGATTGAAAATGAAACTTACCCACTGCCTACAAGTGAAGATTCGTTTTCTAATTTAGCCAATGGAAAGGTGTCAGTGAGATGAATTGTCAAATACATGTTTGCAATTAGAATCAACTGGCAAGAGCAAGGAACTGCTTACCATTCATACACACAAAGGGTTATACCAGTACAAAAGGTTATCATTTGCAGTGTCTATAGCTCTTGTGGTGTTCCAGAGCACCATGGGATGGAAGGAGTGTGCTGCTTCTTAGATGATATCATAATTGAGAGTACGACAGTATGACATTAAATATCGTACGTCAACAGGTCATGCTAATTAGGATTTCTTGCAAGATTTCCCATGAATTCTGATTCATTTCTAGCCACTGGATTACCTGTGAATTACTTTACATATGCAAATGACATGCTAGTGTCTGCCAGAGGCATTGGTAAAGAAACCCGTGAGGTTGTGGTATGTGGTAAAGCATTCAATTATGTTGTGAGTGGCTGGTGTGGAGGGTGTAATGATGAGAAATTGCAGGGATATTGCACACATAGAAATGACCTGAGTGTAGATCAAGGCTGTCTTCAAGGTTTAAGAGTCATCATTCTGCCAAGGTTTAGATAGAGATTTTACAGGAACTTCATCAAGAGCACACAGGGATAATCTGGATGAAAGCAGAAGCAAGGAGCTACTTTTGGTGTCCAAAGGTAGATAGAGATATTGAAGAGTTGGTGAAAAGCTGTGAAGTGTGTCTCAGGATGAGAAATGCTCCAATCAAGGTTCCTTTCATTCAAATGCAAGAAAACCATGAGAATGAGTACATGTCAACTTTTTTGTGACGGAAGAGAAAGAGTACCTTATTTTGGTCAATAGTTATAGTGAGGGGATAGTGTTTAGTTAATGCCTAGTATCACAAGTGCCAACACTATTGAGGTTTGTATAAGTTAGTTTGCAATTTATGGGTCACCAAAGATGTCAGTGTAGAATAATGATCTGCAGTTTACATCAGAAGAGTTTGAAATATTTCTGAGTAACATTGGAATCAATCACACTCTAATACCACCATATCACTCATCATTGCATGGTGTCACAGAAAGAAGTGTACAATTTCTTTTTTAGCCTTCCATGTGATGTGGGCATCACTGGCTGGGTCAGCATTTATTGCCCTTCCCTAATTGCCCTTGGGAAGGTGGTGGTGAGCTGTCTTCTTGAACCGCTAGAGTCCCAGTGGTGTAGGTACACCCACATTGCTGTTAGGGAAGGAGATCCAGGATTTTGACCCAATGATGGTGAAGGACAGTGATATAGTTCCAAGGATGGTAATCTATTTCCAAGTCAAAATGGTGAGTGGCTTGGAAGGGAGCTTCCAGGTGGTGGTGTTCCCAAGTGTCTGCTTTTGTCCTTCTAGATGGTAGAGGTTGCGGGATTGGAAGGTACTGTCAAAAGAGCCTTGAACAGTTGCTGCAGTGCATTTTCTATATGATACACACTGCTGCCATTGTGCTTCGGTGGTGGAAGGAGTGAATGTTTAACATAATGGATGGGGTGTCAATCATGCAGGCTGCTTCTTGAATGCTGTTGGAACTGCACTCATCCAGGCAAGTGGAGAGTGTTCCATCACACTCCTGACTTGTGCCATGTAGATGGTGGACAGGTTTTGGAAAGCCAGGAGGTGAGTTACTCACTGCAGCATAACCAGCGTCTGACCTGTTCTTGTAACTAAAGTATTTCTATGGACGATCCAGTTCAGTTTCTGCTCAATGGTAACCCCCAAGGTGTTGATAGAGGGGGAATTCAGTGATAGTAATGCCATTGAATGTCAAGGGGAGCTGGTTAGATTGTCTCTTATTGGCAACAGTCATTTCTTGGCACTTATTTGGTATGAATGTTACTTGCCACTTATCAACTTAAGTCCAGGTCTTGCTGCATATGAGCATAGATTTCTTTAGCATCTGAGATGTTGCGAATTTTATTTTTAATTTGTTCATGTGGCTAGGCCAGTATTTATTGCCAATCCCTAATTGCCCTTGAGAACTGAGTGACTTGCTAGGCCATTTTGGAGGGCATCTTTAAGAGTCAACCACATTGCTGTGGTTCTGGAGTCACATGTAGGCCAGACCAGGTAAAGATGGCAGATTTCCTTTTCTAAAGGACATTAGGTTTTTACGACAATCGACAATGGTTTCATGGTCATCATTAGACTTTTAATTCCAATTCACCATCTGCCATGATGGGATTCAAACCCGGGTCCCCAAAGCATTACCCTGTGTCGCTGGAGTAATCGTCCAGTGACAAAACCACGACACTACCACTTCCCCTTTGTACCACTGCCTCCCTTTAAATGGTGCTGAACATTCCCATTTCTGATCTTATGATGGATGGGAGGTCACTGATGAAGCAGCTGAAGGCCTAGGACACTATCCTGAGGAACTCCTGCAGTGATGTCCTGGGAACAAGATGATTGACCACCAACGACCACAACAATCTTTCTTTGTGCCAGATATGACTTCAACCAACCGAGAGTTTGCACCTGCATTGACTGCAGTTTTGCTAGGACTCCTTGATGACACATGGTCAAATGGTGCCCCGATGTTATGGGTAGTCACTCTCACCTCACTTCTTGAGTTCAGCTCCTTTGTCCATGTTTGTGAAATGGTCTTTGAAGAAATATTTCCTAGATGACAAGCTAAGCAGTAAATTCCATGTTTTTCTTCAACACAGATTAGACAATTTTCTGTTCTCTTACAGGATAACCCCACAGTCTACAACAGGTTGCTCAGCTTATGAGTTGGTGCTTAAACATGCTCCCGGGGCAAGGATCAGTTTGCTTAAGCCTGATGCCGATAGCAAAGTAAGAGAAAAGCAAGGCAAAGTGAAGATGAGTCATGATACATGAGGCATGAAACTTAGAGGGCAGGATTTTACCATCAGCGAGCGGGGGTAGGGCCCCATTTAAATTTTCAGGAAGGCGGGGGTGCAGCAAAATCAGCTGTGCACTCGCCGACCTGTCAATGGCCAATTGAGGCCATTGACAGATCAATTAAAGTAATTAGTGGACCTGCCCGTCCAACCTTAAGGCTGGCGGGCAGGCCAGGAGCTCCAGCAGAAAGTAGAAAAAACTTGAAACCTCATCCACGGGCGGGATGAGGTTTCATGTAGGGTTTTAAAAATTTTAATAAATTTTTTTGGAGATTATGAACATGTCCCAATTCATGTGACATTGTCACAATGAGGGGACATGTAAGGGAATTTTTTTTTCTATCTTTAATATTTGTGAAGGTAGAGGTGATCTCCCTGAGGCAGCACTTAGCCTCAAGGAGATGAGCGCACTCTTTCATGCGCATGCGCGTAAGATCGCACTCTCGATTTTAGGCATTACCCCCCTGCCCACACAGGGAGCGGGTAGCACTCCCCTGCGGACGTCACGCTGGGTGGGCCTTAATTGACCCGCCCACTTAAAATGGCACCGCGCCTCCAATCGGGGACGCCGATTGGAAGCGCTCCAGCACACGCCCACCCATCAAATTCCCCCACAATGGGGGGAAAATTCTGCCGAGAGAGTTCAGTACTAGTCAGAAGGTCATGGTGAAAAACCAAGATAAGGTGATTGGAGTTGTTGTAAAGACACTAGGTGCATTCACATATCTAGTGGAGAGAGACTCCATCAGTGTCATGTAGATCATTTGCCTGAAAGAGGGAATCTGACAATTGGAGAGCATGAGAAACCTCCTGTAGGCCAAATTCCTCCTACAGCCCAAAGTCAAGGTCAGAAAGAAAATGAAAATCAAAATTAATCTGAAAGTTTGCCAGTATCACAGAATCCGTCAGTAGAGCAAAGTCAGCCAGAGTCTTTTATTAGGACAAATCAATCAATATCACAGTCTCAACCATTAAGTGATGTTGGTAGTCAAAGTGAAAGTTCAGGTTTGACACAGCCAGAGATGCTGACAGATCAGGGTCAAGCCACAGGCAATGGAAGCTGATACCCAGTCAGGAAGAGCAAGAAGCCAATTAAGTTAATTGAAAATATGTAGTGAGGAAGGAGAAATAAATTGTTCTTTTCATTATTTCTTGTCACATGATATTTTTGTTAATCATATACTGGTATTAAGGAAAACAGAATCTTTTTTACATGTAAATTACTTGAAGTATTGGTCAAGTATGTTTTGGTTGCGGTTACAGTAAAAACAAAAAAAAAACAACCCAACCTATTAAATTTCAGGTATTGTTCATGTCTGCTTAGTCATATTTTATTCTGGGAAATATTGTATATGTCCTATTTTACATTTTAATTATAAGCTTTTTTTTAAATGGGGAGGGAGTTTAGTGTAGACCCTACTCTGCTGCCCTCTCTGTTGGGGAGGTGTAAATAAAGTTTGTTCAATGATAGCTGCCTGCAGTTGAACAGGTGTTGATCTTACTTAGTGCAAGACACAACACACCACATAACCTGTTCTATAGGCATGCTAAACTCTGGGAAAAGATGAACTGTACGATGTCTAACCCAACCCTAACCATACCCTTGGTGAAGCAGAGAACACTCGCATTTTTGCTTGTTGCATTGGAGAAGGTGTGGAAAAGGTTTGTGAGCAGGAGCAGGACATTCAGCCCCTTCAGCCCGTTCTGACACGCAGTGAGATAATGGCTGAATTCAAGGATGATACAGGAGTTGAGAGGTGATATCTAGGTGGCCCCATTTTCTCTGAAAAAGAGAAGACTGAGGGGTGAAACTGATCAATGTCTTGAGATTATGAAAGGGCTGGATAGGGTAGATGTTGCAAAGATGGTTCCACTTGTGGGGAGTCCAAAACTAGGGGCCATAAGTATAAGGCAGTCACTGATAGATCCCATAAGGAATTCAGGAGAAACTTATTTATCCAGAAAGCGGAACTTGCAATCTCTATGGAGTAGTTGAGGCAAAGAACACAGATGCATTTAAGGGGCAGCTAGATAAGCACATGATTGCAAAAAGACTAGAAGGATGTGCAGATAGGCATAGAAGAGGCAGGGTTGGAGGAGGCTTGTTTGGGGCATGAATGCTAGCATGCAACAGTTAAGCTGAATGGCCAGTTTCTGCACTGTAATCTCTACATAATTCTATATATTACTCATTCTGGGCAGGTGGGTATAAGCAATAAGTCTGGAATTTATTTTCCATCCTTGGTTGTACTTGACACGGTGGTGGTGAGCCTGCTTCTTGAACTGTTGCAGTCTGCGCAACGAAGGTGTTCACATAATGCTGTGAGGGAGGCAGTTCCAGGATTTTGACCAATAGTTAAAGTGAAGGAACAGCAAAATGATTCCAAGTCAGGATGGGGTGTAACTTGGAGGGAAACTTGGAGGTGATGGTGTTCCCATACACCATTGCCCTTCTGGGTGCTAGAGGTCATGAGTTTGGGAAGTACCGTCAAAGAAGGTTTTGGCAAGCTGCTGCAGTCAATGTTGCATGGTACGACAGTGGTAGAGAGAGTGGATGTTTGAGGCGGTGAATGGGGTGCCGATCAAGCGAGCGGTTTTGTCTTGCGTGGTGAAGGCAGATTATGAGAAAAGGTAGAGCTTGACAGGTGGGATTGGAAGCCAAGGAAAAGTTTTGCATGAGGCAGTGGCTGCTGCTGGAAGGACAGGCACCAGAGTCTTAGGATCGCAGAGTGCCCCAGGCCACAGGTAAGTAATGTGAAGTGGGTGGGAGGTGGGGAAGGAGTTTTTGCATGGTGGGTGTCATTGGGAGAGTGGTGTAGGGAGATCGGCAGCAAGGGCTGGTGGGTGGCCATCAGCCCTCCCTTCCTGATGGCGAGTCCCTCGATCAGACACTGAGTGCCTTTGACCGAGGGAACCCCAGCTCGTCTCCCCGCCCCACAAGTTGACTGAGCTGTTTTACCTGTCATGCACACTTCATGTCAACTGGCGGAGGTGGGATGAGGCCCTTAAGTGTTGATTAATTGGCCACTTAAGGGCCTCAATAGACAGTGGGGCTGGATGGCTGACCATGGGCCTTCCCGGCCAGAACTTAATTCGGGTGGAGGCGGGAAGTCGGCGGGGTTCCCAGACGTCACCATCCCGCCTGACTGCACGCCCTTCCCTCCTCCGAGCTCGCCAACAATGAGAGCAGAAAATTTCACCTTCATCCCCGCACCCCAACATTTTCCTCATAACAGTGTAAATTAATTCTCCTCAAATACATGTACAATTGACTTTTGGAATTTACCATGAAATCTACTTTCACAGCTCTTTTAGGTAATGTGCTCCAGGCCACAACTACCCAAGGTGTAAATAAATTTCTCCTCATTTCCCTTCTTGTTCCCTTATTTTAAGTCTGTGATCCCACTGGCCCGAGGAAACAGCTTACTTCAAAACTCCTCCTAATTTTGAATGCCTCTATGAGGCCTACCTCAAGCTTCTCTGATCTGAGGGGGAAAATCCCAGCCACATAACTAAAGCCCACCCCCAAAACCCCCAACATCCTGGTAAGCCTCCTCTGTACCATGCCAGGGCTTTGATATCCTCCCTAAAGTGTGGTGCCCTGGTTTTTTTGTTTTTGTGTTCAAAGCTCCTATAAAGTCAACCTATACGCTTCCTTAACTGACTTATCAACTTCCCTTGCCACCTTCTTGCAAATCCTTCTTAATACTACCAATTAGACTTTATTGCCTCTCCATATTGTTCCTCCTGCAGTGCATCCCTTTACTCTTATCTGCCAATTGTCTGCCCATTTCACCAGTCCGTTTATGTTGTCCTGAAGTCTGCTGCTTCTTGTTTATTGCTTACTATGTTATCAAGTTTTGTATCATCTGCAAACTTCAAGATTGTACTTCTTATACCCAAATACAAGGCAGAGGTGGCGGTGTGGTTGTGATGTCACTGGGCTAGTAATTGTGAGGCCCAGGCTAATGATTTTGGGATATGGGTTCAAATCCCACCAGTGCAGCTGGTGGAATTTAAATTCAATTTGAACACAATATTCAGTTAACATAAAAACAATCTGGAATTGAAAACTAGTTTCAGTGATGGTGACCGTGGAACGATCACCAAATTGTCGTAAAAACGCATCTGGTTCATACACGCACTCGCATGCAAGCATTCTCACACACACACACACACACACACACGGAAGAAAATCTGCCATCCTTAATCCATCTGGTTTACTTATGTCACCAGATCAACAGGTGGTTGACTCTAAACTGCCCTCTGAAATGGCCTAGTAAGCCACTCAGTTCAAGGGCAATTAAGGATGGGTAACAAATATTGGTCTTGCCAATGATGTCCACGTCCCATCAAAGAATAAAAAAAAAAGTCCAGCTCTTTTATTTATCACAAAAAAATATATGGGGTGGAATTTTCCAGTCCCCCCTGTGGCAGGTTGAAAGGTGGGGGTGGGGAGGCTCATAAAATGCAGCACCTAGCCTGCCAGCCACCTACCTCATCGCACCGACCAATCTCCCATTATACTGGGGGCAGTGAAGGTTTCAGACGGCTTGCCCGATCTTGGGCCTATTTAATGCCTCATCCCACCCCGCTGCTATTTTTACCTGTGGCGGGTGGAGACCCCCACCAAGTAGATAGCCCAGCAGCTTTAGCTGCATGGGCTGGTGTTGGGCAGGGGGAAGGACCTCCTTTGCGGCTCCAGTGTGCCCATTGGAGGCACCGGTCCCCAAGGTCATAGACCCATTAACCCTCCCCACCATCGGCCTCTCAAAACCACACCCCCCCCCCCCCCCCCATCGACCTCCTCCCTCCCCTGGCTGGGGCCTGCTAGCCAGGCCCCGCAGTTAGCCCGGACTTAGTCCTTCAGCCGGGCCTTCATTAGCTCTTGTACTTCCGGCAGCAACTGCTGCTTGAGCCTGGCAGCTCTCTAAGGCGGGACCTCCTCCCCAGTCAGTGGGGGGTTGGTGGGGGCGGGGTGGGGGGGGGGGGGGGGGGGAGCGGGGTGGAAGTCATGAGCTTTAAATAGCTGCGGGGAAGCCAGTATCGGCAGGGCTGTGTTCCCTGCCAATTCTTCAGGTGCTGGGGCAGGAAACCCCGTCATCCGAAAGATCCTGCCCGTGATTCTAATACCGAACCCTGGAGCAGACTCAGGCAGAAAAGGATCTGGTCACCATTTCTCTCTGCTTCGTATTCCTTAGATAATTATGTCCCCAAGTTATCACCACGGATGTGTGTTTTTCCCCTAAATAACTCTGCTATTTTAGTACTTAACCTATAAAGCCCATATGTATGACATCTACCTTCACTAACCCGCTCTGTTACTTCATCAATCAGACACAATTTTCCTCTAACAAATCCATGCTGGCTGCTTCCTAATAACCCATGCTTCAAGTGATAATTAATCTTTTCCTTGACAATAGTTTCTAATGGATTCCCCACTACTGATGTTAGACCGATCAGCCTGTAATTACCAAGTTCTTCCCTCCCCCTTTAGCGAACATTTGCAACCCTTCAGTTCTCTGCTACCGCTCCCACATTCAAAATGGATCGAAAGGCTGTAGTCAGAGCTCCTGCTATCTCCACACTAGCTTCCCTCAGCAACCGAGGACACCTCACAACTGGAGTGGGTGAACTGAGCTTCTGACTTCACTCACACAGCACCCGTAATGGCACCTGTAATATAGCACCTGCAAAACTATTTACTTTGGCAGATGGAGTAAAATGTGGGAAAATGTGAACTTGTCCATTTTGGCAGAAAGAATAGAAAAGCATAATATTATGTAAATGGAGAGAGAAAGCGGAACTCAGTGGTGCAGAGGGATCTGGGTGTCCTGCTACATGAATCACAAGAAGTTAGTATACAGATAGGCAAATGGAATGTTGGCGTTTATTGCAAAGGGGAATGGAATATAAAAGTAGGGAAATTATTATTACAGCTGTACAGGCTCTTGGTGGGACCACGTCTGGATTACTGTGTACAGTTTTGGTCTCCTTATTTGAAAAAAAGATATAATTGCATTAGAAGCAGTTCAGAGAAGGTTCACTCAACTCATTCCTGGGTTGAAGGGCTTTTCCTGTGAAGAAAGGTTGAACAGGTTGGGCCTATACCTATTGCAGTTTCAAAGAATGAGAGGTGTTCTTATTGAAACATAGAAGATCCTGAAGGGACTTGACAGGGTGGGTACCAGCAGTGTGTTTTCTTTAGTGGGGGAGACTAGAACTAAGGGACACAGTTTAAGAATAAGAGATCTTCCTTTTAAGACGGAGATGAGAGGAAATGTTTTCTTTCAGATGGTCATTAGTCTGTGGAATTTTCTTCCCCAGAAAGCAGTGGAGGCTGGGTCATTGAATCTATTTGTTATGGACAGGAGAGACACAGACAACCTGCACTGACTTCCTCTCCCCTCCTGTCTGGAAACAGAAGATGGTTTGAATTAGTTTTTAAAAGAATAGGTGATGGCATGTTTTCCCAATCCCCCAGTTTTTGTGATCCAATTTTACTAATAATCCACAGCAAACTCGAGTTAGGATTAACTCAGAAGGTTTGTTTATTTTTCACATTCAAAACCCAGAAAAAGGAGTATTAACAACTTCCCACTCTGTGTGCTCACACAGACACACACATACATCCACAGACACACACACAGATGCACAGACAAACACACAGACAGATACACACACACACATGCACAGACACATGCACAGACACACACATGCACAGACAGACATACACACATGCACACACACACATGCACACACACACATGCACAGACAGACAGACACACATGCACAGATGCACAGACACACGTGCACAGACAGACAGACACACACACACACATGCACACACACACATGCACAGACACACACACAGACGCATACACTCACACACATTCAGTAAAGGTTGGTGATGGTGGGATAGAGAAAAGGAGTTTTACAGTACAAGGACCACAGCAAAAAAGGAATATTAGTTCGCATGAAATCTGGAGCCTGAAGCCAGAGTCCCGAGACTGTTTCTTTCATTGTGGAGTTGAGTTCCAATGAGTTTTGGGTTGGTTACGAAAATCCTTGAAATGAATGATGCTGCTGCACGATGGGCTTTTCTGTGTTTGGACCGTTTGGCAGGCGTTGATCAGAGACTTTCAAAATCTAGCAGGCTTTGTGGAGTCGAGAGATGGAACAGGCTGCTTACACAGCCTGGCTGCTGGAGTTCTGACCAGTTGATGTTAAAACAATGACCTGACAGTGAGGTCCAAAGCTGCAATGTTAAAACTGTCCAAAAGGCCAGAGGCTTGGCTCATGTGATGTGGCCTATTAACGGTTAATTGCTGCATAACAATTAGTTTCTGTGCTTCTGGCCAGGATTCCATTGTTGCTGCTTAGGAGAGAGACAAAATGGGTTAGGAGCATCCCTTCCAGTATAATGTGTTTCAATCTTTCTCTTTTGTGATTAGTTCAGGATGGGGGAGCCAATTCATCTGCACTTCCTCTGCTTTTGTTGATTTCAAGGGGTTTGTACAATGGGGTTTGTACAATGACGTGTTAAATTCCAGAAGCTAAGGAAAAGAATCCTTTTGTTCTTGAAATTGCTGGGGATAACTCCCGGACAGAGGGCCAAGCCCATGATTGGGTGACCTTGTAGCAGCCATTTTAATCTTCTTTGCTTAGCAGAAAAAGCCCAGTTTTTAAAAAGTTAGCAATAAGGATAAAGTTTTGAATATGCAGTATTTGGCTTCTTTCTGCATCTTAGGAACCCAAAGTATTCAAGGCTGAATTAGATATATTTTTGATAGATATGGGAGTCAAAGGTTATGGCTTGGGGAGGGGTAGACAGGAAAGTGGAATTGAGACCACAACCAGATCAGCCATGATTTTATTAAATGGCGGAGCAGGTTTGAAATGCAGGGTGGCCCATTCCTGCTCCTAAGTCCTATGTTCCTATGTCCCTATAAAACACACCCCAAGGTGCTTCACAGGAAGGTAATCAAACAAAAATAAGGAGATTTTGGGACAGGTGACAAGAAGCATGGACAAGGAGGTAGGTTTTTACAAACGTCAGAAAGGAGAGAGAGATAGAGAGGCAGAGAGGTTTAGGAAGGGTGTTGCAGAGCTCGGGGCCCTTGGTAGCTGAAGGCATGCCTGCCAATGGTGGAGCAATTAAAATCGGGGATGCTCAAGAGGCCAGAAATGAAGGAATGCAGAGATCTTGGGGATCTTAGGCTTAGCGGAAGTTGAGGTGATTGACCAGATACTCTTTATTTGGTGGTGTTGGATGGCTGAAGGTCAAATACTGACTAGTTCATCTGAAAGGCAGCACTGCTGGTAATATAGCATTCCTGGAGTGGCATACTGAAGATTCAGCCAGAGGCATCATTGGCAAGACTGGCATTTATTGTCCATCTCTAGTTGCCCTGAGGAGTTGGCAGGGGCCCGTCTTCTTGAATGGCTGTAGCCCATTCTTTGCAGAAGCACCTTGGGGCGTGTTTACAGACTTTTAAGGAGGCGTTTAATAGCGCTCAGAAAAGATTTATCCCAGTGAGAAAGAAAGACTCTTTGGGAAGGATGTATAAAATTTGGCAGATGGAGTATAACATGTGGAAATGTGAACTTGTTCCATTAGGCAGGAAGAAGAGAAAAGCAGTAAACTATTTAAATGGAGAAAGATTGCAGAACTCAGTTGTACAGTGGGAACGAGGTGTCCTGGTACATGAATCACATAGGGGCTGAATTTTCACCCCGTCGGTGGCGAAGTTGAAGGGCGGGTGGGGCACAGGCATGCTTCTGATTGGTGCCCCTGGTTGGGGGCATGCTGCCATTTTACATGGGCAGGCCAGTTAAGGTCCACCCAGCGTGACGTCCGCACAGAAGCGCTACGCACTTCCTGTGTGGGCAGGGGTGGGGGGGGGTGGGGGGCGGAATCCCAAAATCGAGAGTGCGCTCCTTCGCGCATGCGCTCGATAAAGCACACTCATATCCCTGAGGCTAAGTGCAGCCTCAGGGAGATCGGCTCAAAATGTACAAAACCTAAAAATAGAAAAATAAAATTTCCCTAACATGTCCCCTCATGTGACAATGTCCTTTGAGTTGGGACATGTCCATAATTTTCACAAAAACTTTATTAAAATTTTAAAAAACCTACATGAAACCTCATTCCACCCGTGGATGAGGTTTCATGCTTTTTCTAATTTGTGCCGGGGCTCCTGACCTGCCAGCTAACCTTAAGGTTGGACGGGCAAGTCCATTAATTAGTTCAATGACTTTGTCAATGGCCACAATTGGCCATTGACAGGTCGGCGGGCGCGCAGCTAATTTCGCTCCCCCCTGCCTATCTGGAAATTTAAATAGGGTGCGGTGACGTCGGGTGTTCCCCCTGACACCACCGTGTGTCATTTTACGCGTCGGCGAGCAGGCCCCGCCCCCTGCTCACCGACGTGTAAAATCCTGCCCCTAAAGTTAGTGTGCAGGTACAACAAATGATTAGGAAGGCAAATGGAATGTTGGCATTTATTACAATGGGCATTGAATATAAACGTAGGGAAGTTTTACTACAGCTGTACAGGGCCTTAGTGAGATCACATCTGGAGTACTATGTGCAGTTTTGGTCTCCTTGTTTAACAAAAGGTATAATTGCTTTAGAAGAATTTCAGAAGGTTTATTCAACTCATTCCTGGGATGAAGGGGTTGTCTTATGAAGAAAGGTTGAACAGGTTGGGCCTATGCTCATTGGTGTTGAGAAGAATGAGAGGTGATCTTATTTGAATGTATAAGATCTGAGAGGACTTGACAGGGTGGATACAGGGAAGATATCTACCCTATCAAGTCCTCTCAGGATCTTATATGTTGTGGTGGAGACTAAAACTAGGGAACATAGTTTAAAAATAAGAGGTCTCCCTTCTAAGACAGGTCAGGAGAAACTTTTTCTCCCAAAGGGCCATTGGTGTGTGGAATTCTCTTCCCCAGAGAGTAGTGGAGGCTGGATCTTTGAATTTAATCGAGCCAAAGTTAGACAGATTTTTGTTCGGCAAGGGAGTCAAGGATTAAAGGATGTTTCCCTTTGTGGGAGAGACTAAAATTAGGGGACACAGTTTTAAAATAAGAGGTCCCCTTTTAAGATGGAGATGAGAAGACATTTTCTCTCTGAGTGTTTTGAATCTTTGGAACTCTTACTCAGAGAGCAGTGGAGGCGGGGTCAATAAATATTTTTAAGGCAGAGGTAGATAGATTCTTGACTAATAGAGAAGTCAAAGGTTATCAGAGGTAGGTGGAATGTAGAATTGAGGCCACGGCCAGATCAGCCATTATTTATCATGTGGTGGAACAGGCTCAAGGGGCCAAATGGCTTGCTCCTGTTCCTAATACGCATGTCCATATGTATGTATGAGTGGGTTTGCCAAGCAACTTTGGGGACAGTTAAGAGTCAACTGCATTGGTGTGTGACTGGAGTCACGTAGAAGTCAGACCAGGTCAAGACAGCAGTTGCCTTCCCTAAAGAACCATATGGATTTACAATACAACCTGACAACTTCATGATCCTTTTTATTGACACCAGCTATTTCCCTCCAGAACTTTTGAATTGAATTCAAATTCTCAAAGTGCCATGGTGGGATTTGAACTCAAAATCTCTATTTATGAAGCTATAAATAGAGGCAACCAGTACAAAAGCAGGGAAGTTATGCTGAACATTTATGAAGCCTTGGTCACGCCTTACCTGGAGTATTGCATCCAGTTCTGGTCGCCACACTTTAGGGAGGATGTGAGGGTTCTTGAGGCGGTACAGAAGAGATTTACTAGAACGGTCCCAGCGCTAGGGAAGGGTGCTTGGTGCAGTGTAATGAGCTTTTAGAATACATATTTTAAAGAGTGATGCAGAGTATGATGTATCTGTGACATCAGCAGTCATGTCCTAGAGACTCTGTACAGCAGACAGGCAGCACTCAGGGGAGATGTGCCTACTCAGTAATCCACCTTGTATATATTGGACATAGTGTAAATAAACTACGTTAAGGAGCTAAGACCTCACACAATATTTTTATGAAATATATATATATATCAATATGACTACTTCCTAAAATTTTAAAAGCTGAACAAAAATTTAAAAAAGGCTGAAGCGATGTCTGCCTGTAACCCTGAGCAAAAGGAACTTTCTGGCAATATCCAAGAAGCTGACACCTCATTATCTCTGAAGAGACACCAATGACCCCTGTGGCTGCAGAGATGAAATTCAAAGGGAGTTATACAAAGGCCATCTGCATTTCCTAAGCTAGTGCTCTCGCCCTTCTCCACCACCCTGACACAGGGGGCGCTGAGCACTGCAGCATGCATTTCACGCTGGGCGGGCCTAAAGTGACCCGTCAGCATGAAATCGTGGTCGCGCCCCGATCACGGGCGGTCATTGGATTCCTGGCAGCTCCTCCTCGCCCATGTCGAGCCTGCCCGATGCGGGCAAAATCCTGGCCTCTGAAACCGAGTGACAGACGCCACCCAAACAGATGCTATGGATCCCTCATCAACTCCCCACAGGCACTTGTCATGTTGAGAGCTTTCACACGAGGATTCCCAATCTCCACTCTCGAAGAACTCATTTTGGAATCTTCTCCCAAATGACGCTTTTTCTCAGGCACCTCCCACAAGGGGTCCACCTCTAGGCTTTCGAACTCTCCTTCCCATGTTCCTCTCCCCTGGATCACCACGTGCATTCAAGCTTTCTTCTACGCACTCTCTCTCAGGTACTCAACCATGCCAACAGAACACCATTGCTTCACATGCCTATAGTAAAGAGTCACAGACCTTTGGCAGTCTCCTTCCATCTTATGGCTTCTTGCAAGCCTATTTTGCTTTAACTCTGTGTCCTGCAGCTTTCTTCCTTTAAGCTGGAACTTTCTTCTCTGCTCCTTCTAATGTAAAGATCTTCTTGGGACCTTTTTCTTATCCCTTCAGGATCTGCTTCCTGCAGCTCCCTCTGCTGACAACTTGGTATCTCCCTAAAATCAAGAGAACTCACTCGAAATTCATTGTTGCTTTAACTTCAGAGCAACTCCTCTAAGATTCTTAGACTTATTTTTCTCAGCAATCTGCTAGTACATCCAGCTAGAGAGAGACTTAAACTGCTTCCTTCACCTTAAGGTCACCAAAATGACCGACTGAACTCAAACTGCTTTTCTGTTTTTCTCTGTCTCTCTGTGCGGGCCTCCGGTTGCTAGGCAACAGCATAGTTTTCTACTTCAAGGGCAGAATTTTCACCTTGGCCGGTGGGTGCGCACCTGACCCCTCGAGCGTGAAATGACGAGCATTGACGTTGGGTGAGTGTCACGACGTCAGCGCACAGTGGCACAGTAGTTCAGTTGGCGGGTACACATGGGAATCGGCAGTGCGCCTGCCGACAATTAAAAGGCCCATTAGGGCCTTTAAATTATCAATCAACTTACATTTTTCACCGTTCATCCAACCTTACAGTTGGCGGGCAGGTGAAAAGGCCTTTTGCATCTTTTGGAAACCTCATCCATGGGGAATGTTTTTTAAATTTCACTTATAACATGTCCCTACTCACGTGACAGAGCCATATGAGGGGACATGTTTTATAACATTTTTCAAATCTTTATTATTATTTTGAAAACTTTTCATCTCCCTGATGCAGCTCTGCGCCCCAGGGAGATTCTCAAGCGCGCACTCACACGCTTGTGCGAAGTTTACCCTCCTCGCCCCCCCCCCACCCCCCACCATAGGCAGTGCTGAGTGCTGCTGGTCGCGTTTCATGCTGGGCAGGCCTTAACTGCGTAAAGTTGCCTTCCGGACTCGATCGCGGGTGAGGGTTGGCTTCCCAACCTCGACTGCCTGCCCCTGCCGAGCCCTCCCTCTGAGGTCAAAATTCCACCCCAAAAGTCAAAAAACCTCATTGAAAATGCAGGCATCTTTTAATGTGAAACCAAAACTCAAGTTCTTTCTTAACACACCAATACAAAAATACAAATGAAAATTAAACTTAAAGCTAAAACTAATTCTTAACAGCCACAAATGTGACTGTACAGGAGGGGAGGAAGAGCAATAGTGATAGGAGATTATATAGTCAGGGGAACAGATAGGCGCTATTGTGGCCGTCAATGTGACTCCAGGATGGTGTGTTGCCTCCCTGGTGCCAGGGTCCAGGATGTCACTGAGCGGCTGCAGGGCATTCTGAATGGGGAGGGTGATAAGGCAGAGGTCATGGTACATGTTGGTACCAATGACATAGTAGAAAGAGGGATGAGGTCTTGCATCAAGAATTCAGGGAGTTTGGCAGTAAACTGAAAAGCAAGACCTCTCGGGTTGTAATCTCTGGTGCCATGTGCTAGCGAGCTCAGAAATATGAGAATAGCGCAGATGAATACGTGGCTTAAGAATTGGTGCAGGAGGGAGGGTTTTAGATTCCTGGATCACTGGGACCGTTTCTGGGGAAGGTGGGACCTGTACAAGCGGAACGGTCTATATCTGAACCAGAGCGGGACGAACAACCTTGCGGGCATGTTTGCTAGTGCTGTTGGGAGGACTTTAAACTAATTCAGCAGGTGGAGGGGACACAGAATGTTAGCAGAATAGGGACACATCATAATACAGTAAAACAATCAAGTCAGAGGGAATACAGCTGCATTAAGTTTCAAGGGAGTAAGGCAAGGCTGGATGGTCTCTACTTTAATGCCAGGAGTATTACAGGTAAAACGGATGAGTTAAGGGTGAGGATTGACACGTGGAATTGTGATATAGTAGCCATCACTGAGACATGGTTGAGGGAGGGGCAGGATTGGCAGCTCAACATTCCGGGATATAGAATCTTCAGGCGAGACAGGGAAAGGGGTAAAAGAGGAGGAATAATTGAATTATTAGTTAAGGAGTCAGTTACTGCAGTAAGGAGAGATGATATTTTGGAGGGGGCATCAAATGAAGCTTTGTTGGTAGAGTTTAGGAATAAAAAAGGGGCAGCCACGTTGTTAGGTGTTTATTATAGACCCCCAGATAGTCAGTGGGAAATTGAGATGCAAATATTTGCACAATTTGCAGAGGTGTGTAAAAACAATAACAATAGGGTAATTATATTAGGTGATTTCAACTTTCCCAACATTAATTGGGATAGACATATGAATGGAGTGGATTTCTTGAAATGTGTACAGGAGAATTTTTTAGGTCAATATGTAGAGGATCCAACAAGGGACGGCACAGTGCTGGACCTAATTCTGGGGAATGAAGCCGGACAGGTGGCTGAGGTGATGGGGGAGCATTTTAGTGATAGCGACCACAACATGGTACAGTTTAAGCTTGTTTTGGAAAAAGAAATAGACAAGTTGCAAAAAAATGTTTTGGATTGGGGAGAGTGGATTTTAGTAAAAAAAAGGCAGGATCTGGCCAAGGTAGACTGGGAACAGCTATTTGTGGGGAAATCTACATAAGAGCAGTGGGGGGTGTTCAAAAAGGAAATGGGGAGGGTACAGGCTCAACATGTTCCCTCTAGGATGATAGGAAGGAGTAACAAGCCCAGAGAACCATGGATGATCAGAGATATTCAGGTTACGATGAGAAGGGAAAGAGAGGCTTTTAGCAGGTACAAGGGAAGCAAATCAGCAGAGGCATTAGTGGAGCATAGACAGTGCAGGGTGGAGCTTAAGAAAGCAATTAGGAGAGCAAAGAGGGGATATGAGAAAGGTCTCGCTGGTAAAAGTAGGGAAAATCCCAAGATATTCTATAAGTGTATCAATGAGAAGAGGATGACCAGGGAAAGAGTAGGGCCCATAAGGAATCAAGGGGGCAATCTATGGGCGGAGCAGAGGACATCGCTAGAGTGTTGAATGAATACTTCACAATCTGTCTTCACCCAAGAGAATGAGGCTGAAAGTATCGAACTCGGGGAGAGAGACTGCAAGGTTCTTAAGCAAATTGATATAGGGAGTGACAAGATATTGGAGATGTTGGCAGGCTTAAAAGTGGACAAATCTCCAGGTCCTGATGATTTGTGTCCCAGTCTACTGAGGGAGGCAAGGGAGGAGATCGCAAGGGCTCTGACCCAATTTTTAAATTTCTCTCTAGCAATGGGGGAGGTGCCAGAGGACTGGAGAACAGCTAATGTGATTCCGCTACTTAAGAAGGGAGATAAGCCGGGGAACTACAGGCCAGTGAGTCTCACGTCAGTGGTAGGGAAACTATTGGAGAAAATTCTGAAGGAGAGAATCTATCTCCACTTGGAGAGGCAAGATTTGATCAGGGATAGTCAGCATGGCTTTGTCAGAGGGAGGTCATGCCTAACAAATTTGATTGAATTTTTTGAGGAGATGACCAGGTGTGTAGATGAGGGTAGTGCAGTTGATGTAGTTTATATGGATTTCAGAAAGCCTTTGACAAGGTCCCACATGGGAGACTTATAAAGAAGACAAATGCACATGGGATACAGGGTAATTTGATAACCTGGATTTAACATTGGGTTAGTTGTTGGAGACAGAGGGTGATGACAGAAGGATGCTTTAGTGAGTGGAAGCCAGTGTCCAGTGGCGTACCACAGGTATCTGTGCTGGGTCCCCTATTATTCGTCATTTATATAAACAACATAGATGACTATGTGGGGGGTAGGATTAGTAAGTTTGTGGATGACGCAAAGATTGGCCGGGTGGTTAACAGTGAGGTTGAGTGTCTTGGGCTACAGGAAGATATAGACAGGATGGTCAAAAAGGCAGATAAGTGGCAGATGGAATTTAACCCTGAAAAGTGAGGGGTGATACACTTTGGAAGGAGTAATTTGACAAAGAAGTATTCAATGAATGGCATGGCACTAGTAAGTTCTAAGGAACAAAGGGACCTTGGCGTGTGTGTCCATAGATCTATGAAAGCAGAGGGGCTTGTTAGTGGGGTGGTGAAAAAGGCATATGGGACACTTGCCTTTATCAATCGAGGCATAGATTACAAAAGTAGGGAGGTCATGTTGGAGTTGTATAGAACCTTGGTGAGGCCACAGCTGGAGTACTGTGTGCGGTTCTCGTTGCTACATTATAGGAAGGATGTGATCGCACTGGAGGGGGCGCAGAGGAGATTCACCAGGATGTTACCTGGGATGAAACATGTAATTTATGAAAAGAGGTTGGATAGACTTGGGTTGTTTTCGTTGGAGCAGAGAAGACTGAGAGGCGACCTGATCAAGGTGTACAAGATTATGAGGGGCATGGACAGGGTGGATAGGGAGCAGCTGTTCCCCATAGTTGAAGGGTCGGTCACGAGGGCACATAAGTTCAAGGTGAGGGGCAGGAGGTTTAGGGGTGGATGTGAGAAAAAACTTTTTTACCCAGAGGGTGGTGACGATCTGGAATGCACTGCCTGGGAGGGTGGTGGAGGCCTCACATCCTTTAAAAAGTACTTGGATGAGCACTTGACACGTCATAACATTCAAGGCTATGGGCCAAGTGCTGGTAAATGGGATTACGTAGGTAGGTAGGTTGGGTGTTTCTCACATGTCGGTGCAGACTCGATGGGCCAAAGGGCCTCTTCTGCACTGTGTGATTCTGTGATTCTGTGAAATACAAATATAACTTACTTAAACTATCCCTAGTTCATAACACTTTCAATGTAATGAAGACAGGCTAGTCTCTTCTGATGTGCTGGCATATTACGATCCCACATTGCCCACCGTAGTGGCAGCTGATGCTTCCTCCACTGGCCTTGGCACTGTTCTTATCCAACTCCAGAAAAATGATGGCAGGAAGCTAGTATACGTTGTATCCAGAGTGTTAACAGAAACTGAATGACGTTATGCTACTGTCGAGGAGGAAGTACTGGCTGTCACATGGGCTGTTGAGAGGTTCCCAGATTACCTGATGGGTTTGCCCTTCCACTTAGAGACAGACCACAAACCCCTCATCACAGTGGAGATGGTGGTATAGAGATAATGTCACTAGACTAGTAATCCAGAGGCCTAGGCTAATAGCATGTGTTCAAATCCTACCATGGCAGCTGGTGGAATTTAATTTTAATAAATCTAATATTAAAAGTTGGTCTCAGTAATGATGACCATGAAACTATCATTGATTGTCGTAAAAATCCATCTGTTCCACTAATGCCCCTTAGGGGAGGGAATCTGCCATTCTTACCCGGGTCTGGTCTACATGTGAGTCCAGACCCACAGCAATGTGGTTGACTCTTAACTGCCCTCCAAAATGGCCAAGCAAGCTATTCATTTCAAGAGCAGTAAGGTTTGGGTAACAAATGCTGGCCTTGCCAGCGATACCCACGTCCCATGAAAAAAGAAACCTTCTTGAATTCCACGGAGACCATTAAGATGCCCCTATGCATTCAGTGGTTTCACCTTCACCTGATGCATTATCAACACATGGGCAACTACATCCCAGGAAAGTTGCAACCCACGGCTGATGCTCTCTCCAGAGCTACAGTAGACCAAACTATTGCTTTGGACGTCTCAGAAGTTTGACTTTGACTGTCGTGAATCTATTGCCCATCTCTGCCACGAAGCTCCAGGATAGCTGACGAGCACAGAAAGAGGACATGGAATATGCTCCAGTACAAGAGTTTGGCCTCCAAGTGTGTTCTCAAAATAACGCTGCCGACCAGCTCATCCATAAATCCCACAAGCGACGCAGCCACTCGGCCATTGTAGATGACCTCTTCGTTCTTGATCACCGCCTGGTAATTCCTCAGCCCGAGTGAAAGGAGATCCTCCACAGGCTCCAGGGACCCCACCTGGGGATTGCAAAGTACAGAGCATGCGCACTGCAGTTTGTGTGGTGGCCGGGCATCTCACAGCCTGTTTGAGATTCTGCCCTCCACACTCGCTGCATTAACAGCCAGGCACCCATGGAATGCCTGGTGCCATTCCCAGTTTTCCACACCGACCTCAGCAGAAATTGGGGTTCCACCTCTTTGACCCGTCAAGGCAAGACGTACCTCGTTGCCGTAGGTGACTCTAGATTTCTGGAGGTATTCAGACTCCACACGCTGAGTTGGTGATCGGGGTGGGGTGGGGGGGGCTGCAGAATAACTTCTATACCCATGGCTTCCGGGATAAAATCGTCAATGATAACAGTCCATAATTTGCCAAGGACCTACTTCTGGAAATTCACTGCTGATAATGGGACCACCCATGTCACCAGCTCCCCTCTTCATCCTCAAGCTAAGAAGGAGGCTGAACGAGCGATCAGGACCAGCAAGACCCTGATGTCTAAGAATCCCGACTGGCATTCAGCCCTGCTGCATTATCGAGCCATGCCTCTAGCTAATGGATTCTCCCCAGTTGAATTGCTATTGGGCTGATGTCTAAAGACGCTTGTTCCCCTACTCGCAAGGAACCTCCAAACTGTTACCCCTGCTGACCACATGAGGGTGAGAAATAAGGAGAGGAGTCTCCATGAGAAACAACAACAGTGGTATAATTCCAGATATACAGTCAAGATACTACCACCCTTAACACTAGGCCAGGGAAATTGGATCCGTGATGGTAAGGCAGTCTTTACCAGAACAGAACACCGGTGATAAACCCTGGTCCAGACATCATCTGGTACTTTCCGACACAACAGGAGAGCCCTCACTTCACTAGTACCCACCAGACCACAGGTCTTTGATACCACACAATGTGGGATGAAGATCCTAAGAATGCTTCGAGCACCTTGTGAGATACGGACCTAGCCCACGAACCACCTTCAGACCACCAGCCCCGCGTGGCAGTCACAACAACACGGCCTGGGAGGGTGGTGTAGGCTCCGCAGAGACTTAACTTCTAACCGGTGGACTCTTGCCGGGGGTGGGGTGGGGGGGGAGGCAGAGCCAATGTAATGTAAATAGAAACATGGAAAATAGGAGTAGGCCTGCTCTGCCTTTCAATATGATCATGGCTGATCCTCTATCACAACGCCGTCATCCCTTGCACTCCCCATACCCCAGAAATCTATCTATTTTCTTCTTAAATATATTCAGTGACTTGGCCTCCCCAGCCCTCTGTGGTAGAGAATTCCACAGGTTCACCACCCTCTGAGTGAAGAATTTTCTCCTCATCTCAGTCCTAAATGGTCTACCCCATATCCTGAGACTGTGACCTCTTGTTCTAGACTCCCCCCATCCAGAGGAAACATCATCCCTGCATCCTGTCTGTCTAGCCCTGTCAGAATTTTATACGTTTCCATGAGATCCCCTCTCATTCTTCTAAACTCCAGTGAATACAGCCCTAGACGGCCTAACCTCTCCTCATACGACAATCCAGGAATCAATCTGGTGAACCTTCACTGCACTCAGTCTCTGACAAGCATATCCTTTCTTAGGTAAGGAGACCAAAACTGCACACAATACTCCAGGTGTGGTCTCACCAAGGCCTTGCACAGCTGCAGTAAGACATCCTTGTTCCTGTACTCAAGTCCTCTTGCAATGAAGGCCAATTTGCCTTCTTAACTGCTTGCTGCACCTGCGTGCTTGCTTTCAGTGTACAAGGACACCCAGGTCCCTTTGTCCATTTCCCGATCTCTCACAATTTAAATAATACTCTGCCATTCTGTTTTTCCTACTGAAGTGGATAACTTCACATTATACTGCACCTGCCATGTATTTACCCACTCACTCAACCTGTCTAAATTGACTTGAAGCCTCTTCACACCTTCCTCATCACTCACATTCCCACCAAGTTTCGTGTTGTCAGAAAACTTGGGAATATTACATTTGGTTACCCCATCTAAATCATTGATATATGTTGTGAAGGGCTGGGGCCCAAGCACTGGCTCGGAGGGTATTGCAATAGTCAATTCCAGGGCTGGCAAAGACATGGACCAGTGTTTCAGTGACAAAAGGCTAAAGTAAGATTAAAATAGAGATGTTATGGAGATGAGCGTTAGCAGCCTCTACAATGGAAGGGATCTTGGGTTGGAATCTCAGCTCCAGGTCAAATAAGATACTAAAATTGAGAGCAATCTTGTTCAGCATTACACATTGACTGGTGGTGAGGTACAATTCATGGCATGAATCCGAAGTTTCTGATCAGGCCAAAGGCGATGGCTATGGCTTTTCAATGCTTAGTGGGAGGAAATTATGGCTCACCCATGAGTAGGACAATTTTCATCTGACTAGCCTGGCAGAAATTGGGTGGGGAAACAGTTAAAATTCCACAGGTTACTCACCCACCCTCGAGCCACCAGTTGAGATTTTAACTGGCTCCACCGAGCAGGCAATAAGGACACCCGCGGGGTCCATTTTATTGTGTGCAAGTCCTGCTCTGATGATGTCAACATGACCTGGCTATACAGGAGAGGAGAGTCCTTGTGAGACTGTAAGGCCGGGGAGATGGCATCTAGGCCATGGCTTAGGGAGGAACAGGACGGTGGTGAATTTGGAGGGTAAAGAACAAGGAAGATTGAGATGAACACTGATGCCTCTTAATGTGGAGGCTAATGGAGGTCAATAGGGAAGATATCTTGGGGAGAAATTCGAGGAGGGGAAAGACAGAGTTGAAACAGGGTGGGGTAGAGGAATCGGGAAAAGAGAACAAGATGTGACTTCTTGATAACACTGCCTGTGTCTGCCTCTGCTTTCACTGATCTGCTGCTGAAGCCCTCATCCGTGACATTGCTACCTTTAGCCTTGGCTATTTCACTCCTACAACCCTCCGAGACCTCTGTGCTCCTCCAATTCTGGACTCTTGTGCATCCCCAATTTTAATTATTCCATCACAAACAAAAACAAAAATAGCTGGAAAAACTCAGCAGGTCTGACAGCATCTGAGAGAGGAACACGGTTAATGTTTCGAGTCCTTATGACTCTTCATTAATTATTCCATGATTGGCAGCTGCACTCAGGTGGCTAAGCCCTAAGCTCGGGATTTTCCTCCCTAATCCTCTCTACTTCTTCATTTGAAGTTGCTCCTTAAAAAATCTACCTCACCTGATATAATATCACCTTATGTGGTTCAGTGTTAAACGTTCTTGAGGATTGCACCTTGGGGCGTGTTATTGTGTTAAAGGTGCAAAATAAATGCCAGTTGTTGTTGTAAGGGCAATGGTGCTGTGAACACACATCTTGTAAGGTCTGTGGCAGTGATTGGGTACAGGTGAAGGACAACAGATGAAGGTACCCAAGGACTCCGGCTGATATAGGACAGTAAAGCCTGACGTTTGGACTGTAAGGTGCAGTTACAGCCCAGGTTCGTGGTGTAATGTAATGAGCTGATAAGACCAGGAGATGGTGCTGCAGCTGAAGTTTCTATAAGCACTGTGGTGTAATGCACTTGCATGACCAGAAGGGGGTGCTGCAGTCGACTGTTTCTATCAGCAAGTTGCACTGTTGAAAGAATTGTTACAGCGCAGAAGGAGGCCATTCGACCCATCTTGTCTGCACCGGCTATCCGAATAACCTCCCTGTAACCCTGCACGTTCTTTCTTTTCAGATAACAAGTCTAATTCCCTCTAGAATGCCATGCAATACAGTTGCAATACAATAGAACCCCACTTCCTTAAACAATATACACTCAACTCCCACTGACAAATTTATCCTTTTCCCTCTTTTCTTGCGGTGAAGTTCCATAGGTGCCAGCAGTCCTCCAGCACCTCGCCCACTTGGCTGTCTATTCCACATGCGCAAGCCTAAGCTTTCCGAGGCGAGGTTACTTTAAACTCTGGGTCAACCCATTTTGGAATGTGAACAGCCCTCGCCTCACTCGATCTCACATCTGTACAGGTTTCTGAAGGTTCACCAGTCCCTGAAATAACGATCATGAAACAACCAGATCATCGTTTAAAGACCCATCTGGTTTTCATCTGGAACTCTGGAGAAACTCTCTGGGGTTTCTGCTGAAGATTTGGAGGGCGATCAGGAGGAACTGCTGTGGAAGTTTGACCTCATTCTCCCTAGCTACACTTCCCAACTCAGCCACTCGAGGGCATTGTTTCTTTTTCCATTACTCCAAGGATCGCCAAGTATTCTAGCATTTGACCAAACCAGGATAACAAAGGGCATTATCATCATTCTCTTTGGCATTCACTATGGTGAAACTTCAGTCTCCTTAAAGGGGACAACACTAGAGCAAGAGGATTAATTGGATAGCTTTTTCAAAGAGCCAGCACAGACACAATGGAATGAAAAGCCTCCCGTTGAGCTGTAAGATCTTATAATTTTAAGAAACTTGTCACAGAATGGTTAGAGAATAAATGGAGGCCATTTGGCCCTTCTTGTTAATGCTGGGTCTCCAAAGGAGCAACTTACCTAGTGCCGCTCCCCAACCTTCTCCCTGTAACTCTACATTCTTCCTCTAAAGATAATAATCCAATTCACTCTTGAATGCCTTAATTGAACCTGCCTCCATCACACACTCAGACAGTGCATTCTAGACCCTAAACACTCACTGCATGAAAATATTTTCCCTCATGTCTCCATTGTTTCTTTTGCCCATTACCTTAAGTCTGTGCCCTCGTCTCCTCGATCCTTCCACCAATGAGAACAGTCTCTTCCTATCTACTCCGTCGACTGTCTAATCTTGTCATCCCTCAGGTCTTTACAGAAACCATCACTTCCGTATGTCTGGGATTTTTTGTATAAAATTGACAGCAAAAATTCAATGGAAGAGACAAGTGTATAAATTTAAAGGATTTAAGCGCCTGGTCATTTTTCCTGGCTTTGGTTTGCACTAACAAAAATCACTGAGCAGGGGGTTCAATGCCAGCAGCATGGCAGTGGAATTTATGTTTGGACAATTATTACCATCCTGTTTGAATATGATGAGAATTGAGATTACGCCTTGCCTCACCTGTAGCTTCAACGGAATGGAGTGTGAGCGTGGTGGAGAGGGAATGTTGGCGTAACCAGGTTTGGAAATGACAAAGACGAGGATTTTAATTCTTTCACAGGATGTGGGCATCACTGGCTAGGCCAGCATTTATTGCCCATCCCTGACTGCCCTGGTTCAGAGGGCATTTTAAGAGCCAACCACATTGTGGAGGGTCTAGAGTCACATGTAGGCCAGGCCAGGTAAGGTCAGCAGATTTCCTTCCAGGGTGAACCAGATGGGTTTTTACAGCAATGGGCAATGGTTTTGTGGTCATCATTAGATTTTTTTTGTTGAATTCAAATTCCAAGTGGGATTCAAACCCAGGTCCCCAGAGCAATATCCTGAGTCTCTGGAGTATTAGTCCAGTGACAATACCACTGTGCCACCACCTCCCCTTAAGGGGTTAATGAGAGAGGTGGCCAAAGTTGGTTATTGGTGACATTTGCTATAGCCTTAGAGGGGTAGGAAGTTAGAAATGCACCAGTAATTTGAGATGATGGAGCTCTGACTAAAGAACGATGGCACAGTTTGTCTCATTGACATGTTTGCCAATGTTAGTTACTTACAAAGGAAGAGTTAGAGAATTTGAAGTTCATGGATTAGGAAAAGGTGGTGGGGTGGATGGGGCAGAGTATGACTGAGGTATTGAGATATATATTAAATATTAAGAAATAGAAATCAAGTGAGCCCAGAATGTTAAATGTCAGCTTAGCTGGATGGGAGTGCTCATGCCTTTGAGTTAAAAAGCTATGGCTGAAGCTCTACATACTCCAGGATTCCTGCATATCGTTTAAGGCCATCACTTTGGTGCAGTCCCCATCTCTGACCCGTACTCCGTTCAGTAAGGTTCCTGAACTAGTGCTGCATTGTTGGACTTTTAGATGAAGGAGTCAATGGCATTCCACCTGAAGCCTTGAACCCATTGGCAGATTTCTCAACTAGCACATTGAAGAGAGGGATTTCATTTGACTGCTCCATTTCAAAGTTGAATTTGAGCACAGGATGGAGCCCTTAAGGCATGTAAAGAAATTCTTACGTAACAGCTGCTGATTCAAATATAACAAATGTATCAATTTTTAAATTCATTCACGGGATGAGGGCTTTGCTGGCTGGGCCAGCATTTATTGCTTCTCCCTTGTTGCCCTTGAGAAGGTGGTGGTGAGCTGCCTTCTTGAATCGCTGCAGTCCATGTGGTGTAGGTACACCCAGAGTGCTGTAGAAGAGGGAGTTCCAAGATTTTGACCCAGCAACAGTGAAGGAACGGCGATATATTTCCAAGTCAGGATGGTGAGTGATTTGGAGGAGAAGTTCCAGGAGGTGGTGTTCCCATGTGTCTGCTGCCCTTGTCGATCTAGATGGTGGTGTATTGGAAATGTGCGAGGGGTAGGAGGTTAGCTGGTAGTGTCACTGGGGTAATAATCCAGAGAGTCAGGCTAATGGTCTGGGGACACGAAGACATGTTTCTCGTGGAAACCAATAAAGATGTTTGCAAGAATTGGGCCTGGAGGGGATTCCAAGGCAACACCACTTATTTGGGCATATATGGTGTCATTAAAACTGAACTCAACTGTACAAGTTGCTGGGGTTCATAAGTTCATTATTTATTCTTTCATGAAATGTGTGTGTGTCACTGACAAAGCCAGCATTTATTTATCATCCCTATTTGCCCTTGAACTGAGTGGCTTGCTAGACCATTTTAGAGAGCCGTTATATCACTGTGGGCCTGGAGTCACATGTAGGTCAAACCAGGTAAGGGCAGTAGATGTGAACCAGATGGGTTTTTACAACAATTAACGAGAGTTTCATGGTCACCATCACTGAGACTAACTTTCAACTTCAGATTTTATTAATTGAATTTAAATTCTACCAGCTGCCATGGTGGGATTTGAACCAGTGTCTCCAGAGCATTAGCCTTGGCTTCTGGATTATTACCCCAGTGACTCCACCACCATCCTTCCATCACCCTCAAATGTAGCCTACGGCACCATGGTTTACACCCTGCCTCAGGTAGAGAAGAGCAGGATAGAAATGTGACAGTGATTCTCTAATAAGGACAGTAGGTAGCAGCCACGAATGAGAATTCAGCAGGGAGATGTGACTATGTTGCCTACCTGGTGCCAGTGTAAGGGATATCTCATGGTAGCTGAAGGTAATTTGGAAAGGCAGGGGCCTTTGGTGTAATCCCAAAGACTGGCAGATTATATCAAACATCACGTTCCTTCAGCTGTTCACAACAGACGAAGTACTGACTGTACCCAACCAGCCTGCGCTTGCAAAACTCAAAACATAAGGCACAATTGTCCCAGATTTGAACTAAGCGCGATAGCGGGCGAGAAAAATGGTGGCTTTTCATGCTGCATCGTCCCGCTCCTGGCGTGTCCCGCCTCATTAATAATTCATTCCCGGGGAACACGCCGGGTCGCTGGCGGGTCGGCCTCTGATTCACTCTCCTCGCTATCACCCCAGGCCTTCAGTCACCCCGGCACCATATTTAAAAGCCGCCCTGCAAAGAGCTAGTGCTCTTGAAGGGATAGGAAGCTGCTGGGAACTGATGGCTGCCAAAGGGAGGAAACAGGCTGCCTGGAGATTTAGTGACGTCTCCCTTGAGGGCCTACTGGACACAGTGGAGGCTCGCCGCGATATCCTCTACCCCCACTCTGGGCCAAGGCCAGAAAGCAAGGTGACAAATCCAGCATGGGAGGTGGTGGCAGTGGTGGTCAACGCCAACGCCCTGCAAAAGAGGACAGCTGCCCAGTGCCGAAGGAGGATGAATGACGTCCATTCCGCCAGGGTAAGTCACTCTTCTCATCACTCTCAACTCACACGCTCACAAACCCATCACACATCTACAGGGATCTCATTCACTGCCAGTGCAAGGGACATCACCATTCGCTCTCTCACACACACCTTCATCTGCCCTGTGGATCGTGTCCTCATCCCATCCATGGTACCACTTACCACCCACACACATGCCAAGCATCCTTGTTCTCTGGCCTGGCAGGCATCCTGCTTACAATCTCTTCACTTGTATTCATAAGAGGACAAGTTGGCACACAACAAAAGGGAGAAGTCACAGACTGGTGGAGGAATGCCTAAAAATAGAGTCATCCAGCTGGCTGGCAATGATCTGGACCATTCCTGTGCTGATGGTGAGGTTGGCAGTGCTCAACCAAGTGAGGATCCAGCGGTGCAACATCGATTGGACAACAATGCTGTGAGTCAGTTCCCCTGTTCCATAGTCCCCTGTCATGCAGTAATTATCTCCCCTTGCTTTCACAGGCACATCTGGGAAGCAGCAAGAGGGGTCTGCGTCCTTGAGCCAAACCCCAAAGGAACCTCAGAAGCAGAATTTGATGACACCCTTATTGAAGACCCGTCACAGCGCTCACCCACGCCCTCCAACAACTAGGCTCGGTGGGGCCTAGTTCTACAGTAGCCTCAGGTGAGGACATAGCATTGTCTGATCCACAGCAGAAGACAGCAGGGACTTCCCAGGTCTCCAGCACTAGGAAAGCTGCTGGGTGCCAGAAATCTGCTGAGTCCAAGTCAGACGAGGAGCCTCTGGACTCGGTCATACCTCAGGTGAGGTGAGAGTGACTGCCCTTGACATCAAGGCAGCATTAGACTGAGTGTGGCATCAAGGAGCCCTAGCAAAACTGGGGTCAATGGGAATCGGGGGGAAACTCTCCGCTGGTTGGATTCATACCTAGCACAAATAAAGACAGTTGTGGTTGTTGGAGGTCAGTCATCTCAGTTCCAGGACATCACTGCAGGAATTCCTTAGGGTAGTGTTCTCAGCCCGACCATCTTCAGCTGCTTCATCACTGACCTTCCTTCCATCATAAGGTCAGAAGTGGGGATGTTCCCTGATGATTGCACAATGTTCAGCACCATTTACGAATCCTCAGATACTGAAGCACTCCATGTCCAAATGCAGCAAGACCTGGACAATATCCAGGCTTGGACTGACAAGTGGCAAGTAACATTTGCGCCACATGAGTGCCAGGCAATGACCATCTCCAACAAGAGAGAATCTAACAATCGCCCCTTGACTTTCAATGGCATTATTATCACTGAATCCCCCACTATTAACATCCTGGGGGTTACCATTGACCAGAAACTGAACTGGACTAGCCATATAAACACTGTGGCTACAAGAGCAGGTCAGAGACTAGGAATCTTGCAGCAAGTAACTCACCTCCTGCTCCCCAAAACCTGTCCACCATCTACAAGGCACAAATCAAGAGCGTGATGGAATACTCCCCACTTGCCTGGATGACTGCATCTCCCACAACACTCAAGAAGCTTGACATCATCCAGGACAAAGCAGCCTACTTGATTGGCACCACATCCACAAACATTCACTCCCTCCACCATGCACAGTAGCAGCAGTGTGCACCATCTACAAGATGCACTGCAGAAACTCACCAAGGCTCCTTAGACAGCACCTTCCAAACCCATGACCACTATCATCTAGAAGGACATGGGCAGCAGATAGATGGGAACACCACCACCTGCAAGTTCCCCTCCAAGTCACTCACCGTCCTGACTTGGAAATATATCAACGTTCCTTCGCAGTTGCTGGGTCAAAATCCTGGAAACTCCTTCCCTAACAGCACTGTGGGTGTACCTTCTCAAGGGCAATTAGAGATGGGCAATAAATGCTGGCCTTGCCAGTGATGCCCACTTCCCATAAAATGAATACAAAAAATAGTTGCTAGAGCGGCAAAGGCAAGCTCGGGAACATCAGGAAGGAATGTCTGCTGCACTCCTCAGATTGCGAGGCATGATGGAGGAGTCCGTCTGCCTTCAGGCTGAGGTGATAGAGCTGGCATGCTAACAAACTGAGGTCAACCCTGGTAAGATGGCGGCTGCCATGGTGACCTTGGTGCAGGGCATTGGTCCTGCACTGCTGCATGGGCTGAACTCCATTGCTGAAGCCATAGTTGGCCTCCAATAGCATCAACGTGAGGGGGGTGCGGGGCAGCATGATCTCACTCTAGTTTCTCCTTCTCCTCAAGGAGTCAGTGAAGGGCCCTCGTGCACCTATAGGGAGGCAGATCAGTAGGTGCACACCCTGGGGCCATCCACCCAGGTGACTCTGCGAGTGTCCAGCCCATCCGAATCCCCTCTTCCTGTGACGCCAACAGCTCCATTTCCACAGGCCAAGGGCGGTACCACCACCACACAGCATGACCCCATGTAAGCCATGAAGCATACAGCTAGGTCACCAGGCTCCATTTTCCTGATACCCCTCCTGCAAGATGAAAGAGAGAGACGTGTGGGTTAGCATGGGTGTATTAAGGACCTCTCTTGGTTAAGTCTGAAGGCCCCTTAAAGCGTTCTGGAGAGTGCTGGTCACCACTTGGATGGCCAGAGTTTAGTGCGCTGCATGGCTGCCTGAAACCCCACCCACCTCTGCCCCGCACCACCTGACCGATTGGCAGCAGCTTTGCCCACTGGACTGCATGCTGTGCTCTCAGCTCAGGCGCAGGCATTCTCCTACCCTGTGCTGCAAGGCTGCGCTGTTAGCTTGAACCATGGAGGGGACTGGTCCAAACCAGGATGCTGACATTGCAAGGGGCTGTGAGCGCCTCCACCAGTGACTGCTCCAAGGCCAGCGTTAGTAAGGAGATTGTACAACGTGTGCTATCCAACTGTTCTGTAGTCCTCTAGAAAGCTCATTAGTTTGCAGTCTGTGCTCGAGAGGTGTAAAGTTCAGAAGCGTTTTGTGGCACTTTCATGCCTCTGTGTTGCTTGAGTGGGCAGATAATCTAGAGGCCCAACTCCATGCACGTCAGTGTGGCTGAGCCTGAACTGTCTCAGCTGCAGAGGAATGGTCAATTTATGCAAGGTTTCTCTAATGCGTGGCCACTTCCCTCCCCCACCGCAGCATGTGCTAGTGCACTTCCATCAGACTGCATGGCGTTGCCCCCACCAACTGCACTGTCAGCCAGCCGGGTAAAAGTGACTTGCCTTTGTCTTTGTCTGAATGCGTGGCGCCTCTTCCTTGAGGTTGAACGGGCGACCCTCGCGAGCGCTGAACATCATTAGTGTGCACTCACCTCCAAGTTCCCCTTGAAGTTCAGCTCGCCAGGTGCACGCCTTTTAAAGGCTGTTGTGAAACAGGTTGGCATGCAATCACACTGACATGCCTGGATGATCCAGCATGGGAGAATGATTATGGTGAGCAGGGTTTATAATTATACGCAGATGTATTTAAATGGTGTTCCTGATGTGCAGCGCTGGGAAACGCTGTTCACCATTGACAGGTGGAGCAGACGATCACAAACTGGTTTCATGATGGCGTGAAACCGATTTTTGGCCTTCTTGCCATATTGCCCACTCACTCCCACCATGACACCTGACGCCAGCGGGAATGGAAAATTCCATCCATAGTGTCCAACATTAGACGTGATTCCATGATTGAACAACACTTGCTAAACAATCCTGATTGTGCCAAGACTTACATTGACAAACAATTTAAGATTATCAGTCGGGCTTGTAGTGTGGCTCACTTACATGTGCTAGAAGCTACAGATATTCACATACAGGGCCCTGTCCTTTTCAGACAGAAGGAACATGTCCATGCATTGTGCCTTTCTCAACTAAACAAAAGTTTGGGGGACAGCTATTCCCTGGTTCATTCTCCATGGCAATGCAATGACCAATCAGAATCCACCTGCCTGGTTTGAATTTAAACAGAAGCTTGGCAGTTAACTGTTCCTAGCGCATTCTCCATGGCAATGCCTCTACCGATCAGAGTCCACTTGCCAACCAATCAGCGCACACTTCTCATGCAGTATAAATTGTTGTTCCCTTTACAGATGGTATTCTTGTGAACCTGTTGTGATGAATGCAAGATGGAAAGCTTCGACAACGTGATTCTTTTTTTTAAGCGATCTTCCACTTTTGCTAAATTATCATGCTGCATGAGTGGGAATTTCCTCTAATATTGAGAAGACTGAATCCATTGTCTTTGGACCCTGCCTCAAACTCCTTTCCCTCACTACCAATTCCATCCCTCTCCTTGGTGACTGTCTGAAATTGAACCAGACTGTTTGCAACCTTGGTGCCATATTTGACCATGAGATAAGCTGCTGAACACATTTCCACACTATCGCTAAGATTGTGTATTTCCTCCCCTGCAACATATGCCAACTCAGCCCCTGCCTCAGCTCATCTGCTGCTTTTGGCCATCTGCCCTAATATCGCCTCATGTGACTTGGTGTCAACCTTTGTTTTATAGTGCTACAGTGAAGCACCTTGGGACATTTTATTACATTAAATGTATTATGTAAATATATGTTGTGGTTATTTGGAATTAAACCCTTTATGTTATATTGCTTATCCTCATTCTTCCTACCAAAATGCATCACTTCACACTTCTGTGCATTAAAGTTCATCTGCCACATGTTTGCCCTTGGTACCATTTTGCCAGTTTCATCCTCAGATTCTTCCCTTGTTCTATCTAATCTTTCAGTATGCTATGCAATACTCTCCCCACCTTTCTACATCTTCACTTTATTGAAATTAAAAATCACTACACCACCTCCTAACCTGATTTATTCTCAGATATTCAGAGCTGTGAGATCCCTTCCCTCCCTCTTATAATCTTCAGCCCTTTAAAATTTAAATTTCATGTCACATTATTTCTCCATATTGATTTACTCTGCCTTCTCTCCCACTCTTTATTCCTTAAACCAGTGCAGCCATGCACTGTGTGCCTTGATTCGACACATGAAAGATGGTGGGCCCCTTTCCATTGCACATGGATCCGGGTGGTTAAGACTCATGTGGTTACTCGCGTACAGTCATTGTAACCAGTTCATTTTCAGTAAGGTTTAAATTAACTGCAGAGGCTGAGCGCTGTGTTTTTTAAATCAAGATAATTACAGGGTGGCCAGTTTTGAAATTCAGATCCATTTATGTGGTCCAAGTGCCATACTTAGGTGCATCTGTTAAGATCACTTAATGTCAAATTCTTCCATTGGTCAAAAACATGAAGGCAAGAGACTCTACTGAGTCTCAACATAATGACAATATAATATTGGGAAATAGGAATCTGTTAGGAATGTACTAAGCCTGAATGGAATATTTATTTTATTCATTCTTTGGATATGTGCATTGCTGGCAAGTCTGCCATTTATTAGTCATCCCCAGTTGTTCCATGAGGTGGTGGTGAGCCTTCTTGTTGAACTGTTGTAATCCATGTGGTGAAGCTGCTGTCAAAATATTGTTACGTAGGGAGTCCCAGGATTTTAATTCAGTGCCGATGAAGCAAGGGTGATATATTTCCGTGGTAGGATGATGTGTGACTTGGAAGAAAACTACGTGGTGATAGTGTTCCCATGCATCTGCTGCCCTTGTCGTTCTGGGTGGTAGAAGTCACAGGTTTGGGAGGTGTTGTAGAAGAAACCTTGGTGAGTTGCTGCAGTGCAACCTACAGGTAGTACACACTACAGCTACCGTGCATTGGTCGTGGAGAGAATTGACATTAAAGGTAGTAGCTGGGCTGTCGATCAAACTGACTGCTTCATCCTGGATGGCGTTGGTTTTCCTGTGTGTTGTTGGACCTGCACTCATCCAGGCAAGTGCAGAGTATTCCAACACAGTCCTGACTTGTGCCTTGTAGGTTGGAGAGAGACTTTGCAGAGTCAGGAGGTTAAGTCAATCGCCACAGAGTACCCACCAACTCTTATAGCCACAGTATTTATGTGACTCGCCCAGTCAAGTTTCTGTCAAATGGTGACCTTCATGATGTTATTGGTGGGGGATTTGGCAATTATAATGCTGATGAACATCAAGGGGAGATGGTTAGATTCTCTCTTGTGGGAGAAGGTCATTGTCTGGCACTTGTGATCCAAATGTTATGCGCTGCTTATCAGCCCAAGCCTGATTGTGGTCCAGGTCTTGCTGCATGTGGACACAGACTGCTTCACTGTCAGAGAATTTGCAAGTAGTACTCAACACGATGCAATCAACAGTGATATCCTGCTTCTGACCTTATGATGGAGGGAAGGTCATTGATGAAGCAGCTGAAAATGGTTGGGCCTAGAACATTGCCCTTAGGAACTCCTGTGGTGATGTCCTGGAACTGAGATGATTAGACTTCAAGAACCACAATCATCTGTGCTTGAACTAGGCATGATTCCAACCAATGGAGAATTTACCTCCTGACTCTCATTGTCCTCAGCTTTACTGGAGCTCCTTGATGTCACACTCGGTCAAATCAAATGCTGTGTTGATGTCAAGAGCAGTCGCTCTCACCTCACCTTTTGAGTTCACCTCACTTTTTGAGTTGAGCTCTTTTATCCATGTTTGGACCAAGGCTACAATGAAGTCAAACTGTACATTAGTAAGTGGGTTATTGCTGAATTGGTGTTGCTTGATAGCACTGTCAATGACACATTCCATCACTTTGCTGATGATTGACAGTAGGACTTGGGCTAGACAGCCACGGGAGACCCAAACATGCTGAGAGGGTCGCCTGGGAAAGTCTGGCGGACGTTTCTGCGTGAAATAATTTCAACTCCCGCCTCCGGAAGAATTACTCTTGCATCCCGGGTGAGGTCGAGGACATTGAGTTCGAATGGACCATGTGCAAGACTTCAATCCTTGAAAAGCTGTGGCTTGAAGGCCGTCGGTGCCGTCATGGTGGCAACCCTAGGACACCGGTGGTGAGGGAGGCTGTCAAATCGAAGGAGGAGGCTTCCCGGGCAATGCTGGCGGAGAGGTCTCCTGATTCGGTTGAGAGGTACCGGCAGGCCAGGAGGACTACAGCAGCAGCAGCCGCTGCAGTGAAAGCTCAGAGAGGCCATGGAGACTGACTATTTTATGGCATCAAAGTTGTTCTGGCAAACCATTCGACACCGTAGGAGAGGTCACCCAAGCTGTTCTCAGCAAAGGTGGGGAAATACTGACCACAACTGGGGAGATCGCCAAGAGGTGGAAGGAAAACTTTGGGGAACTCCTCAACCTGGTGGATCCATCCTCCTGACAGGAGGCAGTGCCAGAACCCTCCAGCGAGATCGGATCTATTGCTGTTACTGAGGTCGCTGTGGTGGTCAGGGGCCTCTGTGGTGGTCAGGGGCCTCTGTGGCGGTAAGGCAGAAGGGGTGGATGAGATTCATCCGGAGATGTTGCAGGTGCTGGCAACGTTGGTGTCTTGTGGTTAATACGCCTCTGCAATGTCGCATGGAAGGCAGGGACAGTACCGCTGGATTGGCAAACGAGGGTGGTGGTCCCCATCTTTAAGGAAGGGGACCAGAGGGTGTGTTCCAATTACAGAGGGATCACACTCCTCAGCCTCCCTGGAAAAGCCTGTGCCAGAGTGCTGGAGAGGGGGCTCTGTCCATTATAGTCAAACCTCAGATTCAGGAGAAACAATGCGGATTTCGCCCGGGCCTTGGGACAGTGGACCAGCTCTTTGCCCTTTCATGGATATTTGAGGGTTTGTGGGAGTTTGCTAATCCAGTCCACCTCTGTTTTGTGGAGCTGGAGAAGGCGTACGACTGTGTTCCTCAGGATATTTTATGGGAGGTGCTGCAGGAATATGAGGTGCTGGGGCGGCTTCTGTGTGCTATCAGGTTCCTCTAGACACAGCGTGAGAGTTGTGTCCACATCCCCGGTGTTGTCGAATACATTCAAGGTGGGCGTTGGACTCCGCTGAGGGTGCATCTTGTCTCCACTCCTGTTCGTGATTTTCACGGACGGGATATCAAGGTGCAGCCGAGGTACGGAGAACATCCAGTTTGGGGGCTTGAGAGTGACATCTCTGCTGTGATCGATTGTTTCCCTGCCCAGTGCGATGCAGCTGGGATGTGGATCAGCACCTCCAAATCTGAGGTCGCAGTTCTCTCCTGGAAAGGAGTGGGTTGCTATCTCCAGGTGAGGGTGGGAGGGGAGGTGGTGGGGGGTGGGGGGTGGGGTGGTGGCGGTGGAAACAGCTTTCCTTAGTGGAAGAGTTCAACTATCTCGGGATCTTGTTCGCTAGTGATGGCGGGGGGAGTGGGAGACTGACCAGTGGATCGGTGCAGTGGCCGCACTTCTGCAGGCACCTTACCGATCCGCGGTGGTGAAGCAAGAGCTGAGTTTTAGGGTTGAAGCTCTCGGTTTACCGGTCGATCTACGTCCCCGTCCTCGCCTATGGTCATGAACTGTGGGTAATGACTGAAGGGATAAAGTTGTGGGTGTAGGCGGCGGAAATGAGGTTTCTCCATGGGGTTGCACTGGGACAGGGTGAGGAGTTCGGCAATCTGGGAAAGCCTCGGAGTACAGTCGCTGCTCCTCCGGATCGGGGGGGGGGGGGGCAGTTGAGGTGGTTCGGGCACCTGATAGGGATGCCCCCTGGTAGGTACCTGCTGGAGCTGTACCCCACTGGGCGAGACCTTGAGGCCGACCTAGGACACGCTGGAGTGATTACATCTCTCGGCATGGCCTGGGAACACCTGGCAATCCCCCAGGAGGAGCTGGAATCTGTGGCTGAGTAAAGGGAAGTCTGGCTGTCCCTGCTCAGCTTACTGCCACCACGACCCTCACTAGGAGAGGCGGTGTGAAAATGGATGGATAGCAGAGCAAGCTCGAGGGGCTGAACGGCCTACTCCTGCTCCTATTTCTTGCGTTCTTGTGCTGTGCTCTTGTATGCTCCTCTGCGCCCCTCTAGAAGTTCCCTTGCTTGATGGTGATGATAGAGTGAGGGATTTTCCAGGCCGTGAGGCTGAATGCTGCTGTTACTGACGGACGACAGCAACTCATGGATGCCCAGTTTTGAGCTGCTGGATCTATTCTGAATGTAACTACAACGTGCAGGGTTACGGGGAAAAGGCAGGAGATTGGCACTAAGTTAAAATGCCCAGAGAGAGCCGGTGCAGACACGATGGGCCGAGTGGCCTCTTCCTGCACTGCAACAATTCTGTGATTCTCTAACTGAAAGTGTGTGCAGAAATCGAATTATAAGGCATGGAAGGAGACCATTCAGCCCATTTTGCCTGTGCTGGCTCTTTGAATGATTAGTCCCACTGCCCTCCCTTCTCCAACCATGCCATCCTTTTTCGTTTTAAACTGAATCAAATTAAATTTTAAATTAAATTAACCCAATTCCCTTTATTAAGTCTGGGCGGGCAAACACACACAGACAGACATATTTGCATAAAGTTATCTATCTGCACGTCAGCATGCTTTTCACAAGAATTACTACATCAGTTACAGCATCATAAATACAAACTGGAATATTGCCGTGCAAACCTCTCATTACAATTAACACCTTTAACTTGCAGACAGCCCCAGACAGCTAATGTGTTACAATTACCAACAGGGGGTGTCAAAAGTACAAGATTTAAGGGAAATAGAGAGCTTCTTTCAGGTTTAACTCCGCCCCTTCGAGCTGATGCCAGCCCTTTTCTCATATTTTTATCTTCGGCCACTTTAGCTGTCACTGAGCCGGGGCGGGCGGGGGTTCTCTCCGTTTTATCCGTTAAGTTTCAGGTCAGTGCTGGTGTCGGGTGCTGGAAGGTCGGTGGCTGAGGAGAGATGGTAACGTCCTAACATCAGGGGGAGAGAGAGGGGGGTGGGCTCCACGCTTTCTGCGTAAAGGCTGCTTCCTCATCGACCCTCCCCCATTCAAACATCATTAAAAGCTTCAACAGCTTGTGCGAGCAGAGAGAGAGAGAGAGAGTGTGTGTATGTGTGTGTAGGTCCTGGGATCTTATGAGCAGCGGATCTTGGTTATCGTTAAGCTGCGGATCATTCTTATCCCCCTACCTCCCTCCAACAAAACCCATTGCATCGTTTAATAGAGGAGATCGGACTCAAAGGAGGCGGTCAGGAGGAAGGCTTTTAGTATTGGTAGCGTCCGCAGAATCAACAAGTTCCCTCGCAGCTATTGGCATCTCTCGGGATCCCCCTCTGTCCTGCCTTAACTGACTGATATTTAACATACCTACTTCCAACTTCTTGTTTTTTTTTTAAATGTTTCGAATCTTATAAACCTTTGGTTTTTTTTTCTCTGTTGCTTTTGACACAATGCTGAAGGTCCTGACCAAAAAGCTCAGAGCGCAGACGCTAAATGAGATCCAGCCCGTTCAAGTTAAGGTGAGTAGGGCTCGTGTTTCCAACTTTTTTTTATAAATATATATCGCAGGAGCGTGTGAATAACCTTGTCAGTTTATGAATGGACCATCTGACACGTGAAGAAAGAAGCCCGTTTCATGGGCTCGCTGAACATTGAGAGTTAGTTAATTATTCGATTATCTTGAGATGTTTAATACGAGTTAATACGAGTTATCCATTAAACCAGAGGAGTTTAAAAAAAAAGTGATACTTTAAGCCCGTTTCTTAAAAATCGATCCCTGGCTTAACTTGACATATTAGCATTTAGCTATCTGTCGATAGATGTTACACATTTCAGTTGTGTGTGTGTGTGTGTATGTTCACACAGTTTGATAAAATGCCATATTGCTTAATATTTTGTGTAAAAAGGGCTGCCTCACTTGTTTCCCTTCCTGTGCCTCACATACATGCCCCATTTACAGCCCGATATCTCAAACAATGATTTTTTGCTGCCCTTGGGAAGTTGTGGTGATTCCCTGAGTTACAAGGGGCTCTTGGATATGTGAGGGAGTGAGCCGAGGGACACTGGAGAGGTATATGCAGCTTAATGTGCAGAGAAGGTGTTGACCTCTTTGGAAGCTGCTGAATACATTGAACTGGCAGTTAGTCAGCTGGTAACATATGCCCACTTGCGGTGCCACAGAGTGGTTGGTTGGAGTGAACCTGCTTACCCATTCTCCACCTGTCCTCCACCCCCCACATTCCCATCGACTGCTGGTGATTCTGGGAAGCAGTTTTTCACTTCTGCCAGGAGGCACTGAGTGATGGTCTTGAAAAAGACTGGCACGTGAAGCAGTCTGCGCTGCTCCTGTTCTTCCTGCTGCTGGGTGAGGCCTGACATGGCACAGGATAGCGGGGAGCATGAGTAGGGCATAAAATGTGTTTATCGAAACTGTGGCCCAAACTGATCGGTCTGATAACTGAACCCTTAGATAATGTAAATAATGATGACTTGCTGGTACTGGAAACGTTGATTTAGATGATTACTTGCTACCTCCAAGGAGTAGTTGAGGTGAATAGCATTGATGCATTGAACACATGAGAGGGCAAGAACTAGATGGATTTGTTGATGGAGTTAGATGAGGTAGGGCTGAAGGAAGCTCATGTGACTGGCATGGCTCTGTTGGGCCGAATGGCTTGTTTCTGTCCCCAAATGTTTTTGGGAAGGGACACAACACCCAGTGTTAACTTATCTTGCTCAACATTGGCCATTGCTTGACTGATCTAGATTTCTAGCCCCCTGACAACCAGTTTGAGGGAGGTAATGTTCAATGGACACAATCCTGTGCATTTCAGCCATTCCAAACCTGTGGAGTTGCTTACTCTCCAGGATTAATCCTGGAGTCCAATTAAAGATTAATCTCCAGGACACCAGCTGTGAATAATCCAGGAGATAATTCCTAGGAGCATTAAACAAAATTCTTTTTTGCCATCATCTTTTGAATAATTTTATTTACTTAAAATAAAATTGTGGATAATGAAGTGTTGTTTAATTGGATGATTCTTGACTGCCAACCAGCTAATGATCAGTCTGTGGGGCTTCCAGTTGGTTTGGGAAGGTGGCGTTCCAAGATGCTAGACATATCGGATAACCAATGATGGGAGCCTGGGGTCGGGGTCGTTGGCAGGTGACCCTGACAAAATTTCCTGGGTTCCTGGATTTGGCAACGCGACCAAGGTGTGTTTTCCGAGTGGGCTACTTATGTAGGGGAGAAACAGGCAATGCCTCTTTAATCACTAAAAGAGGAATTCCACCACACCCCACTCTTCCCCCTTTCCCAGCCTTTACTATCATTTCCTTCCATTACAGTATGTGTCTAATTGTAAATGGACTGTGTGAGGAATTGTGTTTGTCAACCTATACTAATCCCCAGAGTAGAGAAGGCAATATGTTTGTCTCTGTGTTTTTAATGTGGCCACTGTGGCATGAGCAGTATTTATTTATTGTCCATGTCTAATTGCCCTTGAGAAGGTGGTAGTGAGCTGCCTTCTTGAACCGCTGCAGTCGGTGTGATGCAGGTACACCCTCAGTGTTGTTACCAGGGAATTCCAGGATTTCGACCCAGCGATTATATTTCTAAGGATGATGTGGCCTGCTGTCCTTGTTCTTCTGGGTGGTAGAAGTCATGAGTTTGGAAGATGCTGTCAAAGGGGCCTTGGCAAGTTGTTGCAGTGCATCTTGTATCTCTCTATCTCTACAATTAATATTAATCTGTAGAGGGAAAAAAATAATATGCTGAATCATCAATAGCCTTCAGCAAAACAAGGTCTTCAGAGGTGAGTTGATGGATTGAGCCTTCTTAGGGTAATGTTGCTATAGTCAAGACAATGTGCGGTTACTTGATTGTTGCTGGTTGAGTTAGATATGATTTCACAGTTTACTTAGATGATTGTCTGCTTTCTGTATTGATGCAGTAGCAACAACAAATGCTTTGTTCTGACAAGAGGGGCCCACCAGCATACTTGTAGCACGCAGGAATTCTGTTAAGCTTCATCAGATTTAAAGTGACAGGGGCACACTTGTATCAACAAATTGGGGATTGTGTCCAGCCTGGGAAGTTTACAATTGCCCCTCCTCCCATGCAGATTTCTCCCCTTGTTTCTGAAGGCATCAACTGGGCCACAAGTCCTCAGGTGCTGGCAGCTCTCTGGTGTTTGTTGTCCTCTTAACTGGCACCCTGTCCTGTTCACCCATTACCTCTGTTTTCGTTGATGTTTCATAATTCCTATTAAGTGACACCTCATACATATCAACACATGAATTAGGAACAGGAGTAGGCCATTCGACCCCTTGAGAGCCTGCTCCGCCATTTGGTAAAATCATAGCTGACCTGATTTCGGCCCCAACTCTGAAAAGGGAGCCAAAGCATATAGGGGCAGACAGGAAAGTAGAGTCAAACTGAGCCTTAAAAATATTCAGTGGCTCTGCCTCCACGGCTCTCTGGGGTAGGGATTTCCACGGACTAAGGACAATTTTAAAATTCTCATCCTTGTTTTCAAATCCCTCCATGGCCTTGCCCCTCCCCACCTCTGTAACCTCTACCAGCCCCACAACCTTCCGAGATCTCTGCACCCCCAATTCTGGCCTCTTGCACCGGTTTTTAATTGATCCACACTTATTGGTCATGCCTTCACCTACCTCGGCCCTGCACTCTGGAAAATCTCTCCCTAAACCTCTCTGCCTCTGTATCTCTCTTACCTCTCTTTAACATGCTGCTTAAAATCTTTTTTTTGATTGAACTTTTGATCATCTGTAATATGTGGCACAGTGTCAAATCTTGTTTAATTACAATTCTGAAGAGCATGTTGGGACGTTCTGATACATTAAAGGAGCTATATAAATACAAATTGTTCCTGTCATTCCAAGTGCCCATTTCTTATGTTGTGTGATACCTCTCTGCTTCTGTGAATGGATGTGGATATATAATCTATGTTTTTTTAATTGCTTGCATTTGTATAGCACCTTATCGTCACCTCAGGATGTCCCAAGGTGCTTTACAGCCAATTTGTAATATTGGAAATGCAGCAGGCAGCTTGCACACAACGAGCTCCCGCAAAGAACAGATAAATAAATGACCAGGTAATGTTCCCGCAGTGTTTGGTAATTTTCACAGGCCTGCAGGTGATTGACCAGCCTCTGCTCCAGATGGCAGTGTAGCCGGAGTCAATAGATGTTTAGTCTGGGAATTGCTGTGAAGAACAAAATAACAAGAAAATAAGGTTTTAAAAAAAGAAAAACCCTGTGTAACTAAGTTTCCAGTCTCAACTAAAGTGGCTCCATTTCCCCATTGAGGTGGGGAAGGCCAGATGCCAAGTTATACCAGGGTGCTATGCAGCTAGATTGGTGTGGACGGATGTTAGGGAACAGACCATTTTCTGTTAACATTTGGGATCAGGCCTGATGCTAGAGAATAGAAGGGAATCAATAACTTTGAAATTGGAGGGTGTAATGGAATGAAAGAAAGAAAGAATGTTTTTGAAGTTTACTGCTCTTAAATGGCTTTTAAGAGCAAATTCTATCTCTTTGTCTCTCTTTTTCCCGATTTAAGGTGCTTTTTAAAATCACCATTATCTAATATTTCCTTAAGTAGCTTAGTGTTTGATTTTGTTTTTGCCCCTGCATATTGCCTTGTAATGTTTTTTGATGTTGAGAGATCTATGTAAATGCAAGTTGTTGTTGTTTCCCACATACTGCAAACACAGAGTTGGTATTACATTCAGTTGTCACTTGGACCTCTTCCTGGCTCTTGACTTCACAAGGGACGATATTGAGTGAATCAGGAGAGACCATGTCTTGCCATCTCTCCAATCTCATAGCTGTGAACAGGGGACTGAGGCACTACACGTACAGAATGAAAATGCAGCTTAATTGGCTTCACAATCATGCCTTGTAAGAGTAACAGGGATAAGGATTGCTTAAGGGAGTGTGAAGTGTAATACTTGCCAAAGGCTAGGTTTGGAGGATGTCAAGATGACAAAGGTTGACAGTGTTAGGTCAACTGCAAGCAGATTAGTGCTTCAGTGTAAGAATGGGCCTTGTTAACATGCTGTGAACATCATAGCACCAACTGGAAAGCCATACATTAAAGCCATTGGCCATCGCTATCACAAATAATCATTCCCTTATGACTCTCAAAAGGCCTGAAAGCAGAATATATGTGAGGACAGTGGAAGGTCATTTTTATTGCATACAAACATATGAATTAGGAACAGGTGTAGGCCACTCGGTCCCTCGAGCCTGCTCCATCATTCAATAAGAGCATGGCGGATCTGATTGTAACCTCAACTCCACATTCCTGTCTACCCCTGATAGCCTTTCATCGCCTTTTCAGGAAGAGAGTTCCAAAGATGCTCAAACCTCTGAGAGAAAACAATTTCTCCTCATCTCTGTCTTAAATCGTCAACCCCTTATTTTTAAACAGTGACCCCTAGTTCTAGATTCACCCAGAAGGGGAAGCATCCCTTCCACATCCACCCTGTCAAGACCCCTCAGGATCTTATGTTTCAATCAAGTTGCCTCTTTCTCTTCTAAATTTCAGCGGATACAAGCCTAACCTGTCCAACAATTCCTCAAGACAACCTGCCTGTGGCCAGTTATTAGTCTAGTAAACCTTCACTGAACTGCTTCCAAGGCATTTACAACCTTCCTTAAATAAGGAGGCCAATACTGTACACAGTATTGCAGATGTGGTTTCACAAATGCCCTGTATAACTGAAGCATAACCTCCCTACTTTTGTGTTCAATTCCCATCGTAATAAACAACAACATTCTATTAGCTTTCCTGATTACTTGCTTTACCTGCAAACCAGTCTTTTGTGATTCACGCACTAGGACACCCAGATCCCTCTGAATCTGAGCTCTGCAATCTCTCACCATTTAGATAATAAGCTTCTTTTTTTATTCTTCCTGCCAAAATGGACAATTTTACATTTGCCCACACGATACTCCATTTGCCAGATCTTTGCCCACTTACCTAACCTATCTATATCCATTTGTAGCCTCTTTGTCCTTTTCACAACTCATTTTCCTACTTATCTTTGAATAGTCAGCAAATTTACCAATCGTTCCTGTGGTCCCTTCATCAAAGTCATTTATATAAATTATAAGAAGTCGAGGCCTCGGCACTGATCCCTGTGGAACACCACTTGTTACATCTTGCCAACCTGAAAATGACCCATTTATACTTCCTGTTAGCTAGCCAATCTTCTATCCATGCCAATATGTAACTCACTTCAACTTGCGCTTTTACTTTCCGCAATAACCTGTCTGGAAATCTAAGTATAGTACATCTACCAGTTCCCCTTTATCCACAGCACATTTTGTTACTTCAAAGAACTCCAATAAATTGGTTAAACATAAATTCCCTTTCATGAACCCATGTTTACCCTACCTGATTCCCTTTATAATATCCTTAATAACAACTTCTAGCATTTTACATAAGACAGGCATTAAGCTAACAGGCTTGTAGTTTCCTGCTTTCTGTCTCCCTCCTTTTTGAATAAAAGGAGTTCATTACATTTGCTATTTTCCAATCGAATGGAACCTTCCCGAATCTAGGGAGTTTCGGAAAATCAAAAGCAACACATCAGCTATCTCACTAGCCACTTCTTTTAAGACCCTCAGATGAAGCCCATCAGGACTTGGGGACTTATCAGCCCTCAGTTCCACCAGTTTGCTCAGTACCACTTCCTGGGTGATTGTAATTTTCTTGAGTTCCTCCCTCCCTTCCATCTCCTGATTTACAGCTATTTCATGGATGTCACTTGTATCCTCTATAGTGAAGATTGATGCAAAATACCTTGTTCTATTCATCTACCATTTCTGTTTTTCATTATTAATTCGCCAGAGTCACTTTCTAAAGGACCTTTGTTAATTAAAAAAATATATCTTTATAAACTCTTACTTTATATTTCTAGCTAGCTTTCTCTTGTACTGATTTTTTCCTCCTTATCAATTTTTTAGTTCTTCTTTGCAGTGTTTATATTCTGTCCAATCTTCTGACCTGCCACCCATTTTGCACAAATATATGTTTTTTCTTTGACACTACTTTTTCTTTTTAGTTAAGCACAGATGCTGGGTCCTCCCTTTGGAATTTTTCTTTCTTGTTGGAATGTACCTATTCTGTGTTTTCTGAACATAGTATCTTGGCCACTGCATCTCTATTGACCTATCCCTTTAATCTAATTTGCCAATTCACTTTAGCTAGCTCAACTTTCATGCCTTCGTAATTGCCCTTACTTAAGTTTAAAATACTAATCTTGGACCCACTCTTGTCTCCCTCAAAATGAATGTAAAACTTAATCATATTATGATCATTGCTACCTAGGGGCACCTTCAACATGGGATCATCACTTAATCCTGTCATGTTGCAGCCTGTCAGGTATACCCTGCCTTTTGGTTGGCTCCAGAACGTGCTATTCTAAGAGACTATTCGGAAAACATTCCATGAACTGCTTATCTAGGCTACCTTTTCGCATCTGATTTTTCTGGTCAATATGCAGATTAAAATCCCCCATGGTTATCGCTGTAGCTTTCTGACAAGCTCCCATTATCTCTTCCTTTATACTATGTCCTACCATGCAGTTACTGTTAGGGAGCCTGTGCATCAGTCCCACAAGTGACTACTTGCCTTTATCATTTCTCATCTCAACCCGAACTGCTTCTACAACCTGGTTTCCCGAACTTGGGTCATCCCTCTCTATTGTGCTAATACCATCATTAATTAACTGAGCCACCTCTCCACCTTTTCCTAGCTTCCTGTCTTTCCTGAATGTCATGTACCCTTCAATATTCAGGTCCCAATCCATGTCATCCTGCAGTTCAATTAGGTGATTATGTGATCAGATGGTTCAGGTCAGTAAAGGATTAGTTCTTGATTTGAGCTGATTTTGGTCAGGGGAGCAATAAAAGTGCTACATTTGGATGTGCGCTTGAAAAAGAAAATATTGCAGGGGTGGGCTGGGGTTAATTGGATGGCACTCTTCAAAGATCAGCACAGGTACAATGGGCCAAATGACCTCGTTCTCTGCTGTATGATTTTTTGATGCTATAGTCCGAGTACTTGCTGGATTAAAGAAGTGAAAATTGTCCTGGTTCTTTCACCTCCTGATTGGTATTCAGTGACCTTTTGTTGCCATGCATAAAAACAGAAAATGCTGGAAGCACTTGGCAGGTCAGGCAGCCTCAGTAGGAAGAGAGCCTTCTTCGAATGACCTTTTGCCAGAATGGGTTTCAGATCATAACCTGAAACTTTTAACACTGTTTATCTTGTCACAGATGCTATCTGACCCTCCACTGAGTAACTCCCGTATTTCTTGTTTATATTTCAGATTTCCATGATTTTGCTTTTGTTATAGTTAGATGGTATTATGCATTCTTCTGTGTTTTCCCTTAATCCTCTTGGTCCCTCTTTTTGCCTGTTTCTCTTTATTGTTTTTTTGACTATGAATATTTGCCAGTGTGTTTGCATGCCTTCTGCGGCTGTATTACAGGGTTTACGTGTGTTTTCTCCCCTTTGAAAATAAGGAGAAAACAAGACTTGCTTATGGACATGAAATATCCCAGCATTCCTAGTGGCAGTGGATGCCCCCTATTAAATGTAGAGCCTCTAGTTGGAATAAAGGGCTTTCAGTCATGCAAAGGATTCTGGGATATCTCCACTTCCATGATGTCCCTTTGTTACTCCTTGTTTCCAGTGACAGAGAAAAAGCACAATCAAGGCTAGAAATAAAGAACACAATGTGAATAAGCTGTTAGCCTCCCGCATGTCAGCGGTTGGTTGGTCTTCACCTGACCTGCGATTCGATGAGAATAAAGAGGCTTTTGTGTTGCCCACATGGTTGCAAAGCAAAATGCTGTTGATTGATGGGAGCTTGGGGAGCGGTTTTTTTCCCTCCCCCACAGCAGAATTAAAATGGACCTGTTTACGAAACAAACTGTACCAGAGATTGTTTTGTGAACTTACCAGTAATCCTCGTGACCTTTCCTCATTAGGCCCCAAAGGAGGAAACACTTAAATTTGGTCAAATAAAAGCAAAAAACTGCAAATGCTGGAAATCCAAAACAAAAATAAAAATACCTGGAAAAACTCAGCAGGTCTGGCAGCATCTGTGAAGAGGAACACAGTTAACGTTTCGAGTCCTTGTGTCTCTTCAACAGAGCTAAGTAAAAATAGAAGAGACGTGAAATATAAGCTGGTTTAAGGGGGGAGGTGGGGGGGGGTGGACAAGTAGAGCTGGATAGAGGACCAGTGATAGGTGGAGATAGCCAAAAAATGTCATAGACAAAAGGACAAAGAGGTGTTGAAGTTGGTGATATTATCTAAGGAATGTGCTAATTAAGGGTAGAATGCAGGAAAAGCACGGTACAGATAGCCCTAGTGGGGGTGGGGTGGGATAAAGGAATCGAATAAGACTAAAAGATTTTATCTCTACCTTTTAGCCTTTTTCGATTCCTTAACCCCACCCCATCCCTACTAGGGCTATCTGTACCTTGCTTGTTCTGCTTTCTACCTTAATTAGCACATTCCTTAGATAATATCACCACCTTCAACACCTCTTTGTCCTTTTGTCTATGACATCTTTTGGCTATCTCCACCTATCACTGGCCCGCTATCCAGCTCTACTTGTCCCACCCCCATTAAACCAGCTTATATTTCACCTCTCTTCTATTTTTACTTAGTTCTGTTGAAGGGTCATGCGGACTCGAAACATTAACTGTGTTCCTTTCCGCAGATGCTGCCAGACTTGCTGAGTTTTTCCACTTAAATTTGGTCATAGTTTTGTTACTGGACCAGTAATCGAAAGGCCTAGACTCATACTGCAGTGAGTAGGAATTTGACTCCACCATGGCAATTTGAGAATTTAATTACATTTAAAAAAAAACCTGGAAAAAAAGTGGCTGGCATCTGTAAAGGTGACGATGAAGTTGTCAGATAGTTGCAAAAAAGATTAAACTTGTTCACTAATATCTTTTTGGGGAGGAAAGCTGCCATCCTTATACATCTTCCCTTCACTCCCCCCGGCGGCATTCCGTAAGGATCGTTCCCTCCGGGACACCCTGGTCCACTCCTCCATCACCCCCCTACTCCTCAAACCCCACCTATGGCACCTCCCAATGCCCACGCAAAAGATGCAACACCTGCCCCTTCACTTCCTCTCTCCTCACCGTCCAAGGGCTCAAACACTCCTTTCAAGTGAAGCAGCATTTCCCCCAACTTAGTCTACTGCATTAGTTGCTCCCAATGCGGTCTCCTCTACATTGGAGAGACCAAACGCAGACTGGGCGACTGCTTTGCAGAACACCTGTGGTCTGTCCGCAAGAATGACTCAAACCTCCCTGTCGCTTGCCATTTTAACACTCCACCCTGCTCTCTTGCCCACATGTCTGTCCTTGGCTTGCTGCATTGTTCCAGTGAAGCCCAACGCAAACTGGAGGAACAGCACCTCATCTTCGGACTAGGCACTTTACAGCCTTCCGGACTGAATATTGAGTTCAACAACTTTAGACCTTGAACTCCCTCCTCCATCCCCACCCCCTTTCTGTTTCTTCCCCCTTCCTTTTGTTTTTTCCAATAATTTATATAGATTTTTCTTTTCCCACCTATTTCCATTATTTTTAAATCTTTTATGCCCTGCTAGTCTTTGCACCCCACCCCCACTAGAGCTGTACCTTGAGTGCCCTACCATCCATTCTTAATTAGCACATTCGTTTAGATAATATCACCACCTTCAACACCTCTGTGTTCTTTTGTTCTTTTGATTATCTGCTCCTATCACTGCTTGCTTGTCCCTACAACCACACCACCCCCCCACTTCTCCCCCCTCCCGCCACAACCTTAAACCAGCTTATATTTCACCCCTCTCCTTATATTCACTCAGTTCTGTGGAAGGGTCATGAGGACTCGAAACATCAACTCTTTTCTTCTCCGCCGATGCTGCCAGACCTGCTGAGTTTTTCCAGGTAATTCTGTTTTTGTTTTGGATTTCCAGCATCTGCACTTTTTTGTTTTTATCCTTATACCTGATTTGATTTACTTGTGAGTCCAGTTCCACATCAATGTGATTGAGAACTGCTCTTTAAAGCTGCTGAGCAAGCCACCCTGTTCTCACCCTGAGTAAAAAAAATACCAGCCTTGCAGCCATACCCTGAGAATGGCTGGTGCATTTTAATTCACTTGGGCTTCAAACAAGGGGGCACCTTAGAATTATAATGAAGGTGCCTCTTATTTCTATATCTTTACTTTCTATCTTCAGTACTATCAGATTAAATAAAGAATTTATGAGTAGTGAGCACATGTAGTGCAATTTATCAAAGTTTACGGATTATACAGAGGGAGGTGGGAAACTAAGCTATGAGGAGAATGCAAAGAGACTGCAAAGGAAAATATAGAGAGGTTAATTGAGTGGGGAAGAAGGTGGCAGATGGAGTATAATGGGATAATGTGAGATTAATTGCTGTGGTAGGAAGAACAGAAAAGAAAGAAAAGTTTGCATTTGTTTAGCACCTTTCATGATATCAAGACATTCCAAAGTGCTTCACAGTGCAAGTCATTGTTGTAATAGAGGAAATGGAGCAGTCAATTTGCGCTCAGCAAACTCCCACAAACGCTAATGTGATAATGACCAGGTAATCTGTTTTTTGCAATGCTGACTAAGGGCCAGGACACTAGGGATAACTCCCCTGCTCTTCTTCAAAATCATGTTGTGGAATCTTTTGTAATCACTTGAAAGGATGGACGGCCTGAGTTTAACATTTCATTGGGAAGATGGCACTTCTGACTGACAGTGCAGCACTCCCTCAGTACTGCAGTTTTGTTAGTCAGTCTAGTTTTGAGGCTGAAGTCCTGGAGTGGGACCAACTTTCTGACTTGGAGGCAAGTGTGGTGCCAACTGAGTCACAACTGGCAGCTGGAAGTAGAATCTTTTAAAAAAGATGGAGACTGTTGGGCATTGGTATTTAGAAGGGATGTGTGTCCTTGTACACAAATCATAGAAAGTTAACATGCAGATGCAGCAAGCAATTAGGAAGGCAACTTGAGTTGTCTTTTTGTTGCAAAGGCATTGGAGTATAAAATTAAAGAAATCTTGTAGCAATTGGAACCAGAACTGCTCTACAGTGTGCATGGTCTCTAAACCTTAGGAAGGACATACACTGCTGCCTGTGAAGCAAGTAAGTTCAGTAGATTTATTCCGAGGATGTGAGGGTTGCCTGAGGATGTGAGGGTTGTCCTGTGAGGAGAGGTTGAGTAGATTGGATCTATATTCTCTAGAATTTCAAAAGTGATCCCATTGAGATGTAGTAAATTCATAAAACACCTGAGAGTCTACAAATACAATGACCGAGTATCATAATCTTGGGATCAGATGTTGGGTATTTAGGATTGAGATGAGAACTTTCTTCACCTAGAGGGCCGTAAATGCTCAGTTGTTGAGTATGTTCAAGAATGAGGTTGATAGATTTTTGGACAGTGGAGCAATCAAGGGTGGGAAATAAGTTTGAAGTAGAAGATCACCATTATTAATGATGGCCCAGGCTTGATGGGATGAATGGTTTACTCCTGATCCTTTTTCTCGTGTTATATTCGAAATTTGCTGACACAGAGAGAGAGGGGAAACCAGTGAGAGGTTTGATGCAGACATGAGAGAGAGGGGAAAGAAAGATATGGGGTCAGTGGGAGGAGGCTTGTGTGGAGTGTCAACACAGGCATAGACCTGTGGCAAATAGCCTGTTCCAAAGCTGTCAGTTCTAAGCACTCTGAGTAGGGCAAGATGGGTGTAGATGTAAACGGGCTCCATGCCTTCGGACTGACATCGGGAAGCCCTGATCAATACGTGAAATTGGATCAAGATAGTGTAGTGTACACAAAAACTATGGAAGTAGTTGATGCTGGGAACATTGGAACAGTAATAGACTATCTCCTTCAGCCTTGAAAATGTCAACTGTTGCTTAACATTTGCAGGTTTTAGAGGGAGAGTTCCAGATTTTCACAACCCTTTTTGTGAAAATGTATTTCTGGATTTCACTCTGGAACAGTTAACTCTAATTTTAAGAGATCATGTTCTGGACTCCCTTACCAGAAGAAATAGTTTCTCCTTTCTACCTCTTTTTGATGTGACTGCATGTGGTGGGTTCCCTGGGGGAAAGGGTGCTGGGTTTGGGAGATTCAAATAAGGGGCATCTTTGTGTCACACTGCGATTTTGCACTTTGTGCGTATGCTGTTTCTTGAAGCTGGCTGACTGTAATTAGCTGATGAGAGGAGGAAGCCTTGGAACCAGTGGAAATTTGTAGAATTCCATACAGCACAGGTTGAGGCCATTCAGCCCATTGTGCCTATGTTAACACTTTGAAAGAGCTATCCAATTAGTCCAACTTCTTTCCCCATAGCCCTGTTTCTCAGTACTTATCCTATTCCCTTTCATGTTTGAATCTGCTTCCACACCATTTCAGGCAGTGCATTGCAGATCATAACACTTAACTTTTTTTTTGAAGAATTTTCCTCACCTCACCATCTGCTTCTTCTGCAACCTATCTTAAATCTGTATCCTTTAGTTACCAACTCTCTTTGCAGTGGAAATAGTTTCTCCTCATTTAGTCTATGTAAACCCTTCATAATTTTGAATGCATCTATTAAATATTCCCTTAAGACAGAAGATTGTGGTTTTAAGCCCCACTCTAGAACTAGCTCACAAAAATCTAGACTGATTCACTACTCCAGTGCAGTACTGAGGGAGCTCTTTAATGTCGGAGGTGCCATCTTTCAGATTAGATGATGAGTGGAGGCTCTGTCCATGCTCTTGGGTGGATGTAAGAGATTGTGAGACACTATTTTGAAGAAGAGCAGGGGCGTTTTCCCTGCTGTCTTGGCCAATATTTATCCCTTAGCCAACATCGTAGCAATAGATGTGCAAATTGGCTACTGTGTTAACCAAAGTTACAACAATAATTGTAGTCTAAAATTACTTCATTGGCTGAAAGGTGCTTTGGGATGTCCAGTGGCCATGAAAGGTGCTTATAGAAATTCAAGTCTTTCGTTAACTCTCTGCTCTAAGGAATGATCCACAGTGAGTCTCTGCTATCATTCACTGTGTAGAGATTAGCCTGTTCAACACTTGCTGGTGCTGTACCCCACAAGTTGCTAGTCACAGGTGCTCTGGTTGGCAGAGACTCCTGCAGCCAGTCTTAGAGATTGACGTTTTTAGATAAATTTACCAAATCTGATTAGATGTATTCCGGAGGTTTTTTATCATGCAATCCCCCGCCTCCATCTACACCACCCCCTCAAAGAGCCATTTCTTTTTCCCATCTCCAATATTTCATAACTAATAAGTGAGTGTTTAAAAAAAGTGGAAAACACATTTCTTAAAAAAAAAAATAGCTGTGCGATTTTGTTCTCTCAGGTTTTTTAGTCGTTGTTGGCTGTCCCTCGATTCGAGGATGACTTTGACTCAGATTTGTGAGTTTCTTCCATGGGTCTTCATGTGGCTGAACAGACCAAATCCCAACATACACGTCTTTGGGTATTGGCTAGGTTCTTTAACATTTATTCTTTCATGGGATGTGGGCATCGCAGGCAAGGCCAGTATTTGTTGCCCACCTTGGATTGTTCTTGAACTGAGTGGCTTGCCGGGCCATTTTGGAGGGCAGTTAAGAGTTAATCACATTGCTGTGGGTCTGGAGTCACATGTAGGCCAGATCAGGTAAGGATGGCAGATTTCCTACCCTAAGGAACATTCATGAATCAAATGGGTTTTTACAGTAATCGATTATAGTTGCATGGTCACCATTACTGGGACTAGCTTTTGATTCCAGTTTTCATTCATTGAATTTAAATTCCACCAGCTGCTGTGGTGGGATTCAAACATGTGTCCCCGGAGCATTTGTCTGGGCTTCTGGATTACTAGCCCAGTGACATTACCATTTGCCACTGTCTCCCTGGTAATTCATATTTTAATTTTTGGATACTCCAGGGCCATTGAGGAGGATAACCCTCTGCTCAAAATCCATCCTTTAACCAAAATCGGTTTAAAAAAAACAGGACTGGTTGTTCATATTGCTGCTCTTTGTGGGATGTTGCTGTATGCAGATTAGCTGCTGCATTTGCCTACACAACTGTGGGTTGGTGTATTCAAAGTATCTCATTGTATGCTAAGTGCTCTGAGATTCTTGTGAGTGCAATAATCATGTTTAGTCATAACCTTTTTGTCTTACATTGATATAATGTACAGCTTGAGATCGAGGAATTACATGTTTAAAATAGAACCTCATTAAAGTATAATATGTTAAATGGTATTTATATATAGATAAAGTAAATCCAGGTTAATACTTATAAGCTGAATTACAATTAGTGGAAGGTAAATTAAACTGGGCATGAGGACGACCTTCCTTACTGAGAGTGATATTAAGTGTTTGAAATAAACTGTTGGCTCATCTTGGTCAATAGAAAAGCATTAGTGTTGTTGAAATGTTTCAAACTGTTTCACATAGTGAATTGTTGAAAGGTGGATACTGTTGCTATATAGGCAGATTCTGTGCCACGCTTTCCAGCACTTCCCAACGCTGACCTCTTAAAAGGACAGGGGCCGCAGGCGGATGGGAAGACCACCATCTCCAGGTTCCCCCTCCAAGTCAATCGCCACCCTGACCTGGGCATGTATCACTGTTCCTTCATCATTGCTGAATCAAAATTCTGAATTGGCCAAGTGACTGGCAGGGAGGGCATATCTTCAATATGCAGCCTGCAGCGGTTGAAGGCAACTCACCACCACCTTTTCAATGGTCATCTGGGTATAGGCAATAAGTGCTGGCCTTGCTGATGTTGCCCTTGTCCTAAGAATGAATTTGAAAAAAATAACTGCAGAAAATTAAATGACCAGGAGGAAATGTTTTATTTCAGAATGGCCAGGGGCGACTGTGTCTGTGTCTCTCTGTGTGGTAGTGAGTATCGTGGCGTCAGCTTAAGATGAATCTCACACGTTAGGATGCACCTTTAGAAGGCTGTCCCTGGCCCACAGGTGGACCCGCTCTAGCTCAGGGTGAAAATGTGAGCGAGCAATAGACAGGTCTTTTCTCAACCCAAAGAAAAGCCAAAGTATGTTCAGCCAAATCACTATTATGGAGCAGAGTCATTGACACAGCTCTGCTCAACTGGACTAGGTTAAAAAATGTCTTTATTATGCTTTTTTTCTTTAAATTTCTTCAGTAAATGAATTTTGCATGTGTGTGTGGGTACTTGGAATATAATAGATCAGTCTGGAGTGGGTGAAGCATTGGAAAAGATGCACTCCTGACTTTGGGCCTGCATCACTCACTCAGTAAGGCCAAGAAGAGACTGTTTGCCTTCAAATTGATTGGGGGAGCTGGCAAACTATGAGGGTGAACATCTTTAAACAATTGATGATGGATGTATTTGATGGCAGGTGAAAGGCTATACAATGAAAGCTCCAGAAATGTGCCCAACCAGAATTGGCAACCCTGCACATCCTCTCCTTGTTCCCTAGATGGCACCATTCCTGCCATGCCATGCCTCCAATATGGCGGTGTGGCTGGAGTGCTCACTGACCACATCACCTGCTTCTCTTTTTATCCCTTTCAGTAATGTGCCTCATCTTGCAAACTTGTCTCCGTAGATATCCTACTCACCAAGAGATGAGGACAACAGCGACGACTCCGAAGGAGAGAATCAGGAACTGGCACTGATCGACCAAGGTGGGGAATGAAGGCCTGGTCAGTCCTGCATTGTTAACCATTCTCAGTAAAATTGGAACCAACTGTGCATGGGCACATCTAAACGCACAATATGTAAACTGTTAGGGAAATGACTTAAAGCCTACATTTAAAAATGGATGTGGTGGGCAATATATTTGTACTTTTAATGACCTTTTAGCCCTCGCTGCCCTTTGACCCCCCCAGACCCACTCACTCTAATTGAGGCAAAGTGCTGTTTTCAGGAGCCTTTCACTTGCAAGTGCCCCATTTTTGTTGTCAAATAATGGACATCAACACTTCTTCTGTGAGCATAGGTGAACCATCTGGTAGTTTGTTCAAGTGGCGATGACTAATATGTGGGGGAAGGCAGTGAGTGTTGCACTATTTGACCACAAAGAGCATCACAGTCTTTTCTCCCCTTCCCCTCTCCCCAACCGCTTCACCACTTTCACTTTATATTTGGACTCATAGGTCATCGGGTGGGAACCTTGGTTGGTTTTATTTCTCCCTCTCCAACCCCTTTTCTCCCTTTGGCTAATAATTCAGCCCCCCCACCCCACCCCCTCCCCCGGACCGATGACCCACTTCAGATCGCATGGAGTGTATGCTTTCATTCACCGCTAAGTTTTAAAGTTGCCCTCCCTTGGTGTACATGCACACCGCAAGAGAATTACACCTCACCTGGCACTGAGGCTGCTCTGGGTTACCGTAACCAGGTAACTGCTTAGTGAGCTTCAGTAACCTAGGGAACACTGAGATCCCATTCACAGTATCGAGGGTTAGGTTACATTTTAGTTAAATACTTTTCCTTTTTAAGTTGAGAATTCTTCATGTTCTACCTACTTGGTACATTGATACATCAGTGTATCCCTCAGCTGTTTTACCTTCACCCACCCACCTAAGTTTTGATTGCTGTTTATAATTTATCAGTAGACCTCCTTCCATTAGTAACTGCCAATAGCTGTTTTCAAATTGCATCCCCAGTCCCTGGTTATCTCTTGAGCTTATTCTGGAAGACGTTTAAACATGCGGCAGGTGGGGTGTTGGGAATGGGTGAAGGCACTGTTGGAGCCCTACGATCTGCCAATATCTCTGTGTTCCTCCATTTCAGGTCTCTTGCACATCCTTGATTTCCTTCGCTGTGCTGTTAGCGGTCGTGCCTTCAGCTGTCTAGGCTGTAAACTCTGGAATTCCTTCATTTAAACCTCAGCACCTTTTTCTCCCCCTTCAATTTTTTTTAGGATGCGTCCCCTCCTCTGTCTCACTATTCCTCCAAAACGCAAGCTGTGGGTAATTGTGTCATCAGTGCAGAAAACTGCCCAGCTATGTCCTGTACACAAAAAGCAGGACAAATCCAACCCGGCCAATTACTGCGCCATCAGGCTACTCTCCATCACCAGTAAGGTATTGGAAGGGACATCAACAGTGCTATCAAGCGGCACTTGCTCAGCAATAACCTGCTCATTGATGTCCAGTTTGGGTTCTGCCAGGACTGCTCAGCTCCTGACCTCATTGCAGCCTTGGTTCAAACATGGACAAAAGAGCTGAACTCCCAAGGTGAGGTGAGAGTGACTGCCCTTGACATTAAAGCAGCGGTTGACCGAGTTTGGCACCAAGGAGCCCTAACAAAACTGGAGTTGATGGGAATCGGGGGAAATACCCAGCACAAAGGAAGATGGTTGTGGTTGTTGGAGGTCAGTCGTCTCAGCTGCAGGACATCACTGGGGGAGTTCCTCAGGGTAGTGTCCTCAGCCCAACCATCTTCAGCTGCTTCATCAATAACGTTCCTTCCATCATAAGGTCAGAATGGGGATGTTTGCTGATGATTGCACTATGTTCACCATTCATGACGACTCAGATACTGAAACAGTCCATGTCCAAATGCAGCAAGACCTGGACAATATCCAGGTTTGGGCTCACAAGTGGCAAGTAACATTCATGCCACACAAGTGTCAGGCAGTGACCATCTCCAATAAGGGAGAATCTAACCATTGCCCCTTGACATTCAATGGCATTACCATCACTGAATCCCCCACTATCAGCATTGGCCAGAAACTGAACTAGGCGAGCCATATAAATACTGTGACTACAAGAGCAGGTCAGGGGCTAGGAACCCTGTGACGAGTAACTGGCTTCCTGACTCCCCAAAGCCTGTCCACCATCTTCAAGGCACAATTCAGGAGTGTGATGGAATACTGTCCACTTGCCTGGATGAGTGCAGCTCCCACAAGACTCAAGAAGCTTGACACCATCCAGGACAAAGCAGCCCGCTTGATTGGCACCATGTCCACAAACATTCACTCCCTCACACACTGACACACAGTAGCATCAGTGTGTACCATCTACAAGATGTACTGCAGGAATTCACCAAGGCTCTTTAGACAGGAGCTTCCAAACCCATGAGCACTATCATCTAGAAGGACAAGGGCAGCAGATAGATGGGAACACCACCACCTGGAAGTTCCCCTCCAAGTCACTCACCACCCGGACTTGGAAATATATCATCGTTCCTTCACTGTCACTGGGTCAAAATCCTGGAACTCCCTTCCTACAGGAGTACCTACACTACATGGACCGCAGTTTATCAAGAAGGCAGCTCACCACCACCTTCTCAAGGGCAATTAGGGATGGGCAATAAATGCTGCTGAATTAATTTTTTTTAAAAAAATCACTTGGTGAAACATGCGCTGCAGGAGTTCTTTACTCCTCCAGGAAGGACTGTTGCCAAAATTGGGAAGAGGAGGGATGATGAGGAAAATCGTGGTTTAATGTTCAGATGGTGTTCAACGCGGCTTTTTTAAGGATATGGAAATGTTGGGTGGAGAGTGAGGGAGGTTTTGTTTGTAAACTCGCTCATGGGATGTGGGTGTCACTGTCAAGTCTAGCATTTATTGCCCATCCCTAACTGTCCCTGAGTAAGTGGCAGTGAGCCTCCCACCTTAACCATTTCAGAGGGCAGTTAAAAGTCAACCATATTGCTGTGGGCCTTGAGGCACCTATAGGGCCAGACCAGATTAAGGTTGGTTGGCAGATTTTGTTTCCTAAAATGAATGAGGTGCATTTTTACAACGGCTTCATGATCACTATTACTGACTCTGTGTTCGTGATTCATCTAATTTACGGAATTTAAAGTCCCCAGCTGCCATGGTGAGGTTTGAACTCGTCCCTGAGTCGTTAATTTTTGGATTACTTTGTAGTGACATGGCCACAATACTAGTAGCTGGGGTTCTATGCTGTTTGCAACAGAATGAGTTAATGTTGGAGTCAATGCAATGTGTTTGGACTTTCAATTAACAAATTTTCAGCTTTTATCCCATAGTTGCTGTAAACATACTAAATAGAACATCTTATTAGATTCTTGAAAATGTTTGATAGAACTCTTGAGAATTATCTGGCCGATATCTTTCTCAAGCTGTGATAAACATGTACTGGGGATTGTTAAATGTATGCTTTACGCAGCAACCTCATTCTGAATCCAAATCGCGATGCGGCTTATTTTAGATGGCATGGACATGATGGGCTGAATGGCCTCATTTTGTGCTGTGTCATTCAGTGGCTTTTTTTTTTGTTAATTGAAGATGTGCTGCATGAAATGTGATTTCGTTTTTCTAAATTCTTTGCAGAAAGTCAAAGCAATTGCTGCTTGTCACCATTGTCTCCAAGCCATCTACATAATCAGGAGCACCTTTGCAAAGTACGGACAATATTTGACCCCCTGGACTGCGATAGCTCCGAGGAGGAACTTGAACGCATCAACCGAGAGTTTGGAAGGGAGAAGCGCAAGTGGTCTCAGGTGAACAGACTCAGTTGCTACAGCGACAGTACATCCTCCAGTGACGAAGAAGTCAAAGACTTGTGTGGCATGTCCTTCAAGCCTGTACAACAGGCCGAACAGAAGTACAGCTGCAGCAGCCCTGTGCCCTTTAGTGCCTCCCCTCCCAAGAGACTCCACCCCTTGGTCCGAAGGCCCTCGGGACAGATCATACTGACTAGTGTTGGCACCTCGGTTGACCAGGCGACCCCGTGCAAAAGGCACAGGCAGGGCCAAGACTTCAGCAGGCCAAGCCTGGACTTGGAGAAAATGCAACAGGTTGGTGCAAAGTTGGCTGTGAATCTAACTTCTGTGGGTGCTACTTCCATGGTTTAAAAATGGATCATTGTCCAGTCCCTGAGGACTGGTAGGCCTGATGTAATACCGCTCCTGCTACATGTGGCCTGCTGCTCTGAGGATCTGCATTACAAATAGACCCCACGGGAAGCAACTCCTGAGCTCCGCTCTTCGGGAGGTGATGGGGCCTGTTGATCCTCAAGAGTTCTACGTGGAAAAAGCCACTCGAGTTAGGAAGGTTCAGTTTAGCCCAGTTCCTCAGAACAGGATTGCCCAACAGCCCAGAGGAATGGTAAACCATATTTAATATGGGTTCCAAAGGCAGGTAAAAGAATTTAAAAAAAATTTGCCCTTGGGACACGTGCATTGCAAGCAAGGCCTGCATTAATTGCCCATAAGAAGGTGGTGGTTAGTTGCCTTCTTGAATGGCTGCAGTCCATCTGGTGTGGACAGACACATTGCTTCTTTCCTGCAGCAGTTTGATACAACTGAGATGCTTGCTCAGCCATTTTAGTGGACAACCACTTTGCTGTGGACTGGCAGATTTCCTGCTCTGGAAGGTACAATCAGATGAGTTTTAAAGTAATTTCACAACCATTAATAATGAGGGTAGCATTTTATTTCAGATTATTATTATTAATCGTATTTCAATTCTTATAGCTGCCATGGTGGGATTTGAACTTGTGTCTCAGGAGTATTAGTCCAGGTCTCTGAATCACTAATCTGGTAACATTACCACTACACTACCATCCCCACTGGAATTTGTATAGTATCTTTCACTACCTAGATCCCCAAAGCACCTTGCAGCTAATGAAGTACTTTTGAAGTGTAGCCACTGTTGTAATGTAGGGATAATTTGTTCAGAGAAAACTCCCACAAACAGCAATGCAACAACGATCAGATCCTCTGTCTTAAACTATGTTGCTTGAGGAATAAATATTGACCAGGATACCGAGGGGAAAGCACCCCCGCACTTTTTCAAAATAATGCATGGGATTTCTTAGCCGAGAGCAGACAGGGCCTCCAAAAGACAGCACCCCCTCAGTACTGCACAGGAGTGTAATGCGTCTTCCTAGGTAGAACTGATGGTAGGAGGAGACCAGGTGAATCCATGGTGATGGTGTGGATGAGAAAGTCAGCGATAAAGGCAGAGTCTGTTTGCTTGTAACAACGGAAGCCATAGCGACAGTGATTTACGATGAACAGGCTCACTGTAATAAGATGCTATTTCAATTCAGATCTGTGAAGGGTTGGATTCCTGAGCAGATCCCCGACCCTCTCAGCTCGTATCTGCTAACCTGGGGTAATGGTGGAGAACTGGGGGCCTGAAGACTCTTCAATGTTAAACTCAGGTTTCCTTTAACAAGACCCAGGAGGGACAGAGGCGAGTAAAGGTCTAGCTAAGAGGCCTTTTAAGGATAGAGTCCCTTGGTGCACATCACATATTCCGCTCAGAAAGGCCTGTGAACTGTCTGCCAGCAGCACAGAGATGCCAGAAAGGTCTATTAGACTCCTGAGAATTATCTGCTCAAATTCTTTCTCAAGGTCTAGTAAACACGTGACCGCCGGCCTCTTTTTCCCACTGTTGACTGCAAAATGCACGATTTGTTACTTTTTGTTTTAAAGTGGGCAAATGTAAGTTGTGGACATTTGATACCCAGAAACATGGCAGCACGACCGGTAGACAGACTTCGACTTACCATCTTACTTGAAGGGTAGCTTTTCCCTTCACCATGCCCTCCCCACACAGCACCAGCATGCCAATGTTCTGGCCTTGTACTGCGTTTTTAAAAGTGGGAAGGTTTTCATGATATGTTTTTAAAAGCACGTAGGGTCTTCTAAGTTTTAGAAAATATGGGCATAGACTACAAAAGCAAAGATGTAATAATTTTCTTTATCTTTTTATTCAGCTGCTGTTAAAATAACACGTCCAGTTTTGGACACATTTCACTTTTTATTTATTTCTGGGATGTGGGCATCGCTGGCTGGGCCAGCATTTATTGCCCATCCCTAGTTGTTCTTGAGAAGGTGGTGGTGAGCCGCCTTCTTGAACCACTGCAGTCCATGTGGTGTAGGTCCACCCATAGTGCTGTTAGGGAGGGAATTCCAGGATTTTGACCCAGTGGCAGTGAAGGAACGGTGATATAGTTCCAAGTCAGAGTGGTGTTTGGCTTGGAGATGAACTTGCCACCGGTGGTGTTCCCATGCATCTGCTGCCCTCGTCCTTCTAGGTGGTAGAGATCGCAGGTTTGGAAGCTGCTGTCAAAGGAGCCTTGGTGAGTTGCTACAGTGTATCTTGTAGATGGTACGCAATTCAGCAACTTTTTGGAAAGGAAGGTGGTATAGATTAAGCTAATTAGATGATAGTAAGAAATGATTCTGGGGGCACTGAGGGATGGTGGAGCAGTGGGAGGGGTGAGGTTGGGCATGTTAGTAACTTGAGATAGTTGGCTAGTGGTTTAACTTCAAACCTCATATTACAAACTATTTACAAAGATCTCAGCGTATGCACAAGGTATACAGGACACCATAAGACATAGGAGCAGAAATTAGGCCATTCGGCCCATCGAGTCTGCTCCACCATTCAATCATGGCTAAGTTTCCCAACCCCATTCTCCCGCCTTTGCTCCGTAACCTTTGATCCTCTTACCAATCAAGAACCTATCTAACAGTCTGTGCCATACCTCGCCCTCTTGGAGCCTCTCGGTCATCTGACTACTGATGTCACACTTGCATCACTAATATCTTCATGGTCTCATTAACATATCAATTAACCCATTACTCTACACTGAATGACTCTGGCACCGCAATTAGAAGGGATGTATTGGCCTTGAAGGGAGTACAGCGCAGACTCACCACAACGTTACCAGAGTTCCAAGGGTTAGATTATGAGAAGAGATTATATAAACTAGGTTTGTTTTTCCTGGAAGGTACAAGGTTACCGGGTGATTTTGATTGAGGCTTTTAGAATTTTGAAAGGAATTATAGGTAGATGGAGAAACCGTTTTCACTGGTGAGGAGTCGGGGCTGAGGGAACATAGCCTTAAAATCAGAGGAAGGCTATTATGGAGCAAAGTTAGGAAACGCTACTTCACGCAAAGAGTGTTAGATGAATGGATCTCTCCAATTAAAAGCAGTAGATGCTCGCTCAGTTGATGATTTTTAAATCCGAGCTTGATAGATTTTTGCTAGGCGAAGGTATAAAATGATGGTGCATAAACAGGTGGTGTTAAGGCATAAATCCAACCATTATCTCGTTGAATGGTGGAACAGGTTCAGGGGGCTAAATGGCTTCCTCGTGTTCCTATCCTTACAGCCTCCGGATGCCCCAAAAGTGCTTGAGAGCTAATATAGTAATTTTTTGAAATGTCGTCACCATTTGTAATGTGAGAAACTTTTTGTAACCAATTTTGGAATACTGGCAAAATCAGCTTGCCTTCTTTCAAATTTCTGTAAAAATTAAATGACCCTTCAGTCATGGTGCCTCCTTCTCTTATCCTTTCTGCCTCATGCTTGCTGTCATCCTTTGCTCCTTGTGATGCACTCTGATGTTGCCTGAAGGATGCAATATGTTGAGTGATTGTTTGGAACTCATGACTAAAGTTTTCACAGACAGGAGAAAGGAACAGAACAAGTGTGAGAAGGGAGAGACAGAGAGTGCGCAAGAAAGGGAGGAATGTGAATGCCACGCTCACTGTGTGTCAAATAATGTGCCATGCTGACCACACCATAACTGGGAGAGTGACCTTGCCAAGCCGATGACCCACATAATGGTTCCAAGTAGAAGATTGGGGTCATGCACTGGCCCCATTTCATAGCAGTGGCTTCCTTTTGAAAACTCTCAATACTTTTTATCATTGATAAAGAGCTGATTATTCTGTCAACTTTTAATGAAGATTAAAACTGCAAGGGTCGCCTGAATACTGCTGAGTCGAACAATTGTGCTTGCATGCTGATCTGTCTGACCTCTCTTCATGGGCCTTTCTCTGACAAGCCTATCTACTCTCTCTCATCTGAATCGGGGGAGCCCTGTCCGTGCTTTTTCTCTCCTCATTCCACCTTCTATCAATGGTATTGGTTTGGTCGCTTCTCTTTTGCAGTTTGGTGTAGGCTGTCTCATTCTCTACTGGGTCTTTTTATGCAGAATGTATCGTGCTGTTGATGGTAACCTTTTAAAATCTGATAATCAAGATGGCTTCCTTTATCTAGTGCTGACCTTTTCCCTCCTATTATATTATATCAAACAGGTCTCACTTAACTGAGTAGCAACCAATTGTCTTTTACCCACTTAATACAAGTACACACTTGTGTGGAGTAGCCTGAATTACAGAATGGAAATTGGAGAGTGAAGTACTTTGTGAACATTTATCTTTCTATCTAGGATGCCCATATGAAGTCCTGGGCCTTGGAAGGGCATTACTTTTTGGAAAAATCCCTCTCCCATTTCCATGAGTTACCTCCAAAATGGCATTTCCACCAGTATGTGTTAGACTGGGGTTTGATTTATGATAACGGGTGCAGGAATAGGTGTGTAGGGATGGAATGTCAGTCAATAAAAGGTGTCACAATGGGTATGCAGAGGACTTTGAGGGGATGACGATATGTGTTAATGTGTGAGAGACTTGGAGAAGAACTTTGAGACACTGCTGTTCCTTTTTATATTATATATATATATATATATGTACATGTGTGTGTGTGTGTGTATATATATGTGTGTGTGTATATTTTTGGTGTGTATATATATATATGTGTGTGTGTATATTTATGGTATATATGTGTGTGTGTGTGTGTGTGTATATATTTATGGTGTGTATATATATGTGTGTGTGTATATATTTATGGTGTGTATATATATATGTGAGTGTATATTTATGGTGTGTATATATATGTGTGTGTGTATATTTATGGTGTGTATATATATGTGTGTGTGTATATTTATGGTGTGTATATTTATGGTGTGTGTATATTTATGGTGTGTATACATATATATGTGTGTGTATATTTATGGTATATATATATATGTGTGTGTGTATATATTTATGGTGTGTATATATATGTGTGTGTGTGTATATATTTATGGTGTGTATATATATATATGTGTGTGTATATTTATGGTGTGTATATATATGTGTGTGTGTATATTTATGGTGTGTATATATATATGTGTGTGTGTGTATATTTATGGTGTGTATATATATATGTGTGTGTGTATATTTATGGTATATATATATATATGTGTGTGTGTGTATATTTATGGTGTATATATATATATATATATGTGTGTGTGTGTGTATATATATATATATATATATATATGTAATTCTTTTATGGGATGTAGATGACCCTGGCATGGCCAGAATTTGTTACTCATCCCTAATTGTTCTTGAAAGTGGCTTGCTTTGCCATTTCAGTGGGCAGATAGGAGTCAACCACACCGCTGTGGGTCTGGAGTCACATATAGGCCAGACTGGGTAAGGGCAGCAGATTTCCTTCCCTAGTGGCCATTAGCAAACCAGATGGGTTTTTATAACAATTGATGGTTTGGTGGTCACCACTACTGAGACCAGCTTTCAATTTCAGATTTTATTTAAATTAATAAATAATAATTACACTTAAGTTCTACCAGTTGCTGTGGAGAAGACATTGTGGTACATTGGTATGGTGTTTTGTCCAAATGAATGGAACGAGAAAGCATCAGTGGTGATAAGCAAGACCCTGGGATGGAAGAGGGATATCAATGTTGTTTTGGTTATATTTACCTTATTGGCAGCAAAAATTATACTTGATCTTGCCGAGTGTAATCTTCTAAATTCATAACATCAAATTACTGCCACCGGTCCTGTAACTGCTCTAGTGTTGAACAGTTCAAGATTCTGCCCACGTACAAAACTTACAATAACTAGGTAAATATTTCAGTGTCAGACTTTCAACAACAGAAACTTGCATTTATATAGTACCTTTTAAACATTAAAAAAACCTAAACACTACAGGGAGGCCCATGGAAAACAGAATTGGAGCTAGGAAAGCTTAGGATAGTTGAGGAAAAGCTTAGCTTGAGGGGTAGGTTTGAGGCCATTCTTAAAGGAGGAGACACGAGTTGGAGTGGTTTGGGATGTTCTAGAAAGAAGCTGGAAGATCCTACCATCTTACCAGTGTTTGATATGGAGGCCCTGAGCACCTAACTATTTGTTTCCAAGACAGTGCATCAATCATTTTTCTTCCCAAGAACAATCCCACAATGGAACAATCTGCCAAAGGAAATAGTGACAGCCCCATTACTTGAAACCTTCAAGACCCATCTTTGAGTTATTCCCATTTATAAGTTTTCTTCATCAGAACTACCATCTCAGCAGGTCGTGCCTGCTTCAGCTAGTGCTACCCATATAAACGTTGGTGGAATACGGATACTAGTCTGTGATGCTGACACTACTGAAACAGAAACGGTTTGTGCATATGCTTAATTTAGTTGCTTTGCAGAAGTCCTTTGTGGCTCTGGCCCAGATTCTCACTCCCCAGTCGGGTGCGCAGAGACAGGAGGATTCCTAGCCCTGCAAACCTGACATTTAAGATGGATGCCTGCAGTCTTGAGTTTCATTCCTGTGATGGAGGGGTGGCGGGCAGTGGCTGGATTAGAAGTCAGGCCCACCGCCCCTTGTAAAGGTGCAGAGGCTGTCAGGTGCGGAGGTGGGCTGGACAGAAGCCCTGTGTCTGTGCTCTGACAATTGTTTTTAAATTCAATAAAAAAAATGTTTGAAACTAAAATAAAAAACAGCCCTCACCCCTCAATCCCCACCCCCAACCTCCTTACACTCCCCACATACTCCCCATGCCCCATCCATATCAACTTATGCCACCTCATGCTTCTACCCACCCTCATGGCTGCTCATACCCCCTATACCAAAACATGCCCCCTCTACCCATCTCTCATGGCCCCTCATAGCTGTGCCAACTTAGTGCCAACTCATCCCAACCCATGCCCCTCCCATGCACCACCCTTTGCCCTTAGTGCCTCCATGCCAGTTTACCTAGTATCCACTATAGGCAAACCTCAGGACCCATGCTGACATAAAATAAAGCTTTGTGTCTATTGATGACATCACAATTTTAAACAAACAATTTTATAGACTAAAAATATATTCAATACATAGAAACCCTTCAACTATTCTCTTATGAAAACAAACATTTTTGTTCTATAACCACTTGGAGCTGGCTATCAAACTGCTCACTTTTCAGGCACCCCACTGTGATGATGTTAGTTTGTAAAATCAGCCATTGCAGCACAAATCCTATAATGATAACCCTCAAGCTTATGCCAACAGACAATGAAATATCAAGCACTCTTTTTTGAACTCCAGACTGTTTTATTTAAATTTAAAGCCCAGCAGAGTTAAATCCATTGATGGCTTTGACAATTTCCAATGAGTTTTAGCAGTCCCAATGAGCTTTGACAGTTCTTTGACAATTCTAATGAGCTTGTGCATAAAAAGTGTATAATAATGTTTACTTTTAACAATCCCAAAGGGGTGCTTTACCTCTCCCAAAGGGGAGATATACTTTTCAGGCACCCCACTGTGATTTGCCCAGGGGGTACCTTGCCTCGCCAAAAGAGGTACTCTGGCTACCCAAACAAATTCACCAAATTCGGACCAGTTCTTACCGGTGTGTGCAGATTAGACCAGGTTTCACACTCCTGGGCTACCACAATCTCACTTGGTCGAGGCAGCTGATGATTTAAATGGTCGCTTGTTTGCCTAAACTGCACATTTGTGAGCCCTGGCCCAACCCTAGTCCGGCCCCCCCGAAAATAGGAAAAGCCGTATTCGGTGGTGGGAGACCATTTCCACCATGTGGCCTCTGTTTCTATTTGTTTGAATCCAATTTTGATGCTTTGTATGTACAAATGTACATGTGTAGATGTGAGTGGTATTCAATGTGATGGGTGTATACATGTCAGTGAGAATGATGTTGCATGCAGCCTATATGTCAACCCAGGAAACCTCCAGAAGCTGATCAGCAGCTTCACTAAAGCTGAGAACTCTCTCAAGTTCCCTTTCTATTGGATTGGCACTTGGTTAGTGCTGAGCAGCAAGGATCTGTTCCAGCTCCCTATTTAATGCTATTCATATACCCAAATTACAAATTCAGTCTTGTGCCTGTTCTCACTATTTTCAATGCTGTCATGGCTTGCCTTGTCCAATTCACACGACTTCTCATCTAAACACTACGTCAATAACTGAATCATCAGTATGCTATATTGGATCATGAATAATAATTTGCAGCCACTAAATGTTTCACTGGTTACAGTTCATGTGATAGAGGACACTAACTGTGATAACAAGTCTCATAAGCAATGTATAACTTTACACCTGAGATAAGGAGATCAAGGATCACAATCTGTACTACCTGATGAACAAAGCTAGATGTAACACCGCTCCATTATAACGGTGTGGCCTGCTCTCTAGTAAAATTGTGCTCCGAGAGTCTCGGTGGTATTTGTTGCTCTGGAACATGCAACTCTGGGCGGGATTCCTGATTCCGCAAAAACTCCAGAAGAATTTCCAGCCAAAGCAAAGGCCGGTCCTCCCATCGCAGCATCAAGTTCAAGCCAGGAGTGCCCAAGCGAGCCCACACTGAGGGTTAGAACCTCAGCCACAGAACTGGTGGTGTCACCCGCAGCTCAGCAGTAGCACCCTCCCCTACAAGACAGATGATTGTTCATTCAAACCCCACTTCAGCGCTTGATTGTGCAATCTACGTTGGCCCTACTGACGGAGTGTTGCATTGTCAGAAGTGCCATCTTTCAAACAAGATGCCAAAACCTAAGCCCTGTTTGCCCCCTTGGATGGAGAGTGAAAACTCTACGCTAGAAGAAGAACAATGTTTTTCTCCCATAACCAATATTTTCCTTGGCTTCCATTCCCAGGAATGATGAGGTCATCCTCCTAGGTGACTTTATTGCCCGAATTGGACGTGGCCATGAAATCTGGAGTGGAATTATCAGCAAGAATGGCATGGGGATGGTCAATGCCAACGGCCTTCTGCCAGAAGAGGCAGCTCAAGACCACATGGGGGGTACCCGAGCTCGGGGCATTGGCACCTCCTGGACTGCATCATTGTCCGAGGCAGAGACCCAAGGGACATGCTTGTCATGAGGGCTGTAGAGGGTTCTGAATATTGCTCGACGGGTCATCGACTTGTGCGCTCAGTGATGAACATCTGCCCGGTGCTAAGACACCAGAGGACCTAAAAAGCCACCCGGAGAAAGCTGGATGTTGCAGCTGTGAAGGACCTGAGACTGCTGGAAGAATTGCAGGCCCTGTTGCACAGTGCACTGGAACAAGTACCCACCACTGGTGCCGTTTCAATCCAGGCATGCTGGGAGCAACTCCAGTCCACCGTCCTGGACACCTGCGCACAGACTAGTGGGTTCGTGCCATAATGGAGCCAGGACTGGCTTGATGCCAATGACACAGCGCTCCGCAATCTCCTCAAGCGGAAGTGGGGCATCCTTTATCGCCTGGCGAAATCTCCCGTGTACTCGGTGAATGGCAGCAGTGTACCACCAGCTGAAAGCTGAGATCGAGCGATGCATCCAAGACGTGAAGAACAACTGGTTGGTGGAGAAGATGCACGAGATGACCTACCACCCCGTGTCGGCTTTCCTTATCGCCTGGACTGGAAGCTCTTCAACCTTGGTCGCTTCCGAGCAAAAACGAAACTCAGCACCTTGGACATCCCCGACCTTCAGTACGCAGGCCAGCATAACGTGCAACTTCTTCCAGGCTACCAAGACAATCTATGGACCCTGCTTGACCAGACAAAACCCTCTCCGATCACAGGATGGCTCCTGGCTCCTTGAGGAAGATTGCGCCATCAGTCACCTGAACTGCTCCTCAATCCACCGTATCAGAGGAGACCATCCAAGCCATCACAACGCCCTATGGAGGATTCCCTTGGTGATCCACCAACCATCGATGAGCTTAGGTGGGCCATCCAACAGATGAAAACCAACAATGCTTGTGGGCCAGATGATATACCTGCAGAGGTAGCAGCTCACGTCACGACTCCACCAGTTCATCCTCCGCCTCTGGGATGAAGAGGACATCCCCCAGGATCTCAAGAATGCGACCATCATTATTATCCACAAGAAGTGGGACAAATCTAATTGTGAAAGCTACAGGGGGATTTCCCTCCTGTCTATTGTGGGTAAGATCCTGGCTCGCATCCTCCTGAACTGCCTTCGTCTGGTCACTGAGGAGATCCTCCTGGAAACCCAGTTTGGCTTCTGACCATCCCGGGGCACTGCGGACGTGGTCTTTGTGGCTAGACAGATCCAGGAAAAATGTCGGGAGCAAAACCAAGAATTGTCCCTCGCCTTTGTCGACCAGACCAAGGCGTTTGATTCTTTAAATCGTGAAACTCTATGGATCGTCCACCAACGCTTTGGTTGCCCATTGAAGTTTGCCACTGTCCTGAGACTCCTGCAGGACAACATGGCTGCCACTGCCCTGAGTGGCGAACCCGAAACTGACACCTTTCACATCCGGACCAGGGTCATACAAAGCTGCATGATCGCCCCCACCTTGTTCACCATTTATCTGACTGTCATCGTCCACCTCATCCGAGATGAGCTACCACCTGGTGTCAGCATTCAGTACCGTCTGGACGGGAAGCACTTCAACCTTGGTCACTTCTGGGCAAAAACAAAACCATGACGTCCACGACCTTCAGTTTGAGGATGTCTGTTGTGTGATGGCTCACTCTGTACAGAACACGCAAAGGATGCGTGACCTCTTTAACGATATTTATAAGAGGCCTGGCCTGAGCTTAAACATCGCCAAGGTGAAAGTCCTTCACCAACCTTCCCCGGGCCATTTGAGCATCCCCTGCACCATCCACGTAAATGGGGTGGCTCTGGAGTTGGTGCAACACTTCCCTTATCTCGGCAGCTACCTCTCCCAAGGGGCTGCCATCGGTGAGGAAGTCCAACATCAAGTCAACTGTGCCAGCGCTGCCTTCTTCAAGTTGCTCCAACGTGTCTCTGGATCTTTGGAAGGCAACAAAGGTTCTGGCTTATAAGATCATTGTGTTGACGACCCTCCCCTACTGCAGCGAAATGTGGTGTCGGTAGACAGTCCACATTAAGATCCTGGGGAGCTACCATCAGCAGTGCTTGCGTCGAATCCTGGGGATCAAATGGGAGGACCGCCAGACTAACACGATTGTCCCACATGAAGCTGTGTCTGCCAGCATTGAAGGCCTGCTCCTGCAGAACCAACTCTGATGAATGGGCCTTTGCATTCGGATTCCCAAAAACTGCCTCCCTTGGCAGGTTCTCTTCTCACAGCTTTCCGTTGGCCAACACTCAAAAGGGGGGGGCAAAGGAAAAGGTATAAGGATACGCTCAGGATTGCCATAATGCACAGAGACATTAATACCACTGACTGGGAGGAGTACGCTGCCAATCGCTCAGCATGGCACCACCTGGGCAATCAAGGCGCAGGCTCAACTGAGGTTCAGCGACTCGACAGTGAGGCGGAACAGCGACAGCAGAGGAAGGAGAAGGAAGCCCAACCCAAGGCTGCGATTTCTAGTCTCCTGCGCAGCAATGTGCTCCCACTGTGGAAGAACTGGGCTTCTCCAGAATTGGGCTCCTCAGTCATCTGAAGTCTCACCCAGCCTGACGGACGCCATTTACGATTCTGAGGGACTGCCGTGAGAGAGAGAGAGAGAGATATCCCTAAAGCAGATAATCTGATCATTAACTCGTTGTTTGTGTGAACTTGCTGTATGCAAATCGACTACTGTGCTTGTCTACATTACAACCGTCATTGTCAGTCCCTCGAAGCCTGGCAGACACCATCCTCGTTTCATGATTTGTATGGCCTTGGGTGTCTTGGCAGGCCAACCCTGGAGCCACAGGTCTTTGGGCCAAGAGGACAAGAGTTGCCCTGACTTTACAATAGCGGCTGTGCTTTCAATAGAAAGTAGTCTACTGGCTGTAAGATGCTTTGCCAAGTCCTGAGGGATTTTAATGGCGTGTGCGTGAAGTTGGGGTGTGGGTATGATAACTGGGCTTTTATTGGTCTCACTCTCCTTCTCTTCCACCAATGACCTTTGGGTGGCTGGGGGATGGGGCTGGAGGATGGAAAGTGGGATCAGATGGAACTAAATTGCCTGTAGTAAATGCTGGACTATCTGATAGTTTTACAAACTTCAGCCTACCGGTGAACAAAAAATGGTCAATAAACGAGTGTTTCATTGTAAAATGTTCCCCTTCTCCATCGTGCTGTCAACCTCCTTTTACTTTGCAGCAAAGGAACAGAACTGGGGCAGAGCTGCCAAGCTTAGGGGTAATTTTAGAATGCGGTTTTATGATCCAGAAAAGTGAGACTGATTTAAACACGTAAAACTATGTTTAATTTTAATGAGTTACATTAAAATGGGTGACATATGTTTTTAAAAAAAATGAATTGGTTATGGCACTGGTCCAGCAGACCCAAAGGTCATGAAATCATGGCATGTAATGAAGCTGAATTCGATAAATTTGGCAAGCTAGAAGAGAGAGGTTAGATTTGCTGATTTTATTATGGTTCGACCTAATTAGAATAGTTATGGACATTAAAGCATGCAGGGTTTAAAATTGGCCGCCCTCCTACGTGCCTACACAGCGAGAACTGACACCTGAGCTTAATGGTTCTGGATGGGCGAGGGGAAGGGGTGGAGATTGGGTGAGGTGTGATTGGGGGGGAATGGAAGGGGCGATTTGTTTTTCAGTTGCACTCTTGTGTTTGCTGTGGTGACAGGGGAATTGCACTTGTTAGCTCAGTATCTGTGACTTGAAGTTGATGATTAGTGACATCCAGTACCCAACATATAAAGGCCTGGCATCATTGATCCCCTTTTTTTTCATCCCATTTCAGGCACTGAATATCAGAGCATTTGCCTACTTCTTCCCAGGTGTCTTCTCTTGTTGTATGGGGTGGGGGGGGTCCATTTTAACCCTCAGCTTTAACGCCCCAATTTTAAACCCCGCTTGCACTAAAGTCCACAACCATGTTAACTAGATTAAACCGAAATAAATCTAACTTTACGCTCCTATCTTGCCAAATATATCAAATTCTGTTTCGTAACTTGCCATGGTGGGATTTGACTTCACGACCCTCAGTCTGCTAGCCCAGTGTCATAACCCAGTACATGACCATATAATGAAAGCAAAGTGCATGACCATATCATAAAGCTGTTCCAAAGAAGAGTCATATTGGACTTGAAACTGTTAACTCTGTTTTTCACTCCACTGATGTGGCTTAGTGATCTGCTCAGTTTTTCCAGCACTTTGTTTTTATTTTATGACCTTTACAATGTTTAGTATCTTATCCAATGACCGGGGAACCGAAATGGTGATTATTGGCACCACAGTTGGACAAAACCCTTTCTTTACCCAGCGCCTGTACATGCGTCCATCTATATAATGGTTTTAAACAAAAAAATGGGAGCCTTGGTTAAATGCCCTTCACCTACCCTGGTAAACAAGGGCCAATTATATCACAACCCCTGGCTGATATTGACTGAGTCGGGAGCAACTGAAATCAAATCCGGGAGACCATTCTGGTCTGCGTACCTCAACTAGTCACTACTGTAACCAGCTGAGTCATTGGGGGATATCGAAGGAACTCTAAAGACCCTACATTTTCGTTACTGGTCTCCAAACTCCCAATGATCAGGATTGCAGAGTTCTCTGATAAAAGCAAAAAACTGCAGATACTGGGAATCCAAAACAAAAACAAAAATACCTGGAAAAGTTCAGCAGGTCTGGCAGCATCTGCGGAGAGGAACACAGTTAACGTTTCGAGTCCGAATGAGCCTTCACCAGAACTAAGTAAAAATAGAAAAGAGGTGAAAAATAAGCTGGTTTAAGAGGGGGGAGGGGGGAGGGTAGAGCTGGATAGAGGGCCAGTGATAGGTGGAGATAACCAAAAGATGTCACAGACAAAAGGACAAAGATGTGTTGAAGGTGGTGATATTATCTAAGGAATGTGCTAATTAAGGGTAGAAAGCAGGATGAGCAAGGTACAGATAGCCCTAGTGGGGGTGGAGTGTGGTGAAGGAATCGAAAAAGGCTAAAAGGTAGAGATAAAATAATGGATGGAAATACATTTCAAAATAATGGAAATCGGTGGGAAAAGAAAAATCTATGTAAATTATTGGAAAAAAAGCGGGGTTTGGGGGGGGGGGGAAATCGGAAAGGGGGTGTCCGCAATCATTACCCAGACCTTCCTGTCGCTTGCCATTTCAACACTCCACCCTGCTCTCATGCCCACATGTCTGTCCTTGGCCTGCTGCAATGTTCCAGTGAAGCTCAACTTCCAACTAGGCACTTTAGGCAGAATGAAAACAAAAAAACTGCGGATGCTGGAAATCCAAAACAAAAACAGAATTACCTGGAAAAACTCAGCAGGTCTGGCAGCATCGGCGGAGAAGAAAAGAGTTGACGTTTCGAGTCCTCATGACCCTTCGACAGAACTTGAGTTCGAGTCCAGGAAAGAGCTGAAATATAAGCTGGTTTAAGGTGTGTGTGTGGGGGGCGGAGAGATAGAGAGACAGAGAGGTGGAGGGGGTTGGTGTGGTTGTAGCGACAAACAAGCAGTGATAGAAGCAGATCATCAAAAGATGTCAACAACAATAGTACAATAGAACACATAGGTGTTAAAGTTAAAGTTGGTGATATTATCTAAACGAATGTGCTAATTAAGAATGGATGGTAGGGCACTCAAGGTATAGCTCTAGTGGGTTTTTTTTTTATATAATGGAAATAGGTGGGAAAAGGAAAATCTTTATAATTTATTGGGAAAAAAAAAAGAAGGGGGAAACAGAAAGGGGGTGGGGATGGGGGAGGGGACTCACGACCTAAAGTTGTTGAATTCAATATTCAGTCCGGAAGGCTGTAAAGTCCCTAGTCGGAAGATGAGGTGTTGTTCCTCCAGTTTGCGTTGGGCTTCACTGGAACAATGCAGCAAGCCAAGGACAGACATGTGGGCAAGAGAGCAGGGTGGAGTGTTAAAATGGCAAGCGACAGGGAGGTTTGGGTCATTCTTGCGGACAGACCGCAGGTGTTCTGCAAAGCGGTCGCCCAGTTTACGTTTGGTCTCTCCAATGTAGAGGAGACCACATTGGGAGCAACGAATGCAGTAGACTAAGTTGGGGGAAATGCAAGTGAAATGCTGCTTCACTTGAAAGGAGTGTTTGGGTCCTTGGACGGTGAGGAGAGAGGAAGTGAAGGGGCAGGTGTTGCATCTTTTGCGTGGGCAAGGGGTTGTGCCATAGGAGGGGGTTGAGGAGTAGGGGGTGATGGAGGAGTGGACCAGGGTGTCCCGGAGGGAGCGATCCCTACGGAATGCCGATAAGGGGGGTGAAGGGAAGATGTGTTTGGTAGTGGCATCATGCTGGAGTTGGCGGAAATGGCGGAGGATGATCCTTTGAATGCGGAGGCTGGTGGGGTGATAAGTGAGGACAAGGGGGACCCTATCATGTTTCTGGGAGGGAGGAGAAGGAGTGAGGGCGGATGCGCGGGAGATGGGCCGGACACGGTTGAGGGCCCTGTCAACGACCGTGGGTGGAAAACCTCGGTTAAGGAAGAAGGAGGACATGTCAGAGGAACTGTTTTTGAATGTAGCATCATCGGAACAGATGCGACGGAGGCGAAGGAACTGAGAGAATGGGATGGAGTCCTTACAGGAAGTGGGGTGTGAGGAGCTGTAGTCGAGATAGCTGTGGGTGTCGGTGGGTTTGTAATGGATATTGGTGGACAGTCTATCACCAGAGATTGAGACAGAGAGGTCAAGGAAGGGAAGGGAAGTGTCAGAGATGGACCACGTGAAAATGATGGAGGGGTGGAGATTGGAAGCAAAATTAATAAATTTTTCCAAGTCCTGACGAGAGCATGAAGCAGCACCGAAATAATCATCGATGTACCGGAGAAAGAGTTGTGGAAGGGGGCCGGAGTAGGACTGCAACAAGGAATGTTCCACATACCCCATAAAGAGACAGGCATAGCTGGGGCCCATGCGGGTACCCATAGCCACACCTTTTATTTGGAGGAAGTGAGAGGAGTTGAAGGAGAAATTGTTCAGCGTGAGAACAAGTTCAGCCAGACGGAGGAGAGTAGTGGTGGATGGGGATTGTTCGGGCCTCTGTTCGAGGAAGAAGCTAAGGGCCCTCAGACCATCCTGGTGGGGGATGGAGGTGTAGAGGGATTGGACGTCCATGGTGAAGAGGAAGCGGTAGGGGCCAGGGAACTGGAAATTGTTGATGTGACGTAAGGTGTCAGAGGAATCACGGATGTAGGTGGGAAGGGACTGGACAAGGGGAGAGAGAAGGGAGTCAAGATAACGAGAAATGAGTTCTGTGGGGCAGGAGCAAGCTGAGACGATCGGTCTACCGGGGCAGTTCTGTTTGTGGATTTTGGGTAGGAGATAGAAGCGGGCCGTCCGAGGTTGGGCAACTATCAGGTTGGAAGCTGTGGGAGGGAGATCCCCAGAGGAGATGAGGTCAGTGACAGTCCTGGAAACAATGGCTTGATGTTCAGTGGTGGGGTCATGGTCCAGGGAGAGGTAGGAGGAAGTGTCTGCGAGTTGACGCTCAGCCTCCGCGTGGTAGAGGTCAGGGCGCCAGACAACAACAGCACCACCCTTGTCAGCGGGTTTGATGACAATGTCAGGGTTGGATGATAGGGTCCCCCTTGTCCTCACTTATCACCCCACCAGCCTCCGCATTCAAAGGATCATCCTCCGCCATTTCCGCCAACTCCAGCATGATGCCACTACCAAACACATCTTCCCTTCACCCCCCTTATCGGCATTCCGTAGGGATCGCTCCCTCCGGGACACCCTGGTCCACTCCTCCATCACCCCCTACTCCTCAACCCCCTCCTATGGCACAACCCCTTGCCCACGCAAAAGATGCAACACCTGCCCCTTCACTTCCTCTCTCCTCACCGTCCAAGGACCCAAACACTCCTTTCAAGTGAAGCAGCATTTCACTTGCATTTCCCCCAACTTAGTCTACTGCATTCGTTGCTCCCAATGTGGTCTCCTCTACATTGGAGAGACCAAACGTAAACTGGGCGACCGCTTTGCAGAACACCTGCGGTCTGTCCGCAAGAATGACCCAAACCTCCCTGTCGCTTGCCATTTTAACACTCCACCCTGCTCTCTTGCCCACATGTCTGTCCTTGGCTTGCTGCATTGTTCCAGTGAAGCCCAACGCAAACTGGAGGAACAACACCTCATCTTCCGACTAGGGACTTTACAGCCTTCCGGACTGAATATTGAATTCAACAACTTTAGGTCGTGAGTCCCCTCCCCCATCCCCACCCCCTTTCTGTTTCCCCCTTCTTTTTTTTTTCCAATAAATTATAAAGATTTTCCTTTTCCCACCTATTTCCATTATATAAAAAAAAAACCCACTAGAGCTATACCTTGAGTGCCCTACCATCCATTCTTAATTAGCACATTCGTTTAGATAATATCACCAACTTTAACTTTAACACCTATGTGTTCTATTGTACTATTGTTGTTGACATCTTTTGATGATCTGCTTCTATCACTGCTTGTTTGTCGCTACAACCACACCAACCCCCTCCACCTCTCTGTCTCTCTATCTCTCCGCCCCCCACACACACACCTTAAACCAGCTTATATTTCAGCTCTTTCCTGGACTCGAACTCAAGTTCTGTCGAAGGGTCATGAGGACTCGAAACGTCAACTCTTTTCTTCTCCGCCGATGCTGCCAGACCTGCTGAGTTTTTCCAGGTAATTCTGTTTTTGTTTAGGCAGAATGAATATTGAGTTCAACAATTTTAGATCATGATCACTCTCCTCCATCCCCACCCCCTTTCTGATTTTCCCCCTCCTTTTTGTTTTTTCCAACAATTTATAGATTTTTCTTTTCCCACCTATTTCCATTATTTTTAAGTGTATTTCTATCCATTGTTTTATCTCTACCTTTTAGCCTTTTTCAATTTCTTCACCCCACCCCACTCCCACTAGGGCTATCTGTACCTTGCTCGTCCTGCTTTCTACCCTTAATTAGCACATTCCTGAGATAATATCACCACCTTCAACACCTCTTTGTCCTTTTGTCTGTGACATCTTTTGGTTATCTCCACCTATCACGGGCCCTCTATCCAGCTCTTCTTGTCCCCCCCCCCCTTCCCCTCTAAACCAGCTTATATTTGACCTCTCTTCTATTTTTGCTTAGTTCTGTTGAAGGGTCATTCGGACTCAAAACGTTAACTGTGTTCCTCTCCACAGATGCTGCCAGACCTGCTGAGTTTTTCCAGGTATTTTTGTTTTTGTTTTGCAGACCTGTCTGCTGGTCACAATCACAGTTTAAGTAATTCAATAGTCATTGAATTGAGAGAACAAGCTCTGTAAGAGGGGAGGATGATGCTCGTATAATGGACAAACAGCCTTGCTACATAATGCTACTGGGGCAGGGTTGGCTTTATTTGTGGCAAAGCAGGAGATTGGTCTGTGGTCCAAAGCAGATCAGACATGGGGAAGGAACCTCACGGAAGTGGTTGTTGTTTTGGGGTGGGCAGTTTGGGAATAGAGATACACGAGTTGGCTATAAGTGATTTCCATGACTCAAAGACAGTGCTATTGGTCGCTTTACAAGGAGACGAGGATTGATGATCAGGCTTGAGGCCTGTCACTGGATTATGGGCAAAGCAGGAGAGGAACCTGGATGGAGGGTGATCAGTGCTGTATATTATAAATTGAACAGTAGAAGGCATTCTGGTGGGAGAAAGCAGACTTTCACTCCAGGGTTTTCTCTTTTACAGATTGTTATATTTAAGGGTAATGTTTGTGTGTTTGAAATAAAAGCAGCCATTACATTACCATAGCGACTTGAGTTGTAACGTGTAACAGTTAACAACAAGTATAATGGATAATGTTATGAAGATTAAGTAAAATGGATGTCTAATATTTAGTTAGGGCCCAACCTTGACAATGCCTGTCAGCATTGAAATAATCATGGTGCATTAAACCAGATCTAGCTTGAGTGAGTATGTAAAAAGCCTTAGAGGCCAATTTAACCTCAGCTGCCTGTCTGGGATTTGACAGGATTGGTGCACTGCTAGTTTTATATCCCATTCAATGTTATTCTCTTTTGAAGTCAATGGTTGGGATGTAAAATTGGCATTCCGCTCGATCCCTTAGGTATTTTGTCCAGCGAGTTAGATTAAAATGATCCTGTTCACATTTCACATGAGGAAAATAAACTTAAAATAGACAGCAAGAAAAAAAGGACCAGTTTTGTTTGTTATCTGTGAAGCTGCAACAAATACATCAATTACGAATCTAATCGTTACCTGCCCAGCCCGAATAAGAAAGGAGCTAGTCTAGGTACTCAAAGGACATCTTAAGCTCGAGGCCATTGGTTAACTGTGGAATGGTTCAAGTTTAACCAGAGGAGGCAAATAGAGGATAAGCATGTTTCTTGGCTCATGATAGAGCTGAGGGTTGCCGTCCAAAGCATGTGCTTTTGAGTGAGTTTCTTGACAACTAGATATGTGGTGTGATGAAAAGGCTGACACAAAGGAAACTTTTAGTGGAAGACAGGCTCACCAAGGCTCCTTAGACAGTACTGCAACCTCTACCATCAAGAAGGACAAGGGCAACAGACACATGGGAACACCGCCACCTAGAAGTTCCCCTCCAAGCCACTCACCATCCTGACTTGGAAATATATCGCTGTTCCTCCACTGTAACTGGATCAAAATCCTGGAACTCCCTCCCTTACAGCACTATGGGTGTACCTACACCACATGGACTGCAGCGGTTCAAGAAGGCAGCTCCCCACCACCTTCTCAAGGGCAATAAATGCTGGCCTAGCCAGCGACACCCATATCCCATGAAAGAATAAAACAAAAATGTGGGCTGCAGCTTTTGATGTAGTAATTGGAATGGAGAATGCTGCCAAGCCAGCGAGTTTCAGGACACTGGGATGGCCCAACTTCTCCTGAATGAACAGAGACACTCCACCTTGCTGGAGATGTACTAAAACCATTCATCATCTAGATTAACACTTATTAAGATGGTCAAGTGCTATAAATGCTTGGAATTGGGACTTTGAGCTGAGAATTGGGGCTGTTAAAAGAAAAATGCAGCATCCATTCTGCTAATTATGATGAGGAGCCTGAGGATCTCATGACCTCCACCACAGTGTCTTCCTGAATGTTGCAGAACAGGAAAAGGGGTGATGTGAAATTGTGCTCCCTGTCAGGTTAGAATGGAAGTTAGAGTTAGATTGGATTGGGCTTGGCTACAGGGACTGGGAGAATTTTTATATCATCAAATGTATAAGAAGAGTCTGGAAAATTTCTGCTAAACATTGACACCTGGCTTAAAATGTTATTCTGGACACCCATTGCCAGCCCTTTTGAGGTGATTGACCAATTGATCAGTGAAGCAGTTGACTGTAATTGGGGTTAAAGGGCAAAGGTAGCTTCAAATTGAAATGGACCAATATGAAGAAAGTTGCCTATCCTAGGCCTGTAGCTGTACTTGTGGAAAAGTACAAATCCTTGTTGAGTCTGAAACTTGATACAACAGAGAGCATTCAAGTACGCCTTAATGTGTACTCATAGCTGTTCCTGTGGATCTACAGGAAAGAATATTAGTGGATTAGGTTTGCATGGAGCATGAGGGTGTAACTGAGAAAATAGACAACAACTGGGAAAGGCCAATTATAGTTAAGCCTCTCCTCAGTGTTGAGAAGAAAGCTTTGTCATACTGTGACACCAACTTCGCAGCAATATTGGTGGAGAGAAATATAATATATGATTTCCATGGGAATGTCAACAAATGGATTGTTGCTGAACAGATTGGAGTTTATAGCTTCAATGGATGGTTTTCTGTGGATGTGTAAGAAAGATAAAATATGAAAAGGCATTGATCATCTATCTCTGTTATACTAAGTGATGCCACTGTTTAAAACCTAACATTGGCACGTTTTCTACCCAACTAAGTAACTGCTACAGCTCTGTACAACGTTGCAGATAGTTTGCCTATTCCCATATGGCATAAGCTAACCATGGAATCATAGTCATTTCAGCACATAAGGAGGCCATTCTGCCCACTGAGTGCATGCCAGCTCTCTGTAGAACAATCCAGTCAGTCCATTCCCCCGCTCTATCCCTGTGGCTCTGCAAGTTTATTTCCCTCAAGTGCCCATCCAATTTCCTTTTGAGATCATTCATCCATTTCTGTCGCACTCATAAGCAACAAGCTTCAGGCCATTAGCAATCACTGCACTTAAAAAAAAGGTTCTTTCTCACATCCATCCCCTGCATCTCTGTGTCTCCTGGTCCTTGTACCATAAGCTAGAGCTTTTCTCTAAGCCTGTCATAATCTTGTACACCTTTATCGAGTCTCCCCACAACTTCCTTTGCTTCAAGAAGAACAACCTCAGTTTCATCCCCAGGACATTGTCTTGCCTCTAGCGTGAGCGCCCTGGGATAGTCTCCAAAGAAATTCGCTTATTTTCATGAGAGGTTCCCATGGACCCCTCCTCTTATTAGTTTCAACTTGTCAAACTTACTCGAGGATCTCCTCAAAGATCAAGGAAACCTCTAACTCGTTTGGACTTGTAAATAGTTATGATTGTAGCCATTAAGGTTCTAGTGTTGGCATGTCCTGTCTTCCATGTGTATTATCAGGAAAGTCCTACGATTTGTTTTAAATCACTTCATTACATGGCATAGTCGCTGTTAAGCAGGCTTGAGGGTGATTGTCAGTTTGATGTTCTGAAATTGGAGGGTGAAATGTGCTGCTATTTTATGTTGTAAACTGAACTCACTGGCAGCAAGTATAATGTGGCTGTTACATGCCAACATTCCCTCCTGCATTATTTGTTATAGCTAGGGAGAATGTACAAAGTTTCTGAAATAAAAGCAACTATTGCATACCACATCAGCTCGAGAGCTTGAGGAGCGAGAGGCAAGACTGCGTTATTCTTGTTTACGTCAGGGCTGTTCTACAAAACTGCTGGATGTGGGGAGACTTTGGATGTTTTTCTGCATTAAAAGCAGTATACAAATGAATTGTTGAGTCAGCTGGATGGGTGGAGTCCACAACAAATGAAGGAGGGGGGAGGGGGAGGGGGGGTAGGGGGATGTATCCAGAGCTTTAAATATCTGGAGCACTGATGGGCAGTGTTTCACAGCTCATGGGAGAATGGAAGAAAGTTGCTAGATATGTTCACCCAGGTTTACCTCCATTAGGTAGGCGCACACGCAATGCACGTTCACTTACATCTGAGGCCTGGGAATAAAGCTAGTTAGTGTCATAATGTTTTTGTATCTAGTAAATACACAGGTCACATGCTCGCCTTCACTCCCTTGACTGAAGTCGTTCTGGTAAACTGGCTCACTTGAGTTTAAAATACAATAGAATCCTTTCAAGGGTCATACTGCCATTTATCTCAGGTTATAGTGGACAGCGTTTACAATGTATGTTTTAAATTCTGATGGGTTGGATAATCTCCATATGAGCCATCCCTATTTTTGTATTTTTTAAAAATGCTTTAATATGGCAATTGGCACAGTAGCTGAGGGGGCTTGGGTGATTTAAATGGGGCCTGTAATCCACTCAGACAGACGGAGGGCTGGCTCCTTAATCTGAATTATTACCCCCTTGCTTCACAGAAAATTAATTGGGTGAAAAGCCTGGCCATTAATCTTGTAACAGCTTCGCAAGCTGGGCCGACGTCAAACTGCAGCGAGTATGTGCCGTTGGTCCTTGTCTCTGTGGAAGGGTTCACCTCGCGAGATGTCCTGATGAAGGTGACTCAGAAGCTGTTGCTGAGCAATGAAGCCTATGGCACCGTGCACACCATGTGGGGGGCCTTGACCCTGGGGCCAAGGAAAGGGATGATGAAGTCATTTTTATGCTGTTGAATGCAAATTCAGTCACGAGTTGAGGGGCCACTGGTGAAACTCATTAAACCTTTTCACTGAAAATGTTACGTGCCCTGGGCCAGAGCAAGGAGTGTGATGGTGATTATCTGACATTCGCTCCTGGTTGAACCACAATTTCATCCAGTTCCAACATTAAGAAGGTTGAAGCCATTGATTTCAGCCCCTGCCACAAACTCTATACCAGTAGCAAGTTTATTCTGTAATAAGTTACAGGGAAAACTATTTGAGAACTGAAGCAGTCCATGCTCAAATGCAGAAAGACCTGGACAATATCCAGGCTTGGGCTGACAAGTAGCAAGTAACATTCGTTCCACACAAATGCCAGGTGATGACCATCTCCAACAAGAGAGAATCTAACCATCGCTCCTTGACATTCACTGGCATTACCATCGCTGATCAACATCCTGGAGGTTACCATTGACCAGAATCTGGGCTGGACTAGCCACGTAAGCAGTATGGCTATAAGAGCAGGTCAGAGGCTTGGAATCCTGTGGTAAGTAACTCGCCTTCTATCTCCCCAAAGTCTGTCCACCATCTGCAAGGTGCAAGTCAGGAGTGTGATGGAATACTGTCCACTTGCCTGGATGAGTGCAGCTTCAACAACACTCAAGAAGCTTAGCATCATCCAGGACAAAGCAGCCCGCTTGATTGGCACCACTTCCACAAACATTTACTTCCTCCATCACCGACACACAGTGGCAGCAGTGTGTACCATCTACAAGATGCACTGCAGAAACTCACCAAGATTCCTTAGGCAGCACCTTCCAAACCCATGACCACTACCATCTAGAAGGACAAAGGCAGCAGATATATGGGAACTCCACCACCTGGAAGTTTCCCCCCAAGCCACTCACCATCTTGACTTGGAAACGTATTGCTGTTCCTACACTGTCACTGTGTCAAAACCCTGGAATTCCCTCCCTAACAGCACTGTGGGTATACCTACACCAAATGGACTGCAGCGGTTCAACAAGGCAGCTCACCACCACCTTCTCAAGGGTAATTAGGGATGGGCAATAAATGCTGGCTTAGCCAGCGATGTCCACGTCCCATAAATGAATAAAAAAAGGCTACAGGGAAAACTACTAGAGTTTTCATCCATGTTGTGCCAATCTTCTTTTGGGGTCTGGTGACAGGAGAAGATCTGCTCCCTGTACAATGAAATTATAAAGCTGCCTTTTAAAAGTTAGTTTGAAAGCTTATTACCTGGAAGAAATCTCTTGAATTCACCATGTTAAATTGCTCCCATAATAGTGAGAGACTTGTAACTATCAGTACTTCATTGTAGCATTTTGCAGCCCATTGATGCTCTCTCCAGCTATGACATGTATTGAAAGGCAGCATCTGTAATTGCTGGATGCTTTCTCACTTCAGATGGGCATTGTATTGCACAGAACGTTTGCGTGTTGAACAACAGCCTGCATTTGCAAAATACATTTGATGTATGAAAAATCCAGAGGCATTTCACTGGTGTCTAGTCAAGATAAAAAGTGACACCGAGCCAAAGAACCAATTATTTGAGGGATAGATTCTAAAGGAAGAGAGGGGTAGGGAGCCAGTGAGGTTTAGGGAAGGAATTCAAGGGCTTGAAGCCTGAATGATTGAAGGCAGGGTCGTCAATGTTGAGACAAAGGAAGTGGGAAATGGACAAGAGACTGGAGTTGGAGGAGAAGATGGACGAAATCGCTCTGATTAAAGGGCGTCGGTGAAAAGCTCATAATAAAACTAAAAACATTGGAAATCCAAAATGTTGGACTGGATAAGAAGCTGTTTTTATCCTGAGTGCTCTTTAGCGGCCTAGGGCTAGATTTTAACCAAGTGTATGGATTTAATGCCAGACTGAAGATGTTGACCGCAGTACCAGACAGCTTGGTGCTTGGACCCCTCCTGTTTGAAACCAAATGTAACGTTGTAGATTTGTGTACAGTACTAAAATAGGGAGTGCAGCTTGGGATAGAAGGATTTTGATCAGCTTAGGAAGACAAATGACAAATTACATTTAACAAGAATAGATAGAAAGTATTGCAAATTAGGTGAAAGCAAATGGAACCATAGTGCAGGGAATGGAAGCTCTGAAAACAATCTGAATAACAGTGCACCTGTTACTTTCAATGCCATGACAATGTGGAGAAGCAATGATTATTTGGTTATATAAGAGCAGTGTAATGATCTACCAAGGTTATCTGAGGCTTTATGCTATATACACATTTGGTCACCACACTTCTAAAAGGGCATACATGCAGAGAGAAGCAACAAGCTTGACCTCAAAAGTAAACGCAATGAGCTGAAAGTAAAGAATAAAGAAACCTAATACTGGCAGTTAGAGAAGAGGCTAAAGGAGGGTCCCGATCAACTATTAGAAGCTGTAGATAAAGCGATTTGCAGATTGCCCTCTCCTCTTTCGGATAAGTCAGTAGGGGAAGAGGAAGCAGGTTAAATTTATTGGAGTAAACGTAAAACTATCTTGGAAAATGCTCTTCGGTGAAAGGGCGATAATATTTGACATAGTTTGAGCTGAAAGCTCACAATTGTAACTGCTGAATAACTTTATAAATAAACAGAATGTGTTCCACCTAAGGACTGTCTGCTGATCAGCTCTGTTTATTGTACCAACTCGGCCATCCCAAAACAAGCATACAACCCAGATCCATATGTCCCAACAAACTGGTGACTACAATCCAACAACGCTTTGCTAGTTAAAGCGTTTTCATCCTGCCTTTTGCTCCCTCCCCAGATTTTAAAGATAGCCCCTTACTTCAGGAACTATCATTGTTTCACTATCAGTCTGGGGTGAGCATTTATAAACAGTTTTTGAACAGCCTGATAGTTTATCAATTTATGCAAGTCAAGAAGTCTGCCAGATGGAATTTCTAAGCTAAAAGGCACATTTGTATGTCAGCTTGTTCAAAGCCTTACTAAATATAATTGTAAACCATGGTTTCAGCCATGGCTCAGTTGGTAACACTTTTGCCGCTAGAGTTGGAGGATTGTGGGCGCAAGTCCCACTTCAGAGACATGAGCACAAAGTCTAGGTCGGCGCTCCAGTGCTCTATGAGAGTGCTGCATTGTCAGGGGTGCCCTTTTTCCGATGAAAACTTAAACTGAGACCACGGTCGGAATTTTCCAGCCCCTCAGGTCGGCGGGATCTTCCAGTCCTGCCGATGTGAATGGAGATTTCAATGGCTTGCCAGTGCTGCCACAGGGGAAACCAACTCGCTAGGGGGGGGCTGGAAAATTCCGGCCCTGTCTTCCCTATCTGATAAAGATTCCGTAGTGATATTCTGAAAATAAGCAGGTGTATTCCCCCTGGTGCCTTGGCTAATAATTATCAATTGATCAACGTCACAAAAACGGATTACGTGTTCATTGTTTTGTTGCCATTGGTGGGAGCTTGCTGTGTGTAAATTGGCTGCTGCGTTTCCTACACCAATGACCACACTTCAAAAGTACTTCATTGGCTGTAAACTGCTTGGGGATGGGTCATAGAGGGTGTAAATGCAAGTTTTTTTTTTCCCCTTTCAATCTTCGATTTTGATGAAAAATAAAATAAATTTAAAATAACCATATATCCCTGTTAATTTCAGATCACTTCCCTGATCAAAACCTCCTTTGGCTACCACCAGGATCCTCTTACCCTTGGCACTGATTCCATTTTCCTCCTGGTCACTGTCTTAAATTGAACCTTACTATTTGCATACACAGTTCCCCATTCGACCTTAGCTGAGTTTCTGGCCGCTATGTTCTCGAGCAGAAAGACTGTGTACTTTCACTTCCATAAACTCACTTGCCTTTGTAACATCGGCCCTGGCTGGCCTCCCATTCTCAAAGCACCATGAACTTCAACTCATCCAAAACTCTGCTGCCCATATCCTATTAAGAAAGGCTTGCATTTACATAGCGCTTTTCATGACTACTGGGCATCTCCTAGAACTTTACATCTAGTGAAGTACTTTTGAAATGTAACCACTGTTATAATGTAGGAAACGTGGTAGCAATTTTGCACACAGCAAGCTTCTACAAGCAGCAACGTAATAATGACCAGATAATTTGCTTTTGTGATCTCAATTGAGGGATAACTATTGGCTCAGACATCGGGTGGAACTCCCCTGCTCTTCTTTGAAATAATGCCAAGGGATCTTTTACGTTTGCGGAGCAGCCAGACGGGGCCTCGGTTTAACATCTCATCTGAAAGGCAGCACCGCTGACAGTGCAGCACTCCCTTAGGAATGCACAGGAGTGTCAGCCTTGATTTTTGTGCTCAAACCTTGGAGTGGGACTTGAACCCAGAACCTTGTGACTCGGAGGTGAGTGCTACCACACCTGACTCTCTGATTGATTATCTGAGACTCTATTCAGTACCAATTCCTGTTCACTCATCACTCCTGTGCTTGCAGGTGGAAATTGGTTCCTGGCCCTCTTAGCCCTGCAAGATTATAATATTTATTTCTTGTGTTTAAATGCCTCTATGGATTTACCCTGCTCTGTAATGTCCTCCATCTATACAATTACCCCCATCTCACCATACTCACTGTTTCTGTAACTCACACGACCTGTGCACTTCCCCTCTTTTGCCCAACAGTAGGTGGCTGTATCTTCAGCTGCCTAGGCTTCAATTCTTGGAAACCCATCCATCTCTAGCTCAGGTTTTAAAGACCATCCTTAAAACCCACCTCCATCACTAGTATTTTTTGATCATGGTTATGAGGATTTTTTAAAAAGTAGACAATTTCTAATTCTCTTTTTTCTGGCTGGATTTAAAAAAAACAATAAACTGTAATCCTATTTAGACAATGGAGGACTGCTAGCCAACCAGAATATACAACTTGCATTCCACCCAAGTGGGATGAAAAGGGAACAGACACCCAAACCCTACCTGAGGAATGTGAAAGATCCCCACCGGGATTTTCCGCACCCACCCACCGCCGCAATCTTCCGGTCTCGCTGCAAGTCAATGGAATTCTGGCTGGGGGGGCCACCTCGCCTATGGCGGGGCTGGAGAATCCCAACCCCCGTTTCCTGTTGGCTTTCACACTATCTTGAAGCTCTTCAAAAATTTCTGAGATGAGACATCAGAATGCAGTTACCTGCTCTACAGAACAATGACCGCAGCAGTCATGGTAACTGAATTCCTCTGGAATATACAGCCAGCAGGATTTTCAAGAACTTATTTACGAAGCCAGAGAGAACACAAACTGAGATCAGAATGCTGCACTGAAAAGCTGCAAGGAAACTGTTTCTCTCTCTCCCTCTCTTGAAGTTATAGCACCCGGATTTGCGAAGTAGCCATCCTGGTAAGGGGAACCTACTGCAAACTGACATCTTTTGGGATTAAAATATGAAAATCTGCCCCTTACAACTACATTCGGGGAGACAATTGAACAAAACAGCCAGAACATGGAATCACCACATCGAGAGCAGCCAAAGGACAGTTACCCAGATCTGTCTTTGATTGTTTATTTTCTTCACAAACTGTAAAACATTTTTGAGACTATTCTTTTATTCTACCATCTATACTAGTGTGTGTGAGCCCAGGGAATGTGTGTGAAGTATGAATGGTGGTTGCGATTTTCTTTGGAGTTTTTTTTTTGATTTGCGAAGTTGGGTCAATAAACTTGTTTTGTTCTTTGTTTAAACTCAGAAACCCTGTCTGGTTAAGTCTTTATATCAAAGTGTACACAGTGGGACTCCTGCACTATTGGCAAAGTACATCCTCGCTAAATTCACAAAAAACAATGTTACAGTCAGACTTGGAGTGGTATAATAGAGTAGGCATTTTTACTCTCCCTCATGTCACCGTAATCCTCACCCTTTGGTTTGAGATCAGCTCTTTTTTTCTATGCCTCTGAAGTTCCATGGGACATTTTCTTTATACTAAAAGAGTTTATGTAAGTGTAAGTTTTTTTAGTGTATTTTAGTTTTAGCAGTAAATGGTCAAATTTGCTCAGCCATCTCTGTCACCTCAATCCTCTTCTGCGTTCTGTGGGGGAGGAAGGCAGGGTGTTATCATTGCCAGAGTATAAGGTGCTTATCATGAGAGTGTTGAACGTGTCCAAGTTGGCGATTAGGCCTGCTCCTTTTTCTGAAGCTTAAATTCCATGATGTTCTCAGCTTGAATTCAAGATTTATGGATTAACAATACCTAGGACAATAAACCCATGATTTCTCAGTATCCTGCTACTCCTTAGTGATTATCTGCCATCCTGAATGTGAAAATTAATATAGAAAGGTATTTTGGGAATGTCAAGTCTAGCTGCTGGAGGGCTTCAGACACCTATACGCTGTGTTTGAGTCTCATGACTGCTGCTGCTGGTTGGCATTTTGAATCTGCTTGTCTTGCTCACTTAAAGCTGTCCCCTTCCTTGATTGGCATTGGAACTAGTAAAAGTATAATTAGAGTGGAGGTATTTTGATAAAGGAGTAATTGTGTTTGGAGATCCCTCATTTAATTAGAAGACGGTTATAAATCCAAAAGTGTCTCGTTAGAAATTTGTTAACAAAAGGCAAGAGAATAACAATAACTAGTATTTATGTAGACTTGCTTTTACTGCCTTTCATGACCTCAGTGCCCTAAAGTGCTTTACAACCAATGAAATGTCACTGCTGTAATGTAGGAAATGTAGTAGCCAACTTGCACTCAGCAAGCTGCCACAAATGTAATAATGATCAGATTAATCTGTTTTTGTGATATTTGAGGGGTAAATATTGTCCAGGGCACCAGGAATAGCACCTACTCTTCTTCAGAGTACTGCCATTGAATCTTTCATGTCCATCTGAGAAGGTAGATGGGTCCTCGTTTAGTATCTCATCTAAATGATGATAGCTTTGATTTTTGTGTTCAGATCTCTGTAATGAGATTTGAACCCGCAACCTTCTGACTCCAAGGCAAGAATGCTACGTACTGAACCCTGGCTGACATGGCGGTGTTAACGTAGTTAACATCCCAAGGCACTTCACAGGAGGTATTGCCAAACAAAATTTGACACTGTGAGATACTAGGATAGTTGACTAAAAGCTTGGTCAAATAGTTACATGTTCTTAAAGGAGGAAGAGAGGTTTTGGGAGGGAATTCCAGAGCTTAGGGCCTAAGCAGCTGAAAACATGGCCACTATGATGGACTGATGATGTAGTGAGAATAAGAGAACCATCACAAATTTTAATATTCAAGGCCATGGAGTGCTCAGATTAAATGAGTAGAAAGGAAACAAGCTGTTGCAGCCATACTGCACCTGAGCCTTTGGAAGGAAAGCTTAAAATATCAACCACTCTTGTTAGACACATCCAAATATTAAAAAATGCAACTAGAATTGCTACATAAGATAGTAAGGTGGAAGGCAATTGCTTCACAAAGCAATAGGAAGGGAATGCGAAAAGTAGAGAGTTATTTACTGGATGGCTTCAATTAACCAAATGTAAACTGGGGGCAATCCAAGTGGTTTAGAGTCAAAATTGTCAAATTCAACCCATGACTGCTTCATAACCCGTCCCATTATGGAAGCTGCATGAGGAAGTGCTCATCTCAACCTGAGATCCATTACTGAACTGGCCAATGTCCTGGAAATGAGCACTGCATTATGTGGGGAGGCAGGGGGAGTAACAGTCACAGAACAATCCATTTCAATATGATCTGAGAGTTGGACTTAATATGAAAAGGGTGCACTTCAAAGAAATGAGGGACTAACTGAAGCAAAAATAAAAGCAAAATACTGCGGATGCTGGAAATCTGAAACTGAAACAAAAACAAAAATTGCTGGAAAAACTCAGCAGGTCTGACAGCATCTGTGGAGAAAAAGACAGAGTTAACATTTCGAGTCCTATGACTTTTCTTCAGAACTAACTAAGGCAAATGGATTGAGATAGGTGTACAATAAACGTAGAGGACATGTGCAATACGGGTTAAGAAGGCCACAAAACAGACTTCATTCTTAGAGGTAGAGAATTGAAAAGCAGAGAAGTTACCTTAAACTTGTATCAAAGTTTGGTTAGACTGTACTTTGAGTACTGTGCACAGTTTTGATCTCCATGTTATCTAGATGCACTGGAGAAGGTAAAAAATATTTCCAAGGATGATACCAGAACTGATAGGTTATACTTACTGGGAAAATTAGAAAAGAGAGGCTGAGGGAGTCATCTGATAGAGGTCTCAAGACTGAAGGGATTTAATAGGGTAGACATACAGAAGATGTTTTGATCGTCAAAGTTAGATACATAAGCTGGTCGATAATAAATTCAGTAAGGAATTCGGGAGAAACTTTTTTACCCAGAGAGTGGTTAGAATGTGAAACTCGCCATCATAAGAAATAATTGAGGCAACTATGATGAAGACATCATCGATGTGTTTGAGGAGAAGCTAGATAAACACATGAAGGAGACAGGATAGAAGGATTTACTGATAGGGTTAGTGGTTGGGAGGAGGCTTATGTGGAACATAAATAATGGCATAGACCCCAGTTGAGCCAAATGGCCTTTTTCTTGGCTGTACGTTTTATGTAATATCTTTCAAATATTATGCATTTAATGTCAAGCATGAGGGTACATAGGAACTTACAAATTAGGAGCAGGAGCAGGCCCCTTGAGCCTGCTCAGCCATTCAATAAGATCATGGCTGATCTGATTGTTACCTCCACTCCACATCCCTGCCTTCCCCCGATAACCTTTCACTTCCTTGTTTATCAAGAATCTATCTAGCTCTGCCTTAAAAATATTCAAAGACCCTGCTTCCACCGCCTTTTGAAGATGAGAGTTCCAAACCCTCTGAGAGACAAAATTTCTCCTCATCTCTGATTTATTAAGCCCCTTATTTTTAAACCATGACTCCTAGTTCTAGATTCTTCCTCAAGAGGAAACACCCTCTCCATGTCCACCCTGTCAAGGCCCTGCAGAACCTTATATGTTTCAATCAAGCCGCCTCTTACTCTTCTAAACTTCAGCGGATACAAGCCTAACCTGTCCCATCTTTCCTCATAAGACAAAGCCGCCCATTCCTGGTATTAGTTTAGTGAACCTTCTCTGAACTGCTTCTAACTCATGTACATCTTTCCTTAAATAAGGAGACCAATATTGTACACAGTACTCCAGATGTTGTTTTACCAGTGCCCTGTATAACGGAATCATAACCTCCCAACTTTTGTACTCAGTTCCCTTCATAATAAATTATAACATTTTATTAGCTTTCCTAATTACCTGCTGTTCCTGCGTACTAGCCATTAGTGATTCTTGTACTAGGACACCCAGATCCCTCTGAATCTCAGAGCTCTGTAATCCCTCATCATTTAGATAATATGCTTTTTTATTCTTCCTGCCAAAATGGACAATTTCACATTTTCTAACATTATACTCCATCTGCCAGGTCTTTGTCCATTCACTTAACCTAGCTATGTCACTTTGTAGCCGCCTTATGTCTGAATTAATTTCTAAAATGAACATGCTCAAGAATAAACAAATGTAGCCCAGGATGGATGAAGATGCGGCTTGCCTGACATCCAGGGCCCAATTTTACCCCTGCCTGCCTGAGAGAAACATGGTACATAGGTGGTTAACATAGAGATAGCATACTTACCACTCTTTTTGCACCATTCTTTTACCTAATGCCATTTTAACTGTGTAGCATTTAGATTCGGGAAAGGCACTCAGTTATCACAGGCAGATGTCAATCCCAAGAACATGTTAAAATCAGAGTTCTATGACGCAGTTGGGATCCAGAATTCATTTTACTTCACAAAAGAAAAAGGGAAAGCCCTACCGAGTCCCTGAAAGAAACCCTGAGCGGTAACTAGATCGTAGAAGCAATTTGCTGTCAGGTTTGCCAAGACACCCAGTTTCCAGTTTGCGTCTTTTGCAATTTGTCTTGTTGCCTTTTCAATCTGCATAACTTTGTGTGTTGACCATGAGTGCTTTTATTGGTAATTTAATTTGGTTGAGGACTGTTTGGAGGAGCTCTGTCTCTCTCGGAAGACAACAGATTAGGGGTGGGGGAAGGGTGACTATTGCTTGTAGGTGGTCATACCCAGCACATGGTTATGTTAAACTTGTATTTGTCTTTAGTTAGACTATATTTGAAGTGCTGTGAACAGTTCAGTTCTTTATATAATGAAAAGGATATCAGAGGCACTGGAGAAGGTACAAAAATGATTTCCCAGAATAATTACAAACCTGAGAGGTTATTCCATAAGGGAAGATAAAAAAAAGGCTGGGTCTCTGGAAAGGAGAAGACTGAGGGGTGATCTGATGGAGGTCTTTAAGGTTTTGAAAGGGGTTTGATGGGTGTTATGACCACGGCAGATGTTATTTGCTGTGCAAACCGAGTCCCAGATTGAAAGCTGACTTATGAGCCATATCCCTTTTTTATAATCTGAGAATGAGAAGAAAACATACTGATTTCAGCAGCAAGAAGTTTAGTAACGCTTTTGGGATTTTAAAAATTGAAGGTTTTATTAACAAGAATAAAAGAAAATTTGAGCGTACAAGATTACAGTTGCACAGTAAAAATTAGTCTTACAAACCATTCCCCAAAAGGACTCCCTACTTGGTCAGAGACGCAAGTAAACAACTTCCGGTCAATGGTCCCGCATAGATGTTTAACTATAAAAATCCAGTAATATTGCCCAAGGCAAACTGCTATAACTTTAATAGAGGCATACCACATGACCTCTTAAACTCTTCCCCCGCTCTGCTGTGAAAATCCAAGACTTTAGAACAGGATGGCTTTTTGCAGCCCAAGACTTTTCTGGCTTGACTGGATGGTTGATTCAAGCTGCACCTTCTCCTAGCCTAGAGCTGTTTTCATGAGACCTTCCTCACACAGCCAATAGCCCACAACTACAGTTAACAGCTATCTTAAACTTTCCACAGTAACTCTTAAAATACCTTTTTCTCCTTGTCATCTCAGGTTCCATTGTTCTCGCATCTCTTTGAAACTCAAATCCTTCCAAGCATAAAATCTTCCATGTTTCAATTTTGTCTGCTTTTGGGTCAATAAAATGTAGGATATCCTCTGCTGTTTACCTATGGAACTCCTGGAAGATGCAAACATGTTTCTTTTTACCTCTGCCTTCCCTTTGATATTCAAGCAAACTCTCAACTTAACTAAAAGTGCAAATGTTAGGTCCAACCTATTCACTTATACCTTGAACCTAACACCTCTATCTTTATGTTTTAAACCCCTCAGACAATCTGCCATCTGGTAACCTTCCACCAGCTTAATTAAATCATTTAGAGAGACACACACACACACACACACACACACACACACACACAGCCTTCTTCACAAAATAACGCAATAAAAAAACCCATCCATTCTCATATGGGGTAGATGTTTCCATTTGTGGGAGAGACCAGAAGTAGAAGGGTGTACAGGCCAATTGGCACTTTGTTGGATCTACCTGCAAACCACTCTGTCAGGAGGCTGTGCTTCTCCAGGTGGGCTATTGCAGATCTCTTCAGTTTCCAGTTACAGAATGTGCTGCCATGGTGGGCCATCATTTGTCAGTAGGTGTCAGGGTCACCACAGCCCTTCTCCTTTTCTTCTCTGGCTCCTTCCAGTCTGTTACAGTGGACATCTCTCACGTCTCTCAGCCTGCAGCAGCCAGCTGTATTATGCAGCCCCCAGGTGCCCTTTTTGCCTGGACTGACCTAGACATCACCACCTCCCCTGTTGATCTCAATGCCCGACATGGGTGAGTTTGTGGATTTGCAGCTATGGTCAGCTTCCCTTGTATGCGGGACATCACTGGCTGCCCGCATGTTGCCATCTCAGGCTAGTAGCATCCGTGAACATCCTCCCCAATAATGTTCAGTCTGTTAAAAGCAAAATACTGCCGATGCTGGAAACTGGAGACAAAAACAGAAAATGCTGGAAAAGCTCAGCAGGTCTAACAGCGTCTGTGGAGAGAAAAACAGAGTTAACCTTTCGAGTCCATATGACTCTTCTTCAGACTCTTCAGTCAGTGTTTGATCACAGAAACAGAATCATGCAAGTTACCCTGGCAGCTGCCACAACACTGTATCCTGTGCCAGTCTACCCGCCAATAATTGACCCTCCCAAAATGATCCTCCCCAAGAATGTGGTAGGATGGCTGCTGGGTGATGAGGATTTCCCCCTACGAACATGGCTCATGACAGCCCTCCCCTCAACACCATCACCCCTGATGACTACAGTCGAAGCCAAAGGGACCACCAGGGACATAACTGAACATAAAGAAAGAAATAACTTGCATTTTTATTGTGCCTTTCATTTCCTCATGTCCCAAAGCACCTTACAGCCATTGAAGCACCTTTTTGCTTGAAGTGTAGCCACTGTTGTGGCAGGTAATTTGCACTCAGGAAGCTCCCACAAACAAGTAGTCTGTTTTAGTTGTGGTTTGAGTGCTAGGAATTGGCCCGAATGCTGGGGAGAACATTCCCCCCCCTCTTCAATATAATACCACAGTATCAGTTGACATCCAAATGAGAGGCTGGATGAGATGCTGAAGCAGAGGTACCAGGAATCATGACACAACCTAGGATTCTCCTGCATCGGAGTGACAAGCTGAATCCTGCACACCCTCGATATAACAGAGAGGACGGTGTTTGTCATGGGGAGAAGAGCAGTTGTCATCGGACGTGGAAGGCCAGGAAGGAGGAGGACCAGCTCAGTGAATGGCAATAAGAGATGTGAGGCAACACTTCTTTGTGCCCACTGGCCACAAGACTTCTGACTTAACGTCCTTCCACTGCCTCCAGGTCAAGGCCTTAAATATAAGTTGTTGTTGTTGTTATCCAGGATGGTGGGTATGGCAAGTTATCCTTTTTTTCCCCCCCCACCTTAAACGATTCTGTTCTACAGGCTCAACTGTGGAGGGGGTGGGGAGGAGGTCAAAGGTCAATCTTCAGTCCCCGCCCCCCTCCCCACCTCCCCTTCCACTTTCTAAGGATGTCTAAGTGCAAGTTCAGATCATAAATCATTCCGTGGCTATGTTGCAGCAAGGAATGCCCAAATGACCACAGGAAGTGTATGCAATTTATTTTCGATGGGTGACTGAACGTTTAGAATTCACTGGTGAGTTTAAGATGGATATCTTCTGATATGCCGTTCCTTAGCCTTTTTGCTTATATGCGCCTGCATGAGTTTGTTTGTATGCATCAGTTTCTCTGTGTGTGTTTTTAGTATACTTTGGCTCCAGTTAAAACCGCAATGGCAAACAATGGGTGAAATTTTATAAAATTTCCTTTTTTTCTTTAAACTAAGATAACCAAATGATAAGCCTTAACAGAAGCTCTGGTGAGGCTCAGCCCTATTTCGGCAGGGAGAACTACAAACATGGCAGTTTTCAACAACTCCAGACAGCTGGTCTCCAGTGTATTGTTCAGAATTTTCAACTGCTGCTTGAAAGAGCTATGCTGCCCCTGTTACCTTTTATTAATTTACAGCTTTATCTTCCTGTACATTCAAGTCTGTTTAACAATACCCTGATTAAATTCTCATCCCCAGGTTCATTGCTATCTCTGTGGCCCACTCCAGTCCTACGACTCTGTGACTCTGGCTCTTTGTGTATTCCCTACTTTCTTCACCTCTCCCTTGGTGGCCATCCCTTCAACCATCTAGGCCCTAAGCTCACAAATTTCCTTCTTAAACCTATGCACCTTTTTCTTTCCTCCTTCAAATCTCTCTTTAAAACCTCCTTTTTCACCAGGCTTTTGGTTACCCTTTTTCAAATTCTTACATGGGATGAGGACGTCGCTGGCTAGGCCAGCATTTATCGCCCATCCCTAGTTGCCCTTGAGAAGGTGGCGGTGAGCTGTAGTCCAAATGGTGTAGGCACACCCAAAGTGCTGTTAGGAATGGAGTTCCAGGATGTTGACTCAACAACAGTGAAGGAACGGCGATATATTTCTAAGTCAGGATGGCGAGTGGCTTGGAGGGGAACTTCCCGGTGGTTGTGTTCCCATGTGTCTGCTGCCCTTGTCCTTCTAGGTAGTAGTGGTTGTGGGTTTGGAAGATGCTGACCTACTATCTCCTTATGTGGACCATGTCCAATTTTGTTCTTCTTAGGAGTGCTTTGGGACTTCTTGTGGTGTTTAAGGTGCTATATAAGGTGCTCTGTTCTCTGTAATTATGATGGTGGTGCAGTGGTAGTATCACTGGGTCAATAACCCCAGAGGTCCAGGCTATTGCTTTGGGGACATGGGTTCAAATCCCACCAAGGCAGCTGGTGGAATTTAAATTCAATTATTCAATCTGAAGTATAAAGGTAGTCTCAGTAATGGTGACCATGGCAGCTATTATCGATTGTTGTAAAAACCCATCTGACTCACTAATGTCCTTTAGGGAAGGAAATCTGCCATCATTACCCGGTCTGGCCT